>NC_047672.1:24317858-25517858 GCF_011762505.2 Arvicanthis niloticus
GAGCATGCTGGCTGCTTTCCATGACCGAGAAGAGACACCAAGGAAGCAGTGGCCTTAGCTCTGTCCACAAGAATGATTGATTTAGCTGGGTGTGGTGGGACAGTGTTTAATCCTGCACTTGAGAGGCAAAGGCAAGTGGATCTTTAAGTTCAAGGCCAGCCTAGTCTACAGAGTGAGCTTCAGGACTGCCAGGATTACACAGAGAAACCCTGCCTGGAAAACAAACAAAACCAAACCCAACCCAAAAGACTGGTTAATTTAGCCATTTACAATTTTCTTGTGGTTTTGACTGAGCCGGTTTGACACGAGCTGCTTAGCTATGTTCATCCAGGCCTAGGGTCAATGGTACTTAGTGCAGAGGTTATGTTGTTAGCTCATTCATTCCTCTCCTCTACTTTTCTTTCTCTTTGCCTTTCCCACTCTCTGTCCCCTTTGCTTTCTCGCTTTCTTGTATTTTTGTGGAAAATCATTGGGTTTTCATCACCTGACAGTTTCCTCTATTTCTGCTTAGCTCACTCTAGAACTTCCTCCCACTCCTGCCCACTTCTATGCTGCAGGTTGCAGCCACGATTCTCAGGTTCCCTTGTGGGCAGCACTCCCAAAATGCTTTGCTAAGGTGAGCCCATGATGGAGGCATAGAACTTTCTAGAAAAAGATCTGGCTTTTCAGAAATCTTCAATTACTAGTTAGTAATTATTCTCACATGGTATTCATCTATTCCAGTCCGTGGGTAGGGAGAGGAAGGAATGAAGGCATTTTGCTGGTGAGGTTGAGTTATAGTTCCCCTTCCCCAACACAGACCATTTAACAGCATCAAGAAGGCTGGGCACCAATGACCCCTCAGACCACCCTCCCTTCCTTCCAGAGTCACTTCCCACTAGTCTCACTTGGTGATAAGATTCCTCTTCCACCTTCACGGGTTAGGGATGTAGCTCAGGCAGGAAGTGCCTGCCTAACAGGCAGAATCTTGGGTTTGATTCCCAGCACTACATAAATTGTGTATGGTGGTACATGCCTGGAATCCCAGAACTTGGGACTTGATTAGAACTTTAAGCTCATTCTTGGCTACAAAATGAGTTTGGGGGCTACATGAGACCCTATCTCAAACACAAAATAAGGCAGGGAAATCTGTGAGATCTAAGCCAGCCTGATTTATGTAGTGAGTTCCAGGCCAACCAGAGCTACATAGTGACTGAGATCCTGTCTCAAAAGAAATAAATAAAATAAAAATAAAACCTGTTGGGAACCGCACTAGTCCCTGTTCGGGCACCAAAAATGTCACGGCCCGAGCAGAATGTTGAGGCCCGGGCTGCCCCGCATTTGGCGGCCACTGTATCCCGGTCCAAGCTGTCACTCTGGTCCGAGGGTCGGGGTTCAGCAAGAGAGAGAGTGAGGGCAGTCTCGAGGAATGGAGACCAGACAGAGTGTGTTTCAATCCCGTTTATTCTTCAGTCTCTCTTCCTCTAAGTGTCTCATTCTCTCTCTATAGTCTGATTCTCTGATCTCTCTTCTGTCTACCTCTTGCCTTCTCTCCAAGTCCCAAGTCCTAAGTTCCTAGTCCCTAGTGCCTCCAAGTTCCAAGTTACTTCTTCCAAGTTCTCTTCCAAGTGCCTGCTACCTAATGCCTAATTCCTACTCCAAGTTGTACTCCAAGTTGTACTCTCTGAAGTGTCTCCTAAAAGTGTATATTTCCTCTAAGTGTCTGATTCTCTACCGTCTGCCTCTGCCTTTTATATGTCTCACTTCTAAGCCATGCCTTTTGGTCACACCTTTAATCATGCCCTTAGGTCTTATCTCTAAATCTGATCTCTAGGTCACTCTTAAGTCACACACCTTTAATCTCACACACCTTTAATCTCACGCACCCAAGGTATCTAAACCAAGATTATCAGAGTGTGCTCAGCTGTTGTAGGCTATTGTAATCCAAGTCTCATGTCAGGGTATATGGCTCAAGATGGCTGCAAAGCTGATAGCCGCTTTCTGCTAAAAGTCGGCCCCCAACAAAAACCAAACAAAAAAAAATAAGGCACCCCACCCTATATTCAGTAAATAATAATAATAAAGACACTTCTCTATGTGTATTTATAAAGAGGAATATTGCACAGCAAGCTGATGAGGGCCATGTAAGCAAACTGTTTTCTCCTCTGTAGTTGTTTTCCCTGATAAGTAGGTTAATTTTAAAATTAGGAAAATACAATGTAAGCTTTTAATTTAAATTTAATTTTCCTATGAGTGCAGAAACTTTGTGTGATGTCTGTGTGTTTGGTATGGTGGTGTGTGTGTGTGTGTGTGTGTGTTCTGAAGATCGTGTGATCTATAGAGGGATTCATTCTCAAGGCTTCCTGTGAGTTCTGATCAGTGCTTCTATGTGAGGAAACATTAAGAGGTGGTGAAAGAATCATTGCAAAAGAGGAAGTGCCAGCTTCGGAGTTCACTAAGAACTGTGAACAGTTCTGCTTTTGCCTTTGCCTGTGGAGAGGAACTATGGGGCACCGAGTAGGGGCCTTAGAAAGGCATCTTGTCAGTGCTGGGGCTGCGGTACTTCTGTGTTAAGAGCTATTCTGAACTGCTAACAAGATGTAAGGGCTGGGGCAGTGGCTCAGAGGTTAAAAGCAGTAACTGCTCTTCGAGAGTTTTAATTGTCAGCACCAAGTGGTAACTCACAGCAGTGTGTAACTCCAGTTCCTGTGGCTCCACCACCCTCTTTTCACCTCTGCAGGCCCAAGGCATGCATGCGGTGCACAGACATATATGCAGGCAAACTACCCCACCCATAAAATAAGTTCTTAAAGGAAAAAAATAAACAAAGATTAAAAAGAAGTCTTGTGCTGGGCAGTGATGGTGCACACCTTGGATCCCAGCACTTGGGAGGCAGAGGCAGGCAGATTTCTGAGTTCCAGGCCAGCCTGATCTACAGAGTGAGTTCCAGGACAGCCAGGGCTATACAGAGAAACCCTGTCTTGAAAAACCAAACCAAAAAAAAAAGTAAAAGGAACACTGAACCCTAACATTCAATAATGTAATAGCCACAATGTTTAGCCTCCAAAAAATATTATTACCAGGCAAAGAAACACATACACACTCACACAAACACATATGACCCATGTTGAGAAGAAAAATAAGTCAGTAGGATCAGATCCAGAATTGATACAGTAAACATATATACATAGTAAATATATTTCATGTGCTCAAAAACACAGGAGAGAGTGAGCTTGATAGATAAAGACATTAAAGATATAAGAAAATGACCCAGAGAAAACATTCGGAAATAACAAGTGCTGCATCTGATCTGAGAAATTATGTAGGTGGGGCTGGGGATATAGCTCAGAGGTAAGAGCTGGCCTGAAAAAGTTCTGGAGGGCTAGCAACATTAATTAGAGGTCTCTATCCAGAAGGGCCAAGGACAAGCCAGTTGGTTAGGTAATATGAGAAACACCAGGAAAACACCACTAGATCTCCCCGCTGAAGATATTCGTTAGGGATTTATAGAGGAGCTGGCAGTTGAGGTTTCCTTTAAGAGACTTAAACCAACAGAGAGACGAGAGGGGGGTATTTTATAAAGGTAGGGGCACCTGCTTAGGCCAACTAATTGGCAGGTCAAGCCGGTTCTGTCTAGGGAGAATGGGAAACTAGGTTGAAAAAACAGTGATAAAATGAGTCACTACTTTAAAAGATTTATATATTATTTTTATGTGTATGTATGCTTGTCTGCTTGAGTTTATGTGTGCTACCATATATATATACAGAAGTCTAAGAAGGCCAGTCAGGGACATCAGATCCAGTGCTGACCAAGTAGGTGAAAGCCAGGTATTTACTTATTTGTTGAATGTTTATAATTAGGGAATCCTGCCTGCCTATTAGAATGGAGACCTTTGCTGGAAGTTGTTGGCATGTCATGAGGAAGCAGAGTAGGGTATGAAGTGTCTTGGAAGGAGGTCCCTCGCTGATTTCTGTATAGTGGTGCACACCTTTAATCCCAGCACTTGGGAGGAAGAGACAATCATTGAGTTGGCTAGCCTGGTCTACATAGTGAGTCCAGAACAGCCAGGGCTATGTAGAGAGACTGTCTCAAAACCAACAAACTCCCTTTCAAACCCCAATTAAAAGCAAACAAACAAACAAAAAAGTGGGGTTTGATTCATGGGTTGGGGCAATAACTCTGGACAAGAATGTCAGGATACAGGAGAGAGTGTTGTCAGGGCAGTTTTAAAGAACAGAATTCATAAAGCCTGGAAAAACCATTGTGTATTGGACTGGAATGAGTTTGTGGGGTCGGAGTGGTGATGAGGCCTGAAGAAAACTGTCACACTAACGTACAGGAATGGGACAACATGAGGAATATGTGTACACTGTGTGCTAGAAAGTGGAGGAAAAGTCCTGGTCGTGCCGATAAAGAAGGGATGCAAGCAATCAGAGAAGACAGAAGTCTCATACACAACTGACAGAAGAGAGAGGGTTGCAATAGAGGTTTATAGTGGGGAACCGTGTTGCCATTGTGTATGCTATAGACATAATATAGACAGGGACTTACTGGATCGGCTTGCACAATTGGTAGTCCATGCTGGAGAAACAGAGGACCCAGTAGCTTATCAGCTCTAGAAGATGGAAGCCGGAGCTAGTAAGATGGATCAGTGGTTAAGAATACACACTGCTCTTGGAGAGGACTCCAGTCTGTCTCCCATTACCTGTGTGAGTCAGCGCACATAACTGTAACTCTAGTTCCAGGGGATCCAATGTCTCTGGCCTCTGTGGGCACCTGCGCACATGAACACATCCCAACAGACACATACGCGCACATACACACATGCACCACACACACAAATCATTTTTAAGGAAGCTAGAAGTTTAAAGACAAAAGGGGCCAATGGTACAGACCCAGTCTAGCCTGAAGACACAGAAGCTCACTTTTGGGTGTTTCTGGAGGATCCATGCTGAAAGACTGAAGAAGCTGGAATCTTATGTTCACAGATGGTGGCGAGGTCAGGGCAGCAGACATACTTGTTTAGGAAGAATAGAGTCTAAAGGACCTGGTCAGCTTTCTCTTCTTTGTTTATTCTGTGGAGCCCCCAGCCCACATTCAGGACAGGTCTTTCCCTCCAGTTACCATCCCACACATCATTCTTCATTGGAAACACCGTTACGCCACACCTAGAGGTATGCTGTACTAATTTCCTAGGTAGTTCTTCTTGTTTGTATTTCTGCTTTCATTATTATTTTCTGTCTGTTCTTGTTTTGTTTTGAGACTGGCTTTCACACTCGAGACCATAGATGGAACTCACATGACGCTTACGCTGGCCCTGAACTTAAAGCAAACCCCCTGCTTCTGTCTCCCAAATTCTGGGATTACAGTTGTGAGCCACTATAACAGGTTCTTAGGTGATTCCTAATCCAATACCTGACTTCCGAGATTGCCTGTCATGATGGGGGCAACAATGGAGATGCTAAGGTTGGTGGGAGGACTTTGAGAGTCTGGGGAAACACAGTTTGGATGCTGGAGGATTCGGGCTTCAATAGCAGCAAGGTGGAGGCTTGTAGGGATGTGAGAGGAAGAGGTAGCCCCTGGCTTTCGGAGGAGCCGGCAGAGACATCAAGGTGAAGGAGATGGAGAAAAAAGGGCTGCCAGTCTTGGTTGTGATAAACACAGCGACGATGGGGGGGTGCTATGACCATCAGCCAAGTATTCTGAGAGCATGGATTTCTCTGCTGTCTGGGACTGCAGAACCTTCACTCAGCAGCCAGGAGGCTCTGGGCAATACTGCAAGAACCATCCAGACCATGCCTTCATGGTGGAAACTACAACATTGGGGATGGAGAGTGATGGAGAGCAGGAGCAGTGGACGTCCCAGAGTTCCTCTCGGGTGGACAGGCTCAGGGCTAGCTTCTTCATAATTCTTTTTGTTCCTGTTTTCATTTGCCACAGCACAACCAAGAGCTGTTTCTGCCTCCAGATACTACTGAGCAATGATGTATAGGAACCCCTGAGCAGCTTGTAGGAAGAAAGATAAGAGCTACGGGGATCAGGAGGGATGGGTTTGAGGCCAGAAACCAGAGGGCAGAGGGAAGAACAACCGGAGCCAGCCAAGCCGAGGGCTGGGCTGCTGCTGCAGAGAACAGAAAGGAGGCAATCTGCAGGAGGAGGGAGCCGGGAGAGTGAGGGGGTGTGGCCCCCATCTGTCCTGCGGGTTGCCCGGGCCTGTAGGAGCCTTTTCCATCCTTTGTCCCAGGCTATTGGGCCTGTCCCTAAGGACTGTTGATGGAGTCCTAATCACTGCCGGTCAGACTTTTAGCTGTGCTTTGCTTGAATGAATGACACAGCCCATTCACCATAGTCTGTTCAACACATGACAGTTGTTGTTCTCATGAAAGGGGACAATATCTGGCTCTGAGGTATCTGTGATACAAGAAAAACATACGTTTGGGACTGACAAAAAAAAAAAAAAAAAAAAAAAAAAAAAAAAAAAAAAAAAAAAAAAAAAAAAGCTCATTGCAAAATTTTCCTCGGGACGTGGGATCTAAACTTTTGTCCCGGAAGAGACTTTGCTTCTCATTTTTCATAATGACTCAAGTGTTTGCCTCAGACAATGACAGAGTGTATCTTGCTTGAATCATTGAATTTCTGTTATTTTTTTACAGGACGTGGGTGAGCAATATGACTCAGTATTTTTCCAAAAGATGTGAAAATCATATTGCCTATTTTGGATCATTTCATGTTGAGATCTGGAGGGTTTATTTATTTATTTATTTATTTTTTTGAATTTCAAATCTTGGATCTTACGGAATGTTTGTTTGTGTTTTGTCTTTCAATCATGTCAGATCTTTTCCAGGTAAAAAATTTAAAGGAAAAGTGCTTCATAATAGCTCTAGGTTATGAATTGGACCTTGAATGGTAATTCATTCCTACACTGTTTAAGCAAAAGACTGCCTGTAGCTATTAAGACTATAGTGCTAGATATTGTCATCTTATTAAAAAAACTTATCTGGTAAGATGGATCTGCAGCAAGATGGGTAAGTCACTTGCTACCAAGTCTGATGATCTAAGTTTGATCTATGGAATCTCATGATGAGAAGAGAGACCAACTTTTGCAAGTTGTCTCCAGACCTTTGCCTGAGCAACCATGTTACATGTGCATGCATGTGCATATACACATATATAGACATACACATATATACTATATACATATATAAATGTAATTTTTCAACAAACCTTATCGGAGGACTGGGAAGATGGCTCAGTCAGTAAAGCTCCTGCAGGGCAAGCGTGAGGACACAAGTTCAGATCCCAATGCCTATGTAAAAGCCGGACGATGGCATGCATCTGTAACCCCAGCATGAGGGTATGTGTCTATGTGTGTGTATCATTGGACAGCCAGCCTGGCTGAATGACTGGACTCCAGGTTTAGTGAGAGAACCTGTCTCAAAAAATAAGGTAAAGACCAATCAAGGAAGATACTGTATCTTTGACTTCTGTATGCACATGCAAACACAAGCACCTTATGAACACACACACACCCACCCACCCACACACCCACCCACCCACACACACACATACACACACACGTACATACACATGTAGATGCACACACAGATAGCTTACTCAGTGTGAGCATATCTGTAGAGTAGTTTTCCAGTGTCTCTTTGATGTGATCCTCAGACCACTGAGTTCCTTCTGAATGCATTGCGTTTTGGAGGCTCTTGTGTGAGGGGATAATGCCTCTCTGGATAGTATTGTCACTCTGACCTGAAGTTAGCCTCTTTGCAGATTCCAAATGTGGGTGTTGACCCTGAGCGTTATTCTAGGTGAGTTTTCATATCATAGCTTCATTGAAGAATGATAGCTCTTAAACATGATAGCTTTTGAAATGCTGTTATATTTGCCTTTTAATAAATCGGGAGGGTTCTTTTCTGTATTAATGCTAAGAGACTTAGGTATAGTCTCTAAGAAGGACAAGGGCCACTGAGGGTAAGAAAGAGAAGCTATAGGGGCAGTTCCTTTCATATAGGAGCACAAGGAAGAATGGAGGGGGAAAGGCAAAGTCCCCTCCTCCCGTGTACGTACACTGAGAGCCCACCCATGTGAACACACAAAAGTGTGTCTAGCACAAACTCTCTCCCACCCCATTTTGCCTCCACTCCTGCAGGAACCACTGAGAAGTCAGTAGAAGCTCAGGAGATTGCAGAACAGGGAGATCTGTACCATAAAGTAAATGAGACCTAGTTGTCACGGCTTTAGACATGCAGAGGCATCTCCCAGTGCCCTAGGTGGGGCCTAGCAACGTGTTTACATCATGCCACTTAAAATTGTTTCTGGGCAGGGCTGGACAGATGGCTCATCAGTTAAGAGCATTGGCTGCTCTTCCAGAGGACCTAGGCTGAATTCCCAGCACCCACACGGCAGCTCACAACTGTCTGTAGTCCAGCTCCAAGTGATCTGACACCCTCACACAGACACACATGCTGGGCAAAACACCAATGCATACAAAATTAAAAAATGAATAAATCATTAAATTCTGGGCTGGAAATAACATCCATAGTTAAGAGTGCCTGCCACCAACCAAGCCTGAGGACCTGAGATCCCTAGGACCCACACGGTAGACGGAGAGAACAATTCCCACAGCTTACCTTTCCACCAAACCATTGCATGTGTTTGTAAAAGCCGGACGATGGCATGCGTCTGTAACCCCAGCATGACGGTATGTGTCTATGTGCATGTATCATTGGACAGCCAGCCTGGCTGAATGACTGGACTCCAGGTTTAGTGAGAGAACCTGTCTCAAAAAATAAGGTGGAGACCAATCAAGGAAGATACTGTATTATATATGTAGTAAATACCATATTATTGCATGCACGCGTAGATAGTCTCTCTACATAAAATGTGAAAAGAAATTGTTTCAGAGCATATTTGAATAGGCATTGTGTAAAACTGCTGTCTCTTTCCATTCTGACTCTATTTCTATAATGCCTCTCTTATGTTTGTGTGTGTGTGTGTACATATATATATATATATATATATATATATATATATATATATATATTGTTGACATCTACCTAAGGACATCTGGATCAACTGTTATTCTGTTTGCGACATGTTTTTATAGTTTGCAGGCAGATCTGTGTATAGTTATGCTATTCTTAGCTGTCCTAGAGCAGTAATGGCTACCAGGTGGTGGTTTACAAATGTGCTGGTTAGTTGTCAACTTGACACAAGCTCGGGTCATCCAGGAAGAAGGAACCACAATTGGGAAGATGCCTCCATCAGATTGGCCTGTGGGCAAGTCTGTGGGGGCATTTTCTTGATTAATGATTGGTGTGGGAGGGTCCACACTGTGGGTGTGGCTGTGAGTGGTGCCACCCCTGGACATTTGATTGTGGATGCCATAAAAGACCAAGCTGAAGAAGCAATAGGGAGAAAGCCAGTAAATAGTATTCCTCCATGGCCTCTGCCTCCTCCCTTGGCTTCCGTTCATGATGGGCTGTACTCTATAAGATAAAATAAGTGTCTTCCTCCCCAAGTTGCTTTTGGTCAGTGTTTCATCACAGCAACGGAAAATAAACTGAGACAACTAGTAAATATTTAACATCAGGGTTGCCAATATTTGCCAGTTCCCGCGGTGTAAATTGTTCTACCGTGGGCTATTCCAGATCATCACTGCGATATCACTAATGGGGGTTAAGAAGGGCAGCACACCACTCTGTAGCAGTTTAGTAACTGCCTCCTCCAACTCTTAATCATCTTAACCATTGGGTTTCATGAATTTGCCAATGTCTTGAGCCATCAAGGTGGCTTGGTGAGTGAAGATACTCAGGGGTCAGAGAGATGGCTCAGTGGTTAGCTAGCTGCTCTTGCAGAGGGCCTGGGCTCAGTTTCCATCATCTACATGGTAGCTCACAACCTAGTCCCATGAGAGCCAGCACTTTTTCTGACCTCCATAGGCTAATGTGTACACATGATGTATATATATATATATATATATATATACACACATATATATCTCATATATATACACATATACACACACATATATATATACACACATATACACACACATACACACATACACACACACATATATATATATATATATATATATATATATATATACTCAGGCACATATAGAGATAAAGTAAATAACTACACAAATAGCAAAATGTTTGCTGTGCAAGGCTGATGACATGATTTACATCCACAGACACCATGTAAAGGTGGAAGGAAATCCACAACAATTTCCTCTGCTCTTCACACATGTACTATGGCATGTGCATTCCCTACACATATGCTAAATAACAACAGAAACAGTCTGCATTCGAGACTAGGAGTTTTCCTACTGCCCGTTTTGCTAATTTCCTCTGTTTGATGGCATAAATGTGTATGTAGGGCAGGGGTGAGTGATTTGAAGTGAATCATGTGAACAAGCAAAGAGAAACATGTTTTTGTTGTTTTGAGACAGGGTTTCTCTATGTATCCCTGCCTTTCCTAGAATTCACAGCATAGACCTGGCTGACCTGGAACTCACAGAGATCTGCCTGCCTCTGCTTCCTGAGTGCTGGGTCTAAAGGCATATGTCACCACACCCAGTGAAACAATGTTTTTTTTAAAAGTAAGAAACCTGAAGCTAATTTGTAAAAAAAAAAAAAAAAAAAAAAAAAGTCTTTGTTTTCAGGTAAATTGAACACAGAAAGTCTTTTTTTTTTTTTTTTTTTTATGAGTGCCTAGTCAAAAAGAAATTGGTGCCTGTGTAGACTGGGCTGATTAGGACGGTTCAATGTTAAAATTATGTATGCCTTCATATTAAACATTTTGGTGGTATATTAGTTATTTATTGCTACATTATAAATTACTTCATCATTCAGCGGAGTTGGGTACCAGCTAGGCTTGTCTGAAGCTGGCTCGATACAGTGAGGGGGCAAGTTCTTCCCCAAACTCATGCAAGTGCTTGTTGGCAGGATTCTGTTCCTCTCGGGTCGCTGGACTGAGGACCTCAGTTCTCACTGGCTACTGGCTGGAAGCCCTCAGTTCCTCGTCAGGTGGGTTTTTTCATGGTGCAGCTCATGACATAGCAGTTGGTTTCTGTCAGTGAAGAAATGAAAGAGGAAGCAGGGGAAGCAAGATGGGAGCTACTGTCTTTCTGTGCGCCAGTGTGAGCAGTGGCATGCCATCATCCTGCTGTATTCTTTTTTTTTTTTTTTTTGGTTTTTTGAGACAGGGTTTATCTGTGTAGCCTTGGCTGTCCTGGAACTCATTCTGTAGACCAGGCTGGCCTTGAACTCAGAAATCGGCCTGCCTCTGCCCCCAAGTGCTGGGATCAAAGGCATGCACCACCACCACCCGGCTCCTGCTGTATTCTTTTAGATTAGAGTCATTTAGAATTCACAGAGGCCACCTGACCCATAAAAAGAAGGAATTACAGAAGGGTGTAAACACCAGAGGGATGATGTCATTGGAGGCCATTGTAGAGGTGGCCAGCTACTGATGGGAGTGGCTATTTTAATAAAATTCAAATATGCTCTTCCTTAGGGGTGTGGAGACAGCATTTTATACAGTCTAGGAGGTTCTTGAACTGGCCATGTAGCTGGGGGATGACTTTAAACTCCTTCCTGATCCTCCTGTGTCCATCTACTGAGTGATTAGAGTGTAGGTGTGTGCAACCATGCCCAGTTTATGTGGTGCTAGAAATCAAATCCAGATCTTGTACATGCTAAGCAGATACTGCCAAATGAGCTACATCCCTAGGCCTTGAATATATGATTTTGGCTGCAATTTAGAAAATGTTTTGAGCATCTCAATGCTCAAACAGCAAGGCATGTGAAAACTTAATTTGCATATAGATGAAAGCTGCCTTCATCTGTCAACATTGGATGTAGTTAAGTGAAGCATGGTGGCACACTCCTGCAGTCCCAGGCTTGGGAGGCTGAAGCAGGAGAATATCAAGTTCAAGGCCAGCTTGGACGACATACTGAAACCCTGTCAAAAGATAGATGGATGAATGGATAGATAGATAGATAGATAGATAGATAGATAGATAGATAGATAGATAGAAAGAAGAAAGGCTAAGAAGTTGGCTCAGTGGGTAAAGGCACTTGCTGTCAAGCCTGATGACCTGAGTCCAATCTCCAGGACACACATGGTGGATGGGAGGAAAACCCAAAACAAACAAATCCCAAACCAATTCCCACAAGTTGTCCTTTGATCACACACACACACACACACACACACACACACACACACACACACACACACACACATCACAATGTAAAAAATAAAAGAGAGATACACTCTGAAGGAAATAAGGAATAGGTTTAAACTTATAAGACTTGTGCGTGTCCCACACACATGTGAGAGGAACAGTTTAATGACGGCAGCACCAAAGACTGCAGAAGCGACAGTGTGGAGCTGGTCATGTTATGTCTGTAGCTCAGGGCAATTGCAATTAGCTTCCACGGAAGAAAATTGGATTTGCCTTGCAGTCTTACGGCTCAGCTATAAAAAGATGCTAAGTGAAGCCATTCCCAGAATTTAACAATAATTATAAACATTTATATAATGTTACTACTAATGGTTTGTGCAATGGAAACTTTCTTAAGTTATAAAATGTCTGTCTATCTGCCTATCTGCCTGCCTGCCTGCCTGCCTGCCTATCTATCTATCTATCTATCTATCTATCTATCTATCTATCTATCTATCTATCTATCTATCTAACTATCTATATGTTTTTCAAAACAGGATTTCTCTGTATAGCCCTGGCTGTCCCAGAACTCACACTGTAGACCAGGCTGGCCTTGAACTCAGAAATTTGCTTGCTTTTGCCTCCCAAATGCTGGGATTAAAGACTGAATTACCTTGCTGTTCCCTATTTTTAAAAATGGTATTTCCTCCACCTACTTGGCAGGCTGAGATAGAAAAAGGCTGAGCTGGATACCAGGGTGAGCACCACAGCAAGACTCCTGGCCCCACAGAAGGTATGCAAAGCTGTCATATGAAAATGCAATAAAAAGGTATGTCACCAACAAAATTTGAGTTAAAAGAACCAATTTGTGTATGTGTGTGTGTGTGTGTGTGTGGTAGCATGTGACACGGACAGAGGACAATTTATCGAGTTGGTTTTCTCTTGCCATGTGGACTCTGAGGCAAGCTTGGGTTTGGCAGGCTTGATGGATGGCAAGAGCCTTTACCCACTGAGTCATCCTGCTGGTCCCCAAACTTGATATACATTTTCATTCTAAGATGATACATAGTTTCATTAATTAATCTGATAGTTCTTTTCCTTTTCTCCCTCTACTTCTCTTTCCTTTCCTCCCCTCCTCTTCCCTTCCTTCTCCTTTCCCCCCTGCCCTTGATTTTCAGAGCTGCCAAAATTAAATACATAAACAAATCATCTAGAACTCCCAGAACTTAAATTATGATCTACTTAAGCATTCAGGAGAGATTTATTTATTTTTGAGACAGGGTCTTAGAGTGAGCACAGGGAATGATTAACAATCTGGGACTTGACTTGGGTCAGGTTAATCACCCCCATTCTTCCAGTGATGCACTGGGCGGCCCAGCTCTGTTAACTGTACATGCTGTATACACACACCCCTCTCTGGACAAGGAACTTGACATCACATCAGCCTCTGAGCACACCCTCTGTGAACAATGTGATAAGTTTCTATTCCCCTAACAAGTCTAGAGAGTTCCTATTCAAACATATTCTCAGTGTATCCTGGTACAACTTGAACTGGTTTTGGGTGCATGCACAGTAAGGCAAAAGTGAATCCTCAAATGAACTTTTCGGGGAGAATCCTGTATTTACCATTTTATGCCTGTGCATAATTGGGTTTGCATATGATTAAAATCAGATTCATTATGGGAAGGGAGATGCACAGTAGAAAAATGATTATATGTCTTAATATAGCAATCAAAACAGAGAAACACGCCCTCACAGGCATGCTACCAAGCCACTTCCCTAGCTCCAAGTAGATACTTTAAAAATTGTTTTGTATATGACAAAATTATTTTCAATAATAGTCACAAGATGAAACAAATAAGCAGACCCCCCCCTCAAAAAAAAAAAAAAAAAAAAAGATAAGAACTGTTCATGCCAGTATAAAAATCTATGTTGGGCTGGTGAGCTATCTCAGCTCAGTGGGTAAAGGCTCTGGATGACAAACCCAGGGTCCTGAGTCTAATCCTCAAGAGCAACATGGTGGAAGGTAAGAAATGACCCTCCATGTTGTCTCTTGGTCTCCACTTGTATCCTGTGGTGCCTGCATGTGCGCGTGCGCACACACACACACACACACACACACACACACACACACACACACGCACACGCGCGCGCACACACACACACACACACAGACAGAGAGGGAGGGAGGGAGAGAGGGAGAGAGGAAGAAAGGGAGGAGAGGTAACTTTAAAATTTTATCCTTAACAAATGAAGAAAACAGACCAACCTTCCCCACTACACTCCTACCTGTAGCACTGATGAAGCAG
This sequence comes from Arvicanthis niloticus, assembly GCF_011762505.2. NCBI lineage: Eukaryota > Metazoa > Chordata > Mammalia > Rodentia > Muridae > Arvicanthis > Arvicanthis niloticus. The sequence goes on from NC_047672.1 coordinate 24,332,329, forward strand.
CGAAACTCAGGCTGGCCTTGAGATTGCTGGGTAGCTAGGGATGATGACCTTGAACCCCCAGTCTTCCTTCCTCTTCCCTCTCAAGTGCTGGATTATATCTACGTGCCTCAGTGGTCATTTTGTCATGAGCCCATTGCTAGGAGTAGCGGTCTGATCGGCGATCAGGTTTAAATTATTTACTACAAGGATAGACCCACACAGACCTCCAATTCTATTTTACTTGTTAAAGTTAATGGCTCCATCTCTAGCTCCTAGAAAAGAGCCCAAGGATGGGAACATGGTAGTACTAATCCTGCCTTGAGATGCTTCTTCCTCAGTCTCCACAGAGCTCTCACTCAGGCACCACATTCAAGTTCCCTGTTTTGTTTGTTTTGTTTTTGTTTTTCGAGACAGGGTTTCTCTGTATAGCCCTGGCTGTCCTGGAACTCCCTCTGTAGACCAGGTTGGCTTCGAACTCAGAAATCCACCTGCCTCTGCCTCCCAAGTGCTGGGATTAAAGGCGTGTGCCACCACTGTCTGGCCCCTATTTTTTTTTTTTTTAACCTCTTTTATTCTTGAGCATTCTCAGGTTCCATTTCTCTCTCTCTCTCTCTCTCTCTCTCTCTCTCTCTCTCTCTCTCTCCCTCTCTCTCTCCCTCTCTCCCTCTCTCCCTCTCCCTCTCCCTCTCCCTCTCCCTCTCCCTCTCCCTCTCCCTCTCCCTCTCCCTCTCCCTCTCCCTCTCCCTCTCCCTCTCCCTCTCCCTCTCCCTCTCCCTCTCCCTCTCCCTCTCCCTCTCCCCCTCTCCCTCTCTCCCTCTCTGTTTCTGGACAGCATCTCGTGTAGCTCAGGCTGGTCTCAACTCACTGTGTAGCCAAAGATGCCTGGCAATTCTCTAGCTCCCAGGTGCTGCCTTTCCAGGAGAGCACCATCACAGCTGGCTTTGTGCCACGGTGTCTGGAAATGTCACAAAGTCCTTACACATTCCTGAATATTGTTTCTTTTTTCTTTTTAAATATTTATTTTTATTTTATGATTCTGAGTGAGAGCCTGCATGTATGTGTGTGTATCATCTGCTGGAGGTCCGAAGAGGTCAGACGACTCTGGTTGGCACTCTTGTTAGCAAGCACCTTTTTACCTGCCAAGTCATCTCACTGGCCCTCTACAGATTTTGACAGGACAGTGTTGAGTTTTTTCTAGCTGTGGTGTCAATACATTGCTCTCACTATAGTAGACCTGCTCACGGTAAAGTTACTCATTTTGTGCTTAAGCACTTAGGGACCTTACTAGTGTTTCATTTCTTTATGGATTTATTTATGTACTTACACATACAGGTGTGTGCTTATGGAATTCAGAGGCCTACATGCCTTTATTACTTTTCTTCTTATTTTTTGAGACAGGGCCTCTCAGTGATTTGAGACCTGGGTTCAGTGATTTGGTTAGGCAGGATGGCCAGTGAGAAAATGCTCCCACACTCTTTTTAACTTGGGTGCTGGGGATTCAGATTCGGGTCCCCGTGCTTGTGCAACGGACACTTTACCCTCTGAGCTGTCCTCCTGGTCCATTTTCCAGTGTTACTTTGATCTATACCCCATTCCCGTTCCTATTTTCTTTCCTTTTAGAATCTCCGTCATGGATGCTGGCCTTTCTTCATCTTCTATGTCTCAACTTAAAAAAAAAAATTAAAAAACTGTATGTGTGTGGACGTCTTGTGCCTGCATGTGTGTCTGTGCACTATGTGTGTACCTGGTGCCCGTGGAAGCCAGAAGAGGGCACTGGATCCCTTGAAACCGGAGCCACAGATGGTTGTGAGCTTCCATGCAGGTGCTGAGAATGGAATCCAGGTCCTCTGGAGGAACAACCAGTGCTCCTAACTACCGAGCCATCATCTCTTCAGTCCCACCGTGTCACAGCTTCTATTTCCCATTTCCTTCTACTTTTGCACTGTTTTGTGTTTCTCTTCCAAATCAGTCTTTCACTTGTTTGTTTTGAGATGAGACTTTCACTTAGTCCAGTCTGTGCATCGATGCTGACCTTGAGCTTCTGGCCTTCCAACTTCCACCTCCACAGAGCTGGGATCATAGGCATGGGCAATGACACTTGGTGTATGCAGCTGGGGATTGAACCTGGGTCTTTGTGCAAGCTGGGCAAGCACTGTGCCTATTGAGCCAATTCCCCAGCACCCAAGCCAACAATTTGGTCATTGGTTTTATTCACTCTTCAATGAACTCGCTCACTGTTTTACAGAGTGTTTGGCCATCATACTTTTTAGGCCCCTCCCCCCCAATATCTTTGAGGAGCTATGGGGGAGCAGAGGAGTCCCCGTTCCATAGCACCTTGCTCCTGCTGCTTGAAATTTCTTCTCAAGTTTCTCTGAGGCTATTCATTAGGATTAAGGAAAGATACTTCTATGTTCTTCAATTTGTTTTTGTTGTTGATTTCAGACAGGGTCTCTTACTATGCAGCCTTGGCTGGTTCACTAAGTAGACCAGGCTGGCTTAGAACTAACTAACTACGAGAAGTCAGCCTGCCTCTGCTTCTCCAGTGCTGGGATTAAGACCTGAGCCACCGGGCTGGAGAGATGGCTCAGTGGTAAAGAGCACTGACTGCTCTTCCAGAGGTCCTGAGTTCAATTCCCAGCAACCACATGGTGGCTCACAACCATCTGTAATAGGATCCGATGCCCTCTTCTGGTGTGTCTGAAGACAGCTACGGTGTACTCATATACATTAAATAAATAAATAAATAAATAAATAAATAAATAAATAAATCTTAAAAAAAAAAACCACTTTAAAAAAAAAAAAAAGACCTGAGCCACCACACCCAGCCTGAATCAAGATTTTTCCAGGATGAGTGGGTCTGTTTTGTATTGGCTTTTCACATTAGTTCTTTTATACAGTGTGGGTTTTCTTCCCATTCCCTTTTTGTGTGTCTTCATAGAAGTTTCTGTGTATGAGTATATGCTGGGTTTTTGTTTTTTCTGCAGTCTATCTGGTTCTCTAAACTGATCCCCAACTGTGGATGTTTAAGTAAGCAAGCAAGGGGGCTATTTACAGATGTCTTCCTGTCTGATTCAGTGCGCAGCAGGAGGTCAGCCAGTTGGAGAAACTCAATTCCTGAGTAAGGGCATTATTCTGGAAGACTGGAAGCTTAGAGTGTCTGAATACTTGTCTTCTGTTTTTCCTTCCTCTTGTTGTCTGCTGTGGAGGCCTGAGTTATCTTGAGTTCAGGTGAACTGACCCCAACCCTAGGACCCTTATTTCTAGTACCCCTTAAGCAAATGGGTTTCTTTAGAGAGCAATCCTACCTTTAACCAAGGCCTCATTGCTCACTGTAGTTGCTGACCAGTATCTGCAGGACTGGGAATCGGGCCGAGTCAGTTCTCTGCCTCACACTAGACCTAAGAAAACGGAGTGCAGAGCTTAGCAGTCTGGGTATTTACAAGACCACGAAGCAAACGTAGCAGCCTGGGAGTTCCACTTAGGAAGGGCTGCTGATAGCCCCCTTCCCCATGGACTGTGAGGCCGTTAGAGAGGGGTGGGAACCGTCATGCCTCATGGTTGGCTCCTGATCCCTCTGAGGCCTTCTTAGGAAGAGTCACCATGATTTTGATGAGAATTCCTGTTTTCTTTATTAAACCATCAAGTCCTAATGCTTTTTTTTTTTTTTTTTAATGACAACTTTATCATGAGAACACAAGGATACGATTCCGTACACTGTAATGGTTATTCTTCTTGATGTGAGCAGTTCCTGCCAAGAAAGCAACTTAAGAGAGGAAGGTTTACTTCAGTTCACTGTTTGAGTCCATTACTTGAGAAAGGCATAGTGCCGGACATGGCTCTCAGCTGGGGACAGATCAGGGCAGAGAAAACGGGGTACAGGTGATTATTTTTTTTTCCTTTCCCACTTTTATTCAGTTTGGGGCCCTGGTACATGGGACAGTGGGGCCATCTTTCCCTCTCCGTTAAGTAATTCTGGAGACCCTCTTACAGATATACCCAAAGCAAGGTATGTTTTGTTAATTCCCTAGAAGCCTAGGGCTTTTTGTTTGTTTGTTTGTTTGTTTTGAAATCCTACTTATGTATACATAGGTGTGAATGTGAGAGTTGTGTGCTATCTTGCCCCATTTTACTTGAGTTCCTAGAATCTGAACCCAGGTCCTCATGCTAGAGCGGCAAGCCCTTAATCTCCCCAACCTGACCTATGATATATTTCTTAATCTGATCAAGTTGGCAGTTAAAATTAATCAAGTAGTATGAAATGGTTCCTAGTGACAAAGGCCAGCTGTCAGTAACACTGTGCCCCTCCCTGCATGCTGTCCAGAGCCATCCATCACCGGCAGCGATTTTGACCTTGTTTAGCCGTTTTTCTGCTGACTCCACATTTCCAAATAAGTGTAGCTCTTTCTTTACATTTGGACATTAGCTGTTGATTTTTTGCTACTGAAGATTTAACTCTTTTATTTCCTCCTTGTTCTCTTTCCATCTTTAAAAAATTTAAAAAATGTTTTATTAAGAGAGGACAGAGAAAGAGAGAGAGAGAGAGAGAGAGAGAGAGAGAGAGAGAGAGAGAGAGAGAGAACTGTCTTGTCATAACACCTCTGTGGAGGTCGGAGGACTTAGGGGAGTCAGTTCTTTTCTTCCCTGTAGGTCTCTGGGATCAAACTCGGGATGCTGGGCTTTCTTGGATGAGCCCCTTTCTGTCTCTGATCCGTAGTCACACGCCTTATCCATTGAGCCACTGGCCCGCCATACCTCTTTCTGTCTTATTTTTGTCTTTTGCTTTTTTGAGACAGGGTTTCTTTGTGTAGTCCTGACTGTCCTGGAACTCTCTCTGTAGACCAGACTGGCCTTGAACTCAGAGGCTGTGTCTACCCAATGAATGCTGGGATTAAAATGAGGTGCCGCCACCTCCCAAACCATCTTTTAAGAATAGTTATATCCTTTCATTTTTATTTAAATAATAGCCAGAGTTTAAGTGAGATGCACACCAAGTCCACAGTGTACTGTGGTTGCTTCCTTCCTCTTACGGCTTGAATTGTTCTGACACTAAAGCAGGCTTCTTTTCTTACTTGTACATTCTAAGTGTTTATTTATGAACACTCCCCACCCTGATGCATCAATATACCCGACTCGACTCATTCTTATCAGATTTGTTTGTGTGTGTGTGTGTGTGTGTGTGTGTGTGTGTGTGTGTTAAAAATGTATTTCCAGGGGCTGGGAGATGGCTCAATGGTTAAGAGCACAGTCTGCTCTTCTAAAGCCCTGGAGTTCAATTCCCAGCACCCGAATGGCAGCTCGCACCTGTCTGTGGTTCCAGTTCTAGGGCTTCTGACAACCTCACACATGTGGTCATAACATTAATGAACGTAAAATCATCCTTCCTCGAATTGTGCTTTCGATTCCTGACCCTGGGTCCCGGTCTGTATGAACAGATCATTAGTTTGACATATTCAAGACAATTTAGGTACAGTACCTAATTTTTGTTGTTGTTGTCATACATGTCAGGCAAGCACTTCACCACATTGCGCTGTATCACCAACCTGTTTAGTCTTACTTTTAATTTTGAAACTTGTTTCAAAAATTAATTAACTTGTTCAGGTTGGCTTTAAACTCACATTGTACTGCAAGCTGGGCCTTGAATTTGTTACCCACCTGCCTTACTCTTTTTAATAGATAGTGTTACAAGCCTCTGCCACTAAGGCCAGCTACTTTGTTTATTTATTCATTTTATTTTATTTTTGGTTTTTTGAGATAAGGTCTCACTATGTCTTCTTGGTTGATCTGGAGCTTGATGTGTAGAACAGGTTGGCTTCATGCTCACAGAGATCTGCCTATCTCTGCCTCCTGAGTGCTGAGATTAAAGGCATATACCACCACGCCTGGCTCTAGATTATCATGTATCATCATGTCAGATATCCTTGTTATCATCATCATCATCATCACTGGTTTTTCAAAACAGAGAGATTCTCTGCATGTAGCTCTGGCTGTACTGGAACTCTCTCTGTAGACCAGGCTGGCCTTGAATTCAGAGATCTGCCTATCTCTCTTTCCCTGGTGCTGAGATTAAAGGGATACTCCTGCTTTGCTTTTTATAAAGACCCTCTACTTTGTTTTTAAAAATAGTTTCATTGGACAGCTGTGGGGGACACATACATTACAAAGTATTGTTTCAAACAAACAAACACAAAATCAAAAGGACTTGGAGTGGTAGCACATTCCTATTTTGGGAGATGGAGACTGGAGGACTATGAAGGCCATCCTTGGCTACATAGCAACTTTGAGGCTAGCCTGTATTAGCTACATACATGATTCTGTCTCAAACAACAACAAAACTTTCTTTTATCAGGAAACTGAGTCAGAGTGATGGAAAGTGATGGCCATCCTATTTTGTTCTGTTTTTACTTTTTTTTTTTTTTTTTTTTTTTTTTTTTTTTTTTTTTTTGCTTTTTGAGACAGGGTTTCTCTGTGTAGCCCTGGCTGTCCGGGAACTCACTCTGTAGACCAGGCTGGCCTCGAACTCAGAAATCCGCCTGCCTCTGCCTCCCAAGTGCTGGGATCAAAGGTGTGTGCCACCACCGCCTGTTTTTACATTTTTATTACTTTGTGTGTGTGTGTGTGTGTGTGTGTGTGTGTGTAATGTGTGTGGTTGTACAAATACTACAATGCACATGTAGAGGTCAGAGGAAAACTCTGTGGAGTTGATTCTCTCCTTCATCTTTTACATGAGTTCCAGGGATTGGACTGAGGTAACAGGCTTGTACAGTAAGCAACTGTACCCATCATGTCATCTTGCCCATACCAGCCTGGGGTTCTTGAATTGTAACTGAGATATAATAAATACACCACGCCCATTGATGCACAGTTTGGATTTAGGCATGTACCTGTGAAGCTGTCCACAAATTGGAGCACTAGACTTATGTTTCCTTTGTGCTTCTGTCTTTTTACCCTGGGAGGATCATCCTACCCATTATGGAGGCCCTCACATCTGCTCATAGGTCTCCTTGATGCCAGTGAGCACATCGGCCTCTTGAGTTTATTTTTATCTCCTGGGTTCCACGTGACTGTGCTCTCTTCACCATATGGATGAGATGGAGTGACATCATGCAGACCCATGGCCAAATCTCACCTGTTTCTGTCAGAGCCAGAGGACCACAGCACTGCTCACATGAAGGCTGTAGTGATCAGAGGAGAGAACATGTACCACACCACTGGAAAAGCTCTTGGCATACATTATCTGCTCTGTTCTCTGGCCTCTGCTCTCTCTCCACAGCCAACAGCGTTCTTTGTGTTACTATCAGTTTTTCTATTTCTCTTGCACAATGGCATTTCTCCTCTCCCTGTGTGATGCCTTCTTCCTGCTGTATCAGGCTTTCTCTAGCTTCACCTCTCTCTCTCTCTCTCTCTCTCTCTCTCTCTCTCTCTCTCTCTCTCTCTTTCTCTCTCTCTCCTCTCCCTTTGAATGTTTCCCTTTGAAGCATCACTCAAGAAACATAAGTCTAGGCTAGGCAGTGCTGGCGTATGCCTTTAGTTCCAGCATTCAGGAGGCAGAAGCAGGCAGATCTCTGAGTTCAAGGCTAGCCTGATCTACAGAGTAAGGTCCAGGGCAGTCGAGGCTACAGAGAGAAAACCAGTCTCAAAAAACTAAAACCAAACAACAACAAAAAAGAAACAGAGTTTAGGGCTAGAGAGACGGCTCGGCAGTTATGTGCACTTGCTGCTCTTGTAGAGGACCCAGGTTCGATTCCTAGCACTCACATGGCGACTCACAACCATATGCAATTCCAGGTCTAGGAGATCTGATGCCCTTGTCTAGCTTCCATGGGCTGTTGTACTCCTGTGGTAACATGGGCTTGCGCATGAATACATACATATGAAAGTAAGTACTTGAATAAAAGTCTACATTCAAATAGAGAACCTAGGTCACTCAATCCTGTTACAAATGGATTCTTAGTTTTTTTTTTTTTTTTTTTTTTTTTTTTTTTTTTTTTTGTCTTTGTTTGTTTGTTTCAGACAATATTTCCTGGCTTAAAGATACCATGGCTAAGGGTGACAAAGCCAAAACAGAGGTTGAATAATTTTGCTTTATTTTGCATCCACATTACCTCATCTGCCTCATGGATTGTGACTACACTTTCCTTTTTGACTCTAAATATAAAGGGTCCTTTCAGTTGTCCTTAACTTATTTTTGGCAAGGCCCAGCTCATCCTAATATTTGATCTTCCTGACACCTCTCATACAAATCTGTGTCATAATTCTACATCTGTTTTTCATTGAGTGCTCCTTTCTCTAGGTGAAAAATCTTGGGTTAGAAGAACCTCATTATTATCTCCTTTCTCGTGGCTTCTTCAATTTTGTGATTTATCACTTTCTTAAAAGCAAGAACTATTTTTATATTCCTTTCCTTCATGGCGTCTACATTGTAAAATCTTATTTTATTTTCGTGGGAGTGGGTGTGCTAAGGACTGAATCTAGAGTCTCATTCATGCCAAGCAGGTTGTTCTGTCACTGAGTTATAACTCCAGTCGACGAGGATAGTAAACTCGTTACTAATTAAACTTATTTTTATTACTGTGAGCTAACGTCACTTTTAGTGTGTTTGTTTAAAAGTATCTTTAGGTGTGGTAGCACATGCTTTTAATCCCAGCACTTGGGAGACAGAGGCAGACAGATCTCTGTATGAGGCCAACCTGGTCTACATACCAAATTCCATGTCAGCCAGGGCTACATAGTGAGACTCTGTCTCCAACAATAAGTTATTTATCAAACATTTGGAAATACAGCATGCTTTTTTTTTTTTAACTGTAACAAGTCCTGAATATTAAGGTTGATTATACATTTATTACTGTTTTTAAAATATTGTTAATTATACATCTATCACTGTTTTTGAAGTACTTAATTAAAAAGATAGCTTGAAATTCTGATTTCTTTCTCTTATCCTGTGAAGCAATGTACTGAGTGGTAGTTTACAGATTTTGCCATGTGTACTGGCACACGTCTTTAATTTCAGCACTCAGAGAGGCAGAGGCAGTTCAGTCTTTGTGAGTTTGAGGCAAGCTAGAGCTACATCCCGTTTTAAATTTCTTTTTTTCTCTTAGTGAGCATGTATGTGTTCCTGTGTGTGTGAGGAGGCCAGAGATAGACACTGAGTGCCTTCCTTGGGATAGAGCCTTTCGTTGACCCTGGAGCTGATTTGCTAGCCCGATGGCCAGCATCTTCATCTCCCCAGTGTTGAGCTTCCTCCCTGGCTGTTTTACTCAGGTGCCAGGGATTGCATTCAGGTTCCCAAGCTTGCATGATAAGCACTTTCCCAGCAGAGCCATCAACCCAGCTCATATTTTACAACTTCTATGTAATTGGAAAACAAAACTCGAGTTTCAAAGCCTTTGGATTTAATGTTAATGTCTTAATTCATACCTATAAAGAAACGGATCTGAGGTAATAAAATTGAGGCAAGACTCACAATTTAATCAAACTTACAGACTTATCAGAAGATAAATAAGCTATCCATGGGCAAAATGGTTCATAAGACATATATAAGAAATACATTTTTTTTTTTTACATTTATTTATATAGTGTGTATGTGAGGTGGGGGAGGGGTAATGCACATGCAAGCCATACTATACATGTGGAGGTCAGAGGTCAACTTTCATGAGTTGGTTCTCTTCTTCCCCAACTTGGGGATAAAATTCAGGTTGTCCGGCTCGGTGCCAAGCACCTTTACCCACTGAACCATCTTGCCAGTCCATATTTTAAAAAATTATTTTAAAATCTAATTTGGGATAAGTTCCTGGCTGCTCCTTAGTCCTAATACTATTAATAACCAAACAATTTTGGATAATTACAGTTAGCAGCTATAAGGCTTATTATGTACTAAGAACTGTCCTCAGCAGTTGGTTATCTCATTTAATGAACCCTAAGCTGAGGCAGATATTCTTATCATTCTCATTAAAATGAAAACACTAAAACTTGAGCAGTTGTCATAGAGATAGTAGGATGCAGAATCCAAACTCATGTACGTAATTGCTATGTCTGGAAGCTGCCACAAAAATGTTGGCATTATTCAGAGTTCTACCATATATCCCTTTTGCCTCAGCACTGAACATTTGTGTGCACAGCCTCTTACCACACCCCTTAATAAACTTTTATCCTTATAGTGTTAAGACTTACTTTTTCTCATGTGTCTTTAAAGACTATCTTCATTTCCAAACTGTAGAGTCAATCACATAGGCCAAACAGAAATATTTTTTAATGAGTTCTATTAAGTCGATTGTCACGATATTGGTGGCACTTGGTCAGATGACTAAGGTGGTGTCTCAGGTGCTGTCTAGCATCATGGCTAGTTTTCTTTCAGTTGCTGTGGTTCTGGTGGTTTAACCTCAGGTCTTAGGCATGCTAGTCAAGGGCTCTGTCTTTACGTTACACCCGCCTTCCCATTGTAATTACTAAGAGTTTTGTGGGGATTTACTTGAAATTATGTATGTTACAATCCTTATCAAACTTTTTTTTGTTTTGTTTTTGTTTGTTTTGTTTGTTCGAGACAGGGTTTCTCTGTGTAGCCCTGGCTGTCCTGGAGCTCACTCTGTAGACCAGGCTGGCCTTGAACTCAGAAATCCGCCTGCCTCTGCCTCCCAAGTGCTGGGACTAAAGGTGTGCGCCACCGCTGCCCGGCCAAACTTTGAATTTATATATTTTACACCTGTGTGACATCCTATGTTATAAGCAAAAACTAACAATGGCATGATCATTAACAGCGAGAACAACAACAAAAATAAAGCTCTGGCCAGTGAGATGCTTTATCAGGTAGAAGCGCTTGCCATGCAAGCTGAGGACATGAGTGTGCCCCACCTGTAGAAGGAACAGTGGAAGATGAGAACTGACTCTGGCTTTCTCCCACAAGTGTGTGTGTGTGTGTGTGTGTGTGTGTGTGCTGCTACAGCATGGGATTTCTCTTTCTCACACACAAGAATCACGAAGCACATTTATTTTCAAATCGGTCCAAGAAATGCAAGTTGGCCTATATCCTTTTGACATGCCTTATTAGTTTTTGCTTATATTCTTTTATCTGACACAACTAAGGCTCTAAGTTTATCTTGCTTTTTTTTTTTCTTTCCCAGTCTTGGAATGAACTATTTTGCTAAGAAAAATGAGAAATTATATTTAGAAGCCAAACTCTGGACTCACTGTTTTATGGATTCATTTGCTCACAGATCCTCTGAATGGACAGAGTATGTTCATATTTTCTACAGATAGAGATTGATTCTGCCATTAGTACTCTACCAGAAAAGGTGCTCTAGTTTTCTTCTTCCATATTTGTAACTCTCCTTTTCAACAGGGAGAAACCGAGCCCCCCTTTCCTTAGTATAATTACCCATTGAAACAATGTGCTGTATATAACCAATACTCTCTGTATTCTCTACTAGGTGTTACTCTTCTAAAGCCAGGTGTGTCCTCAGAGAACACTGCACCAGGCTGCTTTCTGCATGGATGCCTCTGGCTTTAATGTGATAGCTGTCTTTCATTCACTGGTTGTATTGTGCAGTCCTCACACACCCTCTTTAAGACACATTAAATAACTTCCTCTTATTTTTCTTTTTTCCCTTTCTTCTTCTGCCCGAGTGAGGTAATTAGAGGAGGTACTATTAACTGGAATTTTTAATAGATCTTTCAGGAATTGGTCAACCCGTGGTACATATGCTAAAATTACGTATACTTCAAATTCATTGGGTTTGTGTCAACCATGATTTTCAGGCTTTTCTTTTCCTGTGATGTATGTGAGAAACAGAGGTGTGGTACAGAAAGGATTGGACATAGAATAAAGAAACAAGTTTGGTTCCACTTCTGAGACTGGCAATTTACTCGAATTCCTCCACTTAAAAAAATTAAAAATAAAGACTAGACTAAAGCAGGGAGCTTCACTGCCTGGGGACAGTGAGTTGGCTCACCTGCTCCTGTTCCCAAGCAAAGGTTACCTAGGGAGCTTTGTTGCTTTCTCTGGATATAAATGCTCACAGAAATTCAGCTTCCACGTTGATTTGATAATTCTTAACATTCTGTTCAGTTTTCTCTATTCGAAATTCGTTGGGTACTTTTATTCTTCAGTTTATCACCTCAATTCTGCTTCAGCTTCATCTTTGACTAAAAAACAGTGATGGCCTGTGGTACACAGAGAACTCCTAAAGGATTCCTCCCCCCTCCCCTTTTTTTTTTAGCATCTCCCTTCCCAGGGAAAAGACGTTTCAAATTTTCTCCCCACTTTCCCAATTAGCAGACCAGAGCAGCCACAGCCAAGTTATGTTATTTATAAAACCACCGGTTCTTCATTCCTCTCACCAACCCCATCCCAAGCCTGGTTCCCCCTTGGCGGCAGATATTAACGGAATTCCTCCTGGAGACAACGTTCTTCCCCCTAACAGCGGCTCCAATCAGCACACAGATTTCCAAGTTGCTCTCTGGGAATTTGGGCGCGACGCTTTCGGAAGTTTGAGTGCTTTTCACAAGGCGTTCCTCCACCTCGAGAGGCACAACTGCCTGACGTGTCACCCCAGTTGGGGCCCACGCAGGACGGGGGTGGCATCCTCAGTGGGCGGCTGCTAACTGACGTGAGGCGAGGCGACCCCGGAGGGCTGAAGCTTCCTAGCTTCTCTGCCTCAGAACGCAGCCACAGCGTCCACCTTTCACGCGGCAGGAACTTCCCCCCGGCCTGGGCTTTCACTCAGGAACAGCGAAAGCCGCTCCACGCACGCTCCCGCCGTCCTCCTCCGTCCGGAGTCGCGCGCCCGCCGCCGCCGCCGCTGCGGCGCGTGCCCTCACGGCGTCTCCGCCCCCTGCCCGGCCCGCCAGCCCTTCTGTGGGTCGCTGCGCAGGTCGGCTCGGAAGGTGCAGGGAGCGCGCGCCGGGGCTGAGAACGTGCGCGAGACGCACGGCCCCGCGCTGAGCGCCGGAAGCAGCCGACCGGCCTCGCGCGTCGCGCGCGCCGCCCCCGCCCCTCAGCCGCGACCTTGCTCGCGCGCGCGCACTAAGGCGCCGCCGCCGCTGCTGCCGCCGCCGCCGCCGCCGCCGCCGCCGGGGCTGCTGCTCCGGCTGCTGCAGGAGGCGGCGCTGGCTGGCGGCTGCGCTCGCTCCAGTCGGCGAGCGGAGGAGCGAGCGTGTGTGTGTTTTTTAAAGATGGCCGGAGCGGCGGCGGCGGTGGCCGCGGGAGCAGCAGCTGGAGCCGCCGCGGCAGCGGTGTCGGCTCCGGGTCGGGCCTCAGCGCCCCCTCCGCCACCGCCAGTGTACTGTGTATGCCGGCAGCCGTACGACGTGAACCGCTTCATGATCGAGTGCGATGTCTGCAAAGACTGGTTCCACGGCAGGTAAATAAACCCCCTTACTACCACCGCCGTCGCCTGCGGCCACCGACCAGCCGCAGCGGCTGCCCCTGCCGCCAGTGCCTCCCTCGGGCTGGGCCACCGCGTCTCGCCCCACGTCCCGACTCTTAGGCACCGAGTCCCCGGGCCCGGTGGAGGCGAGAGCGGGGGGCCCCCGGTTGCCTGGCAGGCTGCGGAGCGGAGCCGGTGGGCTCGGCCGGCCCGGGCGAAGAGTCGCCACAACAAACAGGAACAAAGGGGCCGGCGGAGAAGTTGGCAGGGGAAGCCCGGGTGAGGGGACGCGGCGAGCGACACGGCTCGGGTGGCGGCGGAGCGCAGGCAGGCCCGCAGCCCGCGGTCCCCCACTGTCCTGGCTGCCGCCGGCCGCTGTGTCCCGGGCTCCTGCTGCCCCGTGCCTGCCCTCGCCGGCCGCCGCGCTTGCTGCGCTTCCGGGCGGCCGCCGCTCTGTCCGGTCGCGCGTCGCCCCCGCCGCGGGTCCCGTCGCGCCCCCTTCTCTCTTTATCAAACTTCCTCGGGCGGCGGGACGGGGCGGTGGGATGACGGCGCGAGTAAACAGAGCAACAGATGTGGCACTCGCGGCTTGCGAGGTGCGGGGCTCCGTCACCGCACAGTTTGGCTAGCCACTGGCCCACCCCGCAACACACCCCCCTACGGCCGGGGGCGGGCGGTCCGGGCGGGGGGACGTCGCCACAGACCCTCCCGGCGTCGCTGTAGCGCCTCAAACTTTACACTGAGTGCGTCTCCGGCGACACCCGGACGGCCCGCAGCGGTGGCCCGGGCGCTGCGGCCATCCAACTTTGGGGCGGTGCGGTGGCGGACGATGCCCTCCGATGCCGCCGCCGCACCGCAGGTTTGACGTTTCGGAGAGCTCGGGCCGCCTCCGCAGCCAGGCCGCCGACTCGTGTGTTTTGTAATCAAAGTGTGAGGCTAATAAAGGGCGGCGCCAGAGCCTCTTGACTCCGGCGTGGGAGGGATTCGCAGGCATTTAAACAAAGAAACTAGTTGGGGTTGGGCTCCCAAAGTCCTTATTTGGGTGTTGTGGCAAAGCCTGCGGTCACCTTTAGGTGAGGCAGGTTTTCTGGCCACCGTTGTATGTTGTATCTTGACAAGAGCCCGCTTGGGAGTTATAGCTGATATGGTGACTGTGGTTGTAGGAAGTATCCTTTGATTGACAGCAGGACATTTAAATACAGCCTCCGCTCCCCCTCCCCAATTTTACAGAAACATTGCACCACCAGGCCAGATGTCTTAGTCTCCCTCTACTGGTCTGGGGAGAGAAAACCATTGAAATTACAGGGTTCTTTCTGTGTTGACAACTATGTAGAGTTTGACTTAATTTTCAAGTGCAGTTAAAATGTACTGAATTTTAAAGTTACATGACTGACAACAGATAACACACACAAACGAATCATTTTAAAAGGGGCAATGTGCTCATTTTTGTAAAGGCAAACTTAAGCAGTCTGGTGGAGGGTAATGTCACTTAGTAAAATGTTTTCCTATATTTTGATTATACATAAAAGAGAAATTTGTAGATACCAAACCTTTCCAATTCTATGCCTACATTCTCTGCTTCTATAACATTCCAGGCAACCAGAATTGAGTATCCAACATTAAGTTCTAAAAAGAATAAAACAATAATTAGTTGTAATTACTGAAAAGTTTGAAGTTTCTGGGCCACTATTGGACAAAAATATGCCTTGTTGTGTATTTCAGAGGTTAGATAGGTTAGTAAGCTGTAGGCTTGCGGTTTTAACACTTCTATTGTCACATGGGTTCTGGAGAGTCAAAGCTCAGGCTCATATTTGTGCTGCAAGCCTGTCATCAGAGGTTTTGTTTTTGTTTTCTCCTTTGAGACAGTTTTTTTTTTCTTTCTTTCTTTTTTTTTTTTTTTTAAATTGGATAGACCTGGCTATTCTGAAATTTGCTTTGTAGACTTGACTGGCATTGAACTCACATTTGGTTGCTTCTGCCTCCCAAGTGCTGGGACTAAAAACATGTACCACCATGCCCAGTTGCAGCTTTTGGTCTTAAATTAGGTGCCTAAATGCTGGAGCATGACAAACCTCAGGTGTTTCCTGGCCATTTTGTCACACATTTAAGTGCCAGTTTGTGAAGAGCAGTTGAAGAGGCAGTAATTTCATCTGTAGAGGTGACTCAGGTGAGCCCAGGGGCTTTTTGACCCCTTAACTTTGAGATGTTAATGTGGTTTATATATCAGACATTAGAAAAGTTAGTCTTATTGTTGTGCCCCATAAAAGTGGTATCTTCTTATTAAGTCTAATTTTTAAATATTGATAATTTAGAACCTATATGTCCTTTTATGATTGGTATTTATTCTGAGTAATTTTTAAAAAGTGAAGTTACTTATGCACTAATTATTAAACATTATTTATTTATGTGAGAATTGGTCCCTAAAGTACAAAGGTATATCTTAATACCCATCCTCAGGTTTCCAAAAATAGTCCATCTGCAGAGGAGCAGTGCAGATAAACAGGCTTTACATGGATAATTTTTAAAACTCATTTTTAATCTGTTGTTATTGTGTGCTGTGGTGTGTGTTCTAGGGACAGTTCAGATAGCTATGCTTGCATGACAGGTACCTTTATCAGGCATATCTACTGTATGGGAACCTCAAAACTTGCCATAATTTAGTCTGGCAAAAACCGGAAAGGGCCTTCCTTGATGTAGTTCGGTGGAGACTTAAGCTTTGGTGCTTTCTTCGCGAGCAGGAGTTTCCGCACCTCAGCCTTCCCAAGCCAACGGGTTGTGATTGTATATTAGATACTTGGGTCAGTGAGCTGAGAGCTCCGCAGATTCTCCTAGGGGGCGTCCTTCTGTCGTAAACAGAGTTCTCCAGGCCTGGTGGAAGTGAGATAGTGAAGGTCCACCCTGGTACTGCCCAACCCTCCGAATTCCAGGCTGTATGACTTTGATCATCCCATGAACAACAGCATTACTGTTCAAGTTAGTTAAATTGCATGAGAATGTTTGTTGTGTCCTGTTTAAACGTTATATTAATCTTTGTAATCACACATTCTTTAGATTTTACAAAAATTAAAAATTAGAGAGAAATACAAATACATATAAATCCATATTTTTCATGAATAACTACTATTTAATATTTGATGTATAACTTTTTTATATCCTTAAAAGAACAAAATTGGAATTTGCTTTATGAATTGTTACTTTTTTTTTTAAACTAGGGTATACTTTTGGTCATATTTTAAATCCTATTTGAAATTTTATTTATTTATTTATTTATTTATTTATTTGTTTTTTTGAGACAGGGTTTCTCTGTGTAGCCCTGGCTGTCCTGGAACTCACACTGTAGATCAGGCTGGCCTCTGAAAGAGTACTCTGTTTCTTCTTCAGCAGCACCATTTAGTTCCCCGTGGTTTTGGTAATATAAAGTTTTAGTAACTTTCTTTGACAAACAACTTTGGCAATTTGTATATAAGTGAAGATTATAAAAAAAATGTAGGTATGATGGTTCATGACTGTTAGCCAGCACTCTGTAGCTGGATGGCAGGCAGCACAAATGTGATGCTAGCCTGGGTTACTTAGTGGGAGTGTCTAAAAACAAAATAAAAGATTAAAAAAAAAAATCTTTACCAAAAAACTGCCTTAAAATGGCTTATAACTATCCTCAAACCAAAACAACTCAAATATTAACAGTAGATTGCACAAGTCTAGAATATTCATAAAGCAGACTAACAGCAATTAGAAAGAATGTTTTGTTGACTTATGCAGCAACATGGACTAAACTCACAGATGCTGAGTTGAATGTAGGAAGGTAGATATAAAATATATACTGCTTTTAATCCCAGGACTCAGGAGGCACAGGCAGGCAGAGCTCTGTGAGTTGTAGGCTAGCCTGGTCTAAAGAGCAAGTTCCAGTCCAACCAGGGCTATGTAGTGAAACCATGTCCCCAAACAAAAGAGAACAACAAAAAGATTTTAAAATTAAGAACTGGCCATTTTGGTGGCTGACAAACAAGATTTTGTGAATTCCCCTTCTTTCCTGAGTGGAAAGCCTACTGTGCTGTGTCATGGAGTTGTTTGGTTCAGTCTATAGTGTACTGGGCGCTGTTCTTGGTGCCAGGAGAGGAGTGGAGGACAGAACAAAAGCTTTGTTCTCACGTGCTAGGTGGGAAGAGTGAGAGACAAATATGACAAGTGGGTATGTGAAGAGGCTGAGTTGGGGAAAAGGTAGGTCAGGTGTTGGTGATGCCTCTTCTGTGTGGTGAGCTTGTTGAAATCCCTGTGCTCAAGATGCTGACAAAGTGCTGGGCCAACGGAAAAGGAAATCCGATATCCTGAGTGTGGGCATGCTTCTAGGAGATCTTCTAGGAGAGTCAGAACATCTATTTGGAGAGAAGTACAAGAGACCACTGTTGCTTCTGTAGAACAGGGCTAGTTAGTACTTTAAACTTTACTGTAAAACAAATGGTTTACCTTGGGTTGAGATGTGAAAAATTGACAATCTTTTTTAAGGCTCTTTCATGGTCTTGATCTTAGTGTGTAGATGAGCAGTATATGTGAGGACTTCTGCATTTGATTCCGGGCACTGAAGACCTCTCTGCTGGTACATGAGAATGGACCGGAGGGCACAGAGGTGAAGCAGGCAGACCACTAAGGCAATTACAGAAATCTAGTAGCTGATGCTTTAAATGGTTGAGTCAGTTTGGGTAATTTATGAATGTCGAGTGTGTGTGTGTGTGTGTGTGTGTGTGTGTGTATGTGTGTGTAATTGAACCTGAGGCCTTGTCCATTTGAGGCAAGCCCTCTACCTATCATTTATTTATATATATATATATATATATATATATATATATATATATATATATATATATATGTATATCTCCAGCCGTCTTTATTTTTTAATTTCAGGCAGGATCTCACTAAGTTGCCTGGGCTAGCCCTGAACTTATTCTGTAGCTGGACACACCTTGAACTTGTGAGCTTTCTGCCTCAGCCTCCTGAGTAGCTAGGAATACAATCTTTTCCCATGAAATCCAGTGTATTAATGTTTTATATTATCCACCCCTCCCCCCATGTTTGAATGGAGAAATTTGTATATGGGGATAGAAGAATTTTATTGGGTAATACTGTTGATTGGGCAGTTCTCAGATACTGTAACATGTACTGAATGTTTTACCAGTCCTAGGCACTATCTGATTACACTAGACTTAACACATTTAGTTCTCACATCTTGGATATGTGTTATTATTATCCTCATTTTACAATAGGAATCCAAGGGTTAGAATTACATAACCTTCCCAGAACTGTACAACAAGAAGGTGTGATAGTATCTGATCTTAGCACATCTCTGTGTCAGTAAGGGTCCTAAGTCTTCTCTAGGGCTGTAGCTAGCTTAGGAACAGGGTCTTGGTTTGTCTTTGTTGATGGTGTGCAGATAGAATACATGTTTCAGAGGGAGATGGCTGTAGACACCTGACTTTCTTGGTTCTTTTAAGAAAAGATTATTTTGGGGGCCAGAACAGATACCTGCTCCCTTGTGCATGCCCTTGCAGGAGACACACATTTGGTTCTCAGCATCAATGTTTGGTGGCTCACAGCTCTCTATAACTCTAGCTCCAGTGATGTCCTCTTCTGACTTCTGGGCACCTCCCACACACATACAAATAAAAATAAAACTTAAACAATATATACATATATATTTAATTTTTAAAAGGCTTGTTTATTTTATATATGTGCATACACTGTTGCTGACTTTAGACACATCAGACACACCAGAAGAAGGTGTTGGATCCCATTATAAATGGTTATGAGCCATCATGTGGTTGCTGGGAATTGAACTCAGGACCTTTGGAAGAGCAGTTAGTGCTGTTAACCACTGAGCCATCTCTCCACCCTTTAAAATTTTTTTTTTAAGTTTATTTATAAAAAATATTTTAAATGAAATATGTTAAAATTATAAATGTCCCAGGGACAAAAATTTATTAATAAAATATTGGCAGCTTCCCTCATTTAACTCTGCTTATCCTTGTTATAAATGATTTCTTATTGGATTCTTATTTAGCTTTTCTTGTTTTTGTTTTTTGAGACAGGGTTTCTCTGTATAGTCCTGGCTGTCCTGGAATTCACTCTGTAGACCAGGCTGGCCTCAAACTCAGAAATCCACCTGCCTCTGCCTCCCAAGTGCTGGGATTAAAGACGTGGGCCACCACTGACCAGGGCTTTTCTTGTTTTTTTTTGTTTTTGATTTTGTTTTTTGTTTGTTTGTTTCTAATTGGAATTGGCAGAGGTAGGTGGATCTCTGAGTTCAAGGTCATCCTGGTAAATGTCAAGTTCTGGGCTGGCCAAGGCTATATAATGAGACCTTGTCTCAAAAAAAAAAAAAAAAAAAAAAAAAAAAAAAAGAACCAAACCAAACAAAAAAACCCCAAAACCAACCAACCAACCAAAAAACCATCCCCCCCCCCCCAAGAATGTGGTGGTTTACACCTGTAATCCTAGCACCAAGGACAAAATTCAAGGATAGCCTGGGCGATGCTAAACTTTTTTTCACCTCTCACTCTATTGCTGGACTGTCTCAGACCTGCGGAATAATGACACAAGAGATTTATTATTGTTTAGTATAGGTTAGGCACTATAGTTGGAAACCTCCCAACTAGCCTTGTCTAACGTAAATAAACCCAACTATTCTAGTCCATGTCTGCCACATGGCCTATTATTACTACCTTTCAATCAGTTCCATACCTGACTCTCTAGTGAATCCTTTGGAGCCTAGTCTTCTCTCAGAGCCTATCTATTGCTGCCTGCAAGTCCCACCATTCTTCCCTTGTTTCAGTGATTGGCTGTCAGCTCTTTATTAAGCCATTCAAAAGGTGAGGGAAGTGTATGGTTACAAAATACTGAGGCAGGTGATGATCTCTAGGAACAGAAAGCAACCTTTGAATAATACAGATACAGCCTTTACACAATGCACAGAAAGACTGCCCTAATACCACTCTGTAGCCCCCTTCTTCAATAGGGATTGGAATTATTTTTAAAAGTGTTTTGTAGACACAATTCTTAATGATGTCTTAGTGTTACTATAAACCTAAGTGAGCACATATCTTCCTATAAGAGGAGCCGAATTACTGAACTTTTGGGTTACTTTTTGATTTTTGACTTCTTTTCGAGTAGGGGTAGGATGTCATGGTCTTCCTGCTTCATTCATCCTCCTGAGTGCTGGGCCAACTTCTTTCCCTGCTAGGGCAGTTTAATCTTAGGAGAGAAGTGTTTTCTCGTTGAACTGTCTATTTACTATCACTGAGCTTGTAACTATCAGTTTGGAGCTGATTCCTGCTTGTTTGTTTATTTATTTTTTTTTTTAGGTATTTAATAGAGTTTTCTGCTCTTTCTTTTTGAAGTGAGGTGGAGGACTTGAAATAAGAACAGAACAGGTGTAAGACAGTCTGTCTGGCAGGAGCTGTAGTGGTTTCAGGCATGCATGGAAACCAAATGGAGATCATTTGTACAGCTTTTGAACAGCTGGTGGGTGTTGCGTTTACAGCTGCTGTGTACTAAGGCTTTGTTCTTTGTTGTTTTCAAGGCTTTGTAGCCCTGGCTGCCCTGGACTCACTTTGTAGATCAGGCTGGCTTCGAACTCACAGAGATCTGCCTACTTCTGCCTCCTGAGCACTGCAGATAAAGGTGTGTTTTGTTCTTTATAAGCAGTGCATTTTGTTTCTGTTGTTATCCTTGAGTTTTCCATTAAAGACAGATCACATTTTCTATAGTGTGGTTTAATGCTTATTTATGATTTTTCTATTTATTTATATTTTATTTAATAGAGAGCAGTGTTTAGAAATCAAGCTCTGGTTGGTTATAAACTTGACATTATGTCTAGGCTTTCTCAGTGGACAGAGCTAGGAAATACAATATCATCCACATGCATTCACCTTTATTTCTAGACCTTCTTGTCCACATACAATACAGACCATAAGCTTTCACAGTGGTACCTAACAGCACAGGGCTCCTTTTAGTTTTTCTCTTTTTTTAGTCTTACTTTTTTTTTTTTTTTTTTGTCCAATAGTGGGAAACTTAGCTCTTATCTAAAACATTCTTATTTGTTGAATCTTAGTGCATGTATAATGGAGTTCTAGAATTACTGACTTTCCCCTCGTTAGAAACAAATTTGCTAGATAGATTACATTTTTTATATAGTTGCTTTTAGCTTCACAACATTTAGTAAAAATTATTGTATAGCATTGTTTTTATTTTTTCAAGTATGTAAAACATTAAATGGTCCTGAGAAGTCAGTTATATGAGAGATAAACTCACTGTCTCCTTATCCCTTCTTCAGTCTCCCATTCCTCTCCCTTCTAATCCTTTCTATCTACCCCTCGTAAAAAGTCACTTTGTCTTTTGTTTTTTCTTGAGACAGTTTCACTATGTAGTCTAAGTTAGAAGTCCATTTCTGTGATCTCAGCACTTGGGAGGTTGAGGCAGGTGGATCTCTGACTTCAGTGCCAGCTAAGGCTATATAATGAAAGTTCCCCTAATTCCCTACCATGTGTGCATGCCACCCTCCCCAGTCCTAAGAGTTTGACATTTGTTTTAAAGATTTTTTAAAAAACACAGTTTACATGTATGACATGTATGTGTTTCGCCTTATTTATGTACTTGTATGCTTGGTCCCCTAGAGACTAGAAGAGACATTGTCATCTCCCCTACCTTGAATTGGAGTTAATGGACAGTTGTTAGCTACTGTATGCGTGTTGGGAACTGAACTCATGTCCTCTGTAAGAGTAGCAAGTGCTCTTAACTGATGAGCCACATCTCCAACCCCAGGTTTGTTTTTGTTTTTTAATGATAAAGTTTCATGTATCCTAGATTGGTCTCAAACTTGCTATGTAGCTGAAAATGGCCTTGAATTTCTGACCGTCCTGCTGAGATTTTCATTCCACTTGGTTTAGGTGGTGATGGGGTTTGAACCCAGGGCTTTGTGAGTGCTCGTCAAGCATTCTAGTAACTGAGCAGTATCACTAACCTAACCCTGGTTTATCTTTCTTGCATGCATGCATGGATGTGCTGAGGACTGAACCCAGGGCTTCACAAATCCAAAACCCATTGTCTACTAATGAATAGTATCTCCAGCTCATGTGTTTTTTTTTCTTTTCTTTCCTTCCTTCCTTCCTTCCTTCCTTCCTTCCTTCCTTCCTTCCTTCCTTCCTTCCTTTCCTCCTTCCCTCCCTCCCTCCCTCCCTCCCTCCCTCCCTCCCTCCCTTCCTTCCTTCTTTCCTTCCTTCCTTAAACTTAATTACATATAGGTGGTGATGGCACACACCTTTAATCCCAGCACTCAGGAGGCAGAGGCAGGTAGAGATGTCTGTGAATTTGAGGCCAGCCTGGTCTACAAAGTGAATTCCAGGACATCCAGGGCTACACTGTGAAATCTCAAAAAAACAAACTAACCAACCAACCAAACACCCTCCACCCCCCTAAATCCAACCAACTAAACAACAAAACAACTAACCAGCCAACCACCACCACCACCACCACCACCGACAAAAACCTTGAAATTACATTTTTATTTATTCTGTGTGTATGTGCATGTGTATGAGCAAGACTTGTGGAATTGGTTCTCTTCTTCCTCACTAGGTAGTGTCCAGGTGGTCAGGCTTTTTAGGCAAGCCTTTACATATTTTTCCCAGGCTTGGACTCATAATCAGAGTCTTATACATAGTATGACCGTTCTTTTTTTTTTTTTTAAACTTTGCTGTATAACTTTCCATGTTCAGTCTGAAGAGGTTTTCTTTCTTTCTTTTCTTTCTTTCTTTTTTTTTTTTTTGGTTTTTTGAGACAGGGTTTCTCTGTGTAGTCCTGGCTGTAGACCAGGCTGGCCTTGAACTTAGAAATCTGCCTGCCTCTGCCTCCCAAGTGCTGGGATTAAAGGCGTGCGCCACCACCGCCCGGCTCTTTCTTATTTTTTAAATCTCTGTGACTACATAACCCTTATGTGGATCTTTTGGGTTTTATTGTACTTCTCAGATGTATGTGGGTATTTAAGTTGTTTATAGTGTTTTGTAGTTACAAATAACACTTCTATATTTGTATATAGGTAGCTACCTTATGTATATATGCATTTTCATATTGCTGAAGATACATCTTTAGATTGTTAGTAATGGTAAATGGAGTTACAGCTATAAACCTGTCTACTTGGCAGAAGCAGAAGGATTGCAAATTCAAGAGCAGTCTGGGTAACTGAGTTAGAGGGCTAAGGAGGCCCTGGGTTTAGTCCCCAGTGCCATTGTGGCCATCAGTCCTACCTGCAAGAGAATGATACATACACTGTTTTGTTACTGTTACTTTATTTCTTTCTAATAGTTGGATCAGTTTGAATTATCACCAACATTGTGTGGGTCTCACTGTGTATCCCAGACCAGTTTGAAACTATTTAACCCAGAGTAACTGTGAACTGAAATCATCCTGACTCTCCAAGAGGATAGGCCTGCCACCTTCATGTCTGGCTTCTGTCTGTTTTTAAGATCTCCTGGTATATTAGGGATATTAGCCCTTTGTGGCAATTAATAATAGTTTCTTCCACTGTTCAGTTGTCTTTTGGTTTGTTGTGGCAAATTTTGAACCATGAAAACAAGGTTTTAAGTTACATACTCACATTTATCAATCTTTTCTTTTAATTAGCTCAGGACTTTGAGTTATCCTTTTTTAATTCACGGTTAAAGAGAATTTTTACCAGTTTTCTTCTAGTACTTGTATAGTTTTGTATTTTAACCATTCATATTTTCTTTCTTTTCCTTTTTAAATAAAAAAGACTGTCTCAAAGCAGCTTTGGTATCAGCAGTGTAAAATTATAATTTTGTTTTTTTTTTCTAATTTTTTTCTAAATGGCACTCTTAAAACTCTATATTGGTAGGCTAGGGAGATGCCTCAGCTGGCTGTGCTCCAGAGGACGCTAGCTCTATTCCAAGCCCCATGTCAAGTGGCTTACAACCATCATAACTTTGGCTTCTGGAATTTTAACACCACTGGCCTCCACAGGCACTTGTATTTACATGCACACATTCATATCTACAAGTAATTATTAAAAATAATAAAAACAAAACTTTAAGAAATCCATATTGGGGCTGGAGAGATGGCTCAGTGGGTAAGAGCACTTGCTGTTCTTGCAGAGGCCTAGAGTTTGTTTCCCAGCTCCCATGTGGCACCTTATAACTGCCTGTAACTGCAGGAGATCTGACTCCTTCTTCTGGCCCTATGAACATCAGGTATGCATGTGGCACACATACATATACACAGATATTCACACATATCCATAAAATAAATAAATAACATACAAATAGATAAATCATTTTTAGAAAGTCTGTATTGACCCCAGTGCTTTGAGATGCCAAACCCTTGCATGCATGCGTGTGTGTGTGTGTGTGTGTGTGTGTGTGTGTCTGTTTGTCTGTCTGAAAATTCCATGTATGGATGATTCTGTTTCTATATATTCTGTTCACTTGTCTCTTCATCAATTTCTGTCCCAGCAGTACACTGTTTAAATTGTAGGGGCTTTTATAGTATGTTTTAAAGTCTGATAAGGCCAGTCTTGTCCTCATAGTTGTTGTCTTCAATGTTTTCTGACTTTTTAAAAAAGATATTTAGGTTTTTTTATTTGGATGTTACTGTTACTTGCCTAGTTTTTTTTTTTTTTTTTTTTTTTTTTTTTTGCTTTTTTGAGACAGGGTTTCTCTGTGTAGCCCTGGCTGTCCTGGAACTCACTCTGTAGACCAGGCTGGCCTTGAACTCAGAAATCCACCTGCCTCTGCCTCCCAAGTGCTAGGATTAAAGGCGTGTGCCACCACTGCCCGGCTTGCCTAAATTTTAATCTTTTTTTAAAATATATTTTTAAATATATGTATATGTGTTTCTGTGTCTGTATGTTATATGTGTTTGTATTCCCGAGGAGGCCCAGAAAGGATGTGGGCTTCCCCTGGAGTTGGAGTTACAGGCAGTTGTAAGCAGTCCAGTGTTAAGGTGAGGACTGACATGGGAAGAACAGTGAGTGCTCCTATTAAGCCATATATTCAGTCTAATAACTTGCTTAATTTTATTTAAAAAAATCCTTAATGCTATTTTTATTGAGATTACATTAAACTTACAAATTTAACAGTAAGCTGATATTTTATGTTGAGTGATTCTCTCTAAGTAAAACACTATTTATAACATAACACTTTTGTATCTGTTAAGTGTGTGTTGTCTTTCTTTGTATAGATTTTTTTCATTTGCTAAGATTATTCGTAAGTATTTAATTTTCTTTATTACTGTTTGAAATGGAGGCTTTTTCTTATCTGTTTGGTTATTATTTGTGAATATGAAGATTGGATTTTTTGGTTACATTTATATTTGCTATCTTACTGGAAGAATTGAATTTTAGGGACTATATAACTCAGTTGCTAGAGTGCTTGCCTAGCATGTGGATTTCCTGAGTTTGATTTTTCTGTGCCACAAGACCCAGGAGTGGTGATACATACCTATAATCATGGCACTCTGATAGGTACAGTCATCAGAAATTCAAGGCCATTCTTTGCTCTGTAGTGAGATTGAAGCCAGCTTGTGGTAAATTTGACCCCGTCTCAAAACAAAAAGCAAGAAACAAGAAAAAAAAAAAAACAAAAACCCCCAACCCCCCCCCCCCCCCTACTTTCTAGTTAGGGTTGCTATTACTTGGATGAAAGACCATGACCAAAGCAACTTGGGGAGGAAAGGGCTTATTTAAAGGCTTATGTGTTCACATGACTGTTTATTTGTTGTTTTAAAAAACAAATATCCCAGCTGTTCAATTTTACCAGTGAAGACCCAGGAGCTAGATGCTGGGGTGAAAATCTGCTAGAAGAGAAAGCAGTCTCTCCTCTTCTCAGTCTTAAATACCCTTAAACTCAATGTCCCTCCTTTCTACTTCCTTGTGTTCACTCCCTGTCAACTGGTTGCTTGCTCTGCCTCCTGACCTACCTTCGACTTTATTTAGTTCTTGTTTACAGAACTAAAGCTTTTGTGTTAAAGGTGAGCGCTAGGGCTGAGCCATGCCACAACAAGTTTACAATCTTGGGGTTCACAATGTGACCAAATATCCTGCAGTATTCATTGAATGAAACCAGGAAAGGAACTCAAACAACCCTCACTGTGCAATCTTTGGATTGTGCAAGTTTCTGTTGGATGGTTCAGTTAAATAACACTAGCCCTCCCTCTAGGATTCCAATGGCAGTCACCATGATATATTTCCTATGACTAGACTTTGCTTCCAGCTCTTTAGTGTTCACATTTACAGTCACTTCATAAGCAAGAGACATGCGTCTGTTCTTCAGTTCACATGGATAGCAAGTGTCCATATGCTGCCTCCATGTCTCCGAGTAAGAAGCACAAGTGAGATATTGCTAACTTGGATAATAGAAAGAGAAAAGCACTCAGTTAAGATGATACTACAATAAAGGTGAGGCGGGGCTGGGGGGAGCCATGCCCATGGAAGTGAAGTCAAATTGGGTGTTAATTGGAGTAACAGAAAATCACCCTGATGCTGCTTACTATGGAAGGACTCCAGATGAAGCCAGAGTCATTTAGTGAAGGCACACTTGGAACACTGGTTTAACTCCTAGTATATGAAGATACGTTAGTTTTATCATTGTTCTGTATAAGCAACAATATGAGCATTTTTTAAAAAAGTTAAATTATTTTGAGAAAAGAGGACACCCAAACTTTGCCATTCTTGCAGGCAGTTCTTGGAGGTAGCAGCTTCCAGATCCAGTGGAACCTGAGTTGGAGAGCAGCACCATGCACTCATGCATTTTTAATGTTTTGATACATTTATAAAGGTCATGAAATAATTGCAGTTTCCACCATTGAGTATTAAGATAGCTTTGCATAGTTCTGCTTATGAGGTTATGTGGGCACAAGAGCCCGCATATCACAGCATGTGTGAGGAGGTCAGAGGACAATTTTTGGGATTTGGTTCTTGGCTTCCATCTTGTGGAGACTTGAGCTTTTGGACAGTTCTCCTGTTTCTACCTTCAGTTTTACTGTAGGGTTGGTGGCATTACAGATGCAGGTTGCTGAAATTTAACTTTTCACACATGGGTTCTGGGGATCAGATTTGAGTGACAGGCTTGTGAAACAAGCACTTTTTGCCCCCTGAGCTAGCTTGCTGGTCCTACATGGTTATTTTTATGATCTTGTCCTACAGTATTAGGCAGGGTTCTCTAGAGGGACCAGAACCAATAGAATGTAACTATGTTATTAAAGGGGACTTATTTGATTGGCTAACACAATAGGGGCTGGGGAGTCTAGCAACAACTTTCTGCATGCAGAAGGCACAGAGAACCAAGTCATTATTCAGCTCACAAAACTGGGTGTCTCAGCAGACCCATTCTGGGGCTGGAGGCCTACAAGTTCTTTCTCTAGAGAGTCTAGTATTTAAGCAGTTTGGAAGACCAAGGAAGCTAGAGTCTGATGAAAATGAAGGATGACAGTAGTGATGATAGGTACTTGGAAAAAGTGAAGACAGGCCAATGTCACTGCATTCTCCTTGGCTCTCTTTATTTAGATTA
Source organism: Arvicanthis niloticus (assembly GCF_011762505.2). Taxonomy (NCBI): domain Eukaryota; kingdom Metazoa; phylum Chordata; class Mammalia; order Rodentia; family Muridae; genus Arvicanthis; species Arvicanthis niloticus. Next base: position 24,360,230 of record NC_047672.1, read on the forward strand.
GGGCACCTATTGGAAGGGGCCACCATCTTTGAAAGTGGCTCTTTCTTTGTTAATTTTCCCTAGAAATGCCCTCGGACACACCCAGAAACATGTATCCTGGGTGATTCCACATTCCTGTCAAGTAGACAATGAAGATTAACCACCACAGCCTCCATGCAAAACCTGGACTGCCCATATTCTTACATTTGCCCTCTAGTGGAAATTAACAATTACCCAGTAGACTTTGAGAAAGCTTTAAGTGGCTTCAGTATATAACTAAGTAAAAAAAGTCCTCCTTTCGTATACATTGTATGCTTTATATCTTAACATGACTTTTGTGTTTTGAAATAGAACCTTCATATGTTTGCTGGACAGTTAGTACCAGTCTTTCTGTTGTTGATGAACACTTTTATTTTCTGGCATATGTGAAATTCCATATAGGAATATTTATTATGAATTATGTCAAGATTTCTATGTTCCAAACCCTATTCTGATTTAACCTTCTTCTAGAATGGAAAAGCATGCTTCAGGTATTTTCTTATTCAGGGTAAAGTGTTACCTTAGTTGCTGTCCTAACAGAAAATTCACCCATGAATGCTTTTGCCTAGCTCAGCCATTTCTTTTAGGAAACATGCCTTGAGGGGCTGTTCCTTATCCATCAGAAAGGTTAGCAGAAAGACGAGTTGGTCTTCTTTAGTTGACTCCTATACTTTGTAGCTGACCGAATCACAAACTGTCTTAGAAAAGTCTTTTACTTGCTCTGTTTTATTTCAGGGTTTTGTCTCTTAGCTTTGTGTATATTAAACTTCATGAAGGTATCAGTTCTAAAAAATATAGCTGTTCTTTCTATACTCAATAGTATACTACTCTATACTCAATAGAAAGGAAATTGCAACTGGACTGAAACATTTCTAATGGCTGTGGTTTATTTTTAAAAATCTATTTATGGCCAGATATGGTGGTTCATGCCTGTAATCCCCAGCAGTCAAGAGGATGAACTGGAGGAGTTTGAGTCCAGCCTGGTGTAGGACATTGTCTCAGTAGTGGGGAAGAGCTGGGCCTGGTGGCACTGGCCTTTCCATTACAGTCATTGTGAGGCAGAGGTAGTTGGGTCTCTTAGTGTTTGAGACAAAGTTCGGGCTAGCCAGGGCTATAATAGTAAGACCTTGTTTCAAATCAAAACCAATAAATAAATAAATGCCGAAAATAATAACAATCACCCTAGTTCTTTCTACTTATAATCTATTTAGCAGTATTCTTTTTATTAACAATATTTTGGAAAACCAAGATAATATATTGACAATTGGAGGTACACAAAAGGAAACATAATAAATGAATTTTTACATAAATATGTAATGAGTAGGAACATTTTGTTTCTAAACTTGGAGCCACACCTGAAAAAAAAAATTAGATGGGAGCTCACACCTTTAATTCCAGAGGCAGGCAAATATGTGGTTTAAGACCAGCTTGGTCTACATAGGCTACACACTGAGACCCTGTCTCAAAATAGATAGATAGATAGATAGATAGATAGATAGATAGATAGATAGATAGATAAAAAGTTAGATCTCATTTCATCAGCAAAAGTATGAACATTTCAGAAAAAAAGATCCAGAAAGAAAATTCAGTCAATTTTTAATTTCCCTTCATACTCATTTTACTTCACTTCCCTTTTTATATTTGCAAAATGTATCTTCTGTTTTTTTTAAGAGACAGGCTATGCAATTCTGGCTGGCCTGAAACTTGATAAACCGACCAGAATAATGTCAAGACTGGGAAGTCTGCCTGCCTCTGCCTCCCTGAGCGCTGAGACCAAAGGTATGTGCCACCACACCTAGCTCAATGCATATTTAAACAAGATCTAGGAGAGTAGTTCAGACAGCATCTCCTATTCTGTTTAGCATTCCTGCTTTGTGTCAGTTGATAAATATTTTGTATGGATTGACTTTGAGACTGATCTGTGTAGATAGATCTGAATAGGAAATGCTGAATTATGTATGACTACTAGCTGTATGGAGCCTAAAGCATAATTGCAGTACAGTTTTCATAGAAAGTAGTTGTGAATCGACATTGTACTAGCCTCTCTGGTAGGGTTTAGATTAATAGTTCCCCAGTGCCATTCTCTGCCAAGCTGGCTGCAAAAGAATCACCTGGGGAACTTGTTAAAAATAAAGATTATTGGGCTACCCATTAACTTTCCCCTGTAGATTGACAGTGGGGTTTTAAGAATGTGTTTTCTCTCTGTGTGTGTAAGCCTGAGATTGATGTTGCGTATCATCCTTAACCATTCTTTATCTTATTTTTTAAGACAGGGTCTCTCACTGAACCTGGAGCTTGCCAATTCAACTAGACTATCTGACCATTGAAGTCCCAGGGTTACTGTTTTCACCCTTCAGCACTGGGACTAAAAGTGTATGCCATGGAGCTTAGCTGTTTTTGTAAATGTGGGTTCTGGGGAGTCAGACTCTGGTCCTCATGCTTGCATGTTAAGTACTTTACAGATTGAGCCATCTTCCCACCCACCTCCCTTTTTTGAAATAAGCAGTGCACAGTGCATATTTCAGTTGCAGAAGACTGTGCAGAAGGCTGCAGTTATCCCTCTCTTCCATTTTACATTCATTAGGTTTTCTTTCCTAGATGCCTCAGAACTGTTAACCAGTTTATTGCAACACACACACACACACACACACACACACACACACACACACACACACACGTACGTGTGGGGGGGGGACGACATAATATACTAACTATCTGCACCTGTATTTGTTGCTTTTCAGAGAGATCTTCTCATGTCTCTTCCTTTGTAACTCCTTCATGTAACTTCCTTCTTTGGAAAGGCTGCTTAGTAGCAATTAGAAAAGATCCACAGGGGATTCCAATGGGTTATGGGTATTAGGAGTCACAGTCTGATTGTTATAAGGGTTAGAAACACTTCTTTTTGAATGTTAATTTCCTAAATCTTGAGTTTTACAAGGAGTTATACTCACCAAGCATTTCGTGGATTTCTAGGTATATATACAATTTTATGTGTTTTCCCCCTTGATGTGATTAGGTAGACATCATCAGTCAGAAACATATGATGGAGGGGTTGGGAAGATGGCTCAGAGGTTAAGAGCACTTACTATTTTTGCAGAGGGCCCAAGTTTGGTTTTCAGCATTTAAGGTTATGCAGCCACAACCATTAGTAACTCCAGCTTCAGGGATAAAAGTAAAAATTAAGGTCTAGAGAGGTATCTCAGCAGTTAAGAGCACTTAACTGCGCTTCCAGAGGACCCGAGGTTTTTCCTATCACTCACAACTGTCTGTAATTCCAGTCCTAGAAAATCTGATGCCCTCTTCTGGACTTTAGGTATTGCACACACATGATACACATGCAGACAAAACATTCATACTTCTAAAATAAATAAATCAATCCTAAAAAAATACATGAGGGACTTGAGCTTGCATCACCTGCCCACAGATCCTAGGTAGAGCTTGATAAATGTAGGATCAGGAGTTCAGGGCACATGCTCAGCTACATAAAACCAAAAATTAAAAACCAAACCGTACTTAAGTATATGAAGCCAGCAGCATGAAAAAGGCATCATGTAGTAGAATCAGCTATAAACAAGGATTTTTAATCTTCAGGCTCTGTTGCTGTTTTATTTTCTGTTATTACAGGAGGGTGTGGGGGCGGGGTAGGGGTGGTTAGACAGAAGAAGGCAGAGGGCAGGTGGCAAAATATACCAAAACCCTCCTCTTCAAAAGATTTCTTATGACACATCTTTCACTGTAGTACCTATATGTAAGAGATACTTGAATATTCATGTCTCTGTTAATGACTAACTTTCCTCTTCACTGTGACCAAATACATGAAAAGAAGCCCCGCATGTCAGGGTCTAGATTGGTAAATGGGAGTGAGGAGTAGTAGCCTGAGAAGTAGCATGGCTAATGGAATGGCCACAGGGCAGTGAAACCAGTGGAACTGGGTAGTCCTTTGGAATTCTTTTTTTCCTTTGGAGCATTCTCATGGATATTAATATTTCCACAGAGAACAGTTTATTAATAAGTTCCACTGCCAGTTGTATTGGTTGGTCTGTGTGCTCAGTGTCATACAGGGATAGCCAAAACACCAAGCACAGTCTTTATGCTCAGCAAGCAAATAGGTAAAACATCAAAACGTGAGTCATCCTGTTTTCACATACTCCTCGTGGAATAATATCAGTGGGATTGTGTCAGCAATATTTTCAGCTTTTAAGACAGTGTTTGTTTTTTTTAATCACAATTCATTTTTTAATCACCTACCATTTCTTCTCTCACTTTCTTTGTTGTTTGCTTTTATACTGTCTTCTGTTTTTTTTTATCATCATTAGTGAAGATGTTCTTAGCTGGTTGGGAAGCCATGGGACAATTGGGAACATAAACCTGGCTGTTGGACATAGGAAAAGTATTTCATATTATGAGAAATTGTGAAGCAGTGGAATTTGGTTTGTGTTATGCCCATAACTGTCCCAAGACCTAACCTGATTCTAGATTTAAAAGTGAAAGAAAATAAGATTACGCTATCCAGGAGGAAGAATTTGCTCTGAGTTTTGAAGATGAGGTAGGGTATGGGTAGTTTGTGCTAAATGGAAAGGTGATTTGAAGGAAATTTAATCTAATGGAATCCACTAAATGGGCTCTTAAAAGAATTTGACCACCCACTCTTCTAGCTCCAAGAGTAGCGACTATAAATGGGTGCATTATTCAAGAGGTAGAAAAAATGTTTGGCAGATCCTGGTGAATCCTAGTTAGTTATTAATTCACTTCTGTTCTCATCAAGAGTCCATTCCTCTACTCCCTGTGACCCCCCTTCCGGCCACCTAAGCAACAATTTCAGAAGATAAGACAATAGAAAGTGCTAAAGTTGTCACCGTTGCACTCACCAAATGGCAGTGAGATTGTTCATTGATGGAAACTATTCAGCAGAGGTCACACTGTCACCCTACAGGACCCTCACCCCCTACACACACACATACAGTGGTGTAGTAAACAGTGAATTTTCTGTTGTTACAAAAATTGTGACAGCTTGTATAGGAAGGAAAGTTTAAAAAGAAATAAATGGAGAAGAGACTAAAGGTTTTGTGCCAGATTAAACAAGTCCTAAAATGTTGTTTTTTGAGCTGCGCATCTCCAGAGTCCTGCTACCTTTGTTAGAGAGCTTACCAGTTCTTCTAATGAGCAGTAAGGAGGGTGGAGTGAACAGGCTTGATAGAACTGAAGTATGTTGGATGAGAAACATTCAATTTTAATGTTAAATTTATTTAAAATTAGATTTTGACTCATTTAAATGGGTCTCTTCAGGTTTATTTACTTATTAAATTTACTATTTTAAAAATATATTTTTTTTAAAATTTTAGGTATATTAGTTTTTGCTTGCATATATATAAATGTATTATATTCATTATGTAGTACCCACAGAGAAAGATGGTGTCAGATTCCCTAGAAGTGGAGTTACAGACAAGTGTAAGCTTCCCTATGGGTTCTGGGGACCAAACCTGGATCCTTTGCAAGAGCAGCAAATGCTTTTAACCCCTGCTGTCTCTCCAGCCTCCAAAGTGACTATTTTTGAATTACCAAATTTGCTAAGTGTTTACATGTACTCTGTTACTTGATGAGAATTAGCCAGAACTAGAAGACATCACTGGCATATCTTATGTTTTAATATATATTATATAATTTTGTTTTTCTTTGAGATAGTGTCTCAGTGTAACCCAGGTTGGTGTTGAACTCACTGTGTCCTGAGGATCTCAGACTCCTGATCCTTCTTGAGCTGTGTTAGTGCTCGTATTGGTGACGTGCATTGCCACACTAGCTCACAGCATCCTAATAAAGCAGATAGTAAGGTGAGGTATAGTGAGAAGCTGCAGAAGGGAACTCATGGGTCTTTGACAATCAATAGTCAAGTTTTTCCCTAAATATTCTTAATTGGAATATTCCTGGATTCTCTTTTTCCCTAAGTATTGTGGAAGTCACCTTTGTGCTAACAGGTGTGTGTGATGACATATCTTTATTTCTTTGTTTTTCTCATTTTAAACTTACTAGATTTGTAGAATTAAAAAAAAAGTGATGTGTGTTGGATGTAGGTTTATACATGTTGAGTGCCATGCCCATAGAGGGTGGAAAAGGACATTTGGGTTCTCTGGAGCTGTAGTTATAAGAAGTTTTGACATGTCTAACATGGGTGCTGTGAACTAATGTGTGGTTCTCTGTAGTTCTCTTCCTAACTGCTGAGCCATCTCTCCAGCCTCCTAATTTGTAGAATTTGCTCATTGTGTAGTGGTGCAGTTTTTCATTGAATATTTATTTCTCCATGGAATTCTATTATGAGCTTGTACTGTAATTAATTTTATTGTTTAGAGACTATGACAAGTAGATTAGCTATTTGCATATAGGTAGGTGTACAGTGGTGTACACTGCATGTGTTTTGTTCTCTAAAATGGCTGTTCCTATTTGTACTGACCACATAGCTTTTCTCTCAGTGACTTAGAGGACATAATTAAATTTTGGGTATAATTTCCCTGGTGAGTATCTTCATTGGAATGTCCTTTACTCTGACTTTTTCATAAAATTGTAGTTTAAAGAACAGAAGTTACTTTAATATGGCAGAAATGACCAGTTTCTCCTCTTATAGATGCTGCTTGTTTTAAGATGAACTTTCTACCACAAAACCATACTTTTCGGTATTATTCTGTATAATTTTTGTACTTAGGTTATAATCGCATTAATTTTTTTTTTTTTTTTGAGGTAGGGTATCACTATCTAGACCAGGCTGACTTCAGACTCACAGAAGTCCGTCTCTGCCTTTGTCTCTCAAATGCTGGGGTTAAAGATGTGTACTGTCATGCTCAGCAGCTACGATTCATTGTTACATTGTAAAAACATACCTGATTTTTTTTTCTCATGCAAATATAGACGTATTTTAGAACCTTTCATTGAAAAGTCTGTCCTGTTTGTTTGCTCTGCAGTGACCCTTCTACATACCCTTATGCATAAGTGTCCCTGTATATATGGATCTTCACTTGGGGAACACTGACACATCTATTTTGAATGGTCTTTACAATAAATGTTCAGATATAGTAGGACTTTGTTTTTCCTTCTATGAATACATGGCTATCTTGCGGATTCATGGCCTTTTTCTTTTTTTTTTTTTTTTTTTGGTTTTTCGAGACAGGGTTTCTCTGTGTAGTCCTGGCCGTCCTGGAACTCACTCTGTAGACCAGGCTGGCCTCGAACTCAGAAATCCGCCTGCCTCTGCCTCCCAAGTGCTGGGATTAAAGGTGTGTGCCACCACCACCCGGCTCATGGCCTTTTTCATTTCCACATTTGTTTTAGAATCATCTTGTTTCAGGTTCCACATTCTTTGATTGGGTTTAAATCAAAATTTATCAGTCATTTTCAGAAGAATTTAATTTTTAAAATGATTTATTTATATGTAGAAGGAAATTTATTTTTGGGAATCAAACTCTGGTCTTCTGGAAGAGGATCAGTGGTCTTAACTGCTGAGACATCCCTCCAACCCTGATGGTTTCCTTTTTAATTTCATGCAGTAGCATTTGTCAGTTCTTGGGATTTTGCGTGTGTGTGTGTGTGTGTGTGTGTGTGTGTATGCGTATACATACATATATACACACGTATACACACACATATGTACCACATGTATGCCAGGTGCCTACAGGATAGGAAGAGGACATTAGATACCCTGGAACTGGTGTTTCAAATGGTTGTGAGCCACCATGTGGGTGTTGGGAACTAAATGAAGACTCTGCAAGAGCAGCAAGTGCACTTAAGTGTTGAGCAGGCTCCTCATCTTAGTGTATTTTAAATTTGCAATTCCATGGATGCTAAATATTTTTCAAATATTTATGCATATTTATATTTCTTTGGAGAACTCTATTGATTTCTTTGTATTTAACTTTGAGAGCTCTTTATAGATTTTAGATATTAATTGCCTGTTGTATATATAGTTGACAAAGATTTTTTTCTCATTTTATAGACTGTATCTTTGCTCTACTGATTTTTCTCTCTTAATGTGTATGATTGTTGCCTGAATGTATGTATGTGTGTCATGTATGTGTGTGGTGCTCATGGAGATCAGAAGAGGGCACAGGTCCTCTGGAACTGGTGTTACTAATGGTTTTAAGCCACCATGTAGGTGCTGGGAATCAAACATGGGTTTTCTGGAAGAGCATCAGTGGTCTTAACTGCTGAGACATCCTCCAGCCCTGATTCTTTCCTTTTTAATTTCATGCAATAACATTTGTCAGTTCTTGAGATTATTTTCTTTGCTATTAGAAGCCTTTTCAAAAAGTCCTTGCTTGTGTCTGTTTCTAGTGCTATATATATATTTTTTCTTAAACAGTATCAAATTTTAAAGTCTTAAAATATGATCTTTAGTTCACTTTGAAGTGAATTTTATGCTGGATAACCAATATCGGATGAGTGCTGGATAGGTACCTAGTTTCTTCTCCATGGGAATGTCCAGTTTTCCAAGCACCATTTGTTTTTGTTGGAATACCATGCTGTTTATGTTACTGTGTCCCTGTAGTGTGAGTTGAGATTAGGTATTAGGATATTCGCGGCATTACTCTTTTCTGGTTTGGGTTGTTTTTATGTTTTCATATTATTTTAGGATTGCCTTTTCTAGTTCTGTGTATAATGTAACTGAAATCTTGTTGGAACTTGTGTTCTTGGGGTTTATTTTGATATTTTGGCAACATTTTTGAAGTATATATGCTTAGATCAGTAATGCCAGTCTTCCTCTTTCAAACACAGTCATTTAAGGACATATATTTCTATTTGGAAATTCTGTAAACTACAAATTACATTATGTAGTACATTCATTGTTAAGATGAAAATAATGTTCAGAATCTCATTATGACTTACCTTTTGACTCATCTTATTGGCAGTAATTTCAGAACAATGACATTTACATAGTGTTTGAAAGTTTTATTCTTATAATTATGTTATTTGTGATGTCTCTACTGCACCTGAAAGTGAACTGCTTCCTGTACATTTGGATGTATTCTCCCCCATAGTTATTAGCAAGTGTGTGGAGGGAAAAGATAATAACATTTATACTTGTGTTTCAAATTTGCTATTTGAGTTATTGTACATTTCTTAGCTCAACTCCAATTATATAATTAAGTAAAGCGTTTTCATTCATGTTTTGTTATTTGTCTTAATTGTAGCTGTGTTGGTGTGGAAGAACATCATGCTGTTGACATTGACTTGTATCACTGCCCCAACTGTGCAGTTCTACACGGCTCTTCCTTAAGTAAGTACCAAATGCTTAAGTAAAAGAGTTCGAAACAGCATGTACAAGATGGTACTTTTATGATACTCTAATGATATAATACCTCCTAAGAACTTTAGGAAAGATTTAAAAAAAATACTTAGAATAATAATTTGAGACAATCTGTTTATACACTTCATACTGGCCCTAAACTCTGTGTGTGTGTGTGTGTGTGTGTGTGTGTGTGTGTGTGTGTGTGTAGTTTTTCAAGACAGAGTTTCTTTATGTAGCCTTGGCTGTCCTGGAACTCTATCTAGACCAGGCTAGCCTCAAACTCAGAGAGACCCCACCTGTCTCTGCCTCCCAAGTGCTGGGATTAAAAGCATGGCTAGCAGCCCCAAACTCTTGATTCTTCTGCCTCTGCCTCCCAAGAGCTAGGTAAGCCTTTGAATAATTAAATATGCCACAAGAATAAGGGAGAAAAATACTAACATTTTTAATTGCTTGTGTAGAGCTTCCAAACTTAAGTACATCTTTTCAATTTACAAAGCATGTCAAAGAAAAGCTTACCTGATTCTGGAAACTTTTTGGAGCAGCATACAGAATTAAGATTTGACTCTAATGGGCAGATGCACATTGAATATTTAGGAGAAAATCAGGGTGTTGATAGGTGAAATTTTGTATGCATCTACTGAATTTGGATATCAAAGATTTATCTCTTAAACTTCTCCCTTCTGTACCCCAGGTCCATGGAAAGATAGGTATGGAGGATAAGGCCAGAGCAGGTCTCTGATGATAGTCTTTTTGGAGAGTACAAGGTAAAGGCAAGAATCCTTTTTATCCACCAGTCTAGAGTATACCAGCATTAGAAACAAAACAATATTTTTATATGGTCTTTTACCATATAAAAAAGATAGTTCCAAAGACTAAATTGACATGTCAGTGTACTGACATGAGAGAAAATATTTATTTATTTATTTATTTATTTATTTATTTTGGTTTTTCAAGATAGGGTTTCTCTGTGTAGCTCTGGCTGTCCTGGAACTCACTCTGTAGACCAGGCTGGCGAGAGAAAATATTTAAAAGGCTTTGGAGTATAGTTATGGTTTTATAAATTTTTGACTGCAAAATATATTTTTTGTGTTCACAAAATTAAAGGAAAACTGTAGACTTTGTTATTTTAAAACTGGGAGGGCTAGAGATAGCACAACCATTAAAAGCTAAAGCTCAAACTTCAATTTCCAGCACCCAAATCATCAAAGCCTGTCTCTCCAACTTCCCTTTCCAATACTTGGGAGGCAGAGGCAGACACATCATCTTGAGTTCAAGGACAGACTGGTCTTACATAGTGAGTTACAGGCCAGCCAGGGCTGCATAGTGAGACTCTTGTCTCAAAAATATACAGAACAAAACATGAAGGGATCTTTAACTGCAGATACTTAGATAAGCTATGGGTAGGAGGTAGGTAATCTACAGCCTCTTTGTTTTGAATATAGAGTTTTGCCTCATACTGTTCTAAGTAGAAATTTTGTTATATGAAAAGAAACTTAGTAACAAATAGACTGATCATTTGTATGAAATATTAATAATTTTCTTAAGTTCTTTATAAGAGACCTAGGAATTTAAGCTGTAGAAATACTTGAGAATAGTTTATTTCAAATACAGGTGACCTGTTTTTATAATATAAACCTTTAATTTAATGTGCCTTGTAGAATTGTTACATGAATCTTGCTTGTAGCACTGAGTATGTTGTATATAAGTTTTGGTCAAGAATAAACTGGGAAGAAGTAAATAACACAAAATTATTATTTCAGGTGAAACAGAACTAAATTTTATATCAGTTTTGGTGTAGAGTTCAATTATCTATTCCCCAAATGAAATGATTTGAATTTTATTTATATGAAGTACTGAGTTACTAAGAGGCAGTACTACTTCAAGGGATACACTCTATTTTTCCTATATGATGTCATCTTTTAGAAATCCTAGCACACTTGCTAAATTGATTACACAGACTATAATGGATCACAACTTCCACTTTGAATAAAGATGCTTCAGAGAGATGCTTGCCTATTACTTGGCCCTTAAAGTCCCTCTTCTCTTTGAAGACCTTCATACCAGACATTGGCCATCTTCTGGGCAAACATCCAACTTTGAGTACTCAGTGGGAAGATGCCCAAGATGCAGTAATCTCTTTTGTCTTAATTTAAGATTCAGCCCCTCCTTTCCTTCACTTCTCCCTCCACTTCAACCTGGGTAATTTCTTTTAATTCCTTTCCCTCTGCTATGAAATGTTTCTTGATATCCAGGGTTTATTGTTTCTGTTAGAATATCCCAGATATCTTTATTATAGATATAACTGAGACATTATAATATACAATAAGGTGAATTAGACTATGTTTTGCAGTTCTTAAGAACCTTATTTTAAAGCAGAAAGCTGCTCAGCATTTGAATATATACTCTGTGTAGTCCTCAGGCACATGCAACCAAGGCAGACATTTCTCCCCTTTCCCTGTGACTACTACTTTACTGTGACAGTAGTTTACTATTCCTTCACTGGCTTCCTCTAAAATAAAATTCATTCAGCTGTTGTAGTGGTGATTTTATATTTCAAGCTTGTTGGTCAAATAGGACAGTTGCATGCTTCTCTTAATCAGCACATTAAAGGAAGTTAATAGTATTTTATCAGGCTATTATATGCTGGGTGCTGCAGTGAGTAGTACTTGACCTATGTTATCTCCTTCAATATGTGCAACAATATTTTAAGAAATGTGAGGTAAATTACCTAATTAAATCTCATGTAGTTATTTGTCAGAGCTGTAGTTTGAACCCATAGCTATCAAGGCATAAATTAAGTACACTTCACTGATCAGTGTACTCTACAAAATTTAAAAAGAACATCTAGCTGGGCATGGTGGCCTATGTCTTTAACCCCAGCACTTGGGAGGCAGAGGCAGGTGGATCTCTGTGAGTTCAAGAGCATCTTGGTCTGTGTAGTGAGTTCAAGGAATGTCAACAGTATGTTAGAGAGACATACTGTGTTGAAGTAGGGAAAAAGCAATGTTCTAGTTCACTTTGCAAACAGCTTTCCTGTTGTGTTGTTTTGTAAACGATGATGCCTGAGGAGCACATAGCCTCGAGCTAGGCTACTACGCGTATGGTAGGAATGTGAAGCATCTCTCTGAAGCATCTTTAGTCAGAGTGCAAGTGATCCATTATGGGCTGTGTAATCAGTTTAGCAAGTGTGTTAGGATTTCTAAAATTATGCCCACTTTCCTCGAGGCAGTTTTACAGTATATAGGTATCCTTAAAATAATGCTGCTTGTGTTAGGTTTTTTTTGTTGCTGTGATGAAATTCTTTGACCATGGCAACTTATAAAAGGAGTTTAATTGGGCTTATGGGTCCAGAGGGTTAGAGTTTATTATGCAGAGAGAAGGCATGGCTGTGGTGGCAGGTGGCTGGAATAGCAGGTGAGCTCATATTTCTATTTACAAGCAGGAGGCAGAGATAGTGTACTGGGAATGATGGGAGACTTGAAACCTCAAGCTGGTTGCCAGTAACATACCTCCTCCAACAGGACACCATGCCTTCTAATCCATCCCAGACAGCCACCAACTGGGGACCAACTTTTAAATATATGAGCCTCTGGAGGCTAGTCTCAGTTTCTTCTAGCATTTCTGGACATTTATCTTGAGGAATTAATCACAGAAACAGATTTATGTACTCGACTCTTAACCGCAATGAGAAAGATTAAGAACAAATGATGTGCTTGTCTTAATTACTTTTTTGTTGCTGTGATGAAGCACTATGGCCAAGTCAACTTAAGTTTTTAATTTTAATTTTAAACTTAAGTGTTTAATTTGGCTTATAGATTCAAAAGGGTTAGAGCCTGTGATGGCAGAGCAAAGGAACAGCTGAGGTCTCACATCTTGACAAACAACCATGAGGCAGAGCAAGTATGCACTGGGAATTGCAGACTCTTTTGGAACCTCAGAGCTTGCCCCCCGTGATATAGCTCATCCAACAAGGCCATACTTTTTTTTTTCCCCAGTTTTTTTTTTTTTTAAAGTTTTGATTCTTTGTGAATTTTACATCATTTACCCCAATCAATCCCGCTCATCGCCCCATCCCTTCATAGCTGCCCTCCACTCCACCCCTGCAACTTCCCCCCAATGAAAACAAAAAATAAAAATAAAAAAAGGGAAATCAAAACAGAATAAAACCATCTTGCCATGGAAGCTGCAGCGTATCACATAGTACACCCTTTTGTCCAAACAGCTGTACTTACAAATGTTCATTGCATTGAGTCATTGGTCTGGTTTGAAGCCTCTGGCTTTTGCTACACTATTAGTACTGGATCCTCAGGACTCTTCTTGATATTCTATCTGTTGTCATAGAGATCATACAGCTTTGCATCTGTAGGACTAGCCCCTTCATACACTCCAGCCATTCGTAGATGGGGTATATGTTGGTATAGGCCAACTCAGAGCCCTGGATCTGGGTTTGGGTGGAAACTGAGTTGGTCAGTCTGCCAGCTCTCCTGTGCCCAGATCACTAGGGCCAGTTCTTCCACTTTGCCCAGATGAGGGGCAAGGCCAGCTCTGCTTCACTCAGCCCATGCTGCCTGCCACAAGGGCCAGCTCTAGTGTGCTGCCCAGGTGATGTGTGGCTCATTCTCCCAAATGCTGCAGCCACTGAGGGGTGGGGCCAAAGGCCACACTTAATCCCTGCAAACAGTCCACTAACTAGTGACTAAGTATTCAAATATATTAGCCTCTGGGAATCATTCTCATTCAAACCACCATTGTGCTTAAGAATAAAAAAATAATTAAAACATGGCACATCTACATCTTAAAGTTGTTGGCTGTTTTTAATTTGCTTTTGAATATGTAATAGGGAGAAAATATTCATAAAGAAAATAGTATAAAAATGTGATACCAGATGAAAGTAAAAGTTTTATGTCTGTGTTATGATAGAGGGAAACTTAAAATAAGATGCCCTTGAATTGTAGAAATGGTTTTAAAGATTTCTTCTTACTTCTGTGTTTTTTATGTGCGTGTATTCATATGTGCACATATATGGGTGGGTGCCTGAGGAGGCCAGGAGAGGGTATCAGAGATCCACTTGATGTAGGTGATGGGAGTTGAATTCTAATGCTCCCACAGTAAGTTTTCTTAACTGCTGAACCATCTCTCTAGCCAGTGTATGAATGGTTTCATATGAGAAAAAAATAACACACAAAGGATACCGTAGTGGAATTTCTTATCAAGATTCAACTGTAATTCAAGAGTTTTCTTGATTTTAAGTGGAGTGGGGTAGGACTTAACTTTTCTGTATTGAAGATCTAGTCACAGTAAGTTACTTGGGAATCTTTAGAGTCTTATATATAAATAACCCTGATTTTTCCATCTGTTGGTTATTTCTGTGACTGTTACTAGATGTGTATTCAGTGTTGGGTTTTTGGTAAGGAAAGCATTTGAAATAATTTAGAGCATGCAAGAAGTCCAGAGTTTGATCCCCAGCACTTCATAAACTGGGTGTGGTTATATGCTTACCATGCCTTGCTTTAATATGTCTTGGTGAACTCTGCTCTGTTCTTTGTGTCAGTATACATGTGCTTATATGGAGACTAAAGCTTTACAAAAAAGAGAGTGGTGTTCTGCTAGAATAGATGTTTGATGTGTGATCAAATGCCTTATCCTGAGTAGATAATTTGGATGATGTGGTTAATCATAGTATTACTTGATGTTTTAATAAAAGTTAATTTTAAATAATTAGGAAACATTATAGCATTGTTAAATGTGGATAAATAAAAGACTTCATTTGCTGCTTTAAACTCTTTGATTTAATTTTTAAGTTATTTTGAATGAAATGATTGGGCTTTTAAAACCCTCTGTAAATTATAATTACAGCATTAGCTTTTGTAAAATTTTCTTTTGTGGACTTGGAATGCATTAAAACACTTGAGTGTTTTCATTGTGCCTACAGTTGTCAACTTCTGATTATGTAGACTATAACAATTAGACAGTACATAATATTGCCAGTTACCAAACATGTTTCTTTTTTTCTGTAAATTCAGTGAAGAAGAGGAGGAACTGGCACAGGCATGACTACACAGAAGTGGATGACGGCTCCAAACCTGTGCAAGCTGGAACTAGGGCCTTCGTTAAAGAACTACGTTCTCGAGTCTTCCCAAGGTATGGAACCTTGTTCTGGCGTAAACAAGATTTGACAGCATTGGCTGATAAAGTGGCATTATCTAAAGTGGTCTTTTCAAATTTTGGTGGCACCATGCCATTGGTGTCAGCTAGCTTTTCACCTTTTTTTTCTGTAAAGGAAATATCAGGACATTCCAGGGCATAGGAGTAACTAGGCGTAGGTTCATGGAACTTCTGCTATGTGTATGCACACTGCAAAAATACTCATCCCCAGAATTTGAAACATACTGATTTGAAGCAGTTCTAAGTTTCTGACTCCTTTTGGTAATGCAACTGCTGTTTTTCTTCTGACCTTTTCCTGTTTTGCATCTCCGTTTTTCTCAAATTACTGTATTGGCTGTCTGGGCCCTGGACCCACCAGAAGTATGTGTGGTCATTGCTTAGCCTCTGATGGCATCAGGACTGAGCTTTTTGATTCTGGAAAATAATGGAGTATATTTGAGTTGTTTAAACTAAACGAGAGTCAAAAAGCATTATAAAATGTTTAATCATGCTAATTCAGATCACTTCCCGCTCACTGCCTGACACCTGTTTAAAGAGATCACCTCAACAGGCTTTCACACAAGAGTGTCTCTCAGCTTGTTAAAGAGAGCAAGCACAACTTAAGTTTAAATCACAGTATCGCCTTCAGCCTATTACAGAATTTTCTTTCATGTTCTGTAATAAAAACCCTGCTATTTTTCCTCTATCTTTATTATTTCTCTGCTCTGTTCACCATCTTTTAGTCCTTAAACAGAATCATGATGAAAAAACCATCCACCATCCACATTTGCCTCCCTCAAGTTGGGTGAGACAGAAAAAATATGAAACAGCATTTCCGGGTGATTTTTGTTGAATTAAGAGTCTTGTTCTTGGGCCAGGATTGGTGGCTCATGCCTTTAATCCCAGCACTTGGGAGGTAGATGCAGGTAAGTTTGAGGCCATCCTGGTCTACAGAGTTCCAGGACAATCACAGCTGCTACACAGAGAAACCCTGTCTTGGGGTAGTGGTGGTGGTGGGATTTTGTTTTCAAGCTATCAGTTACCAGTTTGCTTGTTTTCCTTTTTACTGGACAATGCTTTATTTTGTTTCTTTTTATTTCACACAGCCATAGATTTTTAGTCTGGGCCTATTTATAGGTCTCAGATATTTTGTGTTCTCCCAAAACCATCTATGCAAATTAGTGTCTGTGTGGGCAGACATTTTTCAGGGAGGGGAAATATGGCTTTTACTTATTTCAAAGATTTGTGACCCTCAAAAGGTAGCATTAAGATCCTTAGTAATTCATATGCTCTTCTGCTAAGGTAAACCCAGATGAGACCGAGTTACAAATAGGATCACAAATATCTAAACTATTATTGCTGTGAATTAAAGAGTTCCTTTTAACTAACTATAAGCTTTTGATTATTTAAACCATAGCAAAATAATTACTGAATTAAACATAGTTGATGTAACATATACAGAGTATATAAAATAAATTGAATAGGTTTTCATAATTCCCTATGTAAGGCATAATGTAAGTCTTTCAAGATATTTTTTTACTTCAAAACTTTTATGTTTGTGTGTGTGTATATAATTCTTTAAAAATGTGGTTGTGTTGTGAATGGTATTATACTGTTTGCTTTTGTGATATATATCATAAGTACCTTTTTATATGAATACATAATTTGCCTCACTCTATAACTATTATATTACATCTAACACTTTACATTCCTGTATGATCTATTATTTTATTAATTAAACATGAATTTTACTTTAAGAGTTTTAAAAGTTTGAAAGTTTTAAAGAGGAGAATTAGATTGAGAACCACTGAAACGAATGCTTCTACATTCTTTTTTTCTGAATTAACTCATTACCTAATAGGACTTTTATAAACAGCTTATCAACAAAAATGACATTTTATTCTTGATCTTTTTTTAGTGCCGATGAAATCATTGTTAAGATGCATGGCAGTCAGCTGACACAAAGATATCTGGAGAAACATGGATTTGATGTCCCTATTATGGTCCCTAAATTAGATGACCTTGGACTCAGGCTCCCTTCACCTGCTTTTTCAGTGATGGATGTGGAACGTTATGTAGGTACGAACTTGGTTCCTTTAAGTATTTGCAAAAACATGGAAAACTGTCAGTCTTAACAGTCTTGTGGAATGGAGACTGTCACGAAAAGGAAGTCACAAGTGCTTCTGCTGGAAGCCATTCCACAAACCTGCAATGCTCAGAAAAGAAGGAAGCATTTTACATTGTTAGCCTTTTCCTACTGCTGTCTTAGTTGTTAAATTGATATTTCTGTAAGGAAAACCATTACTGAAGGGCAGCCATAGATTCCAAGAAACTGGATAGGTTCTAGGTATCTGTAGAATCGGGGGTATAAATTATGAGCTTGCTAGTCTTCTGGATCCCGCTTCTTGACCTCTTTTAGAAGAGAGGCTATAAAAAAAGAAGATCGTATTCAAACATGAATTTATGTTAATGACTTGGTGAATATTGCCATTTAATAATACCTGAACTGGCTTGTAATTTTGAGACTCAAAAAAGAAAGGCAAAAATTACTGATTGCCATATTCTTGAAATTTTCATTCCTGTCATTTGTACATGCCATTTGGTAACAAAAGATAAGTGTTATTTGAGAATCAGAAGCCAAAGCCACTTTGTCTCAAAATTGTGTGTTCACTACTACCTATTGTCTCCTCAGCATGTCATATTGAAGATGTCCCTTTATTCATTTTCTCTAATAATTGTTTCATTTAGAAAAGTCCAGCTAAATGCACTGACTTCAGCATTCATCTAAATTTAATTATATGATAAACTAAGGGATAAGGCTTAGATTTAATTGAAACCTAACTGCCTATAAGTAAATTGTTAGTTAATTTAGTTATAGGAAAAGTTGTTCAAACTACTTTATTCACTAACTTTTAGCACTACAAAGCTCTTCAGTTAAAATAACAGTAGTACAACTATTATGTATTATATGAAGATAAAGAAATCTGTGACAGTATTACTAGTCTATATGAAGTTACATTGACATAAGAATGGAGCCCTTATTTTCTATTTCAGATTGCTTAACTCTTGCCATATTTTGCATCTGAACTCATTCTGCAATCCCTTGTAAAGGGGTTTTGTTTCCTAGGGTGGTGCCTCAGAAGTCTGCAAGCATCATCTTATGGTTTTATAGGGAACACTGTAAGGTGATCACAACTCAGAATGTGAACATCCAGATTATACTAATATGAATTGGCTTTTGCTTGATGACAGACTCTTCATGGAGAATATTAGAAGACACAAGTGAAGCAAAAATTATTTTCCCTGATGAACTTGTTTACTGATTCCCCAGTGCCCTCCTTTTTAAAACTTAGACTCTTAAGCATTATAGAAATTAAAGGGAAAAGCTGATCTTTTTTTATGCATGAGGAAACTGAGACCCAGGAAACAGTGGATAATTTTCATACCCCAATTTATTGTTTTTGTTTGTTTTGTCACTTTAAGCTACCCACAAAAAACCATTGACACTTAGAAGGCTTATAGTACATCTATTTATGCAACTTTTAAGGCCAATAATAAGATTGCAATTTTTTTCTGCAGGTGGTGACAAAGTGATAGATGTTATTGATGTGGCAAGGCAGGCGGACAGCAAAATGACACTTCACAATTATGTTAAATACTTCATGAATCCTAACAGACCAAAAGTGTTAAATGTGATCAGCCTTGAATTTTCAGATACGAAGTGAGTATCTCTGGATAGTTTTTCCTGAGCAGTCTGCATTTTAGCTAAATGTAATTTAATGATATTTTAGTAAGAAGCATAATTGTGACTTTTATACTTATCTTTTTTGGCAGCAGTCTTCTAAACTTTGCTTTGCCAGGCTTACGGAATATTTAGAAACAAGACATAGCTGGGTATAGTGGCACACTCCTTTAATCCCAGCACTCAGGATACAGAGGCAGGTGGTTCTCTGTGAGTTCAAGGCCAGGCTGGTTCCAGGACAAAGCTACATAGTGAAACCTTGTCCCCATCATGATGATGATGACTACGACTATGACGATGAGGAACAACAATGACGACAGTGACATAAAATTCATTTTAAATGCTTAAAGTTTTAGTAATCTTGATTTCCATTTAATTGCTTGGTTTAGGTGACATGGGAAGAATTGTTTTAATTTGTTTTATGTTCCTATGTATATATGTCTTTTTCTTTTTTAAGGATGTCTGAATTGGTGGAGGTTCCTGATATAGCCAGAAAACTTTCATGGGTAGAAAATTACTGGCCAGATGATTCAGTCTTTCCCAAGCCCTTTGTCCAGAAATACTGCTTAATGGGAGTTCAAGATAGCTATACAGATTTCCACATTGACTTTGGTGGGACTTCAGTGTGGTACCATGTCCTTTGGGTAAGAGTAGGGTATTTCTGATTTTCTTATTAACAACAACATGCCATATTTTTCTGGTGGGACATTCATTTGCTCTGTGTAACACTTGTAAACATTTAAATATTTTTCTGCTTCTTAAGCATCTGCCTTGGTGCTCTTTTCTTTTTCTTTTTTTCTTCAGTTTCAGGTAATAGAAAAGTCATTGAGTTCTTTACTTAGATATCTTTTTGCCCCTTTCCCCCCCCCCCCCCCCCGTCCCTACCCTCTTCTTAGTTAATTTGCATTAATCTCTGAACCAAATGAGAAGGAAGGAGCAAAATTACAGTGATAATTGTTTCTGGCCTTAAGATGAGAATGGGACAAGTTGGATAAACCACAAATGTCTATAAAATTACTAATTCTTTTGGTTTTTATTTGTTCTCTTTATCTAGAACTACATATAAGCCTAATAAACATTAGGCTTATATAGCTAGATTTAAATAATTAAAATTTAATATAATTAAAAATTTAGTTGCTCATTCCCACTAATTATATTACACATAGCTAATGAATTATATACTGGAGACAACACACTTAAAAAACATCAACATTCCATCATCATTGACTCTACCTATAAGTTATCTATAAAATCTTTGTGGTACTGAGAGTGAATTCTGAGCACTGATTTTGCTCAGACAGGAGCTTGTTAACATAATTCTGTTTGTGGTTCTTTATCTAATCTTTATCTTCCTCTCTTGCAGTGCTTTCTTTGATAGGAAAGGATTATTGACTCTGTCAGTTGGAGGTGGGAGGAGCTTTAGTTGCTCTGAACTTGCTGATTAGGGAATTAGTTGTTGATCAGATGTGTGATATTTCTTGAACTTAAAATCTTATTCAGTTTAATTTAGATCCTTTTATTGGGAAATTGTACCAATTTAGGCCATCCTGAGATTGGCTTTTCTTTTTCAAAATAGTATGATTACTTCCTTCTAGGGTGAGAAGATTTTTTATTTGATAAAGCCAACAAATGAAAATTTGGCACTCTATGAATCTTGGAGTTCATCTGTGACCCAGAGTGAGGTATTCTTTGGAGATAAAGTAGATAAATGCTACAAATGTGTGGTAAAGCAGGGACATACCCTATTTGTTCCTACAGGTAAGGTTTTAATCTCATCTCCTACTTCCCATGGTTGATTGTTGAGGGCTGGGCTGATCCAAGGGTTTCCCTGAAGCCCTGATGCAAGGAGGATAACATAGTTCCTTGTCTAAACCAGGAACATGCTTGGCGCAGAGCCAGTAATGGCCTGGGGTTGGGACTTTGGGGGAGCTACTTTGGATCCTGAGAACATGAGTCTTCCTACCTTACAGGGCTATAGTTATCAGTCCCACGGCCACTGTGTGCTCTGTCTACAGAGCTCTTGAGATACCCTATGTTCCCCTTTTGCAACATTGTTTGATTAGCTTCTGATTTGATTAGTGCTAACTTAGTTCCATTGTATGATAGCTGTTGCTGACTTTGTCCTATTTCTGCTCTTGAAATAATATATATAAGATGTTGTACTTATTAATTAGCTTGCTTGGCATAAGACAACACTTGTGCAAGACCTCTCCTACCTTCTTTACCTTTTCATCTTCTGGCCACCTCCCACTTAGGACCCTGTTACTAAAAGAACCACCTCTAGAAAGTCGTCACATGGAGTCAGCTTGTAATTAAAACCAATAATTGGCTTTGATATATTCGGAATGTAGCTTTTATATTCTTATATAAGAAAGACTAAGAACTTTTTACTTGTTGGTTCATTTGAAGAGTTGATCACCATCCTATTAAGTGGTACAATTTAATGATTTTTAATAGATTAGTATGATCACACAGCCATCAATGCCATCTAAGTGGAGAATAGTTTCATTGTGTTCAAAAGAAACCCCATACCTTTTAACAGACACTGCCATTCCCTTCTTTCTTAACCCACTGACAACTACTAATATACTTGGCATGCGTTTGCCTATTTTGACAGTTAATATGTTTCCTTTTGTGTCTAGTCTCTTCCCTCTGTCTACTTTTCTCTCTTCCATTCTGTTTTTTGTTGGTTTGTTTGGTTGGTTTTTGGAGACAGGGTCTCATATAGCGCAGACTGGCCTGGAACTTACTATGTAGCTGAAAATGTTTTGCCTCTCCTGAATGCTGAGATTATGGGTATGTGCTGCCATGCTCAGCTGTGAGTAACGTCTTTTACTTACTATAATATTTCCTAAACACATCCGTGCCATAAAACAACAATCTTTTTTGGCATAACAGTATTCCTTTGCAGGATACACCATACATAGTTTGTTTACTCCATTCACTAGTTGATGAACATTTAGGTTGTTTCCACTTTTGTGACTTTTGTTTTTTGAACAGTTGTACTTTTACGTATAAGACATGTTTTTGTTTCAATTCTTTGGAGAATATACCAAATAGAATTGTTTTGTTTTTAACTCTTTGAGGAACTACCAAACTTCTCTGTAGTTTATTCCTCGAGTATTGATAATGTTGGTTGGCAGTATGGATGAATATGCAGGCTCTCTGGGCCAATGTTTTTGAGAACAGGGTTCTTCTGGCTTGCATGACCTACTGGTTCTAGGGTTCATAGAGCTGTCACTGCATGCCTTGCTTTCTACCTTGCCTCTGGTGTAGAAAAATAAATGTAAGCTTGAGTAAATGAATTATTATTTAGAAGTATTAAGATTTATGTCTAGCTTTGAAAGGCTACCTTTAAATCCTCTTCTAGTGCTGCCATTTATAATTTTTCCATTGTATCCTTTTTAAAATCTTGATGTTCATAAGTTATAGAACATCCTATATAATATATAAATAAACTTCTTACAAAGTCAATTTTGTGACCTATTGTAGTATATAAGGAAGAAGTTCAAAGATAATTTATGAAGTGTGCATGTACTCACAGCAGTGTTAGAGGCATGAGTGCAAGTCAGTACATGTGAGCCAGCGACAGCTGAAATTCATCAGCATTGGTGTAGCTTGAGGTCTCTCTAGCTTCATGATACATCAGGACCACTAGGAAAGCTTGGTAAATGACAGACTTCTGGGCCTTTCTCTTAAGGGTTTGATTCAGTAGACACAGGATGGGCCTTATGGTTTGCATCTCTGAGATGTTGCTGACTGATGGTACTAGTTTGAAGACTGTATTAGGACAGTCACTGTGCCAAGCAATGGTCTTTCCCCCAACCCCCGCTATGGTTATTGGGAACTAACAAGCTTTCTACAAACATTGTTATAGTTTTCTTTAATGTCCAGGGAAGTTGTATTCTGGAAAATAGTGCAAAAACTACTTATACATAAAGTACATTGTTTAAATAATGGAATTTTAGTTTCTAGTTCTGATTATTATTGGATATGACTTATTACCTATATGAATGCCCAGCAGAATTTATACTTTTATGTCTTTATGTTCAGTCTGCCAACATTTAAAAAGTTAGGTATAATCTGTAGGAAATATCTCTCATTTTGAAACACTCTAGTGGGAAATAAAACATTTGACTGTCAGCATTTAATGTTTATAGGCCCAGTGTCTACCCATTTAAATGCTGGTGGTCTGCCTTTCCTTCTTTTGGAGTAGCCTGTCACATCATGTTCCCTGATCTTCCCTGCTTATCCTTTCAGGGGACTTACTTCATGGCGATACTTGGGAAGCATATTGCACAGCCACTACTTAACATTGATTTTATAATTTCAGATTTCACATTTCAAATTTTATAAAATATACTTTTCTTTGTCTGTAAACTAATATTGTGAGAATGACTAAATTAGTTAGATTTGGGTATAACCTGTGGAGCTAGAAAAATCCTTAGGTCAGTATTGCTATCAAAATACCTAGAACCCTAGCTAGAACCATTAGGTCATCTAAGCTGCTGTTCTCAAAAACGCTGGCCCAGAGAGTCTGTAGCTTGCATATTCATTCACACTGACAACCAACATTATCAATACTTGAGACATAAAACACAGAGAAGTTTGGTAGTTCTTCAAATGGAAAATGTGCTTTCTTAATTCACACCAGATTTGACTAGCCTCAGAGTAAAACCTTTCATTGTAAAGGTGATTGTTTTTAAATTAGAAAAAAAAATAGACTTAGCACAAAACCTATTATTGGCCTTTAATAAATACTTAAATGAATGAGTCAATCAGTTACAGTAATTACCAACTTCTTTAGTGCCAGGTTATGAAGTAAACTGATATTGGTATTTATTTATTTCACAGGTAGATAACATATGTTTAGTTTAGAGGTTGAAACATCACTGATTTGTGTGTTTCAGGGTGGATTCATGCTGTGCTCACATCTCAGGACTGTATGGCTTTTGGAGGTAACTTTCTGCACAATCTCAACATTGGCATGCAGCTCAGGTTTGTATCATCAATACTCACAGGATCTTTTGTTCTTACTTAGAACATTTATGCTTGTTATAAAAAAGTACAATACATTTTCAGACTGTGGAGATAGGCCTTGAAGAATAATTAGGAATGGGAACTTTTAGAGGATCCTTTCAAATGTAAAATAAAATTAATGACTTGTTCAGTATGATGATAACTCCCACATTTCAAATTTTATAAAATATACTTTTCTTTGTCTGTAAACTAGTATTGTGAGAATGACTAGTCAGATTTGGGTATAACCTGTGGAGCCAGAGCAACCCTAAGTCAGGATTACTATCAAAATACCTCTATATTTTGATGCACGTAAAGGATGAATAGTTATTTCACTTTTGATGAGATCTGACCTTTGTGCTAACTTGGTCTCTTCACTGTACCTAGAAAGGGTGTACTGTTAGCCACATCACATATAGTAACAATACTTCATGATGGACACTGAGTGATGATGACTCTGAAAAGGGGAAATACCTTTTGGAAGGCCATGGATCGTTTGGGATTCCTCAGATGTGGTGACTCCTGCAACCATGTGTGTACATGGGAACCTTTAATGTTTTGGCTATTGAAGTTAGCAAAAGAGATGGTGGCTCCTACAGAGTATGAGGCTTTTAATCCATGGTAGGCTGTATACCTACCAGTATAAGTTTTAGTCATTTTGTACTTGAGCTATTTCTGGAACAGAGATGACTACTTCTATACATGCTGTTGTTAGGAATCTATAACAGGAGACCAATGTTGTACAAACTATGGTCTTATACAAACTATTAACTTATTAACTTGCTGTATAAACTATCTGTGTACTTTGACTAGTGTCAAGGATGTTATTGATCTTGAATGTTTTGTAGAGCCTAAGAGAATGTTGGTGGGTATTGCAATGTTGTCCAACACATGGATTTTAACTGATTTTTAAACATTGTTTTATTAATGGAACTATCATAAAATCCCTTTTTGTTAAAATTAGGATACAAATCCCAGGAAGTGAAGTGATCTTTTACAATATCCAATGTAACTTTTCTTTACTTTTGAGACAGGGTTTCTCTGTGTAGCCCTGGCCATCCTGAACTTACTCTGTAGACCAGGCTGGTCTCAAACTCAAGAGATTTGCGTGATTCTGCCTCCTGAGTGCTGGGATCAAAGGCATATACCACTACCACCACTTGGCCCCAATATAATTCTTAGGTAGACTGTCAAATTTAGTAAGGTCACAGTTTGGTGTTGTCAAAAGTGATATTAAGTAAATATACAGTCCTTCATATTTCTTATGGCCTACTTACTTTCAGTTGATTACCTTCGTTTAATTTTGAAATGCTAACTAACTGTTCTTCAAATTTCATTCATTTAGGTGTTACGAGATGGAAAAAAGATTAAAAACACCAGATCTTTTCAAATTTCCTTTCTTTGAAGCCATATGCTGGTTTGTTGCCAAAAGCTTGCTGGAAACCCTTAAAGGTAATGAATGATTTGTATACTCCATTCTGAGATAAGATGTAGGATTGCAGGGTCCTTGAGGGATACACTTTCCTAGTTGTCATCCTCCATTTTAACATTATTTTATTTTTATCTTTAATTGTGTGTGTTTAGGGTAGGGGTTGTACATGTGAGTGTTGGGAACTGAACTCAGGTCTCTGCAAGAACAATACTCCTGCAATACACTCTTTTAACTGCTGAGCCATCTCTTTAGTCTGGCTCTTCCCCACCCCCTTTTAAAAGTATGTATTTTTCCCCCTCTTCCTGATAAGAATCTTTAGCACTTAGAGCAGTGTTTCTCAACCTTCTTTAATATACTTCCTCATGTTATGGTGAACCTCCCTATCATAAAATTATTTTGTTGCTACTTAAAAATTGTAATTTTGTTATTGTTATGAATCATAATGCAAATATCTGATATGTAGGATATCTGATATACCACCATGTTAAAAAGGTCATTTGACCCCAAAGGAGTCATAATCCACAGGTTGAGAACCACTAAGCTAGAATATTTAGTGTATAATAATCCCCTACTTATTACCGGGAAATAATCATTTACTTTAGTGGATGAGTGGACTGCGCACATTTTAGTGTTTTGCTCTCAAAAGTGTAGTTTGTGTCACAGACTATTACCTAACTATACCTATTACTTAACACTTGTTTTGAAATATTTGCCTAAAAAATTAGAGGGGTAGGGGATGGGCATGGTGGTGCTGCATGCCTTTAACCCTAGCACTCAGGAGGCAGAGGTAGACAGCTCTTGAGTTTGAGGTCAGCTTAGTATACATAGTGAATCCCAGACATTGGATGATATAAAATTGAGAGACAGACAGACAGACAGACAGACACACACAGAGAGAGAGAGAGAGAGAGAGAGAGAGAGAGAGAGAGAGAGAGAGAGAGAGAGGTGCAAAGAGGGGAGGGGAGATGAAGGGAGAGGGGAGAGGAGAAAAAATACAGGGGAATGATTTGTGCATTCTGAATGTTTGTGCTGCCAATCACCATCATGACTGCTATGCTAGCTAGTTTAATTCACTTGTTAGCATACAAACCAACTGAAGAAGAATGTTTTTAGCTAGGCTTGATGGTACAAATCTATAATTCTACTCAACCATTTGAGAGGCTAGAACAAAAGGATGACAAGATCAAGACCAGCCTAGGCAACTTAGTGAGAATTTGTCTCAAAGGATAAAGAGGGTTGGGCATATAGTATATATAGTCCATTAGTAAGCAGGACTGAGACCCTAGGCTCAATCCCCACTCCCCTCCCCCCAATGCAATTTTAAAAAATACTTTTATATTTAGACTTGAAGATTTTTTTTTTTTTTTTTTTTTTTTTTTTTTGGTTTTTCGAGACAGGGTTTCTCTGTATAGCCTTGGCTGTCCTGGAACTCGCTCGGTAGACCAGGCTGGCCTCGAACTCAGAAATCCGCCTGCCTCTGCCTCCCGAGTGCTGGGATTAAAGGCGTGCACTACCACTGCCCGGCTTGAAGATTTTTTTTAAACAGGGTATAAATAACTTCAGATTTTGATATATTTGTATTTTGATTTAATGTTTGAACAGTCAAGTTGGAGATTGGAACTTCATTTACTTTTTTTTCATTCTCTGTGCTAGTGGGAATATAATTTGTTTTACTAGTTAATTTGCAAATGGTGATACCTTTAAATATTTTTTATTATTTTATGTGTATAGAAGTTTGCATGTATGTATGTTTGTGTACCATGTGCACCTGACACAAGAAGTGGGCGTGATTGCTCAGAACTGGAGTTGCAGGCAGTTATGGGCCACTGTCTTAGGGTTTCCGTGGCTGGGAAGAGATGTCATGACTACAGCAACTCTTGCTTATAAGGAAAACATTTAACTGGGGCTGGCTTACAGTTCAAAGGTTACTTCATTGTCATCATGTTGGGAAGGTTGTAGCTTGTAGGTAGGCATGGCACTAGAAGATGTAGCTGAGCTCTGGATCTGCAGGCATGGAAGAAAGACAGACACTGGGCCTGGCTTGAGCTTCTGAAACCTCAAAGCCTACCCAAAACCACACTTCCTCCAACAAAGCCACACCTACTCTAACAAGGTCACACCTCCTAAAATATCACTTCCTATGAGCCTTTGGGAGCCTCTGTACATTCTAATCTAGGCCTAGAATGTTTTCAGCCTCTGAGACTTGGTAATAAGCTCACCCCTTTCTTTCTGAACTCTGGCCAGTTGGATCAGCTCAGCTGTTCTGACTCAAACTCCTCTCCAAGATGACTTGATTAATTGAATCTGGATTCTCTCTCTTGGCCACGCCTAAGTTGCTCTACTTGGCCTTACATTAACTTTAACAATCTTTCTAATCTTCTGGCTCCTTGTTCTCTTGCTCATTCTGTCTTTACCTGTGTCTAGCTTGCTTGCTCTCTGCAACCTGTCTGTGTACAACTCTTCCAGTAAAACTGCTCCTTCTCCCTCTCTGTGCTGCTCTACTGTCCCTCTCAATTCAGTACAGCTCTCAGAGACTCTACTGCACCCTGTATTGTACTTTCTCCTTCCCGTTTTCTCTGTCTCCCCCTTAAGTCGCTTTTCTTTCCTTTCTCTTCTCCTGAGTGTTGGGCATATTCTTTCAGATCTTTCTCTCATTTGGCAGTTTGTCTGCCAGTCAATTAGACATCTCTTTCAAACATGAGTGCTTCCTTCTACAAACGTTTACCTTCATTGTTTGGAATTAAAGGTAATTACTAAGGGTGTGTGTGTATTCCAGCCAGACTGGAAACAGGTTCAAATATCCTGAAACATCGTCTATCACTGAATTAATATTAATTATCCTGCAGTGTACTTAGGTTCCTTCTTCCTCCTCTTCTCTACTTAATCATTGTCGTTACTTTTGACAATAATACTTTTCTTTGGCTTCATTACCCATGTTTTAAATGAAAATAATTTTTTCTATTTGCAAATTTCATATAAAAATTTCAAACTGATACTCTCTTGTGGCCTTTAAAAATTGTATTTTATCGATTTATTTTGGTGTAGGAGGCATGTGAGTCTGCCACTGTGTATGGAGGGCAGAAGATAAGTTTTGGGAGCTGGTTCTCCCTTTCACCATGTGGGTCCCAGGAATCAAGCCCTTTTGCACAGAGCCATCTTGCCAGCCCTCCTGTGACCTTTGCCTTGGCATTGTTTTGCTGATTTGAGATAGAGTCTCTCTTGATGAACTGCCACTTATTGCTAGCATCACAGACTTGCACTACCACATTTGCGATATCCATCTATTGTCTGTAACCATGGGTTTCACCTTTTCATTAGTAGCAGGAGTAGTCTGTAAGATAAACATGTTAATTTTAATACACCTAGTCTACAATTGTTGAATATTTGGGATTGTTTTTTAGCGTTTGGCAGTTACAGAAAATGGTTTTTGACAAGTCCTTATCAGTATCACCTAGTACATGAATTAGTCTAGAGAACTGACCTGACTCAGCTGCTAATGTTGTCACATCTGTGAATAATGACAGTTTTGTTCCCTTTTTTCTAATATTTTCTAATATCTCTATTATTTCTAAAATATTTATAATATTTTATAATATCTCTTTCATTTTTATCCCTCTACTGTGTCAAAAGGCCCTGAGGCATAACTTCTTCATAGTCAGGAAAGGAGAACGCTTAGCCTTATAATTTGCCTTTTTTTTTTTTCTTGGACACCTTTAACAGATTTAGGAAGTCCTTTAAATTAACTAAAGGATTCTGAGTTGTGTGGTTTTGTTTGTGTGTTTACTTTCTTTCTTTTAAAGTAATGGAGGGTTTGGAGGAGATGGCTTACTGCGAAAACAGAGAGAGATGAGTATCAAATTCTAGAGCCTATGTAAAAGTCAACTGTAGTGGCAACGGAGGGGTGCAGATGGAGAATCTCTGGTGTTCACTAGCTGGTGAGGTAGTTTTGTCCAGTCATTGAGCTCCAGGTTCAGTGAGAAACCATGATTCAAAAAATAAGGTGGCAAGCCAGTGAGGTGGCTCAGTGGATACACAAGGTCCTTGCCACCAAGGACCTGACCACCAAGTCTCCTGGACCCACATGGTGGAAGGAGAAAAACTGTCCTCTAACCTCACACACAGTCACAGTGGGAGGCATGCACTTCCTCCCCACCCCCACCCCCCAAAAAAAAAACTGTTTAGGAAATAAGTTAGAGGCTTGTACAATATGCCACAGATTGGGTTTTAATTATATCTTACTTAGTGTATCTTCATGTGTGTGTGTGTGTATACAAGTGTCCTCAAAGACTAGAAGAGGACATCAGATCCCTTGGGACTGGAGTTAGAGGTGTTCTGAGCCGTCGCCGTCTGATGTGGTGCTGAGAACTAAGCCCTAGTCTTCTTCAAGGGCAGCAAGTGCTCTTAACTGTTAGGCCATCTCTCTGGCCTCAATGCTTTTTAAAAGTCTCCTAGTTTATGTTTCTTAACACCTCTAATTTTAAATTTCAAAACATTTTGGGTTTTCTGTAGTTATGTTACTGCTGTCTGTATTGCTTTCTAGCTTAGTTTTATTTGGGGCATATAAGTGATTTAGAGCATTGGATATTTGTTGATCTTTTTATGATCCTGAGGTATGGATGATTTTGTAAATGTGCTAAGTATGTCTGAAAAAAATGTGCATTTTGTAATTCCTAGGTGCAGTATCCTACTTATGATTGTTGAATCAAATGTTATATTGCTCGAATTACTTGTCTGTTTTTTTAGTCCACTTTATTACTTACTATTTTTGCTAGAAATATTCCACTATGTTTGTGAAATTGCTTATATGGTATTTTTATCTTGTTTTCTATATTTCAGGCTTGTTGTTTTAAATGTTTTTCTAGTGAGTTGAATGTTTGAATGTGTTGAGATGATGCTTTATTAGTGACAGAATATTACTATGGCTATCTCAACTTTATTTTGAAAGCTTGACATCTTTTTCCCACTTTTTTTGTGAATGGGTTTCAAGACAGGATTTCTCTGTGTAGCTGTGGCTGCCCAGGAATTCACTCTGTAGACCAGGGTGGCCTCGAACTTGTGAGATCCACCTGCCTAGTGACTATCGGAATCCTACTGTTTTGTTTTAAACTTTTCTGTATTTTTTTAATTTGGTTAAATAAGCATTTAGTATCACATAGTTCTGTTTCTTTTTCTTTCTTGTCTTTTAGATTATTTCCTATTCTGTTTTTGATGTTGTTAAGTTTGATACTTGAAATAATTCTTTTAAAAACTTCAGAATACTTTTAACTTTCTTTGCTGTCTCACTTCATTCCAACAGAGCTGAAAGAAGATGGTTTCCAGCCTCAAACTTACTTAGTACAGGGAGTAAAAGCACTGCACACTGCTTTAAAATTATGGATGAAAAAAGAAGTAAGTTGTTACTGCTGTGGGTTTTGGTTTTATTTTAGGGCTTTTTTTTTTGTTTGTTTGTTTGTTTGTTTAATTTCATTTTTGTTGTTTTTGGTTTGGTTGTGTGTGTGTGTGTGTGTGTGATGATAATGATGATGAAAATGGAGCTTTGGGTGTGTGGGCAGCATTTGTGTGCCAGATCTAAAAGGAATGGGAATTGTACTTCATAGGCAGTTTGAACTCTATGACAGATGCACTGATTCTGGTTAGAGAGTAAAGAACTTTAGCTTGTCTTTATTCTTGAAAACACAAAATTCAAGTGTATTTAAGATACTAAGAAACAAACATGCAAATAGAATCAAAAGAAGCTATGCTGAGCTTTTAGTATGCCAACCACTGGGCTTTGTCTTTCCATGTGTGATCTCATTTAGTCTCAAAGTAGCTACTGTATGGGGCCTGGCTGCTGCTGCTATCCCCATTTAAGTAACTTTCCCAAGAGAATGGTGTGGCTAGCATGTAAAGCTGGACCCTGAGATTGCAAGTCCCTGCTCTGTGCCACTATGGTAGATTTATATAAAAATGAGGGAAAGGAAAGGGCAAGACTAATTTATGGTTCAGTTATCTCTCGGTATCCAAGCTTCTTCTAAGAGTCCATCCAAATCTGCTTTGGAGTTAGTGTTCACTCTTCCTTCCCTTATGCTTCTGTAGCATATTCTTACACACTTTGACTAAAAGATTAATGTATATAATGTTTCCATGTCTCCTTCACTAAGCTTTTGAACTCTTAACTTCAAACATGGAACTTCACACATAATACTAAATAATATAAGTGATAATTGTGTGTGCTGATGATTTCCAGATTTAATATCAACTAAAAACAAAATCTTGCTATTAAAGAAAACGAAGAGAGCCAGCAAAATCTTGGGGTCTATGAAGCACCTGCTGTGCAAGCACACAAACAGCTCAATCCCAGGGACCAGTGGAGAGATTGAAGGAAACTCCACAAACCTGTGCTCTGACCTCCACACATGTGCCCTGGCATATGCACGACAGGCGTGTACACACACACACACACACACACACACACACACACACCACCATCATCATCATCATCATCATCATCATCATCATCATCAATACTAAAAAGGATGCATTTGGGGAACAATAAGTAAAGCTATTGTCCCTGCAGCTTCATGTTCCCATTTACTTTAGGATTATTGCTACAACCCCCATTAGGGCAAGGAGCTACAGAAACATCCAGGAAAGCATGTCTGCCACTGTCCGATTTTATCATGTGTATGAGGAGGAAAAGCTAAGCATTTTAACAGCTATGCAATGTGATGAAGTGTAAGCTGTGAAATGTGTGTCATGTCTCTTGGTAATAAGTTGTATCCCTTTTTAAATTACTTAACTCAGTGTCTCAGTTATTTCATTGGTAATGTGGCAATAATTATCATAACTGTAAAAGGTTGAGCACCTCCAGTCTGAAATCTGAAGTGCCCCCAAATCTAAAATATGTCTGATCCCAAGTATCTTAGATGAGGAATATCCAACCTGCAGTTCGTATCACTTCGATATTGCGGGGATTAAATGAGTTCATGCTTACTCAGTATACTTAACAGTACCTGAACACAGAGTTAGCGCTCTTTTATGGTACTGTTGTTATCTAATTTGTTTTAGCAAGTTATACTACTAAAAACAAGTCTGAACGTTGTATGCCTTTAAACCCAGCACCCAGGAAGCAGAAACAGGAGGATCTCTGAGTTCAAGGCTAGCCTGGTTTATAGACTGAGTTCCAAGACAGCCAAGGCTACACAGCAAAACTGTTTTGAAAAATAAAAATCTGCTATAAACAAAAAAATTATAGAAGCTAGTATGTATCTAACAATAAAATGTTCTTAGATGTAGAGATTAATATTTATAAATAGACATAAAATAGTACTAGTTTATAGTTAGTAAACATGCTCACTTACTAATCCATTTCTTTTTCCTGTTAATGCTATCTTTTTCTCATTTGCTTTTGACTATTAAACTTTTAACTCAAATTTATTCAAATTATACTTTCCATTAAAAATAAGGATTACTTAGTACCAGTCTTCCCTCCCTATAAAAGTCCTTATATAATGTGAATGGAATGTCAGGGTTAATCTCTTTATTCCCAGTTGTAGTTGGAATCACAGCAGGATCTGAGGTGTAGGGTGCTCTATAAATCAGATTCACTGTGAGACATTTTAAACTTTGTTTCTTTTTTGTGCTGAATTTTGGTTTTCAGTTTTTGAGACAGGGTTTCTCTATGTAGCCCTGGCTATTCTAGAACTTACTTTGTAGACCAGGCTGGCCTTAAACTCACAAGAGATCTGTCTGCCCCTGCTTCTCAGGTGCTGGGATTAAAGGCGCACGCCGCCACTGCCTGGCTTTCCATTCTAAACTTTAAGAGGATGTTTTTGATAATGTGGACCTCCTTAGGTGACATTCCCCCAAGTATATAAACTCATGAGACTGGATTAACATCTGGTAGTGTTTGTGTCTTTAAAATACAGAGAACTTTATAAAGTAGATTGAGCTGTGCATATTTAATTGACTTTGGTTTTCTTATCTTTATTACTTACAAATACAGCTTGTGTCTGAACATGCCTTTGAAATTCCAGACAACGTTAGACCTGGGCATCTTATAAAGGAACTTTCTAAAGTAATTCGAGCAATAGAGGTAAGAATTGAAATGATCTTGTGTCTGCTTGCTATCTGCCAATGTGCTGTGAATATTTAACCACTGACACATGTGAAGAAAATAGAACAAGCCAATTTAGCTTTACAGATTTTAGGTTTCTGATGTCTTATAGAGAAATTTAGAGTATTGTGTTATTATAAAACCACAGAGGCAGTTACTATAAATTCTTTTAAGTTCCTACAAAAGTTCAAACAAAAGTTACAATGTTTAGATTTGCTTAGTTTCAGTTACCTAGAAACGAATGTCTATGAAGTAATTAGAGGAAGGGGTAAAACAGTGATTGAGTGAAGCTGGCTTGGAAATAATAATTAGGGAATCCCTTGGCCAAAAATACTGGAGCATCTGAGAGATTAATGACTTTGATAAAAGCTCATAAAAATATGTGAGCTTTTGTCGATATTGGAAAAAAAATGGGTTTTCATTAAAGTAGTTCTTCAGGAAAGTAGCTTGATTAGTGTGTAGTTTGAAATAATAGGAAATTCATTGGAAGCCTTCCTGTAATTTAACATCTTACATTATGACTATGCAGAATGGGAGGAGCTAGAGCATAGTCCAGCAGTTACAGGTCGGCTTACAACCAGTGTCAAGAATGGAAAGCATCATATATGTGAGAAACATTAATCTCACCTCCTTTTGTTCCTTGGTGCTGGGGACTGAACCCAAGACCTTGTGCTTGTCAAGCTTGTACTGTCTACCACTGAGCTACATCTCCAACTCCAAGAAATGCCACAATGCCAGGTTTACTATCTGTGGGTACAATAATTTGTGTATTTTCAGATGTAGTAAAACTATATTAAAGAGTGACAGTAGTGGCATATAAATGGGTTCCCTATCAAAAATGTATCAAATATAAAATATGTAAACATGTTTATAAAAATATATAGAATATTATCTGTAACTCTATGTGCATATATGTGTCTTATGAACAGTAAAACCAAAACAGAATAAACTCAAAATTAGTAGTTGAGTAATCAGGAGTATCATTTCTGAAAATGTCAACTCCAATTTAATATTATAGATCTAAATGGAAGCTCACTGTGGTGGTCCATGTTTGTAATCCTAGCACTTGGGAAGCTGAGCCAACCCCCCCCTCCCAAATCCTCCCCAAATAAAACAAGGAAATGCACTGTTCACAAAGTGTATAAATGAAAAGGGAATAAAGGCCTCCAGAAAGCTGAGGCTTTAACTTTGTCTTAAGATTTTTAAGTATTTTTCTGGTTGTTTAGTCAGGTATATGTATAGAAGCCTTTTCATAAAACATGCTCTGAATTTGATTCTTATAGGAGGAAAGTGGCAAACCAGTTAAATCTCAGGGAATTCCTTCTGTGTGTCCAGTTTCACGGCCTTCAAATGAAGCATCTCCACCATATCATTCCCGGAGAAAGATGAGGAAACTTCGAGATCATAATGTCCGAACTCCTTCTAATCTTGACATCCTTGAGCTCCATACAAGGGAAGTCCTCAAAAGATTAGAGATGTGTCCATGGGAGGAGGCAAGTATATATCAGCATCAAAAATGCACTCAGATCGTACATGTAACAGTCAAGCTGGTTCTACTGTAGATTGATAGATACTAATATTCTTGTCTGTGGGAGAGCATGAAGTCTAGTCTTTCTAGCCAACAGTGTTGTGTTAAGGTGCCTAGATTTCATTAATTGGTTGACACGTTGTTTAGAACTCAATAAATAAAATTAATAAATGTTTATCCAAATAATCATGTGCTCTTCTGGACTCTGAAGGAGATGCTAGAGCAAGCAAACTTGAGCCCTGTCCTCATGTAGGTTTTGTCAAAGTTTTAAGTTGGAAGGTAGGACATAGATTAAAATACTAGCATTTCAAGATGGGCATGATAGTACATGCCTGTAATCCGAGCACTTGGGAGTTTGAGGTAAGAGGATTGTTGCAAGTTAAGGCCAGCCTAGGCTACACAGTGAGACCCTTTTTCAAACAAACAGCAGCAACAAACTATATGGTTCCAATGCTGAGTGTTTTGAAGGAACCCAAAAATAGTAGTGGCTGGCTGCTTTGCTGAAGTGCTCATAATACCTGTCAGGGGTTGATGTTTGAACTAACAAAAGACACCAAATGAACACAAAGAATTGATAGCTAAGGAAGATAAATACAGAAAGCCTGTCCTTGAGTCAACAGCAACCAGTCCAGCAATCAGAAAGGAAGACTTTTAGAATAAATCTGTTTAAGTTGGAGAAGTTCTGGTACACTGGACAGAGGCAGGAGAGTGTGGAGTAGTGTGGAACCTTTATAAACCATGCTACGGAGTTTGTGATGGGATTTGCATTATCCATAGTTTTACATCATAAACAGAGGATTGACAGTTAATAGAAAGTATGATAGAGATATTGCTGAGTTCAAATACTAAAAGTTACATGTCATTACCACCTTACATATTTTTATATTTGATTTCACTATGTTGTTTTAAGATTAAATGGTTCTGAATCTATTTAACTCATATAGTTATTTTGGGAACTTACTATGAAAGATTTCAAACAGGAAGTAATCTTTTATACATTAAAAAAAAAAAAAAAAAAAAAAAAAAAAAACCCAGCTCCGATGATCTCTTTATGTGTGGTGGCTCTTGGGCCTGCTGGTGGCAGTGTGGATGTAGTCTTAGTGGGAAGGAGTGAGGTCAGGGTTAGGGAGTGGGAAGGTCTACTGCTACACTTCACTAAGGGGAAACACCAAGGACTCCAACCCTTCAGGACCTACAAAAAGGGCCTGTGTTTGGATTTGCTTTATGCAGATTTTGCCTTTTATATTAGAAAATATGTTTTATTGCTAAATTGCCCTGCTGAAAGATGAACCATTCTGCATGTGTTGGAATGAGGAGCTCTGGATTATGGGACACTGAGATATTCCCAGACCCTAGACCGCTACCCATCCCTCTACAAGGCAGGCAGGACCATGGAAGGAGGGACAGCAGTCTTTTTTAGTTGAGTAGGCCTATCTGAAGGCAGAGATTGAGTCAGTTCTGCTTTGTACTTTAAGGACATTTTGAGCTCTAAACTGAATGGAAAATTCAACAAGCATCTCCAGCCATCTTCCACGGTACCTGAATGGAGAGCAAAAGATAATGATCTACGATTACTGCTGACAAATGGAAGAATAATTAAGTACGTAAAGTAGACCAAAGTGTCAGATTAATTGTGGGTGGATCCCCTTTTGTCCATTAATCCCAACATTATTGCAGAGACAACTGTATTAGAGGAAAGGGTCTCAGTTCTCGTCTCTGTCTGAGTGGAGGGGAGGGAACACAGAGCCTTCTGATTTCTGATGCAGTTATTTTTCCTCTGTGGCACAGAGATGAGAGACAACTGTTTGCAGATCGGAGTCTTTATACAGCAGATAGTGAAAATGAAGAAGACAAGAAACCAACAAAGAAGGCAAACATGAAGACAGAACAGAGCTCAGGAAGAGAGGAGGCAGAAAGTGAAGGATCTCCAAAACCACTTAACAGTATGTTTTCATCCTTTTGCTAATATGGCAGTAGGTAACTTGTTTGTGTTTGAATTGTCATAGGATTGAAAATGTTTGCATTTTATAATACTGTTGGAAAGTCTGAAGTATCAGGAAGGTGCTGAATGTAAATGTCAAGTATAGTAACTAGGGACAGATTACCAGTAAATGGGTATGTGATGGTTAGCAAGACCTAGATAGATTTCACTGTTTTAAAAGTCATTTAAAAGCTCATAATGCTTTATGGCCTCTTCTGTCCCAAATGAGTTTCAAGTTTAACTTAACTTTACATATGGTAACATGTCTTTCATTCTCATAATGAAGAGACATCTGGCCTAGTGGTGGTGGCACACACCTTTAATCCCAGCACTTGGGTGGCAGAGGCAGGCAGATTTCTGAGTTCGAGGCCAGCCTGGTCTGCAGAGTGAGTTCCAGGACAGCCAGGGCTACACAGAGAAACCCTGTCTTGAAAAACAAAACAAAAACAAAACAAAAAGAGACATCTGGTTGGCTGATCTGTATCTAGTGGGAATCCAGGTAGTGCGATATTATTTGATACCTGTTGACAGGAAGCTTCTACTGGTGCATTAATTGGTTATTGACAAATAAGTAATAACAGGAATATCAAACACTGTAGTAATATCACCTTCTCCTTGAAGTCTTTGTTCTTTGAATAAGGTCTTAATTCCTAAACAGTTTTTAAGAACAGCTTATAGCTTTCCATTTAAAACATAATTAAAATCATTATTTTATTTTTGTGATGAAAGTGTTTTGCATAATGAATATTATCAAATTCATTTTGAATATCTCAGTTTCCACTAATTCCCAGTAAATTTGGCCCACTGTAGCTGGTAGTTATTATGTCAGGGCAAGGTAGTCCATCACTTAGAGCTGATGGAACAGTTGCTATGCATCAGTGCTTGTGGAAGAGAAAGGCACTGTTCTAAAA
The DNA here is from genome assembly GCF_011762505.2 of Arvicanthis niloticus. Taxonomy (NCBI): domain Eukaryota; kingdom Metazoa; phylum Chordata; class Mammalia; order Rodentia; family Muridae; genus Arvicanthis; species Arvicanthis niloticus. The sequence continues at coordinate 24,398,371 of NC_047672.1, forward strand.
GCCCAGATTATAAACTGCTCGAAACCACGGTCTGTCTATAAATGTTCTTGAGCTTTGAAAGTTGCCTTTTTTTTCCCTCTAGTGAGAAAACCAAGGGAAAGGGAAAAGTCAGAAGCAGCTTGTAGTTTAAAAAAATTCTTTTTGTTTGGTTTTTTGCAAAGAGAAATACCACAAATATTCTAAGGACATACATCAGTCGGTTTTTATCTTGGTCAATTAGAAAAAGATGGGAAAATAAAATCAGTAAGAAAGGAGAGGTGTGGAGCTAGAAAGTTATCTTGAAACTGGGTACACTTTAGAGGTCATGACTGTTTCTTATCTCCTCTCTTTTTCATCAGGAATCTTGACAAGTGTGAAATCGGAACTCAGGAGTAGACCATCAGAATATTCTGATGTTTCTGATTCAGAAGACTCTGGACCTGACTGCACTGCACTGGTATGCTTAGAACCCCAAGGCTTATGTGTCATTGGGTGGGGTGTCACCTGGAGTAAGAATGTTGATGACAGAGCTTTTCCCATAGCTTGTCTCTGCTCCGTGTGAGCATACCATGTTCATAAGCATTTTTATTTGGCTGTGGTAAGGGTGGAGGGAGAAATACTGCTGCTTATGTTTCTGACAGGCTATAGTTTACCTTTAAGTGTGTAACTGTGTGCTTTGTATTCAGGTAGTAGGTTACTATTGCTAGAGATTTTCTTTTTTTGGTTTTTCGAGACAGGGTTTCTCTGTGTAGTCCTGGCTGTCCTGGAACTCACTCTGTAGAGCAGACTAGCCTCGAACTCAGAAATCCGCCTGCCTCTGCCTCTGCCTCTGCCTCCCAAGTGCTGGGATTAAAGGAGTGAGCCACCACTGCCTGTCGAGATTTTCAAATTTTGATATGAAATACAGAAGTAGTTTTATGATAATTAAGATTCTAACTTCTACAGATAAACTAGTTAGTGTGTACAGCCTTGATCAGTTTCTTTTTAGCTTTGTTTCTACTTATTATTTCAGAAAATTAATTTTGCCGCTGAAGATTCTGAAAGTTCAGGTGATGAAAAGAAACATGAAATAACATCAAACTTTAAAGAGGAATCTGATATAGTGAGGAACCTCCTTCAGAAGAGCCAGAAGCCATCTAGAAATGAAATTCCAGTTAAAAGGTAGGCTTGCTGATGGTAGTAGTAGTTACATTGTGATGTAAATGCTGTGAAAACACTGTTTAGTTTTCAAGTGTACTAAATCATTTCATCAGAAAAAAATACACTATTGTGTTTTGGATCACCTGCTCCTTAGGGAATGTCCTACCTCGACGAGCACAGAAGAAGAAGCTATTCAGGGCATGCTGTCCATGGCAGGGTTGCACTATTCCACATGTTTACAAAGACAGATACAAAGCACAGACTGCAGTGGTGAGAAGAACTCTCTCCAGGATCCCAGCAGCTACCACAGCAGTAACCCTGAGTTTAGGCAGTTGTATCGCTGCAGTAAACCAGTGGAATTTGGTAAGAAACACAAATATCAGTGTCTGAAAAGTAATATATGCCTCCACATTTAGTAGTTCTGTGATATTGTTGAGGTTAGAGAGCATATGGATAAATAAGGACTGTCTACTGTAAGAAGTACTTTATATAGTCACCTAAAGTGCAAGCATAACTCAAAATTAGGGTCAGCAAGGTGGCTCAGTGGGCTTACTCCTAAGCCCTTGATGACCTGAGTTTGATCCTCAGAATCCACATGGTAGAAGGAAGGAACCAACTCCCACATGTTGTCTCCACATACATGCTGTGGTATACATGTACCTACATGCAACAGTTAACTAAAATAACTTAACAGTTAACTAAAGTAACTTAAAACTCAATGTAAGTTAAAACTCAAAATGTAAATTACTTGGGGCTGAGTCTTGTGCTCACAGGCCTAATTCTATCATTGCTCTTGCAAAGATAGTCTTGTTTTCCTGTGACCAATTGTAAGAGCTTTCAGAGTGGAAGGAATGTTTGCTTTTCTAAATGGTCTGCAATCCATTCGTTTTTCTTTTAGGAGAGGAGAGACAAGTTTTGAGTAGTTTTTTTTTTTTTTTTCCCCTGAGGCTATGCTTTCTCAAACTCTTTGAAAAGAGAATGTTAGGAAAAGAGCAGACCCAGCATGTCAGTAATGCCATCTAGAGTTCTCTGTGCTTTCAGAGGGAAAAAATGATCTCCCCAAAATCTTAGGATTGAGAAAAGACAAGTAGCAATTGTTTTCAGTCCCATGTAACTGGGGTCTATGTATCAGGACCTTGACCACCATTTACATGAAAAGGAAGTATGATTTAATGAGGTTAATTTAGCTTGCACACACTGTACATAGCTACTGAAATTTCTTGGAATTTGAACTCAAGACTACTTGATCCCCAAATTTTTCATATTGTGTAAGAGAAAGAGAAGCTTGGAAAGATTCAATAGCTTGTCTAAAGTTGCATTGGTACTTGGAAGATCTCAAATTTAAATCTGGGTTTTCCTGTCTTTCTCTGCTCCATTTTGCCTTCCTATACTCTGGTCCCTTAATACAGAGAAATATATACTTTTGTCCTAATGGAAAATGTCATTTTAGAGACATATGTATTGCATTCGCTTTACATCAGTTAACACATGGCCGTAGTACTTGACTGTAGGTCTTCTAGCATCTAGCACAAAAACTTGTCATATAAAGACAGTTTTAAGAAAATTGAAAGAAATAGCAGTTTGTGAGTTGCTAACTGTGGGATTTTGTTTGTTTTAAGGAGTGTAGTAAAATAAAAGGTATGTGAATAAAATAGTTAATGTATAAGCAAAATGTCAGCATACTTTTGATTTCACTTGTAAGCACTAGGCAAGTTTTGTTTAAAATAAATTTTTGCAAAGATAATTTAATCAAAACTTCTTTCTAGGATACCATGCCAAGACTGAAGATCAGGATTTGATGACTTCTTCCTGGAATAAACAGTTTGATCGAACTTCTAGATTTAATGCTCAGGTATATTCCAAAGTGAAAATATGAAGAAGCGATTTAGAATATTCAATATTGGTTTTGCTCTTTTTTTTTTTTTTTTAAAAAAAAAAAAAACAAAAAACTTGTAACTGTTTAATTCTTTTCTTTTTTGATGTTGGTTTTGACCTCTCAGTTAATTTCAAGACTTATCAGTAACATTTGTTTCCTTACAAATTGACTTGATTATCAAAAGAATCTGAAAGAGGTCTTCTAGTTAAAAGAAAGACCAGGCATGTGCCCTTGCTCTTGAAATTTTTTCCAGCAAATACAGTAGAGGTGAGCCTTATACAAGCTAAGTTACAACAAGTAGGAGGGGCAATGGTAAAGATGCCTGCTCCGTACCTACCCTGTTGGCCTGGGTATTCCTGAGACCCACATGTAGAAGGAGGGAACTCAATTCTGAAGTTGTGAAATAACATGTCTGAAAAGGTATAGTTCATTACATTGAGAACCCAGGATGAGCCAATGAGACTGTGAGTCCTCTGCTTCTATTTAGTTTTACCCCCTTATTACAGGAGAGTAGGCAACATCTCTGCTTGTTTGATCTTGACTTAGGAACTAATCTTCCAAACTTTTATGTCTTTTATAGACATGACCATCATGAAGATGAGGGTCTGTCTAGCCCTTGTTAGAGCACTTGTCATTGAAACTGATGTCCTGAGTTTGATACTTGGCACTCATGTGGCAGAAGGAAAGAACCAACTCCCATAAGTTATCCTCTGGCCTCCACACATGTATCCTGATGTTTGGACACACACATACACACACCCATACCCATACACACAAACTAGAGAAGGAGAATTCTTATCTTTGTTGAATTTGTTAATGCAGAGAGAGATTTAAATACCTCATTTATCTGAAATCTGAAAATTTTAGCTACATTTCTTTCTTTCCTTATTTAGGACTTAAGTAGAAGCCAGAAATATATCAAAAAGGAAAGCTCTTCAGAAATCAATCAGAAGGCACAAAGCAGGCATTGTGTGGACAGCAATAACTCAAGCATTCAGAATGGGAAGTACATGCTGAATCCCAGCTTGGTTTCATGCCAGATAAGTAATGGCAGTCTAAGCCCAGAAAGGCCTGTTGGTGAAACTTCTTTTTCAGTGCCCCTTCACCCCACCAAGAGACCTGCATCAAACCCACCACCTATCAGCAACCAAGCAACAAAAGGTAACTGTATCTGGTTAAATACAGTTTAAAAAACACAGTTATAAGAAAGGTTAGGTGTATTTGTAAGTGTGAGTGAAGGCAGTGGCAGTAGGCAGGAACAGTGCTTCTCACCCTTCCTAATGTTGCAACCAATTAATACAGTTTCTCGTGTTATGGTGACCTCCAACCATACAATTATTTGTATTGCTACTTCAGCAATAAAAATTACTTTTATTGAACTGTAATTTTTCTAACGTTATGAATCATAATGTAAATATTTGTGTTTTCTGAAGGTCTCAGGCAACCCCTGTGAAAGTGACCCCCAAAGGGTTTGCAACCCAGAGGTTAAGAATTAGTACTCTAACAACGGCATGATAGCAGTGGGTCTGAGCTACATGTAGGTATGGTAACAATCAGAGGGTACTTGAGCGAATTCCAAGGGAAAGGATTGCCTTTCTGAGGCTCAGGAGGAAGTAGATCCTTGAGTTTGCCAGGCTTGAGTTAAGGGAAGTTGCAGAAGAAACAATGAAAACAGAGGAGAGAACATGACTGAGACACAGAAGGGCAATGGTTCCTGGGAATGAATCAAGTTGCAGCCCACTTTGTTGCTGAAACACAGTTTGAAAGGACAATGGCCTTCTTTTTTGTGTGTGTGATAAAGAAGGGTTTTAAAGATGTGACTGCTTTTGGAACACCCAACAAGCTTGTTATTACAAAGCTCTCTAATTTAAGTCTTAAGTCTTTCAGGTATTATATGACAAAAATACTTTTTAATGAGTATTAACAGTGTTGTTGGTGTTTTATAGGTAAACGTCCAAAAAAAGGAATGGCAACAGCCAAACAGCGTCTTGGGAAAATTCTTAAATTGAACAGAAATGGCCATGCTCGTTTCTTCGTGTGACAGAGCTCCCACTGCAGTCACGCTTCCCTTTGATGCGAGTCTTGGGGTGTGGAAGCCTGGAGTTTCCACCATCCCCTGCCCGGAGCAGTTTGTGTGTACAGTAAGAATACTGCCCGAAGAACAGAATGAACCTGATGCTGCATTTTCACTGTGCCACACCCACTCAGCAATAACCCTTGGACCTGGTGGGGGAGAGGACAGAGGAGGGTAGAACCTTAAAAAGAGACCTTGAACTGGAAAGGGGTCTCTTGTCAGGGCTTGAATTTAATTTTGTTGTTGGTAGTGTCTTGATTTTATTTTTCAGTAGTAGGATAAAGAATTATCAATAATTTATTTAACAGATTTTTTTTTTTAAAGTTAACAGCTTTTAAATTCTTTCTTTTTTTTTAAAGCTATTTATTTGGAAGATTTCTGGAGAAATATCTCACTAATTTAGATTTAAGAATGTGAAGGTTTTTAAATTATTTTTGATAGTGTGTGTGTTACATGTGGGGAAGAGCCACAGTAACAGTAGCTAGTCTGGACTCTTAAATTTGATATTCAGGTTAAAGTCTTAAACAGGGATTTGATGCATTAATTATTTTAAATTAAGATGTATATGAAATCATTTTATTTTATATATTTCATGTGTTTTTTATAAGCTATTAGCTTCGCTTTTGCTAACATCCAAGGTGCATACTATAATCCAGGTTGATTCCCTTATCCCCACCTTCCCTCTGCAGCCCAATCCCCAATGTTTTGAGACAACCCAAGACTCTTCTCTTTGCAGGGAAACACATTCATAGCCAATGTTTAAGAACCACATAAAAGAGTCCTTATTTCTCATTTCTTTTGACATTGTGGTTTTCTTCTACAAGTAAAGAATCAGGCTTTTTTCATTTTCATTTTTCCTGATATCTGGGTCCCAAAGAAAACAGCTTTAATGTCTTTTTCCTGCTTATGGGGAAAGTATAAGTTTGGTTAAAATGTCATGTTTGTCGTTTTTCCAAAATCCTTTATAATTACAGAGGGCCTTCTTCAATACTGCTGGTGTTGGAAGAGCCAACATCTATCACAGGCTGTATCTTACCATGCTTTTATTATCTAGATGTCATTGTTTAAAAATAAAATTTGAGTTAGGATGTTCAAATCTGCATAAAAGCCGTAATATATACCATATTAAGTTGTATAATAGCAAGCATGTTGGAATAGCTCTTTGTGTGTGTGTGTGTGTGTGTGTGCGCTACTTTTTTATTTTTTAATTATCTGAAGAATTATTTCAATACATATTTAGAGTAAAATGGGTGCTTTGCAGTTTCTTCCATCTGTCTTGGCTAGTAGGATATGGAGGTTAAGTGTCTGGTTGAACTTTAAGTAAGATAATTTATCTCCTTTATGTACAATTTTTACTTAAATGCAATTTTTCAGTGGCTTATAATAGTTTTTAGTCTCTCCATTTTCCCCTCATGGCATAAAAATAACTTGATATTGGGGGTCTGATGGTATCACATTTTACAAATTCCTACAAAGACAATATAGGCAAATAGCATGAAATTTATTTTTATGAAGAAATATGGCTATATAATGGATTTTGTCCTTTTCAACTCAGCAAGGTAGCTACACTTTTTTTCTGTATTAAGCATTAAGTTGAAAGAAAATAATTATGTACCATTATCTTTCATAGTTGCATTCAAAATATGTATTTCCAAAGAGAAATATTTCTTATTCTGTCCTTTTGCAATATTTAATGGGTTAAGGAAGTTACAAATTCACCTTCTGGTCCAGATTGTCTGGACCAAAGTTTCAATTGCATTTTGGCTGTCAGGAAGGATTTTTATGGAAATCTTAGTATCTGTAGACAGCATCCCTAACTCCTGCCTACACTATGCCATAACTAGTGGAGAGAGGGATGCAGTCAGCTGGTTGTTGTATTTCAACATGCAAAAATCTGAATTTGACTGATCGCTCACCTTTCCACAATATATCACTGTGATGTCTTAGTTTTTTGTTTTATTGTTAGAACACACATTTTTATTTGGGTTAAGAAATAAGAGTGATGACTAGTTTTCCCAGTTATGATCTGGATTTGTTTTAAACAACTCAAAATACTTTAATTATTTTATTTTTGGCCATAAAAATTAAAATTTATTCTTCTGAATTAAAATTGTGGCCAGTATCTTCCCTGTGCCCTTAGGCTGGTAAACACTAATTTTGGGTTGCCACATATGTAGTGTTTTAAATGACAGTTTTGTGGATTCATTTTTATCATTTTAGCCTATTAATGGACTAAATTAAAAAACTTTTAGCCAGTAAATATAGCCACTATGAAAGAACCCATGTATCTTTCTGAATTTATAGAAATTCAGCTACACAGCCAATGATTTTTCTAGTCAAACTTACAAAGTTCCCCATCTGTGGTGTGTCCTTTTATCTCACAGAAACAGCTGGACTTTGAGGTGCGACTACTGCTAGGATCTGGGCTCAACAGTAATAGGCAGTCTCTGTCTTTCCCATAGTCTCACAAGTAGTATACTGCAGCTTACATCAGAGGACAATGGTGATAGCATTTAGTTAGCTATAAGCAAATAAAATGTCTAAAATTGAGAAGTAGTGATTTAGCACATGCAGCTTTAATAGTAGTAGTGATCCTGTCTTAATTCAACTAAGTGACCCTTAACCTGGGATCTACTGTACTGTAATTCACAACATTATGTAATATTATGCTCCCCAGTATTGGTGAATGACTAACAATATAAAACTGGCAGCTTAGTAGTTCAGGATCTTTGGAATACATTGAAATTCATAAATACAGTTCATTTTTGAAGCACACAATTGATTGAACCATCTACTGAAGTCATAAACTCAGAGGAAACAAGTCCATCTATATGGATACTTGGCTTGATTACTATTCTGTATTTTACTAATCCTAATTAATTCCTTTTCCATGTATTTTACTGTACTTATTCATAAGAGATCAGTAGGTATTATCAGACACTTACTGAGTGCTCAGAAGTAGTGAGTACTGTGAGGAACCTCAGGTTCAGTTTTGTCTGCCCGTGAAGGTGTCTTCTTCTCCAGGAGGTTAGCAGTGTTGTTTTGATTTCTAAACAAAGCTGAGCAGAAGGTGGCCCATTTGTAAACAGAACAAAGTCCAACTTCATTAGTTTCAATGAGATGTCTCACTGTAGAGGTGCAAGTGTTTAAAAATAAAATACCCATGTTAACATTTAAGAAAAATTCTTTAAGTTAGTCATTTCTGTTGGTAATATAAGGGTATGGTATAGCTTGGAAGGAAGTAAAAGACCTGCATTTTAGCCCATGTTCTGCCATTTGTCAGCCGAGGAATGCTGAGTCAGTAAATTATTCTGAGTTTTATGTTTAAGTCCTAGTTTTCTTGTTTGTGAGTGTGGATAAAAACTCAATGAAGAACAGCATTCTTCATGTATAATGTCATGTCATACTTAGTTAATTATTAAATTACAACTATGATGAGTGCACCTTCTAAGAATATTTTAGGTGAAAATATACACCCAGGGCTTGCTACCTAAAAACCTGACAAATTTGTAACAAGGTGCTGAATTAGAATCAGGTTTTATGCTTGAAGTGAAAGAGAAAGAACTGAGCTTGTTTGTGGACAGAAGAGTGAGAACATCCATCATCAAGTCATCAGAGGTTATTTAGTACAACAGGAGCTAGCTTTAGGCTTTTCTCAAAGCGGAATTAGTGTAAGTACTCTTCTCCATATTTGGCATACTCTTCAGGCACTAAAGATAAAAGAGGTGGTAAATTTAAAATGACTTAGCAGCTACCCATGGGACTAGGGAAAAATAAGGTGATTAGGAAAAACCTTTCAAAGGCAGTTATGGGTTAGGTACTATGACAGCCCAGGGAGGAAGGAAGTCAGAAGCAGTGCAGAAAGGATGTGTTCAAAAATGAGTGTCCGCTTGCTTCACAAGATGTTGTGCAGTGTGAGATAGTCCCTGAGAGTTGTGGGAATCATGGTATGGCCTAGAGACAGCATAGCAAATGTGCATTTTTACTATTCACATGGAGACATAAAACTTCATAATACAAATATAAGTAGCTCTCAAAAAATTATTTTTCCCATTATATATTAAACTAATTGCTCCCTATGTAAAAAAAGAAGGTCTTGCCTTTCATATGTGCAAGGCCTTGGGACGTGATCCCTGCACCACAAAGAGACCAAGAGGAGCTAAGGCTTTTAGGCTCTTACGGGTATCCTAGACTTTGATCTAATGCAAGCTCAAAAAATTACACATTATAACTTTTGTCTAGGGAGAGCTAGCTAGTCAGTAAGGGTGACCAGTATAACCCAGATAGGACAGACTTGCTTAGAGACACCCACTGGCTTTGGGATTTCTGGTACCTTGTTTTCTTACATGGACCCCATTCTTTGACCCTGCAGCCTCTGCTTGCCTTGTAGATACTGTCCATATATGTTCTTGAAGCTAGACAAAAAGAATTAGTATACTCCCTCAATTACTGTTGAGCATAGTTACCCTTTATACTGTAGCCTTACTATTCAACCTTTCCTTATTTTGCTTTCATGCTGTAAGTGAAAAAAAAATATTTGATACCCATTCTATAAACATTTTTTTAAAAGCTTTTTTTAAAAGGCAAATGTCTGTTTCCAAAGCAGCTGGCATATCATCACTACCACGGCTTTATTCTTCTATAGTAAGTCTCCTTTCTTTACTGGGGAGAAGCAAATAATTCTCACTGGAGAAACCCTTAGGTTCCCCCATCACCTCTGGTGCCCTTCTAGTTTAAGGCTTTGTCTTAACTGTGACATTACACTTACATAATTAGAATTATTAGATTCTTCTTCCAGCCAATGTATCTGCTCTGCACTATTCATAATGGAACCCTGGCTACTACGTAGCCCTTGACCTCCAAGTAGTTTACCTATGCAAGACCTGTGACACTCTGGATTCACTTTTCATTACAGAAAGCATTCATAAATGTGATTTAACCATAAAAGATTTGTCCTCAAGGTTTTTTTCTATTTTATTTCAAAATATCAGCTATTTTCCCTCCGTATTTTTTACCAAAACAATTAACATAAGTACTAGAATATATACTATTTTGAAGGAATAAAATAACCAAGACATAATATATTTCTTCGGTGGATTTTGTTTTGTAAGAAATGCCAGCACTAACTATATAGAGTTGATTCTTTGCCTAGAGTAAATTTTTTCCCTCTTAAGAGTCATAAGTAACATTTTATTTTCACAAAGCATGCATATAACTTACACAATATAGTCAGGGACCTAAGGTGTAACTTGCTAAGTGAACCCCAAGGTTATTTTATCTTGCAAAAGAAACCTAAACCAAACTAAGGGCCTTACAGTTTATGGTTAGACTGAATCAAATGCTGTAACCTCAGTTTTTCCAAAAACAGCTCCTGACTGCACAAGCAAGTCATGCAGTTGTTAAGTATGAAATAGCACTGATAGGAAATGCATGTGCATCTTTGCAGACTGTATTTCCTTTGGAAAAGACTTTTCTACTTTTAATATAATTAAGCCATAACAGTTTCATGCTGTGGAAAGGATGAAAAGGTTCATTTTAAGAGATTATATAGTATGAACTTTCACATTTATTGTGAAACATCTAACTTTGCCAGTGTTCAGCAAGTTTTCTTTTGGGGTGTTGGAGGGTGGTAATGGGGAGGGTAGTGTTGGTTTTAGGGGGTTTTAACTCTGTGAAATTTGAAAACAGGACAGTTGTTGGCTATGGTACTTACTAGTTTTGTAGTAATGTTTTGCTAGCCTGACTTTCCTTACTGGTTTTTATGTCCATGGTCCCCAGTGACTGTTACTCTTCTTGTTTGGGGTGTGTGCAGAGTAGTGTCTCATCTGTGTGTAGGCAGTGTATACACATGTGTCCTTTGACTACAGAAGCACACTATGTGACAATGGAACGGGGTGTGGCTGGGAGTGGGATGCTGAAGCTTTAAGAGCATTTGTTTTTATTCAGAACAGTATTTCCCATCTTTTGCCTGCAGGCAGGGAAAGTGTACAGTATTTATTTTGTTTCTGTTTTACTCTGAATTTGTAAGTCTCTAAGTAGCTTATATTATTATTATAGGGAAGATAAGTGACTTGCTTAAGGTTGTATTTAGTATTCTTACTTCCTAATTTCTGTATTTTAAAATATTGAAATTAAAATTGTATTACTTTTGTTCTGATTTTTTTAGCACTCTGTATTTTTTGCTCATTTTGTCTAAAAGTATAAATGTTGAAAAGTTGTATAAAAATGTCTGAAAGAAAAAAATCTGAATTCTATATACAATTCTGACTTGCTGTTCCCTTTTTCTGAATCTCTAAGACACTAGAATATAGAAGACTGTATTGCGTTCTTACGATTTCTGAGGATTTAAATGTGAAAAGTAACATCTTATTTCATTAGAGGTACTGCTGGGAAAGAGTGATGGCCAGGAGGGAAGACTGAGTGACTGGCTAGATGAGATGCAGGGAGAAATAGATGTGGGGGTTTCTCCATGTGGGTTTTTGTTTTGTTTTTTAAAGATTGTATTTATTTCTTTAATGGATGGTTCTTATGAATACACACTGACTGGGCGGTGGTGGCGCATGCCTTTAATCCCAGCACTTGGGAGGCAGAGGCAGGCGGATTTCTGAGTTTGAGGCCAGCCTGGTCTACAGAGTGAGTTCCAGGACAGCCAGAGCTACACAAAGACCCTGTCTCGAAAAACCAAAAAAAAAAAAAAAAAAAAAAAAAAAGAATACACACTGGTCTGGGCATCTCAGAAGTGTTGTATCACCTAGTAGGCATCACCCAGTGTTGTAGCAACAGTGTTACAGAAGTGGCAAAACCAAGCAACCAAGCTTAGGCCTCAGGGGGCTTCTGTGAGGAGGCGGGTGGGGAGTAAGGCTCAACTACCTACTAAGGAACGTCCTTAAGTGCAGATCCTGGGAGGGAAGTTGGGCTTGATTTTGGACATAGGGCCTATGAGACAGGTCAGGGATGATGTAAAAAGGGTAAGTTCTTGCACTAGAGGGAGGGAGTGGAGTCAAGAAGGAAGGAACCCTCAGGCAGTGTTTTCATGGGCAGCAGGGAAGCCTCAGGCAGGATGAGTGCAGCTCATGGAAACAGGCAACAGAAGACCTGGGATCCTTGGTGCTGCTTCCTACCTTTCAGAACAGAAAGGGGCTGGAACACTGCAACTGCCTTTGCATCTCCAGTTTAATGCCATCTTTCGGACAGAAACCTCAACTGTAGGTACTTGTCTTGAGAAACTCTTTGTATATCTAGGAGATACTCTAATGGTCATCTATTACAGTGAAATAATGAACACAACTCATCTTCACAAACTCAGCCTGATTTTGTGGGACTGGGAAATAAGACCCAGGGGCTGTTGGTGTTGCACTCCTTCAGATTTACAGGGAAGAACCAAATACTTTGATACAGACAGGATTTGGATCACAAGTCTCCATTACTTCATCATGAATACTTGCCCCGCCAGCAGGGCATTAAACAGGGGTCTGGGAAGGTCACCTGAAAGAAGGGGGGGAATGGCAGACGCAAAGAACCACGACTTGTCTATAGTCTGATCATATAATTTTTACTTTTTCACACAGGGGTTATATACACAAAAAGGCAGGATGTGGGGGAAGGGATGACGCAGGAGCGTAGGTAGGTGTTCAGGGGGAGTATAGATATCTTCCAGAACATGGTATCAGCTAGGTGAAGGTTCAGGGGACAGGGGTCACCATGACTCCGCCTATGATTCACTTGTCCTTATCTAAGTTGGTACTATCCATCGATACCCAAGGTCTATGACTATCCACAAGACCTATGACTACTTGTTCTCATCCAGGCTGGTAAATTTCCACCAAAGCTGCCTGTTTACAATATCTTATAGCTATCTGTTTCAGTGTTTTTCCACAGAGATCCAAGACTTTGTGTTAGCAAGCTGACTTAGGCCTATTGCTGATTTTAGGCCTTCAGTATAAGCAAAGCTGCCCCTGACAAACACTATGTACAGGGAATATTTTTATTCTTCCTTACAGTATCCTAGTGAGGTAGGAACTACTTTATCCCCTGTACAGGTGAAACCAGTGTCTTAGTTAAGGTTTTACTGCTGTGAACAGACACCATGACCAAGGCAAGTCTTATAAAGGACATTTAAATGGGGCTGGCTTACAGGTTCAGAGGTCCAGTCCATAATCATCAAGGTGGGAGCATGGCAGCATCCAGGCAGGCATGGCTCAGGAGGAGCCTCAGCTGTTCTTCATGACTCCCTTCATGCCTTCAAAACCAGTATTACCTGGGTGACTCTTACACATTACAAAGTACAGCTGCTGCAGGAGGTACAATGTTGGCTATCTCTGGAACACAGCTTTTTTTGTGCTCTCAGAAAACACTTCCCAGAAGATTTCATCTCAGTGATGCTGCTCTCTTCTTAATCACCACTAATTTCTTAGCTCCAGATAACCAGCATCAGTTGTCCCAGTAGTTCCTTTTATCATGGACTCTAAAGCCAGAGCCACGTGGTCAAAGATGTGGCGTTCTGCTGCTTGCTTGGGCTAGAACATGGCCCCCTTGTTCTATTATAACATTATCACCAGCTTTCTGTTTTCCAACACCGTCACTGCCTAAGCTTGGCTGTTGTGGAACTTGCTCTGTAGACTGACTTTGAATTCAGAGATCTGCATGCCCTCTCCTAAATACTGGGATTAAAGATGTGGTCCACCAAGCCTGGATTTAAAATTTTCTTCACCTAGAACTTGCTCTTTTCTAGGCTGGCCTTGAACTCAGAGATCTGTGAATGTCTTTGTTTGCCTCCTGGGATTAATGGCTAGTACTACCATGCCTGAACCTAAACTTAGCTGGGTGGGATCTTACCCCAAGGTCACTACTCCCTTAATTCAATTTAATATCCTAGAACACAGGGTTCAGCTCCATTTCACTTCCTGGGTGCCCCTTCAGTACTCAAACCATATATTTTATATTTTTCCTTTTTCAGCTTGCTATGCTTGTTTAAAATGCTCTTCATGAGACTTAATCAGAGAACAAAGTCTTTGATGGGCATCTCTGAGACCTCCTTTGTCAATGCAATTAATCTGAGTCTCTTCAACTTAGCCTCAGGCAGACTCTTCAGACAAGGGCAAAAAATAGCCACATTCTTCACCAAAACACCACAAAAACAGTCTTTAGGCCACATATTGAAATTCTCCACTGAAACCTCTTGGGCCAGGTCCTCACAATTCAAATTACCCTCAGTAACAAAGTCTTCCATATTCCTACTAGGATAACCATTAAGTCCTACTTAAAGCATTCCACTGCTTTCCAAATCCAAAGTCCCCAAATCCACATTCTTTCAAATAAAAGCATGATCACAGCAATATCCCAGTCCCTGGTACCAACTTAGGATTTTACTGCTGTGAACAGACACCATGACCAAAGCAAGTCTTATAAAGGACAACATTTAAATGGGGCTGGCTTATAGGTTCAGAGGTTCAGTCCATTATCATCAAGGTGGGAGCTGAGAGTTCTACATCTTCATCTGAAGACTACTAGCAGAATACTGGCTCCCAGGTAGCTAGGATGAGGGTCTTAAAGCCCACACCCACAGTGACACACCTACTCCAAGGCCACACCTATCCTAACAGGGCCACACCTTCTAATAGTGCCTTCCCCTGGACGGAACATATACAAACCACACCAAGATACAGAGAAGGTGAGTATTATGTCTTAGTTCACCTACCATTAAGTAGAACTCTGAGCTGGGGAGATGGCTCAATGGAAGGAAGTGGGTTTGGATTCCTAACACCCATAATAAATGCCAGGTAGATGTGGTAACCTACATGTAATACCACAAGTTGGAATATAGAGACTGAATCCCTGGGGCACAGTGGCTAGCTATACTTGCTAAATCAGTGAGTTGGTTTTAGCAAGAGAACTTGCCTCAACATACAAGGTGAAGAGTGATCAAGGAATACCCAGTGTGAACCCCTACATGTGCCTAACACACATGCACTTGTGTACACACATCAAAACTAAGATTTGAACAAAAAGTTTGTTCAACTCCTTGCTTCTGAGTTGTTTTTATTCTGTATTTTGAATTGTGAAGGAGGAGTTAAATGGTACTTTGATGTAGAAATGGTTTGTGTTCCAAACATTTTTGTGTAGAGTAATAGAATTTCTTTTTGAAGTTTTGTTTTGTGCCTCTTTTTATACTGGTATTTTCAGGACTGATCTCAGTTGTGGTACAGGTGGGCTGTAAACAGGCAATGGATGGGTGGCACTACTGTAAAAACATGAACCCAGTAAGAGCTTCCAAAGCTGAGAACTAGAGGATGAACAGAGGCACGTGTTGCAAGGTAGCAACAAACATTTGCATAACCTGCTAGCCTTTCACAGCTGGCCCAGCAATTAACAACTGAGAAAGAACACAGGGTCACATTTTTTTTTTTTTCAATCACTAGTAAATTCAATGTTTGTGGGTTGTCCCACAGCCTATCTCAATCTGGACTGCCTTTCCACTGAACTCTTGTAACTTCTGAGTGCCCATTGTTCAGGCTATTTCCAATTTGTCCCCAAGATATCTTTTACATGATGGGGGTGGTGGAGGTGTACAGTGAGTGCAGTGCTCACAGAGACTAGACTAGGGGATAAGGTCCTAGGTAAACCGGTGCTTCGTTGTGGAATGCCTTATCCAGTGGCTGAGAATCAAACTCCAGTCCTCTTCAAGAAAAGCACACTTAAGCATAGACATCTCTCCAGCCTCATCTTTACATTTTTTCAAAAGTGCTAATTCTGATATGTTGTAATTTCAAGCTCATTTTATACTAGAATTTGAAAAGGTGGGGTTTTGGTTTGTTTGTTGAATTTTGAGACAGGTGTTCTCTGTAGCTCAGGCTGTCCTGGAACTTATTCTGTAGACCAGACTGGTTCAGAACTCACAGAGCTCAGCTCCATCTGCCTCTGCCTCTGCCTCTGCCTCCTGAGTGGTGAGATTAACACTCAGGTATGTACCACCACTGCCCAAACAGAAAAAGAAATTTCCTATAAATAGTAATATATCTAAATTCCAAAAGGTTGTTTTTGTTTCTGGTTTTTTGTTTGTTTGTTTGTTTTTGGTAGCGGTTTTAAAGCAAATTGAAAATGATTTATAATAGTAAAAAAAAAAATAGTATTTAACTGACTTATTCTAGAAGTTCCCTACTGTGTTGTTCCTTGCACACTTTGTACTATTCCATGTGTCACATAAGACATCCCACTGGAATCCAGTGGCCCAAACACTTAGCAAGACCTCCAGTTTGAGTTTTCCTAGGCAGTTGCAAATATACACATTTTACTATTAACCCTGTGGCATCAGTCCAGCCTTGGCCTCTTCTGCACAGCCCCTGAGAAACTGATAAAGACCAGCATCTAGTCTGAGACCAGAAACCCTGCTCTTACTGGGTACTCTGAATTATCCCAAACCTCCCAAGGTCTTGTGCCTTTGCATACTTTTTGAACATTGGGGTCAGGTGAAAGCAAGCAGGACTTATTTGAGACTATCCTTTTGACCTTGTGAGACTCTTTATTCTAATTGTAGATTCCAGGGCTAAGAGCACAGATTGAGGCCAGAGTTAAATACTAGCTCTGTTACATCTATCTGGCCTTGGGATGAGTTATATTTCTTCTTGGGCCTCAGTTTGTTCTTCAGTAACATATTTCTTAATCTTACACATATATGCATTAATATCACTATGGAATCAACTTCCCCTAATACCTCATTGGGCTATGGTTTATCTGGGATACAGATGTTTGCCTTACATCTCCTAAGTTGACTCAACTTTTGGCAGCTGTTTCCTGTTGCTTCAATTCCTGGAATAAAGTGTACCAGTTGTTAACAGTGACTGGTGATCTCATGAGTGGTAACCACTTCACACATACTTCCATCAGCTCTTCACCTGGATCTTTATAAGGCCACTGTGCCCTGCCCTGGAAGTGGTTTCACATAGGAGAGTGATGAAGTGAGAAAGGCCTCACTGTCCTTTTGTTCATCACCTAAGCTCTCCCCCATCGCCACACACAAAGCTAAGCACACCAATAGGTGTTAACCAAAGGTTTAGGCACTGAAAAGAATTAGAAAAACTTTACTTTTTCCATTCAATATGATGATTCCTCACAGGTCAAGGGAAAATAAACCATTTCAGAAATATTCCATTCCCTAGTCTTGCTTCTATTTCAGGACCTCTCTACTGGCATTTCTCTTCTAATCTGTGGGGGTTCCTTAAAGATGCACTTAGCACTCTCAAATGAAATAGTTACAGAATTTAATAAATGAACTATTTATACCAAGTGAACTAACTATTTAATACCAAAAAGGGATGCTGAAGGCATCTTGGGGATGGTAGGGAAAAAAAAAAACAAAAAACAAAAAACAGGGGCTATTACTGCTAGAGAAGGAAGGAGTTACCAAAATTCACAGGCACTTCAGCTTCTAGCATGGTGTGACTACACAGAATGCCAACAATAGGTTGGCCCTTCTGGCTCTTTGAACCTCCACTAGTAGGTTGCCAGGCATATTATTTGGATGCTGGATATTCAGTGATATTCATAAATGAGTATCCTTAAAAGCACAGAAGAGTCTCTAGGAGAAGAGAAATGACTCATGGCGTCACACTGAAATTATTCAGCACAAACCCCTACTCTTTAAAAATCTCCATGATATTTTCTTGGAAAATAAGTTCTTGAACAGACAGTTTCACGCCAAGGTTCATCCTCCAATAGTGTAGAGCACTAATTGTCTTAGAGTCTAAGACATTTAGTCAAACATAACAACATTGAGATGTGGGTTAGGGGACAAGTGTTTTTGTCCAACCTGTAAACAAGAGAAAGGTTTTCCAAAGACTGGCTTTCTCAGTTCTTGTTAACGTGAGGCCAACATAAGAATGTGACCTTTGGGGAAAGGGGATGGCATCTGAAATGTAAATAAAATATCCAATAAAAAATTAAAAAAAAAAAAAAAGAATGTGACCTTTCTTTCCTTTTTTTGGACGGGGGTAGGGGGGCTTCCACTGCTTGAATGGATTTGTGCAGGCAGGTGATTGTAAGGATTTCAACAAGAAGAATTTAATTCCTAAAGTTTTAGAGGTCAATAGCTTGAGATCAAAGTATCTGCAGGTGTATTAGTTATTGGGAAGCAATGTGAAGGGTTTAATTTGGCACACCATTTGCAGTTACAGTCAATCATGGTGGGAAGTCATCAGGACAGATTCTTGATGCAGCTGCAGTAAGGAAGCAAAGAACCGTATAGGTCTCTTGCTCCCTTTTATGTAATCTAGGATCCCAGTCCATAGGATGCAACTGAGCACATCTGGAGTGGGTCTTCCATCTTTAGTTAACCTAAATGCAGAGTCTCTCAAAGACATGCCCAGGGTTTGTTTCCATGGTAATTCTAAATCCCATCATATTGACAAAACCAAAAACCAAAAACCAAAACAAAACAAAACACACAAACCAAACAAACACAAAAAACCCTCCCTTAACAGCAGGACTGGTGCCTTGAATAACCTTGAGGTAAAGATCTATTCCTAACCTTTCTGCTTTGTTCACAGATGGTCATCTTCTCTGTGTGTTTCTACATCATCTTTCTTCTGTTCATGTCTGTGTCTAAATGTCCTCTTATAAGGAAACCTATACACAACACAGCCTTACACACATGCCCCTCAGACAATCCTTAGTATTGTTTATAAGTCCATATAAAATACTTTTTTCTTACCAGTACATTATCAGTATCAATTCTTCTGACCATAGTACTGAATACTGAAGGATGGGATTCTTTACAGATCTATTGGTCTGTCTATGATTCTTAGGATGACCATTTTCTCTTAAACCAAGTGAAATTTGGAAGAGATTCTAGCTCATACATTTCCAGGGAAAATCTCTGGGCTTTTCCTGGGTGATGAGATTATGAGTGACATATTGCCTTTATTCCTTCCTCAGATATTTACTGAATATTGGGTACTGTGCTAGGGAGGCCCTGGGTGGGTAATAGGAACAAGGTAGGTTCTCTTCTGGCAGAGCTAAGGAAATATAAAATGTATTTTGCTACAGTAGTACTAAAGCTGGGTCAGCAGCTCAAGACTTACACTCCCCACTACAGGATTTTTTTTCCAATAATATTCCACAGGGCATTTCTTTTTACGATTACCACTTGGGTTCTTTTAACACTGTCTTTGTGACAGTCTGTGCCTCTAAGACCTGGATCAAAACTATCTGGATGGCTGCCCTTCCTCTGTGCAGCCTCTTTACCCATTTGCAGGTAAGGAGAGCAAGAGCAGTTGGGGACTTTACTCTGTCTCTGTACCTCCTCCCTCAGGTCTTAGCCAATCAATGTATAGGGCCTGTTTGTAAATGTGGCCTCACATTTGAAATTAAAGTAGCTGGTAGTATAGAATCTGAAGGGCATTTTGATGTAAAGGTCAGAATAAAGATTTGTCTTTTAGAGCTTTTGTTTAGTGGAGTGGGTTATAACTCAATACACAGAAAACCTAAACTGTACCAGCTCAAAAAGAAAGGATATAGTTCTAGAATTCAGTCTCCTCCACTCTCAATGTCTTATGGAAAGCAGACTGAGAAAGCTGCTAACATAAGCCATTATTTAGATTTGGTTTTATTGCTACTATTTTTTTAAACTTGTGGGGTATGTGTGTGTGTGGTGTGAGCCATCTGCTCACTGCTGAGCCATCTCTCCAGCCCTGTGAGCCATTTCTTGTAAAAGAAAATGGAGGGCAGAGCCAGAAACCACTATGAAAAATCAGACACTTGACAAACACGCACATAGGGCTTGTTCTCTTGTCAGCCACCAGCAAACTCTAAAGAAGCTCAGGCTAGGCTTCTAAGTAATGAGATGAAAGACTGAAGCTGAAGGAGGAGGGATAACTATGGGTCATCTAATGATAGTGAAGGTCCCAGCTAAATGCAGCCACAGGCTTTTTAATGTGACAAAAGAAGATCTACAAAGCCAAGCCTTGCCAAGTCAGACCTCTGAAGAAAGAATCTCTGGTATTGGCTACAAAGTTTTGGGGTTATTGTTGTGCAGCAACAGGTAGTTCTATCCTCTTTTAATCTCTTGATAGCATTCAATGCAGTTGATTATCTCTTATTAAAATATTTGGCTTTCATGACCCCATATTCTCCATTATCCTCTTAGCACACTGGCTTCTCCTAAGTCTTCATAGCTCTATCAGTCTCTTCTTTCTCCACTAAAGGGAAAGCTTCTTGGAATACCTTTCTTCTCAATTTATACTCCTCTGAGATGACCTCATTCAGCCCTGTGGATCCAAATGTCATCTATATTTTCAAATTTTCAAATTTCTAGTATTATCTCTTCTGTAAATGCTAGACTCACAGATTCCAGAATCTGCTAGACATTTCCACCAGGCCTTTTTATAGTGATTCTTTTGTTTATCTTAAAACCTTAAATAATCACTACAGTCAACTAAGAAATGCTATAAACAGGAGAAATGGTCTTCTCCAGGGAAGAACACCCTCCCACCATTTATCCAATAAAAAGTGGTCATCCCTGAAATCATACACATTCAAGTAACACTATATAGACCAAGCAGGTTGTGTGTTTTTTTTGTTGTTGTTTTTTTTTTGTTTGTTTGTTTGTTTTGTTTTTCAAGACAGGGTTTCTCTGTGTAGCCCTGGTTGTCCTGGAACTCACTCTGTAGACCAGGTTGGCCTCAAACTCAGAAAGCCGCCTGCCTCTGCCTCCCACGTGCTGAGATTAAAGGTGTGCGCCACCACTACACGGCATGTATTTCTAATTTTTTTTCTCAAAAGAAAAAAAAAGAAAGAAAAAAGAAATACATAAATTTATATTAGCAATATATAAACTTGTATATTTGGAAATATATATATATATATATATATATATATATATTTAGGACTATATGAATATATAAAAAGCGTATTATCCACCTTGGCCCAGCTTTGCAACACACACACACACACTCACACGTGCACGCGCGCGCATAAAGAGTCCATAAATTTGAGAGAAAGCAAGGGGGTACCTGGAGGAGCTGAAGGGAAGAAAGGGATGGGTGAAAAAAATTTAAAAACCCCAACTCTTTCCCAAACTGTTAAATGGTTACTCATAGATGACAACGATGGTTAATCTTGTAAGTGTTTGCTGCCAAGCTTCAGAACCTGAGTTTAATTCATGGGACTCACATGAGGAAAGAAGTGAACTTACTTTCATAAAGTGTCCTCTGGCCAGTGGTGGTGGTACATGGTTTTAATCCCAGCACTTGGGAGGCAGAGGTAGGTGGATTTCTGAGTTCAAGGCCAGCCTGGTTCACAGTGAGTTATTGGACAGCCAGGGCTACACAGAGAAACCCTGTCTTACAAAAAGAAAAAAAGTTGTCCTCTGACCGACACATGTGCCATGACATGGGCAGACTCACACATGCTACATGTAACTTTTAATGAAGTTTTTAGATTGAGAGAGAACTCTAGAGAGAGGTTCATCATGCCACTCAGGAACATACAGGTAAACACTAGTAGAAGTCTGGAGGCAGACAGCAGGGGACACGGGACACGTGGGCAAGAGCCTTTATTGTGAGATCTGCCTTGAGAAAGAACAGGAGCCAGGCAGTGGTGGTGCACGCCTTTAATCCCAGCACTTGGGAGGCAGACGCAGGTGGATTTCTGAGTTTGAGGCCAGCCTGGTCTACAGAGTGAGTTCCAGGACTACACAGAGAAACCCTGTCTCAAAAAACAAAAAAACAAAAAAACAAAAAAAAACAAAAAAAAAAAAAAAAGAGAAAAAGAAAGAACAGGAGATGAAGGGTGAGTTAGCATACACTAGCTAATCTGAATCATATCATCAGCTGTGGGAGATTACAAAGACTGGCTCTCTCCTGATGTCAGAAATCTGGAGCTGGGGCAATTAAAGAAGGGAAGTGCCTGCCCAGGGTGTGAGAACCCAAGGTAAACTTATGGCAAGGAAAGAGGTGGTTGTCAGAGTGGGCTCAGATCAGTCCTCTGCAAGTAAAAGGCACACCCACCAGCGAGTTTACTTAGGCTTTAGCCCAGGGAAAGGTGGTCAGCCCATCCAGAGTCAAAGGTCAAAGAAAGCATCAGATACAGAACTAGAAATCTGTTATATTTTATAACCCTTATTTCTGTAAGGTCAGTAATAATGACACCTTTTATTCTTGGTTATTAATGATTTTAGTCGGGCTGGAGAGATGGCTCAGAGGTTAAAAGCATTGGCTGCTCTTCCTGGGGTCCTGAGTTCAATTCCCAGCAACCACATGGTAGTTTCTAACCATCTGTAATGGGGTCTGCTACCCTCTTCTAGCCTGCAGGCATACATGCAGGCAGAATGCTATATACATAATAAATAAATCTAAAAAAAAAAGATTTTAGTCTTTGTCACTCTAGGTGAAGATTTAGTAATGTTTTTTAAAATGTCAAAGAACTTTCTTTGGTTTTAATAATTCATTGTATTATTTTCCTAGTTGCTATTGTATTTCTGCTCTATATTCTTTCCTCTTTTGGATATTATTTTTCTAGGATATTAGGTTATTGATTCGATATCTTTTCAGTTAGGCATCGACAGGTATTTATTTTCCCTAACACCGTTTTCAGTACACCTCCCAAGTTTGTTTTGTATTCTTTTTCTCAAGTATTTATTTGTAATTATCTTGTATGTATGAGTGTTTTGCTTGCATTTATGTATGTGCATTTATGTGTGTACTGGGCCTCTTGGAACTGGATTGTATGTGTATGTTGGTACAGCTGATGGTGTTTGTTCATTTTTCTTCGTTCTTTAAAGCTGTTGTCGCATAAACCAGATAACCTTAATTGATCTATCTTCAAATATTTTGATCCTTTTTGTGTGCGTGTTTAAATCTACTGCTAAATATCAATGAGCTTCTCTTTCTCTGTTCAGTTACTGTACAAAATTGCTACTCAATTCTTTTTATAATTTGTTTCTTTACTGATATTTTATGCTCAATTAGACACTATTCTCATGCTTTCATGGTTTACAGAGTTTGAGCCCTCTGAACATTTCTCTGACAGCTTAAAGTCTAACATCTGGCTTTGTCAGAGATGTTTCTCTTATGTGTTTTTCCTGCCTTTACATCTGTGCACTGTGTGTGCCTGGTACCTAAGGAAGCTAGAAGAGAACATTTGATTCATTAGTACTAGAGTTATAGTTGGAGATATATATACACACACACATATACACACACATACATATATACGTGTGTGTATATATATATATATATATATCACACATACATATATACGTGTGTGTGTATATACACACACACGTATATATGTATGTGTATGTGTATACACACACACACACACACACACACACACACACACACACACACATTCCGTGTGGTTGCCAGGAATCAAACCTGAGTCCTCTGGAAGAGTAGCCAGTGCTCTTAACTGCTGAGCCATCTCTCCAAGCCCTAGGAGCTGTTTTTATTTCTAGCTTTTACTTCCTTTGAATGATCACTTTATTTCCTTACACATCTCACAATTTACTTGAAGATGGACCTTTTAAATAATATGCAGCTTCCAAAGTCATATTTTCTTCTTTTCCTGGGGCTGTTGTTGCTTGATGAACTAGTTGCTGTGTTTGTCTAATGACATTTCCAAACTAATTTTGTAAGGTGTGCATCTGCACAGTGTGACTAAAGTTCCTACTTGGCTAGCTCACCTCTCAGCTAATGACTAAATGGAGATTACCTTAAACACCAGTAACCAGCATCCATCTTGGTCTTTTTCAAGGAGCTCTATGAATGTTTTGATAAATTCCTTCAATAGTCAGGCAGTTTGTAAATATGCATAGCTTTTGCTTCCTGTGTGCAAACAGCCTGAGTGTCAGACAGAACTTGTGTTTCCTGAGCATCTTAGTGGTTCTATGCATGTATGGGTTCCTACAATATGCTCACACTTTCAAAGCCCTCAATGGTTACTCATTGCTCTGGTCATGGTATAAAATAGTTAATAATTATGCTCTCTTGGGAGGATGGGGCACTGTTATGACTTTGCTAGTTCTAATGAGACCACATAAAGACCTACCTTTTTACAAGTCCTTCCACAGTGGCCCTTGGGATGAGCCTTTGAAAGAGCGCCAACCCTATCTGCTCCCTTGCTATAGATACTAGGAATATGAGTTCTCATTTTTCAAGGGTAGCAAAGAGCTTCAGGGTTAAGATACAACTTGAGTAAGAGAAAACGCTATGAAATGACTACTCTTACTGAGATTTGGCTGCTTTCTCCATTAAATTGTGGAGGGGCTGCTGCATGCTTTTCGTAAACGTCCAGAGCTCTGGAAAAGTCATGGGGTTTGCCAGCTTCCTTGCTGCTTTTATGGAAGGACCCACCATTTTTACTGACACTGTCTTTTTAGTCAGTCATGGTATTAAAATGGGGGAATGTTTATGGAAGAGCACTTGCTTGACATCCAAGAATGAAAATAAGGTATTATTGCAAAACAGTATCAAAAGTAAACAGTTAAATGTTTAAATAAAAATATTTATCAAAATATCAAAACCATGGAAAATAGTCCTCCACCTCACCCCCTAATCCATTCTCATTTGTCCTTGTTAAAATCTAGTCTTTATTTTTTTTTAAAGATTATTTATTTATTTAATGTATGTGAGTGCACTGTTGCCGTCTTCAGACCCACCAGAAGAGGGCATCAGATCCCATTAGAGGGTTGTGAACCACCATGAGGTTGTTGGGAAGTGAACTCAGGACCTCTGGAAGAGCAGTTAGTTCTCCTAACCACTGAGCCCCCCAAATCTAGTCTTAATACTCACTTTTTTCTTTTGGGGGGAGGGTTGCTGCTGGGGCACTGAGCAGTCTTGCTTGCTTTTTATATGGTCTCCCACTGAGTTGCAGCCCCAGCATGCTGTCTGTGGGGTGTGTGTGTGTGTGTGTGTGTTGGGATGTCATTTCTTAGGAGCTTTCCATCCTTTTTCCTTTTTTAGTTTATTGTGTGTATGTATCTGCATGTGTGTGCTGAAGCACACATGTGAAGATCAGAGGACAATTTTGGGGATTTGGTTCCTCTCTCCATCCACTTTTACCTGGGTTTAGGGATGGATCTACCTCAGGTTGGTAGGCTTATACAGCAAGCACTTTGTTCTGCTAGGCCATCTCTGCAGTTTCCACCTTACTTTTTTGAGACAGGATCTCTCACTGGGTCTGGGGGTTTGCCAATTGGTCCAGTCTAATCCCACTTTCTTACATTTTGTAGTAATACTCCCGCCCCCCTTCCTAAGGATTGAGCCCTGGGGCTGTCCCCTCAGCTCCCCATTTTTGTAATATTTTATACTTGTCTTAATTTTTATAAGCACTCGCCTTCCAATTTTCGGCTGTCACCTTTCCTTTTTCCACTTTCCTAGTACCTTCTGCACCCCACTGTAACCAAAGTGTTGACCTTCCTCCATGTTCATTCAAAAACATTCTACTGTGTACACTTTCAAATACAGGCTGGCCTAGAACTCAGAGATGGCCTGCCCCTGCCTTCCGAGTGCTGGGATGGAAGGTGGCCTCTTCACACCTGTTTTGCCTGTTGTCTGTTAATGTGTGCTTGGTGTATGAAGAGTGCAGAAGGGGGTGTCAGCTCCCCCCTGGAACTAGAGTTACAGGCAGTTGTGAGCTGCTACGTGGGTGCTGGGAACTGAGCCAGGGTCCACTTCAAGAGCAGTAAGGACTTATCTTAACCCCTGATCAGCCCCATGGAATACTGCTATATAACGATCTTTCCTCACAACATAGGAATGTCCTCCTTCTACGTTAAACCCAGAGATTGAACATGCCCGTTAAAGCCTTATAGTCTGAATAACAGTCTTAAGAGTTTTCAGTACTCTGTCCTGTCTTGTGAACACGACTTACTAATGCTTTTATTTCTGGGAGATTCCTGGAAGAAGGAATGGGGATGCCAAAAGTCATACTTATTGTAATAGGTACTCCCCCATTTACTTACCCCGAGAACGTTTAACTCCCGGGGTAACATACGAGAGAGTCCTTTCCGGTGAAGGTTCTTGAAATACGCGCATAACCTTTATTCAGAAGGGGCAAGGGAAGAAGGATCTGCCTTTTTAAAGGATGTACCTACCCTTTCCTTTTGGAAATGCGGAATCCGCTACAAAAGCTGAATCTGGAGTACCATTTAGGCCGGTCTGGCCATTCCGAGCGACTGTTTCCGTTTGTTCCGGGGTGGGGTGGGACGAGGTGCGTCGTCCCGCTTCCGTGGTCCGCCTGCCGAGCTCGCTTTCGCTCCGGCGACTTCTGAGCCCCCCTGAAGGCAGACGCGCCAACCGGCTGCAACCGGCCGTGCCGGCGCCGTCTGGAAACTTCGCTCAGCTTCTCGAGATCGACGTTGCTGACTGAAAGGCCGGGCGTCCCTCGGGCTTAGCTGAACGCGCCACTCGCCTCACAGGGCGCTGCCTCGAAGGAAGCGGCCACTTCGCCCTCAGACGCGGGGCCGGCCCTGTGAGGACTCGCGACCCACGTCTCCGGCCGCGCGACGCCTCGAAGGGACGCCGGGCCGCTCAGTGCGCGCGCGCGCGCGCGCGGGCCGCCGCCGTCGAGCCGCGCGGTCCCCAGCTGCCGGCCCTAAGACGAGGGCGCCGGCTCCTCAGCTGCGGCCCGGGGGCGTGGCGAGGCCCCACTGCTCCTGTTTTCCCAGCTGGAGCCGGCTTTCGGTTTCGTTTCTTTCCAGCCGACCAGAGGGGCCAGGCCCGTGAACCACGCCGTCGTCCGTGCTAAGCCTCAGTCCGACGGCCATGGCCCAGGCCGCGGTGGCGGTGGCAGAGGTGACCCAGCTGCTGTGCGCGGCGGGGGGCGCCTTGGAGTTGGCGGAGCTGCGACGTCGCTTGCGAACAAGCCTGGGCGCCGACGCGCTGGAGCTGCTGCTGCGGGACCGCGGGCGCTTCGTGGTGGCCTCGAGGGCGGGCGCGGGCCGGGCGGCCTCGGCAGCGGCGGCGGCGGCGGCGCCGGCCTCGGAGCGCGTGGTGCTGGCGGTGTCGTCGCTGCGTCTGTGCCGCGCGCACCAGGGCCCCAAGCCGGGCTGCACGGGGCTCTGCGCGCAGCTGCATCTCTGCAAGTTTCTCATCTACGGCAACTGCAAGTTCCTGAGGACCGGGTAAGGATGCCAACGATGGGCATGGGCGGATGGATGCTCCTGGTCCTCCACTCCCGGGCCTCCGCTCTCAATTAGCACAGACAGCTAGGAGACGATTCCTTAGCCTCGCCTGTCCTTCACTCTCAAGAACGTTCATTGATCACCTACTTAGTGACTGGCAGTGTGTGATGGAGTGGCCCAGATAGAATGTGGTGCCAAGAGGGACACCTGAGTATGCAGTATGGCTCCCAGGAGGGAAGCTGGTCCTCAGGGTTGGTTGGAAAGATTGCTTTGAGGAGCAGGCAGCAAGGCTTGGAATCACAGCTGTAAGGACGCCTTTGGAAGTGCCACTCAACCCGTTTGCCTGCTTAGAAACCGAAACTCAGATTTTCAAGATCCGCAGGGTTCCCCCCTCCCCCTTTCGGGAACCCCCAGAACTTCCTGGGGGCTTTTCTGCACACCCCACCCCTTCTTTGGTTCATTTGGTGGCAGAGCCTTGTCTGGAGTGCCCTTCCTGGTTTGCTCTTTAGTGCCTCAGGTAGAAGCTGGTTCGCTCCTTTGAGCTCTTTCTCTTAACTCTTCCACACCACACTTCATGTCCTTATTAGTCTGGGCTGCTCTCTACTTGCACCTGCAAGGTGATTAGTGAGATTTGTTTATACTGAAGAATTTGGGCCTCACCTTAAAGGTGATAAAGTCTGTTGAATGTCAGCTGTGAGGTTTGTATCTTAGGAAGATGTCTCGGGTAATGGTGCCGGGATGCTGGGTTAGGAGAGGATGTTGAGACTTACGTGCTTCAAAGCTAGTCCAGTTATCTAGGAGAATTAGTGTCTTCCCTCCCTGCTTCCTTTTGCTCTAACAGAGTAGACATCATTTTTTATGATGTCAGGTTATTAGTCACCTTGGGTTAGTAACCCTGACCTATGCAGTCAGTCAATCAGGAATCCAGGCTGGCAAATACAACTGCACCCTCAATACTTTTGAGGCAGTTCTAAGCATCAAGTTCTGGGGGTTCAAAGGAAATAGGACAGAAAGGGTCTAGTGGGAAGTTTGCGTGGGCCAGGTCTAGCAGTGATAAATACCCCATCTACCAGAATCTGTCCCCCACCACTACCTACGGGGTATGGTCTGGGAGATGTGGTCTCTAGGACTCGTTTATTCAGAGATAATACAGATTAGAACTTGTCCAAACAATGTGTATGTGAGAGAATTGGGGACCTTAAAGGATAAAGGAGAGGGTGCCAGTGTGAAGAGAGGCTGCGAGAGAGATGGTGACTTGTTTCTGCTCCCACTGTGGACTGAAAGCTGGAGAGGGTTTGAGTTCTTTACTTAAAAGGAAGGCTAAATAAACCCTTAGGTGCTGATTGAAAGCTGCTGGGTGGTAAATACTGTGGCCCCAGTCACAGAAGTAGACCAGGAGAAGGTGGGCCCTACTCTACTGAGGGTAGAGCTCTAGAAACTCTGCCATGCAAGAAAGAGACATCTCTGGGATGAAAGAGGTAAGTAGCAAGTGGTAGCTGGCTTGATGCAATGACAGGAATGGCTAGTGAATGACTGAGTGAATGACTATATTGAGCAGTGGCTCGATATGTTGGCTGTCTGGCCTGAAACTTGCTATGTAGACTAGGCTGGCCTCCAGCTCACAGTCTTCCCGATTCTGGGACTAAGGCCATGCACCACTGCATCTGCCTGGTGAATCTTTATAATGTGCTTAATTGGCAAAATAATCATGGAAGGAAGATCTGTTCTTATGCTAATTCCCAAGATTTGGGTTCAAATTTTGTACTGGAAATCTAAACATTTGATATTTACTGGCCTCCATAACTGAGATTTTTCTTCCTCATTCTTCACCTTAGTCTTTTCCCATGATTTATACCAAGTAGTTTTCTACATATTTTTTCCAATGGGTAATGGAAAGTGAGTGTGATTAAGTGTACTTTCCTGTGACTTTACTTGTCTTCTTGATCACAAGGTTAGCTCTCTAAGAAACAAGCCTGAGAAGGAGTCTTCAGTCCCTGACTTCCAGACCTGTGCTGAGGAGGCAGTGGGCCTGCTGATCAAGAGCGTGGTCCCATGAGCTAGTCACCTTGTTCCAATCCAGCTCTGCTGACTAGTAATCCTGGGCAAGTGACTTTATGGCTGACTCTGTCCCCTCAGTGATGGTTAGATTACTTACCTCACAGGTTTGTTGAGGACTGAATGAACGTTTAGGCAACCTCTGTTGCATAGTAAATGCTCGCTAAGTATTAGTTGCCGTTATTGCAGTTATTTGTATACTTGGCTTTGGCAGCACCAGGTTAGGGTTCCCCTAACCCTGAGGATGTGGCTTATCTGTTGGTTTACACCTTCCAGTGGCCTCTCCTCTGCTCTCTCCCCCATCCAGACTCTGTAGTGCCTTTTCCTTTGGTGCTGCTGTGTTCTTTTACCACAGCTGACCTCAGACTTCCCATTCCATGTGTGAGTTCTTTTGTGTTGCATTCACCAGTTGGGGGAGAGGAGTCAAGGATAACTTGATGGTTTTTGATCTGTAGGGGAGGAGGGAAGTTAACTTTTGACAGAGAGCTAGTAGGAGGAAAGGGTTTGGGGATAGATGAGGAATTTGGCATTCTTTCAAGATGTTTGTTACAGATGTTAAGTAAGGTAAGGTAGTGTCTGCATCAAGCAGATGCTGCTTGCCTGACATTCCAGGTGACCAAGACTGTCATTAAAGATTTGTTCCTGAGTTCTTAGGGTGGAGTACCAGTGCCTGGTTGATAAGTGCTCACCAGATGCTTGTGGGTTGAAAGTACAGAAGAGGGGTGCTGCAAAGGGGGTGGACCCAGGAGTGTCTGTCTGTGTGTACTCATACCTGGAAGCATGAGTCACTCTGCTTAGCATGTTTAAAAGGATTTATTTTTGTTATTTAAATGATGTGTCTATATGGGTGTAGAGTGGAAGGAATGCTGTACATAGTGCCGGTGCCTTCAAAGGCCAGAGAGAGTGTTAGTGAGACACCCAGTACAGGTGCTGGGAATTGAATGCAGGTCTTCTGGAAGAGTAGAATAGTGCCCCTAACTACAGAGCCTTCCCTCTACCCTCTTCTCAAGTTTTGAGGGGGAGGGAGGGAGGAGGGAGGGGATGAGTTGGGTTGAGATGGGGTCTCTACATAGCCCTGGCTGTCATGGAACTCACTGTGTAGCCCAGACTGGCCTCAGAAATCTCCCTGCCTTTGCCTCCCAAGTGCTGAGATTAAAGGTATGTGTTACCTAGATTCACCCCTGCTCAGGTTTTTCATCCAAGTGCTTACTGAGTGGCCAGTGTGCTGTGACACTTTTGCATGATGGCCCCGCCCTTGTCTTTACATACCCTCCGAGAAGTGTTGTCCTGAGCCCTAGACATTGTCCAGTCTCATCTCTTCCTGCTAAATAAGCATCTGTTGCCATGCATAGCTGTTTTTTTCTATGCTGCTTATAAGGAGGGTCAGGAAGTGTTTGTGAAAAAATGCCATGAAGAATGATTTCACCAGCTCTGTAAGTCTGCCAGGGTTGCCATAACAGAATACCATAGATTGGGTGACCCAACCTTTCTTTTTCCCTCCCTCTCTCCCTTTCTCTTCTCTTCCATTTCTTCTCTTTCCTTCCTTTCTTCCTTCACAGAGGCTTGCTCTGTTGTCCAGCTAGTCTACAACTCATGATCTCCCTGCCTCAGCTTCTGAGTACTGGAATTACAGGTGTATGTTATAATAGCTGGCAGACTGGGAGGCTTAAACAACAAAAATTGACTTCTCACTATTCTGGAGGATGGAATTCTGAGATAAGGTTCATGTTGGATTGGGGCTATTCTAAATGACTTCATTTTAATTTAATTACCTCTCTCATGACCCTATCTTCAAAAGAAGTTTTACATCCTAAGGATCTGGAAGTTACAACTCTAATAGGGGATTTTAGGTAGGTAAGATCTAGCCTGTAACAACATCTTTGCTTCTTTCCAGGAAGAACTGTAGGAATGGTCACAACTTGAAGACTGATCACAACGTGAGTGTACTGAGGACTTATGGTGTTGATCACCTCACGTATACTGAGTTGTGCCAGCTCTTGCTTCAGAATGACCCTTCGCTTTTACCAGATGTGAGTGTTTAGAAGGGTGGTGGGGTGGGGTCTTCTTTGCAAGTAATAGTGGAGAAGCCAAATGGTTGGAAGATAGATAACTTTTAGTGCTGAGAACCCCATTTTGACCGAGAACCATTGCACAGGGGAGACTTGGATTTAATATCCAGCTCTGCTAATTAAATCTACTGGATTTAATATCCAGCTCTGTTGATGTTGGACCAGCCTTGGCATTTCTTGAAAAATTTCCTTCCCTATCATTTGGGCTGGCACCACTCCTGTAGTGATTTAGTGAGGTTGACCAGCACCTGAAGCAAGTGTTACCTAGAACTAAGCAGAATGAGAGACCCCAGCTGGCCCATCCCTGAATAGTGGGAATTGGAACTGCATGTTTGGGGTTGTTTTAGTCTATGGAGAAGCCTTCCAAAGCTGCTTGACAATCACCCAGTAGTACTCTCTCTACTCATTCTCTGGTACCCAGGAGAAAACTCAGCTTGTGTAAGCTTATTGCATTATCTCTGTATCATTTGGTGGGGGGAAGATTAGCAGCACAAAGGGTTTATTGGGTAAGGATCAGGAGAAAGCATAGAGAACCTTCTAGGCAGCAGCAGGGTTGTGATGACATTCATGGCAGGCGAAAGGAAGGCAGGGTCTGAGTAGGAGCCTGACTAAAGTGTGATTCTAAGAACAGCTCTACCAGGCTCAGGTGCTGCTGGAGGGGGCAGTGACTCAGCAGATTTGACTTGCTTTAGGATCAGTGCTGTTTTCCATTGTGCTGGGCAAGGCCTTAGTGTGAATAAAACCCTGGCTCTGTAGGGCTTCCCTAGGCCTTGAGTTTCTCCAGCAGATCTCAGCAGGGTGTTTTTTCATGTATGGGGCAGGCTATCTGAGATGCTTTGGCACTGTTACTGGTTTGGCATATTTTAATGCAGATATTTTCATATTAGACAATGTCACCCATTTGAGGAACAGTAAGTAGACAGCATCATGACTGACACATAAGAAATATTAACTTTTTATATTTGTCTTTTGAAAATTCATATTGGTTTACTTCACCTGAGCTTTTTGGGATATCCATTGTCAGCTAGACATTGATGGCCAGGGGATAAAACACCCTGCTTTGCCATGAGATGCAAATCAAATCGTGGAATAGGAAGGCAGAGGATGACTTTGGGTGATGTTTAAGACACTGTCAAAGTTCACATTCCATGCTGTGGGGAAAGGTGTTTGGGGGCAGATAAGGCCTGTCCAGAAGATAAGTGAGGAAGAGGGTGGTCTGGCACCTCTCATGCATCAGCATTGGTTGATATTTTCATGGTTTCCAGTTTAGTAATTGCAACAACTCTGTGACATTGATGGCCTTCTACCCATTTTAGAGATTCAAAAAATGGAACCTGAAAGCTGGTGAATGGCTTCTCTGAGGCGGTCTTCAGAATTGCTATCTCCCTTTTTCCCTTGGGTAGACTATCTGTAGAGTGGAGGCCTTGAAAGAAAACTGGGTTCTGCCTCTGAACTCCCAAGGAAATTTCCTACAGCTTGTGGAATGTAATATCTAGAAATTGAGTAGGTGGGCCCCTTTCCATGTTGAATTTTTGGGGTATAGAGAAGGAGCAGTTGATTGAGGTTCAAGTTGCAAGTTTGCAGTTGTGCGTTGTGGTGGGTGTTTGTGATCTTAACACTTGGATGGTGGAGGTGGAGGACTAGGATTCATTCTGTCTTTTCCTGTGTAGTTTGAGGGCAGCCTGGGCTGTGGGAGACCTTGTATTAATAAACTAGAAAAAAGTTACAGGTTTGCCAACAACCCAGTTGAGCAAACAACAGGTACAGTGATTAGCTGTGTGACTAGGGCTAGCTGATGAAATTTAAATAACATTTATTAAGTTTATTAGGGGACACAGATCCACTAGGTACAAGGGTGAGTGTGAGTATGCTTGTCCACAGTGTGGGGGTCAGATGACAACTCCAGGGAGTTGTTCTTCCTTCCTGTCATTATGTGGGCTCTGGTATTTGAATCTTGTTGGCCCTAGCTGTTTAGCTTTGGAGTCTGCTAGTTCCCTTGAGAAATGAAGGGTGGTATTTGGCCAGCTTTGAGATGCCTTAGCCCTAAGAACCTCTCTGACTTTGAATTTTGAAAGGAAAATTGGGGGAAATGAACTAGTAAAGTATATTTGGTTTGGTGAGGCTTGTGTATAGGTATGGGTAGGTGCATTGAGGTAGATAGGAGGCTCCTACTGCTTTGGATCTCCCCAGGAGAAGGGCTTGCTTGGGGTTTATTTTAGCTTAGGGAATAGTTTGGTGTACACACACACACACACACACACACACACATTGAATAAGAGATGAATTCTCTATAGCCCATGTGAATGGTGAAATAATAAAATGACCATGAGGCCCCTTTCCCCCAGGTCATGACTGTTGAGGTGTGCTATATACAGTGTTCATGTGATGATGTCATTTCTTCTCTTTGTCAACAGATCTGCCTACACTACAACAAAGGTGACGGGCCCTTCGGCTCTTGCTCCTTCCAAACGCAGTGTATTAAACTCCATATCTGCCAGTACTTCCTACAGGGAGAGTGCAAGTTTGGCACTAGCTGTAAGAGGTCCCATGAGTTCACTAACTCTGAGAATCTGGAGAAGTTGGAAAGGTTGGGCTTAAGTTCGGACCTGGTGAGCAGGCTACTCTCTACTTACCGAAACGCATATGACATCAAGAATAAGGGCTCAGCCCTCAGCAAAGTGTCCCCTTCTCCTGCAGGTCCACAGGGGACTTCTGGTAAGGCTGCTGGAAAATGCTGCAGGCTTTGGGCTTGGGGCCTGGAGTTTTTGTTGGTTGGTGAATAGGATATGACTTTGTGGAAGTGTGGGTCTCTTTTGTTAAGACTTGTCGATCCTTTTCCAGCTAGGAAGTTGTGAAGACAGTTGGAATCTAGACACAGTCAAACAGGCATTCCAGATAATGCAAGCTGGCGTTGGCACATGCTTAATCCTGGAGGGGCTGGGTCTGTACCAAAATGAAAGTGGACTGAAATGTCCACTGTGTAATTGTCTTGTCCCCCCCGCCCCCTGGAGAGTTGGGCTGTTAGCTATACAGCTCTAGGACCATCCATTAGGTAGCATTCTTTATGACATTACAAACGAATACAAGAAGGCATGTGTAAAGGCTGTGGCTTTGGCCATCCTGCCATAAGCAAGCCCAAGTTTTCCCCTTCATAAGAGTTTTTGGCCTTATTCTCTGCTGCTTTTTAGCACCTAGGCAGTGCCTGGCCCATAGTAACCTACCAACACGAGTGAGTATGGTCAGACACTTTTTCCTAAGTGTCTATCAGGCTTAGTGACAGGTAGATAGAGGAATTCCCACTTGAGATTTTATGTTCATAAGTGCTTTTCTTGTATGTCTGTCTGCACACCACACATGCCTGGTGCTTTCAGAGGCCAGGAGAAGATGTTAGATCCTCTGGAACTGGGGTTACACATGGTTGTGAGCTGCTGTGTAGATGCTGAGAATTGTACCCAGGTCCTCTGGAAGACGAGCCAGTGCTCTAAATGGCAGAGCCATCTCTAGCCCCTAGTAGAGATTTTTTTAAAGAATAATTTTTATTCTTTAATGATTTCATACATGTATACAATATTCTTAATCAAACAACTCAAATCCCCTTCCTATTTTTTCCAGTTCCTTCTAGTACTTTCTCTTTCAACTTTTATGTGATTTTTAAAAAATATTTTTAAAACTTTTATTTATATGTATATGTTGCATTTAAGAATGTATGCCACATGTATGCAAGTGCCCTTAGAAGTCAGAAGAGGACATCAGGTCTTCTGAAACTGGAGTTACAGTTGTTTTGATCTTCATGTGGGTGCTGGACTCAGATCCTCTGAAAGAGCAGCAAATATTCTTAACCACAGACCAATTTTTTTTAGCTCCCTCAAGCTATCGTTTTAAAAATTATTTATTTACATTTATTTGTGTGTGTATATATACGTATATATGTGTATACGTGCATGCATACATGTGTGTGTTGTAGCACGTGTATAGGTCAGAGGGCAGTTTGGGAAATGTTCTATCCTTTCACTATGTAGATCTCGGGGATCAAACCCAGGCTGTTTGACTTGGCAGTGAGTACCTTTACCACGGACTCTAATGTTGCCTGCATGTGTGTTGGCGTGGGGCCATCCACCTGGGAATGAACAACCTACCAAGGACCACTGGTTGCACCACCAAAGAAAAATGACTCTGCCTCTCCCATGCAGTAGTCACTTGCCAATAGCTCCTCAGCTAGGGTGGGAGCCCCAAGAGCCCGCCTCATGTCCATAATGGAATGTTGACTGGCTTAGTCTTATGTAGGTGAGCTGTAGCTATCAAGAGTGTGTGAGTGCAATGGCTGTGTTGTGTGTAGAATACAACATTTCATAGCACTCTTCCCATCCTCCAGCTCTTCTGTTCTTCCTGCCCCCTCTTTATCCCTGAGCCTTGAGGAGCCTTGAGACAGATGTCTTATTTAGGGCTAAGCACTTAACAGTCACTTATTTTCAGCACTTTGACCACTTAGAATTCTGCATCGGTAGCTGCCCATTGCAAAAAGAAGCTTTGTAAACCAAGGTTGAGGCACCCTAATATATGGGTATAAAATGCGTATTTAAAAGGTGGTTTGACAACATGTCCATTTAGCAAAACCACACTAGTAAGTTACCCTCTAATGCCCATGACCTCTCCTGCCATGGACTTTTGCTTGGGTTTATAGTACAAAACATGAATTCTCTCTTATAGAGCAAGCCAGAATCCAGTCAGGAAGCAGTTGATTACCAATCACCTAGCTCCTCCTCTCCTCCTCCTCTCCTCTTTCTTTTTACTCCTCCTCTTCCTCTCCTTACTCCTCCCACCTTAGCTCCTCCTACATATCACCCTTCCTGTTAAAATAAAATTTTTCTCTTAAAATACAATTAGAGCATAACTATACCAGTTTGTGTCAAGATACAAGATAGACCTAATACCCAGTCCATCATTTTGTTGACTAACCAGAACCTCTGTCATCTCTCCTAACTAAAAGACTTAGTTCTGAACCTGGTTTTTTTTCTTGGCTTTAGAATGAATGTCAGCTGAAAGCCATCCTCTCAAATCTTTTCTCTCAAAGTAAATAACCGGGATTGGCTATGAGACTATAACCCTGTCAGAAATCCAGAATGACTGAGTTAACTGAAATTATGGGAAGAAGCACAAAGCATAGCTTCTAAAACTTAGCCAATTTATAGAGACCGATGAACACCTGGACAGTCCCTATACTACAAAACGTTGGCATTTCCAATCTTCAGCTTTCTGACCCAGGATCATCTCTCAGACTTAGTAATGCAGAATTATTAAGGGCTGATTGCTCTGTCTTGACAGAGTTATAATTTCTTAAATGGTACAAAATTTACTTTGATTTCAAATTTAAAGTTTTCATTAGCACGAGCTTCTTATTGATATAAAAGTGAGATGAATATTGTTACTCTCATAGGCATTGTGCTTGTATAACACATTTAGGAATACAAGGCTTAGACCCAGTCCTTCCTTAACTTTTCTAACTGATTTGAGATGGTTAGCCTGTGAGTTAGGGACCTATAGCAAATTAATGGCTCTGAGTTTATTGTTACGGTGTTTTCTATATTTTATTTAGAAATAGCTGAGAGGAGTTAACAGACAACAGTCCAGATTGCCTTACATGGATAGTTGGTTTTCAAAATGTCCACAGAATTTCAAAAAGTCCACAGAATTGACATTACAAACATTTCTGTATTAAGGTTCATTTTGATTAGAGACCTGTCTGCTCCTGACAGCTTCCTGTCTTGGATTCTAAGAAGAAATTGAGCATCTTTAGAGTTACTCCAGTTGTGGTGAGACAGCCACTAGGCAAGAATTGCCTCTTTTCATTTACAAATTACTGTCCAGAAAAGGACACACTTGTGGAATAGTCGAGTGATTATATTTGCCAAGACAGAGTAATCAGCCTTAATACAGAATCTCTTATTGTCCTAGGCCTCACCAGATAGGTTAGGCTGGCTGGCCAGTGAGCTACATGGATTTAGCTGTCTGTCTCTACCACACCAGACTCCAAGCATGTCCAGTCATGCCCAACTTTAAATAAATAAATAAATAATGAATGAATGAATGAATGTATGTTTTGTGTTTTTTTTGAGAGACGGTCTTGATGTAGCCTAGGCTAGCCTTGAACTCAACAGAGCTACATCTGCCTCTTTCTACTAAGTGCTTTGACTAAAGGCATGTATCACCATACCCGGCTTAAATTTTTATTTTATTATATGTGAATATCTGGTTTGCCTGTCTTTGCATTACTTGTTTGCCTAGCGCCCACAGACCAGAAGATGGTGTCAGATCCCTTGGACCTGGAGTTACAGATAGTTGTAAGAGACCATGTGCTAGAAAGTGAACATGTGTCCTCTGGAGGAGCAGCCAGTGCTCTTAACCATCTCTCTAGCCTCACTTAGGCTCTTAAAAAATGTAGGTTCTGGGGGATTGAACTGTGATCCTCAAGCTTGCAAGGCAAGCATTTACTGAGACATCCTCCCAGTCTCTTCAGATATTTTTCTTACCCCCAAGATATACAGAGGTTTTGCTTTAAATGATGCTTAGAGCATCATCTAGATTATGACTTTATTGAAAACTGAGGGATGGATCCACTGCTGAGTGGCTTAGGTCTCAACAGTCACTACCCTGGAGATAGAGAACTTCAGGGTCTCCTAGGTGTGGATTTTGAGGCCCAGCCTATGGAATATCTAGGAGTTTATAAAATGAAAAGGGAAGATGCAGATAACAGAGTGACTGGTGATAGGACAGAAAATGAGGAGAGGTTATAAATGAGGTTTTATTTTTTTTATTATTATTTAGAGTTAAGTGAATGGGGTAAATATAATAGGTAAAGACATTGGAATGCTAATAAGAAAGGTACACTTTGAAAGAACTCATTATACTGTCTTGTTTTAAGAGCCCTACAAATAAACTAAAATTAAGAGTATTTTTTGAAGATTAAAAACTTTCCATATATTATCTTTTTTATTAGTACCCAGTTCTAAAGACGTCATTGGCAATATTTGCTATAGAAATTAAATATGATTTTTAAATACCTTTCTATTTTTCCTTCTTAGTGACTTGGATGAATAATCAGAGTTGAAAAAAAAATCCCTCTGTGGTGTCCTGGACTTCGTAAAAAACAAAACTATGTGCTGAGTATTCTAGGAGTCACCCTAAAAGTCAGGTGCCCACCTGTGTGACTGGGGGTACTTTTATCCCTTAAAGGATAGATTCTGTCAGTTTTCCTAGGCCACTTTTGCACAGAGCTGGATAAATTCTTCCTTTTAGCCATGAAATGCTATAATCCTACATGAAAAGTGTCGCTGGGAGCTGACATAACTATGTGTGCTGTTTCTTTGTAGAAAGGAAAGACAGTTCAAGTCCTGTGTCACCAGGCACTCCTAGCCAGGAGGAGAGTGAGCAGATTTGCTTGTACCACATTCGGAAGAGTTGTAGCTTCCAAGGTAAGTTAGATGTTCTTCCCTCTCGTGGGAGGGATACTGCTTCTTATTACTGGAACTGCTCTAAGGCACCCCCAGAGAGAGCAGGGATCTCACCAAACTAGTTCTGAATCTGCTTTGTTGAGGATAGAAGAAATTATTTCCATTTTTCAAATGAAGCTTTAGATGAGTGTTTGGGAATATATGACTTTGGATCTGTACCACGTGAGTGTCAAGTCGCCGCAGAACCTTATAAAATGGGGCTACTCAATCTAGTGGAAGGTAAGATAATTGCCACTTCTGTGGGTGACAGCCTAGGGGAGTCTCAAACTAGCGAAGGCCTCAGTGAGGAGATGAAGGCACTTGTATTAGCATGTAGAGGGTGGCTCAAGGTTTCCTCGAGTATTGGGCCAGTGGTCCCTGCTTGCCTTCCTTACCACGAAGAGTAATTCTTGTGTGGGTCAGTATTTTCACAAAAGCTTTGTGTTCTTCACTGAAAACTTAAGTCTTTGACTAAAGATTCTTTTTCAAGTCCTGTGACTGCAGCCACCAAAATGTTGTGTTCCATTTTTAGTCTTTAGCTGTCACACAGCAATTCATGACTGTTTTCCCTTTGTGAAGGAGTTAGTACAGAGCAGAGCGGAAGGTTCTCCATCTTCTTCCTTCTCCAGTGGTACACACTTGTATGCTATACCACACTTGTTTTATGTATTTGATTTCAAATTAAATTTTATCTTATGTGTATGGTGGTTTGCCTACATGTATGTCTGCACCATGTGTGTGCCTGGTGCCAAGAAGGCCAGAAGAGGGTGTCTAATCCCTTGGAACTGGACTTAGAGAAGGTTATAAACCACCATGTCAGTGCTGGGAAGCAAACCTGGGTCCTCTGGAAGAGCACCCAGTGCTCTTACTGAGCCATCTTTCTTGCCCCTTCATTCTTGTTTTTAAAGATTTATTTGTTTTCTTATTTTTTAATCTCTTTTTGCTTCAATTTTATTCTACCTGCTTTGTAATTTAGGGATTCTTAAATTATTGTTTTCTTTGGAGCACTTTCCATTGCTGCCCAGAACTTTTACATTTGCTCTTCTCTATAGCCTTTCATTTCAAGGGATATAAGAAGGAATTGGGTTATGGGTGCTTTGCCTTCTAAATTGAGATTACATTTATGTAACTCAGCCAGGAAGCCTACAGCCTAGATTGTATTGAGATAGGGGCATTAGGAGGAGGCAGTGAGGCAGATAAAGAAGGCAGGGTATCAGGGAGGAAAGGTTGCTTCCTGCATCTACTGTTGTGCCAAAATTCTCACCAGCTGCTGTGGTTGATGGCTTCTCCCAGGGGCCTCCAGCTATGATTGGCCTGGCCACCACATTCAGTTCCAGGTCTACTGTTAGCCACAGCCTTGGGCCCCTGGGTCCTTTCTGAGGCCTCAGTCTGGTGGGCATGGGGGAGATAGTCTTTCTTGGGACAGTTATAGGGTGGGGTACACTGCTTACTGCTAGGGTGTCTTACTACTCTGTGTTTCTATTTTAGATAAGTGCTATCGAGTTCATTTTCATCTGCCATATCGATGGCAATTCTTGGATGGAGGCAAATGGAAGGATTTGGAAAACATGGAGCTTATTGAAGAGGCATATAGCAATCCCAGTAAAGACAGGTAGAGTGAAAACATGCCCCTCTTCCTGGCTTTGTGCCCAGCCTTTTGTGTGCAGCATAAGGGCTTCAGTTTACACAATAGTCTGTGCATGCATGCGTGTGTCCACGCATCCCGAAACTTGACCTGGAGCTGGGAGCCCATGTTTATACTGGATGTGGTTTATACTAGTTCTCCTAGCTGTCTCTTCCCCTGCTTTCCCCCATTCAGGGAGGTGCTATACCAAGACCAAGTAACCTCAATTATTTGCTGCTGGGATTGATCATTCACAGTTATTCATTGTTATAGACAATCAAGAGATTGTCTTTACAAACTAGGAGTTTGTAAACTTCTAGTCTTTCCCACAAAGTCACACCGCCAAACTGTTTTAACCTGATTGGTTTTATTCTTTAAATTTTTTTCTAGCATTTTCACTCAGTCAATTCATATAAACAAGGAAGACCCAGGTAGTCTTCTTTAGGTATTTAGCCATTACTTGTTTTAAAATGTGCTGCGATATATTCTGAAAAGATAATTTTAAATTTTTTTAATTTGGGGCATGGACTGGAGAGGTATCATAGGAGGTAGAGAACTTTACTGCTCTGCCAGAAGTCCTGGCATCCACATGGTAGCTAACTGTCTGCAATTCCTTCCCATTGTAGAGGATCTTAGGCCCTCTTCTGGCCTTTTCAGATACTGCACTCATGTGGTAAATATGTGCAGACAAAATACCTATTCACATAAAATAAAAATAAATAAATCTTTATTTAAAAAAGTTTGGGTTTTATTTTTGGTTATGTTTGTGTGCGTGTGCATGCATGCATACGTGCGTGTGGATGCAAGGGAAGGTGCCTGTAGAGGCCACAAAATGGTATTGGATACCCTAGAGCTAGCATTACAGGCAGCTTTGAGCCACCCACAGTAGGTGCTGGGAACCAAAACCTGATCCTCTGTAAAAGCAGCAAGTGCTCTTAACTGCTGAGCTCCCTAAAAAGAGAATTTGAATATCTAAAATAAAAAGTGCCTATGTGCAAATTGCTATTGGCTAAGAATGTGAAACAAATTATTTCCCTTTGCAAGATTAAATAGCCCATACACCATCTATAATCTTTCTCTTTGAAGTTAATTTTAGACATTGTTAATGCACAAATATTAAATATGCCACTCAGTTACTTTTAGTAAATGTATTTGTGTTGTAGCCAGAATACAGACTATCTCATCATCCTAGAAGGTTCTTTATTCAGCCCACTTTCTAAATTTGTCTTCACTGACTTCTCTCACCTTAGCTTTGCTCATTTGCGGACCTATAAGTTGAACTATTTGTTGTGTACTGATAGGCCTGGACTCTAACAGCATTGTGGCTTCGTTTCTTTTCCTTTTAAAAAATTCTTAATTTTGGTTTTTGAGCTAGGGTCTCATTATGTGGCACAGGCTGTCCATAAACTGTCAATCTGGCCCATGCCTCCCAAGGGCTTGGCTGATAGCATGTACACCAGGCCCAGGACTAGTTGGGCCAACTTCTGTATACCATACATGAATTTATATGGAGAGATTTCCAGAGGATCTTCTGACGGAGAGGCTGTGTTTGTCCTCCTGACAGGAGACGCCGGGTTGTTTTTCAGGTGACTGTGGTGCTTTCCAGCCTCATTAGCAGTGTTTGATGACGTGCCCCCAATATTGGCTTTATTGAGTATTTACGTACTAAGAGTCTAGAGTGTAACATGTTTTCTCAGTTTTCATAGCCATGATTTCCAAGGAAAAGTTTTCACATGTCCATTAACTGTTTTTGGCTCCTTCCCTGTGTGATGTCTGACCTTAAACATATTTTAGGCATGAGAAGAACTGTTTTTATTTATCCATTTATTTTGAGGATATGAAATGTGAGGTTAAAAAAAAAAACTCAGCCAGTTAATAGTGCCTGTAATAAAGAGAAATATTTGTCCATCTTTTCATTTTTGTCTTTGTACTTTATATGTCTTAAGAAATCTTCCTTTATTGCAATAACAAAAGAGTTCTCCTGAGTTTTCTTCTAAAAGCGAACAACACTATATTTAAATTCTCTTTTTTATGTGATTAAATTTGAGCCCAATTTCATTTTTAGGTGATTCACCAGTTTCTCCAATAACTACTTTGAAAAATTTTAATTAATTTGCTCATGATTAAAATACCTGGCATAAAATTTAAGCTACTAAGCACACTCAAACCATACAAGCTCCATGACTACTCATTTCTAGATGTTTATTTTAAAACAACCTAAAGAGAGCCAAACTGGGTAAAAACGTTAACACCTTCCATTTTCACTTTAGTTGTCAGATGCCATCTTTTTACACCCCTCTTCAGTGCTACCTGTGTTTGTCTGTTTCTGGTCTCTGGTCAGTGCCTATCTATCAGTCCCACACTGTCTGACCCATGGAAGCTTAGTACTAAGTTCTGGGATCTGGTGAGGCAAAAGGCTCCTCCCCCTTACTCCTCCTCCCGTGTCTTGCCATTTTTGCTTTCATCAGCTTTCCAATTACTCTGCTGTATTCTTGACTTGAAATTACAATGACTGTTTGGGGAGATTATGTCTTTATAATTTTTATGTACACACATGCCCATCTTCTGAGGTATGCTCTCCTCTAGAACTGCTGCTGGGGTTCTGATAAAGTATGTGCTGTGTACGCTGAACATTCTTCTCTTTACCTTTCCTTCTCCTGACTTCTTCATTCCCTTTCCTCTCTTTGCTGTATTTAGGGGAATTCTCAGAGTCCCAGGCCACTAGTTCAGCCTCTTCTGAGATCTAGTGAGGCCATCTGTGACTTTAAAATTTATGATATATTACTTACTCTTAAATGTTCTTGCTTTTTCCAGTTTACCTGCTCACCTTTTTAAGTTTCTTAATGCCAGTGTAGACTTTGGTAA
The DNA here is from genome assembly GCF_011762505.2 of Arvicanthis niloticus. Lineage (NCBI taxonomy): Eukaryota > Metazoa > Chordata > Mammalia > Rodentia > Muridae > Arvicanthis > Arvicanthis niloticus. Next base: position 24,441,657 of record NC_047672.1, read on the forward strand.
TTCAGAAGAACCGTTTTTACACTGTTTGCATACTTAGATGCTACTTTGTGCCTCAGTCGTCTGACTCTATTGGTTGTTGTCAACTGTTTTCTCATGAAGTCTTTGGTTATGTGATTTGATTTTAAGTTTGTGTTTGATGAAACTTTATTTCTGGAAATTGTTCTGCGGTGAGTTCCTCCAGAGAGTTTGTATTTGCTGTTTTGGGAGCCAACTGTCTTTACAGCTAATTCTCACTTAAAGTGTAAAACATCCTAAAATTTGTAGGAGGCTTGACTGGTTCAAAGTCCTGGGGGAGATTTTCCTCTTCTTCCAGAGCCAGTATGTATGAGGGGAATTTCCTTCTGACTGCCTTGGCATGTTCCTGGATCTGTCTATACAGAATTCCATCTCTGTTCTCTCTCTTTTCTCCTTCCTTTCCTTCTCCCTTTCTCTCCCTCTCTCTCCCTCTCTCTTTTATCCACACAGAGTCTCAAGTAAACCTGACTGTTCTCATGCACACTGTGTAGCTGAGAATGACCTTTTACTTCTGATCCTGCCTAGACCTCCCAGGTACTGGGATTACAGGTGTGTGCTACCAGCTTTCCCGAGCTGGGTCTAGGGCTATAGGTCTGTAATACCATCTAGTTGGGAAGGTGAGGCAGGAGGATCATAAGTTCAGGACCTGCCTGCACAACTTAATGACTGCTTCAAAATGGAGGTTGGTATAGCTCAATTGAGGAATGATTTCCTCATGTGTGTGGAAGTCCTTGGTTCATTATCCAGCACTAGAGGGGAAAAAAAAAAAATCTCTCCTTATATTTGGCCTTCCTTCTTACTCAGACACTACATTTGCTTGTGTCACCTACCCTGCTGCCTTGGCTGCTAAAACCACAACTCTTTGTCTTTCTCATTGACACTGTCCTCACTTCTGGTTTTGTGATTCCCTTTAGTGTTTGAGCATTACCACATTTTGAAAGGAGCCTGGACCGGTGGCTAGCAACGTAGGCTGGCTGTCTCCAGTATACCTTGTTTGCTGGCTGTGTTTGCTCAGTTGTGTTTCTTAGCATTCATAGTTTTTTATTTTTCCATTTGTTACATGGCAATAATAGTCTTACCTTACAAGGTTGTAAAGATTGAATCTTCTAAACATGTGCTGGCAAGTGCTCACTACATGCTCACTATTGTTAATCTTGTTTTCTAAGGATATCTGTTCATTTTTGACAGCTTAGTAATATATTTTATTTTTGTAGCTTTGGAGATCAAACCCAGGGTGCTGTTACTGCTAGGCCAGTGCTCTTCCCTTGTCATATTTCCACCCCTAACTATTTTAAAGAATATTTTAACCAACATTTTATAATATCCAGAATTTTCATAATATCCAGTCTTCTGTATCACCTTTATTTTATTTTTTTTCACAAAGGAGAAGTGATGATTCTAAAAAGCAGCTTTCCTTTAGACACATCACTAAAACTGAGTATGACATACTTGCTGTTTGTATCTACCCATCATATATTCCATAGGTGGAAGCACAATGGCTGTGTTGTTTGATTGGTGAAGTCTTCATCTGCTCCTCACTTTCGTTTGCAGGATTGTGTACACAGAGTCAGCTGCTGGCTTTCACTTTGATAATTTAGACTTTAATTCCATGAAGTTTGGTAACACTGTGGCTCGCCGACTCTCCACAGCTTCTTCAGTCACCAAACCCCCACATTTTATTCTCACTACTGACTGGATTTGGTACTGGATGGATGAGTTTGGTTCTTGGCAGGAATATGGCCGACAGGTAAGTGTGGTGAAAAAGGATGACTGTTTTGTGTATGATGAAGAAGCCATACTAAACAAAAGCACAAAGATCCAGGAAGCATATTTGGTAGACACCAGAATCTCCAGATACCTGGGAGACAGTATATCTTTATAAACCTATCTGTGAATGATTAGGCGTCTTTGTTCATTAATTAATGTTAAATAGCTCATGAATATTATTTAATATTAAATAACTGTCATGATGTTAGCTATTTTATTGATTTTATTAGTTAGTAGAAAACTCTAGAGTTAGTGCCTATTATAACTGTAGTATAATGTTGAAGGCTTTCAAATTGCCTTTCTTGCCTGTTTCAACAATTTTAGAAATAGGATTGTGTGAGAATAATAATTTATAATACCACTGATTTTTTAACCCAAACCAGGCAGCTCATTGTCCATTATTTGAAGGTGTCCACAGTGGCTGAGATCAACAGGAGTCTCTGGAGACTTGTAGAAATGCAGTGTGTGAAGGAAGCCATCTATGTTGACATTCTCTTTCACAGTGAAGATTATCTGTGTGCCTCATGGGTGCTTGTGCTCCCTGGCTTGTTGGAGGCTGTGCCAAGTCCTGGGTTTGTTTTTTAATAAATGTCGCTTTTATTTCCTCAAGTGAGGTGATAAGATGGGAGCTATACCCAAGCTGTGTGAATTCTTAGAAACTAGGCATGAACCTTTTGAAATGGCCATTCTAAATTCCAGGATTTTTGTGAGATGATAGTTATATCAACTCCTGTATCCAAATCTTCTCTTTCAGTGTTGTTCACTTGCAACTTTAATTTTGGATTTCATTCATTAACAACTGTTTGCCAAAATACGTGTTTTCCTGTATTTCCAAATCCTCCTGATCTTTCTACTGAAACAGCTTTGTCTTTGATATAGAGAAGTCCTCTATCACCTATGTTCTTGCATCTCACTTTTTACATGGGCCATTTAATTTTTCCTTTGAAATCTTTATCTATGATTCTTGAATGCACAGTGAATTCTTGGGAAGTCAGTCCACTCCTTCCCAAGACCATTCCTACTGTCCCTGATGGCAAAGGACCATAAACTCCAGTATATATTTTATAACATTGGATTTTGGGGGACAGTGTATGGTGTTTATCTGCGGCCAAGTCTAGAGTGGCAATGCCTGCAGTAGCATGCATTAGATCTTCAGTACTTAGGATTTTTCTGCTTGCTTGTTATTTCCTGGCTGATGGGCAAAAAGCCTCTACTTTTGCTGCAGGGTCTAGAGATAGGCTCCAATTTTATTTCTGATGGCAAGAGATTGCCTTGGATATCTCTCTTGGACTTATACTCATTGGTCCAGTTGTAACCCTTTGCCACATTGCCTGAACTCAACTCTTGGAATCTAGGCCTTTTTTGTGGTTTATATTTAGAAAAAAACCATTACTTTTAGAGATGCTTTGTTCACAATTTTATTGTAAATGATCATATTTCTCACAATTAAAGCACCAGTCATTTTGAGATCTGAGACCTTTGGTGGCTTGGTCACAGTCTCTACAAATAGCCATATCTTCCACAGTTAAAGCACCGTGCATTTTGAGATCTAAACTATTTAGCTATGGCTTGCTCAGTGATCATGGCATTATACATGTGAGAGCCGGTGTCGTCATCTACCTGAGCTGTGCTTCCATAGGTGCTGCTCTCACCTATCATGGTCCAGTAACAGTTATACTTGGTATTCACATGCTCACATGCCTACTGCATTCGAAATTGAACCTGCAGAGGCGAGCTCCAAGTGGCGCCTAGTGTGGGGATGTTTGTAGGTAAAAGAAACATTAAAAGAAAAAAATAAAGAAAAAAAAAGCCTGCATATTTTACAACAAGGCTAGGCAGAATGGGAGATTTGATTTCAAGTACCATAGAGCAAAAGGCAAGAAAAGGAGTGATGGATATTTTGTTTTAAAAGCTAACAAGGGTGTATGCTGAGGCTGTTGGTGGGATATCCTTCCCATGGTTTTCAGCAGTAGTTTTTTCTTCTTTTACTCATTTTAGGCTATTTTGTTTATAAAATAGGTAAAAGCAACTAGGAAAAAATATGGGTGGAGTTAGAGAGGCTTGAGAATCAAAAAACAGAAGAAAGACTGGCTGAGCAACTGGAAAACGTGGGTGGAAACAGAAGCTTGGGAATAAAAAACTGAAGAAAATATCAAGAAAAGGGACAACAAATAGGTTCATTCCCAGTGACTGAAACAGAGAGAGTCCCCCCACTCCCCCAAAATAGAAAGAGGCAAAATGTTGGTGGCCTCTTGGATTTCTGGAATATAAAAAAGCCAGCTGGGGGCCTGTTGGGGGGGGGCTATCAGATCAAGAAGAGAAAGAAGTTGGTGGAGAAGACATTGCTAGGAGACAGTTGAGCCAAAGAAACTGAGCAGATAGGCTGGTACAGTTGCTGTAGTTTGGAACTGCTGGTATTGGGGAAACTGGGAGAAGGGACTGTCTCCCAGTTTAAGCCGACTGTTGGTGAGCTGAGGGAGGAACAGTTGGAAGATGTTTGAAAGGCTTGGGCTGGAAACTGGGAGGAAGGCTGGCAGGGAATTACAAGAAATGCTTACTGTTGTAAAATAGCTAGCCATTTTACAAGAAGTAGCATTGTTTGGTGACTTAAGTAACCTATGTGAGTTTGCTGTTGATATTTTACCATCATTTGAATTGTTATGCCATCTTATTTTGAAGATTTTAAAAAGATGTTTGTTTATTTGTGTGTATGACAGTTGCTTCTCCTAAAGATTGAACTCATGTTATCTGCCTTGATGGCAAATGCCTTTTCCTGCTTTTTTCTGTTGTTCTATGCTTTTTTTTTGTTGCTTATATCCCAGTTACCCTGCTTAGCAGGATCTGTAGTTACTGTCTTATGTTTATAAGAATAGCTTCAGGAGAGTCATGTCCTTCTCTTCCATCCCCCTCCCTGTCCCCTCACTCTGCTCTCTGGTACCTTCCTCTTTTCCTATAACAAGATTATCTGTCTAAAACAGAGGCTGGATTGACAAGGTTCTGTTTGCTGTGTAAAGTGTACTCTTGGGTTACTCACATGCTGATTTCTCTGCCCTCACACCTTGTTTCAATCCCAACACAGCATTGTAATGCTTATACCATGAATCTCCTGTTTGTGTAAATAGTTCTTGCCATTGATTCTCTGCCTTGTCAATAAATGCTGATCACCCAGTGGCTGGGCAGAAGAGAGAATAGGGTAGGATATCTGCTAGCTAGAGGAAGGAGAGAAGGATAGACTTGCCAGTAGGATGGAGGAATTGGAACCCTGAGGAAAGGGTCTAAAGAGCCAGATCAATCATGGGATCGTGGGATGGGGCTGGGAGGGAGCCAGACAGCATAGAAAGATAGATCATTTAATGGGTCGGTTATTGAGGTGCAATTTTAAATAGATCTTGGTTTCTTTGTGCAGTTGTTGGAGACTAACACAAAGTAAAGAAATACAGCCACCAGATTAATTCATTTAATTGTTTATTTACATTTGTATTAAGAATAATCCATCTTCAATAGTCTCTTGCCTCCATGACATCTCTGGATTTCCCCTTACAGGGCACAGGACACCCTGTGACTACCATCAGCAGCAGTGATGTGGAAAAGGCTTACTTGGCATTCTGTGTTCCAGGGGCTGATGCCCAGGCAGCTACCTTGAAGTTCCAGGCTGGAAAACACAACTATGAGTTAGATTTCAAAGGTACCTCTTACTTGTGGAGTAGAGTCTAGCCCTCCCATATTAACGTGGGGCCTTGGCTGCTATAAGAAAGGAAAGGAAGGTATATTTATCCCAGAAGGCAGAAAGACCCATCAACTGATACTGTCCTTCGCCATCAAGATGTGCTTTGAGGACATGAGGATGTGAGGATAAGGAGCTTTTCTGACAGATGGAAAGACAGGGTCAGTGAGTAGTGTGGCTATTCTGTTTCTTAACCTCAGTCTCTGACAAGGCCCAAGTGGCTCTGTTAATACAGTGTCACTGTATTATTCCTGATGTGGCACTGAAGCTACCACCTTTCTTTCAGCCTTGATGGGGCAGAGCCAGATTTAGCCTGTTATAGACATGTTCATCATGTTTATACACTGATTAAAATTCTATATGTGTGATGTCCAGAAGCTGGAGCCAAGCTGATTTTTCCCGTATATCTTAACAGACAAAAGCAGACCGATTACCCATTCATTGGCTAGTTCTTCAGTGGCTGATCTGTGAGAATGTTTTTCAGTTTTGCTGTAGTTTCTCATGCCATCTCCATGCAAACATACCTGTCTGCTCTGCTCAGTTTTGATTACATATAATATTTTATATTTGGCATCTTGCAAATCCAGCATGTTAAAGGGAACATGATTTTGGTGCATTGTGTTGGCTACCCTCACTATTTTTTATATTTTGTTCTGTGTGGAAAGCAATAAAGTGCCATTAGTGAATTTTCCTAAAATCACTCGGTTACTTGCTTTGGGCCAGTTATTTTTGGCTTGTGCTTTTGCAGCACTTGAGGTTTTTGTTTAAGGAAGACTCCCTACAACTTGTCTTGCCTCTCAGAGACGTTTCCTCTATTCTCCAGGGCAATGGCTTTTACTGGAGAAGATCAACCAGGGCATGAGTGTCACAAATGACAGTTACTGTACTTGGTGGCAGTGTGTAGAAGAGCACAGGGAGATGGAAAAGGCAGGACTCCTAACTAACTGTTGCTGCCCAAGGTTTAGAATCCTTCTTTTAGACATCTGCAAAACAAAACAGATACAACAAAGATGTCAGACATACCTTTCTAGTTCTCAACTTGGACTTCAGTCTCTGGAGATAGAGCAGACTTTCAGGACAAGGATATAGCTATATCTATAGGCATGTAGCAAAAACAGTCATGTTCACAGTGGCCTGACCTAAGGTCATTAGGTGGTCACAGTTTGCCTATTGCGTTTATTTTTTGGTACATAATAGAATCTTCAAAAGAAAAGGACGGAAGTCATTGGCTTCACCCACACAGTCCTTACTATATATATATAGCAAAAATAGACTCTCAAACCAAACTACCACATACACTTACTGATTATCAGAAAGCAAATACTTTCAAAATGTATATACACAGCAGCCCAGATGACTTACTCTATGTTTGGGCATACCAGCTCTGGTAAGGATCCTTGTCATGAGAGAGCAACTCAAGGCAATAGCCAAGTTTCTAGAAGCAGAGTAATGACATTCTAGTCACTGACTGTCAACAGGCAGAGTCCTCCACTGCAAGCTCCCTTAGGGATACATCACAGTATAAATTAAGGAAAGAACAAGGTTATTAGGGAAAGGGGCTCTTTTTTCTCCATGGAAGGTCAGAGATGATGTCTAGCATATATGTAACCAGTCCATATATCCTGAATAGCCTATTTTTACTAGTGATAGATCATCTGAGATTCATTATAGATAATAAACCATGTGTTAATAAGCTGAGCATCAGTGGAAAGTTGAATGAGGGGAGACAGAAGGATTGTGGAAGCTGCTATGTGAACAGTGGACTCCAGAAACAGTGGGATTAACTGAGCGTAAGGGACACACCCTCCAGTCACTATACAGTCTATGTGCAAAGAGAGCTGAGTTCCAGACATCTATAATTTTTAGTATTACAATGTTCCTAAAATGAAAATCAAAGTTGGCTTTATATATTTAAGTGTAAAAGTAGCACCTGCTAGGAGACATGACTTCTAGACATTTGTCACTTTCAGTACAAATGGTGGATGATACACACCTTCAGTTCTTGGGGTGAATCTTATATTGAGGGTGAGTCAAATGTTTAGTTTATTAAAGAGAACATAGGTTTGAAAGATGATTAAAACTGCTTTACAGTCAGCTTACTCAATTATTACACATAAATGACTAACTCAAATACAGTAAGTCGGTTTCAGGCTCGGCTGGAACTTCTTTACATCCAAGCTGGGAAAAAATGCTGAGCCAAATATTAATTTAAATATGATTAGAAGGAACAATTCAAAACCACTCATGTATAATTGATACATCAATTACTAATCATTTCTCTATTCATTAAACTCAGTCTCCTAAGGATACCTATTTTCTTTATGAATATTTGAAATGTATAAAATTGCCTTATTTTTAAGACAGATCTTAGATTTTACATGTTGTACTATCTGTCCAACCCATTTAATTTATGTTTATAGAACATTAACTGCTGTGCATGCACCCCCACGGGTGTGTGTGTGTGTGTGTGTGTGTATGAGAGTGAGAGAGAGAAGGGAGAGAGAGGGAGGGAAGGAAGGAGAGAGAGAGAGAGAGAGAGAGAGAGAGAGAGAGAGAGAGAGAGAGAGAGAGAACAAACACATATTTTTTTCATTGGGATGTTTTTTCAGCCTTTCTACAGAAAAACCTTGTATATGGCACTGTCAGAAAGGTTTGTCGCAGACCCAAGTATGTGTCTGCCCAGGATGTGCAGATGAAGCAGTCCTGGTAAGTAACATTTATGAGCTTGCTTGGTGTGTGGTTTTAGTTGAGGAATGTTTTGCTTTCAGTAACAGGAAGCTTCTCAGACTACATGGAAGGGTACTGACTGGTATGTGTGACTAGCATACTACTGTCATTCAAACCAACTAGTTGGGAAAGTCTTTAAGCCATAGTGAGAATTAGCATTGTGGATTTCATCACAGAGTTACAAGGCTGTTTGTTGGCATGTGAAAACCTGGCTAGATTTGAAAGCAGCCCATCAGTTGTCATTGAATGTGACAACTAAATTATAAACCTATATCTTTACAAATGTTGAAGTAATGGAATAATAAAAGCTCATGTATTTCATTCTTAAATATCATGGAATACCAAATTAAGGAAAGTAGTATAGTAGTCATTAACAAACCAGCTTCATTTTCACAGTGGGTTTTTTTGTGTCACAGGATGGTTGCTGGGGCCCTCTAATTAAACCCATAGGCAGAACATAAAGGAGGAGAAAGACTTAAGCAGATAGGAAATTCTTGAGCTCTCTATTGATCAGATGTCCTTTAAAGCAAGAGTGGTTTAGTCTTGGGCAGGTGCAAGAGTATTGGAGCTAGACAGACTATGTACTAGAAGACGGCCTGGAGAGTGAAGATGTACCAAGTTTCCCTTACGTTCTGAGTTTGCCATGGCCAAAGCTGGGACTTTAAGTCAACAAGGTAGCTAGCTGCCCATAGCTTTATTAACCCGAGAAGCCAGGATTGCTTGGGTTCTGTTGGTTCTCTGAAGACTTCAGAGGTTAAGTTTATTGATTGTGTTATAAAATAGGGAATCTATTTAAAAAAAGATTTAGTATAAGAGGAAAAGTATATTATCAGTCCAAGAAATAATGCCTTGTGACGCAAATATAGCAACACAATTTCTTAAGAATATGCCCTCTGTGTTTTCCTTTTTTAAAAGTTTATTTTTGATGAAATGTAAAACATATATTTGTTTAAAAGTCAGAACTCTATAATACAGTATATTCAGTAGTTTGTGTCTCTTCACCCTGTTTCCATTGAACTAACCATTTTTGTTTGCTTCTGATTGCTCTTTTCTGTGTTTATCTTGCAAAAACAAAATAATTTGTATATATGCATGGGTACACATAAAGCTTGCTTCCTTTCTTTGCTTACACAAAAGGTGACCACCTATATATACACAATTCTGCATCTTTGAAATATCTGTAAAATATCCTGGTAATTGCTCTGTTTGAATCATTGAAGACTTCTTTAATCTGCTCCTGCTTGTGTGGCCCTTTAGCAATTGTGTATAGTATAGTTTATTAATTTGTCCCTCTTTCATGCTGTTGTGATTTCAGTCTTTTGCTATTACAAATACAATGCTACAGAGAACTCTTTGGTGGACTTGGAGGTTGCCAGGTCAAAGTCTGAAGGCAAACTGAGTTCCTTTCCATGAACTTGGACCACTATGTCACCCAACAGAGTCAGGATTTGCTGATTTTTCTTGACCTTGCCTCTAGTGACTCATCAAGCTCTTGGGCTTCTGCCGTTCTCACAGTGTACTTTAATTTGCTTTTTTTTATGAATGAGATTGAGTATATAGATTTTTAAAACATAAGGGTCAATTCTCCCACTTGATTTTTCTGCTGTGGGCAGTTTTTAAATTTGATTTTTATTTATTATGATCGTGTGCTTGTATGATGAATGTGTGTGAAAACACACTTGCATAAACATGGACCATGCTTGTGCACATAAATGCATACATGTGCACACATTCATACACACAATTAAATGTAATAAAAATTAATTCTTTTTGATTTTTAAAAATATTTTATTTTTCTTTCTACTAGTTCGGAAGTTGTTCGGTATGTTAAAGACAATGTAAGGAGTATGTGGGTTCTTCACTTAGACACACATAAATGAATGTTTTTGCTTTCCTACTGAAAAGACCTTCATATTTTCCTCTTGATTTTTTGTTTGTTTTAACTTTAAGAAACACCGTTGTTTTATACTGTGAAGGTCTCATTAACTTACTCACATTTTAACCTTGGTTTGTCTTTTCAAATTCCTTAGGTAAGATCTTATGGGAGAAGAGAGATGTGGCTGCTTCTAGTTTGTCTGAGTGTCTTTATTTTGTGTTTGAAAGACACTTTTTCACTGGGTACAGACTCTCAAGCACCTGAGCTGCCACCCCATTCACTGTCTTCTGCTTTCCACTGCAGCTTTGGAGAAATTGGCTGTTGATCTGACTAGCACTTTTCCATGCTACCACACTTTTCCCCTCTGGCTAATTTTAAAGGTCTTGGAGTTCTGTACCTCACTCTGCTGTGTGTAGGCTTGTGTTTAAAGTTATTCTATATTTATTGAGATTCTGTGGGCTTCTTAAAGCTGTGGTTGATGTGTCTCCTCAGTTCTGTTCTGTTCTTCCTTGACTGGATTCCACTAGGCCTTTCTCCCACATGTCCTGTCTCTGTGCTTCTGAACTACTTTCTGGATTCTTTCACTTCACACTGAAAGAAGTGATTCTTTCAGCTCACTTCACCCTGATAGGTGGGTGAGTCTGTGAGGCGCCTGTCCACCAAGCTTCTGTTGTCAAGGGTCCACTTGGCTTCCTTGCAGTTCTGTTGGTTCTTGTCGGTCTTTTTATGGTTTCCCTACATGTGTGTTCCAAATGTTTTCTTTAAGCATAGGAAGAATAACTGCTGATCGTCATCTGCTTGATCTTAATGGGTGAAATCAGTGAAAAGCCTTGCGGCTGTTACTCCGGTAGATCCTGGCTTAGTTATTTCTAAACTGTGACAGCTTCCTAGGAAAATTAGTTCTGGGATGTCTGGGAGGCTTACAGTGAAGGGGCATGTCCCATGCCAGCAGAAAGAGGAGGTATATCTGCTGTAGGAAGGACAGTGGAGGTTTCAATGAGAGGGAAATGAATTGGATTGTAGTTTTGACAGTAATGTCCTAAGCCCTTAGAGTCATATGTTTTTTTTTAAATATGGCTTTTATTTGTTTATATTTTTAGAAGGTAATGCAATGCCTCTGCTACATGACATCCTTTAATTTAGCACAGTAGTGCGTGTGTGTATATGCACATTTAAGAAGGACAAATAACAGGCCACAGGTAGCCTCTTAACAGCTTAACTCAAATTTCTGTTACTAAGAGGGTTTGGGGACCAATTTTACAGCTTTGAAAACATTTTTTGTATGACAAGTGTATATTATTAAGTGTGTATCAAAAAAGCATTTGGTGCCTTTTGAATTTCAAGAGTTTAAAGGCTGGGGCCTGTGTATGCTGCTTTAATCAAATGCTTTGTCCCTTCTGTGTGATTGGTGACATGCAGGTGAGAAGTGCATCTTTCAGGACTGATAGCTTTTTGGTTTGGCTGCTAGGCAAGATGAAAGTGCCCTTTTTTTTGGAAACATTGTGCCGTGTGCTTCCATGTCCTTTAGCTTTTAAGTACATTACACTGAGACACAGGCCTGGTGATACTGGTCAGTAGAGTTCACCTGTGATAGGCTAAATCTGTCTAAAGATTAAGAGTCTAAGTTTTGTTTACCTTTTAGCAATGCTAAGTTACAAGGCCCAAAGAGCATCCCAGACTATTGGGACCCTGCAGCCCTGCCGGACCTGGGATTTAAGGTATGAGATTCACACCCTGGAGCTGGACAGAGAGGGTTCTGTAGACATGGATGAGTGGAAAAGAAAGTTTTATGTAGCTGGGTCTCATGACACCAGAGGGGAGAGATACATGTGGGCTTTTTGCTTTGTCTTTGTAGATCTCGGGGATTTTCAGGCTGGGTGACTTTGTATGGGTTGACTGTAGCTCCCAGAGAGAGGAGGTGGGTGATGTGAGACAAAAGGATGAGCTGTGACATTTGCCAGGAAGAGCAGAAGTAAGGACTTTCTAAGCAGGGGTTCTAAGACCAACCAGTCTGCTTCACTAAGACATGGAGACAAACAGGAATATTTGAATGTGATGAGGGACATTTAGAGGGGAAGGCACTAGACAGCAGTGGACAGGAGGGCAATTCAGGAGCTCATTTAAGGTTTGCTTTCTGGGAGCAGTGTTGTGCAGCAGAACACGGCCTGATGAATGTCCCCTACTGCTCTGTCAGTATGAGGCGTGTTGGCTGATTCCCAATGCTGAGAATATGCCAGACACTGCAGACAGATTCTTCCATTATGGAAGCTGTCCTGAGAGGACTTTTCTCACAGAGCACAAAGGACACACAAATTGTAACAAGAGGGAGCATGTAAAGGGCTAGAGGAGCTCATATACCTTTGTTAATTCCAGTTCTCCCAGGCCATGTGCTCTTACGTTTTTGTCTTTGGCCTGTGTGGGATGTAAAAGAGGAACAATGACTGACATCCTAAAGACACTTAGGATGGTGGCTTAGACAGCACCTGCCTGACTTATGGGCCATTTTCAAAGTGAACAAGAGGGATATTATACACACACACATTTATTATTAATAATATTAATATTATTTTATATAAATAGTCCATATCTGGAGAGATTGCATCCCAGGGAAGAGGGACCAAACCATCATTTTTTGGCTTTATCCTAAAGTTATAGAGGTTCCTAGTGGTTGCAGGAACAGTTCATGTATTTGAGTCATATGACAATAACATGAAAGATATTTTCCTCTTGTAGAAAATCACTCTGAGTTCTTCCTCAGAAGAGTATCAGAAGGTGTGGAACCTCTTCAACCGTACACTACCTTTCTACTTTGTTCAGAAGATTGAGCGGATCCAGAACCTGGGCCTATGGGAGGTCTACCAGTGGTATGTGTGACTGAGAGCTCTCTCTTGTCATGCAGGCTGCTTATTTATCAACATGCTCTGCCTCTTCAGGACAGAGGCAGCACCTTGCTCACTCAATGCTGCTGAGTGCCTTGAACTGTCTCTGTTCTCTTACTTCCTTATCCTAAGGCTGTATGATGAAGTGACCCTTTGCAAAGGTGAGGGGACTAAAGGTTCCCTAACACAGGTCCTCTTCTCACTGGGACTTCCACTCTTGACTTTCTGAAGATCAGTGGGACCAGAGCAAAACAGTTCACTCACATCATCAGGCTCAAGATTGTAAAGCTGTAGCCAGAGAGCGGGGGGCATCATCTGTCTGTCTGTCTGTCTTGTCTTGTCTGTCTGTCTGTCTGTCTGTCTGTCTTAACTGGCTGTCACATGAGGACCAGCATGATCATGGTCACCCAGCATTTCTCCACATAGGGTAGAAGTTCATTATGGCTCTCAATGGTGGACTGGGGCCTACTGACTGGTCCTCACATAGGTCTGGGATGATAGCATTCTGCAGTGATGGAGATAGTCATAGTAGAGAAGGGAGGATGGGCTCTGAGAGTCTATGCCCCTCCCAGGCCAGACCTGCAGCCTTAACTTTATTTCCCAGCTTCCCAGGTTCAGCTCTGTTTAGGAGCTGGGTGGAAGAAGGGCTGATGCCTGCTTCTAGGAGCTGTCTGCTTTTGGAGCCATTTGCTATGAAGGGGGAAGCTTTGCTCTTGCTTTTTGGCCTGGTCTACCTGTGCTCTGTGGCTTGAGCCTCTAGGAGTTGGCCAGGGCATCCTCTTCTTGTCACATGATACTGTTTTAGAAAATGGGTTGAGGAGACTGTTCTTTGGAGGTCAGCACCTTCTTCCCTCAACATGTATGTTTCTGCTATTCCAGGCAAAAAGGCCAGATGCAGAAGCAAAACGGGGGGAAGGAAGTAGATGAAAGGCAGTTGTTTCATGGTACTAGCACCAACTTCGTGGATGCCATCTGCCAGCAGAACTTTGACTGGCGGGTCTGTGGTCTGCACGGCACATCCTATGGCAAAGGTAAGGCAGGGGTGGCTTCTAAGAGTAATTGGTAAATGATTTGAAGACAACCTTACAGAGGCTACAGTTGGAGCCAGCCAGTCCATGCTGAGGCAGAAAGAGCAAGGGAGGGAGAGGACGGAGGGAAGTAGACAACTGGTTTTCCTAAAGTCTTAGTGAACTGTTTAAACATGTAGCTTTTATAAAAAGGGCAAACACCAAAAAGACTTATCTCTATTACCAATATTTAAATACAAAATATTCACATATGCTGCCAATGAGAAATGGCCTTTTGGCCTCTGTGGAACAGCTCCACCCTGAGCTGGCAGTACTTTGGCTATTGCTCTGCTATGTGTGATCAAGAACTCAAGTCAACTTATGGCAGGGCAGTCCTGCCTCACTGGGACTTTGTTCCTGTCGACTGGATGCCCTGAGAGGTGGTGAGCACTGGAAGAGGAGAGCAGCACCTTGTTAACTTGCTGAGCACCCTAGGCTGGGCCTCCCGATGTTCTTAGAACAGAAACCTGAGACTGCACTTTGATCTAGTGCATAAGTTCTAGCATCTAGCATCCTTTTCTCTTGGTTATTTTGAAACAGTATTTGGTAGTAATTTGAAACTCACAGGAAAGTTGCAGGCTGTGTGTTGATATACCTACACACACATGTCTGTGTGGTTCTTGTATACATTGTATCCATATTTCTGTATTTTAATATGTTGCCATGTTGACTTTTTCATCTTTTTATTTCTGAATTTATTTCCAAGTAGCTGGCATCTGTGGTACCTTTTCACCTTTCATTGCTCACTAAGAAGAAGGTTTCTCCTGTTAGTCACATAGTGATTGATAACCAAATTTAGAAAATTCAAGTATCTGTTTGCTGGCCAAACATGGTGGCACCCAACTTTAATTCCAACACCCAGGATTCAGAGGCAGGTGGATCTCTTGAGTATGAGGCTGTCCTGGTCTACATGAGTTCTAGGAAAGCAGGGACTATGTTGAGAGACCTCAGTCTCAAAAAAACAAAAAACCCACCACCACCAACAACAAAAAGAATCTGTTTGTCTTACTCTAACTCCATGGACTGCCTGTTCACGGATACAGTGTTGTTTGTGGGATCACCAAGCTGCTGATAGACTTGGGAATCCCATGTAGAAGGAGCAGCTCCTAGTTGAGGCTCCCATCTGAGAAGAATCATTGTTCTCTATGTTGGGTTACTGGTATCTATAGGCTAGGTCAGTGAGAGGAATGTTACTCACCTTCCATATCACCCAGCTAAGACTGGGTGGAGCAGCTCCATGCTATAGATGGAAACTGAAGTCCAGAACTAGTTATCAACAGACTAGATTTTCTCTGGATTTGGAGCTGAGAATAGAGTGAATTAGGTGACCTCTGTGGATGCCCTACCACATAGAGAGGTGTTGATGACCTCCACGAGTAAGGAAAAGGGCAGAGACTGCTGGCATCGCCCATTGCCAGGATGGGCTCTTCCAGTGCCCTGTGGAGCTTGTCTGTGTCGTTTCAGGGAGCTACTTTGCAAGAGATGCCGCCTATTCCCACCACTACAGTAAATCCGACACACACTCCCACACGATGTTCCTGGCCCGGGTGCTGGTTGGAGACTTCGTCAGGGGCAGCACTTCCTTCGTCCGCCCTCCTGCCAAGGAAGGCCAGAGCAATGCCTTCTATGACAGCTGCGTGAACAGTGTGTCCGACCCAACCATCTTTGTAGTTTTTGAGAAGCACCAGGTCTACCCCGAGTACCTCATCCAATACTCTACCTCCTCCAAGCCCCCTGCTGGCCCCTCCATCTTTGTTACCCTAGGCAACTTGTTCACCAGCCGACAGTAAAGCATGGCCTGGATGCATTAGGTGTTTCTGCCACATCTGTCTGGTGGAGCTATTTAGAAAGTCTTTCTTTTTCTTTTTTTTTAAACAAAACTTTTAATGAACTCTTGTTTAATATTGGCTTCTCAGTGAAATTACATTTTTTTTTTCTCCCCTAGTGCTGGGGATGGAACACAGGGCCTTGTGCTTGCTAGGAAAGCATTCTACAACCGAGCTACACCCCCAGCCCTTTTAAAATGTTTTTATTATGAGGCAGAGTTTTGCTAAATTATATTCTGCCTCAGTCTCCTGAGCAGCTGGAATTAAAAGCCTCTATTTTCAGGCCTGACTTCAAGCCACAGTCTTAATCCTTGTCTGATAACAGTTTTAGGTTTTAGGTCCTTTTAGGTTGGCTTATGATCTTAGCACTAGTGATCGTGAGCTGAAGTTTGACGTATAATAATGTTAGCATTACATTTTTAACTCTTTGCTGACTTTGACGTTTATTAAGACCAAGCACAGAATTTATACGTACTGTTTTATGGATTTGTTTTAACTGTGAAGATTTATATCTCTGTAACAGTTCTGGTTTGGAGGGTCTTGTGGTCCATTTTGCTTTTTGTCAGAGTAGCATAGTGGCCTCTCTGGAAGGGGACTACAGAGAAGGCCTTGGCATCACTGTCACTTTTGGCCCCTGTTTTGGCACTAAACCAGGCAGTTCTTGCTGCAAGTGAAGCATAACTCTCTCTGGCAGGAAACATACATTAGTGTCCCCCTAAGTCCTGGGCTTGGCCCATAAGTGCCTGTACCAAATCCCTTAAGCACACTGGACACTTTCCAGGTGTGGGTTTTATGTCTCAATGAGATTGAATACCTGTGCTTCAATGTCACATGAGAGTATGGAAATAAAAGACTATATGAAGTTGATGAAGACTGCAGTTTATTTTTCATGGTCTGTTTATAAAGAGTACCAGGTGGGCACCAGGCCCTTTGCTATGTGTTGGGATTATCTTGGTCCTATAGGCTGATAAAGCAAAATATTATAAACTGAGTGGTTTTAATGAATGCTAGGCATTTATTTTTCAAGGTTTTGGAGGCTAGGAAGTTCAAGATCAAGGCACCTGTAGATTCGGATCTGGTCATGATAATTCCTTATAGCTGGCCATCTTCTCAAAGTAACCTTTATTAAATAAGGGTGTTCATCTCACTGATGAGGAATTCCTATTTAGGACCCAATCACCTTCTGAAGAACCCACACCCCCAAACAGTCACCTGTGAGTGCAGATTTAACATGGGTTTAGGGGTGAAACATTCAGACCAGAGCAAGAAATAACAGAGTTAATATCTGGCCTCAGTAGGACTGAAAGTCTGGGTCCCTTGCTTGTTACCTCTCCTTCCAAGCTCTAGCAATTTGCTCACATGTATATTTATATTATTTTTTCTTACCTCTAACAGATAGGTGGAGTTGGGGAGCAAAGGTTGTTCCTGCATTTGTAGACTCCGGGCCTATCTGGCTTCCCTTGTCTGCTATGAATAGGGACAGGACTGGGTCCTCACAGAGCCTTCTAATCAGTTGCATCTATGTGTTCTTGCCCTGGATCTTGTACACCTTGGCACCAGATATCATTCTAACACATTTCATCAAATGCCCACCCCTACTGCATAGGCTTTGGACTATCCCTTCAGCAGGGACCTGCACACTCAGGCCTCCCAAGTGACCATAGAATGGTCAGGAAGTGGGAAAACAGGGAGGTCTCCAGGAATGTTTGGTTTTCTCCAGTGATTCTGAACCCCAGGGCCAACTGTCAAGAGAGTCAACAGTGTCATTTAACCTATTATTCTATCTGTGGAAGCTTCCAATAAATGTCTCTGTCCTTATTTAAGAAACCAAAGTATAATGAGGCTTTGGAGCTACTTTGGAGGCTGAGTGTCTGTATACATTATTTCTCTGAAACCCAAGAATCATGAGAAGCTAAAAAAAGCCTATCAGTGCTGTCAGGACTATTCATGTATGTGTTCCTGTGTCCCCTGCACAGTAGAATACCTCTGTCCTGAGGCCAGGACTTCCTTTGACACTATCCTCTCAGTTTAATCAAAATGACCTTTCCCTTATTAACTCTCAGTACCAAGAAAACCATGGTTTGAACCCCACTGGTAATGTCAAAATGAAGCATGAGAAACATTAAACATTTAGGAACCGTGATGTAAATAACTTACACAAACATGCCTTGTACCCTTTTAATCACCTAAGAGATATATTCCTATAAACTTTCCATTTCACAGGAGGCTTTCTTTTTTTCTTTTTCTTTTTTTTTTTAAAGAATTTATTTATTTTGTGTAAGTACACTGTAGCTGTCTTCAGACACCCATATGAGGGCATCAGATCTCATTATGGATGGTTGTGAGCCACCATGTGGTTGCTGGGATTTGAACTCATGACCTCTGGAAGAGCAGTCAGTGCTCTTAACCACTGAGCCATCTCACCAGCCCCCACAGGAGGCTTTCATTTGAATCCTGATTGGTGCCCTTCTGACAGTAATGTACAGATGTCACCATTACAAAGTGCTTCCTCTTTCCCACATGTCTTCTATATCACGTGACACAATCTTGATGTAGACTCCATTTTGGGGGGTTAGTGCAGATTTGGATTCTAGCTGAAGTGGAACCTGAAATAGAGCAAATTAAAATATTTGACAAAGTTAGCCATATCTACCAGGAAACTTTCTTAGAACCTAGCCCGAAGCATGGCTTGTGAAAATTTAGCTGTGGGCTGGGAGACAAGACCTTTGGGGTCAGAAGGAGCCAAGGTGAGGGTCCCTGGCTTCTATAGGAAAAGCTAAACACTCTAAAGTCATCAGTGGCCATTAGGACACATGCTGTTGTACTGAGGGCGATGCTAATAAGAAAACACAAGGTGGGGTTATGAGCCAGCACTTACCCAAGCACAAAGCATTCATTCATCTCCCTTCTCATGGAGGATGAGATGGAGGATGCTGTTTTCATCAAGAGATGGGTGTCCTTGAGAGGAGGGAGACTAGACTGGCCTAGCAGAAGCTGACGCACTATGGGGCAGAGAAGCAGAGTTGGCCCCACCCTAGAATATTAGACCTTTACCTGAGTCTCAGGACTGGCTTCAAAGCGGAACTTGTGTAGGACCTGGAGTAGTGTCAGCTTGACCACCAACAACCCCAGCCGTACTCCGAGGCAGCCCCTGGGACCAGCTCCAAAGGGCAGGTATGTGAACGGCCTCTGCTGAAGTCGGGCCTCTGCTGTGAATCTAAGGGTCGGGTGAAGCTTATAGTTGGCCTCGAACACCTGCTCCATCTAAAGCAGTGGTTCTCAATCTTAATGCTGTGACTCTAATACAGTTGTTCATGTTGTGGTGTTCATAAAATTATTTCATAGCTATTTTATAACTAAGTTTGCTACTGTTATGAATTCAAATGTAAATATCTGATATGTGACCCCCAAAGGGGGTTGAGACAGGTTGAGAACCACTGATCTAAAGTCCCATTTCCAGCAGAGTGACCCCTTCATGTGAGATCCTTTCCCTCATCAGGGCCAACAAGATCCTGTGTCCAGAACTGTCCTCAAGGCTCTGTAACTGGTGGTTTCTGATCACCAACATCTCAGCACTGTTCCATTCAGACAGTCAGCTGAGTGTACCTTCTCACCTCACCTAGGAAGTTATTATCCAAGGGTGTGTGAAGCCAGGACATAATCCAGAATTCCCAGGCTTGACCAGCATATCCTGACCCTATTGTGCTTGCCTCCCCCTTACACTGGACCACACAGTTCCTCTCATTTCCTCTTAGCAAAGTTTTTAGGCACTTTGGTCACATCCTTGAAGCCTTCCCAGGGTCCCAACATGTCATCTCATTGAGGACTGGGAGCTGCCTCCCCACCACCCTGCTTTGCTGCTCAGGATGTGGGAGGCTTGAGGCCCTGGGTGTAGAGGAATTTTAGTTCAGCACCATGGCTGCTCTGGCTAGAATAAAGACATGCCCTTAGTTACACATCTTTAATCCTAAACAATGAAGGTAAGTTTAGTTTGTAAAAGGAAGCAGCCATGTTTGAAAGTGACCTCTAGTTGAGGGGCAAAGTGATGAGTCAGAGAAAGATTGGAGAGAATGAGTCAGAGATAGGATACACCCAACTCTCGGGAGAACAGACAGGAAAAGGGGGGTATTTAAGAGCAGTGCAGGGAGAGGGAGGGGAGTCGGAAGTCAGTATAGTTCAGTCAGTTCTGTTCAGTCAGTTCAGTTCAGTGACGTGGAGTTGAGTCAGTTGGGAGTCTGTGTAGTGCAATAGAGTAGAGTTTGTTCATGAGTTCATACAGTCCATTGCAGGTCAGCAAAGGCAGTTGGAGCCAGAGAATAAGGAGCCAGATTAGAACAAAGTGCCAGAGTTAGTTTGAGGACAAGCAGAGCTATTCGCTTAGAAGCTGAGAGAAGCCAACTTAAATCAGTCATCTTGGAGAGGAGTTTTGAGCCAGAACGCTGAGTTGAACCAACCAGTCAGAGTTCAGAAAGAAGTAGAAAGGGTGATCTTATTGAGCAGTAAGGCTCTAAGACAGTGATTACATCAAGGGGATAAAAAAATAACATTTATACCCGGGCTCCTCAAGATTTGGACCAAAGGTAGAATGACTAGGCTTGCTATCAGATCTCATCCCTAGTTCCTAGGTAAGTGACAGTTAATAATCTGTGATGGCTAGCTATTTTCTTACCACTTCTAGGCTTTCTTATGATGCTCTGTTCCCCCACAGCTGCTGTTTCTGGGTATGAGTCTTTACCATGTTTGCAGGACCCACCAAGATGCGGGAGGCTAGTTATCGGAGTCTCAGTCCCTGAGCAGGTTGTAGAGGCGGGCTGGGTTTAAATGGAGTCAGGGAAGGGAGAACTACAGTGGCACCTTACCCACATCTCCTAGTGGGTCACAGGGAAAGGAAAAGTGACTGATTCTGACAAGGAGCAGGGTGTGAGGACTGCCCAGGTATTTATACCACAGATCCTAGAGATGGAGTTGACAATGGATCAGATCCATGTCCATGAAAAGAAGAGGATTCAGGTCTTTTGGATCTCATGGATTTAGAGTTAAAGGGTTGCTATGCTGATGTGGATGCACTGAATGGAGGTGATGTTTTGTTGCTTTCTTGCACAACAAAACACACACACACACACACACAGCTCTGCAAGGTGGAGAGATGGTTCAGTAGTTAAGATTATCTACCACTCTTGTAGAGGACTGGAGTTTGGTCCCCAGTACTTATGTCGGGCAGCTCACACCTGCCTATGCTGCAGCTCCATGAGACCTGATGTTCTGGCTTCCGTAGGTCCCTACCCTCAAATGCACATACTTGGATACAGACACACATGATACATATAATTAGAAATAAAATCTAAAAACCTAAAACAACAACTACCACTCTGCCTCCTGTGCCCTGGCTTGGAAAACAAAAGATACTGATCCTTGTGTGCATTATTGCTGTCATGCTAGATCTCTGGATTCACTTTTTCCTCTGGAAATGATACCCCACAGTCTGTCTGAATTGCTGTGATCTTTGTTTGAGGATGGCTATGCCCATGTCTCCTGGCTGTTGTTTCTATGTCAAAATTTCTATCCCGTACACCCACATCCCTCAGGGACCCCCGTTCTAGACAGAATTAATTCACTTACCTTTCAGGGTCAAAGGTCTCAGGGTCTGGCCAGTACTCTGGGTCATGGTGTAGGGCACCCACAGCTATCTCCAGCACTGTACCTGCAGGGATGCGCTGTCCCAGAATCTCACAGTCCTGTGCTGCCTCCCGTGTGAACCTGTGGGAGACAGAGGCAGGAAACCTTGCCAGTGTGGAAGCAGGTAGGAGCTTTAGGGTGTTATGGGACCCAAGATTGGGTATGGCGTGATGTTGGAGACTCAGGACCCAGCCCCCTTCCCAAGGTGAACCATTCAGAAAACAAGTTTTTGTCCCATAAACCCCCTACTCCCAAGAAGCCTTCAGTCTCAAGGCCCTTGTGACATGCCTGGCCCTTGGAGATAATGGAGCCATGGGCTGAACACTTTGGACCCCTCCATGGACTTGGGAGTTGCAGAGGTCCCCTCCAGGGGCTGCATTCCAGCCAATCTATGACCTTTCTCGCCTCCCACTCCCACTTAAGCCTCCTCTAATTACCCCCACTCTCCCTTTTGCTTCATCTCCCTCACTTGGTAGTGTAGCCCTGGTGTCTGGCTTCTTTCCTCTACCCACAACTCTGTGGCTGGTTCATGATAAGGTCATGAAAATAATGGGTGGCCCATCCTGTGGACATGCAACCCTTCACTTAGCCCTGTGTGCCATCGACTAATGGCAGATCAGCCATGAGTGGATAATCTCGGTTGTCAACTTGACATCTGGAATCAACTAAAACCGAAACAGCAGGGCACACTTGTGAGATGCTTTTCTTGGTCTGATTATTTGAGATGGGAGACCCACCCTAAATCTGGGCCATACCTTCTGGTCACAGCTGACATAAAAGGACATGGAAGAAGGAAGCTTTGCCTTTTGCCTGCTTGTCCTCACACCCACTGGCAAGCTCATCTACCCTGCTGATAAACCATTCCTTCACTGTGTTAGAACCTGCTTCTTCAGGATTCCTGTGCAGATTAAAGATCTTAAGCCCTCTAGGACTTTCCTAGGACTCTAGCACCAGATTGGGACAGCTGAGACATCCAGTCTCATGGAGTGAACATTTCCCAGATTTTTGGCCTTTCTCTCAGGAGACAGCCATTGTTACCACAGCTATAAGCCACTCTAATAAATACTATATATCTAATTATATATATATATATATGTATATATATATATATTTATATATGTGTGTGTATATGTGTGTGTGTATATATATATATATATATATATATATATATATATATATATATATATTAATTCTATCAGTTCTGTTCCATTAGAGAATCCTGACTAATACAACTATATTTCATAGAATAAAGGGAGAAATACGGGAGAAATAAGGAGAAAGCAGATCGGCAACCAGGAATCTGAGGACATTTGGGGATGTTCAGGGAGAACAAGGTTGGGACAGAGACCTGTGACTAAGACCATGAGCAGGTAAGGGAGTAGAAGCTGCTCTTACAGCATGAGATGTTTGCCTGCTCAGGCTGCAAGGAGGTGTGGAGCCAGGACTGAGACGAGAGCTAAGTCTTCTGAGCCACCTTTGCTGGCTCTCCTCCGTGGCCTGCCTGTGATGACTGTTCTTGGTTCCTGGAGTTCTGTGTCTTGTCTTACCACAGCTTCTCACAGCAGCCATTACTTAAAAGTGCATGGTCACCATTCCTTAAAACTTGTAAACCCAATATAGTTCTCTTGAGGTTTGCCCTTATTGCCTTGGGCCAGGCATCTACAATTCTATAGCCTTAGGATTCCACCCCTGGGTCTGAGCATGGAAACCACATGGGTCAAATACAACTTCTTGCCTCTTCCTTTGAGTTCTTGCCCAAGATGTCTCTAGATGCATTCTGCCAAGTAGGACTCAGAAGTGAAGCTACTGCTTGCTTTCAGTAACAGACAAAACGAATTAATCTGTCCAAACTTGAGATAGAACAGACACATTTCAACTACTGAATCCTTTCAAGCCCTTTGTGTATCTGTATTCACTGAATCCCAGCCTCTTCTCTAGTCACACTACCCCTGGAGCCCAGACTCCAAACCCTGGGAGGCCCTTACCCGACTTCCCCAACCTGAGCCTCTCTTCAGTGTGCTGTTCTGCTTTGGGACGAGAAATAAGTTTCCGGAAATTGAACTGGAGGCGGAGAACTGCAGACAGACCCTCTTTGCTTACTTTAGTGTGCAAACACGTAGTCTCTTAAGTTTTTTTGTTTTTTTTTGTTTTTTGTTTTTGTTTTTGTTTTTTGGTTTTTGGTTTTTGGTTTTTTTGGTTTTTTCGAGACAGGGTTTCTCTGTAGCCCTGGCTGTCCTGAAACTCACTCTGTAGACCAGGCTGGCCTCAAACTCAGAAATCCGTCTGCCTCTGCCTCCCAAGTGCTGGGATTAAAAGCGTGTGCCACCACAGCCCGGCTGTCTCTCCCATAGATGGTCCTCATCAAGATCCTCCAAGGTATTGGGCAGCCTACCCCATGGACATCGGCAGCCTTTTTATTCTTTCTGTCCCTCCTGGGCCACTGATCATTAATGAAGTTCTGATTAAGAGAAGAAAATGGGCTGGAGAGATGGCTCAGCAGTTAAGAGCACTGACTGCTCTTCCAGAGGTCCTGAGTTCAATTCCCAGCAACCACATGGTAGCTCATGACCATCTGTAATTGGATCCGATGCTCTCTTTTGGTGTGTCTGAAGACAGCAACAGTGCACACACATATGTAAAATAAATACATCTTTAAAAAAAAAAAAAAAAACAAACAAACCTCAGTTTCTCAAATAAACCAACCAAAACCAGAGGGGCTTGGGGAACCAGGAGATGAGAAATCAGGAAAACCAGAGCCTGAGCCAAAGGTCAGTCTCAGAGACACCTTCCCTGTGTAGAAAAGACCTGGTTCCCTTACATGGCCAGGATACTGGGAGATGTGCACTCTTTCCATCTGCTTGTCCCCAGTTCCTATACCTTCTCACTTCTATACTTCCCTTGACAAGGGCCTAGAATTAGTGGAAAACCTTCTATGCTTTAAAGACTTAGAATAGTACATAAGGATGACGAGAATAAGGGTGTTTGTCCTATTAGCTGTTATGATAAATCTGGGGTATTCTAATGCTAGAACTGGTCTTGGTAAGGTTTGTTTACTTACTACTTTGTTGTGAGTAGACACATATAAACTAACATTTGAGCCATTTTCAAGGGAGCAGTTCTGTAGTATAAGTATACCCATTGTGGTGGTTTGAATATGCTTGGCCCATGGGAAGTGGCACTATTAGGAGGTGTGGCCTTGTGGAAGGAAGTGTGTCATTGTGTGTAGGCAGGCTTTTGAGGTCTTCTAGTGCTCAAGCTCCTCTCAGTCGGAAGACACCCTCCTCCTGGCTGCTTGCGGAAGACCTTTGGAGCAAGATGTAGAATTCTCAGCTCCTTCTCCAGCACTACCTCCAGCACCTGCAGGCTGCCATGATGATAATGGACTGAACCTCTGAAATTGTAAGCCATCCCCAATTAAATGTTGTCCTTCTGTAAGAGTTGCTTTGGTCATGGTGTCTCTTTACATCAGTAAAACCCTAACTAAGACACCCACTGTTGGTCAGCTATCACCCTAGAGCAGTGGTCTCCACCTTCCTAATGCTGTGACCCTTTAATACATTTCCTCATGTGACCCCAACCATAAATTATTTTCATTCCTTCTTCATAACTCTAATTTAACTACTGTTATGAGTCATAATGTAAATATCCATGTCTTCTGATGGTCTTAGGTAAGTAACTGCTGTGAAAAGGTCATTTAACTCCCAAAGGGGTCATGACTCACAGGTTGGGAACCACTGCCCTAGACTCTGGGCATTTTTCTCATCTGGTAGAAGACATTCAGCCGGATTGTTTGTTTTGTCTAAGCATGTTTTATTTTTCAGAAGTAGACTATTTGTGTTTGCAGGTGGACACATTTCTAGAAGAATAGCTGCTATATATGGTCTGAATATGAGCTGTTCCCCTCTAAGGGTCATGTGTTTAAAGCAATGGTTCCCAATGTACCGAGGGAAAGTCATGGGATCACTGGGCTCTAAATTTATCAGGAAATTGATCCACTGTTGGAATTCATAATTTAGTGGCATTGAAACTAGGCAGTGGGCCGGGCAGTGGTGGTGCACGCCTTTAATCCCAGCACTTGGGAGGCAGAGGCAGGTGGATTTCTGAGTTCGAGGCCAGCCTGGTCTACAGAGTGAGTTCCAGGACAGCCAGGGCTACACAGAGAAACCCTGTCTCAAAAAAAAAAAAAAAAAAAAAAAAAAAAAAAAGAAAGAAAGAAAGAAAGAAGGAAGGAAACTAGGCAGTGGGCCAAACTGGAGGATGCAGGTTGCAAGGATCTATCTTGTCCTTACCCCCTTTTCCCCTCTTGTTCCTCTCCCTCTTCTCTCTCTCCCCCTCACTTTCCCTTCCCCCTCTCTTTTCCCCCTTCCTCTCCCTCCCCATCTCCCCTCTTTTCTACCTTTCCCTCTTGTCCTACCCTCTCCCCTTATCCCTCTTTTCTTTCTTTCTCTCCTCTTTTTCTGTTTCTTGACTTTAATGAAATAAGCAACCTTCTTCCCCATGCCCTTCCTCTGGAGAGTTTCTGTCTTGCCACAGGCCTGAATGCAATGGAGCAAGCTAACCTTGGATGGAAACCCCTAGAACCACCAGTCAATATAAATCCTTCCTCCTTTAAGTTGTCTGTCTTACGTGTTTGTGCTGGCAATAGAAAACTGGGCAACTCAATGCCTAAACTACCATGGTCTCTTCCGGGGGATGTCATGGAGCAGGGCTGGAAGTCCATTTTCTTTAGCTCTTTCTGTATTGGCTAGGGTTTGTTTTTGTTTTTAAGTGGAAGCATATTATTTTTGTAATTACTATAAAATGTAAATAATCTTGCGTTTGGGGCAATGGCTCAGTTGGTAAATGCATACCTTGCTAGCACACACACCTGAGTGTGATGCTGGGTGTATGGTAGGTGTGTAATCCCTCTGCTGGGGAAGCAGAGATAATGTCCCTGGGGATCACCAGCCAGCAATCTTACCTAACTGATGAACTTTAGGCCAAAGAGACTTTGTCTCAAGATGATGGGTGGCCTTCCTGAGGGCAACAGCTGTGACTGGTCACTTCCACATGTGTGCATGTGCACATGCACAGTGCACTCCCACCCCACCCTCACAGATGTTAACGATAATCTGATGCTGGTGTTTATGTCAAGTGATCGGCTTAAGTGTCCCTAAATTGCTTAGAGGACATACAATTATCAGACAAAGTGCAATGATATATTGGATTTGCTCATGAAAGGAATTATGAGTATCTCTGGGTTCCTCTGTTTGTTTAATCTTTCTGTTCTGGATGTCTCAGAAACAGTAAGAAACCAGGCTAGGGACCCCGTCTAGATCCAAAGCCTCTGACACCTTTCAGAATAAGGCTTGTAGCTGACTCCAAAACCCAGAACTTAAAACTCAACTAGTACATGGAATGTGAAATTCCCAACTTCAGTTCCAGAAGACACATGACCATGCCCTGGTAACTCCACCTTTCTGTCTTTCCCAAAATCCACTAGGACCAGCATGCAGGACTCCCTCCAAGCTGAGGAATAGGGCCTGCCCTCTTTGGTGTTGCTGGGTCTCCTGTGTGACTCATGAAAATGTGCTGACCTATGCTGCATAAGGCTTAGAAACAACTGACCAATGGTCATGTCTTTGCTACCTGTTGTTGTAAGCTTCTTACGGGTAAGCCATGCTGGCATGTGGAAGTCAACATGCTTTCTTAAGAAACCGCAGGAAAAGGAAAGGCTCACTCTGGATGTTCGTTCCCTGTCCTGTGCCTAGCGGACCTGTAGTGGCCATGTCCCTCTACTGC
Organism: Arvicanthis niloticus; assembly: GCF_011762505.2. NCBI lineage: Eukaryota > Metazoa > Chordata > Mammalia > Rodentia > Muridae > Arvicanthis > Arvicanthis niloticus. The sequence continues at coordinate 24,468,995 of NC_047672.1, forward strand.
ATGGGGTAGCCAGGGGTTGCTAAGGTTGGATGCGCCTGTGAAGCAGCTACAGAAGCAGGTGAGGGAAGCTCATGGGGCTGTGCCCAAGCCAGTGGTGCTTGCAGTGCCTGGTACCCAGTGCTCCTGTCCTGCGATTTCATCTTGCAGCTGCTCCGAGGTGCTTCCTCCTCTGTCACCTCTGAGTCCCCCATGCTCATGTGTGAGAGCGGCAGAGCAGACACCTAGGCCTCACTTCCATTGGAAGAGAGAAGCTCGGGACGGAATGAATCCCAGCCAGGCCAGGGCTCAGGCTGTCCTTCATTAGACCAGCCCTGTGTGGAGCAACCCAGGCACTGGATGCCATTGGATGAAGGGAGCTTCACCATTTGTTCAGATTCCCTGCTTTCCCTGCCATCAACAAGGGAGATCTTGGCATCGGTTCCCAGAACTATTCCTGCACCCATTGGCTATTTATAGTCTGTTAGGGGTTGGTCTGCTGCCACATTTCAAATGCCGTACTCACATGCTAAATTCTGTACCTCAAGACCTGGCTGCCCCAAGATGCGCAAAAGGACTCCAGCCTTTGCTGTGCAAACCTTGATCCCCAATTTAAAACTATTGGTTAAATGAAACTGGTAACAGCCAATTGCTGAGGAGGACGGAAGGAGGCAGCCTTTGAGTTACCTGGCTGGGGGTGGCAGGTAGGGACCATGAGAAGGAAGAGGACAGAGGGTACAAGAAGTCTCCATTAGCTGTGATGGACCACGTGCCTGAATGGAGTGCCCCACCCTCAGGACAGACTGTTGGAAGACTCAAACAGCAGGTATTTGGGGAACACGGTTGGGGAGGTAGCCAGTCTAGCTATTAGAACATTAGACTTGGGTAATTTACCCAGTAATTACACAAAAGCTAAATAAATAAATCATAGTCTGAGTCTCATTCGTTTGAAAGCGAGATGGGGATAGAAATATTCAGTTCAGTTACAACCAGGAGGCTGTGGGGCCGCATCCACATGCTGAAGTGTGAGTCCCTGTTGGTTTTATTTTAGAGCCTGTTCCTTTCATTCCTTAATGTGTCACCTAGATGAGACTCGGGGGTGGTGGTGGTATTTTTTTTATTTTCATTTTTTTTTTTTTTAAATGGGATCTTTGTATGCAGCTCAAGCTAGCCTGTAAATCACGATCCTTCTGGCTCAGCTGCTCAAGTGTTATCTAGGATTATAGGGGTGCACTGCCATGTCTGGCTATGACATGAATTCTTGATTGGGTTTAGATCTGGGAAACGATTCTTTTTCTTTTGTTAAATTTGAGGTAGGTTCTCATTATGTTATCTAGCTGACCTGGAACTCACAGAGGTCTACCTGCCTCTGCTTCTGAGTGCTGGGGTTAAAGGTGTGCACCACCACACCTGTCCTGAAATGATGTAGTTTTGACCAGTTTATATAATTTCCCCCTGCTGCAGAGATACAGCTGTTGAGCTCAGCCAGTTCCCTCTTTTCCAGGAATCTCAGCAACTGTTTCAAGACCTGACCCCACTGTCAGTCATTCCTGGGACTCAGAGATGGTCCTTGAAGCAGCCTTGCTCTCTTTTACTACTGAATGATTTGTTTTGAATTTCATTTTGAATTTGCATTTTGCAGCACATACCAGCTGCTTGCAAGTCCCGTGGGAGGAAAGCTGGATATAAATTATGAAGAAGAAGGAAGGATTGGACATCAGGTTACTTGTGGCTCCTCAGAAAGCCACAGGAGGGCCGTAGACTTAGGTCTTCATGGCAGCATCAGAAGAGCAAGAAAGGAGCCTTTGAATTACCGAGCTGATCTGCATTGAGACCCTCATCCGTGCGGCAGCAGCTTCGTGTATTTGCTTCTGGGCCTGTGCATTTTGGACTCTATCTGTACATACACCTGTCATGTCTGTGGTTTGAAACATCCCTTTGAGCTACCCTCAAATCACAAGTTTCTCTCAAAAAATGACAAAAGCTGTCTCCATATGGTCTGTGTGGTATTTGAAGAAGTGCTGAGTGAAGTTTGTAAGGTATGATTCAGTGGTTCGTGCTGTTTCTGTGAAGTCTGCTCACGATCTCACTACCTTCAAAAGACCCTGGTTAAGATACCTTTCCCCCTGGGATACTTGGTTTGGGAGAGTTTGAAAGAAGTAGGTAGACCTAGTTACTGATCTGATTTGCAGGTCGGTATGACGATGTGTTAGTGACCTGTTGTGAGTGCTGAAGTGTGTCCAAGAATGTAATGTGGAGGACAGTTACAGCTCAGAGTGTCGGCATGCCAGGCAGAAGCCCTCACTGTGGAGCTGCAGAAGAGCTCAGCCATTAAGAGTTCTTATCGTTCTCCAGGTTCAGTTCCCACCATCAATATCAGGTGGCTTACAACCTCCTGCAACTCCAGTTCCAGGGGCTCTGATGCCCTTCAGCCTCTGCTGGCACCTGCAAGCAAGTGGTGCACATAAACCCATGCAGGTATACACGCACATAAAAATAAACAATTAAAAAAGAAGAAGTTCTTGCTGGTGATGCACTTAAGTCCACGAGCACGCGTACAAACACATAAAAATAAATTTTTGAAAAGAAGAAATCCCTGGTATGAAGTCTTTTGCAAGAACTCTTATGTAAGAGTTCCAGCAAGGAGCTGTTGTACAACAGGGAAGGAGCATCTACCCCTAGATGGTCCTCTGCTAAACGCCCCCTCCAGGGGCAGGAGCTTTGGCCTGTTTTGTATATAGGCTAATTTTCTAGTGCCTAGCATAGAATGTACAGGTGATGAATGAGTGAAGGGTGGATGGATGGATGGATGGATGGATGGATGGATGGATGGGTGGATGGATCAATGGATGGATGGATGGATGGATGGATCAATGGATGGATGGATCAATGGGCAGGAGTGATGGCAGATTCCATCAAAGGCTAGGAGGCCAAAGAGACAGGGTTGAGCTGAGAAGAAGAGCCATGCAAAGGCTAGTGATGTTTGGTAAAGGTAGTTAATGTACAGGAGAATGAGCCAGACTTTACAGGCCTTGTGTCTGGTGCCCCAGGGGCTACCAAAAAACCCAGGAAACCAACGAACCCAGCCCCTTAGGAATGTGTGATAATGGGTGCCAACAGACTAATGATCAGCCCCAAACAGTAATGCTCAAGGGGCCACAGACATACCTGAAAGCTGGTGGGTACATCCTCAGGGTCTCTGCAATCACCATGTCCAGATAAGGCAGACCTTCCTGCAGGTTTCTGTACTCAGGGGCAGGCTGAGGCAGGAGGCAGACAAAAGGAGGTTGTGTTAGAAGGAATCTCACAGCTCTTGGTTTTTTTCATGAGCTCTGATCCAAACTTTAACAAACATTTCTGAGAAAGTCCCACAAGATGAGAAGTAGATTCCATCCAGATGGCCTCACAGTAGCCCCCAGCATGCTCTGTTTGTTTCATTTCTTGGTGTTTTATATTACTGAAGACAAACAAATGCAGCCTTGGATTTGGGGGTCTTTGGCTGTACTGTAAAGAGATCTAGTGTGAGGGTTTGTATTGTCAACTTGACAGAAGGGAGAGTCATCTGGGAGATGGGATTGCAGTGTATTATCTTGATAGGGTTAATTGAGGGGGAAGACCCACCCACTGTGGGCGACACCATTCCCTGGGCTGGGATCCTGGACTGTGGATGGAGAAAGCAAGTTGAGAGTTGGCATGCATGCTTCCACTGCTCTCTCTGTGAACATGTGACCAGCTGCTCTAAGCTCCTGATTCCTTGACTTCTCCACCAGGATAGGCTGCCACTTGGAATTGAAACCGAAAACAAACCATTTCCCCTTCGGCGTTGTCTGTATTTTGATCACAGCCACAGGAAAAGCAACAAAAGCAGACTCTTAATACTACAGTTCCAGTCCCATTTATTGGGAGCTGATGGCATGGCTAAGCATGGCAAGCCTGTGCTCTTGTTTAATCTGCCCAGCAAAGCAAGGTGGCAGCTTTTCCCTGTCTCTGAGAGGCTGTCACCTGGATGGTAATTGGTACAGCAGTAAAGCTAAGAGACACACAGAGATGCAGCAAAGAATAAAAGCTTGCAACAGTTAGCAAGGATGAACAGTTGACACAACCCTCCAAAGCTATTATATACCAGCAGGAAGAGACAGCTCAGACAAAAAGCTGTCAAAGGGTATGAAAAGGCAAAGCCCAAGAGGAGGGATACAAGTCACAATGAAAAAAATTGCAAAATCGTAATACTCTGTTTCTTGCACATCAGATTAGAAGTTGGAAAAGGCTGATTAAATTTGGGGCAGTTGTCAGGGTTCCTAACATCTGGTGACTCTCAAGGGGAGGACAGATTGGTGTGTGTAGTCACCAGGGTGTGGGGCAGGGTCTGACCCAGGCACCCCCAGCCTGTCACTGTGCTGTGTGTGTGTGTGTGTGTATTTTCTGTTTGACAGGTGTTACTGTTCATCTCTGAAATGTTCCCACAGACTCATGTTTTGAATGCTTGTTTCTCCAGATGGTAGAGAGCATTAATTAGCACGATCAGGGCCCTTTAAGAGGTGAAGCCTAGCTTCTGGAAGCAGGCAACTAGAGGCAGGCCTTGGTTGTTAAAGCCTAGGTCCTGGTCTTCTGAGCAAATGCCACCAAAGCTCCTGTCCCTCCACTGTGTTTTCACCACTTCGGTGAACCAAACTCACTGAGACCATGAGAACAATCCTTTCTAAGTGTCATTCATGTCAGGTGTTTTGCTATAGCAAGGGAGAAGAATAACAAACACACTGGGTGACAGCCTTGCTCCTTTCAGTTCTGGGGGAGGGCTTTCTTCTGTGCTCCACTCCTCTGCAGAGCAGCAAGAGGCAGCCCACAGACCAAGTCCATCCTACAGCTGTCACTCTCCACCGGCAGGCCCCAGGTGGCTTTACTCTACTTTCAAGAAAGAGGCCCACAACAAGGAGACCACAAGGCCATACTGCCAGGTGGGGCACTGCTAGTCCCCTAGTGAGCATCCTGGGACAGCAACAGGGTTACCTGGGAAACTGCTATAAATGCAGAAAAGCTAGTGGCAGGAGAGGAAGCAGGGTCAGGACACCTGGAGTCTTGACGCCTATAAGAAATACTTTAGATAATCTCTGATGGTTCAGCCATTCAATAAAACATAGCTGTTAGTGATGGGTCATCATGCACCAGGTCACAGCAAATGTACGTAGTTGAACTCCCTGTCTGAATGCTCAAGAGTTTGGAAGGCAAACTCATGTAATGTAAAATGTCAGCCATCGCCTGGCTTTCCCAATGCTTGCCCACTTCCACTCTGGTCTCTTATTTGGCATCACATTTCCATCTCTGTCCTAGGCCCTGTGCGTGCGGCTGGTGCTCTGTGATTGTTGTCTTGAGACTCTTAATAACCTCACTGTTAGATTTGCGCTCTGGGGTGAAGTGAGAAAGAACTTGGGTGCTTGCTTGTTCTGGGGCTCGGATGGCTGCCCCTTTCCCCCCTGGGCTGCCTTCCCTGGAGGATTTCTCAGTTGCCTTCTTTGTTCTGACCCTTAGACACAGACACAAGTGAATGTGAATGGGGTTCACATATATTGCAGCATCTTGGGGTGACCATGGTGGTCATCTTAGTTTCAAGCTGGAAGAGCATGGGGTATGTGGTGGGACTGGCTGGAGGGCACACAGATTCAAGACTCCTGGAAGAAGTCTTCTGTGGGTACTGTGGGGAGAGAAGATACCTGGACCCTACTCCAGCCAGCCTTGGGACTGGGGTTCAGGATACCTGTGAAGGTCTGGATTCCCTCAGCCCAGGCCTGAAGAAACTTGAGAGTTCTGGGGATACTTTCTCTTCTTCTTTCCATCTTCAACAGTTTGGTTTGTGTTTGTGTCCTCTGGCCTTTGAGTTCACAAAACATGAGTTGCACTACTTCTGTGGTTCTACATGCAACTTTGGAAAGTGGCTCTGTATGATATAAAGATAGGTGGACAATTCATGGAAATAATTGAAAATTTAGATAATTTTTTCTTTACTAAGGATGACACTGAGTAGAAATGAAACAGCAGCATGGCAAACAAGAGACCTTGGAGGAAAGGGAGCCGCACTCCACCTGCATGTTCAGCAGTCCTCCTGCCTTTTGAGTAAAGAGTCCCATGTTTGCATGTTGCTTTAGGCCTCACAAATTGTATAGTCAGTTTTGTAAGACATGACTGGTCAGTCCAAGGGGACTAGTGTAGAAATCTGGATTGAGACAAAGGAAAGGGAGCCTGGAGTTGGGAGTGGGTAAGTCATGAGCTGTTGGTGGCCACCTTCTGCTTCCTGGGTTAGTGAGCATAAAACACCAGTTGGGTCAAGAAAGAAACAAAGTAGATGCAAAGAGAGAAGCAGAGGCAAAGCACAGAGATCATTTCCTGGTGCCTCTTAGAGTTCTTCTTGGTCCTGTCTGTCTGCTCCAGGCACATTCCCACTTGTGGACCAAGTCAGTGACATTTTGAACCCTGCTGTCTGCAACCACAGGAGTCCTAACAAATGCAAGAATGTGAGAGACAAGAAGAAAGAGAGGGAGGGAGAGACATGGTGACTATACCGCAATATAGAACTCTCTCTCTCTCTCTCTCTCTCTCTCTCTCTCACACACACACACACACACACACACACACCCCACACACAAAACATAAATTGTGTGTCTCTCTGTGTGTGTATGTATGTATGTATGTATATAAATTAGATGTAGGAGATGTGGGATAACTGACACCTTCATTATAAAGTCAGCACCTTTATTCTTTCTCTGCATTGTCTTTCACTGCCCCTAAACTTCAACTCAAGTGCTCCTGTGAGCATCACGATTGTCCAGTGTTCTAACTTTGTAGGCACTCGGGCCCACTCTCTGGGGATTTGGTGGCCTGTGGTGGGGCTCTCAAGAGCCTTCCTGGAACCTCAAGTGACCGCAACACAGGAAGTGTAAGCATACAAGGTAAAGAGAAACACACCCTTCCTGCATTTGAGTTCCATCCAGGCCAGGCAACAAAAGTCCAGGATCTCAGAGACACAAAGGGTCTGAGCTGAGCCTGCCAGCAGAGGGCAGCAAGTGGATGGTAAATAGGGACACCCCAGTTCCTGAAAGGGACCATAGAAATCATTATATGTGACTTCTTCATGATACAGGGGAGGGAAAACAAAAACCAAAAACCAAAAAACCCCAGAGCGAGGGAGGAAGCCTGTGAGCCCAGAGTCTTGCTGAGAGTGTGTTCTGAGTACTTCCCACCTAGGGCTCTCACAGTGAACCTTAGACAGCTTGGTGCCAGAGATCCAGAGTGACAAGGGCCCTGACATTTGGGGAACCACACTTGTAACAGATAGAGGAGAGGCTTGGGAGGAACAGAGCTTCTCATTCATGGGAAACCATTCATTCCTTTACCCAGGCTGTAAGCCCTGTGCCAGGCACAAGAGGTGCACGATTGCACACCAGCTCATGGATTTCCTCCAGTTCCCAGTCAAGCATGGTGTAAGCAAGTGGATGGGGGTGAGATGGGAGAGGAGAGGACACACATCACTGGCAGCCGCCCGGAGGGAGCCATGTCCACGCTGGCCTTCATAAAGAGAGGTGTGTGGATGATACTTCAGACTAGGATGAAGCAAATACTACAGTTCCATCAGGGGACTTGGTTGGTTTTTTTAAAGAATCATGGCTTATTTTATTTTTAGTGCAGTGATGACGTTATGAATTGTAATGTAAATATCTGATATGTAGGTGGTCTTAGGCGACATCTGGAAAGGGTCATTCAGTCCCCAAAGAGGTCACAAACCACAGGTTGAGGACCACTTCTATCATCCCTACACTAGTGAGGAAGAGACAGGAGAAAACCTGGGTCTTGAAGACCAGCTAGTCTAACCAAATTAACAAGCTCTAGGTTCAGTGAGAGATCCTGTTTCAAAGAGATAAAATATACCCCATGTCCCCCTAACCCCCAAAGCATTCTTGGAAGAAAAGGCTGGAGGTTCATTCAACATGTTTAAAATAGAAATAGCATCTGTTGGAGCTGGCAAGAAGGCTCAGTGGGTAAGTGCTTGCTGAACAAGCTCCAGGACCCAAGTTCAAATACCGTAGCACCCATATAAAATATTCTCTTACTTCCAGCCAGGCAACATATCGAATATCTAAGTTTCTGAAAGAGATTATGAAGTCACTCTGGGTTCTGCCACCTCCAGACTTAGAAATAAGGAACCTGAAACCCACCTCTCACTGGTGAAAACGCCCCATCTGTCCCTCTCCCTGACCATTCCTTGGGGAGCCACCATATTCCACAAGTGAATGACACAGTTATGAATGGATCATACAACAGTTACAGCTTTGGTCCAGCTGCCAGGCACCATCGTGGGTCACCTCTGATGTCCCACCTCAATTCACAGGAAAGGCTAATGCATGATAAAAATGGCAGCTTCTGGAAACTGGAACAAACTGGTTGGTGTTTCTGATGGGAAACACCCACTGGCAAGACTCCGCTGTTCAAGAAGAGATATCTGTCTTCTGTAAGGAGTGTTAGTAAGAAAGTGATTCCCAAAGCTTATTAAAGCCATATCAACTGGGATTTGCTTTATAAAATGAATTTCTGGGCTCCTAGAAAGGAGAAAATTAAATATCAGGAAAATGGAAATTTAAAAAGTACGTGGGACCTCCCCCATGTTTACACTAGAGCGCGAGGATCCCTTGATTTTCAGAGAGATTTTCACTTATGTTTGGTCCTCACTGGACAGTAAATTCTAGTTTTATTTCTTTGGGTTTTGGTCTCTTTTTAAAAATTAATTTATTTTTACCTTATGTTCATTGGTGTTTTGTCTTAATGTATATCCGTGTAAGGGCAACAGAGTCCCTGGAACTGGAGTTATGGATGGTTGTGAGGCAGCATGTGGGTGCTAAGGACTGAACCAGGGTGCTCTACAAGGGGTCGTCTGCAGGTGCCGTTAACCCCTGAACCATTTCTCCAGTTGCCTATATTGAACTTATTAAACACTGTTTTATTTTTGTTTTTGTTATGTTTTGTTTCCTTTTTTTGAGATAGGATCTTTTGCCTTGTGATCCTCCTGCCTCACTTTCCTCAGCGCTGGGATTACAGGTATGTGTCACCACACCAACGTTATTGACACATCTTTTAAGTGGAAAACAATATTTCCCTTTCCTGGTTGCCTTATGTTTCTACATTTAGATTTTTCACCCCTCCCTCATTACATTTAGGGATTTTTTTTTTTCTGTGTATGTGTGTATTAAGTGTTGTCATGTTCTTTGAAAGCTAGACACACGCTCTTACTCATAGACCGACACATAGCCACACACTAACTGGATGCACAGATGTGACCTGGAGTGTAAATGAAGATGGCATTGATTTACAAAGACTTTCTCCTGTAGATGCAGGGACCTAATGGAAACCAACATTTTCTTGTTTTGTCAACAGGAATAAAAATGGCTAACTCCGATTGTTCCTCTCCAGTGGCATCACGTGGCATTGATAATCCCCACCGCCACCTGCCAAGGCTATTCCTGTGTTGTACAAACAGGGCCTAGTAATGTCTCCTTTCTCTCTAGAAGCAGGGAATTAGAAATCTTTTAAGTGTAGGGACAGTTGGGGGAAATACAGACACAGGAAGAAAAAGGTCCCATGTACCTGGATTCTCCAGGGAGCACAGACCATAGCACAAAACGGATCCATGGAAAAAGTGATGACCTCAGCCCTGTCACTTTGACCACAAACTGAGGAGCAACCCCTCCCCCAACCCCAACCTCCACACACCTAACCTGAGGCACATTGCCTGGCTTCTCCCTGTTTGTACTGGCTGGTTTTGTGTGTTCACTTGATACAAGTTAGAGTCATCAGAGAGGAAAGAGCCTCAGTTGAAGAAATGCTTCCATGAGATTCAGCTGTTAGGCATCTTGTCAATTAGTGATCAGTGAGGGAGGGCCCAGCCCAAAGTGGGTGGGGCCATCCCTGGGCTGTTAGTCCTGGGTTCTATAAGAAGGCAAGCTGAGCAAGCCAGGGGAAGCAAGCCAGTAAGCAGCGTGGTCTTTGCTTCAGATCCTGCCTCCAGGTTCCTGCCCTGCTTGAGTTCCTGTCCTGTCTTCCTTTAGTGATGAACAACAATGTGAAAGTGTAAGCTGAATAAACCCTTTCCTCCTCAGTTTGCTTCTTGTTCATGGAATTTCATCACAGCAATAAAAACTCTGAATGAGATACTGCCAGTCCTGGGGTCTTCCTGCCTGGCCTGGGTTTTCCCTGCCTGGCCTGTGGTCTCACTGGCTTCCTTTAACTTCCTCCCAACTGAGGGTTCATCTCTAAGATTTCATAGGAGTTCGTTCAGTGGGTTTCTGTCAGCTGTTTCAGAGTGAGAAGCCACAGGGACTGGATGTGGGTCCTCTGTGTGTGTGTGTGTGTGTGCTCATTCATGCACACACTCTTAAGTTTCCTGGCTTATGTAGCAATGTTCTGAAAGTACTGTGCTAGTTTTAAAGAATTTGGCAGTTAGAGGCAGAAATACATTCATAGCTTAGAGGAAGCCATGAGGAGCGTGTACATGGCATCTATTTATATCCACATTAAAAGAAAAGAGCCAGAATTCATTTCACACAAACAAAGGGATTGATTATTTCAGGTGTGCCTGGGAGGCCCAGGCCATTAAGGGATTAGCTGAGGGGACAAACCAAAGGATATATAATACTTGCACAGGAATACTCACACCATCTGCATACCACAGACATGCACTCACACACCACATACCACACACTCACACACCCCACATATATACACCACATACCACACACACCACATACACATCACATATATACACCACATATCACACACACACCACGAACATACATACACACACCACGTACCACACACACAAATACACACACAGCACATACCACACACACATATACACCACATACACCACATACACCACATACAGACACCACATACCACATATGTGGTAACACACACATATCACATACCACCCACATACCACACACACACACACACTACATACCACACATGCACATACCACATATTGCACACACATACATACCACATACCATACATATACATGCCACATACCACACACACCACATACCACACACATACCACATATTGTACACACATACATACCACATACCATACACATTCACACATACACACCACACATATGTATGCACATGCACACATGAATGAACACACATATCATCATCATCACCATCATCACCATCACCACCACCATATCATCCCTCTCCACCTAAGGCCCCAGGTTGAAAGTCATAAGCCATGCCAACCCTCTGTAGGATCTTGCATTTAGAGAATAAAAACCATAGGATTTCATCTTGTGAGTTTCTGTTCCCTAATCAGAGATCCTATATCTGTATACCATTCAATCCTCAGAACTGCCCTGAGATAGGCAGGACAACTTTTGTTGTCCATCTTGTAATGGATGTTCCTCTTCCCCCCCCATAGTCCCAGAGGCTAAGTGTCCTATTCCAGACCACATGGCTAGTAAAAAGTAGTCTTGAGACTGAGTTCAGGTCTTCGATGCCAAGCCTGTTTTGCCCTACCACCCACCTCCGCCTTCTTCCCCCTCTTCCAGACCAAGAGACACAACATTCTAGAACTCTATGGTGCTCTGTGTCCCACTCCTGTGTCAGCCATTTCAGAAGTACCTGACAGAGAACACAAAGATGGCTTTGCCTCCCTCCCCACCACCAAGCTTTTATCAATGGCATGTTTAGTAAGCAGGCTCTGTGTCTGCCTCTTTGGCTCAGAATTGTCTGTGATCTGTCCATGTGGAGTGTAGCTGTAGTTGTAACACCCCCTCTGCCTCTTGCTGTTTCTTCTGTGCTCAGGATGGTACCCAGGGCATTGTATATACTAGTCAGGGATGCTGCCACTAAGCACACTCTCAAGTGTGCCACCATTACCATGGATACATCACCAGGGGCCCATCCTTTCTCTTGCAGGTAGCTCCCAGTTTGGAGGCCATCATGAACAAAGGTGATGAGAATATTCTTATCTATGGTTTTGGGTGAGTTTGGACACAGGTTCCTAGGGTATGTGTCCAGGAATAAACTGCAGGGGTCCTAAACATGTGTAGCCTCAGCTGTAGTAGATATTTCAAGCCGGTTTACAAATGGTTTGTGATGCCTGAAATTTTGGGGATGAATCCATCAAAAAACAGCAAGTTGACATCTTAGTTTCCCCCATTTATTCCGACTCCATCTTTTCCCCCATGCCTTCCCTCGATCCATTCTGATCGTCTGAAGTCTAGCAGTTTGAGTTATCCCAGGAAAGGGTTGAGACAACAAACTTGGGTGCTGTTTGGGGAGTTGAATTATTTATTCAACTAGTGTGTGCTTGTGGTGGTATAGGGGGAGAGGGGACCAATTAAGACATATCTAAAAAAAAGCATATTTTTAAAAAAATCGCCCCAATTATCAAATGCACTGCAAGTACTCATAGGCAAAAGTGCGTCCTGGCATCAAGCAAATTTACGCTTTTGAATTAGCTGCTGTTTTATAATATTTAGCATTCTGTCCTCTCCATTAGCATGAATCATTCAGACTTGATTGTATTCGAAGCTTAGAGAAATAAGCCCTTTTGTAAATGATCGTTAAATCACCCAGCCTGCTCTCTGGGTGTGAAGAAAGAGTGGACTGCGTTTAATTTGCAGGGAAAATGTATTTATTCACTCATTCCACAGATAGACATTGCTTAGCAGCCTGTGGGGGGTGGGGAGGGTGGAGAGGAGGAGATAAGATGCAATCCCAGAGCATATGGAATTCATTGTGTGTCGTGGAAGCCATTCATTTATTCATGCAAAGATTTATTGTTCTGGTGGGGCCACTGATGGCTCCGGAAGAGTGGAGGTAACACAGTGAAAATGGTATTTTTGTGATCTGACAAGGACAGGAAGAAAAGATGGAGCAGGAGGAGCTGGGAAACAAGGCAGGGGGTTGTTTCGGAACAATCAGCTTCAGGCAGTAAGCTAGGCACCTCCATCTTGGTGCTGTCTGCTGGTGCTAGGGTGGGGTGGGGTCACCCCAAGGCATTCAGATTCAATTGGTGTTTTTTTTTTTTTTTTCAAGCTCCCCAAGGGGTTCTCGAATGTAGCCTGGGTATCACAATCACAGTCAGAAAGGAAGAGTAGAGGGGAGGGGAGGCTTGGGATACCAAGGTCCACAGGGAAGGGTCCACAGCTTCACTGCTGGTGGCGGGGAGAAAGATGGAAACAGGATCCACAGGGTAGAGGAGGCACTTGGTACCTGAAGATCTGTGTTAGCCCCCCCCCCCCCCCACCCACCCAGGGACAGCAGCTTGTGCCTGGAAGTGGGAAGATGAAACCCAGTCACACAAAGTGCCTGCTCCCTTTGGGGATTAAGAGAAAGAAAAGCACAGAGGGACTGAACCTTCACTACTGCCCAGTGGAGGTGGCTGGTTCACTAGAAAGGGACTTGAACAACATCTCAGATTGCTGTAATCTGGTTCCAAACAGTAGCCGACAGTCCATGTGTTAGAGGCTCACCCAGGAAAACAGCAGGCCTGTGCTTTCTGGAAGTGGTGGGCACATAGGAGGTGGGACTTAAGGTGAGGTCATCCAGTTGTTGGAAGGTTGACCTTGTGGGGGATAGTGAGACCCAAGCCCATTTCTCTTCTGCTAGCCTCTCAGCCATGAGCTGAAGGCTTCACTCCACCGAATCCTGCCTGTTCTAGGCAACAAAGGTCTACAACCAAGACTATAACCCTCATAACTGGAAGCCCAAACAACCCTTCTTCTCTTTACTTGTCGACTCTTTTCAGTATTTGCTATTGGGACAAAAAGCTGACGAGTACATGGCTCACCTCTTATCAAGGGCCAGGGTCAGGACTATGGAAGGCTAGTGCACTGTCAGCCAGGGGAGGAGGGGGGCCAGAACAGACACCAGTGAGCAGACAAAGGGCAAACAGAAGAAGTGAGCTACAGGGAGTAATGTGAAACTCACACATCATGTGTCCTGAAAGGACTGGAAACAGACTGAATTCGGGGAATAATAGTGTGTCTGTCACATGTCATAGATCACGTATGTGGCAAAGAAATGCTGTGTGATATTAGCAGAGGTGCCTTTGTCAATGGGTGGGAGACCCCAAGGTGCCTCCACCTCTGGGTTGGTCTGATGTACGAGAGTCATACCTCATCTGCTCAAAGACAGCTCTGTGAGCCTAGCATGCTTTAGTCACTCTGTCAGACCAAGTAAATGCCACGGGAAAGCGAAGTGGTACACGATTTACTATCCACCCACCCCTACTTCCTGTGTGCTTTTTGTTGATAATCTACCCTGAGAGTCAGAGTAGGTCACTCACTGTTTGGAGAAATGGTAAACAAAGATAAGGGCTCTGAGCACTGGAATTTATTTTTTTATCCACCTGGCCTAAAAACCACTGCCTGTTAAATTTAGACGGCCGGTTCCAGCCGGTTCCAGACCCCTCCCGCCCTCCTGCTTCCTGCCCCTTCTCTACCACCATGCCTGTGGTGTGCTCTCTGCTGGTTGTGGAATATGAAATATATTCACGGAGCTTGGGCCAGAGTCAGCCTGTCTGGACGTTATCAGAATGTATCATTGGAGGGCCTGAGAGACAAGAGCCATTTCCTCTGGTCTCCAGCTCAGTTCACCAGTGTAGCAGCAGCCGCCAAAGGCTGCCCAAATATTTACCCACACATCCTCCCAGGCAGGGCTCCTGGGCTTCTGTCTCACACTGTCATAAGTGGGCCTGGTCCCACGGGATGTCACAGTGTTTCCAGCAGACCATCTTAGGTTTGTTTGCAAGGTCACCTTCCACCTGCCCAGAATCTATCATTAAATGGCCACCCCCTGCCCATATGTCATAAATCCCTTTGCAATCAGCTCTAAGATCCAGAGAAACCCTTCTTGTTGACTCGGAGTTCTGTTGTTTTGAATATGACTTCAAATAAATGAGCCATTGTCTGGGCTGAGAATTTTCTAGAAAAAAATCAGCATTGTGATGAGATTTATTATAATAGGATTTATAGGATTTACACACACACACACACACACACACACACACACACACACACACACACACACACGTCTTCAGATCCCTATTGTCTGCTCAGTCTATTTTCAAAGGTCAGGGTATGAGTGAGGAGGAGGGCCAAGTCCAAGCCAGGCAGGAAAAGTGCTTTCCTCTATTAAGATGAACCCTTGTTTGTTCAAGAGTGAAATCTAGAGGCCCAAATAGTGTCTGGTACCATTAAGAATCATTGAGAATTGAGACTCTTTTTATTTACTTGCTTTGATTTTATATGTATGTATGTGCCTGCCTGGCTGTTTTGCATGCAGTGCCTGTGAAGGCCAGAAGAGGGCATTAGTTCCCCTGGGACTGTAGTTACAAGCCACTCTGAGCATGCTGGGAATTAAAACCTGGTTCCCTACAAGAACAGTATGGTGCTTTTAACTGCTGCATGATCCCTCCAGCCCCCTACAGGTATTTTTTTGTGCACCAGCTCAGGAGAAAAAGAGTTAGCCACTAGTGTTCTTGCTGGCACTGGGTATCAGTCATGGGACACTTCAAAGAAAACACGAGAGGAAATCCCCAGGTTCCAGAAGTGTAACCCTGTCATGAGGAACCATAGGCTAGACAGGTGAAATAGCACTCTCAAAATGTTCAGCAAATGAGGGGCGGAGGCAGCTTCAGAGCACAGGCCAATAGATGGAGTCTCAGCACCGTGCTTTCTGCGAATAGTGCTAGAGAGGGGAGCATTTAACGACAAAACCAGGGTAAGAACCCCCAGATATACACCCCTGGATGTGTTCTCTCTGTTCTGTTTTCTTTCCCCCTTGTCCTCCCTTTCTTGCTTGGCTGTGTTAGAGATGAAGATTCCTGGGACCTCACACACGCTGAGCCACTGTTCTATGTCTGAGCTGAACTTCCGGTTCTCCGTGGCCCATCCACCTCAGGTGACCACAGAAAATCCCAAGGAAGACAGCTTACTTGCGGGATGAAGTCGGGTCTGCTCTGGATCAACGGAATAGGAGGTGAGCTGGAGTAGCGTGACTTTGCATTCCTCAGCACCCTCATTCACACCCCTGCTCACAAGCAGGCAGTGTGGGCCAGTACTCCCGCCCTCCTCCCTCTCTCTGGGGAACACCGAGGGAAGCCATGAGAGTAAACAGAGAGAAGGCATGGACTCTGATGCAAGTGCTTCCTAGGACTGGATCTGACCTTGAGAAACTGCTGTCTGTTGTTCCAGCCCCCAGCCTATGGTGATTTTGCCACAGCAACCTGAATTTAGACGAAAAGTGCTTTTTATTTAATCTCTCTCTCTCTCTCTCTCTCTCTCTCTCTCTCTCTCTCTCTCTCTCTCTCTCTCTGTGTGTGTGTGTGTGTGTGTGTGTGTGTGCGTGTGTGTGTTTATAATACTGCACAGGACATTCTTGTGCTATAAGACTATCATGCATTGCTTATCTGAAATTCAGATTTAACTGGATATCTTATTCTTGCTTGCCAGTCTGGCAGCTTGAGGGTGGTCCTGACCGTGCTAAGTTGAAAGATGTGTGGTTAGACCAATGCTCTCAGGGGTGTGTTTGGGTCTGGAGACCAGTCAAAGAACTCAGGAAGGAAACTCAGAGGTCTTGTGGGTTTAGTATTCATTTTATGTACCCAGAGCCCCAGTGAAGTCAGAGCAGCTGCTCATACAGGTCTACTTGCTGCTTTCTGGAAGAAAGGGCATTGGGTCAGCTATGCTTTAACATTTACCCAGCCCCCCCCCCCCCCATGATGTGAGGCAGTCCTTTCTGGTGGCAGAAGGATGGAAGGCGTTACTGAGTACATCCTCCAAGGTGAGGTAGGGCTGCAGCTCAGTGGGCCAGATGGACCCAGGTTCAACTATTTTCTGGTCATGGCTGTGGGAAGAGAGCTTCCAGGGGACTCCTGTGTTTCTCAGCTCGAGACCAGATTCTGGTCCTGGGCTCCTTGCTGTGTCGAACCCTGTCTTCCTGAGGAGAGGAGTACCATAGTGACTTCCTTTCTTTCCATGGCACTTTATGAACTGCAGGATTTGTGCAAGGCTAATGACTCCCCTGTCCCGAAGACAACTAAGACTCTGTTGGTTTGAATGAGTAATATCTTCCAGAGGCTCATGTATCTGAATACTGGGTTTCCTGTTAGTCATGTATTTGGGGACGTTATGGAACTTTCAAAGGTACAGCCTTGCTGGAGGAAGTACGTCACTGGGGGTGGGCTTTGAGGGTCAGAGCCGTTCTAGTCTCCATTCTAGTCTGTTTGCTCTACTTCCTCTGTGCAATCGAGAGAGGATCTCACAGCTTCCGGCTGTCACGCCTCTTCCGCTATTATTGACTCTTCCTCTGGAATTGTAAGCCACAGTTGCAAATTGTGTCTGGTTATGGTATTTTATCGCAGTAAATTTCACACAGAAAAGTAACCGATGCAGTCTCCCAGTGACTACTCATGGAGGGAGCGGAGGCGCCAGAGCTTAGGTAGCAATGGGAGAGCTGGGGCTGAACCTGGGGCTGTTTGCGCCCTCTTGTAACACTGTGGCCTCTCTCCTTTCCACCTGGTGCTATTTTAGGTCTTTCTCTGCAGCTGGTGGCTCTCCTGAGAAGGACTTCTTGCCAAAAGTGGCCTCTGCAAGGGCAAAACTAAAAGCAGAAAGGCCCCTAGAGAAAGATGGCATGAATTTCCCTCCTATGCCACGCCCCTTCTCCAGCTGAAAGTGAAGCAGAATGATGCTTATGGGGAAAAAGGTTATTTTTTGTTTGTTTGTTTGTTTTAAAATTAATTTGGGGTGGGGATTTACTCAGGGACAGCACCTGCCTCCGAGTCTTATTTTCCATAGACCATAGTTTAGTAATTGCTCAGAGTGGCTCTGCTCCATGCTTTCAGACTCCAAACGTCTAGCTGAGTCCCAATGAAGTGGGCTGCCAGCAGCTCTGCAAATAGACTCCTATAGGCCTCTCCAGAGGGCCTGTGGCTCCCCTCTACTCCCTGTGGCATGTGGCCATGGAAGATACGGAGGCCACAGTGGGCTCTCGGGGAGATCCGGGCTGTTGGTGCACCTTTCTGCGTCTCCTCATGATCCAGCCGCATAGCACTACAGGAGGAGCGCAGAAGCCTCAGGGCTCTGCATCTTTCATGGAGTGGGAAGTGTCTCCCCCTCTCGCTCCTCAATGATCTGATGGGGGACCCCTCCTCATTTTCTGGGTCATCTGAGCCTGTGGCACCCAAGGAGTCACACAAAGGCCACTCCACCTGTTCTCTTTAGAGCTTTCTGATCCCCCGGGCCTTCCACCAGCCCCAGCTCTGGGTCCTGCACTCAGAACCCTCTTTTGGCTTTCTTATCTCTGTTGATTGGGCTGTTCTAATGTGGGAAAACCCCCAAAGGGATGGCCAGCTATGGCCCCATGAGAACAAGTCACCCCCTTAGTCACACAGGACGGAAGATCTTCAGCCTATGTGTTTATTTCAGTGATGGAGTCTTGCAGAAATAAACCCTCTCCCCTAATAAGAATGTTGTCTGCCTCACCAGAATCCATTTAGCTTCCCATGGGACCCCTTCAGGTCTGTGCACTACTTTTCCTATGGCTGAGTGCTGGCTGTATCTGCTCTGCACCCAGCACCGTGGAAAGCACGGAGAGAGATGGCCAGTGCACAGTCCCTGGGACCAAGTGCATAGGGACATTCTAGTGGATGGCTGGAAGTGAGAGCCCGGTAGCTTTCATGGGGACACTGTGAAGGTCAGGATCCGCCTTGGGTGGGGGTAGGGACATTGGAAAACCTTCCTTGGAGAACAGGAGCCTGATGTTGAAGCAATTTTCCAACTGCATTTGTGTTCTCTCACACAGAAACAATAAAAGCAGTTAAACAAGGTTTTGGAACAACGCTGAACCGTGTTCTGTTGCTGCTGCATGTTTATTGCCGTTTTATTGGCACACACTCTTCTGTGGTTTCTGCCTCACTTCAGCCTGGTCCCAGCCCAGAGATGGTGGTGGAGGCCTGTGTTAATGAGGGCAATTTGTTTTGGCTGGGGATCTTAGAGTCTTGTGTTTCTTTTGTCTCTATGCCTGCTGCTCTGGCCTTGTGCACACATGGATGCCTGGCTCTTCACCCTACAGTCTCAGGGCATCTGACCTCACACAGGGGCAAGGCTGCTCAAAGGGACTTAGCATGAAGGTTAGTTAGAGCGACTGAGAGAGTGAGTCTCTCTAGGTATCAGAGGTGGCGTTCCAAGTCACATCAGGGAGGCCCCTAGGGGAGGGCCAACCTGCTGTAGACTGGATTGTTGGAACAGGCAGCCACGAGCAGAAGTCAAGTGTATACCCACACACACAGACACTGGAAGGGTGGGTGGTAAGGAGGTTAGGGGAAGAAGATTCTCTCTCTCTCTCTCTCTCTCTCTCTCTCTGTGTGTGTGTGTGTGTGTGTGTGTGTGTGTGTGTGTGTGTGTGTGTTGGAGGTGGGAGGGCCAGGAAGCCATCAGCAATCCTGAGGCATGGGCACAGCTGAGCTGGATCCCTTTAAGGACCAAGATAGGAGGTCTTAGGGGTCAGAACCAGGATAGAGGATGAATTTTGGGAGAACACAGTCATAAGTCACTGACAGGATGCAGGCCTGGGGCTGGCTGCTACGTGGGTGAACTGAGATGAACAGTTCTAAGTCTGGGCTGCTGAGGTCGGTAAATGAAGGAGGAGAGTCAGTTAGGGACAGGCACAGCTGGCACCCTGGACATCACCTGTATCACAAGCTGGGAAACCTTACAGGTGTTTGCAGGATCACCCTTCAGACCTTTGTCCTGGATGAGGGGCAGGGAGACATGGCTGTAATGAGGATAGGGTTGGGATGGAGAGATGCCAAGCCTGGGAGGGGGCGTGGAGTGGGAGCAGAGCCAGTGACATCATTTATGAGAAAGGGAAGTTGTAGGTCCTCAGAGTTCTGCGGGTGACTGTCACCTGTGCCATGTATAAAGGGAGTTGTAATTTATAGATGAGGGATGGGGGCCAGGGGATTTATAAGTAAGGTCAGTAGGACAGATGGTGGCATCTGGCAAAGGGTTTTGTGGCACGGAGTGAATAAAAACCGAACTTTGACTCTAAGGCCTGTGTGTCAGGGACAAACGAAAGACCCGGGAGAGAAGAGGCCAGTGGAGCAAGCCATGACGGATGCTTATGAGATGGGATGTAAACCAGGCAGGTGGAGTATTGGGGACCTCTTGGGACTGGGGTCTTAGGAGTCAGGACTATGCTGTTGAATGTGCAGCTCTGGCCAAGAGAAGGAAAGATGCTGTTGACTCTGGCCCTCCACTGCAAAGACCATATGGGACCTCTCTCTTTGGACCTGGAACAATGCATGAAACAGACTGCTTTGCCTGCTGAGCGCTGGTCCCAGTTAGTACAGGGCTGGGCAGAGCCACTTGGGAATCCTGCAGCCTGAGCCTCAACCCTCCCTGAGTATTGGTGGAGTTCTTTGGCATGGAGCGCCCCACCTCACCTAGCAAAGAATTTTTCCGGGACCAACAGGGCCACCCTTGAGAAGTTTAGACAGACATGTGCATCTATTTGGAAAGCAACGAAAACCTCACACTACATACTTTATTTCTGCTAAGGACCTGCAGGGTGAGAGGAAATGGACACAAATGAAGGCAGGAGAGGGACATCAGTAGTCCCTTCTAAAGGTTCCCCCATTCACTCCGTGTGTCCTCTCTCTGCTTATAGGTCACCAAGCATGACTAACTGGTCCTACTTTGGTTGGCACATGGCCCTAGAGCAGATGGCTGAGCAAACTCAATTCTCACCAGCCAGACAAGCAGGGACAGCCACCAAAGGCCGTCTGCATACACCCCTGAGCAAAGACATCCCTGTGTCTGCCAGACAGAATGCTATACAGCCGCTCTGCCCTGTGGCCTGCACCCTGGGCTTGCAATTTCATGAGCTGGCATCTAGAGTTCTCTAGAATTCCCTGTGAGTCACAAAAGTGCCACAAGCATTTTAGGAGTCAATACATCTGTGCCAAGGCTCAGAGAAAGCTTCAGAGGCTGAGGCAAGCAGAGGTGTCCCGTCTATGCAAGGTGGAGTTCGGATGTAGAGCAGACAAGGAACTGCGTCTGGGACTGTGTCTGGGACTCAGAATGCAGGGACAGGAGGAAGACCACATAGCCCAGATGGTGAAGCAAACCCAGATGCCCATGGAGCACCAGGAGGCACCATGACTCTGTGAGCTGGGGCCCAGAGGGCATGGGTGTGATGTGGAAGGGCCGCTGGCATCTGGTCTTACTGCAAGCGGGAGATGCCCTTGTCTGATATTCCTGGAAGGGAAGGACTGAAGGTAGCCTGAGTTTCCATTGCTTCAAGAAAAAGCTAGGACCTAGATTTTTGTAGAATTATGACTCTTCAAACACAGCAATTAGTACATATTTAAAAGCTAAAACAGCACCTCTCTAGCTGCACCTGGTTTATAGGCTGC
Organism: Arvicanthis niloticus; assembly: GCF_011762505.2. Lineage (NCBI taxonomy): Eukaryota > Metazoa > Chordata > Mammalia > Rodentia > Muridae > Arvicanthis > Arvicanthis niloticus. The sequence goes on from NC_047672.1 coordinate 24,490,442, forward strand.
CAGAGCTGACCTCTGTCCTCCACATGTAGCTATGACTGGACTCTGACGGCTGGGCAGCTCTGGGCATATGATTTGATGTCCGCCTACTTTTGGCCCAGTCCCTAAGATGCTGTGGTATTTGTCTCTCCACATAGCTAAGAAAATAATGTTCTTTCCCCAAACTTAGACTTGGCAGGTGGGTGGATTTCTGGTTTGAGAGTTGAATCTTAATGAGGAGCGCACCTGATAGGAAAGTGGCATCCCTTCTCAGGCACACTGCCACTCTTTGGAGTCTGGGACGTTCTCATGACCCTCAGAGTCTTCTAGGTCAAGGCAAGGGTGACCATGTCAACCTGTTCTCATTTTCAGGATGCCCAGGTGACTTTGTGTCCTAAAGTAATTCTTGTTTGGAATGTTGTTGTTGTTTTTTTTTTATCATACAAAACGAAGTCGAAACTGCCTGGAACTGGTTACTTTACATACTGCAATCCCTTTCTCTGATGAGTACTCTCAGTATTAAGGATCCCACCCCCATCAGGCAAGAGTTTTATAATTGCATGGCTGCTTTTAGGCTCAGAGGCCCCAAATGTAAGAATGAAACTGGGAGTGTGTGGAGACGTTGAATGGGATGGTGTCAAGGAGAGGCCTTCAGTCTTGGTGGGGAGTGTGGAAGTGAACCTTCATCTCAGGGTACCACTGAGTGCTGAGCTCTGGTGGACAGGAAGGGACAGCTTCCTTTTGTGTTATGGTTGCCATCTTTGAGCATACCTGGGGTGAGCAGGGGAGTTTGTTTGAGCATACCTGGGGTGAGCAGGGCTAAGCCACATACACCCGTTTCTAGAGACACAGAAGCTGCAGAGAGCCATACCAGCAAGCTCCCCAGGGCGAGTCCAGGGTGTAGCCAAGGATGAGAAACCCTTTGAGAGGCGGGGCCCATCACTGTAGATCCAAGCTGCCAAGCTCAAGATGGTAGCTTCTAGAACATTAGACCAAGACTAGTCCTTACAGATTGCTGGAAAGATTCTTCCAGGGTTTCCTGCAGTCGACTCCAAATTCCACCCTAGGAACTAGTACTGTATACCAGAAGCTTCTACAGAGTTTAAATTTGTTTCACCATTTGCCAGCTGGGCGGCCTGAGCCGACTCTGGCAGCTGTGGTTTCTCACCTAGTGCGAGAGAGAAGTGCTGGCCTTGCTTGCTGCTCCGAGCTGTGTCAGCACAAACCTCCATTCAAGGGTGGCTCAGAAGACAGCGTCTGCATAAGAAAACTCAGTGTTCAGCCTCCCCATGTCCCGCTGGGGCCCCTCCCCTCAGGCAGCCTTTGTAGATGGACCTGACCCAATCTCGGATTTGCTCTCTTTCTGAAGAGGCTCATAGAATGCCCACTGTACATCTCCCACTGTACATGGAGGAGGCTTCTATGAGGTAACTTTAGGAACAGGCTCCTGGAGAGTAGGCCAACTAGCATCTTGAGTAGAGGACCATTTAGTTGCCCTGCACACAGGGAAAGGTACAATTGTATGAGGGGAAGTAAGGTTATGGATGATGAATAGTCCATAGGATGCCCGTGATGCTCCAGACACTGTGCTGGGCATTGAGGATTCTGGGACAGCTGCCTCCTGACATGGAGCTTCCAGCCTAGGGAAGATGATTTGCATCCCATCAGCAAGTGTAAAGGTAAAGCACAAGGTGTTTTAAAAGGAGGATTTGAGGGCAACATGTGAGAATTGATCATGAAAAAAAAAAAATACAAGAATACCCAAAAGACTTAATTCAGGGAGAAAAGAAAGGGAAGTGCCATTTTCACTCACTGTATCTTACATGTATGGGGCTTCTCATGATACAGGGTCACAGCAATTACTATGAACTTAGATAAATTCAGTGGTGACTTGATAATGGGTCAGTGAGGGGGCTACCCTGGCCTTTTAGAAATGAGTATCCTGAAAGCATCCTTCAGCTCTGCATCACACCTTCCCATCCAGGGCCTCTGCATGTTCTACACCCAGAGGGGCGCGGATGGGCAGTGGACATGAGGCCTTGCTATTTGGGGAGAGATCAGCAATGCCAGAAACGCACAGGCCGCCCCTCTTTAGAGGGGTTTGACCGAGAGTGGGAGGATGTTGGCCACAAGCTGCCCATTCTCCATCCCCAGGTAGAGGGGCAGTTTCTTATTTCTGCTATAGTAGGCAGGAATGGACTGGACAATCTCCTGGAGAGACCTAGGTGAGGGTTCTGGAACCACAGTGACTGGTATCCACCCATGCTCTCTGATTTGAGCATTGCTTTGTTGGCCTCTGGAAGAAAACCATGTCCTGGGAAAATAGGATGTCAGAGGTGAACTTAACAGGAGAGTGGGAAAGTTTCCAGCAAAAAGGAAGCTATAACTTTCAGTGGCAGGGGAGGGACCCTGGTTGTTCTCTCTCTCTCTCTCTCTCTCTCTCTCTCTCTCTCTCTCTCTCTCTCTGTCTCTCTCTCTTTTAGTCTCTCTGTCTCTGTCTGTCTGTCTGTCTGTCTGTCTCTCTCTCTCTCTTTCTCTGTCTCTTTTAGTCTCTCTGTCTCTGTCTGTCTGTCTGTCTGTCTGTCTGTCTCTCTCTCTCTCTCTGTGTGTGTGTGTGTGTGTGTGTGTGTGTGTGTGTGTGTGTGTGTGTATAATACCAGAGATCAATGACAGAACAGCAGGGACACATGTAAAGGACATGTGCCTGAGTCTTTGAGATGGCTTTGAGGTAGGAATAGCATGATGTGACAGTGAGATCAGAAGTCTGGGAGGCACCAGGCTCTGTGCTCAGCACTTCCCATGTTAGCCAATTCCCTGGGGCTTTGCAGCTTGAAGAGCAGATAACATTACTGTCCCCTTTAACAGGTGAGGACACAGGCTCAAGGCGGATCTGTATTGTCCTCAGTATGAGTGGTCTGGCTGGATAAGGGGCCTTTCAGCAGGGAGTTAGGACTCAGAGCTTGGCATCACAGGCTGGGTGAGGGTGACACTGGTGACAGACTGGGGGACTCACAGAATGCAGGCTGAGTATCCATGTCAGCTTGCTGGGTGTAGGTTGCTGGCCAATGGGGCTTTGTGGCAGCTCAAGAAGCAGATGCCAGGGCTGAGAGGGCCAGAGTGGAAAGTGTTTCCTGCAGGATGGAAGGAGAGGGCCAACCTGCCTCTCTCTGTACACTGGTCACCGAGCTAATAAAAACATCCGAAGGAAAATTGGGTTTGGATCTTGTGGTCGAGATGGCAGTTACTGCTGAGGCATGGAAAAGTGCTCAGGAAACAAGGGTTTCCTTGGGACTCGCCTGGCACAACCAAAAAGAAAATGCACATGAAATGGAGAGCCCACGAAGAAATTCCAGGGAATTCCCGAGGAGCCGGTAAGATTTAAGAGGATTCTGTGTGGGGATAGAAAGAAAATACATAGCACGTGTGGGCATCTCTTAGCTCGCTGGCTTTTCAACTAAGAGTTGCTCAGCATAAGAGTTGGAGAAGGCTAAATTGTAGATTTGCATCACAACCTCAAGGAAAATGTCTGGAGCCTCTGAGTCTCTACATTCTAGACTCTAAAGGGGAATCATGGTTACTGCGTAGGTGGTGCTACCTGCACCACCATGTAGGAGTTTCTAGTACTCCATTTGCCTCATGCCATCGACAGTGACAGTCCTAGCAGGACTATAGGGAAGACTCACTGTCAAGCTCTGCTGAGGCATAGAGACAGTGAGACAGGATTATCTGTAAGATGCTGAAGACAGAATGGCCAGAACCAGGATAAATGAGATTTAATGCTGCTGAAATTAAGTAGATGCCACAGCCTATGAGGTAACCAACTTAGACGTGTGCAAAGTTTGGAAATGTAAGGAGATGACATTTGAGATGACATGATAAGCCAGTCTCGTCCCAGTAGTGTAAGAGATAAAGGGGGCAACAGACGGTCCTCGAGTGTGCATGTCAACTCAAAGACCAGGCTAGGAAGAGGAGGGAGTGAGACTTAAAACCCAGGCTCAGGAGTTGGGAGTCTGAAGCTTTAGCCCCTGCGTTGTCACAGGTGAGCACATTTCGGAAAGTCTTAACTGGTCTGACAAAAGCAGATTCATGCATGCACGAGTATGCATGTGTGTGTGTGTGTGTGTGTGCTTGTGTATATGTGTGTCCTGCACCTGTCAATGCAGAGAACAGAGGAGGACATCTGATATCTTGCCTAATTCATCTGAGGCAGGGTCTCTCACTGAACCCAGAGTGAGGCTGGCAACGATCCGGTCTCAGTGAGTCTTCCATCTCTGTGCCCACAGAACTGGGGTTACAGTGCACTGCAAGTGGGTGCTGGGATCCAAACCCATGACCTCATGCTTACACAAAAGCTCTCTTACTCTCTGAGCTATCTCTCTACCTCATGGATTCTTTATGAATCTCTTCATTCACTTTCCTGGATGGTGACCCTATACATTCAGGGTTTTTCAAAACTGGGGCCGTGATCCTTTAGGGATCTATGAATTCAATTTTAGGGGTGAAGACCAACTTTTAGAATGAGGTAGTAGGCAGGCATGATGGTACACACTTGTACTCCTGTCACAAGGAGATGACAGTGGAGTAGAGTCAGGAGGATTGCTCAAATTTAAGGTCATCCTGATCTTACATAGTCAATTCTAGAACAGCCAGGAATGTATAGATATATTCTGTCTCAAGCAAAACTAAATACGGCTGAACCACGGCATAAAAATACAAAACCTAATTAAATGAATAAATAAGTGAATAAATGCAGGACACACACACACAAACATACACATGGATATATACATGCATATATACATATACACATACACACACAATACACACATGTGCACACACATACACACATATACACACACACTTACACACACACACACAAACACACACAGCAACCAGAGTCCCGCCCCATCATCACCGCCACTGCAGGTCATGCCCTCATTTTTATATCCTGGTGTTCCCAGGTATGTTCACATATCTTGTTTGCCTCAGTTTCCCCTTTTGCACTGGGGCCCCTGTATAGTTGGATTATTTAACTCTGTTAGTGTTTCTCAGAGGACCAGCATCCCTCATAGTATAAAGGGACAAGATCCCTGAGGCAGGCATTATCCCTGGTGATAGTCCTTCTGCCCTGGGAGCAAAGACTCCAGGGCTAAGCCATCTCTGAAGCTAAAGCAGACTTCCCCAATTAAGAATAGACACAGAAGCACCCAGAGCTGTAAATATCAGAATACAACACCTACATTTTTAAAGTATAAGTATATCTCAAATGCCAAATGAGATATACTAAAAAAAAAAAAAAAAAATTAGTTTTTGCTCATCTGGGATTCAAATTTAAACAGATACCTGTATTTTATTTGGCAGCTTTAAGTAATAAACAGAGCAAACAGGGGGAAATTTAGAAGATTAAGACTTTAAAATGCCTCCAACTAAAAAACTTTGTGCTTTAATATGATCATAAATTAACAGCTGTATTGCATTATGCAAATTTATGTTAAGTTATTCGCTCTCTGTCATCACGCCCCAGTAAAAATTGTATATATGACATTTAGGGGAAAATGACATCTCCTGATATGGGTTTTGTTCTGCATTTTGCCACAGCTGACTACCTGTGCTTGGTCACTGCAGCCTGTAAGTGATTCACAGAGTTCCTTCTTGTCTAGGACCCTGGAGGATGGTCCCAGGAGTGGTGGTTTCTGTGGCTGTCAGGAGATTTGTACTTCTGCCCCTTTGCCCAAGAGTAGTGCCTCCTGGCAGTGAGCACCTGTGCTCAAGGAGTGTACCAGGAGGAGGGGCTTTATCTGTAATCGCTGTCACTCTGTCTCCTGGGGCAGTCACACACAAGGAGAAAGACATCTCTGGTCTGATGTCCTACTACTTGGCTCATTTAATGTTCAAGTAGACATAGGTGTATGTCGTGAGCTGTCCTTAGACAGGTGCACTTGAGTGGCTGATGTAGAGACGTCACCTTCCTGTAGAGACGTCACCTTCCTGAATAATAATTACTTAATTAATTAAAATAGCCCACTATTTTATTTCTTTCCTTTTTCTTCCTTTCCATTTATTTATTTATATTTGCTTATTTGTTTATTTCCTTGAGACAGATACCCTTTTCGGACAGCCTAGGCTGGATTTGAATTAGTTCTGTAGCCGAAGGCTTTGAATCCTAATGCCTGTATTTCCTGGTACTAGGATTATAGGTGTGCACCTACCCTTGGATGACTGCTCCTTAAGGTTGTGGCACTGCTGGTGGAGGAGGTGCCCATTTCTGTTCTTGAAGGGAGGGTCAAGCCTTGCAAAGGTTACATGACCTCTGTTAACCTGGTACCAAGTAAAGCTTGGAAGCCAGGAAGCCAGATGGCTTTCAGGAGATCTCAGAATGCCAGACCTGGCTTGGAAGATGGCCATTGGCAGAAATACGGTACAGGGAGGAAGGCGGATAAGGGAGCCTGGAATGATCTGGAGCTGAAAGCAGTGATGTTGAAGAGGCACTACTAGGCTTCTTGTGGGTGCTGAAGCATGCCACCCTACAGACACAGCCATCACTGTTCTAAAGATGTCTGGGCTCAGAAGGACACAAGGGCTCCACTGGTTTTTAGAGAGGATACTGGTTCCTCAAGCTCCACAGACAAGTGAGCGTGGGCCGTGGGCCAGGAAACTGCAACACTGTGTGATTCTGGCCATCTCCTAATGTCCTTTCCCTATTTCCTTATTTACAAAGCAAAGGTACATAACTCAGTAGTCGAGTGTCTGCCTCACGTGTGAAGTCCTGAATTCAATTCCCAGTAGCGCATGCATGCACACACGTGTTCACACAAGTGTGCATGTATCTGAAGGAGGATTAGAGTGATGATTTATGGTTTTCAGCTTGAATCATCACCTGCTCAACTATCACTGACTACTGCTGAGCACCCAGGTCTCGCTATGATGAGGTGGACAAGCATAGGGAATAGTTTAGCGTACTGAGACTCCGCTTGGTTTGGGCATCTCTCTCCTAACAGTCCATTTTATAATCTGTCAGGCTGGGTGTGCACCTTACCTCAAACAATGGCATAAGTTCCTCTTCCCCTTGACAAGGATCAAAACCTTCTCTCTTATGAGCAATTTCTACTAGAATGTATTTGTGTCTAGAAGGCGGCGGGCCCGATGTGGTTTACACTGCTGTTGAGTGCATGCATAGTCAAACAAATTGTATCCTCTGAGTGAACATTAGAGAGACTTCCCTACTTATCATCTATAACTATACATACTTAGGCACACATATGATTCAAATCATCATGGGAAGGGACACAACAAGCAAAGATTTACCAGATCATCCTTCTCTTAAACCCCATAGGAGGAAGTCTCAAACAGTAAGAAGGCCCCTTGAGTTCCCTCATGGTATGGTCGGCGTCACTCCTGACACTGTGAATCTTTCTGATCTGCTCCATTGCGATGCTACTTTCCTTGCTACTTTGCAATCTCTCTGTGTGTGCATCTTTATTTCAGTTCTTTGATTAAGATGCCGAGAACCTGGCAACAGCTGGCCCAGACCCTGACCACTGGAACCCATGATAGACCCTGCACTGGTAGGGAGACAGTCATGCCTACCCCAGGGGGAAACAAGCTGAAGAGGCTTCTACCTGTGAGAAGGTGTGCAAGTGGGTTGGTGGGGTCGAAGGCAAGGGAAAGAGGGGATGAGATGGGAAACACCTAAGGTAGGAGTCTCTAGCCTTTCTGAAGTGGTGAAAGCAGATACGTTCCAGGGGGTGGAGTCTGTGGCTTTCTTGGTCACAGGGCTGTGACAGCTGAAAAGGTAAGAGGGTCTAAGGCTTGAGCATGGACCAAGAGGAAGGTGCAAGTGTGAACTCAAGATGCCTCACCAGCAAGGACAGACTACACTCATGGACCACTTCCGGCTAGGCTGGCCCACATGCAGATGAATGATGGGATCTGAAGGAGGCTTGAATCAGCAAAACCTTTGAACTTTGACTAGAAGGTCAGGAGCAGGATGGGGCAGGGTGATATTCACACTCCTTCCTCAGAACTTCGGGGGAAAAGCAAGGATGGAAAAGGTCACAGACTGCTGCAGAAAGGCCAGACCCAGACTGGGTTTGTTTAACTAAATTAGGGTCTGTGTCAGACCAGCACTTCCCAAAACTCCAGGCAAACACTATGGGCCCTGTTAAGTAGGCTTTAAGGAAACATTTGAGGATGAGAAGAAAGATGCAGCCAGATATCAGGATATCTGACAGGCTTGATGCATATATCATCCCCAGGGGAGGAAACTGTCTGAAGCCCCGGGACAGGTTGAATAGGGGGATTCTTGATAGAGCAGATTTTACATAGGAATAAAAGCTAATAATACATGGAAGTATCTATAGAGATTAATTTAAGAGACCCAAGGGCAGACAAGGAGAATGCAAATCTACCAAATGTAAATAAGAACCTGTTTCCCCTTGGTTTAGGCTTGTTTTTAAAGCTCTATTTATTCTCTCTCTCTCTCTCTCTCTCTCTCTCTCTCTCTCTCTCTCTCTCTCTCTCTCTCTCTCTGTGTATGTGTATGTGTGTATGTGTGTATGTGTGTGTGTGCATGAGTGTATAGGCACCAAGTGTGTAGATGGCCTTGGAAGCATTGGACCCCCTGTGGCAGGCAATTGTGAGCTACTTGACTTAAGTGTGGGTAACAGCTGATCCATTTCTCCAGCCCCACTTTTCTTTCTTTTGCTGGATTTTTTTTTTTTTTAAATCTTGTTTGATTAGTTTATTAATTATTCTTAAACTAAATTTATTCTTTTACTGATAAAGACAAATGCATCTTAACTTATTGATGGTTCCTTGTTGACAAATAAAAAGTGATCTTTTTGCTCTTTTTTTTTGGGGGGGGGATGGGTTTGGTTGTATAGCTCTAGCTTTCCTAGAACTCACTATGTAGACCAGGCTGGCCTCAACTCACAAAGATCCGCCTGCCTCTATCTCCTGAGTGCTGGTATTAAAGGTGTATGCCACCCACCACCTGGAAAAAAATGTTTTGTGTTGTTTTGGTTTTTTTTCTAATATTGTCCTTTGAGACTTGGTGGTGGCAGAAAGGGAACATCCTGGGCAGAGGAGGAATCAACTCTGAGAACTCTCCAACACCCTGTCCAAACTTGGCTGCTACAGTGGTAACAGAACAGAGATCATATGTGCACCTGACTGCATGTCTCTCACTTTTGACATCTCCTCTCATGGAGCAATCTCCCCAGACTTAGTGGCTATTCCCAAGATGGCACCGTGGGATTTAGGTGCTGTTTGACCTGGGTTCAGATTTAGTCTCTGTCTCTAACTTAGTTTAGTTACTTCATTCCAAGCCTGTGTTTCATTGTAGTCTTTAAAATGAAGTAAAAACCTAGTATTGGTTGTTAGAAGTACCTGGTCCCTGTGCTATGGAACGAGAGAACTTCCATTAGATGCTTCTAGGAGGCTTCATTTTACCCAGGAGTTTTGGTTATCAGGGTCGGTTTCTTTAGAGCAGGGTCAGATTTATTTAGCACATAAAAGTGATTATGAATAATTATAGTACTCCGTAAATGTTTGCTGTTGCGCAGGAGGTAAGAACCATCATTAGTATCTTCAGGGCTACAAATCTCTCATTTGCAGCTAAGCTAGGGACTCATCAAGTGAGATTTACAACAAGAGGTACAAGGATGAGAGAGTAGGAGAGAGACCAAGAGCCCGCTCACCCCTCTACCCCACACTGAAACACCTTGTCATCACTCTCAGCTGGGGTGGAGACCGGAGGTGGGACACGGCTTCATTTGTCTTGATGATAAGAGGGAGAAACTGGGCTTCATGGTCTTGGAGTTGGTCACAGATTAGGTGACCACTTGGCCTTGGGTTTGGTGTGATTTTGTGAGAGACTTTTGGAGAGTCATCCACCCACCCTCTCAGGACAACCGTCTCTAAGGCCTTGTGGGACTGGAGAGACAAACTGCATGTGACCATCACACGGTCTCAGAAAGCCTGCTACTTCCCACAAACCTGACCAGCAGCTTTTCTAAAATGCCATGAGCAGTTCCAGTTACCAAAGGGTGTTTAGAAAATCATTCCTGTCTTTGACAGTGGCTTCAGGTCAGATCCTAGATCTTTTGGAACAGACTCCTCACAGCACTTTGGCAACAGGTCTTTACGTTGGCTGTTGCATCTTACATTTCCCCCATGGAGCCTTTCAGAAGCCCAGGACTAAGTCAGAAGTAGATTCCCAACCACTGCCATTTTTATAGCTTTTGAGGATATAGCTGTCGAGGAAGTTTTTGGCTGTTCTGTCATCTGGATTTGCATACAGGGCCCACATGGTACAGGAGTAGGGAAAAGTCTGCCCAGTGCTGGGAGCTGCAAGCTGTCTGAAGTCAGATTGTACCTTGTTGAATGGCTATGTAGATATTGTGTTAGTTTCCGTAAAAAAATGACTTGAAGGAAGAAGGAGTTATTTTGGCTCATGGTTTCAGAGCCTTTGGTCCACGATTTATGGGCTCTGTGGCTTCCTCTCTGATATGGTAAGATACAACATGGTGGCAGAGCATGGGAGGGCATAGCAGAGGAAAGGCACAGGTAGCCAGAAAGCAGAACAAGAGGAGGAGCTGATCAAATGAACGTTCTCAATGACATGCTTCCTTCAAATAGCTTTCACTTTCGACTATCTGTTAGTATTCTGTCTAAACTCCACCTCCCCAGTTACCTGGCAACAGCCAGGTATGCTCCTCCCCACAGTTACCTGGCAGCCGCCAGGTAGGCCTGGTCCACTATAAAAGGGGCTGCTTGCCCCCTCCTTGCTCTCTTACTCTCTTCCTCTTCCTCTTATTCTCTTATTCTCTTATTCTCTTACTCTCTTACTCTCTTACTCTCTCTCTTACCCTCTTGCCTCTCTGTCCCCTCCCCACCTCCCTCTCTCTCCACGTGGTCATGGCCGGCCTCTCTTTTCTCTTATCTCTTCCACCTTCCTCTCCCCACCTTTGCCCTATCCCCTGAATAAATCTCCTCCCCTTTGGAACCACGTGGTCTGGAGTGGTCTGTTCTGAGCTACTGTCGGACTTTTTCTTAAAATAACTAGCATTGGTGCGTTGGCCAGGAATTGAACCCGGGTCAACTGCTTGGAAGGCAGCTATGCTCACCACTATACCACCAACGCTCATGGTCCAAACACCGTTCAATAGCATTATCAACTGGAAAGCAAACCTTCAGTACATAAAAACTCTCGGGGACCACTTCATTGCCAAACCACAACAAACACCAGGTCTTGGTTTGCTCTGGTCAGAGAATCTCGAGACTTGGTAAGGTCTGGAGGTCCTGTGTCCTTTTGTGTAGAAAGATGTGGAACACAGTCTCATAGTTCTGTTCTTCCCTTCCCAACCATCTTCCAAACCTTCTCTACACTGAGCTGAAAGAGCACTCAACCACAATCAAGGGCAGGCTGGATAGTGAGAGCATCCAGTGGCCTCTGACTGGTACCCAGGAGGGAGAATGGAGAGGGCTTCCTGTAGAGCAGTGTAATGATGGGAGAAGGGTGGGTCTCAGGGGTTAGGGGTCAATGTGGCTGCAAGTCAAGTGTCTCTTGTATATATTTAATAAGTTTAGCAACAAACACAGTGAAATTCAACTGTAGAACAAAGTTCCTGAGCGACAGATCTCAAAGAAAAGGTAGAGAACAGCCAGAGAACTTTCTATTAAAAAAAATGAGCCAATATCATTCACAAAAGAAAGAAAGGGGGCCCACAAGATAGATCATCAGGTTAAGATGCTTGACACACCCAGTGATGCCCCAACCCTGAGCCTACACCACGTAAATGTAGAAGAAATAGACACTACAAAGATAACAACAACATGGATAACCAAGAAAGGCTTCGGGCAGAGTGCCTGCTGAGGTAGAAAGCAGCCCCGGGACTGAGATCTCAGCTTCCACTATTCTTTATATGGGTATATGTGAAACATCCAGGGACCTATGGTCAGGAGGGTGAAGCTGCCTGTGTACTGTTCATTTCATACCATTACAAGGCACTCAAAAAGACAATCTAGAAGCTCAGAGAGTGGATCCCGGTGATAGGAAAAGTCATAATAATCCTAGAACATTACCTGGTGCAGAGAACCAGGATGACAGGTCCAAGACTGACAGGTCAGAGATGGTGCTGGTGGAAAGGCTGATGAAAGGTCGGGCTCCCTTGCCACAGATGAGCATAGGCAGGGCTGCCCTTACCAACCGGATAACTGGCACTTTCACCATTCTATGAAACCGAGACACACACAGCTCCAAGCTCCAGCCTGGAATGCTGTCCTGAAAGGCCCTCTTTTCCAGTTACAGCCACCACTGTCTACTCAGTCAACATGAACAGCAGACAGTGTTGATAAGCATACTTGGTACAAGTCAGGCGATGGAAGCCAGGGTCCTTCCCAATGTAACCCTTATCTTTGGATGCTGTCTGTCCTCTATGCCACGCCAAGTCTTTTAAAAACCATGTAATCAAATGCTGACCACTGTGCTACTGGTAAGGTATTTGGCCCATAGTGTTAGCATCTACATGACATTAAATAAAGGACATGACCTTGAATCGGGTGGTTGAACCGTATCCATTCAGTCCAGGGCAGAAGACTGAACATTGCTGTTTCCTGGAGAAGCAAGCCCGTCTCCAGACGGCAGCGTCAACTCCTTATGAGTTTCTCACTGCCAGCCTGCCCTACAGACTTTAGACTTGCCAGCCCCCACACTGCATGAGCCAACTCCTTAAAATAAACCTCACTCTCTTCTTGGTTCTCTCTCTCTCTCTCTTTCTCTCTCTATCTGGAGCTCTTCGTTCCCTGCCAATGACATGGGCACTGTGACAGCTCTGACTTTATGAAGTTCTTGTGAGGACCAGGGTAAATGCTTGTTTGTAAAGGAAGGAGCGTGGGTCTTCCTGAAAACATTCAATGTCATTGTTACTGACAGCAGAGAAGGCATCCATTCCAATCCCTCAATAAAAGACAATCAAAAATAGATAAGGAAACTGAGGCACAGAACAGGTGGTAGCAGCTAATGTGTATGTTGTTGATACTGTTAAAATATCACACACATGTTAACTCAGTCTGTGCAACAACCCATGAGCTATAGAATGTGCCTATCCCCATTTTACAGAGAGGAAAACCAAGAAACAAAAAGGTGTATCAGTGACCCTTGCCACAGATTGTTGATGGCCATTCAGTGTCTTCCATGTTCTGTGGGAATGTGAGACCAGTACCTGGGTCTCCGGGCATAGAAGACAAGCTCTTTGCTCTGGTCTAGCTTGGTGAAATGTGTCTGTGGTACTCAACTCAACAACTCAAGCTTCTTCACCCTATTGCCAGCAGAGAGTCCTAGAGAGATGCAATGCGGCCCTGAGACAGGTAGGACACAAACCTGTGCCTGATAGGAGGAAGGGCCGGGATCCTAAGCTGTGCATTTTCAGGAAAAAGTAGTTTGTTTTTAAAGGAGCCATGACTATAGAACCTCTCTCTCTCTCTCTCTCTCTCTCTCTCTCTCTCTCTCTCTCTCTCTCTCTCTCTCTCTCTCTCCCTCCCTCCCTCCCTCCCCCTTTCTCTTTCTTTCTCTCTCTCATTTTTGTTTTTGTTGTTGTTTGGCTCAATTTTTGAGTATTTTGAGACAAGTTCTTAATTGTTTATTCCAGGGTAGCTTCAAATTCAAGGTCCTCCTGCTATAAAATCTGGAGTACTAGGGTTCCAGGTGTGCACCCCCAGTCCGGGGCCATCTCACCTCTTTGTCAGCCACTGGAGATAAGTGACTCATCTGTTTCAACTCCTTGCCTGCCTCTGAGAAGGTATGGAGTTGGTATTTCCCTTCTAGTCCTAACTGACTAATTATGGTATGTAGGAGAGGAAGTCACCTACATACCAGAGCCTGGGTGGCTCTCTACCCATTCTAGTTCATAGCCAGGGGGAAATGTGTTCCCTTCTCACTCCATAACAAGAATCCCTTGGCAGGGGGTCTGTGGCACGCTCCCCCATAGCTCCTGCCCCAGTTTGGTCCCAGCAGGAGGAGGCCAGTGGAGCTTAATTACATTCTTCCTATAGGGAACATTCGAGAAATGAGCCTTTGAAAAACAACTCGTGCTACCAAAAGGAGGGGTGGGGGCGGGGGAATCAAATTAAGCAAGCGAGGAACAGTCTCCTGGTGTTCTAGATGCCCAATCTAAATATTTAAAAGTAAAAGACAGATTTCTAAATGCTCCGCTTCACAAACCTTCCACGCTGCCTTTCACTGGAGAGTCACGAATCCCCTCAGATCTGGAATATGCATAGGCCTGGACGGGCAGGCTTTTCTAGTCTCTGTTGTCACACATGCCATGTTCAGTTACCAAACATCTGAGACAGACAACACCACAACACAAAGCATAACACTACTTACAGCCCTGGGGTGGAACAGACTTACAGAAAGTCTGTAACACAAACGCTTTGGAAAGGCCCCTCTCATTCTGTGGTGATTTCCCAGTTCCTCCCCTCTTGGGTCTAAGGCATTAGAGGAGTGGCCAGAGTCCCAGAGGAACCCCAGGCCAATGTTATAAACTTTCTAGCTTCTAGGGAACACTCATATTTTAGAAGGAAGTCCCTTGTTCTGGAGCCACCATGCCTGACCATATAACCTCCTGTCAGAAACCTGTGTGTATTCTCTCATCATTCTCCTGGGTATCTGACTGCTCCAGACAATCAAGGTTCCTCTCCTTTTCTTGTTCTAAAGGTTCTAGCCATCACCTGGTAGATCTGTGAGATACCCTACAAAAGCCCATGAGAGCACAGTCGTTTGATGGTGTTGATACCACCTTGTGTATCCTCTTCAGCCTACATTTACTCCCTCAGTGATGACCTGTCAACTCCTTCCTCCCAGGAAGCAGTAACCCACTGGTTTTACTCCCTGCTGACCATATCTCAGATGTGCACTCAGCTCTGCCTCCAGTTAGAGAAGGAGGGTACTGCATCCATGCCTGACACACCTTTCAGCATCTGTATCTCACAGGCCAGGTATATATCAGGTGCTTTTCTGAGACCTGGTTGAGCCAATGGGCCTGGCAGATGTGGTTTCTATTCTCATGGGGCTGGCATCTTACCAGGGCTTGATTTGGGTGCTCCTGCCAGAGACATACAGGTTAATAGTAGATAATATGTCGAGATAAAATGGTGGCAATCTGAGTCCTAGTGGTGGCATTCTGAGTCTAGAAGTGGGTTGAAAGGAGGCCTTTTAAGGATTGTGGGTTTTCAAATTCCCATCAGACTGTGCTATTTGGAAACGTCTGTGTAAAACAACATTTGTCAAAGGTGTCCAGGGAAGTCAAAACATTAAGTTTCCATTTACTCTTTTATCTCAAAAGCTAACTGTAAAGAACAAAGTCTATTCTTTTGTCACGCACAATAATTAAACAAAAGAACCACTTAGTTCAAATCTAATTTAAGGCCAAGTAGACCAGTGGAGGGAACACTGAGCTCCGCTGCGGGTTTACCTTGCTCAGGTTAATTTGTAATTCCTGCTTTTCTGGTTTGCTGTGAACTGACTCTACATCTCATATGCTTAGCAAAGCCCAGATCCTCTAGAGCCCAAGATATTGAATATAAAACACTCTAAGTTGCCAAGGGAAAGGCTCACATCCAGGCTGACTGGTGTGTTGCAGTCCTTGGAGGGCCATCTGGATACAGGTCACTTCTCTCTGGGCTCTGCAGGGATACAACAGGGGTGGGGTAGGGAGAACTTGGAGATTTCATTGCTAGACATCGAAAGAGTGAGTGTGACACTTGCTGAGGTTGGGCAGCTCGAGGAAGCTGCTCCTAAATCCTCCCTGCCCTGATTCAACCTGCCTATCTTGCTTACCTCAGAGTTGTCTAGAATCCCTTGACGGCTGAGACCTCTAGTGGGCAGTGAGCCTGGAGGTGAGGCAGGGGGATCTGGATCTCTCTGGATCTGGGGAACAGAGCTAGAACAGGAGTGAAGAGGGAAAAGGAAGGAGAGCAGATGGTACTGAGGACATCGAAGGGGAAGGGAAAGGAGCTACAGCAGGGTGGAGGAGGTGGGCAGGGGAGGCACATAGTCAGGGGTACAGCTGTCTCTGTGAAGCTGGAGGAAAATCACAGTCTGGGTGGGTCGGTTTTCTCAGGGGTCATTGTGGGGGTTGGCACTGGACATCAGTAGTGATATGAAGGACTTTGGAGCCTTGGATAGTAACAGGGAGAGGAGAGGCTGTGACCATTTACAGCCCAGATGGGCCCTGAGAGGTGCCATCTGCCCTTCCCTTCTGTTTGTGTAAAAGCCATGGGGTTAGTGTCTCTGGTACCTGGTCCAAGTTTACTGGCCACTCTGCTCTGGGGACTCACAAGTGGTCCATGTAGAGTATCTGTTGTCAGTTTTCCCTCCAGAAACTATCTTGTTGGCAGCAGGGTCCACAGATCACAATTTCTAAGAGCTTCAGGCATACTACCAGAGAGGCCCCACTTCACAGGTGTGAAGACTCCCTGCCCAACACTCATCCTTAGGGTGCTACATCCTTGAGTCAGAAACTCCCAGAAAGACAGGAGACTGGGCGAATTGATGTTCACTTCTGAGCAACCCCTCACTGAGACTCCCTTTCCTCAAGTGACAAAAGAAAACGAGTTTAGAAGTTCCCTTTGTCAACAACACTTTGGGCAGGCAACCAAGACTGCCGGGCACATCAATTAATTTCTAGGAGAGCTTCAAGCCCGGACAGAGCTCCCAGCCTGAGGGGAACAGCACAGTGGGTGCATGTTGGATGTGACAGGTGTCCAGTTTATACAAGCACACCGCATCTCTCTCACCATCTTTGTCTGCTTTGAGCATGGCTTTAAATCAACCAGAAGCACGCTCTCACTTCCCATCAGAGAACTACTTAAGGAGACAAGAAGACTGTAGGATAAATTTAGGACTAACGGATTTCCAAGATGTGTTAGGATGGAATGAGTCCCAAAATACTCTATCTCCCATCCATAAAATGACTGGCATCATCATTGGAATAATCTAGAAATCATTAAAATTTATCCACAAAAGGCAAGGCACTGTAGAGCTTTGAGGCCTTCGTTATCATTAGGAATAAATACACAGTGAGTCCACGCACATCACAGCAGGAGTGGGATTTACAGTGGAAGGGCCTGGCTCTTACCATGTCTGCTGCTGACAGTCAACATCAGAATCTAGAGTTCCCTGGAAACTGTAAGGAGTGCAGATGCTCGGGCCCCACTCCAGATCAGCCCAACAGGAATCTGCAGCTTAGCTCCATAGTTCCTATGTGTGTGTTAAATTGTGTGTGCGCCTGTGTGTGCACATGAGTGCATACATGTGTATACACATGTGTATGTGTGCTTATGTGCATATGCTTGTGCATGTGTGCACATGTGTACACGTGTGTGTTTGTGTGTGTGTGTGTGTGTGTGTGTGTGTGTGAGAAGAGGCCAGAAATTGACATTTGTACTGTCCTCTGTTGTTCTCTCTTCTCTTTCTTGTCTGGCCTGGAACTTACCAGGTAGGCCAGGCTAGTCTCAAACTCAGAGATCTCTGCCTGCCTCTGTCTCCTAAGTGCTGGATTAAAGGTATACACCACCACGCCAGCTCTTTCTTATTTTTTTGAGACAAGGTCTCTTATTGAACCTAGAGCTAAACCATCTGGGTAAGATTATCTAGCCAGCAGGTCCAGAAACTCTCTGTCTTTGCCTTCCCCGTACTAGATTATAAACATCTACTACTCTATCTGCTTTTTTACATGGGTGCTAGGAATCTAAACCCAGGTCCTCCTTCCATGACAGATATTTTACTAGCTGAGCCATCTCACCAGTCCCATATATTTTTAGCCTTTGGCTAGTGCCACACCCTGGGCCTGCTTCATACTGCTCCAAACCTGGCTCTTATTTTTATGTCTGGAAATCAGGGTGTTCTTGCGTCTACATAGTTGCTCTGTGTTCAGATGCATTGTTGGGAGATCTAAGGGAGAGGGGGCAGTTCTGCAGAACCATGGCGACTGTTGGCTTGGTGTGGAGCTGACAGGGAGCACCCAAGCTCACTCAGAATTCCATCGGGCTTGGACGAGGGGAAGAACTCGGGCTGACTGAGAACCCCATTCCCAATTTCAGCCCCATCCTCCTTCCTGTGTGAACCTGTATGTGATCCTAGCTGGGAGACTTCCCCAAACCCCGTAGTGAGGACAAATTTATGATAGGCTATCCAAATAGTTTCCAACCCAATGTTCCCCCGTGACAAAAGGACGCGTGTATTTATGAAATAGCTGCTTTCGGCTAAGGGTTATTTTATTTTTATAACCGTGGGATATGTTTGGCTCTTTGAGATCCTCTGGATGCTTCAAGGAGCAAATTCTCAACCTTTCTGGAACTAAGCAGCATGAACTAATCAGCTGAAGAAAGCAGCACGGAATGGTCTTTGATCCTTAGGAGAAGTAGGGAGAGGAAGATGTGTTTTAATTAGATCTTTATTATGTGACAAAGTGGCTGTTGGAGAGCTCTGGGGAGTTGATTGTCCTTCTAAGTCCTGACTGTGTTCAAACTACCCTGAGCAGAGGCTGTATATCAGTGTCGTCCAGTTTGTGATAAATTTATAACTAGGTTCTGCAGAGTAGATTTATATCAACAATTAAGCAGAAGGAAAATGGCCCATAAATTTTGGCTGGCACGGTCTGGCACCAAAGAGGAGGCAGGAAAATGGTTTAGCCAGATCAAAAGTCAAGAATTTCAACCGGATGTGCTAAAGCTATAGCAAAAACAGTATGAAGGAAAGAATTGTATTTTTTTTTCTCTCTCATTCTTTAAAAAGTATGTATTGGAGCATACAGTGACACAGCCTCATATCAAAGGCCTTTACAAATGGGATAAGCCTTCCCCTGATCCTTTGTGACTAGCCTAACAGATGCACCCACTCTTCGTCTGACCAAGACGACATGCAGGAAAGATGAGTTCTCCAAAGGTCCCAGTGATTTGAGAAGGACAACACTGTGGTCCGAATATTCAGCTACCAGAGTTTATGTCTCGGTTTGGTTGCTCATTTTATATGTGAATGCTACGAGAAGGTGGAACTTTTGAGAAAATAGGCTTAGACAAGGTCACGAGGCAATGACTGAATGTATGCCAAAGAAGCTGAGGGGCTAGGAAGTGGCTCAGCTGGTGAAGTGCTCACAGTGTGAAGATCTGCATGTGGAAGCTTGGCTTTCATGTGGAAAGCTGGGGTCAGGGGTGTGTATGTGCATGTATGTATGTGTGTGTGTACATGTGTGTGTGCCTGTGTGTATTTGTGTGCATATGTGTGTATGTATATATGTGTATATGTATAATGTATATATATAATGTATATATAATATGTGTGTATATACATATATATGTATATACATATGTGTGTATATACATATATATACACATATATACACACACATATATGTATATATATGTATATACACACACATACACACATACACAGACAAACATACATAAAACCAAAAGGAAAGGAGCAAAGACCAAGCTAGCAAGCTTGCTATCTCATCATGTGATATTCTCTGACATGTCATGGAGCAACAAGAAAGTCCCTGCTACCTGACCAGCAGACTCTGGTACCTTCTAGAAAGGTAGTAAATGAAAGCCTCTCTCTCTCTCTCTCTCTAACTTGTCTATTTTCGAATCTTCTGTTACAGCCAAAACACTGGAAGAAATTATGTGTGCTTTAGAGAGACGCCTAGAGACAAGGCCTGTCAGGCAGATTATAACTGTTATAGTTATACTAGAATAGAAGCCTGCTCCCTGAAAGGAAAGAGGCAGCCGAAGCCAAATGGGTCAGAGTGGACAACGGGAGATGGAACATGGCTAGGCAGAAGCAAGGGCTGAAAAGCATGTAGTGATTCCCAACAATGGGGCATGCATTATGTTGTTTTTGTTAAAAGTGAAACTTTTGAACTCTTGGCTTTCATGGCAGATGTATCACTTCCTGATTGGTGAAGGTTACACGATGATAACCCGCTAGCCTGGGCTTCGCTGTAAGCAGTAGGGAGCATCAAGTATCCCTGTGGACGTCACAGGAAGCAGCCACATCATTTATAAGAAATTCCCTGTTGGATTCACAGTCCTGATTTCATAAAGCTGAGCTCAGAATTTCTGGGGGAAGGAAAGCATGGTCCCCTAAAGGAAAATTAGAAAGTGGGAATTTCTAATTTGAGGGCCATGGATTCTATGCCCACAGCCAGACAAGCTATTTTTTGGCTTTCCAGAAGTCATTCACCCCACTTCCAGGGACAGGGACTGAGGGATCTACTTTCCCACCCACTGAAAGTCTAAGAGAAAGAGATGAGGCCCACTTTCTTTAAAGACAGAGATGGATCAGTGACCCAGGCCCAAGACAACTAGGACCCTGTGTGCTCGTTGTAAGTTGAGGGATCTATCCTTGAGGAAAAGTGAAACTTTTATGTGAGAATTTCAGAAAGAGAGCTGTCCTTCTCCACACAGGACTTAGCCTTACTGCCCGCTGCTCCTGTCTTCCTAATGTGGAGGTCAGAGGTCACTGTTGGAGGTGAAGCTCTGTATAAAGGGATTTAATGCTAGCTCATTGGGTCATCAGGCTAGAGAAGGGAACCTTACCACCTCACAGTCCCCCCAGGCAGGAGTCCCCCTACTGAAACTCTCAGGCAGGGGCTGGGGGCTTGGCTCATTCTGTAAAGTGCCTGCTGTAATAGCCATGGCCCTGACCTTGGATCCCTGACACCTATGTGTAAGCAAGGATGAAAGCCCAGATCCCAGAACCCATGTAACGCTGAGTGGGAGTAACACCTGTCTCTAATTGCCGAACTCAGACGGTGGAGATGGGGAATCCTCAGCGCGAGCTGGCACGTGAACACATATGCACGCATGCATGCCCACAGCACACACACACGTGAAGAAAAACAAAAGAGGATGTTTAAAGTATGAGGGAGGGAGAAGTGCTTCATGTACCTCATTTAATTCACACTGTTCAAAATCCAGGTGACACAGATATTCTGAAGCGATGGGAGAGAGTGAGTGTGTTAAGACTGCCCAGAGCTACTCAAGCCAAGAGACAGAGAGAGCATGGGGCTGGAGCTCTTGCATCAACAATTCCTGACAGGAGCCCACCTCTGGAGGTTGCCATGTCCTGGAGTCTACCTGGGTGAATTGTTGATGCTTATACTTATTTCTTTTGTCGGGGGGGGGTTGGGGTGGGGAGGGGCGCCATTGCTGCAGTATGGAAGCCAGGTGATAGTGTAAGAGTTGTTTTTCTTATTCTGCAGTATGAGTGGTTGGAGGGGACCAAGCTTGGCAGGAATTGCCCTTACCGCCTGGTCTTTCTCACCTGCCTATTGGGTGACCACTGCCTGCTGCAGTCTCATGTGACACAAGGCTTTTTTTGTTATTGTTATTGTTATTATTTTTGTTTTTATTACAAAGGAGGATAGTAGCTCGCTCCACATTCCCAAAAGGAAATTACTGAAGGGGAGATGGTGTGGGGAGAAGAAACTAGAGCCAGGACACAGACACTTGAGTGACAGGTCATCTAAGGAGGCCTGCTCTGTAGAGCTAGGCCAGAGCATCCTGGGCATAGGAGCATCTGCAGCCATGGAAGCTGGTGTTAACTGGCACTCAGGCGATATTTGTTGAATGGAAACCGGCAGGAAAGTTATAACAAATCATGCTTTACATGCAAATTTTCAGGAATATTTTCAGGGAAATACTTAATGTGTGAACAGCTAATCTGCATTTCCATGTCCTGACAGATGGCCCATATTAACAGAGTTCTGAGTCTAGTAAAAATAAATAAATAAATAAAAGGAGAAAGAGAGAAAAGGCAAAAACAAACCTTCCTGCAAGTATTCATTGAGTGGGGCCCACGAGCAGGACTGAACAGAGCAGTCTGCTTCCCAGTTATCTCATTTATGGTTTAAGAAAGGCAACCTGGACACATTCTCATCTGTCAAAGACTACCCCAAATACTGTCCAGAGCGAGAAAACAGCCCTCAGGCTGGCATGGGTGGAGTAGAACATTCTTTCTTGGGAGATAGTTCAGAATCCCAATTGTCTAATGCTGTATTCTCAAAATGAACCAGAGACTAACACCATCAGAACCTCTGGGATTGTTAATAAAAAATCCAGTACCTCTCCCTGCCCCACCCCCCACGTCTACATTTACAGAATCAGAACTTCTAGGGCCAAGACCCCGAAATCTGCCTTCCAGTCATCTCAGAGAGTTGAAAACATTCAACTGGCACAATCAGTCTGCATGCCCATGGGTCTCCCCAGTACTGGGGACACTGAGCCTTTGCTCCATGGGAGATGGCCTTTTGGGGAAAACAATACCTGCCCCCAGGCTCAGAGGCTGAAAGAGGCCAGAGTTTGGTGAGTTGGCATCACCTTCCTTGAGGTTAGGTCTAGTTCAGGCCATGGTAGAAGTGAGGGCATAGCATTGGATTTTGTATGGGAACATTTCTATGCCCACAGCTTCATACCCAGATAGTCCAGGTTGTAGCTGGTGAGCATGGCAGGCTCCCAGAGCGTTGTTGCTGTCCAGATATTACAACAGTCTAGAACTGATTGTGCATACTTTATATAGCCACAGAGGGGTTCTTTTTGGAAGGAATATTGCTTAATAGACTATTGGCCATTAACCCCCTCAGAGTGAAGATAATGACCCCACCTCTCGGTGCGTTTGCACCTCCCCTGAGTCTCTGTCATATGTAACACATCACAAGGCACCCTCCAGTTGTGTCTACACCCCCCTCTTCATTTGACTTGCCCTTTGGCTTGAGACTAAGAGCTGGCTTTCCTTAGTCGTCCTCAGGAAGGTATCTTCCCCAGTTTTCAGCCTCGGGACTTCAGCACACCTAATCTTGGGACTGGAGTCTTTGGGGCTTGGGCATATCGGTGTCCCCATGCCCTGACAACAATAATTGGCTCATGGTTGGACAAGGGATTCTGGTCAGTGACATCTGTGACTTTTAGTCATAGATCTTCTTTGGTGGTAAACAGTACAGAAGCTTGTGGTCCAAGACACCCTTGTCAGACTTTCTATGGCTTCCCAAGGACAGGATGGCTAAGCATGGGGTCAACAGAAGGAAACAGCCAAAAACTAAGGTCAGAGAAACTAAGGCACAAGGGTATCTTTGAGGCCCCACTAAATATTTTCCTGAAGTCCCATTCACTCTCAAACTGAGCAAGCTTTTGTACCTACACAAATGCTTGTTTTGCTAAAATCAGTTTGATTCAGGGTTTAGTTACTGGGTGCTAAATATGTCCTAAAAGATATACTAGGGTGTCGCCCATCATCCCTGACCTTCCCTTCTCCCCTGCTCCTCAACTGGAACCAAATATTAAATAACTACCAATAAAGCAGACTGAGACAGGTGGTAGGGTGATCTGGATTCATGGCTTGTTGGGACTCCATGCTTGAAGAATATTGATTAGTGGATCAATGTCAGTCCGGAGGAAACCCTGTCCTGTTCAACATTTTAATCAATGACTTGGATGAAATGTAAGGCATGGTTAGCAACTCTCGGATGACACTAGCTGCAGGGAATGCTAATATGACAGATGGCAGAATCAAGAGTCAAAATTATTTTGACTGCGTGGAAAAGTAATAAGGTGAAATACAAACTCTTGCACCCAGGCTCAAAAGATCAATCTGTATAAGCGGGGAACTGGGGATACCCAGCTTGGCAGCTGTCATAGTATCAAAGAACTTGAAGTTGACCACAGAGGCTCATGTTGGAGCAACTCGTCACAGTTCTTCAGGTTTCAAATATTTATAAAGTGACTTGGAGAAGAAGACTAACTTTACCTCTACTTCCCCAGTAGGTTATGTATATATTTAACTCTAATGCTTCCAATAGCAAAATCGGGCACATTCCAAAACTGTGACTATTGTGTAATGATATCAGAATGTAATGGACAAGATCCCATTGTGGGGATTTTTCTTATTCAAAGTGATTTAGGGCAGTGTAGCCTCTGGAGAAAACTACAGGGTGAGAGAACAGCCTAGCTCAAGGCAGGGGGCTACAGTCTACTAGAGGGGCTTCGCCTCCAAGGAGTACCCAGAATGCATCTGTGCTTGGGCTCCCTGGCCCATTCATTCTACCATCTTTTTCATGTGATTGGGCCTCCTCCTCTGCTCTTTCCTTCCTGCTTCATTGGGTTTCCTGTACTCACGCCTGCCTTCAGACTCAGTTTCCTTTGCTGACTCCCCTCTCCTGTCTTCCTCAGGGAGGCTGCCCCACAGTCAGATCATGTGATAGCCAGACCCCTTCTCTATGGCTGCCCTTTGACCCACAATTCCTTCCTGGGCCTCTGTAGGTGTCCAGAGCCAGTCTCACAAGCTCTTTATTTTCCTGTCATTCTGAACACCCTATTTTACCTGCTAGCCCAGAGAACTAGAGAAGGTAGGTGTGACCTTATTTTATCTTACAAACTTAGAACGTGATTTTGGCAAGTTATTAATCTGAAGCTCTACCAAATTCACTGCAATGTGGATGCCCGTGGACACCTGGACCCTACTGTACTCACGTGTTTCTCCATGAAGAGGTCCACCTCTTTCAGAAGCCTCTCCTGGCAGTCAGGGTGGGTGGCCAGCAGGTATGTGATGAAGGAGAGCATATTCCTGATGAACTCGTGGCCAACAATGAGGAATAGGGAGGCCTGGCCCACAATTTCATCCATGGTTAAAGGCTTGGATGTGGACGTAGGATGGCACCTTTGGGGTGGGTCCCCTGTGCACTCAGTAGAGGACAGGGCTTTTGTGACCATGTCAAAGCTTTCCACACCCACAGAGCTCATGGAAAGCCGGGCATCCAGCACCATCTGCAGGAAGTCTCTCCGCCTCTGAGGATGAGAGAAAAAGGATGTAACACATTAGAGTCATAGGATGAGGCTAGGGGACAGGATCGGGGCAGAAGCTCCTGTGTAGCTTCTGAACAGCTAAGTAGGAACAGGTCCCAGTCACTGTGTTATCTGAGATGGTGAGAGCCAGTGTCCACCTGAATGACAGCAGTGAGGGGCTGACTGATGTCCATGTGGAGAAATGAGGCTGTTCCCTTCTTTGCCATTATATAGACTTATGGAGCAATAGTGGGATTACTTAATATATGCAATGTGTAATGGTGAGAGTGGAGTCTTTCCATATCTATCACGTGTACATCATGTGTGTCTGGAATCCTCAAACTCTTCTTTTGCAGTTATTTACAGAATAGTCACACCTACCTGTGAATATAATCACCCTGCTGAGCTGGAGAACACCAGACTTAGTTCTCTTACCCATAATGGCTTGGGTGCCCAACCCCCCCCCCCTTTCCCTTCCCTTTCCTCCATCCTCCCCAGCCTCCAGTGACCACCTTTCTCTGTTTTTGAGTTTCAACATACCCAACAAGCATGTTGTGTTTGTTTTTCTGTTCCTGGCTTATTGCACTTAACATATTATCCTTTATTGTCTTAACTGTGTAGCTGAAAACCAACAGATTCCATTCTTTTATAGGGCCAAATAATATTCTTTCTTGTTTATGTACCATGCTCCCTTCATGTTTTCTGGATGAGGTCATCCCATACAGGCTGATTCTCTCCCCACTCCCCCGAAATACTGTGCTTAAAATAAAGCAAGTTTTAGAACTATAGACACAGTGGGATCTCATCCTTAGAAACAGTAAGTGTACCATCTAGAGAAGCGTGTGCATTCGTTCATGTGTAGTAAACATTTGTCAACCTATACTCAGCAAATCCCTAGAGCCGGAGGAGGTGGGAAAATCCAAGGTCTTTTAGTTCTGATTAATGCTTTCTATGCGTTTGTTCTATTAACTGAATTTCCAATGAGAAAACACCTGATAGATTTAAATCAGAGCATCTGTCTACTGTTTACTCTGCAAGGACATAGTGTGTGGCTATATGTTTTCTCACACAGTCGACAGTCAACAGGATGGGATGGGGGTTTGGGATATGGGGGAGCTGACTTGAGTGAAGCTTGTCTTCAAAGCCCCCAGACTTAGCAGGCTGCTTCCATGGAGTCCCTTTTTACTCTCCAGTAGTCCCTGATCTCCTTTGAGTACTTAAAGCTCCCTTATCGTTTCCTCTACCTTCCTTATCAATAATTTGCATATCCTTTACATTTTGACTACCACTAATTCTAACTATAGGAGTGTTTACAGAGGCTTCAGCATTCACAAAGTGTATTCCAGGCACATCCTGTCTTTGAAATGCCCTTTAATGTGATGAATGGCAACCAGGATGCTGCTCTTTTCTGAAGTTTATGGGATTAAAACAGCACGAGGGGAGTATCAGAACCTCCAACAGGAAAATATTATAATTTCAAAGTATTTTCCTAGTTGTGGTGTTTTCTTGGTACATTAGCTTCTGAGTTTCTGTTGCATGAATAATCTAGGCCCCTCACATTGGCATGTAATTCCGTCTTTTAAGTTTGTTGGCATTTTGTATGTGGCTACTTTTTCTGCTCTGTGAGATGAAAAGCAACCCCAGGGTGTGACCCACCCCTTTCCCTGGCCTGTGCCAAGTGCTGTGCTATGTGCATATTGAACAAGCAATAGAATCTTCTACAAACCAGAATGTAAAGCAATAGGTACCCTCGGGATGGGTACATTGGGTTTGGTTTCAACTGTTCAACTGTCGTTTGGAGCGGGAGGCCTTTGCCGATGAACATGAGTGACCAGCAAAGGTGTCTTCTGGGACATCAAGGGTAAGGCTCACCAGTAAGGGCTTACATTCATTGAGGCTGAGGAGGCAAGATCTTGATTTCCCACCAGCCTGTTTCCACTATAGGAAGCCTGGGCTTCTTCACTGTGCCCTGAGCCTGCCCATTTTGCTGTCCAAATGGCTTCTTAACTGCTATTGGTCAGCATCTGGGTGGCTATTCCTGACCTGTCACAGTGGCCCAGGGACATTGAACATCTGAGGCTCCCTGGGTGCCTCAGATTGGAGAAGCAAAGCACACTCTTGGGCTGCATGTCACAGCTTAGTCCCTGAGGCTTGGCTGTAGCTCTGGGTGAATAGGGGTGATGACAAGACAGCTCACAGTCATATCTACACCACATATTTTTCCAGAAGCAGCATGGTGGCCAACATTCTTTCCTCTTATCCAGCCCAGCCAGACTGCTAAAAGGGCTGATGAAGACTTGCAGAAATCTGTCTTAACTGCCAGCTAATGAGGCCAGGGGAAAGGGCCTCTCTCTAGGGTTCATGAACCATAGAACAACATTAGTGCGGATGGGATTCTTCCGTTCACAGAGCATCATGAAGGCCAGGTGAAGCTGCCCATTTAGGATGGAAGCAGGGCTGGTTGATGGTCATATCCAAGAAAAATGCATGCCCCGATAGATGTAGGTGTCTAATCCACCCATCGGCTCGAGCTTAGAAAAATATTTACCTTTTAACATCTGTGTGGCATTTTCACTGTGCAAACACACATCTGTTTGATGGAATGTATACAGAGTTCAGAAGGGTTCTAAGTGAGTTTTCTTAGTAACTGTATAGCTCTGTCTTGACATGGGCAGTGCTGGATTTGTGGTTGGGAGGTTTTTCTCAGATCAACTCATTGTTTGAAACAAATAGCTGTAAAGTTTATAGAAGGAAAAGCTTGAGGCAATCCCAGTAATTGGCTTTTTAATAACCTCTCACCTCTCAGTCATTCAGAGCAACAGGGTTTGTTTTTTTTTTTTTTTTTTTTTTTTTTTTTTTTTTTTTTTTTTTTAATTTTTAGCCTGGTTTTACAGCCAGTGGATTTCAGGCTAGGGCCCGTGTGTGTGTGTGTGTGTGTGTGTGTGTGTGTGTGTGTGAGAGAGAGAGAGAGAGAGAGAGAGAGAGAGAGAGAGAGAGAGAGAGAGAACTCTCACAAGGCAGCCCTTTGCAGCAAATGGTGAAGTTTGAAAATGGTTCTTTATCTCTTGTCCTTTGGGCTTATCCTCACAGCCTTAGAAACATATACTTGAATGAAATTGTCCTGACCTTTCTGACTTTAAAGTGGGGCCAGGTATACCAGTTGGCCCATTTTCCCCCACCTCTAAGGCCATTTAAGTGGAGCTGATGGTGGTATAGGCCAAGGGGTTGAGAGCTTGTATGTATGTCCCTATACCTTCCCTATCCAGACACAGTTGCTACAGAGTCCCCAGGGTGTGCAGCTGAGTAGGACAGGCTGCTGCCCAAGGCTGCTAAATGCATCAAGCTACTAATTGACTTGGATTTCATTCTAGGCCAATGCCTTAACCATCAGGCCTCATGAATCCCTCTGAGCCACAGTCTTTGAGAAAACCCTTTTAAAGCTCCATCTTGCTCAAGGCAGTTAAGGGAAAACCCTTTTAGTCCATTTTTTTCCTTCATTTTAGTGACTGTCTTCAGTGTGACGAGACGCATAATGGACAACGTTAATGTGGGCAAGGAGTCTCTCTGATGCGGAAAGATTACTTCTCACACTGAAAACTGCATACTACTCAGAGTCAAGTTCAACCAATATTTACTTATCCCTACTATGTGCCAAGCAGAGTGTGAGTCTGTAAGGGAAAAGGGAAACATAAAAAAAGCCTGCTAAAGAGAGCAGGGAGCCTCAATCACAAATTTTCTAGCAAGAGTCTCCGTGCTGAAAGGGAATATGGGATTGATTGACAGTTGCCTAAACTTCTTGCTAATATTTATGTTATTCATGCTATGAAGCTCCATCTTGCTGTTTTTCAGCAGAAAGACTATGCTCATGAAAATTGCATGAGGTGCTGATTTAGAAAATTTGGGGTTGGGGGTTGGGCTACTGCAACCTGTGCTAACAGCTAGGTAATGTGAGAGAGTTCAGGGGTTGGCATTCATTCAACAACTATTGGTTGGGGACTTCTCCTATCCGTCCCATCCCTCCTTCCTCTTTCTTTCTACTGACCCTGGGAAGCTCAGAGTGGGAGACTAGAAAGGATAGGCCCGTGTGATGTGAGGAGTTGTGGGGGATGGAGAAAGAAATGAGAGAGTGATGCCAAATTAGGTTCCATTCTGTTTCCAGGCTGTGTCCTATAAAAATAGTTACCTCTTCTGCGGCTTGCTGGTCCCGTAAGGCAATCACATTCCTAATGAGTGTGTTAAAAAAGCCATTCAGTTCATCTCGGTTCTTATTGGGCAGAATCCGGGCCAATGGGACCATTATGGATGGAAATGATACTTGAAAGAGAAAAACAAAAGTAGCATTGAAGGGAGAGTGATAATGAAACAGGGCCATTAGACTCCTGTGACTGGGAAACAAGCACCAGCCTTGAATCAGAGTCACTCGGGAGGCCTGCCTTCCCCGTGGACTCGGCGTTTCTCAGAGCGGGACTTGATATGACTCTAGCTTTCTATTCCAGTCCCTGTACGTCATAAGCAATCATTAAACGTCTGTGCAATAAAGTGAGTCCTCATGTGTACCTGGCCTTGGAAACACAATTTTACACTTAGAAATTCCTATCTCCAATCTTAGAGGTGTGTGTGTGTGTGTGTGTCTTTGCAGTTTATCAGGACAGAATGGGCTGCGTGCCAAGCCTTCACAGGGACATAGAAGACCATCCACTTTATTGACTTTCTGGTTATTTGTATTTGTCTTTCTCTGGATAAATGTCCCCACAGCAGCCATCTGAATTGTCCCTAAGATATGCTGTTGCAGCTGCTGACAAAGACACTGGCTTCACCCACTGCAGATAATCCTCTGTCATGTAACATGCAACCTGGGTTCTTAGGAGAAGAATACTTAATATCTCCTGAAGAGATGTTCTGGGCCCAGGGATGAAGCCTTACCACAGGGGCATGTGACTCTGCTCAGACTCTCAGCCTGCCTAGCTGCACATAACCTTTGTGTTGAGTCAGGCTGGAGACAAGATCCCAGAGCTCATACACCTGTTTAAAAGTACAGTGAGCAGGGACCCTGTTAATGGAACTTTCTGTCTGTCTATGATTGAAAGTGCACAGGAGAGTCAGACTTAGCCCCTGGACCTCCTGGACACAAAGAGGCTGTGTGACTCCACACAAATGCCTACATGTTTTAGTGTGCTGAGGACAGAGGCGACAGGGCTTCCGGCTGAAACTGGCTCAGAGATGAGAAGAAAAGCTAGCAAGGGTCCATGATTCCAATGCTCAGGAGGGCGGGGCAAGGGGGCTGTTGATCAGACATCAGGCAAGGTTGTATAAACAAGATCCTGTCTTAAAAAAGAGAGAGAAGGAAGAGGAGCAAAAGAGAAAAGATGAAGGGGAAGAGCTAGGAGGAAGAAAAGAGGGAGGAGGAGGAAGAGAGGAAGAGGAGGAGGAGGAGAAAGAGAAGAAAGAGGAGGAAGAAGAGGAGGAGGAAGAGGAGGAGGAAGAGGAGGAGGAAGAGGAGGAAGAGGAGGAGGAGGAGAAAGAGGAAGAGGAGGAGGAAGGGGAGGAAGAGGATGAAGAGGAGGAAGAGGAGGAGAGGGGGAAGAGGAGGGAGAGGAAGAGGAGGGAGAGGAAGAGGAGGAGGAGAGGAGGAGGAAGAAGAGGAAGAGAAGAAGAGGAGGAGATGAGGAGGAGGAAGAAGAGGAAGAGGAGGAAGAGGAGGGGAGGAGGACGAGGAAGCTGGCCAAGAAGTGACTAGATGATGCCAGTATAGCAGAGAGGTAGGGAAGAGCTTATCAGCACAGCAACAGCAACACACTGTTTCCATAAAAGCAAGACGATACCAGAACTGGCCAGAAGGCAAAGACTCCCTTGTAAAATCAATTCAAGTCTAGTCTTGTTAACGTGAAGCCTCCTTCCAGTGACACAACTGGTGATTTCTTGTTTAGGAGTTGTTGGATTCTGGTAGAGAAGTCCTCAGAAGAGGGTTTTGAGTGATGGGACAAAAACAAACCAACAAACCAACCAACCAAAACCAATCAACCAACCAAACAAAAAACCAAAAAAACCCCAAAACAACAACAACAACAAAACAACCCAAAATTCCTGGGAAATGAGAGACGTTGGGTTCTAGTCTTGAGTTTGCCTTTCTATGCATCAGGGTTACCTGCGTTGGTGATAAGATTGTGACAAGAGAATTCTAGTGGCTCCAGGGAGACAAAGTTTCTGCAGGACAGACAACTCTGAGATCCCTGAGGGAACCCTTCTGGTGAAAGAGACTCAACCCTGCAAGGTGTCCTACGGGTGGTGACCTGCCGTCACTACCTTGAGAAGGGGCTGCACTTACAGATTAAAGCCAGGAGAGGCCTGGGGATACAGAAGGCAAAAAACTGCTGGTAGTATTGCACAAAGGGATCTTCCGGAGCATTCTGGGAGTCCACCTGGGTGCCAAAGGCCACACTGGCCACCATATCTGTGCTGTAACAGCAGTAACACCTGTGGACATAGAAATGATGGAATTTGAAAGATGCTGGATTGCAGCTCCCACGGCGCACCCCTCCTGAGGTAGTGGGAAGGAAGCTTCCTGGATGAGCAGCAACAGCTGAATATGATTGGAGGTTTTAACAAGGAGCTTATGGAAGAGAAGGTGAGGGCAGGACGTCACTAACTCAGCCTCAGAACAGAGTTAAACAGTAAGGCATATATGTTCCAGGGGAGGGATGCCTTCCTGCTGAGAGAAATGGGAGCTCCCAAAGCCTAGGGGTTTTAGCCCTAGCCTATCTCAGGCCAGAATCTAATGATTAAGTGATAGCTGTCAAATTTGCATTGATGAATGAATCTAATTAGCTCATCTATTAACTCCCCTCCATCATTTTTCCTTCTAATGATTTGGCTTTTTTTTTTTTTTTTTTTTTTTGAGATGTAGGTAGCCCTGACTAGTCTCTGTCTTTCCTGTGCTGGGACTAAAGGCATGTGTCACTATACCTGATGATTTTGCTGTTTTTAAAAGTGCAACAGAGAGATGGCTCAGTGGTTAAGAGCACTGACTATTCTTCCAGAGGTCCTGAGTTCAATTCCCAGCAAACACATGGTGGCTCACAACCATCTGTAATGGGATCTGATGCCCTCTTCTGGTGTGTCTGAAGAGACTGACAGTGTATTCATATACATTAAATAAATAATAAATAATGAATAAAAGCATGTAACAAACAAAAACAAGGGCTCTTCTCACTCAAATGGATAAAAGACAAACTTTGGGGCAGGCTTATGGGATATATTTAATTTACTATTGGAAGTACACGTTGCCTTTTCCAAACAAAGAAAAGGAAAAGTGCCTTCCAATAGCGTCAGAAAATTTAACCAACCCCAGGATAGGAAGCCTGTCCCTCCAAATGCCATTTTAAACTAGCATTATTCTTTTACAAAATGTATGTGTTTGTTGTCTTGTATATACTTACACAGCATGTGTGTGTGTGTGTGTGTGTTCATGTGTGCATGACGGGGACATGGTACACATGTGCCACAGTGCACATCACAGGTGAAAGTCACAGGACAACTTTGTGGTATCAGTTCTTCCACCTTTGTGGGCTTTTGGAGGATCAAACTTGGGTCGTCAAGCTTTTTCTAGGCTCACCTTTGACCTCTAGGCTCACCTCACCAGTCCCTACAATCCTTCTTTTTGTTTCCTTACAGGCACTGCCATCTTAAGGACTTTTTAAGGAGTCTAATACCTGGGTTATTGATACTCTTCTATAACTGTAACATCTGCGCTTGTCATTGATACAGTTGGTTCTTCTGCATGGGTCCTACAGCCACCAGCTTATCATTAGAGAGTAAATCGCTTGATTTGATGACTCTGAAATGTTGACGACTTATATTGAAAACATTTCTATGATTGGTCACTGGTTCCCCATTGATGCGAGAAGTATGCATGGCTCCTGAATGTGATCTGTCCCCAGTCTGCTGCCAGCCATGATTTAGCATAAAGCATCTAAAAGTTGCTAGGAGAAAAAAGTCAGTCAGTTG
Organism: Arvicanthis niloticus; assembly: GCF_011762505.2. NCBI lineage: Eukaryota > Metazoa > Chordata > Mammalia > Rodentia > Muridae > Arvicanthis > Arvicanthis niloticus. Next base: position 24,523,262 of record NC_047672.1, read on the forward strand.
CTTAAATTGCCAGCTATATATACTTAACCTCACTCTCCTACCCACCACTCAGCTGGGGCTGCTATGCACAAATGATCACCACTCATTTATTAATTATTTAGCTAGGCAGTATATATATGCCTGCCGAGGCACCCCCTTCCCCCACACCTAACCACACATCCACAAAATATATCCCCTCTCTCATTATCTTTTTATAAACACATCACCTAAACTTTTTCACCTGCTATGCACACTTTTTCATATATATATAAAACCACATGCCTGCAGTGCCCACAGCGGCCAGAAGAAGGCACTGGATGCCCTGGAACTGAAGTTACAGACAGATGTGAGTCACCTGACATGGGTGATGGGAATTGAACCCAGGTCTTCTAGAGGAGCAAAAAATACTTTTAATTGCTGAACCATCTCTCCAACCCCTTAACTTTTTATTGAGAAACAATTATCACCAAGTGCCCAGACTGGTCTTCAACTCACTCTAGCCCAGGCAGGCCTTGAACTTGTGATCTTCTGGCCTTAGTTTCCTTGGTAGGTCAGATAATGTACCTTACTTACATCATCTTTTTTTAATTTTTAATTTTTTTGAGACAGAGTCTCAGGTATTCTAGGCAGGCCTTGTATCCTCCATGTGAACAATATCCAGAATATGGATCTACAGATGTATATACTATCATTCCAGTCTTCATGTGGTATTGGTGTTGGTGATCTTTGCTCATGCCAAGCAAACATTTTGCCAACCAAGCTTCAGCCTCAGCTTCCTGACTCACTTTTTTGTTTGTTTGTTGTTTTAGGCAGGGCCTCGTTGTGCAGCTCTGGCCTAGAACTTACTACATGGACCAGTTACCTTCAAACTTTCAGAGATCTACTTACCCTTGCCTCCCAAAGTGCTGAGATGAAGGGTGTGTACCATCACACCTGTCCTCAGACGTGCACCACCACACCTGTCCTCAGACGTGCACCACCACACCTGTCCTCAGACGTGCACCACCACACCTGTCCTCAGACATGCACCACCACACCTGTCCTCAGACGTGCACCACCACACCTGTCCTCAGAATTTTTCTTGTGAAAAAGTTTAGGTGATGTGTTTATAAAAAGATAATGAGAGAGGGGATATATTTTGTGGATGTGTGGTTAGGTGTGGGGGAAGGGGGTGCCTTGGCAGGCTCATGCTGAGGCATTCCTTCCCCCTGAGGGACCAGCCACAGAATGGTATAGTATAGAATAGAGTTTACTCAGGGCATGGGGATGGGAGTTAAGAGGGTAGTAGAGGCAGGGAAGGAGGAGGGGAGGAGGGGGGGAGGGAAGAGGAGAGGAGAGGAGAGGAGAGGAGAGGAGAGGAGAGGAGAGGAGAGGAGAGGAGAGGAGAGGCCGGCCATGAGCAAGTGGAGAGAGAAGTGGGAGGGGACAGAGCAGTAGCAGGAAGTCAGAGCAAGAGCAAGAGAGAGAGAGGAGGGGGCAAGCAGCCCCTTTTACAGTGAGTCAGGAAGAGGATACCTGGCTGTTGCCAGGTAACTGTGGGGCAGAGCTTAGACAAAATGCTAACATTAGGTACTTTCTCTTAAGTCCCCGCCCCTTCTGCCCTGGCATATCTTGCCCATCATGTCCTTGGGGATCAGCGGGTAAGTCTATTCAGGGACTAACCGCTGCACATGTGGATTTTCCTCAATAGGCTGGCATCCCTGGCTCAAGTTACTTTGTTTAATGGTTTAGGTGGGGTTTCTTCTCATTAGTCAGTCTACACACACCATTATGGCGTTTCCAGTTTGCTACTCCCAAGGTAACTGTCCAGCCATTATGTACTGTGGCAAGAATCATCCACTCAGAACTGTGACTTCTCACCTGTAATGGAGCAGGCTTACCTCTGGATGTCGAATGCGTCCCTGGATGCTGCATAGTGTTTTAGGTGAGCCACAAGACGTTCACAGGTTTGGCTGATGAGAGGTGTCATCTGATAACAGATAGCAGAGGTGTAATTAGGGCATCCTGCCTAAATCGGCTGCCAGTGATGGACAAGGTTATACACAGTGCTTTCTGGGAAAACAGACTGTATTTCAAAGGTGCTTTTCACGAGGCTAAGATTAAGGAATTATACCTAATATCTGTAAAATACAGCGTCCATAAATACCTATTTTAAGCTTAAGTGAGCTTTCTGTGGTAGAAGCACCAAAGAAGAAAGGATCAAACATAGATCTGGTGAAATAATTACGAAAGCCATCATTAAGTGTTTAGACAAAACTTCGAATCAGTGCTCAGTTTCCTGACATGTGGTTAGCATTAGCGAGCAACTAGACCACACTCCATATGTCCTGGCCCTGGAACTAACCCAAGTCCAGGCATGCTTGTTCCAATTAAGTTTTCAGATCTCCCACCAGAACATAGAATCTAGTATCCAGAGGAACTGAGGGTCATCTGTTCTAACTTCTTAATTAAGGCAGAAGTTATCTTAATGGTGTTTCTGAGAGCGGGCTTTTCATCTGGGTTTCAGCTGCTTACGCCTTCCAAGACAGGGTAACTCTTGATGTGCACGAGGAATTGTTGGCTTCTTAGTACTAAGATATTTTATTGTAGAAAATTTCTAATGCCAAGAGAAAGGTCTAGGGAGCAGAGGTGTGCACACCCAAGTGGTTCCAATGCATTTAGACCACAGGTTTGGCTGCCCAGCCCTGTGACTTCCAACAGGATCTCTTGGGTGGGTAGCACTCCTTAAAGACTTGTATTCGCTCTTATATATCTGAAGGGCCAAGCTAGAGCTGTCAAGGGGATCACTCAACACAGCACACATCTAGAACAGTGTCAGAGCTGAGGCAGAATGCTGCCGAAGGTTCTTCTGAGCATTTACAGAAATAATACTTTGCAATGGTGCCCGGTGCTTGCTTTTCGTTATTATTATTATTATACTTTAAAACTGTATTTAAATTTAAAATTTTCATATTTATTTTATGTTTATGAGTGTTTCACCTTCATGTATATGCACCACGTGCCTGCCTGGTCCTACAGGTGTCAGAAGAACACAGCAGATCCCCTGGGACTGTAGTTACAGGTGGTTGTGAGTCACCACGTCAGTGCTAAAACTGAACTTAGGTCCTCTGCAGGAGTGACAGTGTTCTGAACCTCTGACCCCCACTTCCATTTTACTTTTAAGATGATGTGTGTGTGTTCGTTCATGACAGGGAGCATTGCAGGTACCCACCAGAAGAGGTCTTGGGGGATCCTGAAGCTCGTGTGATAGATAACTGTGAGCCACTCAACACAGTCACTGGCAACTGAAGTTGGGTTCTCTACAAGAGCAATATGCTCTCTGAACCACTGGGCCATCTCTCTAGCATCTGGTTTCCATTATTCTGATGCTAGAATGTGAGGAGTCTGAGGTCAGGGGAGCTTTCGTCTGGTGGTGGTGGTGGTGGTGGTGGTTCTTCTTCTTCTTCTTCTTCTTCTTCTTCTTCTTCTTCTTCTTCTTCTTCTTCTTCTTCTTCTTCTTCTTCTTCCTCTTCCTCTTCCTCTTCCTCTTCCTCTTCCTCTTCTTCTTCTTCTTCTTCAATCTCTAGAATGTGCAACAGAACCTGACATATGTAATTATTTGTTGGTTGGATGGATGAATGGATAGATGAATTTCAATGAGCATGCAGTATCTACTTATTGCTCTTCAAGTCATGAGACAATAGAAAAATTATAAAATGTTAGTCTACTTGCCAGAGATATGTTATTGGATGGAGGCAAAATCCAGCTCCCGCTATTACAGTTTGGATCTTAGGATCCCCTTAGGATAGAAGGACTGGGAGGTGGCAAGCTCTTACTCAGGAGGCTGGGCCTACTGGAGTGTCCCTTGGCTATTGGGGCTCTTTCTTCCAGTAGACTCTGGGCTCTCTACTCTTACCCATTCTCTCCTTTACTTCTGGCCTGGAGGTGTGCAGTTTTAATTTGCCATGTGCTTCCATCATGGGCCACCACAGACACAAAACAATGGGTCCAACCAAGCACACAGCAAAACCTCTAAACCTGTGAGCTATACCATAGCAACCTGCCATAGCAACCTGCCTCTTTCTAAGCTGATGGTAACAAGTGCTTCTTATAATGATGGGAAGATGCTGATATGTGCTACAAAAACCTCCCTGGTTCATAGTTTGTACACCTTTCTCTATTCTTTTTTTTTTTAAATTTATAAAAAGATTTATTTATTTATTTATTTATTTATTTATTTATTTAATGTATGCAAGTACATTGTAGCTGTCTTCAAACACACCAGAAGAGGGCATTACAGATGGTTGTGAGCAGCATGTGGTTGCTGGGAATTGAACTCAGGACCTCTGGAAGAGCAATCTGTGCTCTTAACCACTGAGGCATCTCTCCAGCTCCCTATTCTTTTTTTTTTTTTTTTAAGACTTCTTATTCATTCTTTGTGAATTTCACATCATGCACCCCAATCCCACTCATCTCCCCCTCCTGTACCTGCCGTCCACCCTTGCAGCTTCCCCTTCGACAGAGGGAACAAAATCTCATTGTGGAAGCTGTCATAGTCACAGTGTGTCTGTCCCACAGTCTACCCTTTGTTCACACTTCTTTGCTTGCAAATGTTCATTGTGTTTGGCCTGGTAGAAGGCCTCTCACTTCTGTCAATACTGGATCCTCATCGGGGCTCCTCTTGGATGCCCTAGTGTTGCCCTGTGTCATGGAAATCCTGTAGTTTTGGATCTATAGGACTGGCCCCTTCATGCACTCCAGCAATTTAGCAATGGGTTAGATGTTAGGGTGAGCCAATACAAAGCCCTGGATCTGGGCCTGAGAAGTTTCTGAGCTGGTCAGCCCAATGGCTCCCTTGCTCTCACACCCTCTGGGCCAGGTCACCAGCAACCCCCACAACCAGGGCCATCTCTACCCTGGTGCTGGGTAAGGTACAGGGTCCACTCTCTCCAGTGTTACAGCTGGTGAAGGATATGGCCAGTTCTACTCCCATGATCCCAGGGCAAGCTCTCCTGCCTGCTGAAGATATCAAGGGATGAGGAGGGAGAGGTTGATGTCTCTGCCTTTTCTGCACCACTGTTCAGCAGACAAGAGGCAGGACTGGTTCTCCTGCTCTCATGACCCCAGGAGCAGATCTCCTGCTGGCCACCAGTGGTGAAGATGGAGGAGGGTATCTTTCCCTTGTCCATGCCACCCTAAGGGAGATGAGTGGTAGGGACAGCTCTCCCACACTTGTATCCTCGAGGCCAGCTCACTAACAACTCCCATAATGTGTGTGATCTGCTCTCCTAAGTACTGCAGTCAGCTAGGGGTGGGGTCAGCTCTCCAGTTCTCGAGTCCCCCCAGAATCCACTGTTCCACAATGCCCAGGTGAGGGATGGGTCCAGTTCTGTACAGCCCTCAGACATAAACATATCACCAGCAGCAGCCCAGATCAGGAACATCCACTTGACCTTTGGTGATAACAGACCCCTGATGCTGCAGGGCTATGGACCCAGATGTGGCCCCCAGTGGCAGCATAGGCCAGGATCTTACCACGGACATAGGTGGCATCCCTGGTTACTCATGTCAGGCTGTACCTTCAGTCTCCAGTTCTGCCTCTCTTCACTGTGCCCACATCCTTCTGTTTCTCTTTCCCTTCCATTTCTGTACCACTTACTTGCTCATCTTAGTGGTGCCTGGGATTTCTGAGTGTCTGGAGCCATGTCAAGAGTGATCTCAGGAATGCTATGCCCTGTTCATATATTATAGCATTGGGTAGGGATCATCTTGGGCATGGTCTGCCCCAGCCCATGCCTGCCAGACTGGTAGTCATCTTAGCCTAGTTTCCTGTCCAGACTTCATGGCACCATTCTGGTGGTCATCTCTGGCTAGGTCCTCGCCCTGCCTGCCTGAGTGGCCCCTTGCAAGGGTTGTCTGTCTCAGACTCACTCCTACCCATGGTTTGTGGTCCCAGTCAGGGTTCTTCGAGTCTCTGGCTTGCTCCCTGTCTAGGGAGACCATTAGCATGGCATCAGACTATGGTGGTCGTCTGGGGCTCATTTTTTTTCAAGGGATGTTAAGCTACTGATCATTCAGATGTTCAAAGGTCAGAACATTGAGTGTAGACATAGCCTCTCTCTGTCACCTATGACTCACCTGTGACACAGCAGTCACACCTGCACTGCCTCTAGGGACAGGGCCTTTCTCTATTCTTACTGCTCCTCTGGGAGGACAAAAAAGTTACTCTCAAATAGCAACCCGTAGGTGGAACCCAGTTCTATTTCAGGCACTATCTAGTAAATAGTAAATTAATCACATTATGCGATCTGAACCCTATCAGCCAGTAGCAGGGTCAGATGTACATTGATTTTTTTTTTTTTTTCACAAGACAGACACCACAAACAAATGTCAAAGTTCAGGTCAATGAAAGCCACAGGTCTTTTCTGATAAATTATCGCTGCATGCAACTGATTCTTTAGCCCTTGAGGCTCCATTTGTTAGAAAGGTTTTACGTTTCTTTTAAAACATTTTTCCCTATATTAAAAACAAATTATCTGTATGGGTGTTTTGTCTGTATGTCTACGCACAGTGGGCATGCAGTACCTGCAGAGGCCACAAGAGGGCGTTGTATCCCTGGGACTGGAATTACAGACAGTTGTGAGCTGCCATGTGGGCACTAGGAACCCAACACAGGCCCTCTGGGAGAGCAGCCAGTACTTAAGACCATTGGTCCATCTCTTTAGCTCCAAGCTTTACATTTCTACCCCCTTTCTTTCCATAAAAAGTTGTCTTCAGCTGTCCTGGGAAGAACAATCCCTGAACTTCCCTGAACAGTGGGGCCGACTGGAGATGCTGGGAGAATGTGTGGCTGTGTCGGACCCCTCCCTCCCTGTCACAGCTTCCTGCCAGCAGGGTTGGGGGTGGGGTACACACGTATGGCACCAGCATCTCGTTATCTACAGTGATGTGGAAGCCTTGTAGGAAGGGCGTGGTCTGAGAGGCACGGGGACATTTCTATAACTCAAAGAGGACAAGTAGCCATGCCTTCCGTGTTCCATTTAAACTACAGTGACGTGCCTTCTAGGTTTTGATTACCTCATGACTATGCAGCCTGGCTCAAGCACAGACCTGTGACCCTCTGCTGGACTGTTACTTCAGGTATCCGCAGAATTTTTCAAAGTCCTTTGGCCAGTCAGGATAAACCTAAGTAAATACTCAGCCTGGCCCCGCCTTCTCCATAGTCGGCAGACGACCCTGTTAGTGGTTGGCTGAAGCAGGAGTGTTACTGACCCCAGCTGTCTGCCCTAAAGTCCATCCAGGAAAGAAATGAATAGGGTGAGCCTGATTCGTCTTCAATTCAGCCTGAATTGCATCGATTCTTTATGACTGAGGCGTTCTTTTTTAAAATTCTCACAAACCGCCTACCGAATAATCCATCAGTGTAAATATATGTGTGGATGGGTCCCTTAAAATGTCTCCCAGGCATCATTCCCAAGAAATCTGACTTTTGTTTTGTTTTGTTTGTTTGTTTGTTTGTTTGTTTTTCGAGACAGGTTTTCTCTGTGTATCCCTGGCTTGTCCTGGAACTCACTCTTTAGACCAGGCTGGCCTCGAACTCAGAAATCCGCCTGCCTCTGCCTCCCAAGTGCTGGGATTAAAGGCGTGCGCCACCACCGCCCGGCTAAATCTGACTTTCTTACTATTTGGGGAGCTCAGTGCTGTCTAAGTATGTCTCTCTGGCTAACTTCTCTCTCCATTCTCTGCCATTCTTATCTGATTACAGTCATTTGCTACTGGGCCTGTATGTGTGAGCGTATGTGTGCACAGTATACATGTGGGAGTCAGAGACGACCTGCAGGAATTGGTTTTCTCCTTCTATCTTGTGGTTCCCAGAGGTGAAACTAAGGCCATCAGTTTGGTAACACACACTTTTACCTGGTAAGCCATTTGCAGCCTCTTCAATTATCCTAATAAACTTAGTTTTTCAAGTGTATCTTATTTTAACAAAATCCTGGAAATAGAACTGGGTGCTGGTGGGGCACACCTGTAATCCCAGCACTTGGGAGGCAGAGGCAGGTGGATCTCCAGGGCAGCCTGGTCTACAGAGTGAGTTCCAGGGCAGCCTGTGATAGAGAAACCATGTCTTAAAACAAAACAAAACAAACCAGGGATTTTTTCCAATACATTTCTGAAGAATATTAAAAACAACAACAACAAAACTAAACTAACAACAAAAAATTGTTGCAATGAGGGTCTCCTTAGACATCAATATTAAGTATCCTTATACTAGCAAGAGAGGTGCAGTATAAAATTGGATTTATACAAACTTCTCAGAAGCTGAAAGCATGGCCTGTGTATTAGGAGAGCTCCTTATGTTGAATCTAAGTGCAGGTCTGGGTGACGCAGAGGACCAGTTACCTACCATCCCTTCTCCCGAGTGCACTTGGCTAAAGGGCTTTGTTGCTGGCTGATGCGGTTGTGATTTTCTACTGTGCCATGCCTGCTATCTGTCACACTGAATGGGTAATGATGTTTTTAACTGGATTAATATGATATGAGATGGGGCATGCATGATGAAAGTGTTGAGAAGTAATGCAGAGAAAATACCACAAGACAGTGGAGCATGGTCCGTATGTTAACCAGTTGCCATCATTTTGGTTATTTGTTCCCTTGCACTATGGACCACTCTTATAGAATATCTACTCTTCCATGAGCTGAATACACAAAGCAAAGGCTCTGTGGGTTGGGCTTGTGGCCCTGCAGCTCCCTCCCCCCATGTTTAGACCAGAAGGTGAATGTGGTATTATGTACAGACACAAGCCCAGGGGAAACCCGGTGCTGTACACCTAGATCTCAAGCCTGCCTCCTGGTCTGCTTTTCTCTGTCTCTGTAGGACAATGGGTGGTTTTTATTTTTGTTTTACCCAACATTTTCAAGTTGCACATATGTTGTGCTTTTAATCACATAAAATATTGATACCATTTGGTTTTAAAAATGGATTTCATCTGGGGGTTGTTGTGGACTGAATGTTTGTGTCCTCTTGAAATCCATATGCTTTTGATCTAATTCCCAGTGTAGCTGGATTGGAGATGTGGCTTCACAGGAAACCATTAACATGAAATGAACTCTCACGATTGATCCGGGGAATGATGGTGTGTACCTGTAATGATAATGTGTACCTCAGCATCCAGAAGGCCGAGGTAGGAGAACTATGACTTCTAGGTTAGCTTAGGCCACATAGTAAATTTAAGGCCAGCCCGAACTACACAGTGAGACACTGTCTCAAAAGGGGGATCTTGTGAGCACATAGCATGATGGGTGGCCACCTGCAAACCACAAAAGAGGAGCCGCCAAAAGCCACAATTGCCAGAAGGGACCCTGGTCTCCAATTACAGTCTCTAGAACTGAGAGAAAACAGTTATCTATTGTTTAAACCATTCTGTAGTATTTTGCTACTAAAGTCTGAGTTGGCCAAGGCCAGAGTGTCAGTCCAGCAACCCAGCCTGTGTTGTCCCTAGAGAAGACAGTCTAAAAGTGGGACTGGGTGATTATTTGGTAACCGTAGTTGCTGACTATAAAGTCCTCAATTTGGGAAGAAAATTCTCCAAGGATGGAAGTTCTTGCTTAGCCTGGACTTTATTATATAAATTCAGTCAGTGCCCAGTATTTTCCAAAGGATTTGACCAACTGCCTCAGAAGAATAGTGTGGACAGAAGGCAAGTGGGTGACTTCTAACTCATAGGAGTGGACAGAGGAGGCGCCTTACAGGGAGATGACCACGGAAAGGTCAGGCAAGCACTCCTCAGTGCCTGTTGATGCTCTTCAGAATCCCACCTTTGGCATTTTTTCCTCGAGGGGGAAGGATTTGACTTGGATAATGCACACTGGCTGTAAGAAGAGCAAGCACTAAAATCACTGCCAGTGACTATGGTTCCAGTCCCTGAAACTTTGTAATTCATTTCCAGTGGCCTAAATGCAGCGACTCTATATTGTCACCGGTAGAACAGAATAGCGCCACCTTTGAAGTGCTGTAACTACAATTAGAGACAAAATATGTAAAGCACCTAGCAGTAGTGAGGAGTGGTCCAAACATGGCATCTGTCCTATGGAGAATCCATCCCCAGGCTGGTTTGGACAGCAGGAATCCTTCTCTACACCTTTCTTCTTCCTCACAGACATCTCTGCATTGGTCCCTCATGGTTGGTCTCACTGTGTCAATGCTGCTTGTGTCCTTTTACCTTTCTCTCCTCACTCTGGTTCAGACGTTATTACTGGAAGTCATTGAAATGTCCCTGTCATTTTGCCTCTTAAGGACGAAGGCCATAGGGTAAGCACCTTTGAAGTCTAAGTCCAGAAGCTGACCTGTAGGTGCACTATAAACCAACCAACCCAAGAGCCTGCTGTCTTTCTACTTCCCAACCTACCTCAAAACTAAGTCATGACACTGATCTTCTAAAATTATTGAGTTTTGTATATTTATTTTGCTGAAATTCTCTGAGCATCCCCACTGACTGAAGGACATAGTGCACACGTCTTAGCTGTCTCTTAGAGCCCACAAGAAACAGAATTCTCTTAGAGCCCACAAGAAACGGAATTCTGCCGGTAACTATACCAGTTGTCTTCAAATCAGGTGTTCCCTAGTCAACCCTTCAGATAAGACCACAGACCAGACGAGAAACCACCATTATACCAAGAGGCCCTGAGCAGGGTATTCCTGTTACGCCATGTGGGGTGCCCGAGTTCCAGAAACAAAGCTTTGTTTCAAGCTGCAAGGTTTGGGTAAAAAGTTGTTAGAAAGTAACAGAAAACAGGTTTCCAATACACCTTTTTTATGGTAACTTTTAGAGATTGCCATCCTCTATTGAAGGTTTATTTACTTTTTACTAAAAAAAATTTTTTTTTTTTTTGCTACCTGTTGTATCCTTACCCAGTTGATTCTCTAGAGGTGTCTAAGTCAGTGGTTCTCAACCTTCCGATGCTGTGACTCCCCGCTTTACTCCAGTTCCTCATGGTGAGGTGACCCCCAACCATAAAGGTATTTTTATTGCCACTTCACAACTGTAATTCCACTGTTATGAATTGTAATGTAAATGTCTGTGCTGTCCGTGGTCTTAGGTGACCTCTGTGAAAGGGTCATTCCACCCTCAAAGCGGTCACCACCCACAGTAGTGAGTTTTGTATATTCATTTTGCTCAGTATACATGTTGAGAACCACTGGACTAAATGCTAACCTACTGTGTTAAAGGCATTCAGGACCCGTCAATAGACTGAGATGCTCTTTTGGTCTTAGCATGAGCTCAGGGTAGATTTTTGAAATTTGGTTCTGAGCAAAACACCAGAGATTCACGCTGAGTCGACTTCTTCCTTCAGGCATGATGTCTGAATCTTTCTGATTTAGGGTTCCTTACCCCAGGCCATGTTCTAATTGTGATGAACTATAATGTCCCATTCCATAACATTCTAGGTTCCCAAGAAGGCCATTTATTGTTTGAGTGTAAAATATCTCTCCAGAGGCTTATATGTATTCTTTTGTTGGGTTGTTTTGGCTTTGTGGGAGTAAGGGAGTGAGATAAGTTCTCACTCTATAGCCTTGAGTTTCCTAGGATACTCTCTGTAGACAAAGGTGCCCTCAAATTCACAGAGATCTGTCTGTCTGTCTCCAAAAACTGAGATTAAAGGTGTATATCTCCATGCCCAGCTGGTTTATATGTATTATATTTTATAATATATATATATATATATATATATATATATATATATATAATTTTAACACTTGGTCTGCAGATGGTGGTGCTGCTTTTAGGATCTTCTGGAGGAAGTAGATCATTGGGGGTGGGTCTGGAGGCTGACGTCACTTCCTCTCTTCTTTCTGTTTACTAACTGTACATGCAATGTATCCAGCTGTCTCTTGTTCCAGCCTCTGTGCCTTCCATGCCATGATGGACTGTGTGCCTTCTTAATCTGTGGTCCAGGAAAAAGCTTTCTTTCCATTCTGAAGTTGCTGTCATGTGATGGTTTGGCACAGCAAAGCAAAACATAGCTAATACATTGCTAAATATTACATTAAGAATTTGCTTGGGATCATGGGGAAAGACAGCCATCTTCTAAATTTGGGTCAGTAGGGGGGTCATAGCAATAACCCCTTTACTTGAAATGACATATCCCATCTATTTAATAAAACGTATTTTCATCTCTGACATATTGACTTTAGAATTCCATATTGATAGAACCTGATATTGTTGTGTTCACATAATTTCATGCAAGTAGAATGTCAAACCATCTGACTCCTGTTGCTTTCTTACCCAAATCAGGTGCCACAGTCCCTCTGCCCTCAATATATCTACTCTCAGGTTACAATTCCACTGTCCACAGATTTGATAGCATGAATGCGGGGGGGGGGGGGGGGGGGGGGGGCGGGGGAGGGACAAAACAACTCAGCATTTAAAAGCCTTTAGATGTCTGGAAGTTTGGAGAACAGTGTCTCACTGAGAGTTGAGGGAAAAGTATTTCCCATTCAGAGAATGGGAAATGAAGGGTCTTTTGAGTTACATGGTGTTGCTAAAATTATATGAGCCTTACATGTTGATGGTGTATAGCTAAGCGAGTTGTTTACTAGTGTGTGAAGAAAGACTAAGAAAAGAATCAGGGACTTGTACCTGATCCCCAAACCACACCCTGGGAACCTGCCCATACCCTTCTGCTGTAGAAGAGACTCCAGTGGTACATTTGCAGTTCTCTTCTGCTCTAGGATTGCCTCATGTATCTGGAGACATCTGGCCCCTTGAAGGCTAAACAGCAAAATGGAGTGCTCTCTCCCTCCAGAGAGTTCTGAGCAAGTCACTCCCCCATGTTCGAGCATTTAACAGTTGGCTGCTCTTGACACAGGGCAGCAGCCTTTGTGAGCTTCAACCCACTTCTGTAATTCTTTTCTCCCTGCTTCTTTTCTTGCACACTCTGTTTCAGCCTGAGTGAATTCCCCTGTTCTCCAAGCAAGCCTGGTACTGCTCTGTCTAGATGCCTGTGTACCTGCCTTATAACCTTCCCCAGTCCAAACCTAACATCTGCTTCAGGGCATTCTTCAAAACAAGACAAGAGCTCTGTGGCCATCCTCCATGATGTGGCCATTATGCAGTAATTTATGTATCTCGTTGCACTGGTACACTGTAGCTTTCATAAAGGCAGAAATCGATGTAATGTAAGAAGTCACCATTTCCTCCTGTTTGGTGCCATAGTTTGAATCTGGACTAGTCCCCAAAGGTCCTTGTTTTAAAGGTTTGGTCCGACTATTGGGACTGGTGGAACTTTAAGAGGTGGGGCCTGGTGGGAACTCTGCTGGTTGTTGGGACTGTGCCTTTGAAGGGAACCCCGTGGCTTCTGCCTCTTCCTTTTCTTCTCTTTCACTTTCTGGCTCCCAGTGGAGAGGTTGTGCCCTGACTGTGCCCCCTCCATGATCCACTGCTGCCTCCTCTTCTCAGAAGAGATTTAAAAGTAGTATGTCCATCAGTCAAGACTGGAATGCCCAGAACACTGAGCTAAAATATCTTTTTGGGGGGAGGGGTATGGTAATTATCAGTGGTATTTGCTGTAGTAACTCAGCACTGACTATCACAGTTGGCTTGAGGGCAGCCATGTTTAAGAGTTAGGGAGGGTTAACTGAATGCATGAGCTACTGAAGGGTTTTTTTTTTTAAATGAATGCCTTGAAATATGCTCTGTTGACTAACAAATGAAAAATTAATTCTAGCTAATGAAACTTATCACTTCCTTCAGCCACTACACCACTGCTGAAAGCCACCTCGATATTAAAAACATCCATGAGTCATTTTTATGCAAAATTCCCTGCTGATACACATCAGTTTCAGCCACCTAGATGAATAGTCAAGTGTCATTTCCAATAAGTCAGAGACTCCTGTCAAGAGTTGTGGCCAATTAGAACTTACTCCAGTGAGGAGGTGGCTGCTGGGGTTGCCAGGCAACAGCCAAGCTGTAAAGCACATTTAGATGCTCTTCTCCGTTTAACCAGCGGCAAGTTGGGAGTGACATTATGATTCCAGCAAAAGAAAGACAAATTATAACCCAGGATGGGGTATCGATGATGAGGAGTGTGTTTCCTTTTAAATGCAAATGGAAAATGAACACTTAAAAGTAGAATTTAAACAGTCCATCATTATTCTGATTTTAATTAGAAGATTAGGTGTCAGTGGGATACAACTGTGTCTCAGGATAACGGTCTCGTGCTGCTAGATAAATACTCAGATATCCTAGAAAATGGATAACTGGTCAGACAGGGACAATGTATTTTTAGACTCTGAAGTATTTATTACCACAGCTACCCTGGTTTATAATGACTTTTATTTTTATTGTTTGGAAGGATTAAGAAATAAAAGCAAATATTAAAAATAAAACCGCCAGCAGCTGATGCTGCCAAGAGAAAGCTGCTTGCTCTGGCGTTACTGGAAAATTCACTTCTGCCACAGAAGCCCTGTACTGACTGCCTGAAGAGTTTTGCTGGGAATTCAAAGGCCAGACAAAGCCCAAAGCCGTGACAATGACTGTAATTTGCACAGACTTTCACACTGAAACGGTCTGAGCCGTGCGTTCACTCATAAGCTGGCTGTATCAACTTGAATTTTTAAAAAATTGTATCCATTTTTTGAGTAATACGTCTTCTCCCAGGCAGGAGAGGCCCATGGGGAGTAATAAGCACATATGCCTCTGTCTATAAGACTCATACATTATTGACTCTGCCTTCCCGACAGGAAACATCTGGATGAAAGTAAAAAATTAGACAGAGAGCTACAGCCCTCGGTGCTGCGCAAGATGCCAGCCTTCCTTGTTGGCTCCACGTCATGGAAACAGACCCCAGTGCGCTGATGTGTGAGTGGCTTATTCACTCCTGGGTGACAACCACATCCTCAGGGTCTCGCTGGTCTCCTGTATCTGTTCAGTCCTTGTTTATCTGGGTAAATGAGCACACGTCCACCATCGACAGGAGATTCTGAGGACAGAACACAAGCTGTCTAATAGGGGTTGGCTGTTTAGTGTTACTAAGGGGTTGTGTGCAGAGGTTTGGTCTTTAGGATGTGCTATTAAGAAGTGCTGTGGACCTTTAATAGCTAAGTTACTGGGAGCATGACTTTGAAGGGGATTGTGGGACCCTGGCCTGTCTTTGTCCCTGCTCTGATTCTAGATGTGACCATTTGCTCCAATAGGCACTCTGTAATGGCATGCCACCATCTGCTGTTCTCACCGGAGGCCAAGCCAGCAGAGATGATTGATTTTAGACTTTGACTTTGCTAAATTGCAAGCTAAGGAGACCTTTTATCTTGATAGGTTACCTGTCCCAGGTATTTTATTGTAGGGATGCAAAGTTGGCTAGTATGATGGATGTTGGATTGTTGCCCTTGAAGCACTAGAGAATGAGGTTGACGTGGGAACTGCAAAGACCTACTATCCAACAGCACCGTCTTACTCAACAACAAACTATGGCGTTAACTCCCCCGGTGTTTACCTCTGAAAAATAAGCAAAGCAAAACTGATAATCAAACGTCTTTCTAACATGTTGAAGTGTGTGATGAATCTAATGGTTTGTAATGTTTTATCCAGCTATTCAACCATGGAGGCATTTTTATCCTCCATGATTTCAAATCCCTTTCCTTGGTAGTTGTATTAATCAGATTTCTGCCACTAGGACAAAACATCTAAGACAACCAATTTATACAGAGGATGTGTTTCCCATGGCTCACAATTTTGGACAGTTCGGTCTGTGGTCGCACGGGTCTGTGGTGAGACAGCATGTTATGGCTGGGGTTTGTGTTAGAACAAAACCTCTCCTTCGTGGCCAGGAAGCAAGAGAAGGAATCTGAGATGTTTGGGATGCCGCAGTCCCCGGATGCACCTCCTATCAACTCCCAGGAGAGCAACACTGGGGACCCAGCCTTTACCATGCAGGCCCTCAGGAGGCATTCAGGATCCCAGTCCTAGCAGAAGCCATCAGTGGGTTGTCAGCTTCCTCCTCAGTGATCTCCCCTCTTGTGTACCTGAAGGCCACCTGCCACTCTCCTGCTGATTCACGCAATCTTACAAGAGCCTGTGAATGTTATCCCTTCAGGTTGAAAGAGTTTTAGAGGAAAACACAGATGCACTGAACGGTTTCTACTGTGTCTCCCCTTTCTGATGAGTTATGACATTTAAAAATAAAGCAAGCACTAACCTGACCGAGGGCATACCATTATTTATGTGTTTCCCTTGGAGAAGTGTGGATTTAATTTCAATTTTGTTTCCTGAAATTAAGTCCATTTACTTCCTGATTCAGAATAGGACTGCACACAATTCCAGACTTATTCACAGCCTTTGGTGAGGAATCTACTGAAAGACTGTCAAGGCTTAAATAAATCTCCCAGCTGCCCTTTTAAAGGCACAAACACTTTTGGAGGATGGGTGGAAAATCTGCCAGGTTAACCAGGCAAAATTTTCTTCTATGGAAAAATCAGTTGTTTTCTTAGCCATCCCTAGTAACCCATTCTGTAAGGCCCAATCACTAGTCTATCAGCGTACTGTGAGACTGCTGGTCTCTTCTACCTGAAGCGGAGAGGCATCGGTCACATTCGCTCTGACTCTGGCTATGCATATTATCTGCAGGAAGACTAAAGCCAAAAAGCAATTTATTTTTTAAATGAAAATGTGACCTCACTTGACTCCCAGCTTTTCCAAACAAACAAAGGCCACACAAATGTCTGTGCGCATACTCATGCATGCGTGTGTGTCTGTGTGTGTATGTGTGTGTGTGTGTGTAATTTTAAGCACTGTTGGCTGAGGCAGTCTCACATTAGATAAATGAAGTGGGTAGGTGCTCAAAGTCTAAGAAAGCCTCCGGAGGTCAACAGGGTGTGTGAGTTAGGGAAGGAGGCGGGTGGTACGTGGGTGTAGGTAGGGACCATAGCTGCCAAGGAGCCAAAGGGAAAGTCTCACCATTCAAGGAAAAGCGGGCATTTTATTTTATGTTTTTAGAATAACCCCTGGGACTTGGGGCAGGGGAGGTGATAAACTCTGAAGTTTGGTGGCAAAAGTTCAAAAACCACGCAGGACTTGAGGAAGGATTAGCGATCTCCGTGCAGCTGTGTGCCTGGGCTCGGCATCCCTGCTCTCCCTCGTTCTCCTTTGTCTCTATGACCTGCTTTTTCTCCATTCATGTGTGCGGCTTGTGAGTTCCTAAGAAGACAACAATTTGCTCCATCCTTTTAAGCTTCTCAGTTATGGGTATGTGTCCGTGAGTGGGTGTGCACAGGCAAGCATGGCGGCCCAAGGAGGCCAGAAGCATCTGGTTCCTAGGAGGTGGAGTTATAGATGGTTGTGAGCCACCTGACGTGGGTGCTGGGAACCAAACTTGGTTCCTCTGTGAGAGCAATGTGCACTCTTAACCATGGAGCCATTTCTCACAATCCCTTAATTTTTTTCTTTGATTTCCCCCTACCCCCTCCCCCCTTTTTTGGCACACAGCGTCAACTAAGAAAGTTTCTTAGTTCTTTGGTTTTTCATTCACCCATTGAGTCATCATTGCTGGGTGCCTGTTAGATGCCCTGTGTATACATCTAAAAGTTAAAAGGGGAACATAACACGAAAAAGAAAAAAAAAAAAAAGTTTTCCCTTGAAGCTTCCATGCACATGAGACACACAACACAGTAAATATGTAAACTGAACGGACCCTTAGAGTCACTGACAGAAGTAAAGAAATGGCAGGGCCTGGAAAAGCAGCAGATTTCAGGTACAGTGACAAAGGACAAAGCGAACACACACGGGCTGCCCCATCCTGCCTGTAGTAGAATCACGGAGTGGCTCATAAAGGCCACAGGTTCTCGGGCACCTTAGATAGTTTGAGTCCATGAGACTTGGAGTAGCAAGAATTAGATTTCGTTGGTTGGTTGGCTTGGTTTTTTTTTTTGGAACAAGGCCTCACTGAGACAAGATTTATACTGATTTCAAATTTGTAATTCTCCTGCCTCTACCTCACAAATGCCAGGATTATTGGCAACGAATTGTGATTGACCACTGGTTCCATAATGAGAACCAGTGATCTAAAGTGACTGGTTCAAGGAAGGATCTAGAAGCCATTAGGGTCACATCTGCTGTGGAAGGAGGTAGAGAGGACACACTTGGGCAGCCTGTCCTGTCGTTACCCACTCCTTCCACAAGTGATTGGAGAAACTGGCTGGGAGGCAAGGCCAGCACCAGCTCTTGAGTGCACAGTTGGTATGGAAGGGAGGGCCACTGGGCTGAGGAGGGAGAATGCCCAGAGTCTTCAAGAATTCATGACGTCTCATGGAGCTCAATGGTCACTCTAAATTTGTCTTAAAGATGACATTAGTCTGGCTGACTACCTAGAGTTCTGCTTGGAGAACATTTCTCCCCCTCCCCGCCCCCGACACTCATGACTCAACCTGTAAAGTGCTTCACCATTCAGAAATTGTTCCCCCCAACTGGTCGTTTAAAGTTCACAATCTCAGACCTGGTCAGGGCCTCCTGGGTGGGAATTTACATCTGAACAGGCTCCCTCAGCTGATCCATTATACATGATAGTATGAGAAACACTGTTCTACTTTTCTCCTGAGTGCCTCAAAGTGCCTCAAGCAGTGTCTGGACAGCCAGGTATGCGATGTGAACCATTGATTTATGGTTTCTGGGTGTGTGAGACACCAGAGAAATAAAAAATGCTTTGCTTTCTGTATAATAATTAGGCCGAGGGCTCCAGCAGGTGAGACACTTGGATGTGCCACCTGGGCTAGCCTTGCATCTGGTCCAGCTCTTTGCCATACTTTTGGGGAGAAAAAGCTGGATCCTTAAGGAACAGAAGCCATGTTTCCTGTCTCTTACCTCATTTAACCGTTCAGGACTGAATGCAGACATCAGGGCACCTCTGACTTCTTCCCATCTTCTGTCACGTAACAACAGGACACTGTCTGCTATCAGCTTGGATTCCAGACCTGAGGCCTGATGGAAAGTGACAAGCAGATTGTTAGCACCCTCAGAGCCAAAGCCACCTTGGTGGCTGTCTTAGTTAGCTTTAACTGTCAATCAAGTCATCTGAGAAGGGAGTCTCAATTGAGGGATTGAACAGATCAGACTGGGCTGTAGGCAAGTTTGTGGTGGTTATCTTGTTTGTTAGTTGATGGAGTGGGGTCCAGTCTACCGTGGGCAGCACTATTCCCTAGGCCAGTGGTCCTGGGCTGTATAAGAAGCTATCTAAGCATAAGTATGCTCTAATTGTATTTTGAGAGATAAGTTTTACTTTAACAGGAAGAGTGATATGTAGGAGGAGCTAAGTGGGAAGGAGTACTGAGAGGAAGAGATGGAACAAGGAGAGAAGATGAAGAAAAGGAGAAGCTAGGTGATGAGAGAGAGAAAGAGAGAGGGGGCATGGAGGCAGATGTTCACATGTCTCAACCAGTCAAAGATAGTTTTTATATCTAGGTTGTGTATTGGGTTACGCTTCTGATTGAGCATTACCAAAATTATAAATCCTTTGATTAACATTTTTAAAAAAATCGTATAAAAGCAAAAAGAAAAGGGGGGGGCATGGGACAGGGGTGTTCTAGGGAGGGGAAATGTGGAAAGGGGATGGCATCTTTAATGTAAATAAAATATAAAATAAAATTTAAAAAAAAAGAAGCTATCTAAGCATGAGCCTATGGGGGAGCCAGCAATCAACATTTTTTCATGGCTTCTGCCTCAAGATCTTGGTTGACTTCTAGCCCTGACTTCCTTCAGTGATGTACTGTCTGGATCTGTCTGGAAGGACAAACCAAATAAACTCTTCCCCCTAAAGCTGCTTTTGGTCAGAGTGCTTTATCACAGCAACAGATGACAATTGAAGGACATAAAAAACACTCCTGTTGAAATCCACCAATGACCCAAACCTAGGCTGCTCTTGCAAGGACAGGGAAAGAATTATAACATTTGTGGACAAAGATCTAAGACTCACAGTTGAGGCCAACAGGGACAGATTGACAGATCTGCTAGCCTTGTCCCAGTGTGGACATCATCAAAACAACTCAGTAGCCTCTGTGTACCTGGAGGCATCTGTGAGGCCCTCTGAGGATGACCAAAGTGAAAGGTTGGAGGTCACATCTGAATTTTGTGGCAAGAGATTTTGGGTGTCTGGATTGGTTGGGTTTGGGTCAGAGATGACAGAGCCATGTATCCATGCTCTTAGGATGTTGGAGGTGAGAGAAGGGTGTATGAACAGGTGTCCTTCAGAAGCACCTCAGGAGAGCTGTTTGAAAGGGCTTGTGTGCTCTGGTGGTTCTGTGTTCCAGTATTCACTGGGCTTTTCTTTTAACTTTAATTTTGAAAATCTCATATGTGAGTTCTGTGTTGACATCACCCCCCTTCTCCCATGCCCACCCCTGCTGACTCCTTCTCAAATTCATGAACTCTTATTCTTTAATTATAGATATACACACATAAATTCATAAGAACAATCTGCTGAGTTCATTTTGTACTGCTCATATGTGTTTAAAGATGGCCTTGGGATTGGATAACCTCTTGGGGCCTCCTCCTTGGAGAAGTTCGATTCTCCCTCCCTCAGCAGCCAGGAATTGTCTGTTGCTCTTCATCCAGGGCTGGACTGTTGCCAGACCTCCCTATATTTGCTGGTACATCAACTGGTACTGTCATCCAGTAGGCCTTGCCATCTTTTTTCTTTTATTGAAAATATATATTTCTTCAAACAATATGTTCTGATTACCGCTTCTGCTCCCCCCCGCCCCACTCCTCCCAAGGCCTTGTCATTTTTTTTTCAAGCCTTGTTTAGGCAGCAGCATTGTTGAGAGCTCCTGTGTGCAGCTTCCCTGTCATGTAGAAGACATGGTGGCGCTCTGGGCCTCTGGCTCTTACAGTCTTTCTGTCCCCTCTTAGATGTTCCCTGAGCCCGAGGTGTAGGAGCTTGTGTTGAGATATTGATTGGGGATGGGTACCCCAATGCTACTTGTTCTTTGCATTCTGACTAATTGTAGCTTTCAGTAAGGGTTTCTGTTGGCTGCAAAAGAAGCCTCTTAGATGAAGGGTGAGATCGACGTTTATCAAGCAAAGGGTGAGACCTGCATTTACATATATGCAAGTCATGTGTCCAGAGGGAGGCCTGTGAGTATACACACGACTTGGGGCAGATAGGAGTCAAAGGAACTCAGAAGGCACAGAGGATACGCAGCCCTGTGTCTGGAGTAGGCCTGTGAGTGTCACTGTGTTTTCCTCAATCAGCATAGATTTGTTAAATGTCCAGCACAAGCATTATGGCTTGAATTGTATCTCCTAAAATGTTATATATTGAAATTCTAATTCCTAGAACCCCATGTTTGACCATAGAGATTTTTAAAAGGTTATTAAAATAAACCAAGCCTTTATGGTGAGCCCGAATCTAGTGTGTTTGGTATCTATACAGAACCAACAGGTTCTTTTAAGATTAGGGCACAGACAGAGGACCATAGGGGATGTAGAAGACAGTCATTTAAACCAAGGACATAGGTCCCAGATGGTCAACTCTGACTTCACTTATACTTCCAGCCTTTCCATACCTGAGATAAAATGCATTTCTGTCTGTGAGTCCTTCAGTGTAAGATGCTCTCCTGTGGTCTCCCCAGGAAGCTCAGATAATGTTCATGAACTGGTTATAGAGAGTATTGAATAGGTAAGATGTTGCTTTGGCCCTTGAATTGGTTTGCTTTCTGTTGATATGACAAAGACCATGACCAAAAGCAACTTGGAGAGGAAAGGGTTTATTTTGCCTTACAGGCCATAGTCCATTATGGAGAGAAATAAGGGCAGGAACCTGGGCAGAGGAGCATTGCTTACTGATTTGCTCCTAATGGTTTACTCTGCTTGCTTTCTTGTACAACCCAGGGTGACTTGCCTAGAGGTAGCACCACCCACAGTGGGCTGGGCCCTCCCACATCAGTCCCTACTAATAATTTTTTAAAGATGTCCCACAGATTTGCTTACAGACAAATCTGACGGGGGCATTTGAGGTTCCCTCTTCCTAGATGATTCTAGCTTGTGTCGAACTGACAGAAGACTCCCCAGCACAGCCTTCACGAGGCTGACAACGGAGTGGAGAAGCAGAGAGTGATGGACATCATTGTGGATTATGAGGAAGAGAGTCTTCTTGAGGGGAAGGTTGAGTGTTACAGGGAGACACGATCAGAAGGTCTTTAAGGATCAGCCATGTAGAAGCTGAGTCAAGAAATACACAAAGGAGTCCCGAGACACCTTCTCCTTCCCTTCCTTCCCCCACAACATGCTTCTCCATCCTAAAAGCAGGTATCCCAGTGATGGTTACAAATGGTGCCCTCACTGTTGGTCATGTGGCCCCAACCCTGCGGATCCAGGGAGATTACAGGACCAAGCACTCTGTAGAACCATGTGTGCCATGGGGCTCCACTATTTCCTTTCACAGTTTTAATTATAGCTGAAGCATGAAGCCAGCCATCATAACTCAAACGCCTTGTAAAAACTCCTATTTAGAGGAAAATTATAATTTTCTGATAAAATATGAACACTCAAAATAAGCCATAAAGCATAACTGCGAAGTATCTAGAGGATTTAATTATATATTAGAACCAAGTTGCTGGGATATTTTTTCTGCAAAGGAATACCTCTCTATATTTAGAATGAGATTCTTTAGGAGTGCCGTGGCCACTAAATTATGGTTTTATGGAATTTTTGGAACATAATCTGTTTATTTAGGTTCCAGAGTCAAAGGAGGAAATCATACGTTATGGGTATTTATAGAGAGGCAAAGCCCCAGCCTGTGCCACGCTGCTACGGCTTTTTGCTTAGGAAAGAAGTAAGACACAGGTTTATACAGTTCTGCTACGACAGGCTCAGTTGTTGAGTCGGGATCCAGACTGACCTGATCCATCCTTAAGACCTAAGCAGTGGGGGCTGAGGAGCTAGCTCAGTTGGCAGAATGCTCGCTGTGTGTTAAGGCTTTGGGTTCAACCAATGGAACCCATGAAAAAAAAAAAAAAAAAAAAAAAAAACTGTTGGATGTGGTGTATGCATTTGTAATCTTAGCGCTGGGATGGGGAGACAGGCAGACCTTTGGCCATCCAGCAGATAGCCATACTTAGCAAGCAAGCTGGAGAACAATAAGAGTATCTGTCTCAAAAAAACAAAAAAACAAAAAACCCCAAAAAAACCCAGAAGGATGTTACCTGAGCAATGACACTTGAGGGAGACACAAAAGACCTAAGAATTGGATCTCTGCTGTTTTAAATCTTATACCCCACTCTCCATGCAAAATGTTGTTAGATTCTCAACCTATTCCCTTTTAGCCTGTCCTGTCCTCGGCCTATATGCTTTATTTGGGGGCTATCCATGGTTTCGTTTTTGTGTTTTTTGTTTGTTTGTTTGATAGCCAAAGTCAGGGGTAACATTCACAGGAGTGTTTCATGTCTAAACATGTATTAGAATAAAATGAACAGTGTTTGGTCATTTAAAAAAAAAAAAGATGGCGAGAAAGTTAATGTCAAGTATACTAGCTACTGTTCTTGTGGCTGTGACCAAATACCCAACAAGAAGCAGCTTTGGGAGAAGTTTATTTGGACTTATGTTTTGAGGGGATACAGTTCTGCAATTGTGGGGAGGCCTGCAGCAGGCTCTGTGGTCCTTGGGGGTGGGGAGTGTATTCCAGCTGCTTGCCAGCATTTCAGAAGATCAGAAAGCAGAGAGGGAAGAAAGTAGGCCATTTTCCCCAGAGATCCACTTCTTCCAGTGAAGCCTAAAGACTCCCCACCTCCCAAAATAGACTGCTGGCTGGAGGCTGGGTGTTCAGATACATGGGCCTCGGGGACAGGCTCACATCCAAACCTGTAGCCAAGGTATTTCCAAGTTCATTCAGGCCAGGCACGAATAGCATACAGAACCCATAGAATATTAGTGCAGGGAATAGCAACCAACACACAGGAGAAAGAGCCAGGTGTGATGTCGCAGGCCTGCAGCCCTAGAACATGGGAGACAGAAGCATACAGAGTGTGAATGTGAGACCCTGTCAGAACCAAAATCAGAACAAACACCCCAAACAAAGAAAATACCGGAAGAAAGAAAGAAGAGAAAGAGAAACAAGAAATAGAGCAGAAAGTCTTGAGTATCTCATAAATGATTTGGATTTTCTTGCCAAACTTATGTGCCAAAGGGTGCGTGGTGTGTGTTTTTGTGTTGTCTATGTGTGTGTCAACATCAAAAATCTATTTTTTCACTGTTGCACATGGCTAGTTTCTTACTATTAGTCAAAAAAAGTTTGAAAAGCCTATTCTAATCCAAACCACAGACCTTTGGGTCATCTCTCTCCACTTAAAGCTTATCAATCACAAGTCTGAAATCTCTTTGATCAGCCAAGGTCAGCCCGCTCCATCCTTAGGGCCACCACCCTGGCTGAGGTCATCATTATCTCTGCCCTAACTGATTGCCTTGCCTCCAGCCTTATCAGAGCCATCCATTTTCCACACTGCAGGATCCTCCCAAAGCATGAAAGTTGATCTCCTCGATGAAAGCTACAATGGAGTGAGGGGGGAGGGGCTGATCAAGGGGTTCTGAGCTGCGGTTAGGGGGAAGCAAGGCGTTCTGGTGTGCTGCTGTATGCCAGCCTTAGATGACAACGATGGGGTGTGTGGCAAAATGCTAAAAGAAAGGATATTGTGTTATTCTGCGGTGCCGAAGATAAATGATAGAGAAGGCAGGTGTGAGTAGCCTTGGACATCACACAGTGTAAGGATGCCTCGTTGTTATGCAAAATCATTACATTTAAAACTGTAGTAGCATAATGATGTGAGCATGACAATTTCAGAGTCAATTCTCTCTTTCCACCGTTATGTAGGGTCCGGGGATTGAACTCAGGCTGTCAGGCTTGCCCAGAGCAATTTTACTCAACAAATCATCCCACCAGGCCTTTTTATGCCTGTTAGCATTAGTTAAAAGAAGACAACAAACAACTCCTCCTTGTGAGACTTCTCCTCACTTGTTTGTAAGCCAAGGAATGTTCTCACTAGTCCTCTCCTCCTCCCAGACACAGGACAGGGACAGAGGTCTTTAACCTCTTTTGTTTTACTTTTTTCTTTTTCTGTGGTCATATGAGTGTAAGTGAACATGTGTGCTTTTGCATGTGAAGGCCAGAGGTCAATCTTGAGTATCATTCCTTGGGGAATCATCCAATATTTTTCTTGAGATACAGTGTCTCATTGGCCTGCAACTTACCAAGCAAATCAGACGGACTGACCAGTGAGCCTCGGGACAGCCTGTCTCTGACTCCACTGTGCTACGATTACAAGCCCATGCTACTGCATGCAGCTTCTTTACATGGGTTCCAGGCATCAAGCTCCCATCTCATGTTTGTCAAACACTTCTCTCTTCTCTATTGGGATAGTGTGGGGCTTTCTGGAAGTCCTGGCTGGACTTGGGAGGATAATGCAGGGGTCTGGCTCTGGGTAAGCTTTAGGAGTGATCTACCTAGCCCCGAGTTTTCTGATCTATAAACCATCAATTATAGTGTTATTTATACTCTATCAGGGTTGTGAGGTTTCTCACTTAACAAATGTTTATTGGGTACCTGGTATAAGCCAGGCCCTGACTTGGGTGCTTGAGATACATTTATGAACAAAACGAAATTCTCTGTCTGCATCAATTCCAGAGGAAGAAGGCAGACAGAAGCATAGGGAATGACTTGCCCACAGTGGGCAGGCAAGGTCTGTGTTTAATGTATCCTTCAGTGCTGAGTCCTTAGGGTATGTGATATTTGGGCAAACCTTTTGGGGAACAGGGGTGTGGGGGAGTCAACCTTCAGGCACAGAAATCATTTCAGCAAAGATACTAAGGTGTGTCTTATGGACCTCAAGGAACAAGTAAGGGTGGATGGTGGAGAGGTCACGTGACCTGTGTGTGTGAAGGACCATGGAACCTCTAAGGACTTCTACTCTGAATGACATAGGAAGCATGGTACATTTTGTTTTTGAGATAGGATCTCTTTTAAAAGTCTACACTGGCCTGGAATTTGCTATCTTTTATTGTGACAATTCTGGAATTTGGATTTCTTTTTTTAAAAACCAGAAATATTATATGATTATGTTTTTGTTTTAATCCCAGGTGTGGGGATATAGTGCTGCTTCTGCCTGTCTGCAGCAGCTGGCTATGATTTGCGTCGTGCTCTTGCAGAGGTGTGATTTTGCCAGCTGCAGATACTTTCTGTGATTGTATGATATTTGGAATTCTGGGAACTTTTCAGAGGGTATATAAATGTTCAGGCCCTGAGAGGTGGGGTTGTTGGCTGTTGGTTGTTCAGGAGTGGTCTGTGTTAGTTGCCAGACAATGAGGGAAACAGATTTGGTGTGTTTTGGGAGACAGAGCCAATAGGATTTCCTGATGGGTTGGTATGGGGTGGGAGGATGTGGTCCTTGATCTTCATTGTCAGCTTGACTGAATCTGAATCACCTAGGAGATACACCTAGAAGTGTCTTTGAGGGTGTTCTGGAGAGGTTTAACTGAGGGAGACCCACCCTTAATGAAGGCAGTACCATTCCCAGACACACATTCTCTCTCTCTCCCTCTCCCCCCCCTCTCTCCCTTTCCTTTCCTCTCTCTCTCTCTCTCTCTCTCTCTCTCTCTCTCTCTCTCCCCCTCCCTCTCTCTTTCTCTCTCTCCTCTCTCCTCTCTCTCTCTCTCTCTGCATGTGCATGCATGTGTGTGTGTGTTTAAGTGAGAAACAGAGGTGAATACCAGTATTTGTATCTGCTTTCTGATTACCAGCTGCCTCATGCTTCCAACACATGTCTTCTCTCCATGGTAGACTTTTTCTTCAACTTGTGAGGCAAAATTAGCACTTCCTAAGTTTGCTGTACTTTCCTAAGGCTTTGGTGTACAAGACAGTGACTAATATGGAGGCCAGAGACAA
Organism: Arvicanthis niloticus; assembly: GCF_011762505.2. Lineage (NCBI taxonomy): Eukaryota > Metazoa > Chordata > Mammalia > Rodentia > Muridae > Arvicanthis > Arvicanthis niloticus. The sequence goes on from NC_047672.1 coordinate 24,550,136, forward strand.
GGATGACAGTAAGAGTTTTGTATTGATACATTTAAGATACTTAGAACATCCTTGGCATGCAGTTCTTGAGACAACTTCATGTCATTCAGCCAATACCATGACCACTTCATCTTCTCTTAAGAGTCTGAGCCTTCTCATCAGCTCATCTCTTTACCTGGAACTCTTGGTCCCCCCACCCTGACCCCTTGCTCCCATTCCTTTTCTTGTTTGTCTGCTAGAACACAGCTGGAAACTCCTCCCAAGGAAAGCCTTATTGCCTGGACTTCGTTCTCATACCCTCGTACAAATAATACATTTCATTTCCACCTTTTATATGTATAAGCCAAAGTAATTTTTAAAGAAATTTTTAAAGAAGGGCTTTTAGGAGTCAGCACAAGTTCACGAACAGCAAATGGTGCCAAAGTAACTCCATTCTCTCTTCTTTCTTAGAGACAGATCTGCAGATGTGGGAAACAGGCATTTATGATTTGCTTCCAAGACATTCTTATAGAGAAGGAAGAGAAATAATAGGTGGGTAAGTAATTTTGGGGGGTATTTTCACGGCTGATAGAACAAAGACAGATGAACTCTAGCAATCTGGAGTCAGATGGAGAACCACAGGCTTCTACACTGAGGCTAATCCAATTGCGTATGTTATTTGTTACTGGCATCATAAACTACTGATTTGCAATAATCGAAGCTGAGATGAATGCTCTGAGGAGCACAACTGGACCTTAAGCCGACCCTCGCCTGAGCCAGCAAACGCTGATTCCAAATCTGTCAGAAACTTGTGAGAAAGAAAAACTTTCTTTTGAACACAGATGCAAAAGACATTTAAACAAAATCCTCGCTAGTATAATCCAGTGACAAGACAGAGACTATTTATCAAGATCCAAGGGGCCTTATTCAAAAAGCGTAGGCCTTGAAAAGCAATCAAATATGACTTGTTAACACAATAAGGGATAAGAATATATACAATCTCAACAGGTAAGAGATATTTAATAAATTTCAATAGCCATCGTGAGACAAAATCTTAGCGGACTCTGACTACAGTGATATGAAATAGGTAAAACTTTAAATAGAAGAAACAAAGCTGTATTTATTATAGATGGAGAAATAGCAGAAAGTTCATGGAGTGTCTGCCCACATACTTTCTGAATTAATACTGAGTGTAAGACTGTTGAGTACAAACTAAAACAACAACAACAAACTGTCATTATTATTATTATTATTTTTTTAATGCACCAGGCTGGTCTCAAAGTCTTAGAGATCTGTCTGCCTCTGCCTTCCGAGTGCTGGGATGAAAGGCGTGTGCTACAGCTTTATAACTGTTGGATTGTTAAGGAACAATTGTTAACAAATGATGTATAAAACCTCTAAACTAAAAATAGAAAGTGGTGCTAAGTGGAAGAGGAGTTACACGACACACTCACAGGCCTGGGAATTCTAGATTGTTGACTGGTCAGTTCTTCAGAAGTAGACAAGTTGACTCAGAACTATATATGCAAAGGATCAAAGCACCTGAAGGTCAGGAGAAATGATACTTCCATCTATTTATTGTAATGATAGAATATTCATCTGTGGGCATAAAAATTTAGCTGTGGGTATACAAATGTACCGGGGCAAACACATCAATCAGTGGCACAAAACAGGATCCAGAAACACACACACACACACACACACACACACACACGCTGTCTTAATTTGTGACAAAGATATTAGTACTAATACAGGGATTGGATGGTCTTCCTCACAAATGATCCTGGGCATTTGGAGATCAAAATGATCCATACCTTACTTCCCACCCGAAAGTCATCTGGAGATGCTGTGTGAAAGGCAAGGCAAATGAAACTCACTGAATAGTTCCAAAAGCTTGGGGCGGGCAAGATTTCTTCAACAGACTAGCAAAAGTAATGCCATTTAGAGAGTTTGATAATCTGGACTTTATTATCAAATGGTTACATTAAGAAAATGAACAAGGGGGCCAGGGAAGGTAGCTGAGCTGGTAATGTGCTTGCACAATCATGAAGACCTGAGTTCAATGCCAGGACTGGTGTGATGTCCACACGGGTGAGCCTAGTGATGTGCACTTGTAGTCTCAGCATTGGAGAGTGGAGACAGGGGGCTTGCTGGCTAGTCAGCCTACACTAATCACTAGTGAGAGACCTTGTTTCAGAAAACAAGGTGGGTGGTTCTGAAGGAACAACACTAAGGCTGCTCTCTGGTCTCCACATAGACATCTGTATGTGGATATCTGGGTGTGCGTGTGCACACACACACACACACACACACACACACACAAGCTAATCAAGAAACAAGAAAACTTCAGACAAGGAGAAGCTATCCCCAGTGCATTTATCTGCCAAAAGATTCAGATCATATAAGGAATGCAATTAATTGGTCAGAGAAAAAAGAAGTCAAACATGTTTTTAAAAATGGGCAAAGACCTTGCATGCACAACAGGGGATATTCAAATGTCAGGTGAGCATATGAAACACCACTCAATATCATTGCCCATTAGAGAAATGCACATTAAAATGGCAATGATATGTCGCTACCCAGCCGGAAAGCAACGGAAACAGCAGAGGGTGAAGGACAGGTAGGATGGAGAGCTCTGCCTCAGAGCGCTAAGGCAGCAGCAGACTCAGTCATGTTGAAAACTGATGCATGGTAAACAAGAAAGCCAAGGGCACACCTGCTCTCGTGACTCAGCAGTTCTGATCCTAGGAATGCGTTCCCAAGTTCATTTCCTTAATCTTAACAATTTGATTAGAACAAAGAAAACCCAGCAACTACCTACATGTCTATCAACGAAGGAACAAACGATCTTGTATATAGCAGAGAACTTTATAGCAATAAACAAGACGGATTGCATTTATTTTAGTACCTGGTTGGAGATAAATCTTACAGACACATTGAGGAAAAAAATATAGCCAGGACAGAATGGCACATCCTATAAGTTTTCATTTACATAAGAGTCGAGAATGGGATATCCAAGTCTGTGGTAATAGATGTCAGAAGAGAGGTTACTTTGAGGGACAAGGATGAGAACACTGAGAAGAAGTATAAGGGACCCTCCTGTCTTCCACAGAAACATAAGGAGACCCCCTGTCCAGCACAGAAGCATAAGGGGACCCTTGCCAAGCATAGAAGCATAAGGTGACCCCCCCACCCCCGCCCGTCATAGAATAGGCTCTGAACCTTGAACTGACTAACAATCATCTGAGTGTACACATTGAGTTTTATAATCAAGGTTTCTATGCTAACTAAAAATAAATAAATAATAAACACTGTGTCCGATATCTTTAATTTGTGTAGACTGGAATAAGATGAGTAAACACCAAATGAGAATCAACATAGATAAGTGGAAAGCTTCAAGTTGGGATCTAAAATTCAGAGCTGGGATAACCTCCAGCAATTCTCATTGAAGAGGCCTTAATCAACAGTGAGCTTGTTGAGCTGTGCTGGGCCATCACTGGCAGGAGAGAGGAAGCTTGGCCCACTTTCCTGACAGAGCCCTTGCTCGGTCTCAGGTAGTGTCTGTTGTGATGTGCAATAGAATTATACGTCTGTTGCTTCGGCGATGGTTTTCAGACATGGACCACAATTTAAGAGCTAAGTTAATTCCCCTGGCTAATTTAGTGTTTTTGTTTTTTTCTTTTTATTCCATTGTGTTATAGATTAGACCTAAGCACTCTACCACTGAACTACTTTGGACTCAGATTTCTCATTTCCTGCATGCGACTGAGGTTGCCGTCTTTCAGTGACTACATCATTGTCCCCTGCACTGTGTCCTGCTGGTCTCCCTGACCTTGGCTCACACTACTTCCTTGTATCTACTACCGATTTCCTTGGAGGCCAGGTAACTGACTTATCTAACATGGATTCCCAACAGGCTCTGGTAAGGTGTGGCCACTATTTGGAGCCTACAGGCCCCTGTGTCTTCTCCGCCTAAAAGAGGCAAGAATTGGAAGAGGAGTGCAGGTAAGCAGAGTGATGGAGGTTAAAGACATTCGGGGATGCCATGTCACGTGGGAGGTCACTATTTGATCATTGCCAACCGGTTTAATGTTAAGCCCGTCAAGTTGGTTGCAGAATATCACCAATGTATAATGTACCATGGTTGCCACTGCCACCAACATGTCTGATTCCCACATAATCTCACATTCAAGGAGCTCTCCACGGTCCTGTCTGTTTTACTCCTGGTTATGTGAAACCTTTGACATGTTCACTCGTTGGATTCTAGTCAACTATGGCTTATACTTTGGGATAGAAAACCACACACTTAGACCTTCCATTATCCCGGCAACTGACAGCAAGAGGCCTTCTTGAGTTGGGAAGGGGGACTGGGACTTATCAAATCCTCTCTCCTGTGACATTTTTCAACAGCTCTCTGCAGAGCCCCTAAGTAGAATAGCACCAGAGAGAGACAAGGGTGTCCCTGACAGAATGCCTGCTGTACTTGGCTAGGACAGTATTTTCCTAAGTGACTTGAGAGGGAGCTTGTCCCAGCACCTGAAGCTTAGAACGGCTGCATGAGCTGTGGTAGGATTCCAAGGTGATCTGTCTGTGTCAAACACTTTGTTAATCGGCCAGCCTAATGCCACTCATATAGGAAAAATCCAAGGATCAGAGAGGTCAAAAGATGGACAGGTCACACAGCTAAAAATCAGTTTACAGTTTAAACCAAGGCTTTCACCTCACTGATAGGCAACTGCTAAAAAGATGGGGAAGAACGAGAATGCTAGAAAAAGGAAACGAGGGTGAGAGAGAGTGAGGGTCAGCCCTTGCCTGTACAATGACTAGAGTCGTCTAGGAGGCAAACCTCTGAGCGTGGCTGGGAGTTTCTAGACTGGGTTGACTGAAGTGGAAGACCTACCCTAAACCCAGGAGGCGCCATTCTATGAAACGAACTCTCAAGCTGCATAAAAAGGGGAAAGTGAGCTGATCGCCATCAGACGCAATGTTTCGTGGGCTGCCTCAAGCTCCTGCGTCCACCCCACACCCCACACCCCACACAACCCCTGATACGATGTACAGCACCCCGGAACTGGAACTGAGAGCAACGACACAGCTCTGCTGCTTTTAGTTGCTTTTATTGGGTGTGTGTCGTCCCCAGAGGAAGATAACCAGTTCAGGCTGGCTTTGTGGAATATTCAGGAACACACCCATGGTGAGGCTGCACTTGCTTCTGGGGCTCATTTACAATTCATTTCCCCAAAGTCTAGACATTCATCTCCTGGTTGACACACTGATCCCTCCTTCCACCGTAAATGTCAGGGAAAGAAAGCATAATTGTAGAAATCAGGTTTTACTCATTCATTAAAAAAAATAATAAACTTGATTCCCTGCTGAGCCAAGAGTCTAATAGCACCCAAGATACAAGACAGGTGAGATGGGTCAGCCGGGAAGGGCACCTGTTGCCAAGCCTGATGTCCCAAATCAATTCCCAAAACTCATCCGTTCGAAGGAAAGAACTAATTCCTGCAAACTGTCCTCTGACCTCCACATGCACACTATGGGCGCCTCCCCCATCCCTCCTCCCACAGACAGATACATGTAAACAGGAAGAGCGTTTGAAGACCAAAAATGTAAAATCATTTCAACATTTTGAAATTTAGAAAGAAGTGTTGTGAGGCAAAGAAAACCTTGAGCACCAAATCGATGCCACTTAGCTCTGGCCGTTCCTGCGTCCCAGAACCCCACTGGCCTTCCCAGCTTCCCAGGACGCCCTGGCCTTCCCTGCGTCCCAGGGCCTCTCAGACACTCAGGCCCTAGAAAGATGATGTCGAAGTGTGAACCAACCCATCATGCTGTGCAAACCCATGCAATGGCCGTCTCCAGGACCAGCTGTGTCTCTGACTAAAGCAATGAGTTGGGAAGCTCACAGGCAACAGGCAGGCCACCAGGTGCGATTTCACCCAGAATGCCCAGCGCATTGGGAGTTGCCAAGTGCTTCACATAAAACAAAGAGGCCTGTCTTAATAAAGAGAGGGAGCCAGACAGACAAGGTTGCTCCTGTACATTTTGGGGTGCTGGTCTCACTGGACTTTTGAGCTGTCAGGAAGAACTGCCTTGCTCGGAACTCTGGGCCTATCATGTGGGTTGACCTTTCTTTATTATTATTATTATTATTATTATTATTATTATTATTATTATTATTATTATTAATTTTCTTTCTTAGGCTATAGACCAGAATGGCTTCAAACTCAGAACTCTACCTGAGTCTGCCTCCTGAGGGATCAAAGGTATGCATCACCACGCTTGGCTGGGTTGATCTTTCCTAAGAAATGTACAAGGAGAATTGAGTGGAGGGAGAGAAAAGAAAGAAGGAAAGAAAAAACAACTTTCCAGGCTTGGCCAAAGAGACAAGAGCCTCCTTAGGGCATATGCAGCAACCATTCTCACCACAGGAATCTGAGAGCTTGTTTCCTAGCTGCTTCCTTTAAGGGACAGAAAGGGACCAGGAGCAAATGGGTAGATTGTTAAAGCTGTGAGAGGAAAGATACCAGTTGTGGGAGTAAAGGCAGGTTAAAAAGGGACAATTTTATGGTAAGTGGACTAGCATGGGATCCCCAAGGCCCCAGCACAGGTGGGTCTGACCTGCTGGTGGCTCTGAATGGAGCTTTCTGGACTGTTAGCTCTTTAAGGGACTGCTACCCTCTGGGTTTCTCTGAACACTGTACCACTTCGATACAGAGAGATAAAGTTTCCAGGGACTAATTTGCCTCCAGACTTCAGCCATCTCTGCGGCCAAGTTGTGGTCTCATGGTGACTCATCCTTGGGATTGTAACATCCACATGATGAGTGTGGATGAGGTGGTCTTTTGAGAGGCTAAATCTAGGGCCGCCAGGGACCTCAGGGTTTATGGTCCAAGATAAAACCACTCATCAAATCAATCACATGGCTTTAGATGAGACTGCTGTGATTCAACCTGTCCCTAGAGAGGTGGTCTCTGAGCTATTCATAAGGGCCTGAGGGCTGGTACTCACCCCTCCACACACACACAATGGCTTTACTTCCCTCCTCTGCTCCATATCCAAGCTACCAAGACAGGAACCAGTGTGTCTGCAGCTCTAACCTCTCCATGCTACCATTTTGGATGAGAAGTCATAGCACCAGGGTAGCATGTTAGACAATCAAACTCATCTCCTTCATATCCCTGTCCAACTGGACCAACCAAACATAGGCTAAAGACCAGCTGACCTCATCACCCTTCCCAAGAATAAATCCATCACAAAGTTGTGGACATTTCTGCCAGTTCGCGTGGACATAGCTCCAGTTTCTATTGATACTAAAAACAAAACGAGCCACTCTCAAGTTCATTAAGTACAGGATAACCAAGAAGAAGGAATAAAAATATAAAGAAGGAATAAAAATTAAGCAAAAACTCATAAGATCCAAGCTGCTGGGATGATAGAGGTTCTACAAATTCTAAGATTGGTTTGGGCTTAAGGATCATCTCTGAGTTCAAGGTTTACTGGAACCATCTCAGGATGTACCAGGAGCACCAACAGAGGTGGACAAGGACAAGATGGAGCCAAGAGGTGTCCTACAAAACAATCTGAGGGCCAGTGTGACGTGAGAGCTGTCACTCTTGTGTCTGGACATTTGTAATCTATTCAGCTCAGCATTTTAGAGGTTGTAAAAAAAAAAAAAAAAAAAAAAAAAAAAAAAAAAAAAAAGGAATTGTGTCCCCAGCCTCTTCTTGTGAGACAGACACTCTTCATATGGCTCAGGCTGGCTTTGAACTTGTGACTATCCCACTTCAGTCTCCCAAGTACAGGAATTATAAGCATGCACCTCCATGCCCAGCTGAAAAAGAATACTTCATTCAATGATGTTTTTTTGGGATTCAATATTTACTCAGAACTGATGTGTGTTAGAGTCCCCTGTCATGTCACCTCAGCTCCATGGGTCCCTCATGAGTGGCTCACAGCTCACAGCAAATTCCAGAGCTTCATACAGCCATGCTCTACCAGCTTGTCCTTGAAGCTATGTGACTCAAAAATGGGATGTGTGAGCAGCAACGGGCTCTCAACGGTGGGAAATGAAGCTATGTGTTATTTAAGTTCCTTTTCATTTAATGCATCAAACTAATATGCCGAAGTGTTTCTGTATCACAAGGGACCTCTTGGTAGACGCTTGCATAGAGTAAGCGTTTAATGTTTACCGAGTGAATGTATAATAACGCTCAACACTTAAGTAAACATGGCTTATTAAAGGGAAGGAGGCATGGTGTCGGTGGGGGGAATCACGCCTCACTAATCTCCTTGAGTTTTTTGAGCAGATAAATAAGCATATGGAAAAGAGGGAACCACAGAACCTGGTTTAATTTGACTTTCAGAAACCTGTGAGAAAATCCCACTCTAATGACTGTGTAGGGTTTTTTTGTTGTTGTTGGTTTTGTTTTAAAGTGAGTCACTAGGGTTGTTTTATCATGAATATGAAATCGCTTTAAAGACCATAAACAAAGCTGAAGATAGGCAGAGTCATCCCAGATGGAAAATTATCTCTAGGGTTTCCTGGAGATCTAATCTGCAATGGGTCTTTGTGAATGACCTTACTGGGAAGGAGACAGAGACTCCCCAGGTTCAGGCATCCCTCATACTGCAGATAAGATCGGCCTGTGGACATCTGCATATTCCACTTGGATTCAGAAGAGATGTTGTTCTACTTACCTTTCTCATTGCCAAATACCTGACCCGAGATAACATATTCTGATGGGTTGATTCTCCCTTGTGGAGTGATGTGAACTCCATCATGGTGGGGAAACCACGGTAATGATAGCAGCTCACTGTGCTGTGGCAAGAGCATGAAGCTACTTGTTCATATCTTAGTAGACCAGAAGCTGAGACAGACAGTCATCTAGCTGCTAAGACCCACTCTCCGGGGACCCACTGTCTCCATCCAGGCCCAAACATTCTACAGCCTTCCAAAACAGTAGCATCAGCTGGGGAGCAAGTCATCAAACACATGGGTACACTGGGAGACATTCCACAGGCAAACCGTAACAGTCACTATGTGTTTGGACCATAAAAAGGAGTGTAGAAAAAAACAAACAAACAAACAAAAAAAAAAACAGTCCTTAGACTTGAAAAATAAATCACTGAGTTAGGACAAAAACTAGAAGTCCCAGATGGAATCAGTAACAATGAAAGCTGATGCAGGTGAACGGGAGTCTACTTCAGAGAAGGGAAATGTGGGGGAGGCAGGGAAGGCTTCCTGGAGGAGGCAGAATCTGAGAGCCTTGAAGAGCAGCTGGGTTTTGTGCAGAGGAGGCGGAGCATTGAAAGCAGACAATGGGTGCCGAGCAATCGATGGACCTGCCGCACACTGCGCAGGGCCACAGCTCGTGTGAGCGGTGCCATCTAACTTAACAACGGCCTGGTGAGGTGGCTTGTATATCCCCAGCTTTCAGAGGAGAAACAAGAGGCTTTAAGAAGTTAGGAACTCGTGTTGCTAGTAAGCACAAGCCCTGTTGTTATGTTACCTCTTATTGTCGGAATTATCAGCACGTGCAAAGATCCGGGGGCAGGCTGGGAGACTAGGGAGGGACTAGAGAGGCTGGCATGACTGGAGGGACGCTTTATATGGGAGAGATGAGGTTGGCACATGTGAATTGCCTCTGAGTTACGGATGCTCTTCCATCTTGTGGGAAGACCTTAAAACCTGAGTGCTTCCTCCCTTATTGAATGCAAGGAAATGCTGGGCCTTAGTCTGGAATTTGGGGCCCACAACCTAGTTTGGGGGAAGGAAGTTAAAGAGGGCCAAAAAAAAAAAAAAAAAAAAGTGTGGGAGAGAAGCTGACAGAGGCCAAGGGCAACTTTATTTAGTGGTCTTCGCTACAAGTGCATTGGGTCTGTTTGTACAACATACGCCGGTCAGAGAACAGCCTTCTTCAGGGCCGGCTCTCTTGTCCCACAAGTGTCTCCAGTGTGGTGGGAAGTCACATGGAGACTCACAACTCTGATTCCCATGTAACCTTCGGGGGCTCAGGTGGGCTCAGGAAGCACAACAGAAACCCCGAGACCCTTGTGGCCTGCTTGGGTGTGCCTTGGTGGCTTGTGCCCTTTGACATACATCCTCTTAACGTGCAAGCCTGGCTAAAGCATCAGGCTCAGTCTTTCAGGTCCAGCAGCCGGAACTTGCCAAGGGTCTTTGGGTGAAGGAATGACCATTCTTAGAGCAGCAGGGAGCAGCTAAGCTACTGTGATTCCTTTAGCCAATCCAAGGACCGACATGGAGGCGGGGTGCCTTTAGAGTGGTCACCTTTCTCTAGTGCCGTGTGTGATGTGGAGCTGAGCACAGTATTCTGAGGCTAGAAGGTGAGCACATTAGGGCTTTAGAACGAGGGGTCAGTTACTCTGTTTAGCTTTGATACATAGAAATGTCACCTGAGACTCCTATTGTGGTAACGAAGTACAGAGAAGGCTGGACTTGAAGTGGGAGGTGGCCGTTATACCTCTGCCCATCCTCAAGTTAGTCTGTTACTGGGCTGGCCATGTAACCTTTGTGGGCCTCAGTTTCCTTGTCTGAGAAATGGACAGGTTCACTGTATCAATCTTATATATTATCTTTCATTTTATGTGTATGAGTGTTGGCCCTCATGTTTGTCCAGCACCACATGGGCACAGTGCCGGCAGAGACCAGAAGATGATGTTAGGTCCCCTAGAACTGGAATTACAGGGAACTGCACACAGTCCTGTGGGTGCTAAAAACCATGCCCGGTTCCCCCGGTTCCTCTGCAAGAGAAGCAAGTGTTTTGAATAGCTGAATCTGTCCACCTCTCATGTATTCTTATGATGACCAAAAACCCACTCTGGATTGCTCGCCCAATAGAGAATGCGGAAGACACCTATCATTTTATGGCTTCATCTCAAGCATCGAGCAGCCTTAAGGAAGTTTTCTCACCTGAACCCTGGATGACCCTGACATCCTACTGTGCGAGCTCCCCATGTGTGCTGCAAATGTTTCCACTGTCTGCTTCCTTCACAAAACCTGAGGTCAAGACGCTGTCCTCTTTCTCTTTACGGTCAGCATCCTTGCTGTGCCTGTCCTATGGCAGGTGTGCACAGGGTTGCCAAAGGGTCATGGAACAAATGAATGCATTACCTACCATCTCTGCAAGAGTGGAAAGGGAAACTTGGGGCTGGGGTGATGACTTGGCGGCTACAGCACTTGCTGTGTGCATGTGAGGACCTGTGTTTGGATCCACAGACCCCTGTAAAGTCAGATTCAGCAGCACGTGTCTTCAATCCCAGTGTTTCTACAACGAGATGGGAGGTGAAGGCAAGAGAATTCCTACAAGTTCACTGCCAGCTAGTTCTGTGTATGCAACAGCAAATGACAAGAGGCTCTGTTTCAAATACGGTGGAAGGCAAGAACAGACAGATGCCTGGGGTCTCTACATCTTTATGCCTGCACACACCCATAGCATATCCTTAAACATGTACATATTCTCTCTCTCTCTCTCTCTCTCTCTCTCTCTCTCTCTCTCATATATATACACACACACACACATACACACATACACACACAGTTTTTAATTTGACCCGGTAAGAGATGGCTGATACTGTGGTTGTTGAAACTTGCACAAGCATCTGTTTATTAATTCACCTGAGACTCTCTCTAAGAATCAACATGAAGGTCACTAACCTTCTTTGTTAGAATTTCTGTCTCCTCACTTTGAGGAAATATGGACAATACTAAGCACCGCCGTTTCTTCTCTTTGGAATTTTTTCATTAGAGGTAAAAGGCCGGAGAAGTGGGCTGGAGACTTGAGCTGGCACAGGGGTCCTCTGTACACTCCTGCTGCTAATCTGTGGGGGCTAATTTCCCTACTGATACTGTTTATCTTTTTCCTGTAGCTTACATGCTTCCTGAGAAAGATGTAAGCACAGACCCTCAAAGCTTGCTCTCCCGGTGCTACTTATTAACCTTGCTTGGTATTTCTCAGTCACGTGGCCTGTGCCCCGTGGATCCCCTAGCTTTGAAGTCTAGCCGACTCCCCTGGCTTCAGCATTTTTACCAGCTCCAATTTTCCTCTGTTCTAGCTTTCTTGGAGTGTTTCCTAGGCATAGACGCCATCTTTGCAGCCACTGTGGGCATTTCTCAGAAACTTTGAGAAGTTTTGAGAGGAGCAGACCTCAGCCCCATAGAAGCTATTTAATTTGCTTCTTATTTGTGGTGGTTTGACTGAGAATATCCCCCCAGAGGCTCAGATATTTGAACACTTGGTCCCCAGTCACGGGTGCTATTTGGAAAAGTTGTGGAACTTTGTGAAGTCTTACTAGGAGAAGTACGTCACCGGGGGAAGGGCTTCCAGTGTTTGTAGTATCACCTTGCGTCCTGCTTTCTCTCTGCTTCACGCTTCCATTTGAAGACGTCAGCTTTCAGCTTCCTTATCTGGCCACCATGTCTGCTGCTTGCTGCCATAGTTGCCCTCCATGATGGACTCTAATCTCTCTGGAACTGTAAGCTAAAATAAACTCTTTCTTCTATAAATTGCTTTTGAAAGTGGTGTTTTTATCACAGCAGCAGCAGCAACAACAAAAATAACTAATATCCTTGTTGGTGTGATAAACACCAGACCAAAAGCAGTTTAGAGAGAAAAGGGTTTATTTCAACTTACAGCTTCTACTATCCATGGGAGTTGGGGCAGGACCTCAAGGCAGGAATCTAGAAGCAGGAACTGAAGCAGAGACCATGGAGGAACGCTGCTTGCTGGCTTACTTCCAGGCTCATATCCACCTACCTTTCTTATATAATTCAGGACTACCAGTCTAGGGATAAAACTGCCCACAGCAGGTTAGGACATCTAACATCAACTAACAATCAAGAAAATGTCCCCCTAGACATGCTCACAGGCCAATCTAATAGAGGCAGTTTTTCTGCTGAGGTTTCCCTTTCCTACGTGTGTCAACTGTGGTTAACTATCACAAGCCACCCCTCCATACCCATATGCATAAGGATGACCCCATGCCCAGCCATACACAGAGAGAAAACTACATACCATTCTATTGGAAAAGTTACTGAACTTCTCAACCAACACCTGCTTGATCATCTCTGGCTCTGAAATGACAACATACATCCGACGGCCAAGATAGTACCTAAAGGAACAGACAAAGCTGCTTAAAACTATGACATTGGTATTACCCACTTCTCCTACCCTCAAAAGCACACACAGTGGTTTTAACGAAGGGTGAATGATAAGTGGGGAGTTAATACACAGAGACTGGAGAGCACAGGCTCCAATGTAGATCAGCGGTAAAGTGCCACCAAAGCTCTTCCCATCAACACTTGTGGACTGCCACCTTGTCTCAGAGCTGGAAATTTAGAAGAAACACGGTCCCTGACTTGGGCAGCTTAGGAAAGACAGGTCAATAAATGTGAATACACTAACGAGGGCTCCCGAGATCCAGCAGCAAAATGGAGGGGAAATGGCCAAGTTTTCCAAACGTGAGAGGTCATCATTTTGGAACAAAGATATTTTTACTAATTCTGCACTGAAAGGATAAGCAGATGTTTGTGAGACTGTGGGAATGATTAATCCTGCTTCAGGAAGCCTGAACTTTGTATAAGGAAGTTCAGCAGATACAGCATCTGAGAAGCAGAGACAGGCTCAGCCAGTCACCCGATACTGGTGAGCTCTAGCCAGAGGAAGTGCTTACAGATATGGTTTATCTTTACGGACATACGGAGGACCCAACCCACCAAGACCCAGCCCCTGCCTTGGGGGGGGGGGGTGATGTTCATCTGATGTGGGTAACAGGATGGAATTAGCACACAGCAGGATGTTCTGGCTAGCATGAGTGATATCAGAGGGGACGCCTAGGTCAGTGCCTGGAGGGTGGCATGAAGAATTCCCAGAGATGGTTCTCAAACTGAGTTTCTGAAGATAGGTCAGTTGGTCTAAGTAGGTGGATGGAGAAGAGGTGTGAGTGGGTTGGGCAAAGGAGTCAATGTTAGCACTGGGTCATCCCTCTTCCCCCTGCTTAGGTACCACTGTGACTAGAAACCAACTGTGCACAGTAGAGTAATTATGGGGTCACAGGGCCAGGCATGCTCCAGTGTGAGAGGACGTGTTCCTGGGTGTAACTGGCTGGCTGGTATTGCCTGTTCAGAGCATCATGGGTCAGACTTTAAAAGGGAAATAACATTTAAAACTTAAAAAAGCAGCTGAGTTTGCTCTAGCGCTCTGACTCAGCTTTTGTAAGCCTAAATGGTGTTCATTTTAAAGTCATCTTTCCTATCACCAAATAGGGGAAAGAAAATAAGATGAGAGAGGCCAGTGAGGTGGCCCGATTGGCAAAGCACCTGTCACGTAAGCAAAGCCATCTGAGTTCTGGTCCCCAATATTTCTGTAAAGAAAGCTGGGTGTGGCAATGTGCCCTCAGAACCCCCAGGGCTGGGAGAGCGGTGTGGAGACAGATGGATTGTCAGAATCACAGGCCAGCCAGCTGTGAACCCCAGGCCCAGTGAGAGACAGTGTCTCAAACAATAAAATGGAAAGTAATTAGAGTTGACGCCCAGCCTCCCCATGCTTGCACACACATGTGCACCCACATGCACATGTGCACAACACTTGAGTGAGCCATACAATAGAACACATGTGCACCCACGCTTTTTATTATTTAAGGAAAAGAGATTTATCTGGCTCCTATTAGGTACTCAGAAAATCTTCAACCAAGCGATCATATTTTACAAAATTGTCAGGGAAATCTGCGGACCACAGGAATTCAGCAGATGTGCTGTATGGAAGGGAAGGCCACTAACTAGTTTCTAACTGCTTTTAACCAAGAACACTGAAAATAACCCAGTCCAGCCATAAACCAACGCTTTTCCAAACTCTGTGGCAGGTGTCACGGAATCCTCTGAGAACCATAGCAAGCTTTAGATGCTCAGCCAAGAAGAACGAGCACTTACAGGACGTGGTCCACACTGAGGAGGGTCTGGACCCTTCACTTCTGCCCAGAGCAGGGCTTCTCAAACTTAAAGTGTGCATCAAATCACCTTCACCTGAAGAAATGCTAGCTGAAAAAAAAAAAGCCCCAATCTGAAAAAAAGACTATAAAACTGCAAGAAGAAAAAAAAAATCAAGAAGCCAAATGAACCTTAAATAGGGTAAACACAAATAAACACACACCAAGGCATGTCACAACTGAGCTTCTGGGAGAAAAAATGCTAAAAAGAAACAAGAAACGTCTTTAAGACAGAAAATTTCTCTGCAGAAAACATGGAGCCTGACGACACTCACAAGATCATTATAGGTAAGAGAGCTTGTGCAAACGTGAGGGTCTGAGTTCAGCTCTCAGAACCCATGCATGAAGCCATATACGGCTTTCTCTAACCCTAGTATATGGAGACAGGAGGCTGGCTGGGTGGCTTAGCTCCAGGTTCTGTGAGAGACTGTGTCATAAGAGAATAAGATGGGGAAGTGACAGCAAGATACTTGCAGCCCTCCTTCAGTCTCTGCATATAAAGGTACATGCACCTGCACACATGTGAACAATACACACAGTGGGGGAGAAAAGGAGAGGAGAGGGAGGGAGGGAAGGAGAGAGGGAGAGACAGACAGAAAGGCCAAGGAAAGTAGGGAACCAGAGTGATGACTCGGTTGATTTGCTCACTACTGAAATTGAGTTCAGATTCCCAGCACCCATGGGGAGTGGTGGTGGTGGGGGACCTGGGTATGACCATGCACACCTGTAATCCTAACACTGGAGAGGTGGAGACAGGGGAACCCTGGCCTGACTGGGCAGCCAATCTTGTCAATCAGTGAGCTCCAATTTCAGTGAAAGACTCTGTCTCAAAATACGAAGTTGAAAGAGAGAGAGAGAGGAAGACATGCAACATTGATCTCCGACTTTCATACACATGAACACATGTGCATATGTAAGACATGTACACATGCACAAACATGGACATATACACAGGTCAAAATCATAAGGTCAGAAGGAATTGGAATATTGTGGTACACGCAAAGAATTTTCCATTATCTCTCTGGTGAATTTCAGGAAACAGGTTTTAAAAAGCATTTTAAGAAGAATGGCAACTAAGAATTTATCACTAGCAGATCTACCCTCAAAGGAAGACTGAGGGAGGTTCTCCAGTGAGAAGTGAAATGATAACAAAATAAACTTCCCAAAACAAAGACCATGTAAACAGGCTAACCCTCACAGAACGGGTGAAAGGGAAAGGGAACAGGCTATCTATCCCTCATAGACTAGGTAAAAAGTAACAATCTATCCCTCATGGAATGGGTAAAAGGTAACAGGCTTTCTCTCACAGAATGGGTAAAAGGGAACAGGCTATCCCTTGGCCCATACACTTCTTAAAGTACGTTTGATGGTTGAAGCAAGAGCTGAAGTGTCAACTTTGGTAACTGTGCTTGGAGGACAAGCCAGGGACAGTTACATTCTGAAGTAGAGAGAGAAAAGGACCAGCAGGGAAGGTTTGGACATGGCACCCAAAGTGGCAAGGCGGCCACACTCATAGATGAAGATGTATGTATGTATGTATGTATGTATGTATGTATGTACAAACATTATGTATGTATACATGCATGCATATTTAAGCAACTACTAAGAACATGACACAAAATGATAAAAAAAACATTTTAATAAATCAAAATAGGGTGTGTGGTGGCTCAACTCTTAGGTGTACTTGCTGCTCTTGCAGAGGACCTGGGTTTGGTTCCCAGCACCCACATGGCAGCTCACACCTACCTATAGTCCGATGCCCTCCTGTATGGACCCTCATACATATGCCCACATACTGGACAAAGGAAGAATGACATAAGGGGACAGAAGGACAGGAAAGGGAGTGGCAGCTGACTGATAAAGTACTCGTAAAAATGCTGTGGTGAATCGACTGCTTTCCATGTTGATAAAAATACTACTAATAAAATAAAAATATGGTAACAGTCTGCACGGTCCTATGCCCACACAGATGGAATTAATGATTTTAAATTTCCTGAATCTCCAGGCCCAGGTGGTTTCGGTAGAGAACTCTTCTGAACATTTACAAGCAAATAACAATAACCCTTCTCAATTTCTTCTAGAAAGTAAAAGCTTGAAACATGGCTTATTTTTACTTCCAAAGGTGGTATTTTCGTGACACCAGACAAAGACAATAAAAGAAAGAAAGAAACCCGGCCAGCAAGATGGTTCAGCAAGTATGATGACCTGGGTTAAATCCACAGGATTTACATAGTGAAAGGAGAGAATTGTCTCTCAAAAGTTTGCCCTTGACTTCTAAAGGTTTGCATATACATACCAGCACATGTGTGCATGTGTGTACAAACACATGGATGTTCACATGCACACACATATGCAGGCATGCATGCACACTCACACATCATGCACACAGGCATGCAAACACACTGCACACACATGCATGCACACGCATGCACATGCACATGTATTAGTTATTTTTCTATTGCTGTGATGAAACATTGTATCCAAAGCAGTTCATATAAGAAGGAACTTAGTTCCACTGATGGTTCCAGATGGATAAGAATTCTTTATAGCACGGAAGCCAGAACCGGAGGCTCACATCCATACCTGAGAGCACAAAGCAGAGCCAGCTAACCAGAAGTGGTGGAAAGATTTCAACTTTTAAAGCCCGGCCCCCAACCAGTGACCTGTTGCCTCCAGCAAGACCCCATCTCCTAAGCCTCACCAAACAGCACCACCACCTAAGCCTGTGGGAGACCTTCTCATCCAAACTATTGCAGTATGGATGATTTTTTTTAAACGTTTAATAAAAATCCACACAGAACCAACCTGGGATGGAGCCCAGTGGAAGAATATTTTCCTAGCTCATGAGGTCCTAGATTTAGTTCCCATCAAAACAAAACAAGCAAAGCAATACACACACACACACACACACACACACACACACACACACACACACACACTGTTGATGAA
This sequence comes from Arvicanthis niloticus, assembly GCF_011762505.2. Classification (NCBI taxonomy): domain Eukaryota; kingdom Metazoa; phylum Chordata; class Mammalia; order Rodentia; family Muridae; genus Arvicanthis; species Arvicanthis niloticus. The sequence goes on from NC_047672.1 coordinate 24,568,049, forward strand.
AGAAATCTAAGACCCCCTATGTAAATGCAGAGACAAACCATGTTCATGGGTTGGAAGACATTATAAAAGTACAATCCTCCTTAAACTGGCCTGCAGATGTGATGCTTTTCCTCCCAAGAATTAATATAAGCAAAGACAAACTTACTCTACAGTTTGTATGGAAAGACAAAAGATTAAGAATAACTGGCTTTTTTTTTTTTCTTGAAGAAAGAAGCAAGAGAAATGAGTATACCAGCAACTTGGCTATAGCAGTTGAAACTACAGTATTGGCAGAGAGAGATAGACACATACATAAATATTCTATACATACATACTCATATGTGCATATATAGTTGGATAAAATATGAATAATCTTTGAGCATGAACCAAGTTTCACCTGCTGGTTTTGATAACAAGTTATAGTTTTACCTGCATGTATTGTAGATCACCACAGGGTGAACTAGGAAAAAAAAAAAGGACATTGGACCTCCCTGTACATTTTTGTTTATTTATTTGCAATTTCCTGTGCATCTATAATTCTTTCAAACTAAGATAATGTCTTACATTCAGGAAGTTGATAAAGTTTAAAGACATAGCCCTGTTCCCAGCCAAGCCTATTCTACCAAGCTTGGGTGGGCCCCAGAAACCTACAATAAATACTTGTTCTTAGATTCTGATGCAAGATGGGGCCACCCTCCCAAGACAGCACTGAGAACCTCAGCCTCTGGCCAAAGCCAAGAACAGAGCATTCAAAGAAAGATGGGCCCCACCCAGGTCTACCAGGCCCTAGTCTTGGGCAGGAGTGAGACTAGTCACCTCTTATTTTAACAAGCTCCCAGGGTATTTCAATGCCATTGACAAAAGCAGACTAGGGCCCCACCTCACAAATCTTGATCTATGAGCAGAGGGCAATGCCCATTTGTATTTCCCCAAATCCATAGATGTAAAAGAACCAGCTAGACTCTGGGAGGCACCCATATTTTGGCAAGATATTTGTATTGAGTTTCTTATGATCAAAATAATTTTGTACACCCTTTGGATTTTTTTTTTAAAAAGCAAAATAATACTTGTATATTCTGGTGGAAGGAGCCGCCACGGGAGTCTTTCCATATTTTTCTAGTAATATTACTAATGCTAAAACCAATTTTGCAACAATTCCTTTAGAATTGCCTCAGAGCTGTTTTATAAACCTCGGGAGGAAACTGGCCCCATTTTACATGTAAATTGTGTAATCTTGTGAATTTATGGTTATAAAAGTGCTCATCTGCAGTTTGAGGAGCTCCTGGCAAGATCTTAAATAGAGAAAAATGTATTTGACTTCCACAGTTGTGGCCTTCCTTTTCTGGAGTCTGGGATGGCTCTACCATGTGAATCTATCCACTACTTCTCGGGAAGTCACCCTCCCACCCTACGGAGTTCAGAAATCTGGTCTCTGTGTTATGTACTTTGGTTTAAATGTCTCTACCAAAACCTTCACTGTATTTAATCTTCATTGGGAGGTGTGTCCAGGTGGGACCTTTGTGGGTTAATTAGACCACAAAGGCTAAGAACAGATGAGGTAATGGGTCACACTGAGAGCAGACCTGCTATAAAGGCCACTTGGTTACCACCTCCAGGATGAACTCTTCTCACCAAGTGATGCTTTGTATCATCTTAAGACTCTGTGGAATGTCCATCTGCATCTGGATAGAGCCTCTCTGCCTCCAGAACTGTGAGTTGGAGAAAACTTTCTTCTTTATAACTCATTCAGTCTGAAGTGTTTGGTGATAGCAAAAGAAAACAGAACAAGTGGTACATATTTTCCTGCTCCAGGTTTCCTGCTCCCTGAGGTGGCATGCTTAGCAGATGGGATCCACACTCATCTGTCACCTGTTGTGGGGGACAGTTTTAGGTACAAACTCTTCAGACTATGTTGCATACATGGGAAGTAAAATCTAGGTGATCATTATAGTACCCTACTGATTTAATCCTATCAATCCTATTAATTTAGAAAGAAATATAGTTCTTGAAAGTTAAGCCAATAGGGTGCAAAAAACGTCCCAAACCATGAAACTGGTCAGTGATGCGTGGCTAGGTTGTGGGTCTTTCTCAGAACCTTTATGGTCACAGACATTAGCGCTGGTGCTTGCTTCCTGCCTGGCTCTGAGCTTCCTACACTAGCTCCACCATCACATTAAGTTTTGAAGAAAATGGAAGAGGAAGTCATTCTACTCACTTCTAGAATAGGAAACTAAGACTTGCCCAAGACAAGGACCATCTGGCCCTACCTCAGAGCTGTCCCTCTCCAAAATGGCCAACCTTCCCTCTCTCTCCAGGCTGGCCTGCTCTGTGAAATCCAGAGCAAGGAGGTGCGTGAAGGGGCCAGGCAAACTCCTGCCATACTGTCTGTATCTTTCTCCCCCTCAACTGACTGTCTTTTAAAGGTGCAGTCAGAGAGCAGATTCTTGCTTAATGGACCAGAAACCCCTTTCCAGCCTAATTAAGGAGGTGAGGGCTTGTTCTCTGCTAATCCAAGTTGCATGTTGACTACTATAGGGGCAAGAAATTCATAACCAATTATTCATTTATATTTATTTATGCACATAATAATTTGCTTATTCAACCCCAAAGCACCTGGTTGAAGAGAAAATGTAGGCGAACCAATGAAGTATTGTGCAGTTAAAAATAACTTATTTGACTTGCTTAATTGGTGGTTTTCTTTTATTTTTCTCAAAAAAAAAAAAAAAAAAAAAAAAAAAAAAAAAAAACCAAAACAAAACAAAACAAAAAAATGACCAGTCTAACCAAAATAGCACTGCTGCCTTCTTTCTGGGAACCATGACAAGCAAGACTGTTGGCATTAGCCTGGGGGCTGCCTGGCCTTGTTCCAGAAGGCTTGCCTCTGACAGGGGTAACCAAACTACGGGGCTGCTCATGGGTTGGCAGTGGGGACACATCACTCACAGTCACATAGAAAGGCCCAGGCTCCACAGCTAGATGGAGGCGCACCTTGTAAAAATAGCACTGTGGGTCGTTAATAAGTAATAGTCAACTCCAGCATTAATTAGTACATTCAAGAAGTGTTTATTGAGCACATACTTTGCCAGGCATCCAGCTGACAAATTCTTGCAAGTCTGGAGGAAAATGTACTGGGCGTGTATCTGAAGCAGGGAATTGTGGGCACTTCCCCCTTTCTCTTTAGTTTTAAGTCTCAGGATTTGGAAGTGAGTTGGTGACTTTTGGAAGAAGTAGGAAGGGGTTGTTGCTGGGTTGGCATACTGATGCTGTCAGAGGTCAGGGTGAGGTGATGGCACTGTGTCTTTGGAATTGGAGCCTTGTGGACTCAGATCCAGGCCTTGTTTGTAATTAATAGCTGCGTCACCTTGAGCAAATCATGTCTACTTTGAGGTCATGGTGAAGGTCAGCAGGAAGTTTGTCAGCAATGAAGCTGTTGTCAGTGTGGACAGTGAACAGTGATGGCTCCTGTCTATGAGAACTGAACTTATGGGTTCCTGATGAAAGCCCGACACCCCCACATCAGCAGAAGGGATCTGAACATGTACATGATTGACAGGTCCTGCTGTGTACCACTAGACGCCAGGTATCTAACAAACCCATGCCTTTGGAGACAGCCAAAGAGACAGCATCTTCCTAGCAGTAGAAGATGGTACGAGGCAGCTGCCATCCTAACCTACACCTCACCTTGGCCAGATACGGAAGTGTCAGGAAACTCCATGGGAAAAGGCGGCCATGTGCTCTGGCAGTGACTGTGATGAACATCTAGACTCACAGATTGCAAGAAGTCCAGAGAAAGTTAATGAGAATTTGCTCCTCTTGACTATTGGCTTAAGCAGCTCCTCCTGGACTCACAATTTCCCCTGGGCTAGCAGCTCCCCTGGGTTATTGGCCCCTGGGCTAGCAGCTCCGATTGGTATGGCAGCCCTCACAATAAGAAGCTATAGTTTCCATATTGTAAGTGGAGAGTTCTGGAATCACTTTCTAACCCTCATGCCAACTGTGTTTGAGCCTTGCTGCTTTTACTTGCAGTGGCTCTTGCAGGGGATGGAGATGGGTTGAGGGGAGGGGTGGTGGGTCTGTACCTACAAAAGCCAATCCCCACAAAAGCTAAACCTATTTTGGGGGGACAGAAGGTGAGTATGTCACCTCACTCACTGTAACCTCTGATGGGTTTTCATTATTTGAAACAAATGCCAGTTTCTTGACCTTTAACCTTTCTGTTTTCCTACCAAAGTTCACGGATTCCTTTTGACTTCATTCGATAGTTTTATAGCATCTGGTAGGCCAAAATAATTGCTTAACACTCTTGTTCTTGAGTAGCTAAGTCCAATAACAAAACTCATGTTTTAACAACATAGTAGACAGTTAAAGGGACACCCTTCCTATTGACCCCCACTGTCTCCATAGCTTGTGTAGCTCCCCTTGGTGGCTAGCTGTACAGTCTTAGATCTAGAGGGACAAAATGTCATTGTGGGGAGTTGGATGTATAGAATTCTCAAATCACCTTTGACCTCAAGCCAGGGCTTGTGCCAAAATATCATCTCCACCAGTTTCCATGCTGGGGAGATGCTGAGATGTGTTATCCAGAGGTCTCCTTGGAATGGTCTGCCATCTAGCACAGAGACAGCTATTGGCTCCCTGTGGGTTGGCTTCAGCTACAGGAAGCTTTGTCACCTGAAAGCCAGCATCCACTGACAGTGGATGTGTTAGATCATTTCATCCTGTCTGGAGGTGACCCTGACAGCTCCTGTCTTCCTCCCATTGCAGACAAGAGACCTAGCAAACATGTCATACACCAAGCCCATCTCATTGTCAGTCAGGAATACAGCCTGAAAGAGCTGCTTTAAACAATCCCATAGCTATGAGCAAAGACAATCACCAACATCCTGAGCCTAGGAGCCAGGACTCTATTGTGTGATGAACTGTGAACCATCTCTGTCCCCTTTCCAGCTTTCCATTTCCTTCCCCATTGCCCCGTCTTCAAGACTTTCCCCTGATGGTTTTTACACAGTAGAGTGTACATTCCCCTTGTGTTTCTTATGCTTCCTATAAGGCCATAGTTAAATACCACCTCCCCCAAAAGCCTTAGCGTTCACAGCCTGAATCCCATGCTCCATTCCTGCTCTGTTTTGGAAGTACTATTACTTCCTACCAAGATCTCTCATGCACCTTGAACAGTGTCTTACTTAGGGTTCTGTTGCTGTGAGGAGACACCATGACCGAGGCAATTCTTATAAAGGAAGCCATTTCATTGGGGCTGGCTTACAGTTTCAGAGGTTTAGGTCATGCTCATCATGGTGGGAAACACGGCAGCAAACAGGCAGACATGGTGCTGGAGAAGGAACTGAGAGTTCTATATCTTGATCTGCAGGCAGCAGAAGACTACAAGCCACACTGGGAGTGGGTTGAACATGAGACTTCAAAGCCCACTCCCACGGTGACACACTTCCTCCAAAAGGACATGTTACTCCCTTTGGCCAAGCATCTAAACACACGAGTATGGGGCAGGGTGCAATTTTATTCAGACAACCACAGGCAGTGTCTGTGTTTCCCTTCCAAACCAGATGATAACTTTCTTTCAGTAGAGACAGCAATGAAACTCTCTTGTGGGGAGGAATGGTGGCCTCTGCCACCACTGTCATCTCAGTGCTACACACAGATGGAAATCACTATTGAGTAGACAATTCTAAAGAGAGACCAGTGGCGAGCATTGTAGAGATAGGAAAGCCATCCCCTTTGTCTTGTGCCATTGGGAGATCAGTGCACAAGCTCTGAAGAGTCAAGGAGAGGTCACAAAGTGGTGAGCAGAGAATTGGTGATGGGGTCATTGCATTTGCATCTGTTTGGAGACACTGGGCAAACCCTTCAGAATCTAGGCCACCGTCTGTATGTCTGGTCAACGTCACAAGTCTTGGATTAAGGCAGGTTTTCACCCTTCTTGAGAACATTCCTTCTGACTGCTAGGAATATGCATGTTGGTCACTAGGTAGGTTTCTGAGCATTAGTGACAACAGGGGGCTGGTGGGGTCTGGGGTCCCATATGAAGCCACCCTAGAAAAGGTCAGAGAACCATGGATCCACCAGGGTAGACCTCAAGAAGAGGAAGCCTCTTTATGATTTGCCCTGTTCTTTCTCAAGTTCATGACACCTTCTGCTCACTTCCCTAACCCCCCCCCACCCCAACCACACCCACGGAAACACGGACGGGGCTTGCTCTATGAGAAAGGAGCCACTGCAATAATATAGTATGTGTATAGTGTCCAGGTTCCCTGGGGGCTTCCTGTGTTTCCCCAAAGGCCCTAGGCATGTCTGCCAGGAGTCACGGGTCCAGGCAACGATCTACTTCTGAGTCTGTGGCTCTGAGGCAGCTGTTCTCCATCGTTTCCGGATGTAAGCAGGAAGATAGCCTCCCGGCTTCAGCCCTCAGAGTCTTCATCTGAAAGATGAAGTATCCCCTCACCCCCTCCCCGTCCTGGTGAGTTATGACTATATTAAGTTATAGTAAATCTTTCTCCAAAAACAGAGTGATGGCTACAGGAGAGAATTGGGCAGCAAGGGAAAAAATATCTGAAACAAAACCTATAATGATAAACCTCCCTCCTCTATCGAGTCTATCCGCCCACTTAATTTATTCAGTTAATAAAACGTATTCCCCAGAGAGGAACAGGCAGAGGTAAGCTGCAAGCCAATCTGCCTGTGTGAGCGGGGTATGTATGTGTATCTCATAACAATAATAATAAAAAAAAAAGAGTAATTAAGAGATGTATTGAAGTGTGTAGAAATCCTGAAGGACACAGAAGATTCCAATTCAAGTGAGTGTCCTTGGTGCAAATTTAATTCAATCGGGAATAGATAAATAAAAATAAAGAAAAAAAAACCCAAAAACAAATTCAGAACAGATGTTAGGCGAGCTATTTTTTTCACAGTAAGAATCATAAACATGAGAAACAGCCTATAAGGCAAAGTTGTTGATGCCAACAGCATCAAGCTACTAAATAAATAGTTGAATGGTTCCACAGGGACAAAGAGACATTAAAATAGTCATTTGGCTGTCCCTGAATATTTTTGCCTACTTGTTATGCCCAGGCATATATATTCTTGGATACTGGGGGGAGATTGTGTGTGTGTGTGTGTGTGTGTGTGTGTGTGTGTGTGTGTTCCACCCCTCCTACTATTACATAGATACATATAGAATATACATTTACCTGGAAGTGTAAAATCACCTGCCACACAGGCTCGGAACACAAATAGAGAATCTGGTAAAGACCACTGTTACTTCTGCAAAGACAATGAAACCAGAAGAACCCAATGCCAGGGAGAGACATGCTGTTTTGAGCTGGGTGTGTGACAACAAGAAAGGGAAATTTTAATAAGAGATTCAGACATAACTGGAGAGAAACAAGGGCAGGGAGTATCTTTTTAAAGACTTGTTTATTTATTTTATGTATGCAAGTACACTGTCCTCTCTCCAGACACACCAGAAGAGAGCATTGGATCCCATTAGAGATGGTTGTGAGCCATCATGTGGTTGCTGGGAATTGAACTCGGGACCTCTAGAAGAGCAGCCAGTGCTTTTAACAGCTGAGCCAGCTCTCCAGCCATAGCAGGGAGTATTTTTAAGCATACATAATAGTATTTTAGAAACAGAAGAAAGCTTCAAGATGATCATACACACAAGTGCACACACAAACACATACATGCATACACACACACATACATGCACATTTCATACCTAGGGAAATAAGTGTAAAGAGAAGAGATGACAGGAGACACCATCTCCCAAGAACACCCCTCACTCAGGAGGATGCACCAGGGTAAGCATTCTCTGGAGACATAAAAATGAGAGAGGACTGACATATTCACATGCAGGGGCTCAGGGACCTAGGCTTGAGCAGCTGTGGAAGTGACTCCTAATGTCTAGGGTCTCCCCAAAGATGCCAGCTGACTGCAAGAGGTCTTTGAAACTCAGGCCAGAGGAGTAGAAAAATCACCATTGGACCTTTGGATCCCTGATAGTCCTGTCTCGGGGCTCTGAGTGACCTAGTGACCTCTGAGTCCCACATCAGTGGACCTGTGATCTGGGCAGGTGCTCAAGTATGTCTTAAAGGTGAACAAATGGCTGAAAGATTCATGGGACTTCCTGGCTAAGAATAGCTGGGTCAAGACGGGATGACGGTTTCTAATCCTGTGTTCTTTCTGGTGCCCTAAGGTGACCCCAGAGAGGAAGGCTACAGGCAACTGTGACACTCTGGGAACAGGATGTGATTTGGCAGACCAGCAAGGACCTAGCCAACCCCTTTGCTAATGGAGCCCCACCAGTCCCACCAATACACCTTTCCTTTATTCACCCTTCAGATCTCAAGATGGCTTCCATAGTATACCTCCCATAGTTCTGTACTTCAGTGGGCTAGCTCCCGATAAGGACGATTACGATCCCTTTTCCTCTAAGCTTTGATTTTAAGAGGAGTTTTCTCTGTGTTCTTTTTTGTCTTCTAGAAAATATCAATTACCCAAATTAGCGAAATAAGATCTTCCTAAGGTTTGAGATTTCCTTGGGGATAAATTTATTGTGAAGAAATATGTACCAAGAGGCAATTCATTTAGTCACTTAACAAATATTTAACAAGCACCTGTTACATGCCAGACACTGCTCTAGAGCTTGCAATAACAGGATGGGCAAGAGAGAACGACTTGTTGTGAAGTTTACATCCTGTCAGACAACTTGACAATGAACAGACAGTTATGTTGCATGTTGTAGAGGCAAATATTCTAAGGCTTAGAGATTCTGTCCAGTATCTCGAGGAAAAGTGGGGTAAGAGAGCTTCAGATGACCAAAGAGATTAATATATGGTGGCTAGTCTTTAAAAAAAAAAAGTTTAGATTAGCATAGAAAGTAATGGCTTCATGTTGTCAACGTCATACATGTATGTGTCGTTACAGTTTGTTCTCATTCATTCCCTTCCTTGACTGCCCTGCTCAGACCCCTCCCTCTCTCTAGCTGGTCCTTCACTTCTCCATTAACCCTCTTTCAGTTTCTGGTCACACGTATTCCAGTACCCTCTCTAGCTCCCACTTCTCTTTAGATATTTTTTCTTCCTTTCTTGAGATCCTCTTTCTAGTTTCATGATCTACACACACACACACACACATACACACACACACACACACACACACACACACTCATTCACATTTGCACATTTATATGCTTTAAAGTCTACGTTCCACCAGAGAGAGAGAGAACACACTGCAATTGTCTTTCTGATCGTCTGGCTGATTCACTTCCTGTAATGATTTCTAGATATACCTGTTTTTCTGAAAAATATCATGAGATAATTTTACAGTGGTTGAGCCTGGTTATCAACTTGATTGCGTTGAGAAATGCCTAGGACATGGATAAGGCACACTTTGGGGTGTCTGTTTGGGAGTTGCCATTGGACCACGAGGGTTCTTCCTTCGTGATGGGTTCATCTAGTTACAGATTCAGAGTCTGAACAGGCTAGGGAGAGGTGGTGGAAACTCCAGAAGGTGGGGCTTCATCGAGGGAAATGTCAAACTCTGTCTTTGAAGGCATATCTTGCCCTGGAACTTTCCTGTCTTCACTTCGTTTCTTGGCCACCAAGGGGTTAGCAGCTTCCTCCAGCCCCCATGCTATGCTGCTTCAGCACAGAGTTGGCCATGATGGTAAAGCCTCTTATATTAGTTACTGTCCTACTGCTGTGATAGAGGTTCTAGAAGAAGGAGTTTCTTTTGCTTTATAGTTCAGGGGAGGAGGCCATAGTGGTGTGGGAGGCATGCAGCAGGAGCAGGAGGCTGAGAGATCGTATCCTAACTGTGACAGGAAAAAGAGAGAGCAAGCTGGAAGTGAGGCAAGGCTACAAATTCTCAAAGCCCACCTCCAGTGACATACTCCAGCAAGGTTCTGTGTCCTAAGTTTCATAACCTCCCAGAAAGGAGCCACCAACCAAGTGTTTAAATACATGAGCCTATGGGGACATTTCTCGTCCGAACCACCACATCTCTGAAGCCATGAGCTAGGTTGCTTTACCTGGCACTCTGTCACAACAGTGGGACAGCAAACGGATACAACATATAACCCAGTGCACACTGCTTACCGCAGGCATGGCGTCTTCATCTTAAAGTCACTCGTGGTTCTGAATGATATGATTGGCTCAGCCAAGTTTGAGTACTGTTGAGAGACTATATTGGAAGGATATATTCTCCTCTTAAATTACAACATTTGATATGGAGATGGGCCCTGGGAATGATGATAAGTATTTCTTACAGTCAATAGCAAAGGAGTGTTATCTCATGGGTTCATGAAGAGCCTCAGAAAAGAATGTCCAGTGAAGAGTTTTCTGGAAGCAGTAGCACAGTGGAAGGGTGGGAGACTTGGATGTTGGGCAGTGGGGAAATGCAACAGATTTACTGAGAACATAGCACCTTGATGGAACATGAAAATGTAGACAAAACCTTCGGCCCAGCAGGAGACCTATGAGTGATAGAGGTAACAGATGCTATGCGTGAAATGGTAATACACAGTCTGTAAAGCCGTGCAAACATGCACATCAAATACCATGATACCACGGGCTAACTGAAGGAAAGGAGAAGGGTTTAAAGGTTGAAGAGGGGCCTGTTTTTCATATTCTACTTTCAAAAGATATTATGGAAAGCAAAAGAGTCCTGTATTCAAACGAACACTATAACTTGAATTCTCACTTGGCGAGTTTCCAAACGTGTTGCTCCACGAAGCTCACTGAGATAGAGCAGTAATGAGGTGTGTGTCCCTTGGACTCTGTTGCCACCATTTGACTAAGGAGAGGCCCTTCCCCTTCATTTTTCATGTGGCCACCATGTTATTGTTGGTGGAAGTGGTCCAAAGGGTACACTTTGGAACATAAGCCCATTAGACTATCAAGGGATCAGAGACAGAAGATTCCAGAGTCCAGACACACCCTGGAACTCCCCTCTCTTCCTCTTGCAGAATGTAATCTTTAGAGTCTTTCATTCCTAAGTCACATTGGACCCACTGTCACTAACAGCCCTTGTACTGTCTGAACGTTTGCACCCTCCAAATATGTATGTTGACATTCTAATCCCCAAGGTAATTATATTCAGAGGAGAGCCCTCTGGGGTAATTATGTCATAAGGGCAGAGCCCTTTTAGATGGATTAGTACCCTTATAAAAGGATTCCAAAATTGTTCCTTCACATCTTCCATCACGCAAGGACTCCCATGAACCAGAAAACTAACGCCCACTAGACCACCAACCTGCTAGTGCCTTGACGTTGAGCTCCCAGACTCCAGAACCATTCTTCAATGGAAGAATAAACTTCCATTGTCTATAAGTTACCCAGTGTATGGTATTTTGCTAGGGTAACCTAACTGGACTAAGGTACATTCCTAATTATGGCAAGCTAATTATGGCAAGCATGAGACCCTTTTCTCTGTTGCCATGTGCAGTCTTTTCACTATTATGGGCCACCATTTAACCTCCGAGCAGGCATTACTTTCCTTGTGGTTGTGACAAAATCCTGGACAAAGAATGACCTAAGGAAGGAAGGTTTGCTCTGGCTCTCAGTTTGAGTCTACAGTCTATGCTAGCAGGAAAGGAACAGAAGGGGAAGCTTGAGGCAGATGCTCAAATTGCTGCATCCGAGGTCAGGAAGCAAACACTGATAAATGCAGGTGCTTGACTGGCTTTTTGCTCCAGGGTCCCGAGGCATGGGATGATGTCACCTGCATTTAGGGTGTATTAAATCTCCCCACCCCAGTTAACGAATTCTAGAAACCCCCTCATTTGACACGCCCACGAACAGTATTCACCACTACAGAACTCCCAGCCAACATCAGTGACTCAGGTTGATTCACCTTTATTCTTATGGCCCAAGTCTTGCTCAATGCTGCTGTTTTTCCTATAGAACGTTTCTCCTGTAACATTTTCCATCTGTTTTCTTCCCCATTTCTGATGATCTAAATTGCTGTTTTCTCACCAAGGCTAATAGAATGTTCACTATGGATATCCAATATCACATTTCCCTACCCTTATTGACTAATCTTCTCCGTTCTGTCCTAGCCAAAATCTCTAGGCTGTTTCCAAAGCTTATGTGCCTGGGTACATGATTCTCCGTGGGCCCCGTTGCATTTGAAGACATGTGGACTAACCACTTTCTCTCAGTGACTATGTTTTTGCAGGGACTTTGTAATACAAAGGGGGACATCAGCTTGCCTCCTTCAGCAAATGGCCTCAAAGCTGGCATAGGCTTCCGTGGAGGAGCTCAGAGACTGCAGACTGCGTTAGCAAGCTACCAAGCCTGACCTTGACAGATTGAGAATGAAAGGCCAGCTCTGTGGGGAGGTGTTGTTCATAGCACATGAACAGGAACCAAAAGAGAGACCCAAAGGCCACAGTGAGTGCCTGGGGAAGAGGAAGCTTGAAGGGATGGAGGTAGAGTGGAAGACTATAGGTTGTAAAGGACGCCACAGAGAGGAGGTAAGGAGGAGGAGCTCAGTATAGGTGAGTAAGTGGCCACTGATAATAAGGCCAGCTTCCTTTTTGTTTTCGTGTTGTCAAGTGCTAGCTGCTTCACAGCCAATGGAAAATTGGAAGGGAACAGGAATCACTGGGTCCTATGTTCCAGTCAGAAACGCGGGGCTTGCACTGGCCAGTTAAGTTCCAGGATGTTTTCAAGGATGAGCATACATTTCCTCTGGCGCTCATTCTCAAGGTTTGACAGCAATGGTTACCACCTCAGCATGGTGGAAAGGAAAGGCTAGCACTGCTACAAAACATCTTCCAAAAGGCAAAATGATCAGGCTACTATATGAAATAGCACGGAGATCTCCCCTCCCCCTATGCCCAATAAAAGCAGAATTGCTGTCTGATGTTGTAATTCTAGGATGGATGCTCTAAAAACAGAAAGCGGGAACTTGAAGAAACATTTGCATGCTGGTGATCACGGTTGCATTATTGAACTGAGAGCAGGATCTGGGGTTTATACTTGCACACCCACACTCATGGCTTTGTTGTTTACTGAAGCCAACTGGTAGAAGCTCATCAGTGTCCATCAACAGCCAAACAACACAACATGGGGGGTTTATCCAGTGTACACGTTTTTTTTCTTTAAAGAGGAAGAAAATTCTGACACATGATACAAGGTAAATGAGCCCTGAGGACACCTTCCTGGGTGAACTAAGACAAGTACTGTGCGGTTCTGTCAAGGAGATGGAACGTGGAATGGTAGTTGTCAGGGGTAGGAAAGTGGCACAGAGAGGGCAGTGTTTGCTGGGATGACATTTCAGTTTGCCAGATGAAAGCACCGATGTGTATGAATGGCAGTGGTGACTGTAAAGCTCCGTGAACCTGTTTAGAAACACTAAGTTGTACAATAAGAGATGGCCAAGATGATAAATTTTCTCCTGTATATTTTATCACAATAAGAAATGTCCTCTAGGTGTACAGCCTTTGTGCCATTTTGTTATCTGGCTTTGTCTGAGAAGCAGGGACCATCAATCCATTCTTCCAGGTAGATGATGGATACATAAAAAAATCACCCTCTTTCAACTCAGATAAATCCATTGTTCTGCCAATGCTCCTTATGGCATCATGGAAACCAAAGCCCTGGTAGTCATCAATAGGTTTGGATTGGAGAAGGGTGGGATTCAGGATGCTGAGGAGGAGATGAAGCATCCTACTGGGCTCCAGGCTGAGGACAAAGACTAGAGACTGTTTTCTCCTTCGGTGATTTGGGGAACCCAATTCTAGCAGAGGATGCAGTCTTAAGGGAAGGGAACATCTTTTGGGCTGATTAGGGGAAGAATCCGAGGGCTATGTTGACCATTGGACACAGCTATGGACTGACAGTGAGACAGAGATAGGAACTTGTAGAGTTAGAACCATTAAAGAAAAGTAGATTCACTCATAGCTACTCTTTTGTGGTTTATATGCACCAGGCACTGCATCACCGTGGCAAAATGCTGAGGGCGAGGGCAGGAGACCCTTGTCTCAGCCATCTTATTGGGAAAGGCAGTTCCCACTCGGTATCAAACTACCTAATTCCCCTACAAGTGAGTGGCACCTAGAGGTGCTGACATGTTACAGCTCGAAAAGACCACAGTCCCCACATCCAGCTTGCATGCAACAACAGGCTGCCCACCAGCCACTGGTTCAGAGCAAAAGTTAGGTTCCTCTTTAGAAGAGGCAAAAATAGGCTCACCAGCTCACAGTACCTCCCTAGTGGTTAAATGTGGAGTCTGGAGAATGCCAGAGAGTCAGACCTTTATAGATAGTCCCATCAACTGAGAACTGATCCCAGGATGAAAAAAAAAAAAAAAAAAATCCTTCATTTGTGGGTTACAAAATCCTTGCAGTTAGAGGACAAGATGGAGGAGATGTTGTTAAGAATGGGGCCTTGAGACGCCAGGAATAATCAAGGAAGTTATTTTAGTAGTTAAGTTTCTATTATCTGCCCTAGGCATGGAAGCATCATAAAACTTGGTGGTGCCTTGCCAGGGAATTGCTTTGTGCACATAGCTGTGGAAATGTTACACATAAGACTGATCAGGAATAATCGGAATGTGTGGTAAACAACTCAAACTCTCCAAGATTTAAGGGTCCTAGAGGAAAGACGGAGAATTCATTCCATTTTAATGAAGAACTCTGATCATTCAGAATTTAGTCGAATTTCACACGAGTCTGATGGATGGCATGTGACCTTGTGTGTTTGAGCGTTTAGGCCAATGTTTGGAGTTGATTTGGTTTTAGACATTTAGATTAAACAGTTCATTTTCTCCACTGAACAACAAGGTTTTGGACTATATTTTAAATCATTCAAAGGTCCCCTCCTCCTTGCCCTTCTTTATCACCCTTGTCTTTAAGGGTTTTATTTCGTTTTGCTGGTTTTATGCTTTGAGACATGGCATAAAAAGTACTTCAGGGCCTAAGGATGATTCTGACAGACTCAGAACAGAATCTATTTCTGCACCCTAAATGGGCCTTGAACTCATGATTTCTCTGCCTCCATCTCTTGAGGGCTAGAATTACAAGTCATATGCTAACATGTCCGGATTACTCAAGAGTTTTTGAGAAGTTGAAGAGGATTCTCAGCTCACCAATTTTTGATCAGGAGGGAATTTTAAGTTCTATGTGATTGGCTGGATTTTGCTTCTTCAAATTTACAAATGATTTTTTTTTTTTAATTACTAGAGCAAAGATGGTCTGTTCATCTTTTTGGACAGAATATAAATGCTATTTAAATTCTCAACTAATTAAGGCAAGAAGCTACGAGAATTGGGTAAATATGTGAAATTCTTGAGACTATGCACAGGGGTTCTTGACAGGAGACATTTGCATAAAGCTCTGTATTATCGGGACTTATTTCCAGAAGAGAGACTGCCTTGACAAATGTCACAGTGATTCATGACAGTGTTATGTAACTCTATTATGCGTTTTGGGTCGAACAACTTGGATTTGTTGCAGGTATAATTCAATTAAATGTGGAATTTTTTTTTTATTTGAACTGATTAGGTAGAGACAGAGCTTTTTACAGAACTCTAATGTGAGCCAGTCTATTGTTTGGGAACACATCTGTGCAGGTTGTCATGTGGGGATAAAGGAGTTATTGATGCTACCTCTGGCTGTCACCACAAAGGAGCTCCCTCCCCGCTACTTGAGCCTTGTATGCGCTTCTCTGCAGTAGAGCTGGCTACAGACATCAAGGAAGACAAACGGGGAGATCTGTAGCTCTCTGCCCGGCTCTGTGGTGCTCCACTCAGCCCTCCAGGCTGCTCTGTCCTTACCTTCAGGCCCTACTGTGGACCAGAAGCTACATCTTTCTGGGAATACATCAGGAGAGCAGTTTCCTTGGTCTGGATGTGCTGTAGACAGGACGGGCATTTTTCTCACAGGTGGTACTAGGAACAGGGGCTGAGTTCTGAGTTTGGGCAACGCTGTGACTCTCAGAACTGAGTCTGCACATGTGACACACTCCCAGGCTCGGAGCCTATCTTATGTTCCCACCAGCTCCCCTTTCAGAACCCAGAAGCCTCTCATTTGAGTCCTAATGTCCAAGACAGGCTTCCTTGGCAGCTACTTGACTGGTCATATGACTACTATCAGGTGACCTCTCTCTCTAGGGGCAGTCCCCTCCTGCCCATTCCACTGTAGCCGGTGCTTGCTAAAACAGGGAGCTGCCATCTCTCGACCTTCACTTGAGTCCAGCCTGTTGCCCACAGGCTGCATGTGTCATAAGACAGCTAGGAATGAAACCAGGCACATTTGTCATACTATGACGTCAAAAGGGTGGGCACACGTGGAACACGGCACACTCCCCATCAGCTGGAGTGACCTCACTATCCAGAGCCCCGTCTGCTTTCTGTCCCTGATCCACCCCCACCGAAAGAGAACAGTTTCTAAGTCACTTTCTCTACCGCCCAGTTTCCTCGGGATTTTAACCACACTACTGTGAAGCAGGAAAGCCACACAAATTCCTTAGATACCTCTACCTAATGCAAAATAACTTAGATGTCATAATTGCCAATTAATGCATTATTTCTATGGGTGTCTCAGCCGAAAAGATTCTGGACTAAGGCTGAAAGTAATTTCAGTAATAGCTAAATGTGAGGTTTTGAAGACTAAGAAGAATGATGCTCTCAGGCAGGAGGTGCCAGCACTGGGCATAGAGCCAGGTGTGTGAATCCCAGCTCCAGGGGACCAGCTCTGCCGTTTGGATCTGCTAAAGCTGTCCACAGTGGACTCTTGCTGAGCTTTCTCAGAATCTTAAGTCCTAGGGACAATCTCTCTCTCTCTCTCTCTCTCTCTCTCTCTCTCTCTCTCTCTCTCTCTCCTCTCTGTCTCTCCCCCTCCCCTCCCCCTCCCCCTCCATGTCCCCCTCTCTTTCCCTCTTTCTCCTTCTCCCTCTCCCTCTCTCTCTCCCCTTCTCTTTCTCTCTCAGATGTTTTTTTCTAACATGGACCAAGAAGAGTTGGGTCATCACCTGCGGGAGGTTGCATAGTTTCTACTACCTAGAAAAGACTTTCAGATACCACCTGGTCCTTTGCCTTTGACACACTAGTGGTTATGCTGGTTGGATTTTCTCAACTTGACAAACAAGCTAGAGTCAACTGCTAGGAAGGAAACTTAATTGAGGAATTGTCTCCATCAGAGCTCCAGTAGGCAGGTCTGTGGAACATTTTCTTAACATTGTTGTGAGTGGGCTGAGCCAACTACGGGCAGAGCAACTGCTGGGTCAGAGGTCCTGGGTAGCACTAGACCGCAGACTGAGCAAGCCAGTAAACAGCATTCCTTTATGACCTGCCTCCATGTTCCTGCCTTGAGTTCCTGCTCTGATTTCCACTTATGGTGTACTGGAAGCTGTAAACAA
The DNA here is from genome assembly GCF_011762505.2 of Arvicanthis niloticus. NCBI lineage: Eukaryota > Metazoa > Chordata > Mammalia > Rodentia > Muridae > Arvicanthis > Arvicanthis niloticus. The sequence continues at coordinate 24,585,403 of NC_047672.1, forward strand.
AGATAAACCCTTTGTTCCCCACGTTGCTTTCATCCTGGTATTGATCACAGCAGCTCCCTAACACAGTGGTTACAAAATTGTTTACTGAGTCCTGAGCAGCTCGCATTTGTCTTCTTCCTCATGAAGTATTCCTAGTGCTTCTTTTACAAAACTTCCCTACGTGCGTGAGTGCTCTCTTTTGTGTGAGCGTGAGTGTGTGAGCGTGAGTGTGTGAGCGTGTGTGTGTGTGTGTGTGTGTGTGTGTGTGTGTGTGAGCGTGAGTGTGTGAGTGTGTGTGTGTGTGCGCCCATGCACACTCCTGGATCACAGTGTGGTCAATCATCTGTTTACTGAGGTTCATCATTAAACAGAGGGTTAAGGTCACTGATCCAGTTCAGATCTCTCATTTACCTCCAAGCAAACAGGGGAAAAGTGAATGATTGGCTTAAATCCATTAAGCTAACAAGTTGCGGCTAGAAAGAGTGGAAATGGAGATTTGTTTTTTTTCACCCTCCTCTTTTACCACATTCTCTTGAGTGCTTCCAAGACTGAATTAATATACTTTTGTTCCTTTTGAGTATGGAAAAAAATACAGTAGTCATCAAAAAACACATCATGTGTTAAGGCTATTCCTACCTGGATCCAGCATAGATGCCCAGCAAGAGCTGAATGGATAAATAAAATGTAATGTAATACACACATGCACACGCACACGTGCACACACATGCACACACATGCACACTGGAGTTTGTTCAGCCATAAGTAATGATGTTATGAATCTGGTAGAAGCTGGAGATCATTATGTTAAGCAAAATAAGCCAGAGTCAGAAAGACAAGTATTTCAAACTTTCTCTCATTTATGGAATTTAGATTTAAATATAAATATTGGGAGGAATGTGATGAGAGAAGAAGAAAAAGACAGGGCAATTGGTGTGCAAGGGAGACAGATGTATCACATGTGCAGCCTCTAGGTGTGTGTGAGTGTGAGAGACAGAGACAGAGAGACACAGAGACAGAGAACTATTTGAAGGGAAGAGAAATACTAAGAAGGAGGAAAGGGAGCAGGAGGATGAGAGTCAAGTATGTACAAGGTACAATTCTACACCCACATTAAAACGTCATAATAAAATTCACTATTTAATATGCTAACCAAATATCTATACTAAAAACTATCTGCAGCATCTATCACTTCTGCTTTGTTACAGAAAGAGGACGGGGGAGTAACACATGGCAGGAGATAAATGTGGTGAAAGAGTTGGAAACTCAGGGATTTAAGCCAGCTTCAGAGACACCTGTGGATGGAGACCAGGAAACAAGATGCCCTGCCCCATAAGGAAGAATGGAAGTTTGGGGAGATTTCCCCATCAGGGGTGACCAGAGGCTATGACCCTGGAGGCTTAATGGAGAATCAGCTCAGACATCACGGAAGCATGGCTCTAAATATATTTATCTATTTCCTTTTGGTCCCCGACGCACATTTACCTCAGGATAATTGTCTACTTATGAGGCACTGCACTTGGCTGGGGTACAGTTGTCTTGCTGGCCACTTTCCTCCTGTTCTCAAGGGTCTCCTACATCTGCCTGTTTTGTCAGGGTGGGTACTTGATAAAATAATGTTCCCTTAATATTCTGTCTTGGGATTTCTAGTGATACGATGAAATACAAGGATCAAAGGCAACCTGAGGAGGAAAAAGTTGATTTCAGCTTATACTTCAATATCAGAATCCATCACAGAGGGAAGTCAGGGCAGGAACTCAAACAGGGGAGGAGTCTGGAGCCAGGAGCTGATGCGGAGGCCACGGAGGAGTGCGGCTTATTGGCTTGCTTCACACGGCTAGCTTGATGTGTTTTCATATACACTAAGGCCCAGCAGTGATACCGCTCCCTGTGGGATGGGTCCTCCCGCACCAATCATTAATTAAGACAACACTCCATAGGCTTGCCTACAGGCCAATCTTGTAGAGACATTGTCTCCTTTGTGGGTCCCTCTTCTCAGATAACACTAGCTTGTGTCAAGTTAACACAAAACTAGCCAGCATATATGCAACAGCAGTCATAAAATTCCGGGAACTTAAAAATTGTGAACTTCCGGGCCTAGCATTTGTGAACCATGAGAATATGAAAATGTAATTTATGAAGCAACACTCTGTGACTACGGCCTCAAGGCCACCAGGTCTCACTCTCTTTGTTCCAAACTCAGTTGATCTGCTTTTGACCACTCTTCAGCACTCCTCAGTGGAGCTCGGGACAGCCTAACGGTGAGGCTAGTCTCCAGGCCCCAGGAGGTAGGCTGCTGTGTGAAGACTTACATTTCCGTGAGCCATAGATTCTACTTACCTCACACAGAGTCACACTTTCAAGTCCAATGTATTCAGATGTCTTGCAGCGTGAGTGTGTGTGTGTGTGTGTGTGTGTGTGTGTGTGTGTGTGTGTGACTGTGTCTGTATGTCTATGTATGTGTCTCTGGGTATTTGTACCTGTATGTGTGTCTCTGGGTGTGTGTGTGTGTGTGTGTGTGTGTGTGACTGTGTCTGTATGTCTATGTATGTGTCTCTGGGTATTTGTACCTGTATGTGTGTCTCTGGGTGTGTGTGTGTGTGTGTGTGTGTCCGTCTGTCTGTCTGTCTGTTTGAAAACCATCATCCACCACAGCACAGTCTAGCAGGTTACACCCTTCTAATCCCTTCAACTTCCAGTGTTCTTGTTCCATGGGAGAGTTCCGGGAACTCTCACGGTGGTGATATCGACCTTTGACTACGTAGAGCTAACCTCTCTCTGCCCCTCCCAGCCTTCACCTTAGTAAATGGACACAGTGTTTAAGGGCTCGTTTATCAGAAGTACACACGTCAATCACCTTCGGAGCACAAATTCCTGAGAAACAGCACCGTAGTATCCAAGCTGAACGCAACCTTATTAGCGTCACCACAAATGCCACACTGTCTCCCGTATGCATTCCCAAACTCTCCACTATCTCCCTGCCTCCTGACAAAGTGCTATCAGATCACTCATGCTAACTAATTAACTCATGGTGCTAACCCTCCATGTTAGAAGCATAGGCAACACCTCCCCTTTCCGTAGTGTGAACTTTGAAGCTGCGTGTCAGTCCCTCCTTGTTGAAGGCATATTTGCTCAGCACTTTGATATTTTTTTCCGGCACAAGGACCCATAGTTTCCTAGAGATTGATTACTTCAGGTTCTCATAACTGCAAAGGCGCTCTTGGAACATCACCTGCTGCTAGATGCAAGGGGTTTCACACAAACCATTCAAATCAGAGTAGCCAGTAAGGACTCCGGCCTGGTAGCTAGTTCCAGAGAACAGAGGAGTCAGAAGTACTTATAAAAATTCCTAAGTAATGATGTGTGAAAATGTGATACTTTAAACCACTTGGAAAAGGGTGAATTTCTGAGCAGAACCATTTGGAAAAAGTAAGTGGGTATCTTATATGAGTCAGCTTTCTAACACGGTAACAAAACACTGGAGGTAATTAACTTATGAAGAGAAAAGGCTTCTCTTGCTCACAGTTTTAGAGTTCCCATCCATGACCAGATAACTCATTGCTCTTAAGTATCTAATGAGGTGCCTGATATGAGCACGGCAAAGTGGACTGTTCATCTGGTAGCCAGGAAGAAAGAGAAGAGGGAAGGACTAGAATCCCACAGTCCTCTGTGAGGGTGTGCTCACAATGACTTCCAGGATCCCCAGCAGGCCTCACCTCCTAAAGATCCCACAGCCTCCCAATATCTTCACCCTGGGAGCAACACCTTGTACATATATTAAACATAAAGGGCTACTTTCCTTAATATGTAAAGTTTTTATGAATAAAATAGGAAAACACAAACTCAACACTAAGTGTCAAAAGACTCTCCAGAAAACAAAATACAGTGAATTTTAAATGCATAAAAAATGTTCAAAGTTGTTTAAGATAAATAAATACTAATTAAAGCAACAGCAATATGCCATCGAATGCTAATAAATTTCTGACCACTTATTTTAGTGGCAAATATGTGAAGAATCAAATTTTCTCATGTTTTATTTGGGGAAACATAAGTTGATATATGCCCTAGAGAGAGCAATTTAGTAATATCAAAATAAAAAATGTAGATAGTGGCTGGCCTAAAATTCCATTCCCAAGGATTTATCCTACGGACATACTCAGGCAAGAGAGTAATGTTGTATATTTGAGAATATTCGCTGCAGTGTTGTTTGTGAAAGCAAAAGGCATTGCTCAACTGAGAAGTTATTTTTAAAGTCAGTGTATTTCCATACAATTAAATCCTTTAAAAAAATAATGTAGCATTTAATAAGGAGTGTATCGAAGGAGAACGTTGACCATTAATGAGCACAGCGGGAAGGAAGAGCAATCCCTACCCATCACCCATTATCCACATGAGGAGAAGCTGGGGACAAAGGCTGCCTTCATGGCTCAGGGTGTGAAGTCACGCAGGTCAAGTGTGTATCCACACACCCCTGGTGCTTTATGAATCATGGGTGGCGATCATGTTTACTTATTTACAACTTAGTGTCTTACTGGGAATGCAGGAGGTTATGCAACAAAGGTGGCTTCGTGGAGGGACACAGTGCACAGGTGCCAGGTGCCAGGTGCCAGGTGCCAGGAATGAGCCTCGCCTTCCAACAAGGGGGAGCAATGTTTGCACTAGGGCTGGAGATTAGAGTGACGTGGAGGCAAGAAGTGAAAGCTAAATAAAAGCAGGGCTTCGAGTGAGTGGCTGACAGGCAGATGGGGGAAGGGGATGCTGATGCAGACCTTTGGTGGTCGCTAACAAGCAGAAGGGAGGCCCTATGTATCTATAAATAATAGTCACAGCCTGCTAAAGGGTTCTTATTTACTGCATTTTATAGTCTGTCACAAACCGGTGGGGCATAATTTCTACCCTGTTTATATTTAATCATCAGTGATGACATTGATATCATTCTTGAGGGCATTGGAATGGAATATAATAGTATAGCTTGGACCTGATCTTCAGACTGAAAGAGATTATGGGTAATTGTTAATTGCTTTAAGATTATCCAAAGCCATAGGTCTCTGTCATCTTCATCTTTTGTGACCAATGGCACTACTGGGCAAGTTAGAATTGACCTAGCACCAGAGGTACAAGCTGAGCAGTATGGACACTGGGCTACCTGGTTTATGCTCAGATTCAAAGAAGGATGCAGTTTACACAGACCTAGCAAAGCCACCTACATAATTAGACACTTGAAGTCAGTGAATGTGATAGTGAAAGTGAGTATGATAGTGATAGTGAATGTGACAGTGATAGTGAATGTGATGGTGAATGTGAGAGTGAAAATGATAGTGAATGTGATGGTGAATGTGAGAGTGATAATGAATGTGACAGTTTTAGTGAATGTGAGAGTGGTAGTGATAGTGAATGTGAGAGTGATAGTGAATGTGAGAGTGGTTGTGAGAGTGAATGTGAGAGTGAATGTGAGAGTGATAGTGAATGTGGTGGTGAATGTGATGGCAAATGTGAGAGTGGTAGTGAGAGTGAATGTGAGAGTGAGTGAAATGAATGTGGTAGTGAATGTGATAGTGAAATATATATGGTAGTGAATGTGACAGTGTTGATAGTGAATGTGATAGTAACTGAAAGTGAATGTGTTAGTGATAGTGAGTGTGACAGCGACAGTGACTGTAATAGCTACAGCTGTCAGAATAACGATGACACTGTCCGTCTCTCTCAGCAAAATCCTTCACCAGCAATGCCTTCGCAGAACCAACAGTGGGAAGGGAAACCAGCAGTGGGAAGGGGGACCAGCAGTGGGAAGGGGGACCAGCAGTGGGAAGGGGGACCAGCAGTGGGAAGGGGGACCAGCAGTGGGAAGGGGGACCAACAGTGGGAAAGGAGACCAGCAGTGGGAAGGGGGACCAACAGTGGGAAGGGGGACCAGCAGTGGGAAGGGGGACCAGCAGTGGGAAGGGGGACCAGCAGTGGGAAGGGGGACCAGCAGTGGGAAGGGGGACCAGCAGTGGGAAGGGGGACCAGCAGTGGGAAGGGGGACCAGCAGTGGGAAGGGGGACCAGCAGTGGGAAGGGGGACCAGCAGTGGGAAGGGGGACCAGCAGTGGGAAGGGGGACCAGCAGTGGGAAGGGGGACCAGCAGTGGGAAGGGGGACCAGCAGTGGGAAGGGGGACCAGCAGTGGGAAGGGGGACCAGCAGTGGGAAGGGGGACCAGCAGTGGGAAGGGGGACCAACAGTGGGAAAGGAGACCAGCAGTGGGAAGGGGACCAGCAGTGGGAAAGGAGACCAGCAGTGGGAAGGGGGACCAACAGTGGGAAGGGGGACCAGCAGTGGGAAGGGGGACCAGCAGTGGGAAGGGGGACCAACAGTGGGAAGGGGGACCAGCAGTGGGAAGGGGGACCAACAGTGGGAAGGGGGACCAACAGTGGGAAGGGGGACCAGCAGTGGGAAGGGGGACCAACAGTGGGAAGGGGGACCAGCAGTGGGAAGGAGGACCAGCAGTGGGAAGGGGGACCAACAGTGGGAAGGGGGACCAGCAGTGGGAAGGGGGACCAACAGTGGGAAGGGGACCAGCAGTGGGAAAGGAGACCAGCAGTAGGAAGGGGGACCAACAGTGGGAAGGGGGACCAGCAGTGGGAAGGGGGACCAGCAGTGGGAAGGGGGACCAACAGTGGGAAGGGGGACCAGCAGTGGGAAGGGGGACCAGCAGTGGGAAGGGGGGTGGCTCAGGAGCCTCTTCCAATTATGAGTCCCAAACTCTGGCCAAGCCACAAGTAGGTAAGGATCCTAATACCCAACCACGGTCATCTTATAACTTCGCCGTGCACACCCCTCTCCACGAGATCCCTGCCGTGCACACCCCTCTCCACGAGCAGGCTGTGCTGTCACAGGAGTGGGAGGGGGAGTTCAGTGCTTCTGTGCTAGGCATCCATGGGACAGAGTTTCATTTGTCCCACGAGAAATCAAACCTATCTGATTTTTCAAGTTTGAAGAGGACCATGATAGACTCTATTTCCTAGTCATAAAAGCAGCCCGAAAATCATCGTAATTTAAACAAAATTGTTTCCTGGGGGAGGGGGAAAGGGTGGGGATCTTTGTTGTTCATGGGCCATGGCCCTCTTTGACATTCTGAATCGAGAGACCATTATGCCAAAGTTAAGGATCAAGAAGAGTCTTTTAGGTGAGATGGGAGCTTAGACAGAGCCATTTCTACCTGACCGCTCACTGATGGAGACGGGGAGACGGGGAGACCACAGACGCAGCAGGAAGTGTCTTATGACCCATCATTCTTTCTACGGGAGGAAAGGTTGATGGCTTTGTGTGAAGAAATTATTCCATCATTCCCGCCCCCCTTTTTCACCAGAGGAGGGAACAAAGAATAGAGATGATACTGCAATTTTGATCTCCACAACCTCATTTGAAATCATTCTCTGTGATTTAAGTTTTCTGGAAATGAAAAGGATAAATTGTGTGAACTTAGTTAAAGTTGGAAAGAAAAGTTGATTGGATAGCCTGTTGTCAAGGAAACCAATTCTCTCTCTCTCTCTCTCTCTCTCTCTCTCTCTCTCTCTCTCTCTTTCTCTCCCTTCCTCTCTCCCTCCTTCCCTTTCTCCCTCCCCCCCTCTCTCTCTCCCTCTCTATCTCTCTCCCTCCTTCCCTTTCTCCCTCCCTTCCTCTCTCCCTCCTTCCCTTTCTCCCTCCCCCCTCTCTCTCCCTCTCTCTCTCCCTCCTTCCCTTTCTCCCTCCCTTCCTCTCTCCCTCTCTCCCTTTCTCCCTCCCCCTCCCTCTCCTCTCCTCTCTCTCTCTCTCTCTCTCTCTCTCTCTCTCTCTCTCTCTCTCTCTCTCTCGTGTGTGTGTGTGTGTGTGTGTGTGTGTGTGTGTGTGTGTGTATGTGTGTGTGTGTGTGTATGTGTGTGTTCCTGTCTTTTATATTCTTCATCTGACATTTAAGGATAACTCTACAGCACTGAAAGCTTCCACACTAAAACTGTGTAAAAAAGAATTCTCCAAGAAAGTAATTTCTAGAATTTAAAACTTGGGAGAACCTTGCCTAACTCTGGCGGAGACAGCAACCTTTTGAACCAGTTCTGCATCCTAGAAACATAGGTGGTCACCACAGTCTGGGTCAGGCCACTGCAGAGTGAGGTTGGAAAGGTGGCTTGGTAGCTTTTAGGGTTAGGAGAGAGGCAGACAAGTCAGCCCCTCCAGTGCTTTAGTGAGTCTCATGCTTACAGCCAGAAGCTACCTGTGAAGAGTGAAATTCTGAGTGAAGTCAGAGACCACAGAGAGGGAGGAGGAACTTATTATTTAAAGACAATTGCCACCTCCCCAGTACCCCAGGGGAGGGCCAAACCTCCCCCACTCCATCAACACCAGGCTTGACCGAGGGACTCTGTTGCCTTACAGCATGCTCCCTCTCCAGTTCTGAGTTTGGCCAGCAAAGATGTCAGCAAGCATGCCCAGCAGTGTTCCTTGCTCTCTTGAATCTGCGTTCTCGTGAGAAGACCCTCCCCTAATGAGGCTGATCTTCCACAAAGGCTAGGAAACGTGAGAGGCAGCGCTGCACAGAGGAGTCTGCTCCCAGATGACACAGGAAGCCCAGAAAATCCTTCCAGCCAGGCCATTCTTAAGCCGGCCAACCTCAGCCAACTCTCAGATGCAGGCTAAACGATAAGTTGCTTATGTCACTGAGTTTGCGGGGCAGAGGAGTGTGTTACACACAGCAGTAACAGACGTATGTATGTAGAATATCCACTACAGCAGCTTAACTTTTTAATTTCTCAAGGCCATGTAAAACAGTAGAAAGTGGGCAGACCACTTGTTTCCCTGGGTAGAGCCATGTCCACGCATACCTCAAGCCAAATATTACCTTTCCAAAGCAGCACCGACTGAATACAGGTTGAGACCTTCCGGGCACAAAGGTTTCCAAACAGTGGAACTCATCAGAATGGGCAAACAGTATGACAGTAATTTAGCACACCTAGAGAAATGACTGCCAGCCTGGAGAGCCAGGAAAAGCTACTAAATTCACCCAGTGGCTGAGGAGGAGCCTTGTGGAAACATACTGAGAGTATGGGGACCCAGGATGAAGAGCAAGAAGATTCAAGTCTTTCAGAACTAGAATAAATATATATATGCAAAGATTCAGTGCTAACATTCTTGAACAAATGCTTTAAAGAGGGGTTGGAGAGATGGCTCAGCAGTTAAGAGCACTTGCTGCTCTTGCAGAGGACCCGGGCTTAGTCCTCAACACCCACGTTTGGCCAATAACCATCTGTACCTCCAGTTCTAGAGGAGCCAATGCCCTCTTCTGGCCTCAGTAAGCTCCGGCATGCATGTGGTACACTCATACAGGCTCACACACATGCACATAAATTAAAAATAAATTCATCTTTAAAAAAAAACAGTATAAAAATAATCCAAAAAAATAAAGGGAAGGGCTATATTACTTTTGTGGCCACAAGGGTGACCAGTGTCCCAGTGTATCCAGGACGGGATTGGTCCCACTATTGCCATAGTCATTATTCACACAGCTTATTTCCAGTGTCAGAAGTGTGCCAGGTGAGCTGACAATAATAATATTGCTAGCAGGCATACCTTACCCACGGGATGGAACTAGACAGGTCCAAACAAGAGCGAGCTCTCTGTATGTGTGACCTGTAGGGTATTTGTCCTTCTTAGGCATCCTCAGAAAGAAATTCACAATAGTACTGTGCATGTCAGTCCTGCTGCCATCGTAACTTCCACATTAGCCCATCATGAGAAGTATGTAGAAGAGGATGTGGGTCTTTCTCTTACCCACACAGAGGCCCGTATCGCTCTCGGAGTTCCAATTGGCTCTTCCAAAAGCCCTGGAAGGAAAAACACACACACATAGCACCATGGTAAGAATAAGACTAAGTAAAATTCCAACAATTCCAACTTACTCAGAAAAAAAAAAGCCTAGAACAGCAAGAACACAATTATATAAACAATAAAAGAAGAATCACTGTTATATTGCACTGAGGTACTGTAGAATATTGAGTAAAGAAATGGCTTTTTAAAATATTGCTGAGTGAAACTCTCAGCAGCTCTATTTAATGGACAGAAGAGACCGTGGGCACTTAAGTTATCCACGTATAATTGCTGCTCACACATCTGAAAACTATTTGCTTTCGCATCTGCAATATTCCCCCTCGGATATGGTTCGTGTCTGCCAAGTCTCCTCTCATGACCCATATATATGTGTACACTTCCGAATCTGCCCAAATCATCACAAGTTCTGAGCTCGCACGATCTGAGTTCGATGTTCAAACACAAGACCCCATAGGCAGAAACTCTAGAGTACCAGAAGATGTGCATGGGGCAAAATGGGTGGAGGTGAGAAAATGCTAACACCCCCCCCCATATGCTGTAGAGATGGAGTTGAGGATGTAGATCGAGGGCATATGCAGGTATGATGGAAGGACACACACGCACACACATGCCCAGCGCGCGCACACACACACATATAAACAGGCATGTGTTGGGAGGGGCTGGGTGGAAAATGCTAGATTTAAGTCATAGAGGTGGAGGGCCAGAGAGCTGGTGATGAAAGGAAGCACATGTTCTGAATGGAACCATGCCCCGTTCCCAGTAACTCCAAACAATGCATACCTGGGCTATAGCAAGGGAAACCCAGATGAAGACAATAGACTGTAAATTCAAGGCCCCACCCATAAGACAAAATGCTACATAAAACTAAGGAATACAGAGACAGGAGAAATAGTCCTCCCTAGTCATTAACCCCTTGATTGGTTATCCAGACTAAGGGGTCAGCCCTGAAGACACACACATAAGTAACACTGAGTAAGCTGTATCTATACCTTTTTATTTATAAACTAAAGAAGGGGTCATGATTTTGAGAAGAACAGGAGAGGCATATGAAAGGTAGGGAAGAAAGGCAGAAAATATTGTGATTATATTAAATATAATTATATATAATAAAATAAATATACATCAAAATATATTTAATTATATTTTAATTAAATAAATAAAAGTACCGAGGTGGGTGCCCAAAAGATTAGTATGTCTAAGTTTTTAATAAACCTCTCTAATGAGTTGACCTTCCTGTTAGAGAGAGGGATGGTGTTGCAACATCTGTAAAGCAAGCTTAGCTGTGTTCTAAAAAAAAAGCATGACAGAATTTATATATACAGGGACGATAAACTAAGAGGAACTGATGTGGACATTCTTTGAGTCAGCCATCCGGGGTTCTTCTTACATGATAGTTATTTTGTCTGCTTCTAAATGTTAATAGCAAGTTGATTTTACTTAACTGGCTATGACTGATCATCTCCCCCCCCCCCCGTGATGTATGGAATTTATTTTCGTTCAATTTCCTACATGATTTGTTTGTTCTATTTTGACACTTTAGAATCTCTTCACACTTGCTTCAAGAGGGTGTGGGAGGTCTGTTGGGAGTGATTGTTTGTGATTGTTAAAAGTTGTGAACGGGGCACCCCAGAGGGAGAGATGGGAGAAGAGGGTGTTTGAAAAGCTGGGAAGACAAAAATGCTGGCAACAAATGGTGACCCCAGAGAAAGAAACAGAGAGAAAACTGGAAAGTGTCAGGCAAAAGGCCAGATGTGGGTCATTCTCTGCCGAGGAAGTGGAGCAGAGGTCATGGGGTAGAGGGAGTTCCTGCATCCTCCCAGAGTTGCTGTCTCATCAATGTGCTCAAATTAGCCCTTCCTGCCCTTGTATGGCAATTCACAGGCAGGGTCTAGTGGTGGCTCCTGCCGTTGGTCTAGGTGCAGTGTTCCCAACACATTAATCGGGCTTCAGAGAAAAACCAATGGCAGTAAAAAATAACCTTCAAAGACAGATACTGTGTCCCTATCTACAAACGCCTGGTCATCTCTGCTGCCATGTCACTTTGGTGACCAGAGGCTTAAAATAAAATATCTTCTCCCTGAACTGGCTTCCCTTCCCAGCCACTTCCTTCTGTCACACCACGGCCATTGTCTCTGCTCTGCAGGTTCAACCTTTGGCTGCTGCCTCCCTCATTTCCCTGAGCCTTTTGAATCTGAGAGTCACTGGAGTCCTTACTTTGCCACTGTTGTTCTCTTCTCAGGACTGTCATTGCCCCCCTGTACTAAACCCTCACCCCTTCAGCCTTGACCACCACAGCACGGCTTCTGCAGCCCTGATCTCAGCTCTTGATCCTTGCAGTCTTGCCTTTCAGGATCGATCCTCTACTCAACAATGGTTGTCTAGATTGGTTCCTGGTTGGACCTTCAAATCTGGAAGTAAGCTAGCCCGTGTGTCATACACAGCTTTACTCGCTTGGATTCCCTCAATGTTAGCTTCGGTCCCAGCAGGCTGCCTGCTGACCAGTGCCACCATTCCCACATGGGTGCCCTCTTGTGCACGGTGCCCCCTCCCTGGTGTGTCTGCCTTTGTCTGCAGCTACTGCAAGACCGCCTCTCCAGGAACTCCCCCCAACAAAGATTCCTCCTTAGTTCTCCATGAAGCAGGATCAGAGTTATCTTTACTTCCCAATCCAGTTCTTGACACAACCCAACTGGTGGTATACACCATTGTTGCACGGTGACCTTGAGAGTGCACATAGTTTCTACTTTTGCATTCTAGAGAGTATATTTAAATACTCAGTAAGTTGGGTTTGGGGCAGATGGATGAATGAATGAATGCATAGTGATGAGTCATAAGAGATAAATCATCATCATAACTAAGCTGGAGATGTAGCTTAGTTGGTAGAGTACTTGCCTAGCATGCACAAAGCCCTAGGTTCAATCCCCAATCCCCAGCACTGCATAGCTGGGTGTGGTGGTGTACCCCTGTAATCCTAGCACTCAGGAGGTGGAGGTAAGAGGATCAAAAGTTCAGAGTAATCACATAGAAAGTATAAAGCCAGTCTTGGCAACCCTTTCTCAAAAGGGAGGGATGGAGGGAGCAGGGAGGGAAGAAAAAAACATTCCAGTGGAGAAGACTTCTTCCTGTTACATAGATTCTTCATGTGGAGATCACCCTGACTCCCAAAACACGAACAGAAACAGAAATCTTGTACAAGATCCAGAAAGCCCATGGCTCACCTGGTGGAAAAACATCAAGTTTCCAATGAAAGGAGAAGGCTTCGGGTGTTTGATGCCCAACTTCTCCAGTCTTGAGAACGCCGATGTGGAGTACCTGGGTAGACAGAGAAGCAAATGTCTAAAACCAAGAAGCTGATGCTTGTAGTCCTGTAATTGGGCCTGTTATGAAGGAGAACTTTTGTGTTTTCTTAGTGAGACTGAGAAAAGTTTCCAGTGATCACATCTAAGGGCTCAGGGACAGGGAATTAGCAAGAAAAGAGAAGGGTAAGAACTCAGGAGTGCCTCCAGATGGGCCGATGAGATCTCTGAGGCCTTTGAGTCTGAGATGCCTCAGAGAAAGGTAGTCTAACAGCCTCCTCACTAGAACTGGATCATCTCCACGCATGCTCCTCATCTCCTCAGCTTCTAAATCTATCATGAGCCATAGCTCAGAAGACACAGCAAAAACTTACAGTGGCAGAGAATAAGCTCCCTGGTTGTCTTAGTTAGGGTTTTACTTAGGTGAGCAGACACCATGACCAAGGCAACTCTTATAAGGACAACATTTAATTGGAGCTGGCTTACAGGTTCAGAGATTCAGTCCATTATCATCAAGGTGGGAGTAGAGCAGCATCCAGGCAGGCATGGTGCAGGAAGAGCTGAGAGTTTTATGTCTTCATGGAAGGCCAGTAGGAGAAGACTGACTTCCAGGCAGCTAGGATAAGGTTCTTATGCCCATGCCCACCTTGACACACCTACTTCAGCAAGGACATACTGTTGGGAGCCGACTTTTAGCAGAAAGCGGCTAGAAAGCAGCTATCAACTTTGCAGCCATCTTGAACCATATACCCTGATAGAGACTTGTTTTTCAACAGCCTACAATAGCTGAAGCACACTCTGACAAACATCTTGTTTATCCCACATAGCTTGTTTTGCTGTTTAGTGACCCCAGCTGCATGGTGCACGTGGTAAAATGTCTTCACCTGTGTTCTCCTGCTTGTGCTTATAAATACCCAGGATTTCCTTGTAATAGAGTGAATAGGAGAAGTCAATATGAGTGAATAGGAGACAGTAAAGGAGACTTGACCACACACCCTGTCTTGTCTCCATTCTTCGAGTCTCTTGCCCCTCCATCCCCACTCTCTCTCTTGACCAGAGCACTTAGCCCCAAAGCGTGGGGCAGTGCGGTCCTCAACAACATACCTCTTATAGTGCCTCCAATAGTACCACTCCTTGGGCCGAGCATATACAAACCACCACACTGGTATTATTTTTTTAGGTTAATGCCGACCCCCTCTTCATATATAGATTGTTGATCATCACATCCAGGGCCATGGCCTCATTGAGAAAACAAAGAAGGGATGGGGGCACCTCTTGGCAAGGAGACTGCACTATTCCCCACTTGCAGTCTTTGTCAGGCTGTTTCCTGTCTATACCCATAAGGGAAACAGATTCTCTTCATCCCAAACCAGGAAATATGGCCCAACAGGATCTGCACTACTCTTCAGTAAGGCTGTCCAAACACAGGATTATGGGGTATTTCAGTTTATGGGAACAGAGAGGTGACATAGAGTCAGAATTGGCTTGGGCAAACCTACCATATGGCCCCATCCCCACCCAGCCAGACAATTAGGTCAAAAGTTCAGTTGGTTTGGAAAAATTAATGAGTCAAACTGGGTGTTTAGCATCATGCAGAGATCAGACAAATCCCAATTTAGGAACAAGAAAAAATAACAAAATAGCCCTCCAGTCTGGTGACTGATGAATACTAATGTTCAAAACACTCTGCAGGGAGAAAGATGGGGTGTTTGTTTTACTCTCTGACCTGAGAACAATTTAGCATACTCTCCAACGTCTCTGCGAATGGAGACACCACCTAAGTACAGTTTACATAGGCACAGTAATTTGCCTATGGCTAAAATAGCCATGAGGGAGAACCAGGCAAGGCAGAGTGGGAAACTACGAATCCTCCCACCATCTGAAACCAAATGGTTTCAGTGACTTCCCAGAGCATCACCATCAAGTCCAGATTTGAGTGGAATCATGAAACACACACTAGAGCCCAGTGTGAATTATGTAGATTAGCCACACCCATATTCCTGCTCATTAGCATGTGTGGAAAAGGTAGCCTTTCAAGAAGGTGATGGTATTTTAAATGATTCTTTATTCCCAAAGAGAGAGATCAAAGGAGATTCAGAACTATTGAACGCTTCCTTTTAACACTCTCAAATCAGAGATTATGTTCACTTTTTTTCATCGGTTTTTGCAAATTATTTTCTAAATATAATCTCTGATGGGTAGAAAGAAATATGAAGATCTTGGGCCACGTAATTACATCTTAATTTAGTAATTAGATGTCTTGATTGTCTAATTAAAGGACAAGAAGTCTGTACCTAATTACACACGCTAATTACTATGCAAGTCCGCGCCCTCATTATGTAACTGCACTTAGGAGAACACTGCCTGTGTGTCTCTGCACAAAATTCAGACATTTTCAAGCATATGGCACCAGCAGAGTGTGCCCTGTGCACAATCACAACTTTCCCTTACAGCCTCAACTCTGGTGCAGAACGTGGGAGTCTTCAGCCAGGAAGTAACCAGGAAAGGCCTTCATCAGCCAGAGTCCCTGAGCCCAGATCTGCAGTCAAGGATTACCACCACCAGTGCAGGGGGAAGAGTTACAACACAGGCACTGTTTGTCCCCATCTCACTTTCTTCTCTGTAACCTGTTTTCATGTGCTCTGGTCCCCGGGTCCATAGGCTGACCTCCAAATGTCTCCTTGGATGCCCAAGTCTGTGAATTCCTTCAGGGATAGGGTGCTAAGTTCTGAAAGACAAATTGAGTTCTGGCCTCCCGGACCTCAAAACCTGACTCTATCTGGAAATAGGGTTGGTGTGAATTGTCTTTCCGATAAGGTCATACAAAAGTAGATGGGGCCTTGCATCCAAAAGAAATGGGACCTTTGTCAGGAAGATGTACATATCGTTCCCTCGCTGCTGTGACAAGAAGCAATTTGAGGAGGCAGGGCTAATCTAGCCTGAAAGTTCAAAGGGATCCAATCCTTTGTGAAGGGGAAGCAGGAAACAGAACACTCAGGAAGCAGAGAGTAAAGCAGGAAGTGTGTCAGGGCTTTGAAATCTCAAGGCCTGCCCCAATAGCTCACTTCCTCCGGCAAGGCTCCACCTCCTATGGTTCCACAAACTTCCAGAACAAACTTCATCTCCAATGGGCAATGATTGGTCAAGCACCTGACATTCAAATAACAACAAAATGGCCATGTGAAGACAGACGTACAGAAAGGAAGCCAGATGACCGTGAGGGCAGAGACCAAAGGGATGCTGCAGGTAGCCAAGGGAGGTCAAAGGTCATCAGAAAACTTCTAATCGGCCGGGCAGTGGTGGCGCATGCCTTTAATCCCAGCACTTGGGAGGCAGAGGCAGGTGGATTTCTGAGTTTGAGGCCAGCCTGGTCTACAGAGTGAGTTCCAGGACAGCCAGGGCTACACAGAGAAATCCTGTCTCGAAAAACCAAAACAAAACAAAAAAACAAAAAAAAACAAAAAACAAAAACAAAAAACTTCCAATCAAAGGAAAGACAAGCAAAGGTTCATCCTACAGGGTGCAGAGGGAACCTGGACCTGCCAACACCTTGATTTCACACTTCTAGTCCTGGGAGACAATCAGTCCTCTGATCGTGCAGCTGTGGGAAGCTGAGAGCTAGACTACTCACGGAAACATTCCAGGCAATCAGTGAAAATATTTTAAATTTCTTTTTCTTCCTGTCATTTCCAACGTTGTCATTGTAAAAGGAATCTGTCCTTTTGTGTCATTAAGTTCTGTGCCACCCAACAAAAGTCCAGGTGGCCTGGGATGGTGCAGTGAAGAGCAGGTACTCCGCAGCCTCTTCTCGACAGCCACGTTGTGACATTTAGAACAGCTTTTCTTTGACAGGGATTAATGGAAATACGCCCACCACTACCATTCTGGACATCTGTCATTGTTTATAGTAAGGATACTTAAGTCAGAAAATGGCAGCAGACATACATATTGCCCCACATTCAATCCTTTGGTTTAATTTTCATATCTAAGGCAATCGTTTTATGCTACCAAACACATATCTTACAGTGCCACTGGGGACGCTCAGGATGTCCCTTCTCAAAATAAACCCAATCATATGCACCGTTTTTACAATAAGGCTAAATTTGAAAGGTTACAAGCTGCCCAGTCTTTCATTTTCCTCAAAATCAAGCCACTCTGTTGATGGATTTTATGTAGGAGTATGCCCATTGTTTAGACAAAGAAGCCACTTGGGGTAAAGCACAGGGGAGTTGTTGTCTGAGACAGGATCTCACATAACCCAGTCTGGCCTCAAAGTTGTTAATTATCTAAGGAAGACTTAAAACATCACATTTTCTTGTCTTCACCTCCTGACTGCTGCGAGTGCAGGTTCGTGCCACCACATCTGATTGTGCACGCCAAGGATCAGGCTTTGTGTGTGCTGGACAAGCACCCTATAATCTGGGCTCCATCCCCAGGCCTTGGAGGATGTTTGATGGGTTCAGGTCCAATAGACTGAGGGTTGGAATGGCAGAAGCCAATCAGAGGCCAGTCTGGCCTTCGGGTTTCCTCACTGTGTGTCTTACACAGTTTGTTATCTTCAGTGTCCTTCCTTCCAGATGTGCATCTTTCCCTTCCCCTGGACCACTCCTGCTATAATGAAAAGGTGCTTGTGTTCCCCATCTCAGAGCCTGGGAGCAAATGCCTCCGATTCCACTCACAGCCTTACTTCCCCTCCCTCCTGTCAGCAAAGTTTCTTGTAAGGGAGAAGTGCTATGCCCTTCAGCCTCTTCATTCCTGGCTCTGCCTATTCCAGCTAAGCTGCTACATTTACATGATGGGGGAGGACTGCTCTTGTCAAGATCGCAGATGAGTTTATCTTTGTCAACCCCATAATCCCCTGACAGTCTCTTTACATGAATTCTCAATGGTAGTTGCTTGTAGCAGAGCACTTCTTTGGGAATGCTCTTCCCTCTTTAGCTCCATGACGTCACCCACTACCCTTATGGGCTGCTGGCCCCTTTTCTTCTGTCCACCTGTCGCTGTTGAGGCCCTTGACAAGTCAACACCCCTGCATTTCTGACTCTAGCTCTGCTTTCTCCGTTGAGCTCCGATCTTTATCCAGCTCCCAACACAAATGCACATTTTAAATGTCTACTCAAACATTAACTATTGTAGTGGTTTGAACTGAGAAGTGTCCCCCATAGTCCTGGCATTTCAACACTTGTTCACCAGTTAGTGGTGCTAGTTTAGGAAACTTTGGGTGATACAGACTTTCTGGAGGAAGTGTGTCACTAGGAGTAGGCTTTGAGATTAAAGCCCTCAGGTCACTTCTAGTTCATTCTGTCTGCTTCATGCTTGCGGTTGCAGTATGAGCTCTCGGCCTCTTGTTCCTGCCACCGTGCCTGGACTTGTAGCCATGCCTCCAAGGCATGATGGACTCTTATTCCCTGAGAAGCCGTAAGCCCAAACAAACCTTTCCTTCTCTCGGTTGCTTTGGGTCATGGTGTCTTATCATAGCAACAGAAACATAAGTAACACAACTATCAAATGTGACTATTTCTATTGTCAACTTGATTCGATTATGAACTTCTCAAGCATGGGTGAGGCACAGCTGTGATGTGCTAGTGAGAAATTCTAGAGAGACTAGCTGAAGGGGAAAGGGTCTCTCTTGAGGTTTGGTCTGTTACTATGTACTGTTGAAAGCTGGCCCCATAGGCCTGGTTGCCCCCAGGGATGAGAGAATCTTCACATAGACTGAAGCTATGTAACCTTGACCCCCAAGTTATCCCTGATTGGTGAATGAAGATGCCTACAGGTTATAGCTGGGCAAAAGACGGGTGGGGGTAACTACAGGCTATAGCTGGGCAGAAGATGGGTGAGGGTAACTAAAGCAACGGTAGTTAAACGTTAAATAAAATAACTAAGCAATTTCCATTTCTCTCTAAAACTAGTGTTCTCCATCCCTTGTGACTGCAGTCCATGTGCATGCAGACCAATGGCTCAAGCCAGACACCTCAGAGACCTAAGAGGTTGTTGAATTGTTATAACTATGACTCCCCCTCTTAATGGAAATTAGACGCCTCCATCCCGTTTGATTCAGGCAAAATGGCAATTGGCCAAGGCCAGAGTGCTGAGTCTCAACCCCAGCCAGGCAAGGAACAAAACCACACACACACACACACACACACACACACACACACACACCTCACCCCCAGCCTCTGGGAGCTGCCAGCTCTGCTGACACCTAGACTTTAGACCAACAAGGCATGACTATGCCAAAGATGAGCAATTCAAGCAATTCAGTAATAATTACAGTGACTCAAAACATCAAATATATTTAAATTCATGAGTTCAAAGTGATACAGGCATATCTAACTTCCGATACCATATTTGAAGCTTCCCCTATTGTTGAAAATTGGGGGGGAGGCATTTTCCAGGTAGTGATGGCTCACACCTTTAATCCCAGCACTCAGGAGGCAGAAGCAGGTGGATCTCCATGAGTTTGAGGCCAGCCTGATCTACAGATCAAGTTCCAGGACAGCCAGAGCTACACAGAGAAACCCTGTCTCAAAAAACAAAGCCTTCTTTGATGCCTATGGTCTACATAGCCAAGTAGGTAATAGCTTTCCAGAAATAATCATAATTCTAAGAGAAGTCACTAGCTAATGGTTATGAGTCCAGAGAGGTAACTTAGTTTTCCATTTTAATCTTAAGTCTTCAGGCCAGGAATGCCAATAGAATCAGTTTGCACCCGTAAGCTTAATGATCTTACTCTTCCAAATTCATTCGTGTGTGTGTGTGTGTGTGTGTGTGTGTGTGACACCTGAGCAAATCTTGCCATATATCTGTCTCACAAGTACTGTCACATCCCAATTCCCTTTTCCTGCCTTTCCCCCCCCCCCCCAAAGGAAGATTTATGTTGTTATGTCCTTAAGTGAAAACCAGGACTGCTTCTATAAACAAAAACAAAGTGATAAGTTCCGTACAGTGACAGACTTAAGAGGCACATGTTAAAATCTCACTTCACAGCTGTGGTCCACAGCTACTGTTTTGAGAAGACACGACTCTCAAGGTTGGTCCGAACAAAGCACAGTGTAAACTGTGGTCTATTTACGGAGCTGCCCATAGCCTGGCTGATAGTCTGACTTGATGGCCAGAGACTGGCTAAGGAGACCTCAGTGCTTTCTCAAAGCTCGTGTGGTATTGTGTGGGATGAGCCTCTGTGCCCTGTTACAGTGTCACTACCCCTAAGAGCTGAACTGCTCTGGTTTAGTCCAAGCTGTGGTCATGGTTTGTCCTGAGGGAGGGAAGAAATGCAGGGAGGAAGGCCTGCATGGCCCTTGGGCTAATGGCACCCAGGACATTAGGAATGGAAAGAGATACCAGCAGGGAACTGCTCCCTTTGTGGCTCTCCGTGTGTTCCCACTCGCCAGCACTGTCCCACGTGCTGAGTGCCAGGCCACCATAGAGACCACCACCACGACATCCTGAGCCCAAGCAATCACAGCCTAGACAACAGCAGACAGCAAACGTGAGTCAAGCATCTGCTTTGGGAAGAAGTGGCCCCCGTCAGAGGGCACATCCTCAGTTGGAATCTATCATGTCTATTTCGGTTATTCTGCTGACTACTGAGCGGTAGTTATGAATCATAAGGCATGGTTAACGGTGCTAAGTTGTTTCCTAAAAAAAAGCTATTTTGGAAACAAACTGAAGCAAAACAAATACTCAAGGTCTCTATAAGGAGGCCCTCTCTCTAGGGCTTCATAAATGAAGAGATGTATTATATCGTAGCCAAGGGACACAATATAAAGGTGCCCCATTAAACCCCAGCCCCATATGAAAAGATTCAGCTAACACCCACTAGGACAGAAGGTATGAGGTGAGGTGAGGTGAGGTGAGGTGAGGTGAGGTGAGGTGAGGTGGGTGGCTCAGGAGGGACTGGCAAGGGAGGCCTGAGCCAGCCATCTTGTCTCAGGTCCCAGCTCTCTGACATCACACATCTAGCTATTAAAGGACCCTGGGACACTGCCCTGCCTTTTCCTGCAGTGAGAATTGAAGAAGACTAAGCCAAATGCAGGAGCGTGGTGTGAGTACTTTGTTTCTAGTGTAAAAGCAGAACAAACTGATCAATGATGTCAGAGTGCCAGTTAAGTGGTTTTAATTATGAAATACTCCTGGGTGGGTGGTGTGGCTTTTTAAAGTATTGTTTGTTTATCTGACTTTATCTGGACTAAGCTATTCCATTGACCAGAAAAACCAGTGATGATAGATGTTACATAAATAGACGGGCAGATAATAGGTTGACAGACAAGTGATAGATTGGTAGATGATAGCTATTAATTGAGCATAACACAATCCAGAATTGTTACTTAAAGCGTTATAAGGTTTTGTGTGATTTTTTAAAACTCAATTGTGAGGTACTCAAGTGTGGACTTTATAGATGACAACATCATTTTGCAACGTCAAGAGGTTGGATATCATTTGTAGAATGAGAAATGACACAAGTTATCTATCTTTTGACTGCCACATGCACATGCATATGTGCACCTACAAATACTCACCCTTATGTGCACATGCACACAGAGACATACACACACAGATATACACACACACACACACATGCACACACACACACATGCACACATACATACACCCCACAGGAAGTTGCTTTCATTGTATGAATATATTATAATTGTTATTTAAGTGTTTTATTTTTATGTGTATGTGTGTAATCTTGCATGAGTCTATGTGTACCCTGTGCATGGGACACCCGGCAACAGGAATTACAGATAGCTGTGAGCCACCACGTGGGTGCTGAGAAATAAACTTGGGTCCTCTAGGAGTGTTCCCTACATTCTTAACTGCTGAGCCATCTCTCCAGCCCCTACAATTAGCTTTTTAAAAGCTACCTCTCACACCTGGGCAGCTGATGGGTCAGCAGACAGTAGTCCAGACATGGCATCCCACAGCAGCCTGTGTGCAGCCCTGAATACACCTGGCTGATTCTAGGAGCCTTGAGTAAGAGTAGTGTCTAAGAACTCGGACCTCCCTCTACCCTCCAGCACTGAGTTCTGCAACCTCACTTAGAAAATGCCAAGGTAACAGAACCTTGGACAAGCAAAGGGTGCAGGGAACAGAAGGCAGGATGCAGAGCTTTGCAGAAGTGAAGAAGAAGGCAGTCGCCTCAGATCAGAGGTGACATCACCAAGGAGCCACTTAAAGGACCTTGTTCCTCCAAAAAAGGTCAGGGCTGAGACCACGGCCTTGGAGGCCATTTCTGACTGCCTGCCAATTAGCAGGCTAGCCTCACAGATAACCCAGGCCTGAAGGAAGTGGCTTGTTTAGGTAATTGATGGTGTTGTCCTCACTGGGGAATCTTAGCACATCAAAAGCTGTTGAGAAGCCAAAATTCACCTAGAGTCTTTATTAATCACGTTGTCAAGCTCAACAAAGGCCCTCTCACCTTGCTAATAATCCCAGATGAACGAGGTAGCAGCCCTCAGTTAAATAAGGAAGCTATGGGGCTCTTAATTAATGTATCAATGTGCTCAGGCATGCATTTTCACGCACTTTATTTTCATGAGAACAGTGGAAAGTTGCAGGTAGAGCAGGTATTTTCCAAGCTTCTCGGAGTACAAGGAAAATGAGTCCCTGACTCCCCTGATGTTCACAGAAAGAGATCTAGAGACTTTAGTGGACCAGAAGGTTAGAGTGGCTTTGTCTCTGTCAGAGTTTGAGGAAGTTAGTCACAGACAGTGGCTCTGGTAGCATTTGCACTTCCTCCTGCTCTGAGCTTGACCTCTGCAACACCTGTACAGTGAACTTCCTTCCTCCATGCTGCTGAGCCAGCCTTCCCAGACAGCCCCTCAGAAGCCAGCTTCCTGATAAGTGTTCTCTGACTGTCTGATTCCAGGCCATCTCTCCCAAGGTCTCTTCACGTTCACGCTCAGACAAAACCTCCCTCAGCCTCCTGAAAGCCTTCATGATATTTTACATTGTCCCTTCTTCCACCTTCCAGGGCCTCAGGCGGCTCAAGTGTCCTTTGATGTTTTGTCACAACTCAGGTTCCTGGAGCCCAAGTCAGTACCACAGAACAGCAACAAATCCCCAGGAGATGGCAGATTTACTGCGGTATTAGTCAGACCTCAGAGCACAGCCACCTTTAAAAGATCAGAGACACCTGAAGGCCACTTGGAGTCAGGATGGAGTGGGGCTCTGAAAGCCACAGAATTCAAGTCAACGGTGTTTACAAAGCATGTATGCCATCCAGAAGAGACAGGAAAGAACCTCTTCTGTGAACATCAATTAGGGGAGCCAGGGATCCCTTTTGTCTTAAGGAAGCCATGATGACTGTCTTCCAGCCTCATCCCTTTTAGACTGGGGCTATCGTGTACATTTCTAGTTATACTGACCTGTTTCGTGCTCTGGACTTAGACCTATGATGCTCTTCTCCAAAACCAGGACTAAGAAGAATTAAGAGAGATTAGAGCTCATCTGAGGGGCCCTCCCTCTTGGGGATGTGACCATACTAAGCCTGCTCTTGTGGTCCATACCCCAGCTGCCTGTTCCCCTGCCTGCCCTTTCCTGGTGTGTCCATCCTTTGCTCCATTCAACAAGTCTTTGGCCTTCTGCTCTAGGATGCCTTTCCTGACCACTCAGCAGGCTTCATGGCGTCCCCCGTGGAGAGGCTTGCTGGAGAAACTGGGAGATTATGGGACTCGGTTTATCGGAGTGCAGTCCTGGCAGCGTTCATGGCTTATTGGATTTGCTCCATCTCCAGCCTAGTAGGTTAGTCATCTGAAGCTAATCCTTTGTTTTTATGAAATCCTTAAAGAACCCTAAGATGATGTCATGCCCAGGTGAATTCCACCAGACTCAAGGGAGACCCCACAGAAAGCAACAGGGGTTCAGACCTCCGTGTTCTACTGATAAGGGAACCTATGAAGTCTTCCTTAGGCAGGGAGCACTTTGGTTCTTCCTGGGCAGGAGCTCATAGCCTGCTCTCCCCCCTCCCATGAGTGGGATGTGTTCCCATCGTGTCCTATTTAGAGCAGAAAAATCTGAGTCTCAGAGAAATGAAGTAAGTAGTCCAAGAACACACAGCTAGCAAGAAGCAGAACTAAGATTCAAACCCAGGCTGTCTGACTGTGGCGTCTACACTGCTCTCTGGGACACTATTGTCTCCTGCTTTATATATGTAATGAATGGGACCCCAGGCATCTCCAGGGATAAGGGTACAGAAAGCCACACTTTGTTTCTTATCCAGGTTAAAACCCTGTGGAAAGAAAGCTATTATCACAAGATTATCACCCCTGTAGGTCAGATCACCCAGTCACCAGTGGAGCCCAGAGGTTTGAAATCAGGACACGAACATGTGGCCTGTGCAAAAGAGTTAAAGGAAAGTCCTTTAACCAGTTGAGCTAGACGTCTCTGGCCATCCAAGGTTGGTACAAAGAAGCACTGGACGTTGTCATGGGTGCACAAAATGACTCTTTTGTATCTAACCTAGTAGACATCCAAAAAGCCTTTCATCTCAGCACCCTGAAGGCAGAGGTAGGCACACCTCTGTGATGTGAGTTCACAACCAGCCTGGTCTACATAGTGAGTTCCAGGATACCTAAGGCTACTACATAGTTCTTCGTGCATTGATTTTTTTGAGCTACAATCATTAACTATGTATCCAGTGGCAAGTGGAGACTGCAAGGTTAAAGCCAACAGGTACAGCCTGACTTTACCAAACCTCACTGCCCATTGCTTGCCCATGTTCTCACTCAGTTGAACTCTGGACCAGCCGGGCAGTGGTGGCACATGCCTTTAATCCCAGCACTTGGGAGGCAGAGGCAGGTGGATTTCTGGGTTTGAGGCCAAGCCTGGTCTACAGAGTGAGTTCCAGGACAGCCAGGGCTACACAGAGAAACCCTGTCTCGAAAAACAACAAACAAACAAACAAACAAACAACAACAAAAAAAAAAAACCCTCTGGACCAGATGCTCACACCCACAGAACATGCCTGATCCTTCCGCATGAACAATGAAGTAGGTGTGGGCTCTGGCTTGGCCCTTGCACCTTGAAATCCTTCCCCTGGTTACAGCTTTTTGTCCTAATCCCTGCTCCCCATCCAGCCCTTATCTTCCCACCTGTATCAGTGAACTGCTGTTGACTATTCCCCCACAGACCTAAATGATTTAAACCAACACACATCGATTTCCCAGAATTCCTGGGAGGGTCTGGAATCTGATGTAGAGTAGGGTAGTTAGGGGTCAGGGTCTCCCAAAAAGCCACTTGAGCAGAGTCTGTTGCTGCGATCACTTACTTGCTGTTGGTGGGGGGCTGCTCATCATGTTGGCTGCTTCCCCTGATTAAATAGTCCTAGAGAGTAAGAGCCCAAGGTAAAAGTCTGAGACTTCATAACCTGCTCTTGGATGTGACAGGCTCCAGTTTCTCGGACCCACTCACTCCCCCTGGTATAAAAAGGGAGGAGACTATACAAGGCCACGAATCCCAGGGCAGGGTCATGAGACTCCCATCATCTGCGTCCCAGCAGCCACAGACAAGGACATCCTCTTCCAAGGCCTTGGGAGGGCTTTTTCAGACTAACCATCACCTCTGTTGTGTCTGTGGTCATTCCCTCCCACGGAGGTGTTGAAGGACACTTGCCACACTTGCCGCTTGTTCTGTCCCAGGTGCTGCCCCAAGAACCATTGCATGTCACCACAGGACCAGATCAAGCTGTTCAGCATTTTCTAGAAAAGTAAAATCAAGGGAACTTCAAACTGGAGTGTGTGGCCGTGGATTTGAAGATATCAGAGAATCATAGGACAATCACAGCCGACAATAACACACTTTCTAAGTCAGGCATAATGCTGGCCTGTGAGAGAAAATGATAAAACGTGAGAAAATTGTGCCCTGTGTTTTATTTTCTGCTGTGTTGTCTTGTTTGAGAGTGAGATCAGATCTCACTCTGTAGACCAGGCTGGCTCAAGTTCACCATGTAAAACTCAAGGCAATCCTCCTGCCTCAACCTTCCAGGTGCTAGGAGAACAGGTTTGAGCCACCACACCTGATAGCATCACACCCTATAATGTCCACCAACATCCTCACTATGCCAGTTATACAGAGAGGAAAGCTGGAGCCTAGACTCCAGCCACAGGACGGCCCCTTGGCCTATGGACAGGCTGCAGGGAGCAGGGCATTCAAGCCAAGTCTCTGCCTTGCCTCAGCAGGCCTCCTGGGGTAAGGAACTGGATTCTTCTCCCTAGGCATCTAAGTAATCACACACACACACTGGGTGGCTTAAAGCAACAGAGACCCACTGTCTCCCATTCTGGAGGCTGAAAGTAAAACTGAGAGCTGGCAGAGTCTGAGTGCCGCTGAGGAGTCTGAGAGCAGGGCTGAGCAACACTGAGGAGGCTACAAGCAGCCTTCACCTCTGGTTGCAGTTTCTGGAAGTTGCAAGTTGTTGACTTTCTCTGGCTTGTACATGTGTGGCTCAGACTTCTCTCTGCCTCTGTCCTGTCTCCATACGCTCTCTGAATCTGTGTCAGAATGTCTGTCCTGTAAGGACAATAGTCCTGGGTTTGGGGGCCACTCTAATCCATCTTCGCTGGATTATATCAACAGAGACCCATTTCCTAATATGGTTGCGTTATGACGTTCCAGAAGACATGAGTTTTTAGGAGGGACACTGTTCAACCTACTACAAGGGCCATCAAAAGTTGCAGTTAATTCACATGTGTACATAGTGTATGTGTTTGGTATGTGTTTGGTATATGTTATTTGTGCAGTCTGGGTATAATGTGCGTTTATATGTGGTGTGCATTGTGTGTGCAGTATGTGTGATATGATGTGTGTGTTACATGTTATATATAAAGTATATAATGTATATGCATAGAGTATGTATATTATGTGTATGTTGTATATATATAGTTTCCATGTAGTATGTTTGTGGTATGTGTAGCATGTGAGTATACTACATGTGTAATGTATATGAAATATATGCTATATGCATGTGTGTGATGTGTGTGTTATGTGTATATGTAGTGTTACTGTGGGGCCTATGGAGGAACAATTACTCTGGGGGGGGGAGCATATGTGGTATATATGCACTGGTGTGGAGGCAGTATCCTTGCTACCCCAAGGACAGAGTTGGTGAGGCAGAAAGAAGCCCACTCCAAAGCCATCTTGTTCTGGGCTCGCACTCAGTGTCCTACTTTTCTGATTTTCTATTGGTTTTCTGCATATTATTGACAACACTAACCTATATTCTAGGTGGCTTAGTCAGCACTCTTTTAGAGGCAAAAAGACAATGGCGCCTAGTGTCTGATCCTAGATCACAAAGCCCCCCTGCTGCTCAAACTCCCCAGCAGCTTCCCAGGGAGAAGGAACAACCCAGGCAAGGAAGAGCATAAAGTGTGACAGGCATCTCTTTTTATCTTTGAAACTCAAGTAAAACCCACAGTATGCCACAGGCCTGGGACAAGAGCATGTCTCCTTTTTTCTAAAAGCCAGTAGTCAACACCCAGAGTTAGTTACAAGAAATCAACATTTTACCCTTAGTGACCCAGGATGCTCTAGCATCCATGAGACTATGAAGGCGTCTCTGGCGCTGTTTGCATCTCAGACAGTTCTCGGCATAACTACATCCATACATTCTCTGTCTGGCGCAGAACAACATTCTCCACCACAGCTCACAAGTCAGCAAGGCTGTGCACTGGCTGCTGTGTGTCAGACACGGGCAGGCACGCTGCACCCAGGTTCCTCAGGCCCTCTACCTTCAGACGCGCCTCTTCTCTTCTGGCTGTCCTAGACTGGAGTTGAGAGCTCAGGATTCCCTGAAAGAGAGCCCCATCCTCCATCAGCCAAGGCCCTGCCCTCTATCATTTGTTTGGCTGGAAATTCCTAGGCCCAGGTCCAATCTGAGTCCTACACTGAATTCTGGACTGCTTCAGGACCTCTTGATGCCAGCTCATCTCTCCACAGCCAAGGCCTGCCCTGACCCCCGCCCTGCCTGTGTCTCAGCTGGCAGATTCAGTATCTGGTTTACTGAGATTCACTATTTTCATCTATAATCAAAATCCAAATGTCCATCAGTCATAAGTAGGCTTTTTTGTTTTGCTAGGTTGTATTTTGTTGCTGTTTTGTCTTTTCCTAGAGATAAGACTCAAAATGTGTAATTTTGGACTTGGAACAAGGGCATTTGAATGCTGTCAGTTCTTCAAGGGTTTTCTGTATCAAATTATACAGCAGCATTCTTGGCTCAGGCAGGACTAGTGCCTCCCGTTACAGGGTGTAGTCTTTTTCCCCAGCTCATAAGGCAGTTTTGAGTCAAAGCCTCCACCATGTTGCTGACTCTTCTTCTGTGTTCCATATCCTTGCACTGGCCTAGGACAGGCTTCCTCAAACCTTAGCCCAATTATAACCACATAAAGCAAACTCACCCCACTCTCAGTGCAGAACAGAGCTACTCCGACCAAGGCACACACCATGGAAAATCTAGATGTGATTGTGACTGAGTTCGGGATGGCTTGTTATACAGCACTAGCTGACTGATACATCTACATTCACTTAATTTCTCTTGACTCTCATTTCTGCATCTATAAAATGGGACCGATGGATTATAATCAGTAAACGCAACCTTTTTACTCATGATGCACTAATAACAACTGTGCTAAATAGTGGCTATGACACAGGCCCAATAGTACCAGAAAGTAAACATACTAGAGACTAAACACTATAAGTAGAAAAGGATGGGAAGATTTTAATTGAGGTTATGAACTCGGGACATATTGGTGTTCTTAGAGTGAGTTGTTAAAGTGGGAAATGAAGTCCCCCTATAGAGCTATGGTGGTCTGAATGTCCCCCATAGGTTTGGGAGCCTTGATACTCAGTGACGTTGTTTGGGAGGCCATGGAGCCTGTAGAAGAAGGAGCCTTGCTAGAGGAAGTACAACATGGGGGCAGGAGATGGCTTTGTTATTTTACCCCACTTCCTTCTGGCTTTCACCACTCCCTGTTTATGGCTGAAGATCTGAGCTCTCAGATTCCTGCTTCGGCTGCCATGCTTGTCTGCTATCCTCTCTCAGAAACCATAGGCCAAAATGAACTCCTTCCCATAAGTACCTTTTGGTCATGGTGTTTTATCATAGCAGCAGAAAGTAACTAATACAGAAATTAGTGCCAGGATTGTGAGGCATGGCTAACACAGTCCAGACCACATTCTTTTGGGCAAGACTGAGTTTGGAACTTTGGGCTGGAAAAGCTGTTGAGCGCTTGGAGTTTCACAGCTATTCTGTAGGAGCTTATAAAAGAACGTGGTAAGTAATTCAGATAGTGAAGGCCTGGCTTGTGAAATTAAGAGTCTTTAAAGGGCTCTATCAGGGCCATTTGTGTGATACGTTTTAACTAATAATACGTGGCTTCTGGTGGGCTGTAGCTGAAGAGTCACCTGTTAACAAGAGACTAGCACCACTGAAGTCTGTGGAGCATTTTCATGATTAATGATTGATGTAGGAGGATCTAGCCCACTGTGGGCGGCACCATCCCCTGGGCAGGTGGTTTGGGGTAGTTTAAGAAATCAGGCTAAGCGCTTGCATCAAAAGCAAACCAGTAAACAGCACTCCACGGGCTCTGCTTCAGTTCCTGCCTCCAGGTTCCTGCTCTGATTTCCCATCATGATGAGCTATAGCCTGCAAGCCAAACAACCCCTTTCCTCCCCCCAGGTTGTTTTTGGTCAGTGTTTTATCACAACAACAGGATCCAAACTACAACAGAGCTAAAAGGTAAGTTGGCAAGTTGGGGGTCAGGTGGGGTCCTCTCGAGCCACTTGGCTGGCAAGGGAAGGGAGGATGGAGTGGTAGTGAGCAGAGTATATGTCGTCAAGAAAGAGATGGGTAAGTGGTCGGTTGTGGGTTATTTGTTTAGCTGGATGATTGTCTGGTTAGTTGAATGGTTAGTTGATTGTTCGGTTGTTTGATTAGTGTATTGGTTAGCTGGCTGGTTGTTTGGTTGGGTTATTGGTTAGCTGATTGAATTTGAGATGTGGTTTGAGATAGAAGATAAGCAAGGTGTAACGAAACCTCTTTGGTGGCCTAGTAACGGACGAGGAGAACTGGGGCTTAGGCTACCACGAGCAGGGAACTCAATACCTGAACTACAAGAGAAAAGAGGAAGGCTTCACAGGGTTTACGTGCCAACTGGCCACACATCGTTTACTCTTCAAGTTCTCAGCCCCAAAGTCAAAGCAACCAGCAACCAACGAAAGGACAGTCCCATGAAAGGGGATGGCGTTCCTCCCTTCCAGTCATGTAATGAATGTAAACGTAACACGGGGAAACGTGAACATTTTCTGGGACTTGGACTGAGTTTGGGATTGCTTTGCAGAGCAGATACTTAGGACATAGATTTTGAAGTAACTAAGAGCTGATAGGGGTTAAGCGTAGCCACCAGTGGGTTAATAAGAGTACATGCTGTTGCTGTAAAGCATAGTGTTCAAAACGCCCTCACTTTCAAAGAGATGGGGACTTACAGCCATCTCCTCTTCACCATATAGGAAATAAAAGGTTCAAAGCTGGATGTCATGCTCCTGTACTGACTTTCTTGGGGGGGGGAGGGGGAATGGGAAAAAGAGAGAGAGACAGAGAGAGAGAGAGACAGAGAGAGAGAGAGAGAGAGAGAGAGAGAGAGAGAATGAACATGCACATACACTTAGGTAAACTGAGGCACAGTGTCTTACCTAGATTGCTAAGGTCTGAAGTCATAAGGTCAATCAGGATTTGAACCCAGGTCATCACAAAGCCCTAGTTCTGAGCCATTCTAGAAAGTGGGAAAAGCAGGCAAAAGTGAGGTGTCTGTGAACTGGCAAGCTGCCAGTGCACCTGAGAGTGTACCGGTCTCCTAAATGAGCTCAACTGCCCGCTTTGCCCCCTGATGGTGCCTCACATCTTTTCTCTAGTACGTAGAACAGAGATGGACTTCATTCCGCACCACAATGTGGCCTGAATTACAATGGAAAAATCTCTTAAAAATCAGAAGAAATCTCATCAAATGGGGCTGGTGGCTGGTTCCAGTTGTGCACAGCCAGACTGAGTGTTATTTATTCTCTAGGATGACAGAAAGCCAAAGAACAGTGACCGTGCACAGGGTGTTCATTTATGTCCCCACAAAGTCCTGTAAGTTGTGTCTTTCCATTCAACGCAGTCAACCAGATCAGATTCCTTCTGCACAATAGGAGCGTACTAAGTGCTTGGCCCCAATACTGAGTATTCCGATATAGCAAGTAATGTCTGCCCCTGGCCTTGGGGGCCAACCTTCAGATGGGGAAGCTGCTGGGTAATCAGGGAGAGAGGTGATAACGTGCGGTGCAGAGAGTATCTGAGAGCAAGAGTGAGAAGAGCTGAGAAGTGTCGGGAGATGCCCCAGCAAGGACAGGTCCCCAAGAGCCCGCAGGAGCCAGGGAGAGTTGAGCTGAGAAGATGGCCCTGGAAAGGTTTTTTTGTTTTGTTTTTTTGGTTTTTTTTCCACACTGAGGTATAGTTAGCTGCTTGTGGGGGGTCTCCTGACTGCAGGTGCAGAGTGGATTTGAGGAACTGGAGACAGGGCAATCGGAGTAAGTCCCCCCCCCACCCCCCAGTCTCAGATGCTTTAGAAGTCCTCAGGTGTAGGAGAGCAAGTAGAGAAGATGAGATGGGTTCAGGGCCACCTAGGAATGTAGCCTGGCTGGATTGATGACTATTTGACTGTAGGGGTCAGAGACAGGGGCGGGGCAGGACAAGACAGAGTCCCAGAGAGCGAGTGGGTGGCCAGGTAGGAAGTGTAGGTGTGCAGAGAAGCTATTGAATCTTCTCTAACCCACAGGGAAACAAGAAAGGAAGTGTGACCTGCCCAACATCACTCTGCAGGAGATTGTTGGTCCCTAAATGAAAGGCCTGGCTGCTTCCCAGAGCACAACACTTTTCCTGAGGACTTTCCATCCTCAACCTCCATTGTTCAGGGAAAGTGGCTGCTACAGTGCCCAGTGTGTGTGTGTGTGTGTGTGTGTGTGTGTGTGTGTGTGTGTACGCTCAGAGAGGGTTAAGAGATATAACTGATTATACTTCCCTCTCAGTGCTTTGCAGCCTGTGGCCCACTGCTCATTGATTTGTGGAGGTGGGGGATGGTATGTGAGGTATTTTCCACATCTCAGGGAGCCTAATGTAAATTGTGCATTTATTGACAATACGAGGGTGCAGGTTAGCTAAAATGTCAAGTCTTTTTTACTCGGGAGCCGAATGACAACTTGGCCCACTGTTGCTGGCGCTCTCATTGATCAGCTCGGCTCCTTGGCAGAGCTTCCAATTGGCTTGAATCTGAATAATTACGATGGGAAAGATCAATCAGTCTCTACATAAATACACATTGTGGTCGGGACAACAGAGCACTGGACCTGTGGGGACAGTCATATCAACAGTGGATGTTGGTGAAGAGCTTAGATGCTATTGCTCCAAACAGCTGGGGCTGGAAATCAATAGGACAATGCAGAGCCATGCCTGCCCTTTGATACTTCTCTATGGGTACTTAGATGCCTCTTCTCCCCTCCCAGGGGACCAGGGTGCTCTGCACAACCACCACCTCCATCACTGACTTCGTCTTCATTCCTCCAGCCCATCTTTCCTATTCTTGTTCTCTCATTTCTAATATTTTATCTCCCTAAATTTGTGGGACTGATGCCCACAGCATATCCTTGAGGCAGTGCACAGTCCAGGAAATCTTTGGCATTCAGTGCTTGAAGGAACAGAGAATTTATTTACTCTTTCAAGTAAAAGACATAAGCAAAGCAGTCTACCAGGTGCTGAAAATACAATGGCTTTAGTGGGCACATGGGAGAGAAACTTGCCCCACCCCACCCCTGCATACACAAGTGCACTCGTGCACATTTGACCATATAGGCATGACAGTATCCCATGAAGCAAGGGCACTGTCTTAGTTAGTGTGGCATCACAATGGTGACTGACATTTACTGAGCAGCTATGAGGTACTTGTGGCCTTAACTCAGTTGATGCCCTCAGGACATGGTCAGGTCAGGAAGACAGGATATGTATGTACAACAAAACCATGTTGTAGCATCTAGAAAGAACAAGGCAGAAAGACAAGACTCATTGGGGACTAGCCTAGTTGAGGAGTCCTTTATGGAAGGAGAACACTAAGCTGGCTTTTGAAGGGTGGGCAGGATGTAATGAAACAACTGGGGAAGGCGTTCCGGCAGCAGGGCTAGTGGGAGAGGAGGGTGCTGTGTGACAGGCTGGAGAGGACAACAGGAGATTTCAGGGTATTCGCTGATCAGAATGTGGAGGCCGATGTGGATGCGGTGTGGAGAGGTGCTGGCTCTCTCTGCCTCTTTCTCCTGCATGTCTTTGTGCAATACTCAGGAGGTAGGGTGTTGGTGGAGGGGAAGCCGCTATTTCTAGGAGGTTGGCTTGGCTTTTTGGATTACCTCTGACACCATTTTCCCATTTTGAAAAAAAAAAATAGGGGACTAGCCTTCTTCTGGGTCTTTGTTCAGGAAATGACTGTCCCTGGAGATGAAACGTCAGAAGCACATTTTGTGTGGGGATGGGTAGTCCAGCAGCATGGCCCAGAGCTGGACTCTGCTTAGGTTGGTGACAATCCAAAAATGCCAAGGGCTCCAGAGGAACCCTAGCTCCACAGTCCTCCTCACCCCAGCAACAGCATGAGCATCTGCCCTTTGTCTCTTAGCTCCCCGAAGACACTTTCCATGCAAGTTATCCCTGACATAAGGAACAAGTCTCTACAAGGCCCCTGGGGTCCCCAAAGATAAGTGCTTACTTTAAATGACAAAGGATAGCCTATTTGTTCTTGGGGTATCTGGGGATGGGGGAAGGGACTACTTAGCAGCTCTCTTTCTGGGAAAGTCACTTCTTCCTAAGCAAAGAAACATCCAACAGTCGCCGAATATCTGAGTGAGACAGACAGAAAGTTGACACTCTGCTTTGTCGATGTAAGCAGCAAGGTTCTTAGTTCATTTCTGCCTATTATGCTTTTGATGCCAAATGGCTCCCACAGCTAGTGTGTTTGAATACTTGGTCCTCGGTGGAGGGAATGTTTTGAACATGAGTGGATCCTTTGGAACTATGGCCTAATAAACAGAAATGGGTGAGCATTGGAGGTGATAGCCACTCCAGATTCTGGCCTGACTCCGGCTTACAGATCCACCAAGAAGTGAAGTATCAATGCTATGAGCTACTACCACCATGGGTGAGGCGCCTCTATGGCCACCATAATGGAGGAGTCATGAAGTCATGAA
This sequence comes from Arvicanthis niloticus, assembly GCF_011762505.2. NCBI lineage: Eukaryota > Metazoa > Chordata > Mammalia > Rodentia > Muridae > Arvicanthis > Arvicanthis niloticus. Next base: position 24,619,773 of record NC_047672.1, read on the forward strand.
GCAAAATAAATCTCTCCCCCCTTAAATGTTCTTGTAAGTTATTTGGTCATACTACATAAAAGCAACTGGTACCCCTGCTTCAAGGCTAGATGCTACCAAAGGCCTGGATTCCTTCCCAGAGGAGAGCAAGGATGGAGGATTGTCTCAGTCAGTAAAGGACATCCCATACAGCATGAAGACCTGAATTCAGACTCCCAGCATCCATGTAAAAAGCCAAACATGCTAGCATGCACCTATAATCCCAGTACTGGGAGGAAGCAGAAACAGGAGGATCCTGGTGCTTGTTGGCTAGCCAGCCTACCCAATTGGTGAGCTCCAGGTTCATTCAGCAAAAGTCTATGTCAAAATGGTGATGATGATGATGATGATGATGATGATGATGTAGTGTGGGGCTGGAGAAATGGCTCAGCAGTTAAAAGCATGTATTTTTCTTATAGAGGACCCCAGTTCAGTTCCCAGCACCCACATCTAGAGTCTCACAGCTGCCTGTAACTCCAGCTCCAGCTCTAGGGAATTCAATGTCCTCTTCTAGCCTCCAAAGGCATCTGCCATTACCACCCAGGTACAGACACATAATATTTTAAAATGGAAGTAGAGAAGCTACTTGAGGAGTATGCCTGATGTTGGCCTTTTGTGCATGCGCGCGCGTACACACAGACACACACACACAGACACACACACAGAAGGAGGGGGAGAGAGAGAGAGAGAGAGAGAGAGAGAGAGAGAGAGAGAGAGAGAGAAACAATGAGAATATTGCCATAGTTTTCTAGACAAAAGCAAAACCAAACCTCATCTGCTCAGTGAATTTGGCTGTCCGCTGGAATTCGGTCTTCTATAACTGGTCCATTTGCTTCCATAAGCAAATAGTGCCTGGAAGCTTTATTATTTATAATCACTTTTATTTGGATTGCAGATACTATTAGCCAGTTTAATTACCTATTTGCCAAATTGGGAGCTATTTTTAAGGACCAATCCACTCTGAACAATAATGCTTTGCCGGAGGGCTTCCCAGAGCCCACACCTAGATACCTCACACCTCCCCGCAGCAGAGTCCTAAGGACACGGTTTCTGAGAGTGGTGGGTCTGCAGTGAGGGCTCGGCCTATCAGGGAAACTCCTCTGAAGGTCATAAAATGCATCTGGCTGTATACGATCTGGTGCGTATGCTAAAATAATCAGTCATGTTGCTTTACAGTCACACCTCGTACTCCCATTCTGGAAAATCAATAAAGTGAAAAGAAGGACAGAGTCACCGTGCATGACTATTGAAAAGAGAAAACAAAACAAACGGCCCATAATATTCTGTGGAAATAGTCCTGAAGGAAGGACCTAGTTCTCAAGCAGGTTTCATTTTTATCTCCACACTCATCAGTACCTTATTAAACTGAAGTACCTGGGCACAGATGCAAAAAATCAGAGAGAGCAGCGCCCATCCGTCTCCACACGCTCCGAGGCACCAGGAATCATCCACGGCCTTTGAAACGTGTTGCTAAACTGTCCACTATGCACACTCCTAATGTGCTTTCCACTGACTCTTATTCCTCTGATGGGCCCTTGCTGAGATCCTGCCTGACCTGCAATGTTCTCCCTCCTCTCCACTGCTCACTCTGTTCTTCCCTACACCAGGCCCATCCCCAAGACCATGTAAAGCCAGGCGACTAGTGGTACATGGTTGTCATGGCAGCACTTAAAAGACAGAGGCAGGAAAATCGGAAGTTTAAGATCATCCTTGACTACATACATATATGAGACCCTGTCTCAAAAACCAACCAACCAAACCAACAAACCAAACAAACAAACAAACAAACAAAGCAGGCCAGGCATGGTAGTAGATGCTGCTAATCCTAGCACTCGGGAGACAGAGGCAGGGGGATATGTGAGCTTAGTATTTCCCAGTGCATATCCTCATGTAAGCTTGCTCACACACATGCGCAACACCACTGCTCCACATCTGCCAGCATCTACCTGGGGCATGCTTAAGCAATTACTTTTCAAGTGTTTCCAGTCCGAGTGCCAGGCCAGCCAGGGCTACATGTGAGACCCTGTCTCAAACAAACAAACAAACAAACAAACAAACAAACAAACAAACATAGCAACAATAGCAGCAAAAGACTCGTGGTCTGGAGACATGAAACAGTTGTTAAGAGCACCAGCTACTCTTCCAAAGGACTGGGGTTCAATCCCCAGCACCCACAAGCCACTCACAACCTCCTGTAACTCCAGTTCCAGGGAATCTGACTCCCTCTACTGGCTTCCTTGGGTGCTGCATGCAGATATACAGGTGTAAAACACTCATAAAGAGTTAAAAATAAAGAAAAAATAATAAAAGCAAAGGTTGGGGGACTGGGCCTGGGAGGGGAGAAGTGACAGTCATTCACAAAGCTCCAGAGGAGACCCCACTGCTTCTGGGGTGTATTTCCAGGGTTCCAGGGCACTCTGTCAAGCCCAGGAGCTGCCAATTTGGATAAGTAGGAAACCCAGGCAAAAGAAAGAACCATCATTTGTGGGTCATTTGGGGTTTAGCTAATTTTGCAGGAGCAGTAGCTAGGTTCACATCCAACAACACTGAAGCCATTGAGTCCAGAGCCAGAAGGCTCAGTGCGTTTCTTTGACGCTGGCTACACGGTGCCTGAGTGCTTTGGTAGCTTCCCTGATGAATGGCAAGGGCATTCACTTGTTCTTTAGATACTACTTCTGTCACCTTGCTGCACAAACATTGTGCTTGTTGCTCCTCTGAGGTTGAACTTGGAGTCAGAGCTCATTGTGGACCCTAACTTTGCCACTAAACTCCATAGATTTCTCGTCCTGTAGGGAACAACACACCAACCCTTGGAACCTCGGGGCTCTAAAAAGGGTCATTTTAATCTTTCAGCCTCTTTGTAATAGTCTTCACTTTCTACCATCCCATAAATACATCTAGTCATCTTTTCCAGGGGGAAGGCCTTGACTTTCCCTTCCACCATGGCCACACACAGCATTAGTCCATCAAATGAATGTGGAAATGCCGGAGTAAATGAAATCAAAGAGGCTTTTTTTTTTTTTTCCTGTAGAATTTTCCAGGGCCCTTGATCTTCTATGAATCTCAAAGAAGGGAGGGTCCTACCTTAAATCTAACATTCCAATATTGTTAGGAACAAAGACAGTGGGAAGTGGCCAATCTTCCATCTGTGAATACTGACACCGTGAGCCTGGACATCTTTTCCTCCTTCCTTTGATTGTATCAGAAATCACATGTCCCTCCATATCCACCTGGCCTGATTTTCAAGAACCCCCAACAGACATCAAAACACAAGATTCTAGAAAATGATCCAGGCTTTGTGCATAATCTGTACACATCCTACTATGTGCTTGAATCACCTCTAGATGACTTATACTAGCCCATAAGATGGATGGACAGGCTAATAGATCCTATGCTCTACCATTAGAGAATGAAGGCAGGGCAAAGTCTGCACATGCTCAGTACAGGTGCGAGCATCAGAGGCCAAGCTCCATCACATGTAAATGATATACCAGGCAGGCAAAGCTCAGTCCAACGATGGGCGGAGGCTGAGGAGCCGTCATGTGGCAGGGAGGCACAACAGGAAGTACCACAGCATCGCTTTGTGCTGGTGGATCCAGTGTAGTGTCTGCCCGTGGCCAACTCATATTTGTTTTCTGGAGTTTCCACCATCTTTGTTTTATTTTGTCTTAATATTTCAATCTGAGGTTGGTTGAACCCATGAACACAGACGTGCACATAAGGAGCGCTGACCGTAATACTTTCTTGCTGTGTTCTGCTCCAGGTTTCTTATCTGGTACCCACATTCTACCCCAGTGGCTTATCTTAAATATGTCCTGGCTATAGATAAGGCTCTAGAATTGGAACTCAGTCTCCCATACAAAAAGCAAGCTCTCTTCTAAGAAACTTCTGAGCCTAGGGGTGGGGTTTTCCACAATAATCTCAAGTCCTAATAATCCTCAAACACGTTTTAATTTAAACTAGTCTTAGAAGCGTTTATCAGCACACCACTCCACTCAGATTCTTGTGTAAATGTTGAACTGGCTCATACCTCTGAACCCTGGACCCCGAGCTGTAAACACAGGCTGGCATCAAAGCCCTTCCTTCCATCTTCCACCTTAGCCCCCCCCCCCCCCCACCTCACAGTCTTCATGTGTAAAGTCTTGGGCTGCTCTTCCATCTTCGTACCACGTTCCAAGCTGAGCACACCGCCGCCCATCCAGTTCCCCCACATAAAACTGTGACACCTCAGGTTCTACCCCTCCCTGCTCAAAGTACACATCTGCTTCCTCTGTCACCCTGTACTTGATGAAAGGAGCAATTTCCCCCTACCCCTCTCTCTGGCTAAGTATTTACACTCCATTAAGAACTAGGAAAGCTATAGAAAGACTAAAAGAAGAAGAAAAAAATCTCTCCTAAGCCCATTGCTGAAAGAAGTCTATTATTAATAGTTGGGCTATTTCTTCACACTCTTCCTAACAAGATAAAGAAATCTTTCTCTACCCCAGGAATCCAGCTGCCAGGCCTAAGGCATCGCTTGAAAGTTGAAACACACTAGTAGTTCTTAAGGGTGCCTTAAGCAATATTCAACTCAACTTACTTCTTGGAGTAAGAATTTTGCAAAATGAGCCAGCTAATCCCAGCACTTGGGAGGCAGAGACAGGCGGATTTCTGAGTTCGAGGCCAGCCTGGTCTACAGAGTGAGTTCCAGGACAGCCAGGGCTACACAGAGAAACCCTATCTCGAAAAACCAAAAAAAAAAAAAAAAAAAAAAAAAAAAAAATCTGCAAAATGATGTTCTTCCCACCCCCCCCACCTCCACCCCCACCCCTGCCATCTCAATGCTGGGTATGAAACCCATGGTTTTGTTTGTGCTACACAAGCCCTCTACCACTAAGCTATATCACCAGGAAAAAAGTGAGTTTTAATCTAATGAGGGTAAGGCAATGGTTTAGTGGGTAAAGCGCTTACTTGGAAAAAATGAAGAGCTGAGTTTGGATTCCTAGCATTAAACAAGAAAACTGGTCTGGTAGTCAATCAGGCTGAGTAAAAGACCCTGTCCCAATATATATGATAGAGAGCAAAATAAGACGGTACCAACATACACACACACACACACACACACAGACACACACTTCATACAATGTGCTAATCACTATGACATAAGCTTCATATCCTTGCCGCTAATATAATCGATGTCCCCAGCTCCATCCCCTGTCCTAAGTGAAGCAGCCCCAACCCCATGGTGCCCCAGATGACTCCACTCAGGCAAGCATCAGAACATTTAAATGAACATCATTGAAAAATCATACCAATTCAGTCTGGGGGAAATGATCAAAAAATATCACACCTGGCTTACAGCCGTCTCTCTTAAATAAAATGGATTGAATTTTGTCTTTCCTCCAAACCCACTCATATACTTAATAGTCATTTGCTTATTATTACTTTGGTCTCTGCTCTATAAGGTAAGCGGGGCCATGAAACCAATGCAGCTGACAGCATTATAAAGGCAGGCACCACGCTGCCTCACACGGTGCACGTGAGGTCTTCAGGAAGCAAATGAGGCTCATGACAACAGGTTTGGGTTTCAGAGCCATGAAGTCTAACAGAAGGCTAAAGGAGAAAGGACTGGCAGACTCGGGGTCTTCTGCCAACATTTATTAGACATCTATGTGCCAGCCTTGTGAACAAAAGAGACGGGATGAAGAGGCTGCTAAAAGCAGAGGGGACTTCTTAGTGGCTCTGGAAGAAGAAAGGAAATACTCCACCCAGAACACACCCCCGAGCTAAGTGTTGAAGGAGGGAGCAGAGGGAAAGGTTTTCTATGCAAGGAGACGGGCCGTGCGTGGCGTGAGACACTCAGCACTGAGCGGTTCCGTGAGCGGTTCCATGTGACCCATGCACAGGATTTTGGGAGACCCTGGGGAGATGGAGTGGCTGAAGAAACTGAAGCTGATAAACATGGACTCAAATTGACGTCATTCAGCCAAACACGAGCAGTGCTTGTGTGCCATGGGCTTGATGGCTTCCGGAATCACAGTGAGAGAAGGTGCTGCAGAAGGCCTTGAAGAATTAATTCACAGATTTGAGGTGACAAGATGAAACTCCAGGGTTCCTGGTGCCTTTATCTGCTCAGCAGTTAGACTCTCACTTGCAGTCTCCCCAGACTGATGGGACCCCTAAAGGAAGTCAGTTAGGTGTATCCAACCCTCATCCCAGGGGCCACATAGGGGCAAAGATATCTATGAATTCAGCCCAACAGAAAAACTTAAAACATGAGATTTTTGCGTGTGGTTTTTCTCTTGTAACAGAATTGCATAGTTCTCAATTACGAACTTTACAGATGACCACATTTTGTGCCAAATACCAAAGGGCTAGCCACTCCCAGAAGGCAGTCCAGTAGAACACACCACTCGCTACAAACACTCTTGGGTCTGAGATGACTGTGGTGGTCTCTCTATACCTCAGATTCCTGGTCTTTGGCCCCTCCTCTAGAGACACAGCCCCTCCTACACATATATAGACGCTCGCAGGAGATGTAGCCTCAGTCTGGGAAACCCTGCCAAAGGCAGAGGCTAGAGATTCTTCTAATGACTGCCTAGAGTCTTGCCAGAATAGGAACATGAGGAGCCCAGGCATGGCTGTTATTAAGCCAGATGGAGGCACACATACAAGGGTACCATGGCCACAGCCATACTCCCCGATGCTTCCTCCCCAGCAACCCTTACCTTGGTAGACACTGCACTCACTCCTCACCCCACCCCCACCACAGCCTTGTCTCCCAGTCCCTGGCTCATTTGATCCAAATCTCCCGTTCCCTGACCTTATACTCAGGCCTCCCACCATGCTGGCACACATTAACAAGTCGATAAATATTTCTGTGATAACAAATGGAAGCTAACTGTTACTGCCTAGTCACCACCTGTGCTCTGAGCCGCTCTCCTCACTCGGTGTCTTTGAACCTAGTTATTAATAGGGCCTGGGAGTAGATTCCACACGCACAGCTGCCTTGCCGGGTGGTGTGTCCGTGAGTCTCTGCGGAAAGCTGATTGGGAACACCTGGCTATGCTTATCAGGCGAGACTCGGGCCCTTTCCACGATCAGAGCAATGGTAACGTATGCGACCCACTCATTTGCTCATCAAACATTTATTGAGGCCGTGCTATATGTCAGGTGCAGAGCTGAGAGTTAAGAATTCAGAAATGAAAAGGACACAGAGTGGGAGTGTAGAAACGTGTACAAGAGGGGCACTGATGCTGCTGGACCACCTGGAAGACTCAAGAGGCTTTGAGCATCACAGACACAGCTGATGAAGAGGAAGCAATATTAATAAGCATTTCTTTTTTCTTTTCTTTTCTTTTCTTTTCTTTTTTTTTTTTTTTTTTTTTTTGAGACAAGATCTTATATAGTCTGGGTTGGCTAAGGATGATCTTGTACTTCTCTTCCTGCTTTCACCTCCCAAGTTCTGGGATTGCATATAGATTAATGTCACCATATCCAGTGTGGATGATACCAGGCTTTGTCCATGCAGCAAGCTCTCTATCGCCTGAGCTATAGCCCATAATCAGAACGGTAATAAAAAATGAGAATACACATAAAGCAAACCACTAAAGACTTTCCTTTTTCAGTGTGTGTTGGGGGGTTAAACCTAAGACTTTGCACACACTACCCATGCATTCTTCCCCTGAGCTATCCTCCCCACCCACAGACATGCTTTCCTCTGCTTTTAGTAGGAGTCAGTTATAGTTGTAGGCACCTATTATGCACCTACTGTATGCCACTTACTTTGTTTTGTATTCCACAGAACCTAAAGCTGCACTGAAGTGGGCTGTTAGTGTTTGGGGCAAGGGGCTACCCTTTGTTCTTGTTCTCACACGTGGTTGATTTCAATGCCAGATAAACTATGCTGAGACAGAAAAGTTCAAAAAATAATTAAAAACCAGTTAAAAACCAAAAGAGCACTGGGCCCAATGCTGGGCTTCAGAGCCAATTTTCAAGAAGTCATTTCATCATCAGAGAACATCAAACACACATTCCACTTTCAGCTATGCAAATTCCAAAAGAATAATACCTCGCATTTGCATAATGCTTGATGTTTTTCAAAGTGCCTTCCTAGTTATTAATCTACAGGAGGCTTTATTACCACTAGAAACATAAATTGGAACTCTCTTCCAGCTCTATTGTTTGGTTTTTTTTTTTTTTTTTTTTTTTTTTTTTTTTTCCACTTTCCCCTTAAAACCCAGAGACACCTAAATCCAGGTGTTTGGGAATCCATGGGTCACTCCAGGAGATGTAAGGACCCCACTGGCTAGACACAAATGTAGCACATTGTGACGTCTTTCCTCACAATCATCCCTAGGGCCAGCTTTTAAAAAAACAAAAGTCTGCTGTTGAACTAACAAGCACACAGAGAGCCACAGTGTAGCTCCAGCTCAGGATTCCCTCTGGGTCCCCAGGTTCATGGACACGGCACCTGGCACCAAATTTGGCACCCATTCCCTTCTACTACACATTAGAAAATCAGGGAATTTATTGTACCACTTTGTCCCTAAACCTGTAGGTATCTCTGTCACCAGCAAAGTTTGTTTGCTGAAGAGCTTCTGTGTCTTTAACTTGAAGTGAACCAAGAGGCTGAATCCGTTGTAAACCCAACATGAAGAAATGATTTTGAAAACCAAGGTGAGCGGGTGTGTCAGGGTTGGAGGAAGCCCTTCCAGCCATCCCTGATGCCTTTCCAACTCGCTTCTTTTCCCATTTCTTTCAGACTTAATTATGTGTAGCGTTCTCAGTCACTGAGTCACCAGCATTTCCTGACACTTGAATCTCATGCATTTTAGCAAAAGATTAACCTGGCTGTTTGCTTTTAATTCCGAAGCTGTGTTAATACTCAACTCCCTCTAGATTAGACAAGAAGAAAAACACACGCCCGCACACCCCACCTGGCACCACAGGCTCCTAGGCTGACATTTCTAGTGTCACAGTCCCTGCAGTTGGACGCACTTACCATTTCAGGAGGGCCAAGAGAGCCACGGACAGAGTCACAGTCACTATGGTGTCACTGACTTCGAACTTGAGAAGCTCCAATACTTCCATTGTTTTCTCTGAGACCCCAGAAGGGTGGTTCTCAGGAGGAAAGAGGGTGTTGATCTCCTGCCCCTATAGGAGTCCTGATCTGAATGTAGGAGATACTAGGTGATCAGCAACACTGAGTCCCCATCAACTGAGTCCCCCCAAAGTGCTCTTTCTTAGAGCGTGCCTTTCTTTATAAAGAGGAAGGAAGCAGTGGGAGAAACAAAGAGTTTCAGGGCAAGCCAGTGAATCAGCAACTTTATTTTCTTGATGACTGTGTTGTCAATAAACATTTATGTTAGCTTTCTTGGAAACAGGATCAGACAGACGGGCCTCGTGGTCATCAAGAAGCAAACTGGTTGTAACCATCGACTGCTCCTCAAATAAGCATTCCTCAGAGAAAGACCTCCCCCCCCCCCCAAATTTGCCTCTCTACACCTTTATCAATCTGTACTTCAGTGGTGACCTAGACCAGGACATTCTGAATGTCCCATGGCATCTGGAGGCTAGACACTAGCCAGCTAGAAAGCACTGTCTGCTTTGTTGCCAACTACCTCCAAGTCCATTGGTTATCAGATGCAACCTCCTGACTGAGAGGCATGTTCAGAGTACTGGTGCAGACCATAGATCTGGCCTTGGATGAGCATTCTCAGCGTGAGGTGGAGGGTTTGTTGGTTGTGTAAAAGCTCACTCACAGTCGTGTGTGGGTTGACTGTTCCAGCTCTGATCTGATTTGATGAAAGACACTGGATGATTTTATTTGCTTATTAGTCAGCGTGTTTCATCCTGAAGGTAGATAGGAAGGTTGGATGAGCGGGGAAACACTCGCCATGACGGTGTTCAGCCATTCATATAGTGGATATGGTGTCAGCATCTGCCATATTCACAAACGATGCTGGCCCCCAACCCTGGAGAAGTAAGCAGATGGATGAACAGTCTACAAATGAAGGAGTAATTACTAGTGGAGAACAGTGTTGTGGAGGTCTTAAAAACAGAGCTGTGGGCACAGCCAGTGGGATGAGCTGCTAGGTAGGTATAGTGGGGAAGACTCTGGGGAGCAAAGCTGTTAGCTGAGATTTGCCTGTGAAAGAGCAGTTTGTCCTGTAGAGAGCTTCAGTAGAGCAACAAGAGGACATGGGTGGAGGCCTGGCAGTGGGAAAACCTTTCTGCGCTTTAAGTGCCATGGTAAGACCCATGAGCCTAGAGTATGGAAGGCCTGCTGGGGAGGTAGTTGTGGAAAAGAACAGATGTCTGTAGAGGGCGGCCATCTACAGAGCCATAGTCAGAATCCTCACTTTATGTCCTGTCCTGTTCCACATTTGCATTCATCACAGGTCTCTCAGGCTGTGGCTGAAAGAGTCACTATAAATAGAGACTGCCACCTTCATCCAGGGATGTGGAAGCTTGGTCTAGACTGGGGAGCTAGGACAGAGCTGATCAAGGAGAATGATATTGGAAATTAACACTGTGGAAAATTTAGGTGGATGGATGAGAAAGGACCACCCCTAACTTCCAGACTCCTGGTGTGGTGCGGTGACATCTGGAGATGGAGAAAGCCGAGGGAAGATGTTCGGGGGCATGTGAGTGGGCTGTCAAGTCAGAACGGAACCTTGGCTGAGAATATAAACCACAATGGTCAGTGCCTGTAACACCAGCTGTGGAGATCCTGATGTATGCATTCACTAGTCCTCAAGACGTCACGTACTTAATTTCATTCATTCAACCCCACCCCCACCCCCCAACCCCCTGTGCTCAGGCTTAGCAGAGAAAGCCTGGGGATTAGTCCCACTTTACAGTAGAATAAACCGAGGCATGGGTGTGTGCTTTTAAAACTTCCTCATCAGATGGTGATATTCAAATGTGGAAGTCACCCACACAGCCCTGGCTATGAATTACAGAAGGATCACTGAATTACCACTGGAAATGAGAGGGTGCAGTTTTCGGGCACCAAGGCCTTTCCCTGTTCTCAGACTGCCCTGCCTTCTCATTTTGGATGCCTGTGTTGTAGCCCCTGTCCAGGGGCCCACATGAATTCAAATGTTTCAGCATTTCTAGACTTCCTATCCCTGTGTCCCATCCCATTAGTATCCATGTGATGTCAGCAGGTCTCTCTCTCTCTCTCTCTCTCTCTCTCTCTCTCTCTCTCTCTCTCTCTCTCCTCTCTCTCCCCCCACCCTCCAACCCCCCAGCATGTTTCTTCTCCACAGGGTCAAATGGCCTGCTAGGAACTTAAGGACCTACCATGAAGAGTGACAGCTAGTGCTAGTTACTGCTATGGGAGCAGTGGCAGGTTTTTGGCCAAGGGCTCAGGGCAGGAGTAATGACCTCAGATATGACTGAATTCAGTGCACATGTCAGAGCAACACTGATGGAAAAACAACTTATATGCATGTGTGTGTGGCAGTGTGTGTGACAGACATACACAGATATGCACACAGACACATACACACTGCTCCCTAAGGAATCCAAGGTGAAATAAGCATGGGAAAGGCTGATATAAACATTAATCACTAAGTTTATTTACTGCAGCCGTGCTCAGGGCTATGAAGTTGCTGATATACCCTGGGAATGTTAAGAGTGGGATGTGGCCAGCAGCACAGCCCAAGTGCCTTTGACCACAGAATCCTCCTTCAGGGGCGTTTATTAACAGCTCAGATCAAGTACTCTAAGGAACTTGCTCTAAGAAATGTTGGTCACTGTAAAGTCTTTTTTATAGAAAGGGAAACAGAAACTCAGAAAGCGAGAGGGGCTAGAATAAGGTCCCATAGTTTTGTCGTGGTAAAAGCTAGGTTGTTCATTCCACCCTGAATGTGTGTGTTATATCACCCTACAGATGAGGCATGCTCACACCTGACATGCCCCCTCCCTGTGGTGCTCATTGCAATGCTTTGGAATACAAGTGGCCAGACAGAGATATTCAGCTTTCTGAGGGGCCGTTCATGTCCCTAGGGACACTAAGTTCATGTGGTCATCCTTGTAACAGCTCTGGAGGTCTCCCAAGGTGAGCTTCGATCTGTAGAAACTGCAGATGCTATGGAGAGACAGTGTCTTGGTGAGTTTTCTGTCAGCTTGATACAAACCTAAACATATCCAGGAAGAGGAATTCTTAATGTAAAAAATGTCTCCATAGGACTGGCCTATAGGCAAATCGGTGAGGTGTTGTCTTGATTGGTGACTGATGTGGGAGGTGTCTCAGCTCACTGTGGGTGATGCCGGCCAGATGCTCCTGGGTTCTCTAAGAAAGCAGGCTGAACAAGCAAGTCATGGAGAGCAAGCCAGTAAGCAACACTCTTCCATGACCTCTGCATCAGCTCCTGACTTCTAGTTCCTGGCCTGACTTCCCTGGATGCTGGACTACACACCGTAAAATGAAATAAACCCTTTCCTCCCCAAGTTTCTTTTGGCCATAGAAAACTAAGACAGATGGCCACACCCTCTCTCTGTTTGCTGCAGGACGGAGATAATAACCAAGGACTGAGACAATAAGCTAGCCAAGATGAAGCGAAAGGAACAGAAATAAGTGACCTAAGGGATTTTCAGTGGGAAAGTAACATAATTGGGGATATATTAGAACTTTGAAGTTCATGAAGCAATACAGGGACATTCTGTTGACATATTAAAGCACTGTCCCTAATATATTGATACTTTTTCCATGTGGGAAAAAATTCTTATGTCCATGCCATCTTACCTACTGTGATGTATTCACGTCTACACTTCTGTGGTGTGTGTCACCTCTACATCCAGAGCAAGGTATCAACAGCTACTGATGGCTCTACTTTGTGGTTACTGGGGGGTCAATTAGCTGACCCTCTGCAGAGGGGCATTCACCTTGCTTCCAGTTTCTTGACTTCAAGGATCTTAAAAGTAGAGTAGCTGGATACAAAAGCAAGTGTTACCCTCTGTCCAAGCAGCATGGCTTCCTGAGCCCTGGTCCTGAGAGCTGTGTGTGAGGGAATCCACTGAGACCACATAGTGGGCAACCCTAGGGAGCATTTCTCTTGTCTCCACACTCTATCCCCTTTCCCTCTTTACTCTGAGGCAGACATTTTCCCAAAGTTGAGTCAACTGTTTTGACTTAAGTCTTGTGTTTCTTTTTAAGGATTTTCCTCCATAAATTCTGTGGTATTTCCTCCATATTCCTGTGTTTAAAAACTGCATGCGTGGATAAGAGGTGCCTTCCTTCTCAGTGGAAGGTTCCCAGCTGCTCAGTGCTAAGCTTGGCTGTCTCTGACAGAAAAACAAGGAAAAGCAAGGCAGAGGCAAAATGAGGCATCCTCAGGAAACACTCAATGCCAGGTTAGCCCTGAGTAAAGGGGTACAGTACCACCTTAGCACTATGCGAGCGTCTCTGTACATCACCTCAGAGGAACCCCGGGAAGAGGTGAGCAATGCTTTCCATTCCTGGGCTCCAAGCTGGAGAAAGTGGGAGTCAGTGATGTCAGACCTCCCCCAACCCTATGTGAAACTCAGACTCTCAGTAGATTCTGACTCAAAGCTCATGAGGACTTCTTATTTTTTCCCACAAAAGCTAATGTCCAGTCTGGGCCTTGGCATGCTGATCCTGTTTGTACAGTCAATCAACGGTAGGGATTTGGTTTGCTATGAGGCTGGTTTCTTTGGAATGCAAAGTTGTGCAGTTACAGAAAATGACCTGTTCTACCTCCTTGCAGAAGACAATAGGGCCCCTTGGGAAGACTCAAAACCTCAACTGCCCCAGTTCAGTCTTATCTCCTCATTGACCTCTAATACTTTAGAGACACTCTGGCCAGTTTTGAAGAACTCACTGGCAATTCCTAGGCACTAGGTACCAGGAATAGAATCTCATACAAGAGTCAGGTTTGCCAACAAAGATTTCATCTCCAAGGACGGAAAGGGCCCTAATACCTAAGTTCCATCTGCATTACAGCTTTGGTGTTATGAATACACAGCAGAAAGGGGATAAAATCAGGGGGAAGGAGACTGGAGAAAGGTTTGAAGTCAGTGAGACTAGACATAGAGAGCATTCTGGGATGTGCCCCACACAGGAACACAGCTGAGACCAAGTCAAAAGCATTGGAATCTGGGGGTGAATAGGAAAGACAGCAAGATACTCTCAGAGCAGATCATGAAAGGCATTGGGGGCCAGCCAAGAAGCTTACACCTCATTCCACAGTCAGAGATATCTGCAACAGCAGGTAAAATTAGGGGACAACACATTTGCTTCTAGAAATATCCATCAGCAAGTAGATAGGATGGTTTATACCTTTGAAGAAGAGTCTAGCCAAGAGGCTATGGGTCATCAAGGTAGGAGATGATGCTCTGAGTGAATCAGGAGGCAGGGAGACGGGTTAGGAGGGTGGGCTTTGAGGCTCTGGAAAGACACAATGGATGATAATATTCTGTGAGCGGGGTTGAGGGGATGAAGGATATCCAAGGTAATGCCTGACCTTCCGACGTCTCCCCTGAGTCCTTGATGGTATCCTGCAGCAGAGTGGGACATGGGGGGTGGGGGGAGTCCAGGAAAGAGCCTAGGTAAGGAAAGGACAGTGGCTTCAGGGTTTGCATGCTGAGCACAAGAACGTAAAGGACCTCAGAAGTAGCAAGGCTGAAGAAGAAGGCAGACCTGTAACAGTGAAGTGAAGGACCTGAGGCAAGAGAATGGTTTCTGTCTTCAGAGACATTTGCACGTGGATAGGATGGTGAGCCATTAAAAAACAAAAACTCAAGCCCCTGAACACACAGAACCCAGACAGTGTCGAGAAGTAGGCTGTAGAAAGAACATGAAGATGGCTCGGTTGGTAAAGATGCTTGCTGTGTAAACGACAGAATCCAATTTTAATACCCAGAACACACACAAAAGAGCCAGCTGTGGTAGCACAAGCTTAAATAAAATCCCAGTGCTGGAATGGTAGAGGCAAGGGAATCCCTAGGCCTCCTGAGCAGCCAGCGTGTCCTGCTGAGAAAGCCCCAGGCCAGTGAAAGACCCTGTCTCAAAAACCAAGGTAGATAGCATCTGAAGAAACAACACCCAACATTGACTTCTGACTTTCTCACATGCATGCACCCACAAGTGCACATGCACACACACACACACACACACACACACACACACACACAGAGTGTGCACAAGTACACAGGTAAACACACATGTACACATACATACACATACACAGAGTGCACATGTGCACATGCACACACATGTACACACACATAAACAGAGAGGGGGGGAGAGAGAGAGCGAGCACATGCTTCAAGGAAGAGCAGAGAGAAGTCTGGGAAAGAGAAGAGGGTGGATTCCCTAGAGCAAGAAAACCACAGAGAAGCCATATTCATTGCTGAGGGACACGGACCTTTTTATTCCTAAAGGTCCTGAGTTTAAGTCTTTACACTGTAGCTCTCTAATGCAGATGGTCTTAGAAACTTACATTATTCCTCCAAATCTCAATTTTCTTCCCACTTCTCAGAGTTGTGGGGACAGGGATGCGCCCTGTGTAGCTGGCTTAGTAAAACTTCAACACAGCAAGCACTTGATGCAAGCAAGCTCTGCTCGTCTTTTCCGAAGCCACAGGACACAGCCAAGGACATTGACGGCTCAGAAGGGCCGAGTACAGTGGCTTCCAACATGTCTTTGGATTTGGTATTTGGGTCCTTATGGCTACCCTCATGATGGCTTTGGGAGTGGTGTGTGTGGAGAGTCAGAGCTAGGAAAAAAGTCGTCTTAGAAAGGGCTGAACCAGGTGCCACTGTCTGTGCCTGATGTGGTATGAGGATGTAGCATGCATGTGTAGATTTGTGAAAGACAGCAGCCATCTGTGTGTGTTCCCTGCCTGTGATAAGGGCAGAGCTCCCTCTTTGCTTCAGGGTTGCTATGGAGATATGGACAGGTGCATAAACAGCTTTAAGGTCTATGTCAAATCTTGATTTTGTATTGGTTTGTGAGGGCAGGGACCATATTTTCGATCTCATTGTGCAAGCATACCGCCTGTCGCACTGCCATCTCTCCTCCCTGCCTGTCATTAGCTTCCTCAGGCCGACCGCTCCCCAGTCTGTCCTCTCCAGCTCCATTCTCATTCCCGAGTTTCAGACCAATAGTTCCAGCTGCCCACTGGGTCTCCCCCATGACAACTATCTCACAGACGCTGCCAACTAGAAATATCTAAAACTAGATTCATGGCTGCAGCTTCCCTCCCTGCTTCACCTCACCCACATTGTAGCTCCAAGTCAGAAAGTTGGGCTTACCCTTGACTTTGCCTCTTCCTGCCCTCCCCAACCTCTCACCACAAGTGGAGCACCAATCCCTGCAGGTTCTGTCTACCAAGCCTCCCTCAATATCCCCACAGCTCCCCTCGTCCATCCCCTGCAGTTTATTCCATTGGTTCCTTGGCATCTGCTCTGTCAGACAGCAGCCTAGGCCATGAGAACCCTGGTATGATAACTGAACAGGATTCTGATCCCACCGTACTTGTGTTTAGAAAGACTTCCATTCCTCCTCCCCCAAGTCTGTGCTCCACGCTCTCTTACTAGTTTGCAAGTCTCTAGTTGGCTTCCCCCTTCTCATTCAGTCTCACGACCGTGACTCATTGGATTTGCACAAAGTACTGACTGCCATTGCTTTGTGTGCCTGAAAAATGTAGAGAGTGCTGGGGCCCTGAACAAGGCTGTTTATTGGACTGGATGGTGTAGGAGGGTTGTGAGACGGTAGGTAATTCCCCTCTGAGGAGTGGGGGAACCATTAAAGAGCTTCAAGCAGGGCAGTGGGGAGATGCTAGTTAGACCGATTGTACCCCGTCTAGCTTCATTACTTAAAATGAAATTTGGCTCATCAGATGAGAGTCTAACACCCACGTGTCAGCATCACACAGGTCCTTCCATCTCAGGGAGGTGGAAGTGACATGATCGTTTAGATTTTGACTGGGTATGTCATCAGAAGGCTATAGACAGTGTTATCAACCACAGGATGCTTTTGATGCTGCTCTCCAGATATGGCCAAGCCTGCCTCCTTCACTTCTCCATCTTTTCCATCAATATATGTCACCCACGATCTCAGCCTGTGAGCTGTTGGCACTTCCTAAATTGTCAGAGACTCTCTCTTGGCATGTCTCATGGCTGAGTGTGGCCACATGTTGACAATGCGACATGCTTTGCCTGCGAACATGCAGAGTCAGCAGATGGCTCAACTGCCTCCCGGCAAGTCAGAGAGCTTTCAGCAAGTTAGAGCCTGGAACAGTCGTTTGTCACCTCCCAGTCAGTGGGCAAGCCAGGCACTGAGGAAACAGACTGCATACCTAGAAAGCAGAATGCAGACTCTACAGAGGTTGACAGCAAGGCCACAGCGGCCTTCCTTATGTTGTCAGCACAGGAACATCCCACCACAGGGTGAAGAGGGCACCGTAACATCTACATAAGACCAATGCACATAGAACAGAAGAGAGAAGACGAGTTATCAGTCAGGAGTGTAGGCAGCAGCTGCCTCCAAGAAAATAATCAGTGCATAGCAGGACCCTACTGTCCCCAAAGAATGACATGGGAATTAGAATTGGGTCCGGGGGTGGGAGGGTGGGGGGGGGGAAGAGTAGGAAAAGTAATGTTGTAACAAAGACTTGCTAATCCTTAATAGTATAAGGAAATAGATACAAAGTTGCCATTTACATAATGGTCCAAAAACAGTCCTGTGAACAGCTTCTACACAATGGAGATCCAGGCTCCCTTCACCCCACAAGCTTGTCACTCAACAGACCCTCAGATGTCCCTGCTGGATCATCCATAGCCAACTAGCCTATGGGAAAAAAAGAGAAGGGGATTCTGGGAGGTGGTTCTTTGCAAGACAGGCCTGGAAGAAGTATAGATCTCTGCCACTCTCTGCCTTGGCCTAGATTCAGACATGTGGCCACACCTAACTGTGGAGGAGACTGGGAGGTACAGCCGCCAGGCCTGAGAGGAAAAATCACTAGGTTGAGGGAGATAGAGCATTCCTGTTCCTGGTAGGGGGCTCATGAGCTATTCAGTCAACTCCAGAGACCCTTCTGTGGGACAGGCCATTAGAACAGGCTAGCAAGCAAGGCTCCATCTGGATAGGCAGTTCAGGAGACAGGCATAGAGAGGTACTAGCTCCTAAGGGGATGCTGTGTCAACCTTCAACCAGTGTTCGCAACTGCCTAGAGGCTCAGCTGAGATCTGGGTTCTGTTTTCTCCAGCCCCCAGGAGCCTGCTCCCAGCCTCACAGGGACTCTGGGTCTGTCTGCATGTGAAATTCATCCTAGCCCACCTCACAGACCCTCTGGGATCTGGTACTGCCAAAACCAAGGCTCAGTTGCCCTCACCCTAACAACAGTGTGAACTGAAAAGATTTGCCCTAAGGCTGTGGCTGGAGCTAGTGACAGAGCACTCGCATGCACAGGCCTTAGGCCCTAGGCTTAATCCTCAGTGGGAGGGAGGGAGGGAGGCAGAGAGAGAAAGAGAGAGAGAGAGAGAGAGAGAGAGAGAGAGAGAGAGAGAGAGAAACAAAAAATATTCCCTCCATCTGCAGAACTTACCAGGCTCCTGTCTGTACTGGTACACTTGCAGAGGTCCCAGGCATCCTAGTTCATGAACTTATGACAGACCCTGGGTCACCTATACCTCACCCTTCCTTCATAGGCTAGATTCCTTTCTATACATCTTCATTACTCAAGAGTAGATGCCTCTCAAGAAAGGGCCCCAGGATATTCCAGAAACCACGGCCTAATTATTTTTTCCTACCATAGCACCCCAAACCTATACTTCCGAGGTTACCTCTATATACTTACACTCCAAGCATAAGTTAGGCTTCCAATGAAGACTATATCAGTGTTGTCCCTCTGGCGGCCAGGAGATGCCTGTTTGTCACTCAGTAACCGTTCACAGAATGTTCACAGAATGAATGAGTGAAGGAATGAATGAAACGAACTTTTGCCTGTGTTTTAGGTAGCTGCCACCAGGTGGCAGTAGTGCTCTTTGGGTTATGAGGGTAGATGTTAACACTTCAGCAAATTGCAGTGTGTTCCCATAACCCAACCAGCAGGGACATTTTCTAGCCAATAGCCATCAAGTAACTACTCAAAACTAGATGTCCTAAGAAAGCTATCATGGGTGACGTTCCAGAAGGAAAGAAAGTACCACCATGTTCTGGAGCCGTTGAAACCTCTCTCTCCAGAACGTTCTCTAGGTTGCACTGTTTAACGCAAAGATCCAAGTGAATCTGTTCTAAACTTGAGCGTTAGAAGCTGCCCATGGCTGTTCTGGACTCACTGTCTCTAGTTCTGCTTGTTTATCTTATCAAGGGTTCCCAAGTAGACCCTTCTGACTGGAGGCAGGGTTCACAAAGAGGGCTAGAGTGATAAGACTGGATTCAGGGAGGTGCCGGCAGATGGAGGCCTCTGGATACCAGGCCAAGAGGCATGGACTTTACCCCAAAGGTGCCAGACTTCTGGTTAAGATTCTCGTGGGCATGCATGTATGGGCAGGCAGGTATGCATGTATTCAAGCACATGTGTTGAAGGAGGTAGAATGGGAGTAGTAATTGGGACTGAGTGATGTTGAGAAAGACCCATGCTAAATAGCTAGGGGATGGAGAGAGAGACTCACAGACCAGAGACCCACACGGCTGCAGTCTCATAAACAAGGCTGAAGCTACACAAGGGAAACTATGACAGCCATCTTGGGCAGGTTCTGGAATGTTCTTCAAATAGAACTGGAGAGGCTGAAGACCAAAAAAAGAGTGTCCCAGAAGAAGCCTGGGCTGTCGGATAAAAGAGAACAATGTGTACATGACAAAAACACAGAACTACTTGTCACAGTAGAAAAAGTCAGGCCTTCCTGGGCTTCATGGGACTCGTGACTTTTTATCCACTGAAAAACTGTCATGTCTACTCCGCTCGCCATGGAATGCTGCAGAGTTAAGTCCCACCCCACCTGTGAGAACAGAGCTCTGAGGGGAAGACTTCAAAGCTCTGGAGCTGCAAGCAGGAACCAGGGATGGGATTTCTGAGGGACGTGGGGAAGATGGAGGCCAGTTACTCTTGTGTTTGTGGGCAGAGGGTTCCGATGTGGCCCTATGTGCACAGCACATGTTCATATGTGTAATTGTGTACCTCAGCAAGCACATGGAGGGTCTGGGACAACCTTGGGTATAGATGCGTGTTTATTGAGACAGGGTTCAAACTCGCCAGGTTTCTCCTGGGTCTGTCTCCTATCCTCTCATTGAAGTGCAGGGATTCTGGGTGTGTGCACAACTGGGTCCAGCTTTACACAAGTTCCGAGGATCCAAACTCAGGTTGATGGGTTTGTTCAGCAAGTGCTTTACCCATTGAGCCATCTCACCAACCCTGAGGACAGTTATTTTTTTAGTAGTATTTTTTGTTAAACTAATAAAATTTATTTTAAAATATACAACTCAGTATTGACATTTTTAAGTCATCAAAATAATTTATAATAGTTAAATGTCTCTTAAATATACATGATATTGTCTGAACCTCAAAGTAATATGCACTCAACCAGTTTTTAAAATCTATTTGGAACATTAAACATGATAGAAGTAGAAAAAAATCTCTTATGAAGTCCTCTATGAAAGGAAATTGTAACAAGTTCCTGATTAGGCAGAAACCGTTCCATCTCCAAGGGAGAATACGCAGCAGAA
Organism: Arvicanthis niloticus; assembly: GCF_011762505.2. NCBI lineage: Eukaryota > Metazoa > Chordata > Mammalia > Rodentia > Muridae > Arvicanthis > Arvicanthis niloticus. Next base: position 24,640,471 of record NC_047672.1, read on the forward strand.
CTGTGGCTTCATAGAGTGAATTAGGTAGTGTTCCTTCTGTTCCTATTTTGTGGAATAGTTTGAAGAGTATTGGTATTAGGCCTTCTTTGAAGGTCTGATAGAATTCTGCACTAAATCCATCTGGTCCTGGGCTTTGCTTTTTTTTGGGGGGGGGAAGACTTTAAATGACTGCTTCTATTTCTTTAGGGGTTATGGGACTGTTTAGATAGCTTATCTGATCCTGATTTAACTTTGGTACCTGGTATCTGTCTTGAAAATGTCCATTTCATCCAGATTTTTCCAATTTTGCTGAATATAGGTTTTGTAGTAGGATCTGATGATTTTTTTAAATTTCCTCAGTTTCTACTGTTTTATCTCCCTTTTCAGTTCTGATTTTGTTAATTAAGGACAGGTTTTTTTTTGTTTTGTTTTTTGTTGTTTTGTTTTTTTGTTTTGTTTTGTTTTTTGGTTTTTTCGAGACAGGGTTTCTCTGTGTAGCCCTGGCTGTCCTGGAACTCACTCTGTAGACCAGGTGAAGACAGTTATTTTTAAGGGCAATATCTGAAGATCCTAGTCTCTAGTGCATTGGTTCTTCAACTTGATCTCATGGGATTCCCCTACAAAGTGACATTTGGGCTGTACAGCAGAGCTCCAGACTCAGTAGGTCTAGATTGGGACCTGAGAATTTGCATTTTCAACAACTTCCCAGGGGCTGTTGTGGCTAATCTGAGCTCCAGGTGAGGATGCTGTGTCTCTCAGCCCTTCCTGTCTCCCAGTACTTATAGTTCAAGGGGAGACATTTTAAAATTCTAAAGCCTGTCCTTACTCCAAGCAACTGAATGAAAATCCAGAAAATACCTGGCCTAGGGACTCTTAACACCTTCTCTTTTCCAGGTGGTCTCTCCTCATGCCCTGGGTCTGCCACCACACCCATGGGAACAGTGTCTTTGTCATCTCCCAATAACACTACGAGAGGTTCTGCAGAGACCTAAGAGTGTCCTTTCCCTCAACACAGTAGTAGAAGATGAGGTGTGAACATAAGGTATGTGTGGGATGGGTGTAAATATGGGTCTAAAATCCCACGTAACTGCATGATGGAGAGGTGTTGCCAAGGTAAATTAATAAGAAAACAGTTGGGTGATGTTTACCAACAAAATCAGTTTGGAGTGTGTTAACTCAACTGCATTTGCTCGTTGAAATAAACTGTCAATTAGAATAATTCATGTCAGAAGACTCGGCCTTCCCCCATGGAATGGACCACATTATTCTGTCTGCTTGACCAAACTACCTAGAAATAGGAAAACTGCCAAGGTAAGGTCTGGGAGCCTCATAGGGCTGCCTTGCAAAATCAATCAAGCACTCTCTCCGCTCACACTCTCTCTCTCTCTCCCTATGATTCTCTTACAGCCATAGAACAGGAGTGCAATGTGGATTTGAGGCAGAACTTAGACTTGTATTTAGGGTTGAAGGACCTAATGCTATCACCCAACCAAGATACCATGGAGTATCCACCGGGTGGCAGGCTGAAGGACAGGGCTAGCGGAGGACCCGGTGACCAGGACATCAGACAGAAATGGAGATCACAGAATGGAGCAACCGTGTGAGAACTTGAAATCCTCCCCCTCCTCAGAAAGCAGCAGTTCCTATGCTGCTTGGCTTTGGTATCTAAGTCAGTGAGATGCCACGACTCTCACTGGAGCTCTGCAGAGCTCTCTGTGCCATCTTGTACTGGGACGTCCACACTTGTTCTTTCATCTGATGGCAACGGCCATCTCCTGATTCAGGCCCAGCTGTGATGAGAGAACACTCTGCAGGCTGTTAACAGACCAGCCCAGTGATCTAAGTGAAGACAAGGCTAGAAATTGTTACCACCTTCCAACCTGATAGTGTCCATCATGTCTGTCATGGTAGAAAGAATAGTCAGAGCCCAGGATACATCACCCACAATGGCCATCTCCCCAACAGTGAGGGAGGAAGAAGGGAAGGGACAGAGGGACAGAGCCATGTGCTCCAAACTTAAATCTTCATGAAGAACAGACCAATAGCCCAGGCTGTGGCTGAGCGAACAAGACATGAGCAGAAGTCTGGATATGGCTTCTCAAAATGCTAGACAGACAGATGGATGATTTCCAGCCATGAGAGGCTGGTTTTGTCTGAACAGAGCTTCCTCGATGCCAGACAGGAAGTACAGAGGCGCTGGTAAAGGCAACACTGAATCCTATGACCTACCCCAAAGAAACAGTTGAAGGGAGACAGAAGGGATAGAAGCAATACCCAACCAGCAGAAAGGAAGAAAACACTCTTTCTTTGATGAATGGAGAGCAGGTCAGGACCAGAAGGTCCACACTGTTCATGTCATTTATCTCTCATTAGGAATAGATCCCAAATGTCACAACTTTCTGTGTCTGTCTTCACAGAACCTAGTATTTGTCAGATTTAATATGAATAAGGAATACAATAATCTGGACAATTCCTAGTCCTTGAGTTGTAGAGTTAGTTACCAGGGTCCAGAACCACAGGACAGGTAGCTCCAGGGACATACAAACATGCAGCAACAGGGACCCAATTGGGTATCTGTGGACAGTTTGAAAACTATAGGGTATAAGTCTATAGTGGGTATTCTTTCCAAGAAACAGGGTCTAAGTAAGAAACCTCTGAAAAACCCAAGAAGCCTGGACTTACCCTCTACCCTCAAACTTTCCAGGAAGCCATAATCAGCCCAGTAGAACATGAATTTCACCAGCCCTTGACCAGAGAGAGGCCCAGAGGGATTTTGGTTTCTTTGGGAATTTTTTGTTTGTTTGTTTGTTTGTGGAGTGAAGTTTTTGTTGTTGTTGTTGTTGTTGTTTTGGTTTTTTTGTTTTTGTTTTTGTTTTTGTTTTTGCTTTTTGTTTTGTTTTGGTTTTGGGTTTTTTTGTTTGTTTTTTGTTTTTGGTTTGGTTTGGGTTTGGTTTGGTTTGGTTTGGTTTGGTTTGGTTTGGTTTGGTTTGGTTTGGTGTTTTTTAGACGGGGTCTTACTATGTAGCCCTGGCTGTCCTGAAACTCACTACATAGACCAGCCTGGTCTCAAACTCACAGAGATCCACCTGTCTCTGTTTCCTGAGTGCTGGGATTAAAGTAGTGTACCACCACACCCAGCCCTGTTTCTTTGTTTTTGTTTTTAACTTTTGAGATAGGGTCTTGCTATACAGCTCAGTCTGGCCTCAAACTCCTGGCCTTTCTGACTCAGCTTCCCAAGTGCTAGGTAGGCCTAATCCGGGTGGTCTTTGGAATACTGGATAGAAAAAATTCATCCCCGCCACTGCCCCCCCCCCTTCCCACAATGTCTTCCCCTACTTTTGCTTCAAATAGCACGAGGGCCTCCCCAGGAGGTTCACCTGCAGGCACTGTCTGAAGGGGTGGGAATGGAATGCCCATCCTTTGTTCTCTTTGGGAGGCTGAGCAAGTATCCAGTTATCCGCACAAGGACACTGCAGCTCTGTCCTTTCCAAGCAGGAATAGGAAGGTGGAGTCAGGATCACCAAAGTATCCTACCTCCATTTCTTCTTCCCTGCCCTTCCTACATGGCTCCTACTCTTGTTTTCTGAGAACAGTTCTTTCTTCATTTAGGCACAACCCACACAGTACAGCAAAGGGGGGAAGACGCCTTGGCACGCACACATGGCAAATGCAAAAGGTGTTTTATTCCTTACATCTGTCTGAACTTAACATTTAGAATGAGTATGCATTGCTTCTCTCTCTCTCTCTCTCTCTCTCTCTCTCTCTCTCTCTCTCTCTCTCTCTCTCTCTGTGTGTGTGTGTGTGTGTGTTCCTGTGTGGGCAGGCACACAGGTATGTGCTCATGTGTGTGCTTGTATGCAGAGGCCATAGGACAACCTTAGCCGTCGTTCCCTGGACGACATTCATTTTGTTGTATTTGTTCACGTGTTTAAGACAGGGTCCCTGACTGGCCTGGGATTCACTAAGGAGACTAGGATGGCTAGCCAGAAAGAATTTGCCTGCCTCTGACTCTCCGATACTGGAATTACACGTATGTATCAACATACCTGGATTTTTTTTTTTTACATGACTTCTGGGGTCTTAAAACTTGCAAGACAAACTTTTTACTGACAGAGCCATCTCCCCTGCCCCTGACAGGTATTACTACTATGATAGGAAGGGAGTTCTGGAAAGCCTTTTGGTTTGGGTCAAGGCATCTGATTTAAAGACCACTGCTCTGTGGTTATGCATCCTCCCCCGAGTCTATGACTGAAAAGGTCACCCTGAAATGTGGGGCTGACATTGTGTCTCTATGTTCATGTGTACTCGCTTGGTAGGAATTTGGCCTTGACCACACAGTGCAGAACGTCTCAGTCTGGTTGCCTTTGCTTTTTGGAGAGACCTCCCACCAGCCTTTAATGAGCCAGAGAAAGATGTCAGCTATTTTGGCATTCCCCTGCGTGGCTGCTTTCAAGAGTGGCAGTAAGAAACAAGTGTAACACACTGAATTGCCACCTGAAGACTGGTCTGTGACAGTTATACTGAGGCCAGCATCTGAGAGCCTGGAATAGAAGGGCTGGAAACCACTGGGCCTAGATTTATGACCATTCCTACATTTCAACCATCTGCTTCAGGAATGTACCTGAAATTTATGAAAGGCAATTGCTCTGGACAGTACAGGCCAGGAAGTACAAGGTTGGGGGGAAAAAAACAACAACCTACCTCACAGAGACAGAGTCCTGTGGGCCAATTTCAGGCTCTGTTACTTTGATGGAGGCCTTTCTCATCACAATAGAGTATCCTCCAGGACTTTATAGGTACAGTTGTAACGCAATTCTGTCTGGCTTCACAAGTTCTGGACTGTCCCTGCCCAGAGGTCCTTGGCAACCCCATCCTTGGAGTGGCTCCTGTGTGGCTCTTGTCGGAATGTAATGGTGCTTTCCTTTTTATTTTTTTATTCTGTGTCCTTCTTCCCTCAAGCAATTTGTTCCACAGTCTTTCTGAAATTGTGTGTATGTGTGTGTATGTGTATGTGTGTACCATGTGCATACAAGTACCCAAGGAGGCCACAAAAGGGTGTCAGATCCCCAGAGTCACAGGTGGTTGTAAGCTTCCTGATGTGAGTGCTGGGACCAAACCTGAGTCCCTTGTAAGAGCTGCATGGACTATTAACCATGAGACTTCACTCATCCTGGCCAGCCTTCGCTGTGTCTAGATGTTGATTCCAGAAGTTATTTCTGCCATGTCTCTTTTCAAGAGATGTGGCTGTACTATGAAATCTATAGACTAGCCTACAGTCAGCAAGCTCAGACCCAGATAATCCTCCCCAGCAACATCCTTTCCCCGAGAGGAGAACATGCTCGCTCCCTTTGGACTCCTCCAGTGGGGACCATCTGGATGCGCACGGCTCTAAACAATCTTATTTAGCCAACTCTGTACTTTTGTAATCTGAGCACTGAGTAGATGGAGGCAGAAGAATCAGGGATTCAAAGTTATCCTCAGCTACATGTGAGCTCAGGGCAGCCTGGACTATGCGAGACCCTGTCTCACACAGTAAACAAGCATTTACGGGAAGATGGCTCAGTGGATGAAGGGCTTGCCACAACAGTGTGAGAACCAGAGTTCCGATCCTCAACACCCACATACAAGCTGGGCTGCTTTGGTGGTCTGCCTGTAAGCTCAGCACAGGGATGCAGAAGCAAGACAGTCCCTGGGCAAATCAGATACTTACAATAGCAAAAGTGAGTTCCAGGTTTAGGAGGGGACCTGGCCTCAGAAAACAAAGTAAAGAGTGACTGAGAAGGACATTAATACCTGGCCTCTACACACATGGACACACATATTCACATGCACCCACATGCATCTGTGTCCACAGGCATTCAAATATGCATGCACACATGTGTGTATGCTAATACATGTACACACGTAAGCAAATAACCAGTCTCATTGGGGAGGCTCTCAAGTCTTCCATATACCTCATCTTTGGATAAGAGGCTTTGATTTCTTTTTCAAAATCTGTATCACATTTAATGAGAGAGAGAGAGAAAGAAAAAGTGAGAGAGAAAGAGATCGAGCATGCATGTGCCATGGTACACACGTGAGTTAGAGAAAAACTTGCTGAAGCCAGTTCTGTCTTGCCATGTGGGCCCTGGAGATCAAACTCAGGTCATCAGACTTGGCAGCAAAAGCTTCTTGGGAAATGTCTGCTAACCGTAAAGGTAAACCTGGTGAAAAGTGGCCGAATGCAGAGAATATGGACATCTATACCTATCATAAGCAAGAAATAATGTTTCCGGATTCAGAGAGATTTTTGACAAATCTAATTCAAAATTGGATAAGGTCGAATCCAACTCTAAATTAAGTCTTTTTAGATGCTACTCAAATTTGAATGAAATTTGAAAAAAAAAATCCATTTTTGGATTTTGCCTTTCAGATTGAGGCCATTTGTAGCTATAGAATCTTAAAAAGTACAAACTTTTCCTTAAGGAAAAACTCTGATCTCTCTCAGGTTTCAGTGACACACAGTTTCCTCAAGATCTGCGTCTAGATGAACTGGCATAGTTTGAGGCTATGTGACATGGTTAGTTTTAGCTCTGTTATGGTTTGCTTTTAAATATTTATTTGTAAAATATAAATCTCGCTAAGACTGAAATCTGTTCTGGAGAAGTGACGGCAACTTTGGCTGCTGCTTAATGGAGCTGTTGAATCTGCTCAGAAAACAAAAAAGATTCTGTTTTATAAACAAGTCATCCTTGTAAGGGATAAAACAATTCTAGCGGATACACGATGACTCATTTCTGGTAAGATCTGAGCTAAATTTCTATAGATGTCTTACAACTTAGGAACCCAAAGATACCATCCCATGCAGTTAATTGACTGAAAAAAAAATTAAGTCTCTTAGAAAAGATTTGTTAATTAGAGTCTATGTCATCATAATACCAAGCATCTTGTTGATATCAATGATATCAGTACATCTGTGAATTACATTCCATGGCAGAGGTTAATATAGCACGTGCCACACAATAGATGCTCAGTCATGGTTTTGTTCTGTCCAGCAGGTAACTAACTCTTCATGGACTATTCTGGCTTTCTGTCCATCAGAAAGTGATTTTGAAATCAATATTCATTCATTAAGAAAGACTTGGCCACTGCTTAGAATTCCATATAATGTCAGATGTGTAACCACTTCAATTAGTTGTTGTGGTCGTTCTGTTTTAGCTACCTGCTTGACTGGGCTAAGGAATACCTGTCTGGCTGGTGTAGCATTATCTCTGGGGCGTACTCAGGAGAAACTGGTACAGGAGGAGTTAATGACATGAGTGGGGAAGACTGGTCCTGAATGTAGGTGAGCCATCAAATTGGCTGTGCTCCTCACCACAGAGTTTAAAGGCAGAGGAAGAACAATGTGTATTCTCTATCTCAGTGCTGGGATTCTTTCATCCAGCCTTTAGGCTCAGAATTCCAAAGTCTTTTGCCTTTAGACTCTGGACTCAATGCCTACCCCTACCTTACTCTAGTTACCAGTCCTTTGGCCCTGCACTGAGATCTATATCACACGGTTCCCTGCTTAGGAGAGCTTCAGACTTGGGCTGAGCAAACTACTGGCATTGCTAGGAGACCAGGTTCCAGACAACCTATCACGGGACTTTTCTAGCCCACGGCTATTCGAGCCAGTCCTTAGAGTCAGCTCCTCCTGTCTCCTTCATCCACCCACACAACCCCTTGACTCCATTTTTTTTCACAAGAGCCCTGCCTAAAACAACCACTTTCCCACGAGTAATGACTTTGTATTCTGCAGTTTGAGCCATCATAGTCATGGGCAGGAGGATCTCATGTTTGGAAACGAGCTGGGAGAACAACCCCTACCCTACTCCGAATAGGTACAATAAACTGTGCCTCCTCATTGATGCCTGGTGCAAGGGCCTGTCGTGTATCAGTTTCTCAAGTCATTAGATAGAGCTAATGAGAGAAAGATGCTGCAAACATAAAACACCCACTCTGTGTCTACTGTGGCATCTATCAGGCACTGTACTGGGATGACAAAGAGGGAACATAGCCTCTGATGTCAGGATGTTCCTGTAATAAGAGGAACAACAGGCCCTTGTCCTTATAACATGGTGAGAGGTCTGTTAGACTGGAGCGGAGCATGTGCCAGTGAAGCCGAGTTGGCTTAAGGGCAGAACGACCCTCAAAGACCAGGGATCTTCCAGGTAAGAGATGAGATGAACCACACCCATAGCTGTCTAGAACAGGCTGAGAGAAGACGATTATTCTGTGTTTTGGGATCTTACCAAATGGTTGTTAAGTGTAGCCATTGTTAAAAATTAAATTGTATAAATATATAATTAAGTGGAGAAATGGAGATAATAAATATTAAAATGCCCTAATTATTTTATTATATTTTTACCATTATCTCTGCTCTGGGGAGATCTTTTTAGGTTTGCTGCACCTGGTAGAAATATTATCTAATGATAGCTACTGTATATCTCTCTCAAGTCCACAAACAGGTACGCCATGCTTATGTTAAAGACAGGTCACAGCAGGAGGGTTTTCACCAGTGAAACCAAGAAGCACAAAGAACCAGGGAGCAACCCTGCACAGAAGGACACTGTGCTAGTACCTCTCTTCTTTACCCTGACAAAGAACCTAACAAAAGCAAGGGAAGGGAAGAAGGGTTTCTCTTGCTCACAGTTTGAGGTGGTAAACTCCAGTGTGGTTAGGAAGGCTTGGTGCTGAGACCAGCCGTAACTGTGGAGAGAGAATAGTGAGACAGCCAATCATAGTGTCCATGGTCAGGAGAGCGACAAGGTCTGGTGCTGTTGGGTTCCTCCTTTTGATTCAGTCTGGAAGCCCAGCCCATGGGACACTGCTGCCATATTTATGATGGGGCTTCCTGCCTCACTGTGTTTTCTAGGCAGATTGAAACCCAAATCAAGTTGGCAATGAAGACCAACCATCACAACCACCTACCAGCAGACAGGGCCAGCTTGCACCGGGAACCTTAAACTGTGCAGGAGGCTGGGAACCTAAGGCAGCAGCAACAGGCTAGGTGAGGTCCAGAGGCCCTTTGGGAGCCTTTTGAAAAACCAAAAGCTTGTGGTTTTGAAGGGCTTTAGGAGAGAAGTGATCATCTTTGCCGACATGTGGGAGGAGTGTTGGGGCAGGGTCATTTAGTCAGAGAGTAACTGAGCCAAAGGCAGGAACTAATGGTGACATTGAGGTTAACATGCATTCAGTCAGCATGCAGGAGACAAGTCCTGTGAGAGAGGACGACTTGGTGGCTGTTGACATGTGGAGTTGCAGTATCTGATCTGGGAGACCTTTGGTTGACAATATCCTACATCTAGCTACTTAGGCAGCTTTGGAGATATCTAAGCCGAACCTCTGAACCAGACACCAGGTCTTCAGATGACAGTGAAATCTTCAGAGGCATGATGCTATTTAGGGTGGTGTGGAGAGTGGACAGACAGACAAGCAGAGCAAAGAGGAGCCAGGGGACAGGTATACATACTAAGTCGGGTAGTGAGAGGCAAAGGGGAGGGAACTTCTGGAAGCAGGAAAGAAAGAAGGATTTGATCGGGTGGTTGGTTGGTTGGTTGGTTTTAGTTTCAGTTTTAGTGTGTGTAAGTTGTATGGCATATGTCTGTGGAGTGTGTGCGTATATGGTGTGGTATGTGTATATACTTGTTAGTATGTGTGCACACTTGTGCATGGAGGTGCACATGCACACATGGGCAAATCTATGCCAGGTGTCTTTTTTTTATTTCTCTCCACCTTTTGTTTCCTGTGTCTTATCTGTCTCCCCACTGGAGGTCAAGAAGGCCTGGACCATGTATATCTTGAAAACCATTCTTTCTCTATCTACTAGGACAAGGCACAAGGTCCTTCACAGGGCCTAAAGCCCTTTAATTTAGCTAGCCTGGCTGGCTGATGACCTTCAAGGACCCACTTCTCTGCCCTCTCTCCTCAATGCCAGCATTATAGGGTTATTTTGTTTTGAAGACTGCTAAAACTATTTCTGAAATTGATTTGCAGTAAGAAAAAGAACCAGGAGGAAGAAGTAAAAGGAAGAAACAAATGTCAATGAGACAGCACAACAAGCTGAAGACAATCCCCACAGCACATCGCTAGGAGAAGAGGAAGCCCAGGCTGCAGAGATGACTCAGGAGTTAAAAGCACTGCTCTTGTAGATAACTGGCTTCAGTTCTTGGCACCCATGAGGGCAGCTCACAACTACCTGTACTCCAGTTATGGAAGAAGCAATGTCCTCTTTTGGTCTCTTAAGTGCACGAATACACACACATGCACACACACGTGTGTGCGCAGACACACACACATATGCACACAGACACACACAGAGGGATGAAAATAGATTTCCTCATATATATGAAGAAGCATAATTGAATTCCATTAATAGATTGGCTTTTGGTTTTGTTTGTAATAAAAGAAGAAATTAAGCAACCAGTGGGAAAATACTGAAACTTTACACAGTTGAGATGTCAACTAGAGGGAGCAGAAAAGGACATGAGAAAGGCACAGAGAACTGGAAGAAGGGAGAGTGTTTCCTATGAGAACCATTGAAAAATAGTAACACCAAGCCTTGTGCTAGAAGATAAAGGATGCTGTCCAAGATATACATGATCCAGACCCTCTGGATAATGAGAGTTCAGTGGGGAGACAGCTAAGACACAGGAAACAAACAAAGTCATTGCAATTGGAGATTAAAATAGACAAAAGAATAAAAAAAAAAAAAAGGTAATAAGGATGGTGGCAGAAAGTGACACTTAGCCAACACCAAAGAGATGATAGGGAGTTCTGCCAGCCAAGAAGCAGAAAGAGGGTGGACAATGGATGCTTCTGACAGCCTGTCAGGAAGCCAGGAACTGGGTAGTGGGAAAAGTGTAGAACCCGCAGACATCCAGGTAAAGGGAAGCTGGCAGTGAGCTGGGCAGGACCCTGGAGGTTTTGACAAAGTTGTGAGACTTCATTTGAGTGCAATGAAAAGCCATTGGCAGAATGATCCAACCTGACTTGCACTGGAAAAGACTGCTTCTGACCACGGTGTGGGGAAAGAGTTGGAAGGATAGAGAGGGGCAGGGAGGACGGGGTAGGTTATAATTATAAGGCATGGGTCTAGCTCCAGTGAAGGTAGTAACCATGGAGATGATCAGGGGGGCAAGGTAAGACTATAGAGGTACAACCTAGAGAACTGTCTAGGGAAGAGGAGGGAATTCATAATGATCCCCAAGCCTCTGCAAACTTGAAATCAGTAGAAATTTTTCATTGTCTAAGTTGCATGAAGTAGGCTGGGCTTCCTGCTATAGAGAACAGGGGCACCTCAGAGATTCTAGGTTTGAAACCCGCTGTCCTAGGCACATTGTTCTAGGTTATGTGCAGACTGAAACAGTGAGTCTAGTGAATGAAGACTTGCAAAGGAGGAACTAAAAGATAAATTAAAGACAAGGTGTCAGGTTCTGGAGGTCCAGAAGAGAGAATCAATCGGGCTGATGGAAGATAACAATGCTGACGTCAGGGTAGTGGGCAGGTAGAAGGATACAGGCAGAGGAATGCCAGCCAGCCCTCCTCATGGTTTCCAGTGGTGGCAAGGCTCCCAGGTACAAATGCCTAGATGACAATTGTCATCTAGAACCAGATGAAAGTGTCGGAGCCAGTCTGGCTGGCAGACAGATTACATCCTAGGTCAAAAAGGATGAATCCTTTCCAATAATGAACTCGGTCTTCCTTGGTCTGTAGTTATAGCTACTTGAGATGCTTAGGCAGGAGGATTGTTTGATCTATACAATAAGTTTAAGGCCATCCTGGATAAGCACAAGACCCTGTTGTAAAAATGTAAAAATGTGTTAGTTTTAAAGGACTGGGCATGTAGCCCAATGGTAAAACATTTCCCTAGCATATGCAAGATCTTAGGTTTAATCCAGTAACAGAAAATAATGATGAAGAGGAGGAAGAGGGGGAGGAGGAGGAAGAGGGGGAGGAAGAGGAGGAGGAAGAGGGGGAGGAGGAAGAGGAGGAAGAGGGGGAAGAGGAGGAGGAAGAAGGGGAGGAGGAGGAGGAGGAAGAGGGGGAGGAGGAGGAAGAGGGGAGGAGGAGGAAGAGGGGGAGGAGGAGGAGGAAGAAGAGGGGGAAGAGGAGGAGGAGGAAGAGGGGGAAGAGGAGGAGGAGGAAGAGGGGGAGGAGGAGGAGGAGGAGGAGGAAGAGGGGGAGGAGGAGGAGGAGGGGGAGGAGAAGGAGGAGGAAGAAGGGGAGGAGGAGGAGGAGGAAGAGGGGGAGAAGGAGGAGGACTTTGATGATGACAGTGATGATTGGAATCTAGTAACATTCACTAAGCATCTACTCTGTGGATCTCAACCTGTGGGTCTCAGCTCCTTTGGGGCTGAATCACCCTTTCATAGGAGTCACATATTATATATTTATATTATAATTCATAACAGTAGCAAAATTACAGTTACAAAGTAGCAATGAAATAATGTTATGGTTGGGGTCACCGCACCCTGAGGTATTACAGGGCTGCAGTGTCAGGATGGTTGAGACCCATTGGTCTCCTCTGTTGTACCCAGCACAATCAATCTTTCTTTAAAAATTAGTTTCTTGGGTTTTTTTTTTTGTTTTTTTTTTGTTTTTTTTTGTCACATTTCAGGGGCATAGTTTCCATCCTGCCTTTTTGGCGGTACATAAAAACTCTATCTGGAACATAAGCATCAAGATTTGGGAGCAAACACCACCCTCTTTGAGCTTTGATGCATGGCATTTACATAGGCGCTGGTCTCTTCTACAGATGGATTCTAGTCTCACACTTCTCGAAACCTCCATGGAAGACAAGTTTCCATGGTCAGGAACCCTGACCGGCATTTTGTTTTCTGCTCTACTTTGCTCACACATCTCAGAAGCCAGATGGCAGGCAGCAAGTAATGCAGTTTGAACAATGTACCTGTTTCCCTGCAGTGGAAGCTTGGCTTGTCCCACCCAGTGCTCCCTGGTTTCCTCCTGGTACACTTCCTTTTTTGATGACCCCCATGTCCCCACCCCCACCCCCACATGAGCTTCTGTCTCTCACCCTGCTTTATTTCGGTGCCTTATTCTCTTCTTGCTTCACCAACTTCTTTCTTTTCTCTCCGGCTTGCTTCTTGTTCTTTCTCAGAATTCCTGCTTCATCCGTCTTCTCCCCCACACAGCTCAGAAATTCAGAGCAGCCCTCGTCCCCAGTCTCATTGTTTGATTGCCCTCCCTGACTTCTGTCTGTTAAAGAAAAAAAAAAATCTCTGTCATCAGAGCTTTGAGACGGCTGGATTCCTGATACACTAAGATTTATTGTGTGTACACAATGGCGACCCCCAGGCTAAGAACTTGGAATGCAGAGCAGGAGTGTTCTGGGAAGAGTTTAGGTGTCTCTTTGCTTTAGTTGGTAAACACACTGTTCATAATTATTTGAGAAGGTGATATATGGAATCAAATAAACTTTATTCGGCTAGACCAATGCTCAGGATGCAGGGGGATTCTGTGAGTCTGGTGAGGCCCTTTTATGGTGCTTGGACACAGTCTCAGCTGTAAGTGGGCACTTCAGAGTGACCAGTAGCATTTGCCACCTCTGTTGGCTAACCCTCCTATCTCCCTGCCTCTCTTCCAAATACAAAGAGTTCCTGAACAAGTAAAGAGTTTGGGGTGCTGCTTATCTGGGACAGAAAATACAGGTCGACCAGAAAGGAAAGTCTTACACTTCCTCACTAACAATGAAGCAACTTCCAGCAACCAGCTGGGTTCTCCATGGTTATTAGACAAGGCACAGAGTAAGGTTTTGTCTCTCAGTTCAGCCATTTTAGTTGCCACAAAAGATGATATTAGATCAGGGAAATGGCAAATTCTGTAACCCACAGAGTCCCTTGTGTAAAATGGTGTGGTGTTTGCATAGATGACTCTCCCCATGCACCTTTTGTGTATACTTAAACTCATCCGTAGGTTACTTATAATACCCAATACCATGCAAATCTAAGTAAATAGTCCTTAGATGATGTTACATTGTTTAGGAAATAATGACAAGAAAAGTTGGACAAGTTTTGTATGGATGTAAGTTTTAAAGAATAGTTTTGGTCGTCAGTTGAATTCATAGATTTGGAAGCTGTGACCACAGGGGGTTAAGAACAAACAGTTTGGGTGTAGTCATAAGGGAGACCTCTCCTTGGTCGGTTACCTTTAAGCATATTCATTCAAATTTGAAAGCAACACTGTGAATAGGGCTTCATCACTGACTGAGCTGATTGCCTCTGACTACAAATACTCAGCTCATTCTGGGTAAATGTGCCCAAAGTATTTAGTAAGGAGTCCAAAACAGGGCCAGGGGATGGTAGCACATACCTTTAGTCCAGCACTCGAGAGGCAGAGGCAGATGAATCTCTGTGAATTTGAGACTAATGTGGTCTACATAGCGAGTTCCGGGAAAGCTGGGGGTTACATAGAGTGACCTTGTCTCAAAAGCAAGAACAAAAGCAAAAGTAAAACAAACTCTCCAAAAAAACAACCAACGAAAAACCTAACAACAAAAACAAAAAATATATATTTATAAAAACAAAACTGGGGGTTGGGGATGTAGCTCAGTGAGGAGAGTGCTTGCCCAGCATGCATGAAGTCCTGGGTTCAATCCCCACCCAGTACTGCATAATACAAATGCAGACAAGCATGACTGTAGTCTGTAAATAATTACATGACTGTAATTATTAAGTAAAGGTAGAAGTGTTAGAAGTTTGAAGTCATTCTTAGATCCATATGGTTAAGTTCAAGTCTCAGAGAAAAGGGTAGGGCTGGAGCTAAGTAGCCATTAGTGAAGGGCTTCTTGGGTGATCCTTCGGACCTAAACTTGATTCCCAGTACCTATGTGACTGAGACATCTGACTTTGACCTCTCACTTCCAAACACCCACACCCATGTACACACTGAAGTCTTCTTCTTCCTGATGGGAAGATTCCACAATTATATTATCATGGAATTTTTCCTATTAAAATTTGTTGCATTTAGCCAAGGTTTTCTTCCACATTTGGAACTGGGAAGGACCTGCATCAGGAGAATGTATTTTTCTTTTGTATATTTTCTACCTTAATTCAGTTGGTTGATTTTAAACTCCTAGATATTGTAACAACATTCTACCAAGTAGCAATGTTAAGGGAGTTTAAACAGAAGCCACAGCCTATAGAAGTGCAGGTTGCATGAAGACATAACATATGAGCCTTGGTTTGCCTAGGACTACCATGTAGCCCAGTCTCATCTAGACGTCCAATAATTTTCTTGCTTCCATCTCTCAACTGTTGGGATTACAAACATGAGCCAACACACCAGGCTCAGATAGAACATCTTTATCCCTGTGGTCATTAGCAGTTTCAGTCAAAATCTTCAGATTAGTAGCAGATTTTTTTTTTCAGGAAAATGAGCAGAAAACATAAAAAAAAAATTCTCCTGCGGCCCTTTGTGTCCCCCTCCCCCACCTCATATAGATTTTTACCCTGCCATAAGCATCTTGTATTAATGTGATACATTTGTTACAACTGATGAACCAATATTGACAGACTACTACTCTATTGTTTACATTAGGGCTCCTTCTTCCGGTTACATGTATGTTCTAGAGTTTTAATGAATGTACAGTGATGGGTCTATTACAGTAAATAAGAAGAATAGTTTTAGTGTGCTAAAAGTCCTCTGTGCCCCACCTCTTTGTCCCTCTCTCCTTCCCACTCATCCCTGACAATTGAGGACTGATATGGAGTTTCTATATCCTTGGCTGTCTTCAGATGTCCCAGCTAGAAGGATCCAGTGCCATGGCTTTTCACATTGGGTTTTTTCTCTTGGTTGTAGCACTTGTGGGTGTTCTCTTTCTGTGGCTGGCTTGCTATCTCACTTGCTTTGGTCCCTGGATGGTATTAGATGGTTTGGATAGATCATAGTTTGTACAATCATTTTAAAATCAGTGCCCTTGTCTATTTTGTGATCTACCATCACAGAAGTTTGGGCATCTTCTATCTCTCATCACTTCGTTTTTAAAAAAAGATTTATTTATTTATAATGTATACAAGGTTCTGTCTGCATGTATGCCTATAGGCCAGAAGAGGGCACCCGATCTGATTATAGATAGTTACGAGCCACCATGTGATTGCTGGGAATTGAACTCAGGACCTCTGGAAGAGCAGCCAACAGTCTTAATCCCTAAGCCATCTCTACAGCCTTCATCACCTCATTTTTTTTTTTTTTTTTTTTTTTTTTTTTTTTTAGAAAAAGTCTCTTATTGAACTGGACCTTTTGGCTAAACTGGCTGGCTAAAGCTCTTGAGACATGCTTACTTTTGCCCAGCCACTACCACCCTAATGCTAGGGTTACAGGAACTTGTGGCCAGTGCTCACTTTTCTGTGGAATTTGCCCTCTGGTGCTCTTGTTCCCACAAGAGCTCCTACCCTCTGACCCATCTCCCCAGACTGTTTATTTATTTTGAAACAGGGTCTCATGTAGCCCAGACTGGCCTCAAATTAACTATATAGCTGAGGATGGCTTTGAACTCTGACTCCACTTTCCAAATGCTGGAATTAGAGATATCGATCACTGTATCTGTTTGTTTGCTTGTTTTTTATTAACAAGAAACCCAACCCAGATGCTGGGCCACATTCCATAAGAATTGGATTAATAGCCAGAATCTTTAACCTCTGAGACTTGAAGGGGAAACACAGAAAATAAAATGGCCAGAAGCAAAAAGGTGGTGGACGAGGCCCACAACTCTTTTGACCTCCCAGGAGTTGGCCTTTAGAAGACTCTCTGTGTGTTAGGCACGGGGAGGATCCAGGTCTCAGCCTTGTGGTCTAGGTAAGTCTATTCTATGAGTTCCCAAGAGTTATCAGGATCTAACAAGTTGATCCATTACAACCAAGCCACAGAGTCACACTGAATATTTCCCTCCTCAAAATCAGAGGGTATATATAATAACAAATAGAAAGAGAGACAGAGAGATTGATTGATTCTAGGGCCCAAATACTTAGGTGTAGAATACTTAGTAACCTTTGATATACTAGCTGTTAATATAGTAAATATTGAGGGAATAACTTGCTAAATGTGAAACCAGCATCTGTGTACTATATACTGATTTAGTCAGGTATCCTGCTCCACTTTGAAAAAAAAAAAAGGAACTTATTAAAGGAACATATGTTGGGTGTACACACACACACACATACACACACATACAGAGTTATATTGTTTCTTCTTTGCTTCTTTTTGCTGCATTTCACAGGGCCCACCACCTGCTTACATGAGCCATTATAAAATGCTTCTTTGATAGTTTTAAATCAAGTATTTTTTTTATTTTTTTATTTTGTGTGTGTGTGTTTTTGATACAGAATCCCACCATGTAGTCCCAGCTGGCCTGGAACTTCATATGGACATTAGGCTGTCTTCAAACTCACAGAGATTCATCTGCCTCTGCTTGAGTACAGGGATGAAAGGAGTCCCTCCACTACACCTTGTTTACAATCACACATATTAAAAAGTCCAAAGTAAGTATGTGATCATTAGTAGAAGTGAAACAAAAGCCAGAACTCAAAGACGTAGAAAGAAAGGTTCAGAGTGCCACATCTCTGCCAACATCCCCACCCTGTAAATGGATAGATAGTCAGAGCGTGGTGTGTGTCAGCCTCCTCAGATTTCCACTGGGCTTGTGCAAAGGCACAAAACACCACCGGGAAGTCTCACATTTCTTTTATAAATATCATATGATACATCTTACTGTGAAACTTACTTCATCACTAATATATCATGGACACTTCCCCTTGGTCAACAGAGATAGTGCAAACTCATTATTTTTAGAAGCCATATCATATTTGATCATCCCCCAGACGCCTTTGTGGTTAGATGGAGTCACAGCACTGAGTGTTGCCCAAGTAGTGGGACAGAAGATAGGACACCAGTCCTAGGCCTGGCCCACGGATTCTACCCATGGAACAGGGTTCATTTTCTTCTCCTGTCTGCTGGCTGGAAAATAATGCACTGTAAGAATTACCCACATGGCCTACTGTGACAACCAGAAACTTCCATTGTGTTTGATGTTTCTATAATCCAGATTATATGTCAGTCGACTGTGTAGTAGCCTCTCACACAATTTCAAAGGATTCATTAATTCATATAAATATAATCTGGGGTCCACCTAATCATCTATGTGATTAGATACATAAGCACAAGAAAGAAGGGTCGCCTGACATTCAGACGTCTTACTCATTACACTAGAACTTCATTTAGTCAAACTGCAACTCTACTTTCCTTTGAGGGGCCCGTTTTCTTTTTGAATGCCATTTTGTGCTCTTTCTTCCTGTTATTCTGATAAGAGTAGAATCTTTCTAAATAATTATTCCAGTTTTGAGGGCTTTCTGTTTGTTTGTGGGTTGTGATGGGGTTTTCCTCCTTTTGCTTTTGAGACAGATTCTCACTCTATATAGGCTGGCCTGAAACTCACTCTGTAACTCAGTGGGCCTTGAAGTCATGACTCCTGTCTTAACTTCCTGCATTCTGGGATTAGGCATGGGACTGGTTTGTTGCTTATTGCTTGTTTCTTCTGCTTTTGCCTTAAAGACACCTGAAAAGATGTTGGAGAAGTGAAAGAGAATGACCAGGACTTCAAAAATCATATCTGTGGTGTGGGGTGCTTCCATCTTAAACCTAAATGAGACTCTGTCCCCCTCCACGTGTTTCAAACTCAAGTTCCATCAGCTTCATGACTGAGACAAACCCAGGATCTCTATGAAACAGTTTGAGGTAGAATTGATTGTCACAAGTCTGAGGGGCAAAAGGGAACAGTCACAGTATGTGGTGGAAATACAGGAGCATAGAGAGATATTAGCATTTGTCCATGGGCCTACCCAACAGAGCTGCTCAGATCTACTGCCACAGTGAGGATCAGTAAGACTTGATGGAGAAACCCACCCAGTCCTAAAGATGCTCTAAGGAAAAACACAATTTAGGATACATGGACTTGAGGATGTACAAAAGAGACCATCAAATCACACCCGCTGGGCCATGTATTTCATTGGTCCAGCAAGCACACGAAGACTATAGGCATTTTTGTGATTTCTCAAACTATTATAAGAGCCCCAAAGGCAGAGTGCTCATAGTCCCCCAGAGATGAACTTAGTTATTATTTTACTAAATAGACATAGTATCAAACTGCCATCCAGTCCATATCTCTAAACCCATAGATTAGTGCGGTCCTCAGACCTCATGAGAGAAGTTTCTTTGTGCTGCTGATGGCAGTTAGCACAGTAACACACAACTGATCAAAGTACAAAGAGTGTCAGTGGAGTACTGAGCATCAAACGGGACATCTTTATGACCACCACCACCCACTAAGGCTCAAGGACCATTACAGAGGAGGGTGGAAGGGCTATAAGAACCACAAGGTAAGGGGGACCAGAACTAAATAGGGTCTTGGGATATAATAGGACCACTCATGAACTCTTAGTAGCTGCACAGGCTAGAGACAGTTAACATTCTAGCACGAGGGAGGGAGACTAACAAGGTCCCACCTCTAACTGAGGAGCCATTGAATAGACAACTTCTAGCCAGTTGGGAGTGGTTTTTGTTTTGTTTTTCTTCTTTTTTAAGGCTATAGCCCATGACAGACTGACCATCCTCCAGCCAATGGCCCTGTATCCATGAGTATATGGGCAGTACGAATAGGATTTGGTGGGGAGGGGAACAGAGTTGGGAGTGGTCAGGGAGATGGGATGGATCTGGGAGAAGTGTGATGGTTTGTATATGCTTGGCCCAGGCAGTGGCACTATTTGGAGGTGAGGCCTTGTTGGAGTAGGTGTGACCTGGTTGGAGTAGGTGTGTCGCTGTGGGTGTGGGCTTTAAGACCCTCATCTTAGCTGCCTGGAAGCTAGTCTTCCACTAGCAGCCTTCAGATGAACCCTCAGCTCTGCCTGCACCACGCCTTCCTGGATGCTGCCATGCCCCTGCCTTGATGAAAATGGACGGAGCCGCTGAACCTGTGTAAACCAGCTCCAATGAAATGTTGTCCTTATAAGACTTGCCTTGGTCATGGTGTCTGTTCACAGCAGTAAAACCCTAACTAAGACAAGAAGTTAGGGTAAATATGATCAAAATACATTGTATAAAATTTTCAAAGGATTAAAACAAACATTGTATTTTTTTAAGAAAGAAAGAAAGAAAGAACGAAAGAAAGAAAGAAAGCAAGCAAGAAAGAAAGAAGGTACAAGCCTGATGGGGTGCTGAGGCAGAAAAGAATGACACATGATCACATCAGGACCCTTGATGAGCAAATCAATGGTTGTCACATACACAGAAGCAGAGAAGGGGATCAGACATCTCTTTTGATGATAGTTTATAAAATGGGTTCTTACTCAGACGTAAAACATTAAAGTTTTCCCAACCATTCCTTCCCAGTTTTGTGTCTCTCTCAACTTGCATTCCTGTTCAGAAATATTCACTGTTCCTCTATCGCTTTATTGAATTAAATTCAAATTCCTCTTCCTGGCACTAAAGGCATCCCCAGTCCAGGGCCAGCATGCTATCTAGTCTTACTTTGTACCCATTATTGCCTCACAGGTCTCTGCTGTCTGGGCAGGGCCATCTCCCAGGCATGGGTATTTGGATGCCAGATTCATTTCTGCATAACCAGCCTTAACGCCTAAATCCTCCTAGTTTTTCTCATCCCACCCCAACCCCCCACAGCCATTCCTGGGAGTGCTGCATGCTGAGGTAAGCATCCCAGTCTTCTTCTATATAGTCACCTGTCTCTCTGCTTCTCAAAAGAGCAAGTAGATTGGGCAAGGCAGCTTCCTGGGGGCAGTGGCTTAGGAGTCCACAATCCTTAGGGACTGATCACTTGCTCTGCAATCACAGTCTTGAAATGTAGGCATTTCTGAGGCAGGAGGTCCTTAGACTTCACTTCGGTCTTGCTGGGTGTAGTAGTGCATGACCGCAATCCTAGTGCTCAGAAGCTGAGGCAGGAGGATCATAAGTTTGAATCCATCTTGGATTACATAGGAAGACTATCAAAAAAAATGATGAGGATAGGAAAAGAAAAAGAAGGAGGAAGAAAGAAGGAAGGGAAAAGGGGGACAAGTCTAAAGATCAAGAATGGATTCCAGCCCCACCGTCCTCAGGTTTGGGGACATGTATTCGGCAGTTCTGCAGCATGGCAGAGAACCAAGGCACAGGCCAGGGGCACTAGCCCTGTTTTTGTGCTGCGCCCTTGGTCTCTGGAGGATATGGAGTTGCTAAGCAAGGGTCATTCCCTGCAGGAGGGTACCAGTGCACTGTATTTGGGTGGTTTCATGGTCTGTGTGTGCAGGCAGTCAGGAGGATCCTGGATCCTCGATCAGGATTTTTTTTTTTTTTAACTGAATCTATATTGAGCATGTCATTGTTTTCCCTAAACAGTCTAGTATAATGGCTCCTCTTACAACATTTACATTGTATTAGGAAAAGTAATCCAGAGATGGTTTAACGTATACAGGAAGAGTGCTGGCAAGATGGCTCGGCAAATAAAGGCACTTAGTTGCTCTTCAAACCTGAGAACCTGAGTCCGATCCCCAGAGCTAACCAAGGAAGGAAAGAACTGACTCTGTTGTTTGTCCTCTGACGTTCACACATATTCTGCGATGTGAACACCTGTATGCACACAGATTACACACATGTAGCAATAATCAAATAAATACATAAGATAAAGCACATAACATTTCCCTGCTTTGAGGTTTAGTAAGAGACCTTGTCTCAAAAACAAGAGGAGACAGCTATTGAGGAATGACCCCTAAGACTGACCTCTAGCTAACACACACACACACACACACACACACACCCTTAGTCATTAACTATATAGACTTCAACTCTGAAAAGTCTCTTGAAACTAGCAATTTCTACTGTCCCTTACCATTACAATGGTCCCCCCTATTGTCTCCTAGATGTAGGCCTCATTGCAGCCAATAAAAAGTTTTTAACCACCTGTAGCTTATCTGGTGCCTCCTTAACTTCCCATTATCTCTGAGCAAATCTCAGCTCATTGACTGGTTTAGGTTGCCTTGCCTGATACACCCTGCTTCTCTCTGATCTCCCTCCCTCCCCCCCCTTTCCCTTCAGTCTCTCTCACCAGCCTCCTGGTCAGCCCTTATGCTCTAGTCAGACTGACTGCCCCTCAGCTGAGTCCTATGGCCTCTCGTTCCACAGAGCTGCTGCTGGGCACAGTTCCCTTCCTCCCTAACACCAAAGCTTTGGTTTTCATGTCCCTCCCTCTACCATGTCCCTAACCTGTGTGCTCCTGGGTGTGAGCAAAATCAGCGTAAAAGGGTGGCCACATCCCTCTTCTCCACTAACCACCAAAGAGAACCCTGAAATCCTTACCCTGCCCAATTTCTTCACCCCAGAAAGAAGGTGAGAGTTTAATTTAATTCACAGGAGGAAGCCCTGGGATAGCTGGGGGTGGAAAAAAAAAAGATTTCCTAACTCTTGGCATGTATTGTGAATTTAGATCCTCCTTGGTATTGTTCCAGATGTGGAGAAAAAGGAGGGAGAGAGGGAAAGAGGGAGGAGCGGGGAGATTTATTTGAAGTTCATTGGGATGACCTTCTTTCTTCTTGACTGTGGCAGTATGTTAAGAGTGAATTTGGTGGGCCACAGGAGTCCCCTGCATCTTGCACCTTGTCATCGACTCATCAGAGCACGGTCATGCTACCTTGGCTGTACCCCGTGTTTACTTGTCTCCCCCTCCCACCCCCCACTGGAATACTAGTACATACAAATCACAGAACAAGGCATGTAGTAAATCCTCTAATGATTGACTAATAAATGGGGGGGAAAGTAAAATAAAACACAACAAGCAAAATAAAAACCCAAGTCACCGAAAAGTTAACAAATGAGCCGGATGACACAGAGCCTTCTCTGTGGTCATTACACATCAGTGAGCAGAACAGCCAGATACTGCTCGGAGCTTCCATCTTAATAGGAACAATAAAAAATGAAATTTAAAAACAAAAAAATAGGTAAATAATTTATGATGTTAGAAGACTATTAAGTCTATACAGAAAAACAAAAACAAACAACAACTAAAACAAAAACCCAAAACAAACACACACACACACACACACACACACACACACACACACACTCAGGGAACTAGGATAAGAATAGAATTTTCTTTTTCTTTTTTTTTTTTTTTAAACACAGAATGCCATACAGTCTAGACACCTTGAACTCACTATGTAACCCAGGCTGGCCTTGAACTCAAAGTGATGCTATTGCTTCAGGCTCCCAAGGGCTGGGATTGTAGGTGTGAGACATCGTGGTTTAGAATGAGAACTCCTATCTTAGAGTCCCAGATCCACAAGGGTTTGCTCATAGATTAGCAACCATGGGGCCCTATGAATTTGAATAGACCAGAGGGCAGGGACATTTTTTAATTTTTGACCTTAAAACCTCAAGGTTGAGTTTGGCATTCCATGAGCAGACTAATAATAACTTTGTTACCAGCAATCGCAATCACCTACTTTATTTTATTTTATTTTATCTTTTTGGCAACTGTTACAGATATCTTGACCTATTGTTTCTAAGTCATTGCTACTTTGTAGCTATTGGGCATCTGGTTAGATCTTGTTCTTTAGTGTATCAATAAACAGATACTTAGTAACTATGTCAATAGATTTAGTTTCTTTTGTAACCATGCTATGCTTTTTATTTCCCTCATTTAAAAGTGTCTCTTAGAAGCTTGCCATCCTAGCACCCAGAAGATCAGGAACTCAAGGTTATCCTGAGGGTATATAGCCGCACAGAGTTCAAGACAGCACTCTGTCTGAGACCCTTTCTCTCAAAACAGAAACAAACAAACAAACAAACAAACAAAAAACAACAACAACAAAAAAAAACTCAAGGGTTACAAATAGTAGGAAAAGAAAAGTGGGTTCAAGTAGAGGATAGCAGGGGTGATAAAACAGGTCATTAAATGGGGTGGCCAGGAAAGGCATCTCCTGTAATGCCCCAGGGGCCAAAGTTTCCAGCACATTCTTTCCCTGGCCACCCTCAAGCCATTGCCTGGTTCTGTCTAATGCTCAGAGTCAGGTGCCCCATGGGGACATCTTGCTGCTTACCAGCCCATTTTTAACCCTTAGGCTTCCCCACCTTCTCTACTCTCCAAGTACTTAACATTCAAAGGTTTATTTTCATTTTGTTGAGACAAGATCTCACTATGTTGTCTAGGTTGGCCTGGAATTCTCTACATAGCACAAACTAGCCTCAAAATTTGGGCATGGGTAGGTGAGATGGGGGTGGTACTGGGTATTGAACCTGGGATGTCATGTATATGCAGCAGTCCCTCTACCTCTGCATTACCCGCCTAGCCTCAGAGTCTTGACCTTTCTTTCTCTTCCTCATGAGTGCTGGGATTGCTGAGGTGACATGCAGCCAATGTCAGGAATCAATGAAGTAATGTCAGAAGGACCAAGAAAGTATGTGTAGTGTGTGTGTGGGGGGGGGGGGTGGAGAAAGAGAGAGAGAGAGAGAGAGAGAGAGAGAGAGAGACCTTTTTGTTGTTCTGCTTTCTATTTAAGCATCCACCTCAAGGAGATAAAATAAACTAGCTCAAAT
Source organism: Arvicanthis niloticus (assembly GCF_011762505.2). Taxonomy (NCBI): domain Eukaryota; kingdom Metazoa; phylum Chordata; class Mammalia; order Rodentia; family Muridae; genus Arvicanthis; species Arvicanthis niloticus. The sequence goes on from NC_047672.1 coordinate 24,665,059, forward strand.
CAGCCAGGCAGTGTCTGTCTCCTAAAGAAAAGATAAGCAAATTGGCAACTCTGACTGCTGATTAAGTACCACCCAGGGCAAATGGAATGTGAATGGAAGATATTGCCATATTGCAAATTATTTAAAATTCCAATTCATCTCACACATACAGCAAAAAAAAAAAAAAAAAAAAAAAAAAAAAAAAAAAAAAAAAAAAAAAAAAAAAAAAAAAAAATCTCAGGATTCTGTGACAAAGGATCCTTTGTTTCTTCTTAAAAAAAAATTCTTTCTATTTATTTTTTTTTGCACTTTGAGACTGTAGAAATATTTTTAAAGAGCTACATGTCAACTGTGATAAAAATACTATCAAGAAATGACAAAATTGATTTCTTAAAGAAATTAAGATGCTATTAGCTGTGAGGATGGGCTGTCCTGTGACAGGAACGTTCACGGAAGTCTTCTGTCAATCAGATCAGAGATCAGCGCTTTCAAGGTTGGTTCATCTCCTCACCCCCACCTCTTCCTCAATTCTCCAGCAGCAACTTAGTATCCCATCCTACTAGAACAGACTGAAGGAGTGGGGGTGGGGTGGGAAGAGGCAGTCTCTTCCTAGGGAATATTCTTATCAAAACTAAACCACTTTCCCGGTAGCCACAAATTTCACCTTTTACCTCCTTGGCTAGAAACAGGCCACTACACAGCTGCCACTGCAACATGATTGCATTACTAAATTGTCTTAGATTATCACTCCTGGAGCAGGCACATTGCTGTTCAAATCAAACCCAAGCCGCCATACCTCATGGGTCTGCTCCATAGAGAAAAAGCTCCAGGAAACTAAGCAAAAAGAATCCTGAAACTTTGAAGCTGTGGAAATATGTGAACCTTAGCTAACCTGAAAGCAAGTGACCCCAAGACTAAATTCTTCCTTGTGTTCAGTCACTTACATTTTGTGTTCACAGGTCACACTTTAAAGATTGCTGGGAAATGTACTACTCTTGTTAAAGCCCCTCCTTCATATCTGATACTACAGCACTTCACAAAGGCATTCACAAAGTGCTTTTGTACTCTGCTGATTTCTACCAGTGCAGGTATCATTATCCCATTCCATGGATGAGAAAACTGAGGCTTAGATAAATTTCATATTGTCCTGTAGTTGGGACTGATAGAATAGAGCCCTACATATACCTATGTTCCATTCTTATTCAGATGTTTTCAGAGAGGGGAAAGTAAGGCATTTAAAAGTGAAACAAGTAACTCTATTCCTACATGGGGTGGTACTGTAAAAATGGAACCAGCTTGTGTTTTGAGGGGACCAAAGGCTAACTGCTGGGATGCAGGTGGGGGTGTCAGGCAGGGCTTCCTGAAAGAACTTCCGCTGGGTCTGAAAAGATGAAGAAAACAGATGGGAGGGGGTAGGCGGGGACTAAGGGGTGTGTGGCTACTGCTCAGGACACAGGTGGGGCAAGAATGGAGAATGGCATTGGAAGGTGGGTTTGGGGCAGATGGCAATGAGATTCAAGTGTCTGGTTAAGGCAATTAAGGTTTACTGAGTAGGCAAGGCAATGACTCATCGTCTCTGAACAATGGCGTGGCTTGCAGGAAGACAATTTTATCAACAAGTTATATGCATTCAAGAAAAAAGACTGGAGTCCGGGTCTTAGTGGGGCTGGCTTGGTGCTGGCAGTAGAAAGGGGGACTGTGAACTAGGGGGAGGACCTGTAAGAAGAGAAACAGTGGGGTGGTACTGTGCATCTGAGACGGCTGTGGAAACACGGGAGGATGGTGGTTCTCTGGGACAAGCAGATAAGTTCCATTTGGTAGAGGTTTCTAGAAGGCTGCTGGAAATGCGGGGCCAGAGCTAGGACTAATCCATCAGTGCAAAGATCAGTCTAAAGAACCAACACAGAGCTTGTCAAGAGAGAGTGAGCAGAGCAGAGCAGAGCAGAGCAGAGCGGAGCAAGCGCATAGATAGCTGTAGTTCAAGGATGAACAAAGAAAGCCACGCATCTCGCCTCCCCTCAAAGGAAGTGGCTACAGAGTATCACTAGGTAAATCTAAACCAGTGAGAATACATTTAAATAGTAATCCATGTACCACCCCTGGATTCCTAAATTGGCGGGCTTGGTACATGGCCTAGATCCTTCATCTCTAGTTATCTCCTATGGGGTTTTGATGCAGGTGGCTCAAGGGCCACAACTTTGGCAAACAAAACCATATAACCTCTCTATGTAATCTCAGCCCCACCCCCATCCCTGTGGATTAGCAACATATTATACACAGTTTGTTTCCTGTGAAGATTCCTTGGCTGAAGTCCAGACTCTAACCTGCAGCTGAGCACCCCCGTCTGAATATCCCGCAAACCTTGAACTCAACATGTTCAGAATCACACTCATTTTTCTCCCCACACCTGGTGCGTCTCTGATACAGTGCAGGTTCCTCAGCTTGGCACAATGTCCCCAGTGTCCTTCTCAACCACAGCCTCCCCCTCCAGTTTCCTGTTTGGCGGTATTCTCATTTCTTTGAACAGATCCTGGTCGCACAGACTTTTTTTGTGTTGCCGTCCTCTGCCAGAATCCACAGGCTGGGCATAGATGTGCCATCACCCCTGCCCCCAAACACACTCCTTGCCATTCATCCTGCTGAGCTCCCTTTAGTCCACAGGTATCCCTGCCATGACTGTGCTCATCGTACTGTTTTGCGCTCTTTCACTGATGGTTTTTCTTTGAACTTCAGCACCCCAAAAGCCAGGGCTTTTATACTCCTGCCTTTTGCTATAGAGGTTTGGCACAAAATAAGCAGTCACAGGACAGCTAATGAGTTGAATTTCTTAAGGAAAGTGAGAGAGCGAGAGGGTGAGAGAGCAAGGGGGGGGGATGACTAGGAAAGTTGAAGGGAAATTTGAAACAGTTTACAGGGAGAGGAGAATGACTGAAGAGAAATGACTGTGTGATGTTTGCCTAAGAGATCCAGCAGGGGAGGAGCTGAGGAAGGATGCTGGGATTGGCAGTGAAGAGGTCACTAATGACTGCAGGCCAGTGTCAGTCCAACAGTCCTCTGCCATGAGAGTCAACCCCTCCAGGGCCTGTCTCATAGGGCAGGTTCACGTCAGCAGAGGAAATTCTCAATATAAACATGATGCATGGTCATGCTCAGGCCCTCTGATTCAGCCCTGAGCCAGGTTGGCTTGATTTAACAGGATGTGCTGGCCTTATAAAGAAAGAGCTTTCTTCAGCCTCCTTTCCTTGTTACTTCCTCTTTCCAAACTTCTCTGGCTACCTTCTCTGCCTAGTTTGCCCAAGTTCAGCCTGAGCTAGCTGCATGTAGGCAAGGGGCTCCGACCTGCCTGCCCACCATCACAGGAAGTCCTCTGCAGGGTCTGTTAACTCTCAGAAGTACTTCTTCAGGACAAGTCCACAGCAGCCCACACCATTCCTGCAACCTCCAGCAAAACTGCCCTGCCTTCCCCACACCTCTCCTTTCAGTTTCTTTCTCGTGCATTGGTGGATTGCATTTTGTCATTTCATTCTCCCTAGCTCCTTTCAGTTGAGTGCTCTTTGGCTTTCACCTTGCCTTACCCACACCCCTGCCAGAGTGTCTGCTTGGTTTTTTGTTGTTGTTGTTGTTTTTCCTCTAAACAGCAGAAAATGAATGCTGCTTCTCTGTCAACCCGGCCTTGTCCATGCAAGTCCTCTGAGGCTGCTGTGTCTCTGCAGTCACATCCCCTTTGCCCTGCCAAGTCTCTGCTCTGGTCTACCCTTTGCCCTTAAAGTTACAGCTGCTACCACTGCTCATTTGAATGCACTATCTACTCTTTCAAAATTCTCTGTGGGCGTGATACTTGTCCCTTAAGTGTCATTTTTAAATACCACTCTCTTTAAAAAGATTATTGAAACCAAGCGATAGTTGAAAGCAGAAATACAAATGAATTTATTAAGGGTAACTACAGGGGAAAAAACCCTAATAAAACAATGGCAAAAACAAAATTGGGCTATATTATGATTTGTAAAAGAAATAGAATCAAAACAAAAAAGAGGAGTAGATGAAATAAAGAACATGTGGAAAGATAAAAAGAAAAAGAGACAGGTACAACCCCAGAAAAAAAAAAAAGACAAATAAGACAAAAGTGGATGTCTGATTTGTGTGTTTCTGTATGAGTGTGCCCATGTGTGTGTAGAAGTCGGAGGACAACCTCCAGTGTCATTCCTCAGAAGTTTCTCTCTTACCTTAACTTTCTTTTCTTCCTTCACCCCTCCCTCCAGCCCTCCCTACCTTCCTTCCATCTTTGCTTGCTTTTTGAGATAGTTCTCTTGTTACTGACTGGAATTCACCAAGTAGACTAGTTTGTTGGCCCATGAGCCCCAGAGATCCGCCTGACTGGATTACAAATGAGTGTTACCACACCTAGCTTCTTTTGCTTTGTGGGCTTTAGAGATCTAACTGAGGTCCTCATGCTTGCAAGGCAAGCACTTTACAAATGAAGCTGTCTCCCTTGCTCACAGAGGTGATTTTGGGAGTGGGACCTGCTTCCTCTAGGCTCATCTCTACTAGATAGAGCACAGGCTTGGAGACACAAATAAGAAGCTGTCAGGAAAACAAGAATAATAGACACAGAGTCAGAACAAGATGCAATTCACACAGATTCCCCCCACCCCCCGGCTCCAAACACCATGGTAGGGAATAAACAAGACCCACACCCCTAGTATATGTACCCCAAAGACTACTATCCCTGTCTGGTGGCCTTGAAGATACTGTGACGTGACGTGTGTTTTCACAACTGTAGGCACAAATACAGAAGGAGATCCCTTATTATTTGTCATGTAAGCGAAGGGGATGCTGACATGAGGCCAAGGCTTACCCACGTTTCTAGCTCCTGAGAGAGTAAAGGCTTGTTCCAATTTGTTGAAAGGTGACTTAAGAAGACATGGATGTGGGCTGGACAGATAGCTCTGTGGTTAGGAGCCCTTGCCACTCTTGCAGAGGACCCAGAGTCCCCAGAGTCCCCAGAGTCCCCAGTATCTACAAGGTGGCTAAAAACCATCTATAACTCTAGTTCCAGGGAACCCATCCCTGTCTTAGTTAAGGTTACTATTGCTGTTATGAAACAAAATGACCAAAGGCACCCTAGAGACAACTCAGAGAGGAAAGGGTTTGTGTCACTCATAGCTCCATACAACAGTTCACCATCAAAAGGAGTGAGAACAGAGACTCAAGCAAAGCAGGGTCCTGGAGGCAGGAGCTGATGCAGAGGCTGTGGAGGGGTGCTGCTTACTGGCTTGTTTCCCATGGCTTGCTCAGCCTGCTTTCTTATAGAACACAGGACCACCAGCTCAGGGATGGCACCACCCACAATGGCCTGGGCCCTCCCCATCAATCACTAATTAAGAGACTACCCTAGAGGTTTGTCTACAGCCCAATATTATGGAGACAATTTTTCAATTGAGGCTCCCTTGTCTCTGATGACTCTAGTTTGTGTCAAGTTGACATAAAACTGATCAGCACAGATCCACTTTTCTGACATCCTTGGGCATCAGGCATAAACTAAGTGTACACATGTACACAAAGGGAAATTGCTCAAACACATACAATAAAATAAACACCTTTTTTTTAAAAAAAAAAAAAAGAAGAAGAAGATGATTACCAACTCCTTGCTAGTTTCCTTGTCTTAGTTCTTTCTCTTGTAAACATCTTGAAGTTGCTTTGCATTTTTGACCACCTAGAGTTCTATGGACTATAAATAGTTATAAAATTAAATAGGTTAATAAACTTCTCAGAACACAGAACACCAAGGTGTTTTCGAATGAATTTATACATGCCTTTCCATCTTCTCTCATGATGCTCTTAGAACCAGGCAGCACTGTGGATCACCTGCCCTTCGTTCTAGGTGTTGTAGTCCTCCTGTCTCCCTGCCTGCCTGTCTCCCTGCCTGCCTGTCTCCCTCCCTGCCTGCCTGTCTCCCTGCCTGCCTGTCTCCCTCCCTGCCTGTCTCCCTTCCTGCCTGTCTCCCTCCCTGCCTGCCTGTCTCCCTGCCTACCTGTCTTCCTGCCTGCCTGTCTCCCTGCCTGCCTGTCTCCCTGCCTACCTGTCTCCCTGCCTGCCTGTCTCCCTCCCTGCCTGTCTCCCTCCCTGCCTGCCTGTCTCCCTCCCTGCCTGCCTGTCTCCCTCCCTGCCTGTCTCCCTCCCTGCCTGCCTGTCTCCCTCCCTGCCTGCCTGTCTCCCTCCCTGCCTGCCTGTCTCCCTGTCTGTCTTCCTCCCTGCCTGCCTGTCTCCCTGCCTGCCTGTTTCCCTGCCTGTCTCCCTGCCTGCCTGTCTCCCTGCCTACCTGTCTCCCTGCCTGCCTGTTTCCCTCCCTGCCTGCCTGTTTCCCTACCTGTCTCCCCTTCTGCCTGCCTGCCTGCCTGCCTGCCTGCCTGCCTGCCTGCCTCCCTGCCTCCCTGCCTCCCTGCCTCCCTGCCTCCCTGCCTCCCTGCCTCCCTGCCTCCCTGCCTCCCTGCCTCCCTGCCTCCCTGCCTCCCTGCCTCCCTGCCTCCCTGCCTCCCTGCCTCCCTGCCTCCCTGCCTCCCTGCCTCCCTGCCTCCCTGCCTCCCTGCCTCCCTGCCTCCCTGTCTACCTATCTCTCTGCCCTCTCATCCACAGGCAGTCTTTCTTCTCTTCCCACCATTTAGACACTGGTGCTCCCCAGGCCACCATCTCAGACCATTTCACAATGCCATCTCTCCTGCCACCATGCCTCCCTACAGTGGCACTTTACAGTTAGCTTATGCCTGGTACCTACTTGACCGCAGCCACTACAGGGAAAGGAGATGATTAGCTCTCCTCAGCCTGGAGGTTTGTAAAAATTGAAATTCATTTCAATACAGTTTTCCCATCTATTTGATACCAAGAAGCTCAACTTTTTTTTCCCCCAACATAAGTTTTGTATCCATAAGGGACAGCTCTGGTCACAGTGGCCTAAAAAGGAAGTGGGTTTCTTACCCATAGGGTTCCCTCGTGCTTTTCTTTCTTGAGACTCCATTTCTTTGCCCACAGTGTCTGCTTTCCCATGGGAAGGAACATTAAGATGTTTTCAGCTAACACAAGCCGCTTTCATTTTATTGCTCTGTCTGTGTGTGTGTGTGTGTGTGTGTGTGTGTGTGTGTGTGTGTATGTATCTGGGAGGCATTCCAGAGAGTGACAGAGAATAAGACTACCCAGATTATCTGCTGCTCACCAGCATCTTGAATGGAGTTAGAGGCCATTACTAACCAGGGACCAGGGACAAGTACCAAGGTAAGGGCTATTCAAGAAAGCGTGCTGGAGAGCTTGCCCCAAGGAGCTGCCAGTACAGGTGTGGGACAGAATAGTTACACCAAAAAGAGGGTCATCCCAGGGAAAGAAAGGGTGAAAATCAGTGGGGCTGGTCACAGGGAGGGGTCCAAAACAGAATCATTACCTCTTCTTGAACACCTACATTTAAATCTAACCCCAGAAGAGGTGGTGAAAACTGTATGAAGCACTCTTTTAAAAGATCAAGTTCCTAATTGCTGATGCAGGTGAGGATGAAAAAAGTCGTTGTCACCCGTTGCCTGCCATGTATGAATAGTTGCTAGAGACAAGATGTTAAGACCTGTGTGGTTTCTGCCCTCGTTGAGCTTATAGGCAGAGATACATTGCCCAATATGGTAGCCAGTAGCCACACGTGCTTATAAAATGAATGTTTAGTTCCTCAGTCACTAGCTGCATTCCATCATGTTTTCAATGCCACAAGGGGATGGAGACTGCCAACACTGCAGAGTTCTGTGGACCAGCATGGAAACAGGCAGAGGAAGCAACAAGCAATTGCATATCCTTGTGGTAAAGGCGGGGTAGAAACTGTTGGGTACAGGGGAGCATACTATTTATACTAATATTCTTATTATAATTAAGATGTAGAAACCAAGGCTCAGTGAGGTCAGGCAATGAGACCACATTCATATACTTTCGAAGTGGGAGAGCTGGGATTTGAACTTAGGCTTGTCTCTGTCACATGTTATTTAGGTTGTCTTAAGGAGGAGATGAGCCAACCCACAGGTGGGAATTCTTAAAAGAGAGAAGGCACCATTTGTGGGAATGTGACATTTTGGGCAAAGGCATAGATGAGCAAGGTTGGCAGAGCACCACAAGGTAAACCAGTCGGGCTGGAGAGACAGTGATTTGTTGAAATCATGTCCTAGGAGAGGTAAGTTGGAACCTGTCTGTCTTGACTAAAAGCCAAGGAACTAAGAGACTTAGCACCAGATGAAGGTGAGCCTTTACAGGATAGAAGCAGAAGCATAGAGTGGCCAGAACCACTCCATAGGAGAGAGCAGCAGTATTTTTTCAACTGGCAATGAACAAATCTCGGGTGACCAGTTAAGGATTACAAGGAGAAAGAAAGGAAGGGAGAAATGAAGGGTGTGAGGGAAGATCCGCATTGGGGGGGGGGGGCTAAAGATCTAAGGTTCAATGCTTTGTATCATTGGATAATATCCTTTACTATTGTGGGCTTCTTTCCTCAGACTGCAAAAAGGCAAGGCAGGCCTAGATGATCTCTGAGGTTCCCCTTACCTAACGGCAGTCTAGGAGTCTACAAATGTGAATGACATTAGATTAAGGAGAGCACTAGTGTATGCAGAGTTAAATATTGAGACAAAGAAGACGGCTGTTAAGGACCATCCCAAGATGAAGAGAAAATTATTTTCCAGTACAAAGCCAGCTAAGTGTGTGCAGGAGCTAGCTTGTCTTTTATTTTGGGAGGAGGATGAGCACGGGATACAGCAGCTGGAAAGATAGTGAGAAAACAATGGCTTAAAAAAAAAGAAAAGAAAACAATGGGCTTGTTTTAAAGAAAGTTCTGTAGAGTTAGAGAACATCATTTTAGATGAAGATAGCTTTTAAACTGTTTTTTGACCTATGATTCACAGGTAGGAAATACAATTTACGTCAGGTGTCCAGTATTTATACCTGAAAATAAAGGGTTTATGAGATAACAGTTGACTTTCCTAAGGGCAACGGGCTCTAATATTTTTTGCTGGATTCTAATATTTTGTTGGCTTTTCAAAAGCTTTATTGTCACCCACTTAATTTCTTTTATGATCTATTCATGTATCAGGATTCAACAAGTTTTCGTTAAGTTGGAGGCAAAGGCAGGGCGTCCTGTGCAGACGTTCAGAAGCGAGCTGAAGAGGCAAACCAGGGCAGGGATTCAGGCTCGGAGAGTTTAAAGAACATTTCGCTCAGCCCAAGTGAACAGAAAAGAGCAAAGCCCCCGGAACCGCTAGATGGGACCCTCCCACCCAGATAATGGAGGAGAGGGCTCTCCAAAGATCGGGGCCAGGCGTCCATCCTGACGTTGCGTTTTCCCGAGCCTTGCAGGGAGCTCCCACGACATTCTCCGGAGAGGACTTCATGCCCACTCCCTCTATTCATTTCCCTCGCGTGTCAGCTAGAACGGAGCCCGCACGCGCTGGGGCGAAGACACTTTGCCCGGCAGCGGGACTGCTGTCGGCGGCAGCGGATCGCGCTCCCCGGCCCGGCCGGCGCGCGCACACCCACGCGCGCACTCTCAAGCACGCACACACAAAGTTGTGGCCGCCTCTACGGCGGAGCTCCGGTCGGCGGCTGCGGGCCAGCGCACCGCGCTCTCGCACAGCGCCGCTCGCACGGCCGCTCGGCTCCCCTCGGGCCGCGCTCGGCCCCCGCTGACGCCCGGCTCTGCCCTTCGGCTCGGCCCTCCCAGCCTCGCATCCGTGCCATCGGCGCTCGATTGCGCGCGGACTCCCTGGGGCTCTTCCCGGCTCGTTCGCTCGCGCTTGCCCGCCCGCCCGCTCGCGCCCGGCCGCGCCGCCCCGCCCCCGCCCCCTCCCCCTGCTCCTCACGGGCAACTTTTGCCGGCGCCCCCGCCTCACAGCCATGCGGAGCTGAGCTCCGGCCCGGGCCCTGGCCGCCGCAGCCCGCCCCGGCTCCCGCCCTCGCGGACCCGCCCGGCCCTTGGCCTCGGCGCCTTAGCCGCCCCGGGCCGGCCGAGCCCCCCGCGCAGGGCCCGGGCCGCGGCTACGGCGGCGGCGGCGGTGGCGGCGACGCGCCCGCCCGGCCCCCTCCCCCGGCGCCGGCCAAGTGAGGCGGTGATGCGGGCGCTGGCGGCCTGGGCTGCGCCGAGAGCGGAGACACAGGCTCAAGATGGCAGATTCCCACTGAGGCTGAGGGGGCCGAGCTCGCGCGCCGCGTTCCCTTCTCCGTTGCCATGAACCGCGGACACCCCGGCCCCGATGGCCCCCGTGTACGAAGGTAAGGGGCGCCCGGCCCTCGATCCCCCGCTTGCTCGGCTGGCCGCGGCCCCGGTAGCTTTGTTCTGCCCGCGGCCCCTCGCCCGGTAGTCCCCGGCCGCAGCCCCGGGCCCTGGTCCTGGGGGCTCGCGACCCTCCCGGGTGCCCCCATCCCGGGCCCAGACGGGACCGGAGCCGGCCTGGAGCAGGATCTTATTTCCAGGGCAGAGAAGGCGGCTGGGGGGTGTGTGCCGGTGGGCTGCTGCCCAAAGAAAAGAAATGGGGGCGACGTGTGGGAAAAGACGGATCCGTGACTGCTTTCTGTTTATTTGTGATAAATGAAGGTGATGCGGTCCTCCCCCATTACCTTTAAACGATCTCCTTTCTACTTGTCCGTCCTCTCTGCTCCCCTTTCCAAACATCTCTACTCCCACCCCACACTCCTTTATTCTTCCCGAGCCTCCGATTTTTTGGGGGGTGGGGGGGTGGTGGCGGCGGCTGTGGAATCTGATTGAAAGGGGCCAAGCGATGAGAGAGGGTTGAGATGAAAAGTCCATTTCAGACCCAGGCAGAACAATGAAATAGGCTCAAAATCTCCCCGCAGTTGGCGTGTGGAAGGGAGAATGTAGTTTGGCTTTTTTGGGGGGCGGGGAGGGGGAACGAAAGAAGGTTTTCTGGCTCGGCCTGGGTAGATCGGTGCTGTGCACCTTCACCTGGCGTTGCCTGATTTTTTTTTTCCCCATTTGACTGTCTTCAGAAGAAAGAAAAGGTAAGGCGATACAGCTGCCTCACGCACTCTTTCGGTTCTCTTCAGTCAGTTCTGTCAGCTTGCAGCGAGGAAAAATCAAGCCGGAATCAACTAAGTTTTTACACTTCTATGTGTTTTTGTGTGCTTGTAGTATGGGGTATTTTTCAACCAGAGTGTGCCAGGTTTTTTTTTTTTTTTCAGTTATTTCGTCGTGAAAATGTTTCTCTCGTGAAATCATTGAAATAGCAGCCCTTTACTTTTAGCGTGGGTCCATCTGGCTTTCTTTCGGTTTTGTTCAGATATTCTGTGGATGAAATCGCAAATGAGAGGGAAATGGGTTTGCCAGGAACCAAGAGGAGGGGCTAGGGGAGATCGTAATTCTATAAACCCGGGGAACTGTTGGGCCGAGTGAAACAGGGATCTCATTAATAGTTTTTATCTCTGTTAGGAGAGGCTGATTAAAAAAAAAAAAAACTTATCTGAAAAGAAAATCTGTTATTAGTTCCAGGGCTCTAAATGAATTAGGTTTCTGCACGGAATAAAGTTACCAGTCAGGCTCTGAATAACGAGGCTGTAAATAACCTATGGACTGTAAATATTTTTTCCAGAGTCTCTTAGAAACAAAGGAGCTGTTTAGAAAGCAACAGAGAAATGTTATTCCAGGGGCTTTCCTCTTTGATTCCGAAGAACACAAGGTCTATTTAACCGTTCCACAAAACAAAACAAAACAAAATTTCGGATCACTCCACTACGTAGAATAGGAACATGCCAGTGGGGCCATGAACATGCAGGAGAGCCTATGTCGGGCATTCATTGTTCAACTGTGTCTAGGGGAGGGGGCTGCAGTCAAAGCCCGCACTGTCTAGAGTGTTAAAATGAAACAGTTTTCTCTTTATTAAGTACCTCCTTGAGACTCCCTCTGCTGGACACTCGGGGTGAGCATTTTAGAAAGAACTTGGCATTGAATTCACAACTGTAATAGAGGAATAAAAATTCCTCTTCCAGGAGGCTGGGTAGGTGGGTCGGGATGTATTTTGTCAACTTTGCACAAAGCCACCCCGGGAACTTCATTTATCATGTTGATTTAATTTGAAATCCATGAGGAATGTAGGCTACTCCCCCTGGGGCTAAGCAAGACCCAGCACAGTTGGTCCTAGAACCTTGTTCTTTTTAGTGATTCTGTCGGAAAAAGAATTACAGGTGTGTAAAATGTTACACTGCAGGACTGTGGAGCTCGGAGGTCTTTCTCCGCTCATAGTTTTACTTTCCAGCCCTCCTCTATCCCAGGCAACCTAATCTGTCACCTCCTTTCAACCCTGGGTTTTCTTGAGTCTTGTCTGTGGGTTCTCTTAATTGTTCTTTTGTTTGAAGCCTTTTTTATTCTTTGGGAGCATGTCTTTACATTTTTAGACTTATTTTCCTAGTTTTGCTCAGTACCACTTCTCTACCAACCCAGCCACTCAGCCCAGAGCTCAGGCCTGTCTGGTCTTTCTGGGAGAGACAAGCTATGAGACAGAGAAATGACCTCCATAGTCAAGGTCTATGCTTCCAGGACTTACATTCACTCACAGTGCTGAGTGTGTCCAAGACTACAGTGACCTCTCTCTTGACCCCTAGTGACAATCTGTGGACTTAGTGAACCTGATTCTTACCATATTTCAACCAGAACCCAGGGTCTCTCTCTCTCTCTCTCTCTCTCTCTCTCTCTCTGTGTGTGTGTGTGTGTGTGGTATATGTGTGTTTTCTTAAATGAACAGGGCTTTTCTTACAGACTTTTCCAAAAGAGGGATTTCTCCTCCTGATAGTTCCACATGATTCTTCTCAGAAGTCTAATGACACATGAGACTTTTTAGCTGGAATTTCCCAAATGGAGTGTGACTCAAATACCAAGTGAAGGCTGGAGTGTAGAAATCTAGACAGGTGTGCTGGTTTTGAAACAAAGCATATTTGATAATACAAATTAATAAGTGGCCAAGTGTAACAGTCTTCTAGTACTGTCTTTAAGAGTTGGTTTATAAATATCACGTTAGTTTTCAGTGTCTGCTTGTAATAAAGGGGGATATTTTCTTAGAAGGTTATACATTTGCCTTGTAATTATATTTCTCCATCAACTTGCTTACCAAGCCCTTTTCAGTATGCAGTGCAAAGGTCAACCACAGGGGTCTGTATCTCTATGAGTTCCCAATTAGAGAGACCTAAATTCCAAGTTAACTGTGTTTTCCTTACCTGAGATGTGGCTTGTTGATCAGTGTGGAGGAAACCAAAGAACCTTTCACATTCAGACTTGTAAACACTGGCATACTGAAGTCCCTTATCAGATGGACCCAGAGACAGCTGGTCACCAAGATGCAAACCAAGAAACAAGATACTGAATCATCTTCCTGAAAAAAATTTTGTGATTCATCATCTATAATATCTTTGCCTGTGTTTTTGTTGTAAATTTTTAAATAAGAAAGCATAACTGTTGTTTTCTTTGTTAACACTTGAATAGGGAATAAAAACTCATTAGTTTTATCTTTGATACTGGACAGGATGGCAGGACATTCAAATCAGAGAAAGTGGAGTTTGAATCTAGCTTATGACTTTGGTATCTTACTTTTCAGAACTTTCGGCCTTTATTGGACTGTGTGAGGATACTGTTAGAACCGAGTATATTTAGTAGAGTCCCTGCCTACAGTAGGTATTTTCTCAGTATGTGTTAAATCCCTCTGTCTTCTTAGTTGTTTACAGGCATGATGACTCTAGGGAAAGCATAACCCTCAAATAGTTTAGAAAACCAGCAATAGAAACATTTCAATTTCAATTATTAATCTCCTGCTATTCTCTTTCTACGTTGGGAACCAGCAACAATAAACCCCCATAGCCACAGAAGAAAGAACCTTTTTTCCCTCCTCTGTGACCTTTCCAGCGTCTTTATTCCCATCAAGCTTCTGCTGGTTTCAAGTAGAGAATGTCTCTTCCATAGCAGCACTTTTGTGCTACATTAAAAATGCGCAAACAGCTAGTAAGGCAGACTTTCAGGGGCTGCAGCTGTGTTCCTGGAAGGTATCCCCGAGAATGAAAGGTGACCTTTGCCCTTTCAAGGACCCATTCCTATACAAGATGGCAGGCTGGGTAAGGAGTCCCCAAAAGTTCCTTACTGGTTCTTCTCAGAGGAAAGGCGCCTCCCCAGCCACATGGCAGGGTCTGCCTCACCAGGCAATTAAACATGAATTTCTTACCAAAGAAAATGGGGGGCTTTATGCAAATTATAGCTGCTTACATTCTTCATATTTTATGTTTCATGCTCCTTCATTTCTTTCTTCCTTTCTTCCATAGAGATCAGTCTTAAGGGTCTACCTTTGAGGCTTGTATGGAACAAAGTACCGATGATCAAGAGGGTAGGACATGTGTGCATTTTTTATTGTTCTCAGAATGCGTGCTTTGCTAGTGCTTTCTGTTAGCCTTAGTATGACGATTCAACCACTTGCGGTTGCAGTCAAAGGCCAGATTCAGAATAATGCCAGCAGACTTTGTGTGACCACTAATAGAGTGTGAACTTAAAAGGCCTACACTCATAATAGCTCCATTTCATTCGACAATACTTTGTTGAAGGAGAAAGGGAAAAAAAAAAACCAGAAAATTGAAAACCCAGAGTATAGGAAGATCTTTTTTTTTTTTTTTCTTTAAAAGAGACTGAGAATCTTGAAGGTTGATGATGGTGATTATGACTTAGACCGTGATTTGGGTCATGTACTTTCTACACTCTCTACTCTGAACTCCCTGTTTGTTCCCTCATTCCGCAGACCAGGGTGCATCTGTCATGCACTCATTCAGCAAACGTTTACAAAGGCTCTGCTGTGTCCTGGGCCTCATGGCAGGTTCTGTGTTTAGAGAAATGACAAAGACTTGGCCTCTGACCTCTGGGAGTTCAGGAATAGGGGAAGTGAAAGTCAAAATATTTAAACTCATACAGATTCACTGGGCAGTGTGTCTGACCCAGATGCAGTGCTTGTTTGTTTTTGTTTGTTTGTTTTTGTGCGTAACAGTTTGTACATTCTCTTGTTTTCTTAAGGTGTAAAGGGAAGACCCCAACTTCCCTTTTATATTGAAATGTTTTCTTTAGTTGAACTAAATTTTTCTTTATGAATTTCAAAGCTCCTCATTACAGATTTCCTTAGAAGTTTCTTAAATATCACTACCTCTTTTACAGAGGATGCTGTTTTCCTCTTTCATTATTTAACTTTATTGTGTATGTCATTAGTGCAAATACTGTTCTCAAATGCACATGCTGCTGGGGTACTTTTCGAGTTTTACATTTAGAGTTGAAGGCTGTGTTGTGAGTGGTTCTCCCATCCGTGTGTGCCTGTTGAGGAATTCCTTCCTGGCTTCAGTGTCTTACTTGTATTCCAGATAGTCATGTGGTGGGGCACTCACTGGCGGCACATAGATGGGTCATCACAGTAGTTATTTCCCAGGAGCAGGCCATTCTGGGAAAAGGCTGGCTGTGCTTGGAGCAGGAGCCTCTGAGGAGTGAAAGTTGCCTCCCTTGCCTTCAGCAGAATCACCTGGGTGAGGGTTAAGGGGATATGTATGCTCTTGTCTAATCATACAGGAGATGGCATCATTCCTATTCCCTTTGTAGCCACTGAGGAGAAAGCACTCCCCTCTCTTCTTCCTGCAGCTGTGTTCTTGAAAGGTATCTCTGAGAATGAAAGGTGACCTTTGCCCTTAGCAAGGACTCATTCCCTGACTTGAATCTTCAGCTCACTGGTAGCTGTTATTCAGGAGAGAACATTAGCAATTCCTCATTAACCAGTTCTGGTATTTCATGAATTTGATGGTCCAGAGATCCCAGGGCCTGCTAGAAATCTCATCTGCTTTCAATCAAACTTGTTTTCTTTTACTTTTTTCTTTAAAGCCTTTCATATATTTGAAGATAATAATTGGACTCCTTACTTTTTCCCCCTGCAGAACCTGTTTTTGCATCTGAAACATCTCCTTTCCCTGTTGTGAACTCTCTAGTTTCTCTCCATTAAGAAAAATGGTGGTAATCAAATCTGAATGCAATTCTTTAATGATAATCTTTAGTATGAAACATGCAAGAAAAGGGACTTTAGGATTCTCACTTCCTGGGAAACTTCTGGAGAGCAAGAGTTGTAGCTGTACAATTCCTTAACCCTTGTAGGAACTTTATAAACATTTGTAGCATTGACTTCTTTTTAATGTCATCTGAGCAATATTTTACAACAGCCTAGGATTCATGACTTGCTTGTACTCAATTGGATCCTGAGACTTTAAAAAAAAAAAAAAAAAAAAAAAGATAGGATCTGACTTGATAAGCCTGGCAGTCCTAGAACTAGATAAGTTCAGGCTGGCCTGAAACTCCACTTGCCTTTGCCTCCAGAGTACTGGAGTTAAAGATGTATGTCACATGCCTGTACCCTGCTGAATACACTTTTGTCTAACAGCCTCACCCCGCAATAAAGATGCCCCCTTCTGTTTAACTCTACACATCCCTTTGAATTTCTAGCTCAGGGTCTTTCTTAAGTGTCTGATGCAGAACAGACAGGATGCAGAGGATGCAAAGTATCTCTAACTCGGATTGCTCTTGGTTGAAGAAAAGGGTACACAGAGTCTTTGTGACTCAGTGTAATATTACTTCACCCAGGGTAGGAAGGACAGTTTGTCAAATTCTTTATAGATTCTGAGTCAGCAAAACCCATACCTGTTTTACCAGTCAGTGAGCCAGGTGTTTATGATAGTGGTTACAAGGCCAACTTCAGAGGGTATCTTCCTCCTTGACAGTCTAGAAAGGACAAAGGTATAATGGACAGTCTCATTGTCAACGGATCATTTTCTGATGGATGGTTTTGCTATGAAAAAAGTAACTTAGGAAAATCATTACCAAAAACATGTAGGAAACCTTCAAAACTAAAAACTAGTCTTGTGGTGTCATTATTTGTGAATCTGCTACTGACTAGATCTGTAGTGAAGTATGTTGTATTTTTTCTTTTATGATTCTTGCCTAACTACTTTTGCCCTAGTACATTCTGATCAATTAAGTGCCTTGTTTAAATAGAACTAAGACTGATAGACTCTTTTTGTGTGTGCTAATGTGTAGACATTATAAAAACCTCTGTCACAAAGAATGCCATCTAATACTTAATAGAACAAGGCACCCCTCCCTTGCTGGTTGTGTCCAGCTGCAGTGAGAAATCGCTACAAAGCACTTCATAACATGGGATGACAACAGCCCTTCTCGTCCTCAGTTACTGAGTTTTGATTACAAAGGCTTGGTTGTGAAAATGGGGCATTTCCCTCCACACCAATATTTTCTTATTCTATCTGTGAATCATTCCTCAATTATAAAGTGACTTTTCCAAGGGTTTGTCAAACTCCATTGTGCCAGTTTTGTGTAGAACTTTGGCATCATCCTATTTAAGAAGTCCATTTTTGTAGTCCTTGTACCTGCAGCCTGTAAAAATAACACAAAAGAAAGATTTGGAAAACTGGTTTGTTGCAAGTTGTGGAAGGTTTCCTCCCCCAACCCCCCACTTCTTTCTATCCTCCAATAAAGAACTTACAGGGCTCTGTCAAAAACCAGATTGTAGATTCGTGGAATTCTGCAGAAAGACAGCCGAGTTTACCCTCCACAGTCTGTGTACCTGCATCCGATCGTCACAGTTCATGCTGATAGCAGCAGGGACTTCAGGTGGGAAGGCAGTTTCAGAGAATCTTGTTCCAGAGAAAGAGAAAGGTCACTCCAGAAGGCACACATATAGTCTGCTTCACTTTGGATCATTTATATCTATAGCTACAGCCTAGAATGATCACTGTAATTCATTAAGTATGACCTGAACCATAAGGAAAAGATTAATTGATATTCATTATGTTCTGCTTACTGAAATGGGGAAGGCATTCTAATGTATTACAGAAACGAAAATGGTCAAAATAAAGTTTCACTTGATTATACCATGACTCACTCCACAAAGGATTTAAGGCCACATAAAGAGTTAAGTTTCTAGTAGGGAGAAAAATTAATTTATGGAGATCAATTTCGTGGCTCAGCCTATTCCAGGGAAGCTGGATAAATGAGGTAGTCCTTTTATAAAGACAACAGAAACAGCCGAAGCTCTTGTGCTGGCTTAACAAGGTGAATGAGCAGAGTGCATAATGGGATTCATTTGCAAAGTAATTTTTGCTTGGCTGGAGTGGTAAGCACAAAACAGACCAGCAGATGAGGACAGTAAGTGTTTTGGATCAGTTGTCAAGAGCTTAAAAGGGGTTCCAATTCAAGAGACATTTTATGGTGTGGAGAAGGGGACTAGTATCAAAATGATACTTGAACCAGGTGATTTTTAGTGGCTTGGATGTAATAGGAGGAGGGAGGGAACTTGGGGGAGCCTGCCAGGAAGCTGGATACTGTGGAAGGAGGTGTGAGTACTCTGGAGATGGCTGGCATCTGAGTTGCAACAAGTTCATTCAGAGAGTATTTGTTAGTGGTGTCTGACCCAGAGATTCAAGAAGTATTTGTTCTATTTTGCTTTCTTCCTGTACCCCTGGTAGGGATTGAGGATCAGGGAGACTTGCTGGTTTGGATAAAACTTTTTTTTTTTTTTTTTAATTCTTTTAAGATTCTTCTTTTGTAGGTTTCTTTATATTGTACAAGGCCTTCTTGGACCATAGTACAATCTGGTAGGGCCTTCATGAGTTAGTGTTATACCTCTGACATGTGAGGGTCCTAAAGTCCAGATCAAAGGGGCTGCAGATGCTGCCTAGGGAGGCTGGGGTGGGAGTGGGGTAGAGTTATGGCAGTGTGCACAGAAGCTCACAACAGCCTAGAATGCTTAGCTTCTAGGTTCCTAGAATTCATCAGAACCACTTCCTGTTATCCTCAGTCCTTGAGGGAGCTACTGACTTCTAGTCTCCTAGGGTGCCTGGCAGCCTGCAGTATTGCACTGAGACCAGCACCTAAAGGTTGTGTTTTTCTTTCCTGGGAAGAGCAAAGTCCTCAGTCCCAGCATTTTTCAGTCTTCCGTTAGTAGCTCATTTCTTATATTTTCCTGAATAAGTTTACAGTTTGTCACCATGAGTTACTTATTAACAACAGAAAATCACAGGCAAGGGACCAGTATAATCATTAGTTTCACAGAACCTCAAAGCACTTCTAAGTCATAAAGCAGCTTTGAAAACAATTTTGCCTTCCTAAGGTCCAGTTTTGAGTCATTCTTGCCCTTTGACATGACCACAAACTTGAGACTTGCTATTGCTTTCAATAACAACATGACCCCACTTGGGATCCCATGAGCACACTTGCACTGGTGTTGGTTTTGATCTGGTTTGGAAGCATTTCCATCCTGCTGAATGACTTCTGGACACAGACCTTATTTGACACTGACAAGAGTATAAACTAAGGGCAGATTTGCTTTGACAAGAGCAGATCTTGGGGCAAGAGTGCATCTGATTACCTATGCCACTCTGTCTTCCCAGTTGGTGAGTCCAAACTGTAACCACCCCACCTCCTCTTGAGACCTGGGGTGTCCCATGGATGCTTGTCAGGCCTAGGAGTGCATACCCACAGACCCTGAGAAGGCTTGAGACCTATGCACAGGGAGCCTACAGCCCTGGGGATGTAGGAGATAGTGGATTCTCAGCCTATGGATGGGCACATCCCTTGGCTCTGGATTCCCCTCAGCCATAGAGCAGGGTGCTGGGTGCTCTGAGTCCTGCCTAAAGGCAGTGCTAATAGCGGGGCACCTTGTGTTTCAAACACCTCAGTAATGAAGACTATTTGAAATATTTCCTCTGTGCAAATGACAGCTGTAATTGTCACCTCATGTTCTGTTCCTCATTCTCCTCTCTCCTTCCTATTCATCTCATGCTTGGGGTTGCTTCATAAAGCACAGGAGTCATGAAATTGACCCATGTCCTATGCTTGCTAAGGTAGCTCCAATAGTCAGCATGTTCCTCCCATTAGTGAAACTTCATGGAAGACCTAGTAAATTGATAGCTACTCTGTTGTGTGATTTTTGGCCACTGGCAGTTGGGGCCTCCCATCCTGCTCATCCTTGACAGTATCTCTCCTCTCCACTTTAAGTGCTTATTATCTACCCACAGGGCCCTCTGCCTACCTATTTATCCTTCTGACTCTGTGGGTCTTGGGCATGTTTGTGCCTTGTTATGCTGGTAGGTGGGAGGGTCTTAGGGATGCTCTCTGAAGTATATCTTTGTGGGGCACTATTTTGGAGAACCATCAGTCACTTAGAGGGCTTGTTAAAACATGTGGCCCTGCCCCTAGAGTTTCTAATTTGTGAAGTCTGTGATAGGCTCCAGTTGCATTTCCAGTGGAAAGTCATTGTTTTGGAGGAATACACTCTTAATGGTGAATCAGTGCATTTTTGAAATCAAGTATTTTGATGAAAGTTTGTGTGTGTGTGTGGGGGGGGGCGGGGGCAACACGGCATTAGCAGGACTGACAGTCCTGCTTCTTTGTGACTATGACTTCCTGAGAGGCTCAGGAATGTGCAGAGGCTGACTCTGCCCTCTCATAGACCTTCCCATGCCCTCTGGCATGTCAGCATTTGCAGGAGTTACATCCTCTGGGCCTTCCACAGCCAACTAGTCTGCAGTTTGGCCCTGGGACCCTGTAACAGACTGGGCAGTCCTCATTCACATAGTAACATATTATTATTAGCTAATGTTTAAGAGCTCTGTGATTTTCTTAATTTATGGAAGTGGAAATTGAGGCTTGACAGTATTTAATAATGTATTCAAAGCCTCTGACTAGTCTTAGTAGAGTCAGAGCTTGAACCTGAGTCCACCTGGCACCAGCCTGCTCTTGTCTTGACGTGCAGGCTGCTCTCCTCACAGGTTTGTTAGAATGGCCCAGACAACACACAGTAAAGATCTAAAATCCTTCATAGAAAAGAAATAACTAAGTTAAGACCATTCATTAGTGCTAGCTTGTTAATTTCCCAAACACAAGTGTTCTTCAATACCCAAGCCAGACAAGGTAGTGAGAGCGAAGCACAGTGCAGTGACTGGTGTGGAGGAGGGGTGTGGAACAGGACAGCCAAGCCATGAGCCCACTTTGAGCAAGGGGATGTGTGTTGAAAAGCTAATACACACAGACTTATCAAGCACACGAGGTTGCCTGTTGCATCCTAAGACTTTACTGGATCCCTGTGGAATTGCTGCAGAGGTGACTGCACTGTTAGCAAGCTATACTGATGACATAGGAAGGTGAGGCAGTCCACCCTGCGGAAGGGTCAATACAAAGTAGCCTACATCCAACTGGTACCTTTTATTGTCAGATTATACCTGTGTAGTGGAGACTTCCCAACCATTGTAGATAAGGAAGTGGAATTAGTAAATACTGTTGATTCTTCTCCAGACATAAGTGACTTTGTTTCAGTTAAAGTTTGAGTATTCTAAAACTGCAGAGACAGATTTATGTTGTTTTCCTTGAAAGATAAATTGGTAGGCATAGAAGTTAGGTCTGAAAGGGTTCACTAGAATCCAGTACAAAAACAAACCGCACCACTCACTTCAAGTATGGCATGACTTTTTTGTTTTATCTGAGATACGATCATTCTATGTAGCCTTATTGGCCTCAAAGGCTAGCACAGATCTCAAGATCTCCTACTTTAGCCTTCTGAATGCTAGAATCACAGGCTTGTGTTGTCACACTTTGTGTGTGTGTCTGTGTATCTATGTGTACGTGTGTTCCAGAGTGCAGTCAAATATTCGGATTAAACCCAGGGTCTTCCACATTTTAAACAAGTGCTCTACCATGAGATACAGCCCTGGCAGGCCATATGACATCTCTTATCTATGGGACAAATTAGGTAAGCCAGACTCTGCTGCCTGAGAGTGTTCAACAAATGATGGAGGAGGAGCCCTAAAGTGAGAAGAAAGCTGACAAGTTATATCATGTTACACCACATTCTCACAAGTCTTATGAGATTTAACCAATATCAACTGAGCACACTCAGCATGCTAGAGACTGTTCTAGGTGTCTACTGGACAGCATTGCTCCAAATGGATAAAACTGCCCTGAAGCAGCTTGTGTTGTAGTGAATGAAAACAAATAATTTAGTTTTTTTTAAAGCTTAAAGGAAATAGAAGTAGACATTTATTAAATCCCTGGAAAGGTTGAAATTTCTAAGATTAGAATCTATAGATGAAATCACAGGAAAATATCGTTAATATTGTCAGAGTAAACATTCTCCAAATGTTAAGATTATTTCTGGATTTACCATCATGAATTATTCCTTAGGATAATTCCCTGTAACATTAAAGTTTGTCTGAATTTTAAGATCTGTTCTCCAAATTATGTTTACCAGGTCATTTGGACACTTGCCATATTTTAGATATACACCAGTAGATTAATTTCTTCCTCAAAGTGCTTTCAAACTAAACAACGCAAACTGCCAAGATAAAGACTTAAATGAGCCCTCCTGTTTCTTGTGGAGGGAAAAGGAGTTCCTTGCTTGGGTCTGAACCCTGTTGTCTAGTTCTTTTCTCTTTGAGTGACATGGGTCCTTGACTTCAGGGTGTCTGTGACTCTCAAAGTTCTGTCAATACTTAGACTGGTTTTTTAAAATTAATTAATTAATTTCTGGAGTCATGAAGTTTATTTGACATCTCTGTGTAGAGATCTCATGGGTATTACAAATAACACATCTAAAATAACTCGTGGTCACCTGTGTGAAGTACCCTCCAGTTTCGTGCTTTGTTCCCACCCAGTCCATTTCACACAGTAGTGGACATCAGAAACAGTGGAGCTGTCCATGCCTTTGTTTATAATTTACTTCCTGTTTAATCCATCATGGCTTTTTATTGATTTTTTTTTCTTTCCCAAGTATACCCATTCTCATTATTAGCTGTAGTTACGTTCTATAAAGTTGCTGTGAACCCTGAATTAGTGAGCCATTATTGGTAGGGAAAATATAGGACTAATTTCCTGTGAGTTTTTGGTCATATTTTTAATTGACCTCTACATGACATCATTAACATTGGTGTTAAAAATTAGTTGGAAAAAAGTAACATTCATGTAATGATGTAATTTGGTACATACATTTGTATAACAATGTTTTTGTATGTTTCTGCTTACAGACAATTTTATTTTTACTTTTATTTATGTGCCTGTGTGTGTGTTCATGTGTGGGAGAGAGGGTGAGAGGGAGGAATGCACACATACATGCACACACACATATATGGGCATATGCATTCCATGGCTGTGTGGAGGTCAGAGGACAACTTTGGAGTTGTATTTTTTTCTTCTCCCTTTAAATGGGATTGAATTTATATCACCAGGTTTAGTGAGGTGCTTTAACTGCTGGGTTATCTTGCTGTTGACTAACACTGAACTCACATCCAACAGTGCTATAACTAAAGCCCAAATATGCTTATCAAGTGCATGCTTTTTCTCATAAGGAACAGCACATCTTATATCTTGAAGCTCATATGAACACCCATCACAGTGCTTAAAACTTTAACATTTTTAAACAGCAAAATCAACAAATAAAAAACCACAAAAAGACAAAAAAAAAAAAAAAAAAAAGTACCTATATGGTGTATAGGGCAGCAGTTCCTGATGTAAGAGCTGAAATAAGAAGCTAGAGCATCACTTTGCTGGGCTTCAACTAGGGACACATGAGGGCAGCATGGCCTCCCAGCTGTTCTGCTCTTGCATAGGAATGAGACAAAGTGCCCTAAGTATTGATTTTGGAGTTGCAAACCAGTTTTAGTGAACAGATGAATTTATATCACAGAATTCTGAGTAAGGAAGGTGGACTGTGACTTATGAACCAAATTCTCCCTACTGCTATATCTAGCCCGGGGCTGGCAAACTTTCTCTGTAAAGGGCCAGATAATATATCTCTTGGACTTTGGGCAACATTGCATGTACTGTAGTTGTCATGTGGAAGCAACAGAAAGGTTGGGCTATATTCTATTTGCAAAAGTATGCTTTGGGCTGAATTGGGCACCATTAACCTACCATACCCTGTTATTTTGACTGGCTTTGTGTATACATGTGTCTGTGCATGTGTGTGTGTGTGTGTGTGTGTGTGTGTGTGTATGCATGTATGTGCCTATGGTGAACGCTAAAGGTTGATGTCAGGTGTCTTGTGCAACTGTTCTGTTTTTTCAAAACAGTCTTTCACAGAACTCACTGATTGGCTGGACTGACTGGCCAGTAATCCTCAGGATCTGCCTGTTTCAGCTTCCCCAGCACTGGGGTTATTATGGGCATGTACTACTGCTCCCGTTTTATATGGATGCTGGGAACAAACTCTGGTCCTAGTGATTGTGCCACTAGCCTTTTACAGCCATCTCCCAGCCCCATGATCTAGCTTTCTAAATTGGCTCCTCATGGCTCTTCTTCTCCTCCTCTTCTTCCTCTTCTTCCGCTCCTCTTCCTCCTTTTCTTTCTCCTCTTCTCCTTTTAAAGTTTGTTTTGTTTATTTTGAGACAGGTCTTTCAACATAGTCCTGGCTGTTCTGAATCTTGTGATATAGACCAGGCTGGCTTCGAACTCACAGATATCTGCCTGTCCCATCTCCCAAGTGCTGGGATTAAAGGCCTGTGCCACCACACCCAGCTCTCATTCCCAATCTTGAGTCTCTCCAGCATTTCCCACAGTGATATTAAGTGAATATTAGATCCTGTCACTCTGCCACTTCAGATACTCAAGTGCTTCCCATCCACTTCAGTACAGTTCCACATTCTGAATAGCAGGTCACAGCACTCCCTACTTATTTGTCCAGTCCCCTCCTACTTGCCACATTTTGGCTGTTTCAGTTTTGTGGCTGTTCATGTGTTTGCTGCTCCCATGACATTATGTACAGTCTCTCTGCATGGAGTACCAGGCAAGTTCCTATTCACGCTGCAGTGAGAGTCCAAATGTTACTCCCTGCTCCTGACATTCCCCAGCCCTCATTGTCAATCACACGCTGATTTCCAACGTCAGAACACCCTATTTTGTTTTTTTGTTCATTTGTTCATTCATAACATAACGTTTTCGGGTATCACTGGTTTTGGGTGGCCTTGTTTTCCACTTTCTTCCTCCATGAGGCCGCAGGCTCTACTCGGAGAGGAGCATATTGTGACAGTCTTTGTGGTCTCCACCATATTATAGTTATGCACTACAGAGATGCTAAGTCAGTAGACAATCACACAATATAGGTGTGTTCACACACATTTTATATATTGCTGCAGTAGAGAAATGCAGTGCTGATTCCAAACGAAAATTACCGTGTCTGTGGTTGTGAAGGTGTGCCTTTATTGTCAGAGGGCAATTCTGAGGCAGATGCTCTGCCATCATGCCTATCTGGTAAGCGTTCTCTGCCAGACAGGAGTGCTGTGTGAAGTCTGGCGAGGTTTTCAGGTGGGGACGTGGAGGTGAAGTATTTCTTGTGGAGGCATTTCAGCTGGCCCTGTGAAAATTGACTCTGCTCCACTTTATCCCTCTTAGACCTCAACTGGTAGATGTTTTATTTTTATTGAAATCCTACCATCTAGGAAAAAAAAATCTTTGATTTGTCAGAGAATGATCTAAACAATGGTGTTCCAATATGGAGATTATTCTTTCATTCCAAGAATCCTGCATGCCACCAGGAAGATAATCATCTTTCAGATGGGCTTTTATAGGTTAATGGGTATCTTGAAGCTTTATTTAACTCCTTTGAAACACTCTGCAGTATAGAACATTAGAAAATAAGCAATAAGCATACAACGCGTGTTTCTCCCTGCTGCAACAGATTTCCTCATGCTTTTAAAATATCGTTCTTCCTAGATATTACTATAGATAGACTTTTCAGGTCTTTCTCTATAAATAGAAATATGAAAAAAAATTTAAATTAAATAATGTTAGTCATTTTATAATCTTTTTTCTTGCTAATTTTATATTTCAGCGAAGCTTATCTTATTTAATCATTTGTTCATACTGGATTTCCATAATTGAAATGACTTTTGAATCTGACACACTGATCAGCATTCACTACAGGTGGATGTCCTGTGTCTGGTTGTAAACTTCCATATAGTCCCTTAGCTCTGGGCAATCGATAGACTCTTACACCTGCCAGGTGACTAGGTTGAGGTTTCTCTAGAGGGGATAAGCGTATTTCTTTATTCTCTAATTTCCTATGCCTAAGGTTTTCTTAGGTTCAGGTTGGCTGGAATGCACCAGAGCTGGTTCCTTAGTTTTGCTCAAAAAGATCCACAGTTGGCAATGCCCGGTTGTACCACACTCTACACTCACAGCAATACATTGAGATACTTATTTGCCTGAGATGCCACCCACACTATCTGAGGTTAAACTTTTGGAGCTTTGTTGATAAACTTTTGGATACTTAACATTTCCATTTAGTTTTAATTTATATTTCTTTTATCATAAATAAATAAGATTATGTTTTCATATATTTAACTGGCATTTTATATTTGTTTTATGTAAATTGTATTCTGAACTTTACACATTGTTTCAATATTTTGTTGATCCTTTCTTATTTCTAATAGTTCTTTATATATTGTATTTGAAGTAAGTTGTAAAAATCTTTTTCTAATTGGTCATGATGTTTAGTCCATCTCTTTAATGTAATCGAATATATCTTTTTAAAAATAGCTTTGATATTTTGATTCAGAGTTAGACCTTTTGTGTGTCTTGTTTTAAGTTCCTTTTGGACATTATTGAAATCTATTTTTTTCCATTTATATGTTGCTTTTTTTGTTTTTTGGTTTTTTTTTTTTAAACTAGGATAGTATGTGTCCTGAGGTTTGAATATAGCTTTACATTTTCCCAGTACTCAGTTGTCCCAACCCCATTGCTAAAGGTTTTTCTTCTTGACATGTTATCATAATGTCTTAACATCCTGTAAGTTTGGGGTTCTGCCTTTGGACTCTGTGTGTTTCCACCAGTTGGTGATGACTGAAGCCTGAGGCTTTTAGTGTCTGAAGGGACTAGTTCTCTCTCATTGTGCTTCCTCTTCAGAGGATTACTGGCTATTCTCCGTGTTTGTTTTTCCATTAAAACTTTAGAATCGATGTAACTTGATTCCAGGAAAAAATAAGCCTGTCTGTTAACCTTTCCATTGGGATCACATTAAATTCATAAAGTTCTTAGGAGGGACCAATGTCTTTCTGAAGTTGAGTCTTCCTAGCTAATGCCTTTTTCCCTGTGTGTTCTTTCTTGTGTACTTTAGTAACTTTGAAAGTTTTATTTTTATAGGCTTTGTAACTTTTGATCTACTTCTTGCAAATAAAGAGGCTTTTTTATTCTAACTGATTATTTTCATAACTAGACTGTTGATTTCTAACTGTGTTTCTGACAGCTTTATTGAGATTCACACAAATTGCTTTTGTAAACTATATAGTTAAATGAATTTTAGTCTATACACAGAATTTTGTGTCTTAACTACTTCGAGTTTTTACATTTTCCTCATTCCCAGAAGGAACCCTGTACTCATTAGTATTCCTTTTTCATTCTCCCCTCCTCCTATTCCTCTTCTTCTTCCTCTTCTTCTTCTTCCTTCTCCTCCTCCTTCTGGAAACCACTAGTCTGCTTGGTGTTCTGGACATTTCTTATAAATGGAATCATAAAGTGTGTGGTCTCTTGCAGCTGGCTCTTTTCACTTAGCATGATGTTCTTGGGCATTGCCCATGTTGTAGCATGTGTTTACATTTTATGCTAGCTATTCTTACGTGTGATGATATCTCATTGTGAGTAGCTGTGTTTCCCCCCATGGTTCCTCTATATATTAATTCTTACTTGTAGTTCACATTGGTGAGATTTCATAAGAGCAGAGAAAAGGCTTTCAATTCTAAAACCACAATGTTGACACAATGTCTGGCAAATATTTGGTATTTAATAAATGCTTATTGAGTCAGTGATTGGATCTGTTATGTTTCTAGGCCACCTCTACTTTTTAAAGTTAAAATCTGTTTTAGTACATATAAATTAATTTCTGTTTTTCCCCAGGCAAAACATAATTAGAGGGAGGGTTGTTTTTCTCCTCTTGGAAAGTCATGTGTTATATCCAACAGCCTGGCAAAAGTAATTTTGTATGATGTATGGTCTGTGATAATCAACGTTACTTTTTCTTACATTAAAACAAATGACTGTGAGTTGCTGGTACATATGTCTAAGAGTCTCATTATCTTTTCAGGAGGATGGTTTTTACCACTAGTAGACTATGGCTGTTGAAAAAGCTGCTAGCAAATAAAAAACAAAAGAGAGAAATTGGGTGAAAGTATTGTTCTAGGGTTTGGAATAGGGATTGTTTAATGAGCTTGATCAGCTTATATGTGTTTAAGAAGAAGTCCTAAGCTTACCAAGAACTGTGTTTCAAAACCTTTTCCTAAATTTATTTTGTAAGGTGTTTATAGAAAAAAGTGATGCCAGTTAAGATTTAGTTGTAAAGCTGGATGGTGGTGGCACAGGTCTTTAATCCTAGTACTTGGGTGGCAGAAGCAGGTGGATCTCTGACTTCCAGGCCAGAACTGGCTGCTCTTCCAGAGGACCTGGGTTGGGATCCCTGCACCCCTGTGGTAGCTCACAACCACCTGTAACTTTAAACCCAGGGGATTTGTTGTCATCTTCTGGCTTGCATGCCCATGTATAAGCAAAATACTCATATACATGAAAATAAAAATTAAAGAATATATGAGAGCATTATCTGATACACGATACACATGGTGGGTAGGAGGCATATTGTAATTCCATTTATCTTCCACGCACATCTTTAAGACTTCATAACTGAAATACATATGGTTTGTAAGGAAAGGGAAATAATTAAATGTCAGAAAAATAATACTTTTTAAAAATATAAATATTTCGAAGATGTTTTAATTAGGTCAGATTATATGTGTGGAGAGGTTGGCAGAGAGTTTTGGATATAGTCCAAAGATTTAGAGATTATTATACATTAGGCATGTTTGCATTGGAATAGGAAAGAGAGGGAAAGAGGGAGGAAGGGAGCAACAGAAGGAAGGAAGAAGAGAGAAGTAGAGATTGACTAATTGATCATTCATTGGTTAAGTGAAACAAATTGAATTTTCCAAAGTGACTTGGCCTGAAGATGGCAAAAGTAAACCATGGTTCATGCATTTACTGTAAGAAAATACCTGTCTGAAAGGAACAAGGACAGAAGTAATAGTTGAAAGGTCAGATAGATAAAAAAGATTAGCTGTGGGTCTAACTTGAACCAAGGGTTTGAAAGGCACAGGAAGCAGATCTCATTAGATGAACTGGGGCTGCATGCTGAAATCTATTAGCATCAGCCCTGAGGACAAGCTTTGTTTGGTCCTGGATGTGTTCAAGATGAGTGAGCACCTTTGGATGCACAAAGTAGCTGGTGGACTAGGTGACCTTTATAGATTCTTGGGAAGATGGCCTCATAGTTAGGACTGTGCAGTGTGCCACTGCAAGGAGGATAGGAAGAAGTAGGAAAGAGTCATGATTCCCTTGTTGGATAGGCACATCTGCTTAGAGATCAGCGGGGTGGGAGAAAGCTGTTGCTCTGCTTTGGGTTTTATGTACTTCTTATTAGATTGTTGGGTGAGGTGCCTTTATCTTTAAGGAACAAAAATCAAATTCTGAGTGTTAACATAAAGGAAAGTTCACTGCCTCACTTCCAACAAGGTCTGAGGAGGTCGATTCTGGGTTTGTTTATAAAGAACTAATAGGCTGTCGAGGTGGCTCAGTATGCAAAAGCACTCTCAAACCTATGACCTGAATATAGTCCTTGCAACTCACATAAAGGAGGGAACCAACTCCACAGAATTGTCTTCTGATATCCACACTGTGGTACTCATTTGTCCCTATACATATCCCCCCCAATCACACATAATAATAATAATAATAATAATAATAATAATAATAATAGTAATAATAGTAATAATTTGAGATGTCTCACTATGTACTGTGTAGCCCTGGTTGACCTGGAACTCACTATATAGACCAGACTACCCTCAAAACTCAGAGTTCTGTCTGCCTCTGCCTCCTTAGTGCTGGTTTAGAGGGATGCGCCACCACATCTGGCCATAATAAAAAAAAATTTCTATTAAAAAAAACAAAACAAAATAAAGCACCAGCACTCTTTCCAGTCTTCTTCAGCATCCAAGATGTGTTCAGAAGATAGCTGCTGCCATTTCAGGTGTCACATCCAAACCCAATGATGACATAGGAGAGAGGAGTTCTTTCTAGTTAGTCCTTTTTACAAGCAAGAACCCTTTTTCTAGAAGCTTTCTGCAGACTCTCCTTCATATCTCTTAGCCAATATGGTATTACATATCAGTCCCTAAGCCAGGCAATAATAGCAAAGGAGTGGGTTCAAAGTAATCAGACTGTACATCCCCAGTGCTGGGAGCACCTGTCTGATCCAGCTGTCCATCTCCAAGGCCAGCTGTTCTTGCATAGTTGGGTACATCTGTGCCTTGATCCTATCATCCATGTGCATTATCCATTTCTAATCAAAGATTTATAGAC
This sequence comes from Arvicanthis niloticus, assembly GCF_011762505.2. NCBI lineage: Eukaryota > Metazoa > Chordata > Mammalia > Rodentia > Muridae > Arvicanthis > Arvicanthis niloticus. The sequence continues at coordinate 24,695,513 of NC_047672.1, forward strand.
TTCTACATGACTTTAAGTCACCCATATTTCCTATCCAGGGCAGTGAGAGTGTTTGGCCCTCTCTGGTTTTGGAACACCATCATTGTTTTCCTTTCACACCTTTGCCTTCTTCCCTAGGAAATCTATCTATGGGCAAATCCAAAGAGAGGATTTGCCCACACCCCTGACATATATACACATACACATACACATACACATCAAACATAGTCTTGTTATGTGATGTGGGATGACCTCAAACATGAGATTCTTCTATTCAGCCTCCCAAGTGTTAAAATTATAGGTGTGTAGTACCATAACTGGCTAATTTTTAGAAAATTGAAGTTCCTGTTTGTTAGTTTCTTCAGTGCTGGGAGTCAAACCCCTTGGGCTTTGTATTAATAAACAAATAATCTACTAGTGAACTTCAGCCACAGCCCTCTATATAACCCAGGAATAGCTAAGATTTTATTAGCATGCGTGCTGTGTGACTGTACATGCCTGCATATATGTGTATGTTCTTACCTGACTTGTTTTTGATGGAGCTGGTTTTCTTGCTCTATACATAGTTCTCTTCCTTTTATCTTGATAGTTTTAACTGTTTTTGTGAGAGAATGTATCTGAAGTGTGTGGTTTTAGTTCTTCCTCAATGTCTTCAAAATGGTCTGGACATACTGAGCTGTGCTCTCCACTGACATGCAAGGTTTTGAGTCGCCTATTTTCCTTATACTAAGCTAGATAATATTTGCAGGTCATCTATTGTTTGTGCACCTTCCATCACAGGAGATTTAGATAAAATAATTAGCATTCTTCAAATGGTTCTGTAATTAAGGGACAAGGGCTTGAAGGACAGGTTCTTTTTTTTTTTTCTTTTCCTTCAGACCTGACTGCTTAACAGTATGCTCCCCCAATCATCTTTCTAAGGGTATCTCTTAGGCAAACAAAGATTTGAGGTAACCAGGACTATCCTGAATCTGCAGAGAGCAGCCTACGGCCTTGAGCTTTCCCCTGGTCTGTTTCCATGTCTGGCTCCTGTGTGGCTCCTGCCTTTGAAGTCAGGTGGAAGCCAACAGGTGAGGCTGTTGCCCTCTTTCTCTTTGGTTATTCTGTTGTAACCTTTAGTCTAGGAAAAATGCCAGTCTTCGTTTCCAAGAATCATATCTCCCTAAATGGGGCAATCTGCTTTAAATGCCTTTTCCACTGGCGCCTTCCCCATCTCACAGTTGGCATAGTTAAAGGGACAGGTGCACTTTAATGTTTTTTAAAAACTATTTGTACTGTACTGGATTAGGGTGTGTGGCCCAGCGCCTGTTGGGGTTCATGTCCATGCTACACATGTGCAGAAATACCCAGTTCTTCACACTGCAGTCATGTCACAGGCTTTAAGAGACAGTGGGTCTCTAGATGCTTTACTCTTGGGTCCCACATATCTAACATACTTCATCTCCTGCCCCCTTCCTCTTCTGCTCCATCCAGTCAGCTATCTGTGTGTCCATCTGTCTATCCGTCTGTCTCTGAGCAAGTGGGCTATGATGGTACATAAACCTTTATCTATCTTTCTTGTTGGAAAAACTTATATGCTGTGTTGAAACATACTCTTTCTGTATGGTCCCAGGAGAGGGTTTTCTCTGTCACTCATGATCTTGGTATCATTCTTGTTTCTCCCTCCTCTGGTATTTATGCTGTGGGTATGTGCCATGCTGCTGTTCATCCTTAGAGTTCCTGCTGCTCTCAGTGAACAGTATGGCATGTAGGAAGTCTCTAGTGATTACTGTCTTCCCTGATTACAGTATGGCTACCTGGCCAGCTCCTTCTATTGAGCTCCTTGAGAAGCTGGCTTTTTAATTACTTCAGCTTCAGCCAGTCTTTTTAAAGGGCATTCTGGTACCTCTGTTGCCCTCTGCTCCACAGAGGCAGCTAGCTTCTGTTACTTTACTTTCTGGAGCCAGTGCATTGAGGCACACTGTACGTAAATTCTGATGTTAGTTGTTCAGCTGAGAACAAACTAGTGAACCCACAGTGCCCTCCTGAGTAACTTTAAAGAGTCACAGAAGATTCTTGGACAGATACACACCTGTGCCCAAGTTGAGAGACTGATCTATGGTGGGACCTGCCCTTGGAGTTTGTTTCATGGTAATAAGGACAAATTGTGCAATAAAATAATACACTTGTTTCTGTCCTGTTTATCACCTGAGTCCACTATGATTTGAGGTTTGATGTGTATAGCTCTGGCTGATAGCAGTTCATTGAATGAGTATGGGAAATTTAGGAATGGAACTGGAAATTTTGGTGAAATTTTGCAGCAAGACAGGTGCTTCAGCATACTGTATTGCTTTGATTGTCTTCTGCTGCATCTGATAAAGTAGGCAGAGAAGCAGGATGTGCTTCCCAGAAGCTGACATTGGAGAAGTCTGCCCTCAAAAAGAAAAGAAGTCTGAGGGATCAAGTAGTAGACGCAATGGGCCAAGACCCAAGAAATGTACTTCATAGCTTTCTGAATGAGTTTGGTTTTCAGTTTCTTAGAAGGGATGTGCCATGACTTGGTGCAGAAGAGAGAGAGAGCTGGTGGAAAAGTTACATGTAGACAACTCAAGTAATAAGCAGGCATGAGGTAGAGGCGGTACAGTTGGGGGAGGATTACAGAGTCCAGCAGGTGAGGGTGACTAGAATATTAAAAGTGTATTGTTTTATTTGCCAGGAATAAGGAAGTTTGAAGAGTGGTTCTGTGCTCTATTGCATCTTTGATATTTTTTGAATATCTAGGTCAGTGTTCTCTAGGTAGCAAGAAGAGGGTACACATAAGGGGTGGCACAGGGGCAGCAGGGAGATGCTATAGGCAGCTTGGCGTTCAGTTGTTGTTGAGCCATAGGCATATCTGTACATGTGTTGTGTGCATGTGTGTCTAGTATGTCTCTTTAAGAAGAAGGCTGTTATGCCTTGTGATACATGCTTCTTTTTTTTTTTTTTTTTTTAGACAGGGTTTCTCTGTGTAGCCCTGGCTGTACTGGAACTCACTCTGTAGACCAGGCTGGCCTCGAACTCAGAAATCCGTCTGCCTCTGCCTCCCAAATGCTGGGATTAAAGGCGTGCGCCACCACTACCCGGAGTGATGCATGCTTTTAATCCTCTCCCAGGAGGCTGAGGCAAGCAAAGTAGGTGGATCTCTGTAAGTCTGGGACCACCCAGTCCACACAGCGAATTCCAGTCTAGCAGGAACTATATGGCCAGAACTTGTCTCAAAGAAGAAAGCCAGTTAACTGAGGCAAAATGCTGGTGGCTTGTGAGCCATTACAATTACAGATACAAAGGTTCCTTTCTAATCCTGAGGGGATAGGAGTATACTCTGAAATGGGGCAGTCAAGCATTCTGCCCAGGCTGCCTGCTTTCTTTCCTTCTTCCCTCCTTCTCTTCTTCACTTTCTTCCTTCTTTTTGAATTCTTTTATAGAAAAATGAGAGCCTTTTGCATGTAGTATTTACTAGAGATGAACTTCTTAGGTTCACCTCCATGTTCTGGGTAGAACCTGGAGAAAGCATCTCAGAGGAGCCTTCTGAAGAGTGATAAGGCTCTGGCAGCGTCTGCCTTCTCTAGCCTCCTGTTGCTTCTCATTCCTAGCTCTCAAGGTGTACAGTTTTGTGGCAGTGCCCTGTTATGGAACAAATTAGTATGTATGAGTTGGTTCAACATTTCCATGTTTATCTCCCCATTCATCCATTCATCAAATAAGGAACCCCTTCCTGAAGGCTCTACATGTTCTCTTCTCTCTTCTTGTAGGGTAGGCTTGTGTCACATGCCTAGCTTGGATCAGTTATTCACAAACACACAATGATTTGCTTAGGCTAACCAGGACTGGCTCTGCAGTCAGGATCAAGTCAGGTTCTGTCAGGTAAGGAAGAGAGAATGACTGTCAGATAGGCAACTCTGAGCATCTGCTTTAACATGTTAATTTTAAAATAGTTTCTCTGGCTATGGAATGCATTTTCTAAATTTGGCCTTATTTACTATGGTGATTATTTTAATTGAGTTTTAGTCAATTAATTATACCATACTTTTTTCTGTTAAGTTTTGACTTGTTTTACAGTGTGTCTCCATGTGCTGTTATGCACAACACAGAAAAAGAATTTAGGAAAATGATCATAATAAATACAGTTATAGTAGTTTAAAGATACGAGGGCCAAGAGTCTCAGACAAGCAGACTGTACAGACGTCTAGCTGAGCCTCATGTGGTCTTGGATCTTCATGGCAGTAGAGATAAAGAGCTGGTGTGGTGAATGCTGTAAAATTTACTTTTATTGAAGACATGTCAGCCACTCAAGAAAAGCAAGGGGCTGGAGAGATAGCTCAGCAATTAAAAGCACTGGTTGTTCCAGAGGACCCAAGTTCAATTCCTAGCATCCACATGGCAGGCCACAACCTTCTTTAACTCTAGTTGTAGAGGATTTAATACCTCTTCTGACCTCCAAGGGCAATGCATGCACATGGTGCACAAACATGAATGCAGACAAAAGACATACACATGAAATAAAAAATAAATTCTATATTTGAAACAAAAAGAAAAGCAAGGATTTCTTTAGCTCATCTTCACTGTATTTTGTATGAGAACCTTAATCTGGGAAGTAGTAAGTGCAACATTGCATAAGATATTTAGTGTCTTCCTGGCAAATAAAAAACCAGAGTGTATCTCTTTTGTAGAGTTTTTATTGAAAATTCAAGATATAACATCAAGATGTACCTCAGCAAATTTCATATTCTGGAACTTGGAAATCATAGGTCTGAATGCTTATCTTTGGTGTTCTGCTGGTGGCGGGCCATGCACTAGGGCCCCACTTACTCTTCACGATTGCCTCATATCTGTCACACAGTTCTCACTAGAACTAGAGACTATATGTGTATGCACAGGTGTATTGATTTCTAGTACTGTATGAGAATGCATCTGAAGAGATGATTTGAAGTGATGTTCCATTGCTCACCATGCTACTGGCCAGCTCACTGGTGTAGTTTAGGAATCGACCTGCTAAGGTTGACATCTGTAGGAATTAAGGCCTCTATTTGAAACACTCACAGAGGAGAGTTCTATTTTTGTAAATAGGATAATTGGGTGGAAAACTGTGCTAATGTCTATCTTTAACCACTCCTGGGATGAAGTCTAACTGTTAAAGCCATGGAGCCATAACTAAGATGCCTTGTTGTCATCTCTATACAGGCCAAGTATTTAAAGGAGTACAGAAGTCAAAAGCTAGATTGTTGGGTTGAGCATAGGGTGAGCAAGGGTGGGAATGAACAGGGAGCCAAAGGCAGCTAAGTCAGGGGATACCAGTGCTCCAAGCTGATGTGAATCTTACTCAGAAGAGACATGGAAGAAGGTTTCAGGGAATGTCAGAGGAGAAGTGATTGTATCCTGACAAGTACTTACCAAATCTAAATGAGTTTTGATGATCTTCAGTCTGAGTAAGGGTTTGGAGAATGACCAGTGCTAGCTAGCACAGTGTGAACCATTACACAGCATAGACAGAAGAGGAAGGGATGGGGTCAGTGGGAAGAGGCATTTATAGCCTTGCTGCTGTGCCCAAGTACCATTCCTCTGCTGATCTCCTTTGAGAATGTCAGAAAATGGTTAGGATGTGGCTTTGCACCCAGAGACTTGGTTCTAGGCTCTCAGCTTGTTTCCTCATTCAGAACATTGGACAAAATGATGTTTGTCCAACATCTTTCTTCCTATAAATATGAAAGAGGATCGAAACTAGACTTTCTACTACCTAGTGTGCACTGGTCTTCCCTGTTACCTGACATCATCTTTCCCTTAGCCCTTATGACTCAATGAGTGTGCCATGCACCAAAGCAGCTCTGACAGAGGTGCCATCAGAGAAGATACACAAGACATCAAGAAAAGCAAGCATTTCTTTAGCTCTTTTCAGTTGATTCGGACAGTCAGCAGGATGGTCAATGTCCCTGCAGCAGAAGAATCTTAAACCATCCCAGCTCTTTCCTCCTGTCCTCCTTGGAAGCTTATTGCATAAATAACACCTGGTGCTCACTCTACTGGTGGTGAGTTTCTGTCTCTTATGACCTTGTGGGCTGAGCTCAGGCAAGTGCTTTACATGAGCATTGTGACAAATGCCTCCCTGTGCCTCAGGGGAGATGTCTCCCACTTGTGGTTCATTTACTTGCTTAGAGACTATCCATGTCCCATGATGGGGCTCCAGGAGACAAATATAGAGGGACACACCACCACTGTGACTGTTGGTAGGGATAGTTTTTCTTTCACTTTTGTCCACGTCCAGGTTTTGGTTTTTGGACCTTGTTAAATAAAACTAGTGTAATAGGCTCGAGTTTGCTTGATGCATAATGGAAATAGCCTTATGTGGCGTAAGCTTCTGCCTGGGGTCACCACCTGCTCCTGCAAGGCTGAGTAGCCGATAATTTCGTACAGTTCTTTTCATATTAATAGAATAATAGAAGGCAGATGGCATGCCAGGAGGAATGCTTTTTCTTTTAGGCTTTGAGGGCCTGTTATGGGGCAAATTGCACCCCTCCCCCAGTTCATATGCTAAAGTCCTGACTCCCTGCACTTCAGATTCTGACCTTATTTGGAAATACGGTTGTTGCAGATGCAATTATGTTAAGATGAGGTCACACTGAACCAGGGTAGGCCCCTAATCCAATATGACTGGTGTCCTCATAAAGGGAGAAATTTGGGCACAGACACACCCACAGGGAAAATGTTACATGAACATGAAGGCAGACATTGGGGTAATAAATCTATTCACCAATGAGCATCAAATATTGTCATCAACCCCCAAACACTGGGAGAGAGGCCTAGTTCAGTATCCCTGTCAGCCTCAGAAGGAACAAGCCTGCCAGCACCTTGATCTTGAACTTTTAGCCTCCACATCTGTCAGGCAGTAAACTTGTTGCTTAAGTCACCCAGTTCTTAGTACTGTTTGTTGCAGCCTTTGCAGACTAATACCAGATCCCTGGAGAAATAGTAATTTGCAAACTCCAGAAGAGAAAAGAGAACCCCTGATGTGCCCTGCAGCCTGGGAGTCTGGGTATAAGGCAAAGGTTTCAGGAAGGAGAAAGGAGTAACCCAGACTAACAGAACAACTTAGGAAGAATACTTGAGGTGACCTTTCACCTCATTACAGAAATCAGTATGGTTTGTTAGAGATGGAAATACATTTTCTTTAAGACCACAAGGAACAGAGTTTTTAAGCGAGTGAATGAGTGAATTTTTAAAGCACAGGCAGGCTTTGTAGCTTTGGCTGGCTTTGAACTTGAGATCTCTTCTTACCTCAGCCTCTAGGATTACAGAGGTTTGCTACCAGACCTGGCTAGTTTTGTTTTGTTTTTAAATTGACCACCTATAGTTTAAATGTTACCATCTGGAATACTAACTAATCTAAAAGAGCTTTCTGCAGAGATAGAAGTCTGGTTTCTATAGTTTCAAGTACAGTACCCATTTACCATCAAAGTGCTTAGAAATAATGTGGCTACTGAAGCCAAGGGACATTTGTGTTTTATTTAACTTAAGAGTAGCCACTGATGGCTAATGAGTACTGTCTTAGGTGTTGCAGATCTAGAACATAAGAATAGCACTGGCATAAAGCCAAGGAGAACTCCCAGGGTGCTTGAACCCTTTATGGGGCTCCTGGGAAGGTCACCTAGGCTTAGCCATGCCTGGCATGCATGTGGAATTGCCCTCGGGTGCAGGAGAGTGGGAAGGAAAGGAAACAACACAAGCAACTTTTCTCAGTGTTTCACTAAAACAATGCTTAACGGGGCTTTGCTGTTCCTCTTCTAAGCCCAAGTTGTTTTGTGCAGCTTAGTATTTCATAGAAATATGAAATAAAGTGGCAGACGGAAGGAGTGAGGCAGCAAGTGTGTGGTGTAGGTTTCTTTTCATGTTTTCTGTGCCAGCCACTGCTGGGCTTTGAGGAGTCTCTGGTGCCAGCATTAGAAAGGTGAGGGTCTTCAGCTAGACCACTTTTCAGAAGATAGAAAGGTTCACGTGGCCTCTGCTATAAGATTTACTAATCTGGAGTTGAGCTGAAGCTCAGCCCTCAGCCCTGGCTGGGTCTGCCTTTGTCTCTGTTGTGCACCCCCACCCCATAAGCTCAAGAAGCTGCTGCACTAACTGCATGTGGGATATTTCAGAATCCAAAATGGAACCCCAACTGGGCATCATTAGATGCAGTTTCACACTGAAAAAGAATGAGTCCTTGTGACTGTTCTGGCCATCCTGGACAAATGACTGTTGTCATTGTATCACTACTGGCTCTGGCTCAGTGCCCAGTATAATTTAAAAATTGCTTCTTTTTCCAGCTCTACATAGTTATCATTTCTGATTCATAGAGAAACAAATAGCTTCTCAAGCCTTATATTTTCTCTGAACCCTGAGACCAGCCAGTGTCATGTAGAAATGCTGTGTATTAAAGAGGGACCTGCTCTCCTTTGGCTCCATCCCTCTCTGGCAGACTAGACTGTAGGCAGCAGAGGAGGTGGCTTGGAAGGCACTGGAGGAGATGATGTTCAGCCAGAATCACTGGGTCTTGGGTAGAGCAGAAGTTTTAGTTCTAGAAGAGGTTAGGAAAGGAGAAAAGGTTGAAGAAAAGCTGTTTTCAACTTTAGCAGCTTTGGTCCTGAGAACTCATGCTGGGGGACCTGAGAGATACCAATATAGGACAGTAGCTGATAGACAGTAGCTAGTACTTATCTGGTTACTGCTTGCAGTGTGCCAGGAGGGTTCCAAGCATTGTGTCTGCTTTACTTACATTACTCTACTTAAGAACAAGCTCTGTCTTCTCTAAGGATTTATCAACTCACTGCAGACAGGATTAAACAAAGCAACAAAAAACATGAAGTGATGCCAAGTAATATACAGTGAGTACAATTAGAGAGACAAAGAGAAAGCACTGAGGTCCCAGATATATATCCCGGAGAATGCTCTGTTTAGTGTTTGAAGGATAGCTTTGGTTTGAACAGTGGAGCCTGAATTTGCCTCAAATGGTCATAGGACAGTGGATATCCAACCTGTCATGAATGGACCAAGTTTTCACTACAGGGTTTCTCACTTGAATGTAGTTAGTTGACTGGAGTAGCCATCACAGGTGGAGTGTTCAAAGGGATTCTACAAAAATACAAAAATAATGAATAATTTGCAGGTGCAGTTGGCAGCCCCAGTGTCTCCATGTGCCTTTCTGTCCCAGCAGGATGCACACACAGGGAGGCCCTCAACCCCATCTACCCTGTGCTCCCGGGGTTTCCTTTGCTTTAATAACTTTGCTGTCACCTGTTTGCATGAGGTCATCCATCTCTTTTGTTTAAATAGTTCTGGCTATAACTTGCAGGGTCATGTCTGATTGTTGGCAAGATTGGCTTTTGGGTAGAACAAACATTTATTGGGTCTACAGGACTCTTTCTATAGTGAACAACAGGTACTGGAATAGGTAGGATCTCGGTGTCAAAGGGCCTCAGACTTATCTGGGAATTGAGGTTGAAGGGAGCCAGATGAGAAAGGTAAGCCTGGGCAACCAACTTGGACCCTTGGAGAACCAGGGTAGTGGTGATGGTAGAAAGGGAAAATGACAGGAAGAGCAGGCTTGTGGAATGTGGGGACTTAGTGCTTGATTTGGAACATTTTGAGTGGTCTACTAGTGGGTGCTTGGAGACAAGGCTGGCCCATTTCAAGGGTGCGGAAGGCCTGGTGAGCAGTGAACTTTGGCTCTCTTTAGTCCTTAACTAATTGCAGAGAGCAATACAGCTGCTTTGGTGACACAAGAGGGTGGGTGTGCCTACCAGTCTTGCCACTTTGGTTGGACCAGTCAGTCAGTTTAGTACTTTCTTATTCATCTGGAAAGAGAAGGGATTTGGCAAGAATGGCCTTTAATGTGACTTCTAACACTCACATTTTATATTGCTCAGTGACCCTTCATCTAGGGAGTGATCTTTTTTTCCAGAGAGCCATTCCATAGTTGCTAGTTAGCCTATTATCTCAGCAAGAAGAAGCACGGTAAGGTAGGTGGAATGTGGCCTCAGGAGTTGGCAAAGCTATTTTAAATCCACCCTGTCTGTGTGTCCATCTGTCCACAATGTAGCTCTGTTGTAGCCCTTGACAATTATTTATTCCTCACCAATTCTCAAGTGTCCTCATGTGTAAAATGGGGGATGACCTGAATTTCCGGGTCATTGGCGATAATGTGTACCAAGCACTATAGCAATTTCCCCTTATCCACAGAGGACCCAGGATTTCAAGACTAATAGATGCCTGAAAGTGCAGACAGCTCTGATGATGCTTCTCCTACGTGCAAGCCATGTGATAATGATAAGAGGCTACTAGTGATAACCAATAATAAAATAATTTTAACAGTATGCTGTAATAAAGATAACATGAATGCAGTCTTTCTTTCTCTCAAAATATCACTCTATCATATCTGCAACATGAGATTATTATTATTTACCTGATGAGTTTGCCGAGGTAAATAAATGTCTCTTTGTTGTAGCATTATAGGGACATTCATGTTGGCTACAGTGCTTGCCATGTGACTGAAGAGCAGATACTATATACCACGTAGAATATTGACCAAAGAACTGAAACAGGACAACTCAATTTTGTCATGTTTGAAATAATGTACAACTTAAGCCTTATGAATTGCTTCTTTCTGTAATTTTATGTTTAATATTTTCATATCTTGGTACAACATAGAGGGCTAAATTTATGGAAGCAGAACAGTAGACTGGGAGCGCTGCTGTTGTAGCCTATCTTTTAAAACAGTTTTGTTTTTTAAAGATCTATTTATTTACTTACTTATTTATTTTATGTATATGAATACACTGTCTTCAGACACACCAGAAGAGGGCATCAAATCCCATTACACATGGTTGTGAGCTACCATATGATTACTGGGAATTAAACTTAGGACCCCTGGAAGAGCAGTCAGTGCTCTTAACCACTGAGCCATCTCTCCAGCCCTTAAAACAGTTTTATTGAGATCTAATTCATATACCATGAAGTTCACCCTTTTGAAGTATACTGTAAACATATTTGTTATTAGACTATTCACATAGGTGCACTTCATTAGTGTCTAATTCTGAACATTTCCATCATCATTCCCCTGAAGAAATCTCATCTCCATGTTACTTCCCATTAACTGCTTTGTGTATTTGTCCTGAACTTTGTATGTAAACAGAAGTGTAGCCTTCTGTGTCTGGCTTGTTTTCCTTTGCACAATATTGTCAGTTTCCCCTATATTATAGTATATATCAGTGCTTTCTTGCAAATAATACTTTGTATCATAGCTGTTTGCTATTTTGTTTGTCCACAAATAGGTGAGTTGTTTCTACTTTGGGACTGCTACACATAATTCTGCCTTAAATGTTTGTGTGCAAGTTTTTGTATGGACATATGTTTTTAAATTTCTTAGCATATCGTTGTGTTTGGCTTATATTTACCTAATGACTAATGATGGTGTATATGTGTTTATTAGTCATTTGCATGTCCTTTTTGTAGAAATATATAGTATATTCTTTACTCATTAAAAAAATTGGGTATTTATCCTTTTATTGTTGAGTTGTAAGAGTTGTGTATATGCTGTGGATAGTGTGCCTGGATTTGCAGCCAGCCCTCAGTCTGTGTTTGCCCCTCATCTCAGGTTTCTCACAGAAGTCTATGAACTTCTAGGTGATCTCTAGGGCTAATTTTCCTGATACTGTCTGTTCTTAAGCCTTCAACTTATATACTATTCATGGCTCTTCTTAGCTCCCAGCCTGAGCCACCCTGATCCTGCAGCAGGCTCTAGAATTCACAGCAGCAGGATAGCTGGAGTCTAGAGATGATGATTGGCTGGACCCATTTAAGACTGCTACTATGCCTCAGTTTCTAGATGGAGGTGTTATAATACAGATGTACAGCTTCTTCTTGTTGCTGCCAGAGAGTCCTTCATCCTACCCTGTGGCTATCTAGATATTGGGGATAGGGACTATAAGGGGCTTTACATCTGGGATGATGACTTCTTCCCACTGTGCCACTACAGAGATGAGTAATGTGTTTTCCAGGAGTGATCTGGCAATTTTAAGTCACATACAAAAACAGCTCAAGGACAATCATGTGCCTGTTTTATTGAGAAGAGAGTTGTATGGGAAGGCTTTACAGCTTCTGACGCTGAACTCCATGTCCCAGTGTGTACTCTCTGTCTTATAGACCTGGACCCTTGGTTTCAATCTCAACACTTCTTTCTCCTCCCCATTTCTGACAGGCACAGCCTCCCTTTTGGCCAGTATGATTGGCTATCTCCATGTCCAGAAAAAAGGTCTTACGTTCTCCTGGAAAGTTCTTGACCTCTGTGGTTAGGACCTCTTCATGGCTGCCAAGGGAAGGGGCCTTTGGTGATGCAAAGGGTCTGGTGGGCCCTCTTGTTCCTGAGAGCTAGCCCTGCCACTTGGAGAAGGTATAAAGTTGTGAAGGCACAGCCCCGATCTAAATACTTGGCCTTTCCTTAGACACGGACTTGTTGGGGTATGGACAGATGTATTGACTCTTCCCAAGTTAGTCAAGTAGTCCTTGGTGCCTGGGAGATGTGTTTTAGAGGACAAAGTATGTCTTGGAGGATGTCTTTAGCCCAGATGTCTTTGGTTGTTTATACTTTAAGGTGGGAAAATACCTCTGTATGTGTGAGGCCATTATAGGAATAGCTGTTCGCAGACTACCCTGGAATCTCCGAACAGCTTGATGTGCTTCTACCTTACTGAAATCTTAGATAAGCCTTCAGAAGGTTGCTGACTAATTAGAATGCTAAGGTGTAAAATTACTGTGTTGTAGCTAGAAGATACCTTGGAATATCTAATCCATTATTTTCCAGTCTTTTCTCCTGATAAAAAATATTAAATACTCGGTGTGGCTTAAGTTTCTCTTTGATAAACAGATTTGGACCATAGGGTATATTGCATGCTCTTTTGGTGAGCATAACCATATTATCAGTTCTCTGAAGTTCTGCAGTAAAGACAAGAGCTTAATAGTATTTAATCTAGCATTTCAGAATGATTTAACCCCAGTTCCTCACCCCCCCCCATAAGTATTAGCACCTGACAGGATACTAAGCAGATTTTAAAAACCATCTCTCCTTTATAGCCATGGAAACCTATGTTTGTAAATGTGTGTAGGTTTTATCTCTTGTGTTTCCAGGTAGTATCTCATGTATCCCAGGCTGGTCTTTCACTCTTAATCCTCCCATCTCAGTCTCCTAAGTGCTAGCATCACAGCATATGTATGAGCCAGCTGAATTTTTTTAATGTAGTCATTTGTATTGTTAATAACAACCACAGGCATTAGAGACAGAGTGGGAAACATTTGAAGTCTGTTCCTGTCCTTTGGCCAGCTTATGACCTTGGGTAGCTAGGCCTGCTGGTATCCTGAATCTATTTCTTCTGCAGAGAGCCTGATGACAATGACAAGCTCACAGGAGTGCTGTGATGATTAGGTGAGAGAGTATCTATAAAGATCATAACTGCATTTTTTTGTTTCCTCTAACTTGTTTTATCACATCAGGGGCTGAGCTCAGTGATCTGGGACTTTAAAGGCTGAGCATATTCTAGATGCTAAAAGCTAATAACAATAATTGTAGTGGGTATGTATTGAATGGCAACTGAAAGAATGAATGCACACAAGATGGCACGCCTGCCTATGGCAATGTAGAGCTGTACTAAACTGCTAGCTAATCACGAGATTGGAGGTAACACAGAAAGGAGGACAGGTCAGAGCAGATTAGCTGGGACCAGGTGAACAGCCGTATGGTGGGACAGATGTCAGCTCACAAGCCACCTGCCTTTCTCTCTTTACCACCACAGGTTAAAATGTGCCCGAGATACCAGCATACCTTTAGAATACAATTTAAAAGCAAACTAATGTCAGGCCTGCTGATAAAGTCTTTCCTGAGGAGAGTGGGTTGAAGGACAAATGGAGCATTGCAGAAGAACAGGGGCATGAGGGCCCAGGAATGGGGGCCCAGGTGCAGTGTCCGTGCTGGAGCCGAGTGTTTCTTGGGTAAATACATGAAAGGCGCTCACTGATACGTAGCTCCTTGCGCTCTCTCCTGTGGAGGGGTGTCTTTCTTACCTCATCAGCCTGACTTACCCCAGCCTCAAAGCTTGCTTGTTTGTTTAGCTCTGGGATTTGTACTTCTGCCTAAAAAAGACAAGAATGAAGCCTTGGCATTTGCTTCTGGCCAGCTCTAAGAAGACCCATGCCCAGCACTGAATCATCAATTGTACTAGTGGTGGACTTGTTCTTTCCCCTAGTTGCCAGACCATATGGGTACAGCTTCTTTATTCACTCTGGAATATACTAGGACTAACAGACTTTAAACCCTAAAGCACCAGTCTTCCTAATGCCTTGCTTGGATTACTGTTCTCTGCTTTCTCCTGCCCCTTATCTCTTCCATCTTTCTCCTAGTTTCTTAGTAGGCACTTAGTGTATGCCCTAGAGTAACAGTAAATAACTCTACTGAGTCCCTGACCAGTGCCCCTAATGGGACAGTGAGAGCATGTCAGTTTGTATCCCGCTGCAGCTGCTCCTTGCACAGAGTGCCTCTTCATCTGGTGGCCTGGTGCACATTGTGCCAGCCTTGACTGCCATGCCAGGTGCTGGCCTGCTCTTGGGAAGATAAGGCCAGGCGTGCTGCTGACACCAATTGCTTCACAGCTTTCCTTGCTTATTTGCCTTGAGTTGAACAGACCCTACATCCTGCTCAGACTTTAGCCTATGTTTTTGCAGATGACAGGAGGGCAGCTGTTTTTATAGAATTGTTTTCAGTGTGTCTTGCCTGGAACCATGTATGTTGGGACTTTTGGGGAGTTCAGAAGGCTAATTTAGAAAGTGGGTAGCAATTCCTTAAAAGTCTAAACATGAAGACCTCTCATGACCCAGCAACCCCACTCTTCAGATAAACCTAAGAGTAATGAACACATTTGCTCACATAGACTTGGGCTTAAGTTTATTGTAGCATTGTGTGTTACAGCCAGAAAGCACAAGCAATCCAGATGTCCATCACTGAGGAGTGGAGAAACAAACTGTGCCATATCTATTCAACAGAGTCTTTTGTGGCAGTAAAAGAGAATGAAATGTGGACACATACGTGGAGAAAGCTTGAGACAAGACAACAGAGCCCACAAGCTGTATAGTTCCATGTATGCTGAATGTCTAGAATAGGCAAGTCCATAGAGACAGTAAGTGGATCAGTGGTTGCCAGGGCCTGTGGGAGTGGGGATGGGACAGATGACTGTGGGATTTCTGTTCAGAGTGATGAAAATATTTTAAAATTAGTGATGATAATCACATAGCTCTATTTGAAATTACTGAACTGCACATTTTAAGAGGGCAAGCTTTGTGACAAGTAAATAAAATGTCAAGAAGATTACTGCTTTTAAAAACTACCCTAAAGATGCAGCAAACTCTTCAGGCCCTAATGAAAAGAGGTGAGGTAGCATACCCTAGAAGGAACAAGCATCGATGCTGCCCCTGAAAAGAAGAACCAGGTGGAAGAGCAGCCTGGGGAAGGCTGTAGGGTGGGAGGTGGGGAGTGAACAGTTCCCTATGACCCCAGTGTTTCTTTCCTTCAGCCTTGGTGCCAGCCCCTGCCTACAGCTAAGTTTCAGCTGACGTCTGTTAAACTACATTGGCTAATGAGTAAATGTCCATCCGTAGACAGTTAATAATTTTCATTTGAAAATAATTTCAAACTTAAAAACTGAAAAATCACAGGACCCTGGACTGTCACCTGGCCATTGTCATCTGGCCTTTGGTTGGCAGCTTCCTTTCCTGCAGTGTAGGGAGAGATGCATTCATTCCCAGCAGGTTTATACCATGGTTTGGCTAATGACCGGAAAGTAAGCCCCTGCCCAGATGATTCTCCTAGAGCTCACTGGTATGAGGAGGCTCCTGGCTACTGACCATTGCCCTGGAAGTCCTACCCCCAAGCTTCAGGATTTTTGTGGAGGAAAAGCTGGGAAGTAGGACATTAACATGTGTAGTTTTTGCTCTTTTCTGTATTTCTATTTAGAATGTATTCTCATACCCATTGCCACCTTTTGTTTTGATTTAGCAGGGTTTTTGGTTTTTTGTTTTTTTGTTGTTGTTGTTTTGGTTTTTTTTTTTTTTTTTTTTTAAGAAAAGAAACTATTTAGCAAGGTAAGGGTCACTCAAGAAATCAGCCAGACCATTGTATAAACCACATCAGTTGAGTCAGGGCAGAAAGGGGGAATGGGTTTCTTTAGGGAGAGTGGGAATGGGGCCTATAGCTTCATTCGCACCTAAGTAAAACAGAATGGAAGTGCTTGGCTTGCAGGCCCAGGACCACAAGTCCTACCTGTGAGAGCCACACAGGCACAGTACAAGACTGCCTCAGGCTTCCAGTTTGCCTTGGAGGATCCAGCTGAGTGTATTTGTGTGCTGCAGGTAAAGTGCCACAAAGCATCTTCAGTATCCACCATCAGATGGGACATATAAACTTGGATTATTTTCTTTATATTTGAGGGGAAACAGAAGCACCCTGGTTGGCATTTTTTTTTTCTTTTGATTCACCTTGTAGGGCTAGAGTTGTTGTTTTCCCTTCAGTATTGTGGCTTTCTTTAAATCTAACCTCTACTAAGGACTTGGATTTTATGTTCTTTTGTAGTGTCTCCCAGCTTTGATTGAGAATATGGCCATTGTAACTCAGGGAACCAGGCTGAGAGCTGATTTAGTTTCCAGTCAGCTTTGGCCTTGGAGAATGAGGGCAGGCTGGATGGAAGCTTGGCCAGAAGTGTGTGTCCTCTGCGTTCTGCTGCCTGTGGTTCCTCGGGGATGTACTTCACCTAACTGGACACGGCTGTGTCTCATCTCTGTGGTGGCAGAGTAGAGTGCGTTTGTTCAGCCTGTACTTGAACTCCAGGGCATGCCCTTCCCTCTTCTCGCAGCTGTTTGCCTGAAGTGGCCATCTGAGCCTGGGTTTTTTCCAACCTGCTGTCTTCTGCCATCAGTCTCAAGACATTAGATAGGCCCTCAATCTCCTGTCTTTGGCTAGGCCTTACCCTGTAGCAGTGAATAGTTAATCTGCCATGAGCTCCCGGTGGGTTGCATGCTCTTCTAGCCACCTGCCAGAGCCCTCTGGATTTGTGAATGAAAAACAACCAGACAGACAGACAGACACAGACTCTTCTGCCCTTCTCTTTCTCTCTCAGTGGCTGGGCACTTCCTGAACCTCCCCATGGCTAGCACACACTCCCCTCCAGGATTCCTGAGTTAACATTTTCCAAATCTATATTTTATCTTTGCCCTGCTTCCTCTGGACAGCCCTCCCTTGTGGCCACTTTCCCTTAGTGCCTACATTTCAGCTGTCTCCGCCTCTCTCCTTCACAGCATGATCGGTCCTAATCCCCTCTCCTGGCAGAATCCTTCCTCTCCCCTTCCTTTCTTGCCCAGGAATCCTAAAAGTGCTGCCTCTTTAACCCTGCCCAGCCATTGGCAACTTTATTTCCCAATCAGTGCCAACTGGGGCCAGGCTTCCTTTAGCCTACGTTCAGGACATTGTAAACAGGTTTTTGGGGGCAGCACAATTAGTATGAGAACACAAGCCCCTCCATTACTCTTCTGCTGGCATCATGTTTTATAAAATATGTGAGTAGGTGTTTTGCCTACATGTATGTTTATGCATGCCTGCTGCCTGTAGAGGCCATAGGAAGGCCTCAGAACCCCCTTGGTGCTGCCATTTGTGAGCTCTCATATGGGTGCTGGGAGTCAAACCCAGGTCCTCTAGAAAACAACCAGTGCTCCTAACCATTGAGCCATCTCCAGCCCTCCTGGCACCATCTTTCATACAGGCTCCCATTACCTCACACATATAGACACTGCATCACAGTCATTGGTCTTTGGCTATACGTATCCATTTCCCATTCAGAAACCTCACTCCCTTCTCTACCATATCCATATGCCTCCAGGACAGAAACAAAACTAGGTGCTAGAGCCCTGTCACACTCAGACACCAGCCTGCCCCTCCAAATCCATCTGCTGTTGTCCTGATGAGTTCAGCTATGTTCAGCATCTGCATCTTGTCCTGTGTTCTCTGTAGATGATTTGGTCCTGCTTCGTTTCATCTTAATTTTGTATCTGCAAACCATCCCTAGTCCTGTGAGAGGTAGCTATCTCATAAATCTTAAATAAAAATAGATCTAATCTGTCCCCTCCCCCCAAGGTGAGGTCCCTATTCCTGATACTTCAGTTCCTCTAGGCCCCCCACTCTCCTATATAAAGATCATATTCACCACTGGGAGTGCCCTGTTCCTGAGTCAGTAATGTTTGGTTGGTGAGGGGCACAGCTGCTTTCTGTGGTCAGTTATCTTGTCTAGTCTTACTCCACAGCATGCTGACTTTTCAGAAACAAACAGTCTTTTTGTACCATTTTGCTCAAACATATACATAATCAGCAGATAGTTTTGGCTATTCATCGTGACCTGTAGAATCCTTAGTTTAGCAGATTTGAAAATCTGACTTTAGAAATTGTAGGATTATTTGATTCTGAAAGTCTGGTACAAGGTAATTAATCTTCTGAACAGCTGGTTAGTTGTTTACCCTGGATTGTTTGAATGAAGATAATCCTAGCAGCCAGTCAGGAGGACATCACCCCCACGGTCCAAGGCCTTTTCTGGGATCTCAAGAGAACAGAAGGTGCTCATTAAGGACAGAGTTAACCAAAAAGCATGTAGATGTCTAAGCAGAATGTCTGCTCTGGAGGAGATGTTTGTCTGTAAAGAATCTGAGTAAGACTCCAAACCCAACACCCCCAGCTATCAGGGGAAAATCACACTCTCATTTTCAGACATCACTGTCAACTAACCTTGAAAGGCCTTTATTTTGGAATGTTTCATATATTGGGATTGTAGATTTATGGGTATTATCATTAATTACACTCTAGGCTGGTAATTTTGGAGTCACACATCAGATAACTTGTTAAATCCTGAATTTGTAGATTTTTAAGGTTTCCTTCTCTTAAGATCTGTAGGTCTCTACAACATAATACTTTTACTAGGGCAGTAAAAAATACCTATGCCTCAAAATCCTGTATATAAAATTCTGTATAATTTTGGAGTTCAGGGCAGTATTTGTTCAGTTGTTAATGAATCAGTGGTACTCTGGGTGTGTAAGCAACGCTATTTTTAAACCCATTGCTTACTTCAGTGATAAAGAAGGTACAGAATGTGCCTTGCTGGGCTTGAGAGCATACTATGAGTAATATCCATTACTACTATGATGTCAGAACTTGAATATTCTTTACCAAAAAGATAACCATTGCATCATGTAGCTGAGGAATCCAACTGGAGCAGGATGAGAAAGGCCTTTTTCTCTCATAGGAAACACTAACATATGACAAGAACAGATACTCCTTTGCAGGAACTCAGGCCTGTGATCAGTAGTGTCCAGCCCCTGTGGCCCGTTTGAAAGGCAGCTTCTCATTTTAGCCACCAGGAAGTGATTTGCCTCTAAGTTTCCAGGAAGCATTTTTAAATTCTGTACCTTCTGCTTATTCAGAAAAACTTTTAGGTGGTAATTGTGTGTATACTCGAAGTCACTAACACTTGTGATGTCCAGTGCCCTCTTATTATTTATACCTTAATCTTGCGGAAGCATCCTCACATTAAAATAAGGAAGAAAGAGATTAAACTACTTAGAAGTTGTAAAGTCATCCTTACAAATGTGTGCTCTGGTTTTGATGGGTAAGCATCTTGTGCATCAAGACATAACCACACTCAGCCACAGCGGTAACATTAAGGAAAACTGTCGTGCTGCTGAGACGGGTTCTGATATGAACAGCCGCAGATCGATCGCTCACATGCATTCTCCACTGGGCCACTGAGGTCTTTGCTTCCTTCCTTCTACCCTCCTTCAGTCCCCAGGCCAAACAGCTTCTCCTCCCTGGATCAGGGCTGCTTACATAGCAAGGAAAAGAAGACAAATTCTCACCTTGGTTTCAAAGTTCTGGCCCAGAAGCAATACCTCTCTCACACACGGTTTTTGTTTTTTGGGTTTTGTTTTGTTTTGGTTTTGTTTTGGTTTGTTTGTTTGTTTTTTGTTTTAAACTGGCTTAAGGTCTCATTTGTGGCCAGACCTAACTTTTGTATTGTGGGACTTGAGGCTCTTGAGTTCTATCAGGAACTTTGAGTGAAAGGCTCAAGAAAAGATACTAAGATTGAGGAAAAACAAGCAATAAGCAAACAGACAAACCTAAACATTTATAATTAATTTTCTAAGACTTTAAAATTTTCTATTTTTATGCATTTTAGTAACGTGGGACATGAAAATTTATAAAATTAAGTGTTTCACTTTCATACTTGTCCCAGTACAAATCTCTTTCCATTTCATTTTTTTTTCTGCCCTGCTGTTCATTCTTAAAAACTTGCATGATGTGTCCCTCACCTGTGCCAGGCATGTTGCTGAGGATTGTGAGTGCTAGTTCTTAGTGCAACCTGTCCTCGTGTATTAGATAGCCATGGCGAGCTGGCCAGCCTCACACTCGTCATTTTTCACTATTCACCTTCTTAGGTGTTCTTCTTAGGGTTCACTGTGTGCCAGAGTTATAAACACAGAAAACACATGCACTTGTTTAATTCACACATGCCCTTGTGAGGTACTGTTATTATCCCCACTTTCTAGATGAAGGGATTGAGGCACAGAGAGGTTAAGTATCCTGCTGGATACATAGGGGTAGAACTGCTTCTGACATAGCTGTTAGAGACACAAAAATGATCTAAAACAAATCCTTGGAGCTCAAAGCACAGTGAAACTGGAACGGGCTGATATTACAAGGCCATCCATCGCATCTACCACAACAATGCACATGAACACCATCTGACATCTCAGCCATGACCTGAGAGGAAGGTCCCAATGGCAAGGACCCTTGTGAGAACAAGCACTTCTGCCAGCAGTAGGCGAGATGGCTTAGAATTATGGAGCTGTTAAGTAATAACATCAGGGGACATGGTCAATGACAGTGACTCACAGTATAATGTCCTTGTAAAAGAGCACAAAACCCACTTTTAAAGTCCACGTGAGTGAGCATGGACTGCTGGATGTATGGCCAAGGGACCCCAGCTGATTTCTGTATCCGCACATGTGTACACACACACACACATTTCCAAAGTGCATGGCAGTGTTTATTATTCTGAGGGTACTCCTGATTCAAGAATTCTTATTTTCTCTTTGCTTTGTTTTGTTTTTCAAGACAGGGTTTCTCTGTGTAGCCCTGGCTGTCCTGGAACTCACTCTGTAGACCAGGCTGTCCTTGAGTACTGGGATTAAAGGCATAGGCCACCACTACCTCTCTCTGTCTCTGTCTCTGTCTCTGTCTCTGTCTCTCTCTTTCTCTCTCTCTCTCTTTCTTCTCTTCTTCCCTAACTCTTTCTCTGCCTCCTCTCCCTATTTCTCTTGCCTGTCCTTTCAGTCACAGTAGGTGACACTTCCTCTGCTTCCCTAAAGTGACCTGTAACTGAATTTAGTCAGAACAGTTGAAAGCAGGTGAGGGGAGTGGCAAAGTTCTCCTGAGAATAAAAAACAGAAGATAGAGCTGCTGTAGCAAATAGGGTTACCACATAGAGCGGCAAGAGTAGCAAATTGTCATCCCCTCAGATAGAAGATAAAATGAGCCCTGCCTTGACAGACTTCTCATTTCCTACCATCAGCCTCACTGTGCCTAGGCAACGCCCTTCACAAAGTTCTCTGAGCAGCTGGCTATAGCAGCATCTGAGAATCAGAGGAACACATAAAGGTGAAGACAAGAAGTAGCAAGTGGGTGTGGCAGTGACAGCAGATCCTGTGTTCTGGTCCCCTTTACCACAGCAAGAAGCTGAGGTTAGAAAAGGTGAAGTATTATTGTTCTTGTCTGTGCTCTTAGTATCCCCAGTGATGACAAAGTGAAGTTTCATGCGGCTTCATGTTGTTCTCAACTCAGACCTCAGTCATAATCCATGAATGTATTTGCATCAAGAATTAGTTGTTCAGCATCCTGGCTGGAATGGGAACACTGATGTTGGAGGGCAGCTGTGGATGCTTCTGTAGCTTCTCTGCCTAGAGGTGACAAATACAGGCTGTGAGGCCATGAGGACAAGTTGCCGTTTGGCCTAAGTGACAGCTAAGAATACTTGGTTAGTTTGAGTGCAGACATGTTTTCTTCAGTGAAATACATCCTGAATTGTATTACAGAGTAGTATATTTGTTTTTTATTTTTTGAGCTACTGTAACAAAATAACACAAACCAGGTGGCTGAGAACCACAGAAATGTAAGCTTCTGCAGTTCTGGAGCAGCAGATGGGAAATAAAGGTGCCACCATGTAGAACCCATTTCTTCTCTTTCTAGGGTCTTGTAAGCCCTGTAGTCTTTGATGTATCTTACATTGCGGCTGTATTAAGTTTCTGACTCTCTCATTATGTGGATTTTTCTTCTCTTATAAAGGCACCAGTCAGGTTGGACTAGGACTCACTCTAATGACCTCATCTTAATTTGATTACACCTGTAAAGATCCTGTTTCCAAATAAGGCCACATTCATAGACAGCTGCTGGGGGGAGGGAATTCAATACACCCTTTTGATGAACAGATACTAATAGAAAAAAATTTTACCATAATGGAAGATACCAACACAGGAATGCGTAGACTGTGTTTCCAGCTCAGCTTCTGAGTGTATCAGATTTTTTGGATAAGCTTGGGAAAAAAAAATCAACAACTCAGTAGTGGACTGAACATGAAATAAGCAAACATTTGGGAATATCTAATTTTCTTTGCACTATCTCACTTTATAATTTATAGACGTTTCTAAGGAATAGCATAATTCATGTGAGGCTGATTGACCTGACCAGCCAACTCCTCAGTGACTGCTGTAAGTCTGGGTCGCTGAGGTGGTCACTATGGCCTGAGAGCTGCTGGCACACAGAGGACAAGACACCTGCCAGTGTCAGGGAGGGAACTTCCCAGAAGATATGAAGCTAGCCCATGGTATGTGTGACCATTCTGATATAGAACATTCTGGGGCCACAGCCTTCTGTAGTCTGGGAGGTGTTACTTACATGGATTTCAACCGTAGCTACTGTTGTTTTTACAGTTGGTGGATGTTTGCTGCTTTTTGTTTAATTGGTAGTGTATCTTTTTGAGAACCTTGCTTAGAAACAAAACACAAATCTGGGAAAAACTGCTAGGCTTTGGACAAAACGAACAATTTAGGTGAGAATTCAGAGGCTTATTACCATTAACACCAAACTGAGCGTGAGGAGGGACCCTCCCAGCCCCACGCTACACACAGCTGTAAGATCGTCACAGCTGTCCATTAGAGGTCCTTCACGGAGGCTTCAGACTTGTGCCACACATTCAGGTTTAGAACCCTAAATCTCCTGTTGATGTCTGTAACCTGCTACTTGCTGTTGTCCTTGATACTCAAGTAACTGCAGTGGTTTCTTCACATGCACAGAGATAGCTCTGTATGGTCTCCTCCAGACACACAATGACAAACTCTGCAGAGCTCAGTTTGGTGTAACCACTTTGCTTTTATCTGTTTCCATATGTGTGACTGAAATACACTTGCAGGTTATTTAAGGCAGGATTCAGGGAAGGCATAAAATGAAGCATCTTACCTTAAAGGATAAAAAGAAAAGGGTGTATTTTTATTTTATTTTATTTTATTTTATTTTATTTTAAATGTCCTGTCATCCCGACAACATTACATTTTAGTAAAGTGCTTTTGGCCTTCTTAAACTTATAGTTACTATATGAATTTTGTGCCCCCAAGTTCATATATAGAATTCCTGACCCTTAGGACCTCAGAATATGACCTTGTTTAGAGAGAGAGCTTTACAGAGATTATTGACTTACTGGTTCCCTTTGTCAAAAACCAGCCCTTCTTGGTGTTCAGAAGTAGCTTCCTTAGGGTAGACCATAAACCAGTATGACAAGTGTCCTTATCAAAGGGGGAATCTGACCACACATATATACAGGGAGGACAGGAGGCACAAGGAGAAGATAGCTATGTAAAAGCCAACTGGGGAGGTCCCTTCTCCAGGAGGGACCAACTCTGCCCGTACCTTGATTATGGTCCTCTGGCCTGTAGAACTGTGAGATATGCTATTTTGTCATCAGCCAGCCACCGGCCGAAGTGCTTTGTTAAGGAGCTGTACCAGATGAATATGCCTATGTTAGCAGCCCCCGGCTTTCTGTTAGTTGGCCAGGCTTGGTGTGCTGTGCCTATAATTCTAGGAAACTGAGAAAAGGGAACTTCGAGTGTTAGATTATCCTGGGCCACACAGTGAGACCGTGTCTCAAGCAGCACATGCCATTATTCTTGTATTTTGTTTGTTTTCAAGTAAGTATCCATCATTGCAACTCTAGTTTTAAAGGGGGTTTTGTGGTTGTTTTGCACAAACTTGTTTTCCTTTTCTTGTTGCTGAATATTTATTATAGAGACTGGGAAACATGTGCTTCTTATCAGTAGTCATCCAGATTGGTTGTACTGCTGGGAATGTATCGTTACTATTTTCAGTGTTCTTACACGTGGTAGGAAAGTGCTGTCTCTCTGCTACCTTCCCGGGCCTTGCCAAGTTGAGAGTACTCAGACTGTTTGTGAACACCAACATGTAGAGATTACCAGTCTAGACTGCAGGTGCTCATCCACTGCATAGAAGTGCCGGCTTGGCATGGCATTGGTTTTATGCAAGGTTAATATAGGGCTTCATAAAAAGTCACTAAAGAGAGGTTTGGAGTTATGGGTAAGGTTAACAACTTTCAGAAAGAGAAGAGAATAGAGTCTGAACACTAAGAAGGGCTGATTTTTGACAAATAGTGAACCAGTAAGTTGGTAAATATCTGAGGAATTTTTCAAATAGCAGAGGAAAATGTTTTCTGAATTAAATACAACTTATGGTAAAATTTAGAGAGTCATAGCCTATGGCAGATAATGCAAAAAGCTTTGAAAGTTCTTAACAGAATTACATTTCTTGGAAAAGCAGGGGGCATACATGGTGTGTCTGTTTCTCTTCCCTGGAGGGTACTCCTCCTTTCTCCTCCAACTTCTGGGAGAAAGGAGGGCTGTTGACACATTCTCAGCCAGGCCCAGTCGCTCCTCTGTTTCCATTCTCCTGGACCAATCTCCTAACTGTGTTTTTTCACTTCACTCTTGGCTTTCCCCATGACTCATGAGTCCTCCTCATACTATTTGACATCTTGTCTGTACCCTCCAAGGATTACTGTATATGGCGTCTGTTAGACTTTCAGGATTGCTTCTCCTGGGAAACAGCATTACTCACAAAAATTCCATTTTTATCAACATTTCAGCATCTGCAGCCACAATGGCCATTCTTCCACTTGACTTTTTCCTTGATATGTGTAGCATAGCCTCTTCATTGTCACTGACACCTAGCAGGAGCCTTTTTAGGCTCTCACAATCAGCAGTGACTCTCAAGAGTCTTGGCACAGGAGCCTTTCTTTGTAGTGTCTATTCTTTGGATATCTGTCTACATTCTGTCTTTCAATATTTTGGACCTATCCCATTGTCTTTAGTTTATTGGTTAATCCTATGCAGGCTTAGCTCATCCTATTGGTTTCCATTCTCTTTTCTAAATAGTTGATCTTCATTCAAGAGTCAACCTGGGACTGGAGAGGACTTAGTTGGTAAAGTGCCTGTTGTATAACACGAGGACCTGAGTTTTCTAGTACTCACATAAAGCTGAGTACATGCATGTAATCCTAGCCCTGGGAAAGTGGAGACAGGAGGCTCCCTAAAGCTTCCTGGCCAGCCGGTTTAGTTGAATTGGGTGTGTTCTGGATCTTGTTTCCAAAAATAAATAAAGTGGAGAGCAATTGAGGAAGATACCTTACACCAACCTCTGGGCTACACACACACACACAGAGAGAGAGAGAGAGAGAGAGAGAGAGAGAGAGAGAGAGAGAGAGAGAGAGAGAGAAAATTTGCACAGAGATACCAGATGCTGCCTGTTAAATACCAGCAGCTCCTGATGCTGAATCAAACAAGTTCTTGTTTCCATGTTTTAGTAGGAGTTAATGCCTAGACACTTGAGCATAGATATCCAGTGATTGTTATTTAACTTGTTGGAAACTCATTCTGTCCTCTTCTTCCCAAGAAAACAGTTTGACAGCATGTTCCATCCTCCATGTTACCACCTGCAGATTCACTTCTTTCCATCCCTCACACTCGAGTCCTTTTCATCCTTCACCCTGTGCTCGGAAACCTATCAGTATCTTACTGCTTTTTCATATCTTTTCCCTTTCTTTCTGTTTTCTCAGACAGTTCCTTGGTTCAGATCCTCCTTCCCCCACCTCTGGGCTATTGTGACAACCTTCCTGTTCGCTGTGAAACCTCTCCAGGTCACTTAGTCTAAGACTTCTTACTCAAGACCAGTGTTCTAGCCACTGTTGCATTGTACATTAAAAAAGAGATAATTGCTTCTTAAAAGAGACATTTATTTTTTTTAAATAATTTTAAAACATTTCTCAAATGTCATCCTGACCAGAGGAGACACAAATGATAAACACCATGGTCATTGTTGTGGGTATCCATTATGGTTGATGTAGTCAGCTCTGTCCTGTAGTGTAGATCTGTTTTCTCTTCTTTTTGGTTTTCATCTGTCCATGTTGCTACTCTGCCTGGCTTCATGTTCAATTCTTCTAATTCAAGAACCAAACAAATAAAGCAGAAGCTTGAGTAATGATATGAATTGGAGATCTAGGCAGACCTCAGTTCCAAATTCAACCCTGCTAGTAGCAAAGTGACTTTGGGTGACTTATGTCATCTCCCTAAGCACATTTACCCCTTTGTTCAGTAGGAGAAATGCACCATACCTCACAGTCCTGAGGAGTAAGCACCTGGAGTCCAGAAAAGAGCAGGGGTGACCATGAAAGTCTCAGAAACATGATTAATTCCATGTGTGATAACAGAGTGAGAGCCAAGGAATGGGTCAGGGGCGAGCTGGCTTCTCATAGCAGCCTTGCATGTTTAGAAGTATTTCTAGAGTATTAGAGCCACCAGAACTGTAAGGAGGCAGTTGGTATGCACTGTCCAGTGGAGGTTGATTATTGCCTTGGCATTTGTTAATATATTACTTATATGCAAATGTGCTTCAGATGTTTTCAAGCAATGCAGAAGCTTTCTGAGGACTGAGACTGTTGCGTTCTACCCTTCTAGTAAGATCTGGAACACCAGCCTCACCTTTTGAAAGGTCATCCATCTCTTGAATCACAGCTCACATCCTGTCAAATCTTGCCTGACTAACCTGAGTGATTCCTTCTCTCAACTGTGCTGTTTACTTTGGCCATTGTCCTTTTAAATTGGCATAGGATTTAATGATGCTATGAGATTTTTAAGCTCCTTTAGGTCAATGGTGATGTCTTTTTGTTTTATTTTGTTTTGTTTTTTTGACATGGGATCTTACTTTGTACTGGCTTCCAATTCTTAAAGATATGCCTATCTTTGCCTCCTTAGATTAAAGGCATGTGCTACCATGCCCAGCTAATGGTAATGCCATAGATGTTTCTGTATTTTCCTTCTACCTCATGCCAGTCTTATATATAGAAGACCTGTAATACAGATCTGATGATTGATTTAGTTTATTTTCAAATGTTCAGTGCTGCTACATTTGTATTGCTGCTGTCATTATCAGCAAGGATTCTGAAGAACTTTTGGTTGATTTTATACTGCTCTGGTGGAATTATATCATGTTTTTAACATTATAGAACTAGTGTATAAACACTCTCTGATTGAAAATGATATAAAAGCCCCAAAAGATATTTAGTACACACTGTTTTGAAAATCTGTCACTTAGAAACAGGTAACCTGAAATTGTCTCACACTTTTTAAAAATACAAACTTGACATACAGAATAATTATTACAGTTATGAATATTTTATAGTATATCAATAAAGAATTTTTTCTAATACTCTTCAATCCCCTGAGACATTAAATAATCACAAGTTTATTAAGGGCTATACAAATTTACCCTTCTCTAGGTGTTTAGGGAGGAATGGGAGGTTTTGAGACAGAGTTTCTCTGTGTAACCCTGGCTATCTTCTGTACACCAGGCTAGCCTCAAACTCAGAGATTTATATACCTCTGCCTCTCAAGTGCTGAGATTAAAGGCATACTCCACCATGCTCAGCCATAGACATATAGTTCTAACATTGATTTATTTTAACTTATTTTATATCTTATGTGCAAAATATTACAGGGTATTCTGTTAGGTATGGAAATGAACTCTTTGAGTTATGTATTATAGGGAAACAAAATAATATTATAACTTCCATCAGATACCCATCATTCAGGGAGCATATGCCTAGAAGGTTCTAGGAAATGAGGAGGTTGGTACCTCTTATGGGGATTTGGACTCTATTCTTTTTAACTATATAACTGGATTTTGAGGGGCAATCTATTTCATATCTGCCAAGTCTAAATTAAACCTTAAATACTGATAAAAATGATGCCTATTTTTACTTATAATTCCTTCTCTTGAGCTTTGCTGAATTGAGTTTAATGAAAAAAATTAATCATATATATCACTTATCCCCATAATTTCGCCAGAGTCTGATCTTCCAGTAGATAATTTGGGGTGGTGAAATGGAAAGGAAATGTACTCACATGTGAAGCAACTTTTTAGTTCATCCAATTGTGAAATAAAAAGTTACGAAGAAACTAAGCAAATATGTTAGGAAAAATACACTAAATAACCCAATCTTTTAACAAATGTCGTTTTTAAAAATAGTAAGTTAAAAACTCAAGATCATGAAGACTTTTAGCTTCTTAGGTGAATGTAACAATGAACACTTGTAATCCTAATACTGAGCTGAAGGCTCAGTATTGCTGTATAGTTCAGGCTACTTGAAGCTAGCCTGAACTATACAGCAAGACCCCGATTCAAAGAGGCAGAAAAAGTTGTCTATAACTCTGAAAGAATTTCTTATTGAACCTTGAAGACTAAGGAAGACAGCAAGCTACACAGAGTTACCCAGGTTTGAGCTTCAAATCAGGGTCTTATTTTGCCCCTATTCCAGGAACCCACACCATGGACTCACCACATGGCATTCAACTCATTCGTGTGTGAGGAGATTGTGTAGGGCATGTGTTAATGGGATGAGCATACCACAATAATCAGGCTGTCTCAAGCAAGGATGCTCACTCACCCTCCTAAAGAAACCCCTCCCAGAGACATGTATGTACTGGGTGCTTGGTAATTTACAATCTGAAGAATGGTTTATGATTTTATACAGGGGCTGGAATCAAGTATGATCGAGTTTTGTGGGCATACATGGCATTCATATAAAGACTACAAGGCAAATGCTTTGAAAATAATATTTTGAAACACAGGTTTATTATACATAAGTTTTAATGTGAAATGGACATTTCAGAGGAGCCTAAAGGGCAGTTAATCATCATTGTTTAAACAAGCAGATTATCAAAAGGCACTTGAAACCTTTGGGTTTGTTTGGTACATGAGACAGTCCGTCTTTTTTGTAGTGATAAGGAATGACTTAAAGTGTTCACAGCAATTCCGTGTGATTGTTTTTAATCAGGTTTATAGGCACTACTTTTTATTTGTCATGAAGTGAGGAATTTATTACATATAGTTGAGATGTAAGTTAGCTAAATTTCTATTGAGTTTGTAAGTAAATCTCTTTTATGGGTAGTTTGTCCATAAGCCCAGTAACATGGAAAGATGTGTTCAGTGCTCATGCCTTTGGCCTGCTCAAGAGCCAGTGGCATGGTAGACACTTTGTAGACACTTCATCGTTTATCTCAGCAATCATTAGATATACAACCATTATGTAGGGTTTTTATCTTGAGAGGCCACCAAGGCTTTTATAGAAAGGTCTGGACGGGCTATGCCTCTAAGGAGCAGGTGTAATTATTGCAGATTTATTGTGTTATTCCCTGGGTCCTCCATTCTGCCCTTCAGGGAGTTAAAACCTATCCTCGCTAAAAGAAGTCCGAGCCAAGTCGTCTTCTGAGAGCCCAAGAGGAGATACAGAGATCAAAACTTGTATAGGATCAAACTAAAGATGTCTAGTCAGCCCCTGCCATTTCTGAGGGGGAGTTATTACTATTATTATTTTCTGTGTATAGAAGGTCAGTAGTCCTTGAAGAGTACAGGGGTCAGGCCATAAAGAAATGAGAGGAAACATTTAGCTTTTCTTTTAGAGTAGAAAACATACAGGTCTCCCCACCCTCTTCTCTGTCCCTTGCCTTAGCGATCTGAACAAATGGAGTGGCAAAGGTTGTGAGCTTGACTCAGAGAAAGCTAAACTAATCAGGAAGGTTTGTTCCAGAAAATACTTCCAAAGAAAAATGTACAAACATAAGTTTGATTGTGGACATGAGGTTATTTTAAAATGAAGCTACAAAGCTATCAGTGTTTTATTCCTTATAAAAATTTTAGGGATTAAAAAATCACCATTCGTGACTTTCTTTAGCTATATTTTGTTTGAACATTCCCCTTCCCACAGGAAAATGGACTGTGCCATAGAACAAAGGTAAAAAGGTTATTGGAAACATTAGGTCTAGTTCTTGGAATAGTGGCCGTTGACCTCAGCAGTGACCACAGCAGCCCCAGCCAGAATCTGAGGCAGCTGCTGGCCACAGTGATGGCTATAGAGAGGTTCCAGCCGTGTAGGTCTCCTTGCTGATCCTGGGCATCTGTCACCCAAGTCAGCCAGTGATTATTTCCACAGTTTTGTGACCCTTGGCTATCATCCCAATAACAAATAAGTCATAAGCTACCCTCTTCCCCTTTGTAAAATTCCACTCTGCAGTGTGGCCTCTCTACCAAGAACTTCTGAAACAGTGAGGACAGGGACCAATGCCTCCAAAGCTTTGTGTGTAATCAGCTTATTTCTTCTTTCCTCCTACTCTCCCTTCTCCTTTAGTGACTTGAGTGAGAGGCAGGAAATAGTCAAGGGACAGAAGCTGAAGCAGATGTTAATTTTGCTTAGTCTCTTCTGGGGATAGGTAGCTTAAAGCCAAGGACTGCTCTTTTCTGTATTACTTCAAGGGTATCAGACCTTTTGACATTGTAACAAAATATCGTTTGCAAATGTGTTGGACCACATTCATAAGTGTACGGGACTACATTCATAAGTGTACGGGAACACATGAGGCCAGCAGGCCACAGGTTGAACTTGTCTGGCTTATAGCATGTGTAACTATATGAATATTTAAGTGATATTAATAAATAGAGAGTAACCACTTTCTGTGATGTGGTATTAGGAAGATATTGACATAAAAGTAGATGAAAAGTATGATTGCATAACTAACCAAAATAATCATGTCAAGCAATAATCATGTCAGACATACACAGGCATATTAGTCATAGTACCCAGGTCAAGATTGGAGTCAGCTTTCAAACCAGAAGGGAAGTCTCTGTTGACCCATGGGGTCACAGTAAAGGCAGATTCAGAGTAGTGCTTAGGGTTAGACCAGACCTGCCTCCAGGAAGTCAGAGCACACACTGCTCGAGCACAGGCAGAGCATGACTGTCCAGCCAGCACAGGAGCTGAACAGCCTCTGCTTTGGTATTGTTTTTTTAATTCTAGAGTATTTGTTTGTTTTGAGTCAGGGTCTTAATGTGTGGTCCAGTT
Organism: Arvicanthis niloticus; assembly: GCF_011762505.2. Lineage (NCBI taxonomy): Eukaryota > Metazoa > Chordata > Mammalia > Rodentia > Muridae > Arvicanthis > Arvicanthis niloticus. The sequence continues at coordinate 24,727,126 of NC_047672.1, forward strand.
CTTAAATCTTCTGTCTTAGCCTTCCAATTACTGGAAGTTTGCTCGTGTACACCATATCTGGCCTTCTCCCTTGCTTTTTAAAAAGTCTTTATTTGGGTTAGAGATTTGTCTCTAATTTCTAGTCAAGTCTGCTTCTTTAGACGTGAGTGACTAGTGACAAAGCAGTTACAGATTTTCTTCTATTAGCAGTGGTCATCATGTACTGTAAGCTTGGCCTGTGGTGGGAAGACACAAAGAAGTATGAGGCAAAACAAAGGGCTGAGGTACAATTGTAGTCCTTGCTGCCAGAATGTGGTCTAGTTGTGGAAACATGGCTTAAACATGTAAATAGTATAAAAGAGAAACAACTTGCCAAGTGTGGAGGCACATAGTTGTGATCCTAGTACTGGGAAGATGGAGGCAGGAAGATCAGAAAATCAAAGTCATCCTTGCCTACATAGTGAGTTTGAGGCCAACCTGAAATACATGAGACCTTGTCTCAAAAGCTCAGGCTTGGGGCTCAAAACTGCATGGTCTTTAGATGAGTTGAGAGAAGCAATGACTTCATGGCAGAAGGCAAAAAGTACAGGGGAGTGAGTGAAGCAAGTGCAGGAGGCATTCTATTCTAGGAAGAGGGGTGGGACCAGTCTAGAATTGAGACTTCTGGAAAATCCATGGCTGAAGGGAAGCTAGATGACGGAATGGGGATCAAGACATGTGTCGACTCTTCAGCTTTATCTTCTGGGCACCAAGGAGCCACCAGAAGCTTTTGGACAGAGGAACAATGCTCAGAGGTTTGTGTAGTAAGACAAATCTGCTGGCTGGATACAGGCACATTAGAGATCATTCCAGTGGCCAGGTTCCTATATTTACTTTAGGGTTACTTTTGAAAAGTAATAAGGATTTCAGCTATGGGAGTGGCAAAAAGAACAGAAATTAAAGAGTTGGAAATGAAACATTTTACCTTATATAGTTATTTAAATACTTTTAATTTAAAAAAAAGATTTTAAAGGAAGGAAAAAATCAATCAAGACTGAGTATCTTTTGCTTGTTGAGGTCGTGAAGACTTATCAAGGTAAGTCCAGTTTGGGAACCAAGCAACTGGATACTTTATTAACAGAATGGAAATGTTAGAATGGAGCATTAGATGGCTATGTTTTAGGGGAAAGACAAGTAGTTTAGCTTTTGAAGATCATTTTTGATGTAGTAGGAGACAGAAATAATGTTATTGGAACATTCAAGTGGGAACTTGGCTCATGACAAGCATGTGGGAGTTCCCTGCATAGAGATGACTGCTTAAACTGAATGAATGATGCTTTCCAGAGGAAACAGAAACAGAACACCAGCATTTTAGAGGAAGAAGAGGAGCTGCCTGTGCCATTGGGAGAAGGAAAGCAGTTACAGATTCACATTAGAGCAGATAAGAACATCAAGAAGGACGTGCTGGTCAGCAGTATCAGATGTTACAGAGAGGTTAAGGAGAATAGGGGGTGAAAGAGCCATTGGATTAGGCAATTAGGAAGTTATTTACCTTAAGAACACAGGTCTATGATATTTGAATATGTTGGAGAACGATTAAGAGTGAGCATTGAAGAGAAGGAAGGAGTTAAGAGGGGGCTCCAACTGTTACTCTTCCCATCTTGTAAGTTGGAAGCTTGTGCATGCACACACACTTGAAGGCAGAGGGAGAGGTGGGTCAGTGATGCATTTGTATAACCTTGTTCAGTAACAGCTAAAGACTTTGGCCCAATAAACAATCAATAGTTTCAAGGGAAAAAAAGTGTCAGGAACAGGATTGTATAGAAAAATGGGAGATTGGATTAGGGATTAGCAGAATGTGAGACTAACTTCGGGATTCTGGGCAAGATAGGCGGGGATCCACTGAAGAGAGGGAGGACTGGGGAACAAATGATGGCATTAAAAAGGGAGGTGTTATGTAACCACTCTAGACAATGCTGGGGACCAGAGAGCAGCTGCTAGATGCTTAAGTAGCAGTAAAGCTTGGCGGTCTCTTCACCTTCTAAGTGCTACTGTAAGAAATGGCGATGGAACTGGGGAGGTGGCTCATTCAATATGACATAAGCATGAGGACCCGAGCTCCATCCTTAGCATTCACTACAAAGCCAGGTGTCTGTAACCCAAACACTGGGGAAGTGGAAACAGGAAGATCTGGGGTTTGCTAGTCAATCAGTCTTGCTGAATTGGTGAGCCACAGGTTCAGCAGAGAGACCTTTTCTCTGAAACTATGGCAACTGAAACCTGTTATCAACCTCTGGCCTCTGTACGATTAGTGCATGCACACCCAGAGATGTCTATACATGAACACACACACACACACACACACACACACACACACACACACACACGAAATGGTTATCAGAGGCAGCTTAGAAGGTAATTGGTATTTGTTTCTTCTTGTACCTTTAAGGCATTTTCCTTTCTTGTCGCTGCAGTGCTTTTTTCCTTAGTCTATATACCACATTTTAAAAGTTTCCAGTATCACCATAATTATAAGTTGTACAGCTACTCCATAAAGGTCGTAAGTACTTTTTAAATTATTTGAGTTGCAGATACAAAGCCATAGTTCTCTCTCTCAGCCTCCATTATGCGTGTGTGGTACAGACTCTAGGTTGACATCGGGCCTCCTTTAATTACCTTCCATCTTATTTGTTTTCAAGATGAGGTCTCTCAGTGAATCTAGAGCTTGCCAATTAGGCTAGACTGACTGACCAATAAACCCCAAGAATCCACCCATCTCTGCCTCCTCAGTGTTGGGTGCACAAAGCCATGTCCAATTCATGTCCCCATCTGCATATGTGGCTGCTGGAAATCATGTTTAATCTCTTATGCTTGCATGGTGAACAGTTTACTCAACAAAGCTATCTCCTCAGCACCTAAAATCTCAGGATTTTTAAGAGAAATTTATTACTGCTTATATTGATAAAGCAAGTGAGCAAGGAGCCCACGAATAATGTTACTGGGCCCTTTCTGAAAGGGGACACAAACACCAAATCATCCATCAACTCAGCCTTATATAATTCAAGATGACAAAGATACCAGATGGTATGTAGTATGTCCTATTCAGAACACAGAAGATCATGAGAGGCCCCTGTGATAGGGCCTGTGCAAGAGCATGCTTCTTAAGAGTAGTGAACCTGGTTATAGCCATCTGTTGACAAGGCTAAGCTGTCTACAAGGAAGTGCTAAGTATGTAACACTTACCTGGGATACTTGATATAATCTTCAGATTTAGCAAGATGCAACCTGAAATGGAGAATTGGTTTCTGTTATAAGTATAATAAATGAACTGTTGCAAGAAATAAATGAACTGAGTTCTGATTCTGTATCTGATTCTTGACTATTCTTGACTCTGTTTTAGGAGTCTTGTATCCTCCTAAAGCTGGTAGATCTAATGGCAGAATATGGGAACCATAGGTCTCAAAGACAAGGAGACTTGAACATGCTTCTGGGTGGAATTGATTTGCTTTTTCAAGCTGCTGAATTTTTAAATCATCATGCATGTATCTGTGTGCATGTAGACCAAGAAATGTATGGAGGCCAGAGGACAACTCTAGGTTCTTACCTTCTGCCATGCTTGAGAGATGGCCTTTTGCTGTTCATTGCTGCATCTGCCAGGCTGGCTAGCCCATGACCTGGAAATTTTCCTGTCTTCATCACCTATCTTGCTTTGGGAGCTTTGGGATTACAGTTGCAGGTGGCTGTGCCCAACTTACATGGGTTCTAGGGATTTGAACTCAAATGTTCATTCACACTTTCGCAGAAATGCTTTACCTACTGATCCATCTCCCAAGTCCTCAAGCTTCTTTCCAAGGAGAGCAATCTGAGCCTAAATGAATCGATAAATTTTATTACTGAAGGAGTAACTCAAGAATTTATCTTTCCTTTTCCTTTCCTTCTAGGTATGGCCTCACATGTGCAAGTTTTCTCCCCTCACACCCTTCAATCAAGTGCCTTCTGTAGTGTGAAGAAACTAAAAGTAGAGCCAAGTTCCAACTGGGACATGACTGGGTACGGCTCCCACAGCAAAGTGTACAGCCAGAGCAAGAACATACCACCTTCTCAGCCAGCCTCCACAACCGTCAGCACCTCCTTGCCGATCCCAAACCCAAGCCTACCTTACGAGCAGACCATCATCTTCCCAGGAAGTACTGGACACATAGTTGTAACGTCAGCAAGTAGCACTTCTGTCACCGGGCAAGTCCTCGGTGGACCACATAACCTAATGCGTCGAAGCACTGTGAGCCTCCTTGACACCTACCAAAAATGTGGACTCAAGCGCAAGAGTGAGGAGATTGAGAACACAAGCAGCGTGCAGATCATCGAAGAGCATCCACCCATGGTTCAGAATAATGCCAGTGGGGCCACTGTAGCCACTGCCACCACATCCACTGCCACCTCCAAAAACAGTGGTTCCAACAGTGAAGGGGACTACCAGCTGGTGCAGCATGAAGTGCTGTGCTCCATGACCAACACCTATGAGGTTTTAGAGTTCTTGGGGCGAGGGACATTTGGGCAAGTGGTCAAGTGCTGGAAACGGGGCACCAATGAAATTGTGGCCATTAAGATCCTAAAGAACCACCCCTCCTATGCCCGGCAAGGCCAGATTGAAGTGAGCATCCTGGCCCGGCTGAGCACGGAGAGCGCTGATGACTACAATTTTGTGCGGGCCTATGAGTGCTTCCAGCACAAGAACCACACATGCTTAGTCTTTGAGATGTTGGAGCAGAACCTCTATGACTTTCTGAAACAGAACAAGTTTAGTCCCTTGCCCCTCAAGTATATTCGCCCAGTCCTCCAGCAGGTAGCCACGGCCCTGATGAAACTCAAAAGCCTGGGTCTTATCCATGCTGACCTGAAACCAGAAAACATCATGCTGGTGGATCCATCCAGACAACCATACCGAGTGAAGGTCATTGACTTTGGTTCAGCTAGTCATGTGTCCAAAGCTGTCTGCTCTACATACTTACAATCCAGATACTACAGGTAAGACATTTTCTGTGGAGATAGTCAGGATTCGGGAGGTCCAGTGGCATCCACAGGGAATGTGCAGAGAGAATCACCATGGTGGGCATAATGATAGTGGTTGTTACCAGACAGAGACTTTAATGTGAGGGCTGGAGATGTGGCCCAATGATTAAGAGCACTTGCTGCTCTTACAGAGGGCTTCAGTTTGCTTCCCAGCACCCATGGCAGCTCACAGCTGTGAGTAAATCTAGTTCCAGGGGATCCATCTCCCTCTTATGGCATCATACACATGTGTGGTATATATGCATACATTCAGGCAAACATGAAAATAAATCTTTCTAAGAACAAAAAGAGACTTTAATATGGTTGAAAAATTATAACACAGACGTGATGGTGAGAAGCTGTGTAGGAAGGCATCTGAGTAACATTCTTACATTCATGGTCTGGACATTGAGAGTTGGAAAGGATTTGGGGGAGCTGGGTAAAGAGCAGACTGGAGAAGTCAGGTCCTTCTGGATGGAGAGGATGCAGATAGCTAGAACAGGAAGGGGTGTGCCAATAACAGGCACAGGGTATAAAATGCAAGGCTCATTTAGGAGATCAGGATGACCTACCTGGCCAGATCAGAAGATTTGTGAATAGTACCTGGAACAAGTCCTGGAAACTTTGAACAAGCAGGGGTCGATGGGGGAGGGTGTAATAGGTTGATGGTAGCTTTCTTAAAAGACTACTATTATAGTCATGTGGAAGATGCTGGAAGAAGGGAAGCTCTTTGCCCTGGGGCCACTTGCTCCTTCCTGTGATAAGTTTATAATAGGAAACATTAACTATTCCTTATCCCCCCTTTAATTGTAAGGAAATACCCAAGGCAGGATAATTTTGAGAAGAAAAGAGATTTATTGTTCAAGGTCACATTGCGTTTCTCAGCCTTATGGTAGATGGCCCAACAGTGGTGGAACATGCACAGGCATAGAGATCACATGGCTAGAGAGGAAGACATGTAATGGTTCAAGATTTGATTCTGCTTTTAAGACAACCTTTATTTGAAGAGAACTAACTCAGGGGTTTCTAACCTTAATTCCTTCTAAGGACAGCACTGTTAATGAACTTCCACAAGGCCTCACCACCTCTCAACATCACTACACTGAGGACCATTCTTTGCATTGATAACCTTATGGAGTCAAAACACTTCTACACTCTAGCAAGAGAGCTTATACCTTCAAATATCACACAAATGTTTATCTCATTTCTAATATGGGCCTTGCACAAAAACATTAGCTAGCTCCAAGGATATAAACAAGGTCCTGGCCATCCCAGAGTTTCCAGCATGCTGCAGGCTTTGGCATTAGTAAAATCCAGAACTGAACAGATTCCTAAACTCACTAGGCTGTGTGATTTGTGCTGACTGCCTAACTTCTGTATACTCTCATTTCCTGATCTGTGAGCTGTAAGCTGGGGTTTTTATACCAGTTCCAGGGTACTGTTGTACCATGCTGTGATACAGTCTAGAGCTATGTGCAGTGGGCAGCCTGTGGGAGGGAGACACAGCATCAGGAGGTGGTGCAGTAATGGCAAAGAGCTGTCTTGGAAGTAACAGTGACCAGTCCTACAGAGCCTGAAATTGGCAAGAAAAGAACCTCAAAACTCCCATGAGAAAGTAGGCTGATCCATCTGACTCAAAGGTTTAGTCTCAGGGCTTCTCCATTCCTCTTCCGAGGGATTCCTCAGCGGTAGGAGTTCTTCCCTAGCTCTGGAATCTGATTTTGGAAAGTGATGGCTTTCTCTGCGCATTTAGGTATACATACTGCCCTCTGTTTTTGAGGACTTCTTACATACTTCTTTATACTCATGAGGATAGATCTATCTCTTCTGGCTCTCGGTTCAGCCTGGAGGGGAGCCATGTGCCCATTGATGTAGCCATCCAGGAAGGTGGAGCCTGGACAGTGGAGAACTGTACCCCCTCCTTGAGGTAAAGGGGGAGAATATGACAACTCATATTCTCTGAGGAGTTCCTGGACCTTCCTTGAAAGACAACTCGGTAGGTTCATCATAGGGAAACAGCTTGCCGCAGAGGTGGCTGTAGCTGGGGCTTGCTCTCTAGTTACTGCAAAATGGAGGCTTTGCTGTCATTTTATATTTAGACTTAAAAATTCAGGATGCCAGTGGCTATTTCTTGCCAGTTCTTGGCCTAAACTTAGAGCAAACAGTGCCACGCCAAGGGCTGTGCAAGGTTTTATTATTTGTTAGCCTGTGTTGCTCTTAGTGAACAGCTTTATTAAAGTTTGGCTACAAATTAGGCATGGGGGCTTGTAAAATGGCCTAAAACTATATTTAATAAGCAGTGCATCCTTGTAACAAAACTTGACTCAAGAAGTTACCTTTGGGACTCTGAAGCCTGTTTGGGAATCTTGCCCTCTGTGCCCCTGTCACTCTGCCCACTGTGTGCCCCTCCTGCCAAGGACTCTGCAGTGTACTTTGCTTTTGGGCACCTAGTTTAGGAGGGCTATGAATGGCAGTGAATGGGAACTAGGGTAGGTCTGAGTCCTCTTTCTTCTTAGACTTGATGTTCCTTCTCAGCAAGCAGCTCTATGGCCCAGTCATCCACTTGAGCACCTTATGGGGTGATAAATCTGTTTGTTTACAGCTAGGAGCTCCTACCTGTCATTCTCATTTGTCAACAGGCACAGACACCTCTACTTCCTGCATTCCTACTTCCATCTGAGACATCTTCTTGGGTATCAGAGTACCCCCTTTCTTTAGGCCTTAAGTCACTACTACCTAAAATTCTAGGCAGAATTGTTTCCCTCCTCCCAGGGTCTTCATGGTGTTGGGTTCTCAAGGCCAGCTAAGCAACCTTTGACTAGGGTCAAGGGCACAGAGTCCTAGAATGATCACTTCATTTCTAAATTAATCATAATACTCTGCCTGCCACAGGCCTCATCTGAGCCCTTGGAGTGGCGGTCAGTCTCCTGCTATATAGATCAGAGGAAGCTTTGGAGAACAACATTCAGCTTTGACCCTGCTCATCCTGGGTGTGTAGGACAGTCAGCCTAGATGAAACTGTTTAGGTTGATTTTCCTGACTACTTCACCTTTTACTTGGAGAGAGTAGATAAAAGAGGCTCTTTGATTATTTATTGTTAAGATCCTTGTCCAAAAAAAGGGGGGGGAAAAAGTATACCTTCAGGGACATTTTGCGAGAGAGCAAGGGTGCTTTCAAGCTGCCTGGACAGAGAGGTTATTACATTCTCTAGATCAGTCTTTCCCCAGGAGTTCTCTGTCTTGAAACCACTTTCTATTCTCAGTCTGAAGGGCGTGGGGAAGAAGGTGGTGGCCTGGAAGCCACTATTTTCCCTATAGAAGCTAGGTATGTGCTTGACTGAAGTATGAGTGGTAGCAGAGAGCTGGCACAGCTCTGCCTCCTAGAGCCTCAGGATCTCCCTTTTTTCTCAGTGGTCCACAGGTCACAGGAAAGAGTTTCAAGGGCCAGGGTAAAGTAGAGTAAGTGGGTTTATGAAGTATTTAGCTAGAGAGACATAGGAAAGAGAGGTTGTGCACTCAGTACACAGGGTGGTTTCTTAAGAATGTCACAGTTGGCTATATACAAGATTTTATGACTGAGCCAGTATACATTGTTCAAAGGTTGTAATTGACCAGGTTTAAAGAGTAAGAACGCTTAAAATTTAAGTAAAGTTTCAAAACAAATACAAATACATGGGTTAGGTTTACTTATTTCTCTGACATTAAAGATTCCCATTTGTAGATAAAATAGTGAGGATTTTTATGAGGTACATTGTTTAGATTTAGGAGTGAGAGAGATGTACATTAAAACGATAAAACTCACAAAGTTTCAAATATTCTGGCCCCAAGTGGACCTCATTCATTAGTTTTTAACATCTTATTTGAAGTATCTTTAGAAAAAACATGATTATTTCTCTGGGCAATTTTGACTTTGTTAGTTGTATTGCGCTTTTTTGACCCTCAATCAGTATACAAGGCAAATTAAGATTTCAGAGTGAGGAGCTTCTGCCTCTCTTCACCCCCTAATTTCCCTCTATTTCTAGCCTACCACAGAGTTGCTGTTGGCACTCTGTGAGGGAAGCCTGGAATGTAGCTTTAAGGAAACAGGGTTGCTTTGTCAGGTCTTTGTGGTCTAATGGAGGGGTCTAGAGGTGTCCTCCAACTTAACCTATGTCCTGAAGGTCAGCTCTGAGGGTAACCGTCAGCAGTGCTGGTCTCAAGCTTGCTCGTACCTATGAGTCTGGAGAACTTACATGAACAGAATTATGCTAGATCCTGTCTCAGAGCTATTGTGCCCTCTGTGCGATGAGGCCCCTGATCCACAGAGTCTCTACCCTCTACCCCTACCCTACCCTACCCTAGAGATTCTTAAGAAATCCTGTTCCAGCTGAGAACAGGCTTCCTCCAAGGTGGAACACGGTGGAAGAGTGGAAGGTGACCCTGCTTCCTTGTATTACCTCATTAAAGAAGCTCCTGCCAGGTCATTATTTAATTTACCTTGATGCCAAAGTTCTGGCTTTGTGAGCAAGCAGTTAACTAGTGCTAGGGTATTTCTGCTATTAGTATGACAAGCAAACTAAAAACAAGACCAAACATTAAACTCTGAAAAACCACAAAAAAATCACTGTTGGGCAAAAGATAGTCAGAGGTGACAGTGTGTACAATTTAGTTTCTGCTCTGGACTGTTCAAAATATTTTGTCTAGACTTTTTTGAGACCTTTAAGACCATTGCTAAGATCCCTAAAAGTGGGCATAAAAACCAGGACATAAGGGTTGGTAAGATAGCTCAAAGAGTTAAGGATACTTACTACTAATCCTGGTAACTTTTGAGTTTGATCCCCAAGACACCCATATGGTGGAAGGAGAGAACTGACCTCTGTCCTCAGACCTTTACATGCACGCCACGGGTGTAGAGGCTGTCTTCCAGATGATTCTGGAATGGTTGTTAGGTAGAGATGGAAATTAATTTTAGTTCCATTCATTGTGTCAGACAATGAGTAGCTCTGAATATCTACATATTAAATGGTATAGGAACAAAGGTACATTCTCAGATTTTGAGTTAATTGTCTCTTTCAGATTTAAAAAGAAATTCCTAGAAATATAATTTTGACATTTGGTATTCCAAGTGTGTAATTATTCAACAGACACTTCCTATGAACCCACTGTGTACCAAACTGAAGTCAGTAGTAAAACATCCACATAGCTGAGGGTCAGTGAAGGAATTCTGCACAATGGGCTGAGCAGAGAGAGAGACCTGTGGTGAAGGGGTCTTGAAATAGATCTTCAGGGAAGTCTGAGATGGGGTAAAGGCCATGGAGGTTGTAATAAAAAGGAAGATGGGAAAAACAGGGAGACATGCACGTGGTTGAAGGCTGGGGTTGGAGCACAGTGGTAGAGGCGTGGGCTCTGACAGTAGGGAGTTTGGAAGATGAGGAGCTGGGGTTTAGTCAGAGTAACATGTTGGAAACTTCCGTGAATTCTTGAAGAGGTTAGTGATGATCTATCAGTTGGAAAACAGCAAATAGACAGAAAGTTGGTGGGAGACACAAGGTCCAGAAATAATTGTATTTATTTAGGAATGAAAACAGAGGGTCTAGATTATACGGTGACCCCATCCCCATCATCTGATTGTGGACCAGTTAGTGCATTTGACTTTTCTGATAATTTATTTCAGAACTGACTTACTAAAGAACAGTAAGAGCTAATGCTTACCAAACAGGGTTTTTGTTTGTTTGTTTGTTTGTTTGTTTTTGTTTTTTCTTTTTCCATTTTTGTTTGGTGACTTTGCTCTGACTGAGGCTAGATTCTGAAGCTCTGGTCTTCTAGGGCCTGTTTTCAAATCCCACCACCACTACAAAGTAATAGTGTCTGGAAAGTCACCTCAGCCTCAGTCCTGGTTTCCCTGACTCATTGAGTAGATGTTAGCTGTGAGCCACCTGCACTGTTCCATCTGGATGTTCTTGTGACTGGACTTGTGCTCACCAGGCCATAGTTGGAGATTCTAGTTGTGTGGAGGAAGGACTCTTTCCCCTGTGGGTAACTCTGGCATCATTAACCCACACCTCCAGACTGTAGGCTGAAGATGTAAGTCACTCCAATAAAGGGTGTTGCCACATACAGAAGTTTCAAAAATAGTATAACTTACACAAATCACAATATTTAAAAAGTGACTGGCCCACTTTGAAAAAACAGAACTCTGCAAACAGTTATGCATGGCAAGCATTAGCTCTTAAACCTGCCCTTTGTTACTAAGACAACAGAAGGAGAGGTTTGTGCCGGCTCACATTGGAGGATAGCGTGTGAAAACTATCCAGCTCGCTGATAGTCTCATTTGCCAACTCAGACACACATAGAAAGAAGCAGAGCCACGGCTCTGTTCTATAAACATGTGATCAGTGAGTTACCTGGGCTGGTTAGCTGTTTTCAAATCTCCACTGTCTCTGAGACCTTCAGGTAAATAGTATACACTTTGAAATTAGTTTTTCCTTTCAGTAATTATTAATTCATGTTCATATCAACCTGGTAATGGTTAACAAATACAAAATAACTTCCAGTGTGATAGTTTGCATGTATTCGAGTAGCTCTTTACTGCAACCTTGCTATACACAAGAGAGTAAGGTCTTGGGCATGCTCATAAGCACTGACTTAAGTACCATGGTGAAGCCCATACGTGATATACAGGCATGGGTATGCTTGTGAGAAAAGGTGGCATTAACCCTTTATGCAGGGATGCTGATATGCATAGTCAGAGAAGGAGGTGAATGCACATGTAAGGAAGGACACATGCATATGTCAAGACAGAGATCACCATCCACCTCAGAAAACAGAAGCCTTTCAAGTATCTGTGGGGTCTGAGGGCCCAGATACAGAAGTTATGTCAGTGTCCTGGAAACTCAGCTCAGCTTTCTGCCTTGTAGGGCTGCCAGCTGCACATCTTTAAGCCTAAAGATGGGGGAGGGGGGGTAGAGCCGCTCATGGGCCCAAGTTATATAGGCCAGTTGTTTTCAAAATGAGCTCTAGGGACCCTGCCACTCCAGAATCTCTCATGGTGCTTGTTCAAAATTGGAGACATCTACCCTGCCAAGCCAATTTACTAGGCAGGGGTACTGGGAGTGGGACAGAAACAGACTGGTCAAGTTTCACAGCAATTGCTTTCCTCCTCTTCTTCCTCTTTATCCTTCCTTCCTCTCCTTTCTCCCTCTTCTCCCTGTACCCCCCTTTCTTTTTTTCTGGTGATTGAACATGGGGACTTGGCCATGATGGCTAGGATTCTACTAATCAGTCTCCCCCCCACCCCCCATAACTTCTTTTGTGCTAGTGGCTCAGTTTGGCCTATCAGTCTAGGTTAGCCTCAAATTTATAACCCTCCTGCTTCGGCCTCCTGAGTAGTAGAATTACAGGCCTGTGCCTGGCTGCTTTTCTTCTTCACACATTTTAACTGGGTATTGACATTCAGAAAGCTGTTGACAAGTTGTAGCTGTCAGATGTAAAGCTTCTAGATAAAGATCCACCCGTGAGACCACAGTCTGTGCGTGCACCACAGTAACTTCTAAAGTTTCCTTCCACCTTCTTTGTTGTTGTCATGGTGCTCTTGGTGAATGTGCTGCAGGTGGTTTGGACTTTAGTCTCATCTCACACGGTATGTAGAGTATACCCTGTCAGGGTTGGGGGGGGGGTCACTGGTGCCAGTCTGACCGTGAGCTGTTGATCTTTTTTCTGAGTGATTGGTAGCTCCTCTGAGGGCCCATTTGTTAAATGTCTTATGATTAAATCCCTAAAACTCAGGGGTGGGGATGTGGAAATATAAGACGGTTGTTGAGTGTGATAGGAGAGGTCATGAGGGGTGGGTGATTCTGAGGAGGCTGTTTGGAATGGGGTAGGAATAAGAAAGCAGATGCCCAGCAGAGGAGATAGTACTGTGTGTGAGTTTAGTATACTTTCAATAGATATGGCATTTGTTGTTGATAGTTCCAGGTCACTCTCCATAGCCCCACCTGTGATGGGGGCCATGATTCCCATTCAGGCATTGTACAAGTGATTTTTTAAAATTCCAAGTATGCGTGAGGCACTGTGTTTTGTGCTGACCTTTCAAGACATGAGTGGGAATGCCCTCAGCTCTCAAGGACTGTCTCTAACCTTAAGTGGAATGAGCTTCCTTGTTCTGCTCCTCTCTGAATAAACTGAGGAGTGGCTTGTGCTGCCCTCCACTCACTTTTCCCATTCTCTCAGGTGTTCGGGGCCATTGTGTCAAGTCTACCCCATGGCAGCAGATCTCTGCTGTCCTCGGTCCCTTCAGTTGGCTCCTAGCTCAGCAAATAGGGTGCATGGTTCTCTGTCCCCATCAGCTGTTGCCTCACATGGACTTGTAAAGGAGGGTAACTGAGACAAAACAAGGCAAGCACAGCTTGTGCCAAATGGTAGATCAGTGTTTTGGGGGTACCCAAGTGTGTGGTCCTTGGTGACATTAAGGTGACATTAAGAAGGTGACATTAAGGAACCATTGTCTTTGTTCGATTTCCCCATTAACAGATCCCTAAGACAAACAAGGGTTTGTGCTCAGGTGGTCTTTCTGGTAGATGATCTAAAAATCAGGACTAAGAGCTAGCAGAATGATGCTGACCAGCGTATATGTCATTATGAACACATAGATGCTAGAAGCATATAGGACTCCATTCCCCTGTAAGAAGCTGCACAAGGCCTTCTTGGACAGAGCTTAGAAAAAGCAGGGTCCCTGAGATTAGGGTTGCTTTTGTCTTTTTAATTTGACTGCACTCTTTGGAGATGAGTATGTGTAAAAACTGAATGGGCTTTAGCATTTCTGAGGGTTGCTACAAGGCACAAGTTTAAGCACAGTGAATACCGAAGCCTCTGTACAAAGTTGGGATAGTGTGATCCACGTCCCATGGGAGCTGCAGCTCTGTGTCTGCGCTATTGGTTGCTGTTTTCACCACCAATCACATAGGCAGTATTCATAAGTGGAAAGGGATTTAAGGGAAAATGCTTTTGTAGGCAGAATTGTAGAGTAAGAATTCAAAACAGAGTTCTGTGCTGTTTTGTGGGGGATGTGAGGACCTGAAGCTAATGCATTTACCTCCACTTTAACCCTATAGCCTTCCTCTAGGGATAGTGTGGGTCTGGGTTCTTAGGTGGTCTACAGAGGTGCTCAGGAGGAGAGATAGGCCCAAGTGTGGACCACAGGGCAGTCAGGGAAATGGCAAAGGCTGATGGAGATCAGCCACTTTATTTCCAAGCTCTCTCCATCCATGAATAATACAGGTTGAACCTACCACTTCATGACCCTCATTTGTGGAGAGGGATGGCTACTAAAATGGGGTCTGGGCTATGGTAGTAGTTTCCCATGCTTCATAACTGTATTATGTACCAGGCATCCATACATGCCAAACTCTGGGTTACCCCTCAGACAAATCCTTCCTTTTTAACAAGTCTTGACTCCATATCATTTGGCTTTTCTCTGAGCTCTGGATCACAGGAACCCAACTTCAGCCTCCTAGGGAATTGTACACATCACACACACACACACACACACACACACACACACACTTGCACGCACATGTGCACGCGCATACACACACACACACACACACACGTTTCTGTGCTGGTCAGATTACAGTTAAAACCTGACGTCAGTGGTCTGAACCTTTAACCAACCAATTCCCCAAAGTCATCATGTATCTGTTTTGTCCTATTTAGAAAGCTAGAGAGGACTACCCCAGGGGTAACAGGCGAGGCCTGACTAATGCCACTAAAGGAGCTAGAGCTAGTGCCCTGGGCCCCAAGACCTCTTGTTTCTTTTCTGGTTTTGAGGCTTTATGGATATGCTGCTCAGGCAGCCTCTAATCTTGTCTTCATGCTAGGAAGCTGAGTGAACAAAGACTTCCTGGAGAGAATAGAGCTCATCATAGGCTGCTCTGTGGGCCTGGGACAGAGGAAGTACTCATAAATGCTCGCTGCTATTTTAATCTGCTGCTGGTAGCACTGTTGTCATTACTTTTGTCATCGTTGCTATATGTAGCAGACAGACCTGGGTTTGGATTTCAGATCTACTACTTTATGGCTGTGTGACTTCAGGCAAGTTTCCAAACCTTTCTGAGGCTTTCTTTTAAGACAGGAACCTGAGTAATTCATGATGTTGCCGTAAGAAACAAAGGAGACAACTCCATGGGTGCAACTCAGCTGCTGGGTCATAGTACCCATTATCTTTCCCAGGTTCTATAAGTCTTCTTGTCATAGAATGGATGGATGGTCTTATCTGGCATGTTAGCAGTTTATAAGTTGTTGCACCCACAAACATCAGGCATCGTGCATTACTTCCCTTCCATCTCTAGCACTGTAAATCAGGAAGTGTTCAAGGAGCAAGCCTGCAGGTCAGGGATATGGCTAGTGGCTTCTCTCCCACCCCAGAATGGGACAGAAGACAATGCAAAGGGAATAGCATATAGGGAGAGTAACAGTAGAGGGCAGCATGGGTGTGGCTGGTGGGGGATGGTGGATGCCCCATCTAGTTTGTAAGCTTGGCTCTTTGCCACACTGCTGCTGCTGTACCCATAGTGACGCCTGTGGCCTGTGGCTAGGTGCAGGGCTAGAGGAGAGCATCAGAATGAGGAACACATTTGCATTTGATACCTAATGATTCTTCCTCATTCAATCCCACCAACCCAAAGGTCAGAGAGCCAAGAGGGATGCTGAAGATTGACTACAAAGACAGCACTGTGGGCTATGTGTGCTAGATGTGCTATGTATCTGTGTTTACTGTTCTGTGTATGTTGACTTGTGGGTATATATCTTCAGTGGCAGCAAGTAAACTGGTCTAGCATCCTTAGATCCTGAGTTCTTGTGCCCAGGGAATAGCCTCCAGTGGCATCCTTATTAACATAGATGTTGGCAATGGAAATACAAGTTCTGTAGTCAGAACAAACTGTTGTTGTCATTTTGTTTTCATCTATCTACCTCCAAGAAAAGTGTTCTAGCCTCCTTTTTTTTTTTTTTTTTTTGTAAATTAGAACTTATATTGGCAAATATAAAAGCACCAAGTGTGAATCCATAGAATATTAGTGGATTTGACATACAGATTTATTAGTGGATTTGACATCCACCCTGATCAGCAAGAGTCATAGCCTAGTGAAGTCTGAGTAAAGGAGTGCTAACATAAGTCTGCATGTGCTAAAGCTAAACAAAATAGCATTCAAGTTTCAAATGTTTTTAAAATTAACATTTTAAGTCTATTTTCTTCAAAACCACTTGATTATTTTATATCGGAAGCTTTAGTGTGCCTGCTTTCTCTTCCTGTTTTTGTTTTGCCCTGCGGTGTTTGGGCAAAAGATGTCTTGTTTATTCTGTCACAGAAGGGTCAGGAAGAGAGGAACAGTCATTTCTGGAAATGGCTGGGTGGGGGAACCTACAAAAACAAGCCTGGGATAAATAGTTGCTGATGACGAAAGCAGGCAGCTTCTCTCAGTGCTGTTCCATGAGAAGGTCACAGACTTGTCCTCGTAGAGCCAAGGATAATGATCACCAGAGAAGAGAGGCAAGGAACTTAACACTGAACTGCCCAGACTTTGGGATTCCCAAATGAGATCAAGGCCCAGTGGGATGTGTTCATCTGGCTCCTTGTGCTTGCAGTTGTCTGTGGTCAGGCTGTGCCTGCACACCATCCGAGTGTGTGGCAGTTTTCCTATAGTACTTTCCCCCAAGCCAGCCTTTCCTTCTTGTAAGCCTCCCACTTACGGGCATTTTCATACTCAGTATGGGAAGTAGCCAGTTTTTTTGGGAAAGGCCATGTACTCCCTGGAATAAAAGCACCTGCTGACTCTCCCGGATGTGTAAAGGTGGTCTCGTCCGAGTCTCAGTGCAGGGCTTTGGAGGGTGACCCTGGCAGCTTATATGGGGCCACACACCCAGCTTCTGGGCAGCTTAAAGCCAACTATGAGCACAGCCTTCTTCCTGTCCTTTCTCATTTGCAGCTCCTCTGTGTATGTTCTCTTGTTCTGGGGAAGATGTTCTTGTTTCCTTGGAAGAAACCAAGGTAATTAAGATGTGTATATTTCTTGGTGTCCCTGGTGGTTCAGTTTAAGATGGCAGTTCTCTTTGACAGTCCTGTGCTGAGCTGAGCAGACTTCTTGGCCATACCACTTGCTTACAGTCCTGTTTTTGCCACATGTGGAAGATTCTGGCTGTGCCATGTTAGTCTGAGCGTCGTTAAGCTCACTCTTCCATGACCCCACTGTCTTCCTCTCTCCTGGAATCCTTCCTAAAGTTTGTTTCTCCATTCTCTCTTAGTTCCCCCTCCTACCTTTCTATATCCTCCATATCCTTAGCCCACAATTCCAAGTCTTGGTGGTTCTGTCCCTCCCAGCCTACTTTGTTTCTGCTCACTCTGCCATTCTCTAGCCTGAGCTACCCCTCATCTAAGATGTTCCCTGCTTTCCCCCACTCAGTCCCCAAACCTAGCCTTCCTCACCTCCTTCATGAAACTTGAATATTAAATTCACACAACACAAAGAAATCTCTAGATACTATTTTACACTATCAAACACTATCTTAGTTTGCTTCCTATTCCTGTGACAAACACTGACTTCCAAGCACTCAGTAGGCAGAGACAGGCAAATCTCTGAGTTCAAGGCCAGCTTGGTTTGCAGAGTAAGTTCCAGGACCACCAGGGCTACTCACAGAAACCTTTTCGGGAGGGAGGAATTGACCAAAAACAATTTGGGAAGGAAAAGGTTTATTTGGCTTACACATCCTGATCATAGTCCATCACCAAGAGAAGTTAAGGCAGGAACTCAAGAAGGGCAGGAACCGAGAGACAGAAAGTGAAGCAGAGACAATGAAGGAATACTGCTTATTAGCTTGCTCTTCATCGCTTAAACAGCTTGCTGCTCTTTAGCACCCAGCACCACCTGCCCTGGGATGGAACTGCCCACAGTGGGCTGCCCCTCCCATATCAACCATTAATCCAGAAAGTTTTCTTCAGAAGTTCTTGTCAATCAAGAAAGTTTTCCTAAAGGCAGTCTGATGGAGGCATTTTCCCAATTGAGGTTCCTCTTCCCAGATGGGCTTAGCTTGTTTCAAGTTAATAAAGAAAGAGAGAGAGAGAGAGAGAGAGAGAGAGAGAGAGAGAGAGAGAGAGAGAGAAAGGAAGGAAGCCAGGAAGCCAACTTACAAGGACAGGGACTGAAGACCACTGACAGTAAACAACTTGCCTTGGATGAGTATAGAAGAAAGTTAAGGGACAGACAGAAGCTCAGCTTTCTGCCAGCTTGTAACTTGTCTCCCATTCAGTGTCTTTTTAGCTCACTAGAGGCTGTTACCAGTGAGATCTGTGGAGCTTTGAGGACTATGCGCTCAAAAAGCCTCCCTCCCTATTCCTGACCTTTTTCCTTTCTGTTTTCTTATGCCTGCCAGTGCTACCAAGGCTAGTGGTAGACACTTAGAGTGATAGTAAACAACTTGCCTCACTGGCTGAATATAAGGAAGGTAGTTGTCCCAAACAAATCCAGGTAGCCATATCTCTAGTGGGTTTGCCTGCCATACTTGGATGCTAGGAAATATAGTGAGGAGAAGTCAGCTTCCAGAACACAGCTAGCTGACTGCTTTACTATCATGTGTCAGGGCTTCCCTATAAGGGATGTCCCCATGTGTCTCTCAGTTTTGGGTTAATTGATTCAAATTAGGTGCTACTGGCACTGGCCAGAAAGCTGTTCCATATGATTTGTCCGAGTCTTTTTGTTTCTGTGTCGTGTCATGGTCTCATGTCTCTGCCTCATTACTTTGCTTTATAAGCTTTATTCAGCAAGTGGTTGTATGCATCTACTTTTTACTCTTCTGGTTCTGCTAGAAGGGATACAAAGAGGCAAGGCTGGGGAGTATATGCTACGGCTTCTTCAGAGCAAGCACATTTTTTTTTCTGAGCACATCTTATTTGATAAGAGCTTCAGAACCTTTTAGAGCCTTCCCAACCCAATGAGCTGGGTCCAAAGTTAGCCATACATGCTCTCTTTGGGAAGCCATAGGAGAATTGTATAGAAAATCTCAGTGAAATGAGTCAAGAAAAAAGGGAGGTCTCCATAGGCTGACTGGAAGACTTACAGATTCAGGGAATATGGTGGTATGCACAGGAAGTAGCTGTTCATAGAGCTAGGTGCCTGCCTGGCATACTCTGCTTCAACAACACATAGTTGTATTTGACCAGTCCTTTACTCATATTGCTAACTCAAGTCTTTGTGTGTTTCTAGGAACAAGGCTCTGTATGATCTCTACAGCAACTCTAAGGGTAGCTCAAAAACTTTACTGTCTTTATCCCACAGGGCACAGGGCATAGCCCTGGGTTTTCTGTGTGCTATCTGTAAGCTCCTGCCTACTCCAGAAAGCTGGATTTGAGAATTTTTGGCTCCCAGTTGGGGTGTGGCACCTGCTCTAAACCCTTGAAAACAGCCCTAGGAATGTGTTTAAGTAGCCTTGCTCCTCCCCTATTTCAAACAACTGGCAGTTGTCTTCTAGAGAATGCCATCAGTATTTGTTTTCTTGTCACATGGGAAGCATGTGCTTGATCTGCATGGACTTCATGTGACTGAGAATTATTGTTCAGTTCTGTCTGTGACCATGATGATGATGTTAGTACCGCTGGACAGAACAACACAAGTGTGATGTATATGTGCACACATACACACCCTGGCTAAATTCAGAGTCTGAAGCTGGCTGCATGTGCAGGCATAGTGAGCATGCCTGTCTTCCTGGGTATGCTGATATCAGGCCCAATTGTGTATCCATTCTGTCTGCATGCCTCTCTGCATGGTGTACACAGACTGTCACTTGCCACTATGATGGATTCATATCTGAAGTAGCCTTAACCTCAACACTTCTGTCTGAGAGTGTAGACATGGTGGATCCAGGTGGCTGGGCTTCAGCAATGGGAATGATTGCCCGGTGCTTGGTACAGAAGGACACAGCCCAGCTCACTCTCCCCAGCTATAACCCTCTCTGACTCCTGAGCAGGTGAGCTCAAGGTACTCACACCAACCTGATTTTCGGTGGGTATTTCCTCTGACAAAATTTAGAATCTTGCTGTGATGGAGGCTGCAGAAGGAAGGCATGCATGGCTCAAGTATAGTTCTGGTCTCCGGGTAATAAAGAAGCAGGGAAGGAGCGCGTATACATTCATTCTACTTCTCTTTTCATCTAGCAGGCAAGACTCACCACACATAAATACTTTCAATTTTGCTTGCACAGCATGAGAATTGCTAGGTTTGTTTTACTGCTGAAATTGAACACTTCTAAAGAAACATGACAGCATTATCTTTCCTGGCAGGTGGGAGGGGAGTTCTTCGGCAGGAGATATGCTCCCCACAGCACTTTGGAGATGAGACATTGCTACTCAGTACTGGCAGAGAGATGAAGGGTCTCACTCTTCAGTAGCTCTCTCTCTCTCCAGGTTCTTAGTCCCAAAGTCCCAAGTCCTAGGGATGAACAGCGTTGACTAGGCTCCTGAAGAAGGCAGGCCACGAACATCTCCAGAGATGTGATACTCAGTACTCCATGTGGCTACTGTTTCCCTTCCTTTTTATACCTTGTTTTCCATTTACAGAGGTTTCAGCTCTCTGCTTACCTTCCTATGGCCACTCTGCCCTCTGAATTTCTTCCTTTTCTGCTATAAATTCTTGCTTCCTTAAAAATCTGTATTAGACATCTCTACATCTGATGGAACTTGCAGACAGACATTTGTTTGCTAATTGTGTCTGGGTGTTAGTTCTGGGCAGCCAGCTGGATGGTAGATGTTCTTAGTGTCTGCTCTCTTCTGGTAATTACCATATTGTCTGTGCTTGATGGGAGTGGGGCTGGAGATTAGAGATTTCACAAGACCTATTAAATGGAAATTCTCAAAGAAATCCCTAAGATTTCATGGAGCACAAGGGTCAGCATTAATAAAAATTATTTTGGGAATTTTTAAATAAATTATGTGTAAAATAATATCCTCTACCCTTTCTTGCTGGTGGGAATGTGAAACAGCATAGCCATTATGGAAAACAACTTGGCAGTTACTAAAATCATTAAACATAGAATTGCCATATGATCCCTGGAATTCTGTTTCCAGGTTTATGTCGTAAAAGACTGAGAACAGCTACTTGAATCAGCTGCATGCATGTTCATACAACACTATTTACAGCAGCCAAGAGGCAGGCCAATCTAAATGTGTATCTCTGGTTGACTGTAGTAAACAGATACATCACAATTTTATTTATCAAAACAATAGTAGCAAGCAGGGGAAAATGGAATGGTATACTGATAGCTTCCCCCCCCCCCCCAAAAAAAAAGGTTATACATCAAATCTGCTTGCTTAGGGAAAGAAGGTAGACACAAAAGGTCACATTATATGAAATCAAAAACAGATTAACTCAGCAGAATGCAGACATGTTCAGCAAGGGCCTGAGAAAGGGACAATGGGAGAAACTGTACAGGGGATTTTACCTCCAAGTAAGAGAGCATTTGGGAACTAGATAGAGGTGGGAATTTGTACAATATGCACCAAATATTCACATTATAATGGCTAGTTTTATGGTATGTAAATTTTACCTCAGTGAACCATTTTTTAGCAGAAAAAGGAAAATTACTTTCAGGCGAAGAAGTTGAAGTAAGATGAGTTTTACTGGAAACTAAAATGTAGGCATTTTGAAGTTAATTTTTAGGTAAACTCCGAAGTTGTTAGACATGCCAGCTAGAATTGAGTGTTTAGAATACTGCTAAGTTAGAAATTCAGTTTTCTTTGGCCTGAGGAACAAAGAAAGAGCTTTATTCAAGATCTCTGCATGCCTCTGTGAACTTCATGTGCGAAGGAGGCCACAGGTGCTGGTAGAGACAACAGGCTTCCCTGAGGGATATGCCAGCCTCAGTTTGCAAGAATCCACAGCTGCCTCCAGTGTGGTCCCTCTGCTTTAGAAAGACTGATACAGTGAGGGGATTTGGTTTATATTCCAATATTCCTAAATGTATGCACGTTCTTGCATATGTACATGTGTGAGTATGGGGTTGTAAGGCTTCCGAGCTGGCAGACCCAAAACCCTTTAATACATTAGAGATAACAGTATTTATTTTGCTGAGGTTTGGGGGCTATAGAAAGAGTCCTTGGGTTCTGTTTGTTTTAGCACCAGCTTCTGTCATCAGCAAAAACTATTTTTCCCAGCCTGCATTGCCGCATGGATAATTCCTCATGGCCTTCAGATGAGAAGGAAGATTGGGAGCTCAGTTGTGTGTTATACATCTGCTGTTTTCCCCATCAGCAGCAGCAGCACTGGCCACTCTTGTCTGTGAGCCTCCATTGGCCATAGTCCATGGTTAGTCAGGTTGTGCCTGCTGCCCTGTCACCAGTGCTGTCAAGTCTCACATGTTAAGAACATGGCTTGTCCTCCCTATGTTCTAGCTTGGTGTTACTTCTCTTTCATCATCATCTAAGAACATTAATTGGACATCTATTATAAGCAAAGCCCTGTGTCACACTAAGTCAGGACTAGGCTTGTCCTTCAAAGTGTCAAGTGAGGAAGATAAGATGAAAGTCACCGTGGAAAAGATGACCTTAGTTGAATTGGATGATATAAAATTTTTGATAAAGCCATTTTATTCCTTAGTCATACCTCTTTTATAACTTTGGGCAGTTTGTCTAGAACCTTTTTCATGATAAATTTCATGACTATAAATCTCCTTTATCACTGAGCGTGGTGGTGCACACCTTTGATCTCAGCACTCAGGAGGCAGAGTCAGGCAGATCTCTGTGAGTTCAAGGCCAGCCTGGTCTACAGTGTGAATTTCAGGACAGTCATGGCTCTGTTACATAGAAAAACCCTGTCTTGAAAAACAAACAGACAGAAATCTCCTTTATTTGTGTTTTCTTGGCACATATTTGTGTGTGTGTGTGCTCATGTGTGCTTGTACCACTGCTCCATGCTGAATGTCCTCCTCACTTGCTCTCCACTGTATTTGAGATAGGCTTTCTCAAAGAACCTGGAGATTCACCAGTTTGGAAAAACTAGATGGCAAGTGAGCTTCAGAGATCCTCTTGCCTCTGCCCTGCCAGTGCTAAGATTGTAGGTCAGCAGTAACCATGCCCAGCTTTTTATGAGGATGCTGAGGATTCAAACTCTAATCCTTATGCATTCTTAAGAAGCATTTACTGAATAAGCCATCTTTCCCAAACCTTTGAATACATATTCTTTCTCATGAACTGGTTTTTTGTTTGTTTGTTTGTTTGTTTGTTTGTTTAGCAGATTTTTGTCCTATAAAGCATTCCATAGACTATTTGCTTTGATTATTGGCTTTCCTCTGCCCTCTAAAGAACCCTTTTCCTGCCCTACAGCCCAGATATATCCATTTATGTATCATGAGTATGGAACATTTTCCCCCACAGAGTACAGATGTCAGGTAATTGGGTTGGCATTCTCAATCCACCTCTTAATTGTGTGACCATAGGAAGTGGTGTGTAAATCCCCTAAGGCTGCTCAGCCAGCTCATGATAACAAGCGGCCTGGGCCATCTAATGGCCATGCAGTTTTATTGAGGGCTTCCCCTTCTTCTGAGTTGCCCACTGTGATGGTCACTTTGATGATGGGACTACAACTCCCTGAGATATAGGCTGCAAACAGCCTCCTCATCTAATGATAGAACACACATGGCTGCTGGCAGTGGGAGATGCTATGAATATTAATGAGCTGTATTTCACTTTTACTACCTTTTCATTAGTTTTCATGGAGATGGTGTTTGTGAGTGAAGTGCAGGTGTTTGTTTTCTTGACAAAATGGCAAGCCTCATAGTCAGAGCCAAGGCGGGAGAAGTAGCCAGCCAGCAAAGTGCAGATGAGCTTTAGCGGGCGTGAAGCAACCTGTGAACGTCCGGATTTCACTGCAGTCTGGGCAGATGCATGCCACAGTCCCTGAAGTTTTACAGTGTATCTCTCATGTGACAGTGAGAAACTTTTAGTCTAAAATCTGGGTGCAACTAGAATACTGTGGCAGCTGCCTGTCTTTCTAAGTGGTTCTGGTCCTGGAGTTCACATGCCAAACTCCAGCTCTGTACCCTTCAACCCTCATCTGCTGTCTAATGTCTTTCTACCAAACCAAAGCAGATACTGCCTCCAGTTTGCCACATTGTGACACTGTGGATTTTTGTGGACAGGCTGGATGTACAGGACTGATGAGATTACCAGGTGTTGAGAGACTTGTCCACATTGCTGAACAGTGGAGAAGGGATGCTTTGAGACCCAGATTGACAAGCAAAGGGTGCCCACATGGTTCTAGGACCAGAGTGGCTCTGAGCTAGGCAGAAGTGACCCCTCAGCATAGGAATGCCTATCTCTATGACCTGCCTTGCCTTGGGAAGAGACACCTGTTGGAACTCTAGCTGTGCATTGCTGGAATGAGGGGTCTAAGTTACATGGGTGGAGTGATGGTAGGTGTCCATCAGTGGACTAGATGACAGAGTCATACTCCCACCACTAGCTGGTGTCATTTGAAGAATGTGAAAACAAGCATGTCTTTGTCAGGGTGGAGCATGACAAATTATTTCAGAAATGGAGGGGGCAGATTGAGCTTAACTCATTTACTTCATGAGCGAGAACGATCAAAGGAATTTTGCTAATTCAGTGTGCCTGCTTCTGTAGGTCAAATGAGAACCTGGCAAACCCTAAATACTGAGTGATGTAGCCCACTCAGACTGCCCCATTGTTGATTATTTATTGATTAGGTGGGAATAGATGCTTTCTTCTTTTTCTAAGTCCAAGTTTCTTCTCAGTTTAGAATCAGCTTTTCAAAAGCAGTAATCTGTATTTCTAAAAAGTGGCTTGTTTTCTAGTCGGATTATCATTCTTTTCATATATTGAACTTTCAACAGCATTTTAGTGCCTACTGCATGTGGAGTGCATGTGTGACAGGAATTTAGAGAATAAAAGTACTGATGTGGACACATTTCCAAGGGCTGACATGTATCTATCTCATGTCATAATGTAAATACTCTATTGTTTTCTGGACAGATATTTATTTAGACAGGACCAAAAGCACCCTTAGCCTTCTGCCTCAGCATAGAGGATGAAAGACAATGGCATTCAGTAAGCACCTGCCAAAGCCAGGGGTCTTGTTTGTTTCTCAAGGTGGCTATTATCACTCCCATCTTGTACCTGAGAAAAGGAGTTACTAGCATGCAGTACAACTGGAGTCCAGGGAGACTGTCTGTCTCTCTTGCCAGAGGGTCTATTCCTTGAGTTGAATCTTTCTCTCATCCTCAGCATTGCTGTCATGAGTTTTATGAAATGTGTTCAAACACACAGATGTATGTATATATTATATTGGATTCACCTTGCTTTAAAGCTAATAGGCTCCAGGCATACAAATGCATTCATCAAGCACATAGCATTCTGTATGTGTGTTCAGTGCCTTTTTATACCAGACATGTTTCTTATACTATCTGTTCTTTGGGATTCTTGTAGGTAGGTAATGACTTCTGAAAAAATAAACTCAAAGGAATGAGGTAAAATTGTCCAAAATCCCATAGCTCCTAAGTGATATAGAGCCTGCCTTTCTGCCTCAAAGTGGTTAGTTCTCCCAGAATGGTTGGTCTCTGCTCCTCCTAGGGTCCATCTGGCCTTACTCAGCATTGTCTGAATCAGCCCCTCTGTCGGTGGCTTCTAATGTCCCCTGCTCATCTCTTTATGTTTGTAGTACTAAGTCACCAAACTTGTTAGAAACATAGTAGTGTCAGAGTCAGAAAACACAGATTCTAGCTTCAAAGTGGGCCAATCTTCGCACAATGTCCTTGACTCCTAGAACTGAGAACTATAAGCCCCTGGCTCTTGTTTCTCTACCTCTTGGCATTTATCACAAATAAGTGAGAATCCAGTTGTGCTCTGTATACATAATGTGTAGATAATTTATGTTAAATTTATACATACATGACTTTTGTTTTTATAATGCTTGTAGATGTTTTTGTGATGAATGTTATTCAACTACTAGGGCTTTTTGGCATTTTAAATGTTCTCAAATGGAAGATAGTAAAAGCTCAGTTACTATCATGTGAATCTAACCCTTCCCCACCCACCTCCACACTCTACAGATGAGGATAGAGTTCCATTTCATGTTGGAAGCCAGAGTCCCTTAAGTCTACATCACAGGAAAAGCGCTTTTAACAGGATTATTATGTGATCCAAGAACTTGAAACCAAGATGAGTGTACACAGAGCTAGCTCCTGAGCTCTGTCCTTGTAAGGAGGTAGTGACATTCAGTACCCACTCTGTAGCCAGCCTGCATGAACCAAGCCCATGCACTCTTTTGTGTTCATCATCATCATCATTACAAAGATATCTTTGAGTTTATGTATAGATTATGAATTTAAAACATACACTTTAAAAATCATCTCTACATATTCTGACTTTGAATGATTAAGCTTTCCTTAGAAGGAGAAATAAAAGTACCACGTATTTCCCTGTAGCTACTTTTTCCTCATAAAAAATTAATTTATTAACTTATTATTTATTTTTAAAGTATAATTTTGCACTTGACAGAGCACTGCTATGTATACTATTTCATGTGCTCCTCAGAGCAGCTCTGTTTCATCCCCATTTGCACATGTGGAAGTTGAGAACCTGACTTGTCTTAGGACTTGCAGCCAGGAAAGAGTAGAGCCAGCTGGGCCTAGTCATAGCCAGCTTTTCCAGTATTAGTGCTCATAGCATACTCTGCTTGGTCCTTCAGGGATTGAGAGTTGCTGAGGTTAAAGACTAAGTTTTCATTTTGGCCCTGACAATTTCTCACACAGTACTGTGTAAAGTGTCAGGTTAAATGGTTCTAAGCAAATTACTGCTTAGGGGAAGTGGGACAAACTCAGAAAAACAAGTCTTAGCCATATTACATATGGGGTGTAATGTTGTCTTATGTAAAAAGAAAGCAGAGATTTGTTGTCACTGATGATGAGCACTAAGTAACCAGCACTGCCATGTTATTTGACACTCAGCTCTATCAGCAATAGTGCAAGATGTTTGCACAATAGAAACCATAGAACTACAAGGAAATAGTAACCAGTTCTACAGCTAGCCACATGAATAGATAATACCAGCTTAAAGAGTTCCCACAGAATTCTATCACTGGGGCCCCCAGAGACATCTTGGCAAATATATAATTCTATTCCTTCATCAAAAGATTCCTATTTAGCCAGTTTTCATCCAATTCACACTAGGCCCAGAGCTTCAGGTAACAGTTTGTAGACTTGTGAGCCAGGTATCAGGTGGAAGGAGCCCTGGCCCTATAAAAGGCTAGGTCTTATGCCTCTGCTCTGGGCCCTTCTTCATCCTCTAACTTGTGTCTAGAATAATGCCCATGCCACTGATTGGTAAGAGTTGCTCTCTGGAAAGCAGATTTTAATGTAAGTATGGTCGCTGATGCACTGTAGTCTAGCAGTGTGGTCTAGCGTCCTCTTGGACTCAGTTTGTCTCTGCAGTACTTTGCCTACTGTCCTTTTAAGCCTGTGGTGTCGGCTGTTTCCTAGGCCCGAGGGCCAACACTCTCCCAGCCTCACAGGGTCCTCTACAAGAGCTCTTACTCAATAAGGAAGGCAATGGATACCCTGCCCTGCATGGAAAGCTCCCTTAAAGCCTTTATCCCTGCCCCCTATTCAGAAGCTCTATTTCTCATATTTATTTACTCATTCCATTTCTGCCTTTTTCTCATTTTCTAATTTTGGAGTTGGAAATCTCTAGGCCCCAATTAGTCCTGACTCTTCTCTAATAAAGTATAAGCTATGACTTTGGAGTTCTGAGCCACAGGATTACATGTGAAGTGACACATTACTCTCTGAGCTGAGATATTTGTCTTCAAGGATGGGCAGGTGGAAGGTCCAATTGGAGCTCATGGATCAGAACCATTTCTGAGCCCTTCCCCTGCAGTAGGTCAAGTACAGAGCCCATCGCCAACACATGGTAATTAGGTCATGATGAGACTGTCTCCAAGGAACTTATCATTTAGCTAATAATAAATGATGTTGGGTGAAGAGAGTTCTGAGCTATTTTACAAGAAATATTTATTTTCATTTCAAGTTGGATAGCAAGCTGATTCCTTTTTGTAAGAAAACATATAACAAGAATAATTTGAGGCTGACATACTTCATACCAGCTATACCTCAGTCCCACGCACTTCATGAGCTTCCTTGTGCTGACTGAAATAGACAGCCCCATTACCTATGTCCCTCACGACAGAGCAGGCCACCCTGCCAAAGGCCCACTTCTCTACTTTGGGGGAGGACACTGTGGAGTTTCTGGGTTGTGACAGCCAGTGTGACAGTTAGGAAAGGTTGAATTTTAAATTTCTTTCCATTGACTGTTAATGTCAGGACTGGAACTGTAGTGACAATATAAGGTCTGAGCTTTAATTAGACTGGAAATGATGTTATAGTATATTTTAATATGCATTAGCTTCTAAATGTACCTAAACATCTTATGAGTTGTTGGTAGGTCCTGGAGATATTATATATACATGTGGGAGAATTCTCCTTTAATGGACAGTATTTTTAAGTTTGCTGACTAGATGTTGGTTGGGTGGGAGGTGAGAAGGAAAATGATTTTACACAGGAACTTATCTCTGGTGTTAAAAATAGTCAAGGGAATCATATGATTGATACACAAATGCTGTCCTCAGTCACGTTACTTTGGGAACAGTTTGATGCTAACATGAGATGCGGATGAAGACTAGAAGCAGCTGGTCCTCTGATGCTTCCTGGAGATCACGCCCCTCATGCAGTTCTCAGAAGAACAGCAGACAGCAGACAGTAGACAGCAGCCACCAGCTTTGACTTTCTGGCCTTGACCTTATCCCCAGACCTCAGAGGTGAGAAGGGAAGAGGCCAGTTCTTTGAGACCTTCCTCTCTCTCTTTCAGTCTGGCTGCTCTCAACTGTTTCTGCTATTCCAAGGCCAAGATAGCATTTGCTGATAGTCTCTCCAGGCACAGGAGAGGGCTAAGGCTGATAATAGTAGAAAAAGTATCAGGAGCTAGAGCATTGGGGGCCAAGACAATGCAAGGAGGGATCATCTCTCAGTAAATGAGCGTTAGCTCCACACCTAGCTGCTCAGGACTTTGTCAGGATGCAAGAGGGATGGGGTATTGTGTGGGTTGGCCCTGTGAGATGTGACTCGAGGCCCAGTGGGCCATGTTTTTGCCAGCCTTGGCAGCATCTTACAGTGGGGTAAGGGTAACAAAAATGTGTGTTGCTTAAGAACAGATGTATACTTTGCCTGTGCTCAGATCCACAGTTTTGTAGACGTGCCCTAGAATCTGCTCTTCAATAGCTTTTGCTCTTCTTTTGGAAATTCATTTAGTATCTGGATTCTTCTCTCCCCTATGTGTGCTAGGCCCAAAGTTGCTTTAGGACATTAGGACACAAACCTAAGCAATTTGAACCAAAATGTTGTTTAATTGGGGCAAGAGGGTTTAGTTTCTAGACTGGTCCTATGTTGCTTAAGATTTTCATATGAGAAATACAGGATTTCCTCCAGAGATTTGTCACGTTGATCCTGGTGAGCTAAGCCTGGTGGAGACTGTAGGCATGGACTGGGCAGACTGAGTACAGAGTGAGGCAGCACACACCCTATCTTATGGCAAAACCCCAATTCTTAAGTAGTACCAAAAGTTCTGTGTTCATTATACGTGTTTGTTTTCTTCAGCAGTGTTTCCTGTGTCCCCAGCTTCTAATCCCACCTGGCATGGGACAGAGATACTTGCCATTTATGTTATTGAGTGTTATAATTGCTTTATAAAGGGATAGGAATTTGGAGTTTTGAATTACTTACAAAACTTTACAGTCATCCACAGCTTGATTCACCTCTACATGGGTGAGCTATGTGTGAACTCTACTGTCTTCTAGGGTCTGACCAGCGCAAACAGATCTGCATGCAAGACTCTTTCTGTGGATGTCTTTGGCTTTGGCTGAGGTTGAGTGATTCACCTCATATGGTGTGATAATGTTAGGCTTACTTGGGTGAAGGAGTGTTTTCTAGGCAAGATGGTGTGCTATGTTGCCCTACTGGAGAGAAGAGCTGTTATTGTTATATACTTATTATTTCTTGGCTTTTGAATTCTCTACCTCTGTTTAGAACTATTAACTGACTTTGACTTTTTAAGCAGGATCTTATTCTCTTTGAAGCCTAGCCTGGCCTGGGATGTACAATTCTCCTTCCTTGCCTTTTGAGTCCTGGAAGTGCAGGCTCATAACAGCATACTCAGGTATCAGTTGAATTTTAAGAGGGTAAACATTTGTTCATAAAGCATTTCCTTATCTCAAGAGTTCTGTTTGTTTGGATTTAAAAAAACAACATGTGTTTTACAATAGGGCATTATTTTGAAAAGTTAAACTAATAATGATAATATGTATGTTTATGTATGTGCTTTTGAGACAGGGTCTCTCTCTACTGAGCATGGGACTCTATGGTATTTGCTGATTGGCTAAACTGGCTGGCCAATGAGCTTGAAGGATTTGCCTGTCTTCTTGCCTTCCCTGGCTCCCACCACTGGAGTCATAGATGCTGGCTACCACTTATGATTTTACATGGAGACATGAACTCAGGTTTTATGGTTACCAGTGAAACCATCTCCCCAACCCCCCTAGTACATCTGGAGTAGAGTAAACCTGCATCTCTCTGTAGCCATTGCCCACCATCATTAGGCCGCCAGGCCCTAGCTTCAGTCAGGCTAAGGACTGTCTACCAGCAGGCAGGAAGGGCTTCATCCTTCAGCTCACTCATTCATGTTTAACATGTTTAAAATATGTTTGTATTTTTATAATTATAGAATGCGTGAATATACATGCTCACAGCAGCATTGTTCACATCAGTCAAAAGGTAAAGCAAAGTGTGTATTATGAGCCAATGAAGGGGCCTGGAGAGATGGCTCAGTGGTTAAGAGCACCATCTGCTCTTCCAGAGGTCCTGAGTTCAATTCCCAGCAACCACATGGTGACTCACAACAATCTATAATGGGGTCTGATGCCCTCTTGTGGTGTGTCTGAAGACAGCAACAGTGTACTCATATACATTTGAATAATACATTGAATAAATAAATAATTTTTTAAAAAAGAGAGACAGTGAAGAAATAGCATTACAATAGAATACACACACATACACACACACACAAAACACACATGAATGCTACCACACTTTGAAAAGGAGGGAAATCAAGCTGCTGCAACCTAGAATATGCAAGGCTGTGGGTTTGATTACTGATAGCACACACACACACACACACACACACACATACACACACCCTAGAAGGGAAGGGGGCTCTGAATGTGAGGACATTCTGCTAAATGAAGTGAGATACAAATAGACAAATAGTATGATTCTAAGAGACAGAGAGTAGAACAGTAGTTACGGAGGGTTGAAGGTACAGGAGCTATTGCTTAATAGGTATGCACAGTTCTCATTAGACTTAGATATAGATGGTGGAGATGAAGGCACAATAAAATGAATGTACTTAATGCCATTTCTCACAATAAAAAAAGTTTTGGATATCTCCATCTGAAAGTTCTGAGCCTATTTTATATCTACAGCTCCTTTCTAATGTATTAGTAGCCCTTCAAGACAGTAGGATGAAAAATTTTGTTGAATAAAATTTTGTTGATGAATCTGTAATACAGGGTTATGGATCTACCTATCTACCTGTCCATTTGTCTTCTGACCTTGGAAAGTAAATAACCAATCATAATGATGATATATGAATGTCATTGCTAGAGTATGCCTGTGATAGCCAGCTCCCAATGGTCTTTACCTCTTAGTATTCAGGGCTGATGTGTGGACTCTGTAAGATCTGACAGAAATGATGGCATATTACTTCCAAGATTAGATTATAGATGATATGTTGGCTTCTGCCTTGGTGTCTGTTCCTTGTCTCCCATTGTGAGCAGCAGCCCTGTAGAGGCCCACATAAGGAAAAACTGAGACCTTCAGCCAACGGCTGTGTTAGTGAACTTGGAAATGGACCATCTTGATTTCAGCCTCTTGACAGACCCTGACCCATTTCACCCATCTAAGCCACTGCTGAATCTCTAACCTACAGAACTACTATTTTAAGCTATTATGGTGATTGGTTATTGTGGCAGTAGATAATTAACACAGACCTTACAGTATCTTCATTCTAAAACATATAGCATATATGTGTCAGAAAGACCATAAAGAGAGTCAAAGCCTAGACTCTATCTGAAACTGCAGTTCTTTAGGAAATGCTAAATATTGTATAGCCCTGTTTTAGTTGTTAGCCAGTGCAAGTTGTTAGTGAGCTCATGGTGTGAAAATGCCTCATCTCTAGAATGGAAGGACATTTTCCTTTCCCTTGCACCACCTTGATATTTCACCAAAAGATGGGAGTTCTGCATGCCTTCCCCATCTGTGACTCTGTGATGCTGGAATAAGCTCAGGAAGGGACCATCACAGTTCAAAAGGTGAGGGATGAGGCTAGAGAGGGGAACAAAAGCTTTGGAGACTGCAGAACTTGTTTGCAGCTTGGCAGGTCTAGCATTCAGAGGCCTTGCCTGGGTCTTCTAGGTCTTCAGAGGAAATGGATATGTGTGGGCTTTCAGTACAGTACTCAGAAGGTTGTTACTTCTGTGGTTTACCTTTGACTCTACTTGGAAAAACAATAAACATGTTCGAGCACTTACACATGCCAGAGAAGATGTTAGACATAGTAGGGGTGCAGAGGTAAGGGGAAAGTAGATTCTTATGGAGGCAAGAGCCATACATGTTCCTGTTCAGCAAGGGGACCTCAAGGCTGGGGCAGACACACCTGAGATGACTAGGGGAAGCTTCTACAAGAAGTAGCAGCCTAGGTAGACTCTGTAGGAGGCAGAATTGGCATGCCTGTCCTGTACCCCAGCAGGACCCCCATTTCTAACATCTGCTCACATACTTCCATGTTTATCTGGCCTTGCTCAAATAGAAGTTTTTTGAGCCTGGGGGTGGATCTTATGCCCTGGTAGCAGTACAGTGCTTATAGTAGGTCCTCAGTGGAAGATATGAGTAGATAAATGAGTGTGTGCATGAGTGAAGGAGGGTATGTGGTGAGTGATAACACTGTAGACATCATTTAGGACTGAACTCTAAAGGGTCTCCACTCCACAACAAGTAAAATCAAAATCTGGAATAGTAGCCACATTGTACCTGACCCTGAGCACTGGCTCTGCCCTAAATCTAAAGACAGGTGGGGGCTTAGGCAGGAAAGTCTAGAGCAGTTGAGCATCTCCACAAGAGGCTACTAGAAGCAGCCTCAGCTCAGAATGAAGAAGAAATGCTAGAAGACTACACACAGGGAATTCTAGTCTCCTTCCCATAAGAAAAGAACTTACCATAGCATACTCAGCTTGGCACATGAACATCCAGGCTACATCCCATGTGCTTCTTGGAAAGTCAGAAATTTTCTAAAGTGTATAGGGGCTTTTATTGTAAAGATCTTTAAAGTGTTCTCTGGTGGTAGTAGCCACCACATCCTTCATTTTCATGTAAAGCAAACAAGTTGAATTTGAATTCCCAGAAACAGAGATATTTCCTTTCATAGTGTTCAGCATCCAATAGAGATGTCTTTCAGTCCTGCCTTGATTGCCCACATTTTGGTAGGAGAGGAACTGGGAGAAGGAGGAGTGTGTACCATTGGGGTTTACCATGTAAATGTTCCAGTACATTTTCAGCTTTAAAATCCAGACATCTTTTGGCTTTGGAAGTAGATTTGTGGTTTGGTTTAATTGTGGGGTGTCGAGCATTTTTAAAATGTGCCGCAGACTTAAAAATCAACTAATAAAGCCATTTGGAGAGACCAGAAAAGCAGGGCCACTTCCTCCCTCTTCCCTCCACCTCCACCCAGCCTGTCCTCAGTTTTGATCCAGGATTGTAGCACAATTTTATCATTAAAATTGGCCCAAACAAAAAAATTCTGAAAGTTTAAATAAAGTTTCAAGTAGTCAAATACTGCAGCAAGACTGACCCAGTTGAGATTTGCAGGTCGTCAGGGCTGTGTTTATATCAGGAGAGGTGTGCCACCAGCTCCTGTGTGTGAAATGTGCCTAAAACAGAGATGAAGATTGACTGTGTCATGCTGTGACGCAGTGTAATTTTATTCTACAGTGAGTTAGTGACAACAAAAAGCAGGGATGCATACAGTATGACCATGCTCTCTACAGGAAGTTCATGGGGCAGGTATAGCACATTTATAGCCAGCCGTGTGTTAGTCCTATCACCAAGTACCTGGCTGTGGGATAGACTCAGGTGACAGTCCTATGGAAGTGGATTTAAAATAATATGTTCAGGCCATTCTACAGAGCCTTATTTAGCAGGTGACCACACACCCAAATGAGAAGCTACCTGCAAGATGTACCTTGTTCTGGATGGGGAATATAGGAAGCTCAGGTAAATGTACACGTCATAAATGAGACAGGATTCTGTCTTCTGAAGAATTCCCGAGCATTTTATCCTGAGAGATTTGGTTTGTTTGTTTGTTTGTTTGTTAATGACTTTGCTACATTTGAGCCATTTAGCAAAGCCATTTTGGTTACCACCACAGACCACTCTTGTTCCTGGGGACATTGGATACTCATTTTGTCAAGCTCTGTAGTTTTCAAAACACCCCCAGCAACCCCTTATAAAATGTCATCCTGTCAAAACCCAAGACATTGTGTAAGGAAGGATTGAAGTCAGCAGAGAAGCTTAATAAATGGTTCCTACTAAGGGATGGCCAGGCTTCTTATGGCTTGCTGCCCTGCCAAGGGTCTGTGCCCCAGGAGTGTTAGGTAGCTCTCCCTATCGAGATCTATGCCTTGCTTGGGCTGTGTGGGCAATAAAATGCCTTGGGTGTAAATCAGGATCCATGCATGAAGTAGCCATGGGGGTGGAGCAGAGTAGGGCAGCAGCCAGGTAGGCACACAAGAAAGTCATTGCTAGGGCAGAGGAGACATTGCCTGAGACTACTACCCTTGGAGACTTCAAAATGCTAAGCCTACACTAAATTCAGATTAATGATTTTTGGAGGGAGTAGCATTTCTGGAGATTGGTTTGCCTTTGAAAATTCTAGATTCACCTTTTCTTTTCAATCTGCTTTTTCCAGTAGACTTTGTTCCCTGGAGGTTTAATGTCCATGTCAAAATGAATCTTGATAAAAGCACCAAAGATGTTAAATATTTATTCTAAGTTAACTGCTCTGCTTCTGAGAGGTTAAAACACAAATGTGTTTTCATGCAGAGCCTTTCACTAGTCATCTTAAGCTTTCCCGAGCTTTTTCTTTGGCACTGCAGTAAGCCAGCTAACAAACTGCATTCCTGAGATGAGCTGACAAGGGTGCAGAAATGAAGAAATAAACAAAAAGCCATGTTAATTTCAAGCTTCACTAAGAATACAAAAAGTAATATTAACAGTTGCTGAATGACAAATAATGAAATGGCTGGAAATTTTTAATGCTTCTAGCAAGCTTTTATAATCTTTCATGGAATTTTCTCCCTGTCAGGTATAGCACATTTATAGCCAGCAGTGTGTTAGACAGTTTTGATATGTTGTTTAACGATGGATACATCCAAGCATGTGAGTGTATCTATATATAATTCTTTAGCTCCATTCACATGTCTCCTTATGCTAGAAGTAGCCCCTTCTCCTTAGCCTAAAATCTTCATAGTCGCTTATGTTTAAATAAAAGGTACTAAGGTATTTTATTAAGCTGGAGAGTGGTCACACTGTTGTCATTTCGTTGTTCCTATTGGCTAATAAATACATATTAAAATATGTGTGTGTGTGTGCGTGTGCGTGTGCGTGTGCGTGTGTGTGTGTGTGTGTGTACCTCAGGCCTGTGCTTATTTCTGCTTTCTCTTATGGTTATAGTCCTTAGAAGTCTACCTATACATCCTAATGTAGTAATGTATACATTAATGTAGTAATGTATACATTAAGAAATAGTAAGGAGCTGGGCAGTGGTGGCACACGCCTTTAATCCCAGCACTTGAGAGGCAGAGGCAGGTGGATCTCTTGATAGGGAGTCTTATCTGAAACAGCTTGGCTCAATGTCCCAGTTCATATCAACCACATAGGGATCCACCTGCACGCTCTTTGTCATATCCTTGCTTTGTCCTTGTGGTCTCTGTGCAGCCAGGTTTAACTCGGTATATTGCTTACTTCCTGGTGACATCAACTTTATATGGGCTCCAATGACAGTGCCTGAGTCCCCCTTTGCTATTCTTCTCTTGTCACCTGTATGTAGATGTGGCTTTGTCTCCCTCCTTGAAGGGTGGGACTGTGCTCACACTCCTGTGCTCTCAGGGATTAGCATAATGTTTTCACATAGCTGGTCCTTTCTGAATGTTTGATGATGACACAGCCACTGAGCAGGATGGATATGTAGGAGAAAACATACCCTCTCTTGTTCTATAAATTAGTCAGAATACATCAGGCTAATAACAGTAAGAGTGAGCATCTGTCAGTCTGATGCACCAACATCTATCAGACAAAGCAGTTAAACCCATGTCAGTCATTTTGATACAATAAAACTAAAATTAGACACAGGATAAATACACTCAAGATGAGAGCATTTATCCCAGTGTTGGTTTCAAGACTGATAGAAGCAGACACTGAAGCATCTGGGCTCTGAGATCTGGTCAGTAGACAGCTGTTCCAGTGGAGAGCCAGTCCGGGTGGCAGGAAGTAGAGGGCTGGGGGTGGAGCCCTGAAGCCATGTCTAAGGGGTATGAAATACAGAGGTTTTGGAAATGCAAATAGAGTTTTGTTTAGTGATATTCTTTAGTGGTTTTAAATTTAAAACGTCTCCTTAATGAAGTAGTTAATTAGCTCTGGGAATTGAAGTTTAAAACAGAAGACTAATTGATTAATATGATCGCTGTGCTTATTTCTCTTTTGTTTGTTCCAAGAATCCAATGTTGGTACACCAAGTTTGCTTCTTAAGCCTAACTAGAAACATTCTGCCTGGAGTCCGATTTTCTTCTTCTTGTAGCTTGTTTCATCTCTGAGATCCTTTGGCAGTGCTTTCTCTAAATTCTTGCAATCCTAGGCTCATCTTGTCCTAGGACTGTTCCAATTCTTAAAGCTCTCTCCTCCCTTAACTTTACCTAGTCAATACCACATAGACAAGGGTTTAACTGTCCTTACTGCTTTGTCTGTGGTCAATACCACACCAGACAAGGGTTTAACTGTCCCTACTGCTTTGTATGTGGGATAATTTAAAGAAATAAAAAATTGGGGCTGTAGAGATGGTTCAGTGGGCACAACGCATGCCATACCAGTCTGAAGTCCTAACACCCATGTAAAAGCCAGGTGCAGCAGGACACACCTGTAATCCTAGCACTAGAGGTTCTGAGACAGGTGACTCTCTAGAGCTTTCTGGACAGCCAAAGTGGCTATATCATTGAGTTCCAGGTTCACTGAAGAGATTCTGTCTCAAAAAATAAAGTGGGGAATGATAGAAGAAAGTATCCAGTGTAAGCCCCTGGTTTCCACATGCATGCTCATATATATGTACATACTCCAAGCCCCCAAAATTAAAAGATTTTTTAAAAAACCCAAGCATTTGATTTCCTGCATTAGTTGTTTGAAATCTGGCCTCGTTGGGTGAAAAAAAGAGGACATCTTCAATAGTATTGAAAGACCTAAAGCAGAGGAAAACCCAATAAAACTGTAAAGTGCCACATAAATTTAGTTATTGACATCATTATTATCTGTTGAGGGAGGTATTAGAAACAACGACCAGCAGGTTTCCCCGCAACACTGCATCGGCACCATTCAGGTCTATCATGGTCCCGCCAGGCTACTCTCTCTAGCTAGCCCCAGCGACCTGTCCCCTGTCGGGTTGCTGTGTTCCCAGCTCTGGTTTGCTACCTGGCCCCAGCAGGGTATTCTCATCTCAGTAGGCTGGAGTTCCCAAGCTCCCCTCACGGCCATGCCAGCCCCACGAAACGACTGTCCACCCTGCAGTCAGTTGCCACAACACCAATCACCTTGTAAAATCAAAACTCTTGATGCTTGTAATTAACCAAACAGATTTATATATCAGCAAATACTCAAATCACAAGATGCCCACACAGATTAGACAAGTTATCCCAATTATCCTAACCTTTTGATATCGTATCTACCTATGGCTAGTTAAAGCCACTCGGGTCAGCCTCCATCTTGGCCTCCTCCTCTCTCCCAAGTCCCTTTCTGTAACTCTTAGCTCCACCTCCCTTTTCCCTGTCCAATCACAGGCCTCCTGCTGCATGAATATTTAAATGTATTGGGCAGGGAAATTCCTGCCACAATTATCCATATTATGTTCAGATAAATTAATCTTAACTTCTCTACTCTATTTATGCTTAATATCACCAAACCAAAAGTTTGTTTTTAGCAGCTGTCTGGCAACTTCCTGGAAACAACAGAAATGAAGTAAATCAGAAAAAGTCAGGCTTCCCCAAACTCCCTGCCACGCTGGAGGCCCCATATGTGGAAGGTCCCACATGAAGCAGACACACTTGGTAACAGGTCACCCAGTCACAGGGACCCTCGCACAGATACCCTATGCCAGATGGCAACCTCCACAAGCTTCCTCAACCCCCATGCTTTCTCCACATAGTCTTACAAAAACAGTGGAAGATGACAGAGGAGCTAGGGGTAGAGATGGTAGCACATCAGAAGTGCTGGGGGTAGACCCTCTTTTCCCAGAAACCTTGAAGAAGAGGAGATGAACAGAGCACGAGTGAGAGCACAGCACTATTGCCAGGATGGCCAGCCTGCCACCATGACCTTCATGTTACCAGCCAACTCCCCTTGAGTTTGCTTGCAGCCAGCATCTTTCTGTGCATGGTCAGTACATAGTTTGTGTTCTTTTCCTCATAGGCTCCAGAACAGGTGGGTTTCAGGTATAACTTAGGGGCCCAGCCCTTCCCCTTTCTCAGGAAAAAAAAGTTTTATGGGTCATTATGGGTCTAACCACTGGGACTTCCTGTCCTAACAAATTGATTGCCATTAATATATTTGTTTTAATGATTGAAGCAATGTAAACCTTATTTGGCTGTGGGCTTTGTTCCAACTTACATTATATTTTGCAAGAATACTGAGTAAATTACAGAACACTTAATCATACAATGGTCAGAACAGTAAAAGTATAAATTCTTTATGATTTAAGTTGAAAATGGGTGGTCAAGTTGAAGATAATTCACAATGCTAAGTAAATTGTGGTTCTGATTCACTGATCTTAATCATCAAAGTTAATACAAAATGTTACTTTTAATATCTTTTTGAAATGCTACCATTCTGAAGGCTGCAAAAATTGACTTTTACTTTTCTCTTTCTTTCTTTCTTTCTTTCTCTCTTTCTTTGTTTGTTTCTTCCTTCCTTCCTTCCTTCCTTCCTTCCTTCTTTTCTTTCTTTGCAGTTCTTGGTTGATATATTTAGAATTTCTCCTGTTTTTATAATCTTGACAGGTGTTTCATACCTAAGATATTTTATAATTTCATGCTAACTTAAATAAAAGTAGAATTTGAGTTTTAAATTAGTAAGCCAGGAATCAAGTCTATAAATGCTCAAGTGTTGGAATGTAGATTCTACAAGGGTAAGAGAGTACACTTCTTTCTTTCTATGCTGTCTTTAGCATCTAAATCAGTGCATACCACACATGATATCCACTAGAGAAATCTTGAATGAATGAATGAATGAATGAATGAGTGAATAGATAAACTATAGAAACAAACTAGAAGAAATTAACCAAGGAGTCAGTGCATGGCTCAGCAGGTAAAGGAATTTGTTGCCAAGCCTGAGGACATGAATTAAATCCCTGGGGCCCACACGGAGAAAGGAGAGAACTGACTTTTATAAGTTATCTTCTGACCTCCACATTTGCATTGTAGTATGTATGCACCTCCTCTTGTGCATGCTTACACACACACATGCACATTAAATGATGAAATGTAACTTAAAATTTAAGTAAATTAATAAAATCTAGACCACTATGTAATAAACCTCAAATGTGTCTTTAAAGGAGAACTACAGAGTACACAAATAGCAATAACTAATAGTTCTTTTTGTTCCCATGTGAATAATAACATTCCATGTCTAGATTTTGCTTATGATAATTTCCAATAAATGCGCTGGTCACTTTCTTAAAACTTTATTATCAACTGTAGTCCTGGATAGAGTCCAATCTATTCCAATGTACAGATAATATAAGTAGTTTTTAGGACTTTAATTTTTTGATCTAGATTCAGCAGTATTTATTGAGGCTGGCATAAAGATCAGTGCAGGGCAATCACCACTGTGTGAGACAATGTCATGGCAACAGTTCTGTTAAAGTAAATTTGTAAATACAGAGTTCATCAGTGATGTTTTCTGGAAGCCTGTCTGTAGCATAATTACTATTTTAAATTTTTTGATTCTTACTTTCTATCT
This sequence comes from Arvicanthis niloticus, assembly GCF_011762505.2. Classification (NCBI taxonomy): domain Eukaryota; kingdom Metazoa; phylum Chordata; class Mammalia; order Rodentia; family Muridae; genus Arvicanthis; species Arvicanthis niloticus. The sequence continues at coordinate 24,767,541 of NC_047672.1, forward strand.
TGTGTTACTGTTTAACAAGCCACTTTCTGTTTGCTGAGTGCCCATTGTAATGCTTTATTTTCAAGTATTATAAAAATATCTTAATGTTCTTTCTAGAGAAAATCCCTCTTTCAGTTCATTATTTCAAACTGTGGCTTTTTAAACTTTTATTTTTCAAGTTGTACTCAGAACTAGAAGATACTTAGACTCAGCTTTAATGACCCTGTTTTGAATATCAGGAATGCAGATGTGGCAGCCAGATGCTCCTTGCTTCAGACAACAGCAGTGGTCAACAATTGCATGATGTTTTTTGTGCTTTATGAATAGCTGAGCAGGACATCCACTTTCTTAACTTGGAGTGCAGATTTGGAGGAACTTAACAGTCTACAGCCCTCGGCCAGCAGTGTGAAGCACCCACTGTGTGGTGAAGCAGCCTTCTAGGCCAGCTTCTCAAAACAATAGCAAGAGAGCGAAATGTCTAGCTTCTGTTGTATCACTTCTCTCCTTGCCAAATATCTGAAAGCAATTTAAGAGACATTTCAGCCAAACCCTCTTGTAGGCCTAGGAAAGAATAAAGTTAACCTATTCATTGTGCTCCACTTTGCTGTCTTGACGTCTCCACAAATAAAACAATAAAAATATGGGTGGCACAGGAAGGAGATAAAGCTATTCTTCTCTTTGAAAGTAGGTGTAGGTGCTTCCCTCACCCCTCAAGGCAGGGCTTCTCTGTGTGGTCCTGGCTTTCCTGGAACTCACTCTGTAGACCAGGCTGACCTTGAACTCACCAGCCTCTGCCTCCTGAGTGCTGGGATTAAAGCTATGGACCCCAGCCACCACTGCCACCATCTGGCAGTGTAGGTGTTCCTGTGCTTGGCTTTCCTCTTGACCTCGCCTTCATATGACTGGCATCAGTAGCAACTCCTCTAACACATTCATGTTTGTAGACTTTTATTTCCATTTTATTGTGTCAGAGGTGTCTGTGTGTGTGTGTGTACATTGGATTACACTGGCTTCATTACTTTTCATTTCATCACTTTCCCTCAACTGTGACAGTATTATTGTAATGAAACAGTTCAGTGGGACAGGCATTTCCCTCTGCATTTATGTGCTTATATGGTCAGCCCTCTGCCAGATGCCATCCATGTAAAAACCATGCACAACAGATAATTTTTGTAAAACTTATTTCAATCTCATTTTTCCATCTACAGATGAATCTTTAAAGGCTAAATTTAAGTTGTTGTTTTAAGATCTCTGAGTGTACAAAAGAAGAATAGTCTTATTAAAATGTCACCTCTGTCTTTAATTATGTGCAGTCACACTATGCTTATCTTCTTTCCTGATTTATCTCCCCTGCCAGATCACTCCTCAAAGTGAGAGATAGCAAGGCTTCTGTTTATGTCATCCTTTGAAACGGTTTAAGAGCAGGCTGTATACACATCAGCCCTCTGGCCAACAGGGCTGAGCTTGGCTTCTGGAAAGAAAGACGGTTCAGTGATCCTTCTGCAAAGGTCACTCTCCACTGGGAATTATAGGCCTCAATTCTGAGACTGTAGTTGTTAGCTAAAGAGATTAACTCAAAGGAAGAGATTTGTAAGACCATGTCACTGGTTTTTTGTTGTTGTTATTGTTTTTGTTTGTTTTGGGGTTTGTTGTTGTTTTTGTTGTTGTTGTTTTGATAGGAAAATTGAACTGGCCTTTCAGTAGTAAATTGACTGCATTATATAAGGCACTGGTTGAAGCAGTGCAGTAGCATGAATTCTTCTGTGGTTATCTGATAATTTTTAAAATACCTTTGACATTTGAAAGGCCCACAGATGTAGGCCAACCCAATGTTTAGAAAGGTAAAATAAAATCCATTTATTGGCCTTTTTACCTTAACCATCTGGAACCAAAGCAGGGATTCGTTTCAACTAAATAGAATAGCCAACATGTAGTTTTAAGAAAGATTTCGTAGTAAATATACATTGTACATGGTACTGTATTAAAATATATGGTTTACAGTTTTAATATTAGTACCATTCAGTTCAAGAGGTTCTGAATAATATTTGTGTAACTTTTCATCACAAAAATGAGTGATATTTAATAGGATATTTAATAGATATCTAATAGGATTGATTTTTATTTGTTAATTTCTTCTAATCAGTCTAAAGTTATTTAACAGTACTTGAAGTAAAAGATGTCTCACTAGACACCCAGTTAAATAAAAACACTTCACGACTGTTTTCTACAATATTTCATATTAAGCAAACTTCTTTGGTTTGTATATCTGTTATTGTATGTTACTGATTCTAATTAATATTTTTCAATTGTTTTTGTTGTTTTTTTAAAAAAAGATTTATTTATTTTATATATGTGAGTACACTGTAGCTGTCTTCAGACCCATCAGAAGAGGGCATCAGATCCCATTACCATGTGGTTTCAGGGAATTGAACTCAGGACCTCTGGAAGAACAGTCAATGCTCTTAACCTCTGAGCCATCTTTCCAACCCCTATTTGTCACTTGTTAATAAATGTTCTCTTTACTCTCACCTAAAACATAATTCCAAGTAAAATATAGTATGTCCACTACTTGCTACCTTTGAAACTAGGTTGTTATACTGTATGAAGAAGCCAGCCAGTATGTTTTGCATGTTATATATGTGAATAAAGGCTTTCCTAGGGATCTGGCAGTCCGTCTTTAAATCAGCTCATTCTTTGTCTCCTAATTACAAAGCCACTGAGTCAAGGCTGTTTCTGAAGCAGCAGCCACTACTTAAACATCCTAAAGCAGTGACTGAGCACAGTTTAGTGCCACTTTTCAGTTTTACTAGTTGTCACAAGGAGTAGATCAAAAATTGTTAAATTGATTTTAAAATAATGTGATCCTTGTAAGAGTCAAATCAGCAAATCATTGGCAGCTGTAAGTATGTTTGTGCCATTCTACCTGATAATCTCATTTCGTAACGCTGTACGTATTATAAATTTTTTGAAACTATATGAGAGCTGGGCAGTGGTGACTTATACCTTTAATCCTAGCAGAGGCAGGGGAATCTTTTGAGTTCAAGGCCAGCTTGGTCTACAAAGTGAGTTCCAGGACAGCCAGGTCTACAAAGAGGACCCCTGTCTTTAAAAAAAAAAAAAAAAAAAAAAAAAAAAAAGTAAAGGAAAAAAAAAACAGATAAACATGGGTACATATAATTTCTTCTATTTTTAGTAAAAATTGAATGTTGAAGGCAAACAGCAATTGACAGATAAAAGTTAGAAAAATTGAGATGTTGATAATTGATAGGCTCTGGATTGAGAGTGAAAAGACTAGCAAAACTGTGCACATGCTGTGCTTACAGCTGTATATTTAAAGACTTGAAGGAGACACGTCTGTGTGATGCTTGTATTTTAGCTTGTGTAAATGTTGGTTTTCTAAGCTTTAGTTTTAGTTCTTATTAGGAAGTTGTTTGATTCCTTTTCTAACATGTTCTATGTGAGCGCACACATGTGCACTAGAAGGGATTGGTCAGTCATGACATGCAAGATCACCAAAAATAAGGTCTATTATGGTACTTACAAGTGGCCATGGCTGTGTATGGTGTACTTATCTGTGTTTCTGATGAGGATCTGTGTTTCTGATGAGGATCTCCTCAGTAGGACAGTTGCTCCATGCTGTTTTATCTGCTCAGTTAAAGCCTTAAGGAAGGAGATGGTATTTGCCATCATGTAAACTAACATTTGCTCCCTGGCCTTTGGCTTTTGAGAAGAGCCAGATGATCCTTCAGTGGTCTCACTGGGCCTGGGCTCTCACCATGCCATTCTTCTGTTTCCTTCTTAAAGGACACACACTGTGCCAGTCCTGCCTTTTCAAGTCTCCGAAGACCTAAAGCTGTATGGTGGCTATGTTAGAGAACAGCCTGGCGTCCCACCCCACTCTAGACTATCCATCTTTGTTTAGTTTTGTGTTGTCCTTTTTTTTTTTTTTTTTTTTTTTTTTTTTTTTTTTTTTTTTTTTTTTTTTTTTTGGTCTTTCCAGACAGGGTTTCTCTGTGTAGCCCTGGCCGTCCTGGAACTCACTCTGTAGACCAGGCTGGCCTCGAACTTAGAAATTCGCCTGCCTCTGCCTCCCCAGTGCTGGGATTAAGGGCGTGCGCCACCACTGCCCGGCCTTGTGTTGTCCTTCCCCCCCCCCCCCATGGTTATTGGGTTTTTTTCTCATTTTGATTTTTTTCCTAAGGAGGGAAGATTAAAAAAGAAATCACTGCTCTTCAGGGATGCCATGAAATTATTGTAAAAATGGCAGTCTACAAAAAAATGCTTACCACAACATCTTTTCTAGGATATAGTTTTTTTGTTTTTTTTTTAAATATTTTTTAATTGGATATTTTATTTACATTTCAGATGTTATCCCCTTTCTCCATTTCCCCACCACCCAGGAACCCTCTATCCAGTGTCCCCCTCCTCCTGCTTCTATGAGAATGTTCCCCCACTCACCCACTCCCACCTCCCTGCCCTTGAATTCCCCCACACTGGGGCATCCAGCCTTCACAGACCAAGGATGTCCACTCCCACCTATGCCCGACAAAGTCATCCTCCCCTACTTATACAGCCGGAGCCATGGGTCCTTCCCTATGTGCTCCCAGGCTGGTGATTTAGACCCTGGGAGCTCTGGTTGGTTGGTATTGTTGCTCTCCTCATTCCGCTGCAAACCCTTTCAGCTCCTTCAGTTTTCTAACTCCTCCATTAGGAATCCCATGATCAGATCAATGGTTAGCTGTGAGCATCCACCTCTGTATTTATATCAGGCTCTGGCAGACCTCTAAGGAGACAGCTGTATCAGGCTCCTGTCAGCATGCACTACCTGGCATCCACATCAGTGTCTATCTTTGGTGATTGCACATGGGATGAATACCCAGGTGGAACATTCTCCAGATGACCCCTTCTTCAGTTTCTGTCCCACACTTTGTCTCCATATTTGCTCCCATGAGTATTTTGTTACTCCTGAGAATTACCGAGGCACCCACACTTTGGTCTTCCTTCTTCATGAACTTCATGTGGTCTGTGAGTTGTATCTTGGGTATTGTGTAAGATACAGTTTTTATTGTATGCAATTACTGGTCCTTCTAGAAACTGGCTTCTGGCCACCAAGAAACTGCCCATCTCCAGAGCCTATTGCACCATCTGGACAAGTGTTTTACACACACATACACACACATAGGGGAGGGAGGGAAGGGAGGAGGGAGGGAGGGAGGGAGGGAGGGGGAGAGAGAGAGAGAGAGAGAGAGAGAGAGAGAGAGAAATACTTTTTACTAGCTGAGAAGAACTTATAGTTGGAAACAGAAGACCCAACAAATGAAGACCATCTGTGAAGCTGCAGGTGACCAGGTCACATGCCAAATATTCACAATGAACAAACATCATACTGAATGGGTGTTCTCACCAGAAGATCATCTGGGTCGGGTTAACTAAGCAGGTGACCCCACACAGGAAAATCTTATCTCAGTACTCACTTAAAACGTGAGGAGACTAAGGAACCCTTGCAGCTCTGAGGAAGCCAGTACTGGAATCAGAATGGCTTAGTAGAAGTAGGTGCATGGTGTTGGCACAAACCGAATCTCTCATCTAGAAGGGAATAAGAGGTAGCTTATTTTGGAGCCCCTTTGGGTGACCATGGCCCAGGAACACAAGCTTAAGTTTCCCCAAACTTCATGTCCCCAACATGGAGCAGCTTCATGAAGTTTTGTAGCCTTACAGAACAAAGAAAGTCATATATAAATGAAGGCATGTTTAAACTACATTGGTGGCCACATCAGCTCTGGCAAGATGGAGCAGATCTTTCTATAGACCTCAGATGTTATCTGATGACATGCTTAGCTTTCGGGTTGGTGAAAGCCAGTGCTCTGCTAAGTTAATAGATTCTAAAAGGTTTTAGTCAGAAGATGTTAGTTCAGACACAGTGGTAGGCAAAGAATAGCTGTTCTGGAAGGCTAAAAGTAGCCCAAGATTAAGTAATTAGTCCCTGGACCTGCAGCATTTGAGTACTGAAATTCTCATTAATCAATCAGTTTCTTCAAATGCAGCTTCTCTCCAGGAGTGTTTGTTCACAGTGGGTGTGGATAGATGAATGGATGAGTGAACTGGTAATGTACAGGAGTCTGAGAGGGTGAAGCCAGCATGGAGAAGTGGGTCAGTGCATGCATAGCTAAGGCATCAACTAAGAAAAGGGGGGAGACACTGTAAATTCAGATATTTTACATAAAAGAAACCTGCTGGGCTTTGTTTTTTAAAGTTTTAAGCCAGACGCGGTGTATACTTGGATTTCCAGTAATCCTAGCATTTAGTGAATGAAAAAAATAAAAAAGGAAGGACACGACTGCTCCTAGGGATGGTGGGAAAGAAAGTTTATCGTAGATAAAAGGGAGAGTGCAGCCACAGGCAGAGACATCTGGGGAGAATCCAGAGCTAGGCCATGTGAGGTGAAGGGGAAGAGAGAGGAGAGAGCCAGACCGAAAGGCCAGGATGGTAAAGGGCAGACAAAGGGCCAGGTGACCAAAATGGTTGGATTATGCGGGGAAGAGTGACTTGGGGGTTGGGGTGGAGGAGTGGGGAGCCCAGCCCAATATCTGGGCTGGAGAAGTTTAGATTAGGAGGCTGGGTGTGGCAGCCAGGAGGCCCCTGTGATGGAGTAGGGACTGAAGGATGTTGGGAGAACCTGGTGGCAAGGGTTGGGAAGCAGGCACTGGCTGTGAGGTAAAAAGAGCAAATGCTGGGAAATAGCCAGAGGCATTTAAGTCCTTGAAAACCATTGTTACAATGGTATCTGGAGGGGAAAGTGTCAACAGACCATCTATGACGAGATCAGAGAGGCTTCTAAGCTGCTTGTATTGTACATTGTGGATATTTATTAGGATCCTAGAATTAAGATTTGGGACCAGAAGTTACATTTTTCAGTCATTTGTGCTTTGAACAAAAGAAAAAAGTATTCGGAAATCAAAGGACACTTTAGCTAATAATATAGAGAGAACGAAGACAGCAACAGAAAAACTTAGGACAGCAGAGTAATCTTAGGACTGAGATTACTGATCAGAGATCAGCAGATTTGTAGCTCTTTGCATCCTCTCAAGAGAAGGACTGCACAGCAGAAAAATGGAAGCCATGTTATGATAATAAAGGTAAATTGTTTGTAGAAAAAAATGTTCTGGAATAGTTGAGAAAGAAAGGTGAAGGTGCCATTGGCAAAGTGGAAGATGAAGGCAGCATGAGATTACTGACTGCTGAGTCTGTCTTCATTTAGATATGCTAGGAGGGACAGAACTGACTGGAGGGTACCTGGGAACAGGAGGGTCCTCATGGAATCTAATGACCTGTGTGAGGGGAAGGGCCTCGTGGAATGAACGTTACCTTGTAGAAACAGGTAGCTGCATATAAGAGCAGGGTCCTCATGGTAGCAAGTTTAAAGGAAGGTCCCCTTGGAAACAGGTGGCCTGGTGTGAAGGGAGAATCCTCTGGGAACATGGCTGCTTGGAGCCCAGGTAGCTAAGTGAAAAGAAAGCATTAGTTCACAGAAGCTCTGAGTCCATTCCTGGGATTTCTGAAGGACAGCTCTGGGGAAGAACTCAGGGTAGGCTTCAGAGGAAGCAGGGGGTAGATTTAGAAAGTTTCTTCTTTTCAGTTCCTGAGTCTGGCTTTGGACTTCAAAGGTGGGGAGTGTGTAAGTAGCAATGCCCTAAGGTTAAATTCTTACACCTTGTGTTTGTTCCTGTTGGGCCTACTTCCCCAGCCCCAGCTATTTAAACGGTTTTGTTTTATTGGTTAGTCCCCAGTTATAAATGCCATTGTTTACAGTGATCTTGCCTAAAATCTCCCATAAGCAGCCAGCTTTTCACCCCTTCTCCACTTCTAAAGAACAATTAGTATAGTTTGAAACCCAAGCCTTATGTCAGTTGAGAAAGCCATAAGGTTACCTAGCTGATAATGGCAGAGCTATCCTTCAGACTCAGGCCTGGTGCTCTTTCTGCCCTTCATTGCCTCTTCCATGAATATAAACTCCTTTTTAGCCAGAAGGAGCAAAATTGGGTAATCGGCAATCCAGTTTACCCAGTTGTATAAACAGCGAAGTGAATACTGTATAAAGTAGATGGGGGGCCAGAGTGGAGAGTCAGCTTCATGGGGAGGAGACTTAGAATGCACTTTAGAGTGCCAGTGTGAAATTTAAAAGGCAGAAAGCTGAGCGAGTTTCTGGGTGGAGGGAGGTGGATGTAGAAATTGGTATAACTGATAGTAGACAGAATGGAATTACCAAAAGCAGAGCCAAATGTTTAAGGTAGCCGTAATTGAGGTAGGACCCCAAAGCAACCAGAAAATCAGAGTCAAGACTTAGGATGTCAGGAATGTTGGGAAGAAAGGGCATGTAAGGAAAGCGGCATTTCAGGAAAGTCTGACTAGCATAAAGAGAGAAACAAAGGGAAACTTCCTATGTAGGATTGAGGCATGTTACTGGTTCCCAGGAGTCTTCGTAGGGATTGTTGGCAGGACATTTTTAAGTGACTATGGAAATATCGCAGCAGCTTGCCTGACCTCACTGAAAAAAGCTCGCTGTGTGAATCCCACTTATTTCCCTCACAACCTTCTTGAGGGATAGGCCTGGCAGGAAAACACTAGGCAAATCCTTGAGGTTATATAGTACTTCCCAGCTAAAGGCATATTGTAAATTTCAGTGAGGCACCTGACAGGTGCTTGAAGTCCTATGAGTGAGATGGAGAAATAGAGACTGAGCGTGGATTAGAGAATTGTTAGGTCTGGAGCCAGGTTCCTTGTAGTGTACCACAGGATTCTGCCTTTAGGAGTAGCTTGAACAAAGAAGTAAAAGGGTTGTTCTTCCAGGCTGTGGTTAAAAACCTTTGGAAAGATAACTATGATCCTCATTGATAGACTCAAGGTTGAAAAAGTTCTCAGTGGCTCAGGAACCAGGCTAACCTTGTCACAGTGATGACAATATAGTCTTTGCATGTTTTCCTTTTACTCAATTAAAAGAGAGACCTGATGAATTATAAAGTACATTATAAGATTGGGGAGGGGAGTTGAGGAAGTCAGTTATATAAGAATTAATGATCACTACCAAATGGTTATCAAGTGACGGTGATGATGCAAGCTCAGGACCAAGTATAAGAAACAGCCTATGTCACTTAATGATGGGAATACTTTCTGAGAAATGTGTCCTTAGGTGATTTTGTGAGTACAATAGGGAATGCTTTCATAAATGAAGACAGCATCACTAGGCAACCTAGGGATTTCTGTCATATGTGACCCATTTATCATTACTGATACATCCTAATATGGCCCATGACTGAATTTAGAGCAACTAGTAAGTATTGTGTGTTACACATAGAACATCTTACCTTCACCTGATGGTGGCACAGTCATACTCTTGATGCAAGGGATAGATAAGAAAGTGGGAAGAGGAGGTGTTCATCTAGAATGCAGAAAAGAAGACACAAGTTTGTGACAACTATCTTAAAATACATAAAAGCTGTCATGTGAAAGGTACCATGGACAGGTAGATTTATTCTACATCCCTCCAATGGGCCTTCTGGGCTAGGCACATTTGGACTCAGTGAGCTCATCAGGGAAGGCTGAGACAGGTTTGAGGGACAATAAGCCAAGATTCTGTAGCAAGGACTCTTATGTTGGATCTAGGGCAAGTAGCCATGGTTTTTAGGGTATAAATACTTTACATACTGAACTAGGCCTAATACTCACCAACTTGTAGGAGCTAGATATAAGATAATCAGAAACTGCCGGGCAGTGGTGGCGCACACCTTTAATCCCAGCACTTGGGAGGCAGAGGCAGGTGGATTTCTGAGTTCAAGGCCAGCCTGGTCTACAGAGTGAGTTCCAGGACAGCCAGGGCTATACAGAGAAACCCTGTCTCAAAAAACAAAAACAAAAACAAGATAATCAGAAACTTTGTGAGCTAGCAATTAAATGATTGGTTCTGTGAAGTTGACCATAGAGGTGGTATTTGTGCCTAAGAAGTCAGCCAACATTAATGGTCAGCATCATATCACCCCCACCAGAATCAGCCCCTCAGCATGCCACCAGTAGCCCCAAACTAAAGGTTGTCTGTTAGAGCAAGGATCCTCTGGAGTGTGGAAGGGCAAGCTAGGGGAGGGGACACTAGTGTTTGTGTACTTTGGTCTTTTTAGCTTCTGTTTCCTTTCTAAATTGGGCAGAGCTCTCCTGTTAGAGCACATACCATTTCCAATCTCCTGCCAAGATCTGAGGCCCATGACTTTCTCTATCACTGGATCTGCCAAAGAAACTCAGCTATCTTCTCTTTCTCAAAATAATTCTTTCCTTGTTTTATGTCGTGTTTGGTTAGCCCTCTGTAGAAGGTGCCTCCCACCCATTCTTAGCTCTAGCTGAAAGGACTGTGAACAGGGAATGAATTCAACCACAGAGAGGGGATTTGGAAACACCTGGTTGCTGAAAACAGGTGATTGCTGGGTTGGAGTCTGACCCACAGATAGAAGAAGGCCTAGCAGTCCATATGGTACTAACATCCAATGATGGACCCTTGGGTTAACCCCAGATGAATGAGCCTCTCTCGATGCTACCCGAGCAGAGGGCAAACTTCTGTTGTCTATCTCCCTCATTTCTTTTTTAAAAGAGGACTTAAAGTCCCCATGATGTACATGGAAGCCGCAAAGGCCTTGTGCTGAACACAGTAGGCAAACTACCATAGTCATACAAATCTTACTTGTTTTTAGGCTCTAAACAAAATAAACAAAAACAACCAAAAACTGGCTGCATTTACTTTTCTGAGACACCAACAGCATTTGAAACCCCAAAGGACTTCCCATTTTTCCTAGGGCCTCCTCCTTTCCAACCCTCCCCTTTGCAATTTCCTAAGAGACAGGCAATACCCACAACTATTTGGGCTATAGCCAGCTCCAAGTTCCTAAAACTCTGGAAACCCCTAAGTAAAGAGCATATCTCAGCCAGTGAACTTGATCAACTTTTTATAGAAAAACAACCCACCCAAAAGTGATTGATTGGAGTAATTCTCAGTCTCAGTATTCAAACTATAAATGAAGGGTTGAAGTATAGTTATTACTTTAAATATATAATTATACATGTAAAGCTGTATATGAGTCTATTATAGGGGAGATTAATCCTAAGTAAAGATGTATTATACCCCTTAAAACCTCTGAAGAGTTTTTCTTCCCTAATTTAGGGTTGGTCAGTTTGAAGAAAGCCAGGATGTTTTTTGGCCCAGAAGTGTTGTGTTACATGTCCTGAGCAGGCCTTGAACTCAGTGAGCCAGTCTATCAACAGGGCCTGCTAGTGGAAGACAAAAGCCTACAAGGCCTTTGTTTCAAGCTACCAAGCTTTTGTCTCAAGTCAAGAGGGTGAGGAAGAGGCTGGCCACCTTTATTACCTAGCCATGGCCCTTCCCCCTATCTGCTTACAAGGGAGTCTGTCTCACTCCAAGTGTCTCATTACCACAAGGTACTGTCATCCATGAGAAATATGCATGTCAGCATCCAGCTTTCCTCAACCAGGGTACCAGGAGAGAACAAGAACCCCTAGCTCCTGAAGGCAGCCATGGTGGACTTCTAACCACTTACCCAAAGACCAGAAGTACCCAGCTTATTCTGTGTATCTATAGTTCATGCACTAAGCCTAGAGTGAGGCAGGCTGATAGTCTGGCCCATCAGTGTACAATCAACAAACATGTCAGCACTTCCTGAAGTTCTACCTGAAGGAGGTGGTAGGAAATAGTTGTAATAATGACTACTTGGAATTAGAAACGTGCAAAGAAGATCTTCCCATCCACAGCTCTAACCAGATCTGCTCCATTTACTGGAACTCTACCGCCTCCTCAGCAATGAAGCCTTTAATAAGCTGAAGTTCTTGTAAAACTTTTAACATTTGGCTGAATATATATATTCCAATACTGTTGTCATTAAATTAATTTTTATGAAAAAATTTTAAATATGCTTTCCCATTTCTCATGGAAATTATTCCATGAAAAGAGTTCAGTGAAGTTGAAAATGGTTGGCTTATCATCACCTACTTACTCTACTAGCCTGGCCATTTGCACAGCATTTATTGCATGAGCAAGTGAGCTAGACTTAAAAGTTTCTCACATATACAATGTACATATCCATCTTACAATATGTAAGGTCAATAGTTCTGACCACCTTACAGTAGAGAAAACTTAGACCATCAGATGTCATTTTGAATGAGAAATGCCTCTCATAGTCCTTGATATTTGAGCACTTGATCATCTGTTAGCAGCTGTATTTGGGGAGACATAGAAGCTGCAACCTTTGGGGAGGAAGTATCCACTAGAGGCCTTGAGAGTTTAAGGCTGTCTCTGCTTTCTGCTTGTGATTGAGAATGTGAGCTCTTAGCTTCCTGCTCCATCAACCAGACTGACACTTGCTGTGTGCCACCCCAAAATGATGATTCATCTAGAACCCTAAGCCAAAATAGACTTCTTCCATAAATTGCTTATTGGCATGGTGTTTCTTTACAACAGAATTGTGGAATACAAGCACAAAGTAGATAAGTTAGAGCTTGCTTTGGAAGCCAGCTCTTTGAACACTGATGTAGACCTCCTAAGGAACATCTAGGAAAATGGCAGCCAATAGAGGGATATAAGGCAAATTAGTGAGTTTTGGTGAGGCCCTATGATAGTACCATGAATTTTCATAGAGAAGCTTACAGCTTAGTTGGAGAGACTACCTGCCGTATCTAGAAACAGTGGAGTGCCCAAGGAAGGTGAGCTGAAGGAAAGAAAGTTCTGAAAGGAAACTTGAAACAGAATTTCGGATAGAGAGGGGCAAGATTGCATAGATCTACAGGCCAACAAGCCAGAGGGATCTATTCAAGTGAGAATATCCTCAGGGACACTGAGTGGAAGGCAGAATGCATAGGGCTCACCCATACTCAGAGAAAAGCCACCTTCACCTGTAGGTGCAGTCTGGATTTGAGGAACCAGTAAAGTGAAAAATCACACCGGCTTTGTCTGAAAGGCCATTGGAGCCAATATAAGCCATTCCTACAGCATGATCACAACCCATGGTGCTGAAGCAAACAGTCTAACAGACGGCCCTGGGAAATCCTGTGGAGTATCAACATTAAGGCAGGCAGCAGAGTTCACTCTGAGGCTCTCATTTGGTGCACAAGCCTAGAATGAAGCCATGCAGTGACTGCTAGAAGGAAATGTAAAATGCTGTCATTAGAAGAGGAGAAAGAGAGAAACAACTCACACAAAAGCATGGAGTAAGAAGGTATCACCAGAGTATATAAAAATGACAGTGAAGAGCTGATTCAAGGACTACATTAGAAATTGAACCCAGAGGGAAACTCGGTGGGATAAGGGGACAGTTGTTTGAAGGACTTCCAAGTAATTAGAACTTGGATTTCCTGCAATAAGCAAGTTGGTTCTTGAGGAAGGAAGTAGGCGGTAAAAAACCCCTTTAGAAAAGCAAGTCTAGCAACAGGCTGTAATTGATTGGAAATGGGGAAGGCTGGAAGCAGAAGGCCCCAGGGATTATCGCTAAGATCTGGGTGAGGTCTTGAGAGCAGAGGGGAGCAAGTATCTCTGAGGATAGTTCAAAAGCAAAAGAGTGGAGATGAAGTCCAGTTGGTACAGTGCTTGCCTGGTGTATAGAAAGTCCTGGGTTTCATCTCCAATACTACCTTAGTTTTAAAAAAATCATGGACAGTGTAGTGCATGCATATAATTCCAGTGTGTTTCTATGTAATCTCAGCACTTTGGAGGTGGATAGGATGGTCAGAAATTCAAAGTCATTTAAAAAAGATGAAAAAGGAAGAAAAAGGAGGCTCATGATACAAAATAGACAAAGGTGGTAGTGCAGATGACTGTTGAGCATATGGACTTCAGAACCATGATGGGGAGAGCATCATGTTTCTTTCAGGAGAAAGGGGGGGGGGAGGGCTGAGTTCACTTTAAGGCTCCAGTAGAGACCGAACCCCCCATGCCACTTGCCCACTGATGGTGATGTTTACAGTGGTGGGTGGGAGAGGGTCCACAAGAAGGAGCCAGAGAAGAGGAGAGTGGCAGGAGGAAATAGAAATCCAGCTTGCTCAATTATAAACCTTGAAGGTTTTGGGAGAGTATTGAAAACAGCAAAGCCAGTTATTCAAAGAAGGGAGTGTGACAAAAGTTAGAGGCCAGGAATGGTCTATGGGCCTCAGGGGAGGGGTGGATAGTGACATAGTCATGTAGCTTCTCAAGTGTGTAATCATCTTGGGTGTCCTTAAATTACTTCCATAGCATTCAGCTAGCCTCCTGACCTGACTCCCTGCTCTACCTTCAGTTCTCGTCCTTCTCTGTAAGCTGGACAGAGGAGTCTCTGCCTTTAAGACTATGACTACATTAAATGGTGGTAAGGCCCCCAGTACACACCTGCCCACATGCCTCCAGTTGGGTTTGTAGGTTCCTTCAAAGATGAGGAAAGGCTAGATCAGTGTGTCAGAAAAGCAGAGCAGAAACAAGGTAAGCAAGTGTTATCTCAGCTGGAAGAATCAGAATGGAGAGAAAACAGTGAGCGCATTCTGGTGATAACCAAGAAGCCCTGCAGTGTAGGATAAGCTGATGCTACTGCCAAAACATACAGACTCACTCTGCATTTTCACTCACCTGCCACCCACAGCCACCTGGAAGAAGAGGCAGTGAAACCTTCCCCAGGCTGTGCTGACCAACTTCCTTTGCACTGGGGCTTCTATCTTTAATCCAAAGGGAAGGTGGACCTTGGCTCTGCCTGGCATGTTACAATGTTTACTTCTCCACTCTTCTCCTGATTTGTATTTACTGTAAATGTCACCACTTAACTGAATGGTTGGTGCTGTTAGCAGCATTTCCTAGGTCCTAAGAATTCAGTGACTTGCTCATCAGCATCCTAGCTCCAGGCTTAGCGCCCTGGTTTCTAGAGGCACCTTCTAATCCAAGTGAGTACCTCTCCAGCATAGGTGTCTCTGTGTGAAGAGACTGTTGTCACTACTCTGTGTAGCCTGTTGATAGGAAGCTACATGGATCAGAGGGGGAAACATCACCTAGCCCCAAGAACTCTGCTGTTGGCAAGGACTTTAAAAAGCACCCTGTTTGACTTTCCACTCAGGGGTCTCTCCAGCAGCACTTATTAATAGCTGTTCCCTTGGTTTAGCCGGTCCCCAAAACACTGGGTGGGTGATCCAAGTGAGTTTGGAGTTGATATTGCTGAGGATATCAAGATGAACACAGGGGTTTTTTGGGGGGAGAGGGAGGTATTGTCATTGTTAATTAGAATTTCTTGGACTTATCAATGTGCACATGGCACTGTAGTTCTCTGCTGTTTCTGAATTTTCTGACTTTTTGGATGATATCTGTCCCACCTGGAAGTAGCTCTGGATGATTTCATGAATGTGGAAGGCAGAGACAGTGAGACCAGGTGACAAGCTCCAAACACCCAGGGGTCACATCAAAGCCATTCTAAGTGCATGAACATGCCCAGAGATTTGTTTTGTTTATAATAGATTTAACTTGAAGAGTCACATTTGTGTCACAGAAACTTCCATGTGTGCAGTTAGGCCTGCAGAAGTGTGAGCCTGTCTGGAGTGCAATTAAAATCATTCTTGGTTTCTGTGACTTTGTCATCTGATCAACTCAGCTACATAAACATACTGCTCCTGCAAAACAAAGTCTCAGAGGTGCAGTGGGTGGATCCCCTACTCATACCACCGTTAGAAAGAGAAACAAACTTCCTTTGTCCCATGTGTAATGTATCATAAAACAGATCTCTTCACACAGATCAGGCAATCTCAGGCTGATTCTGAAGCACTGGAGATTGTGTCACTTGTCATCTGGGTTTCTCAGTGGCCTGTCTTTACAAAGAGGCTGACTAGTCTGTTGGTCAGACTGCTATGTGTGGTGTTGTAGGAGGCATAATCTGCCTCATCAAGTCTCCAGATCCACTCTCCATGGTACAGCTTTAAGAAGCCTCAGCACTGTGTTTTCCAGTTACTCCTGTTTAGAGGAAGATGCCCTGGGACATTTTTTTCCTAAACAAATAGAAGCTGCTGTCCACCCAGGACTGTGGTGCTAATTACCAAGATGGCTTCCACCCTGGTGTCACTTGTCCTTGCACTGACCTAGCTCCATGGGCCCTTCCTCCTGAACATTCCTTGTTTTTCCCTACCTCTACCTCCTCATAGGCTACTTTCTCACCTGCAGCTCTGTTCTCTTTCAACACTGAAGTCTGCCCTCCCCTTCCTGACTTCTTAAGTTCTCTGTTCTCTCCAGCCAGTGACAGCATTCCCTGATGGCCACTGGATGTAAGCTCCACAAGAACAAAGACTTTCTTGTGGATGCTCAAACACTAAGTGCCTAGTGCCTAGTAGACATTTGGTAAATGCTTATTGAGTGAAAACAAGATCACTTCTTCTGGCCTTACATGTATCATATCACTGGCTATGTGCACTCCAATTGCTAAAATTCATGAAAACAGAAACCATTGCTTAGTACCACCTCTAGCAGAAAGTCTCAAATGTACTGAAAGCTCAGTAACAGTGGGCAGTTGAGGTTGCCACAATGCTCACTGTGCTTAGGGGAACGGGGCAGCTCACTCTGCCCTTGCTCCCACTACCCTTGAGTGACTTTTAAGCAACCTAAGGTCTTCTCTTCCCCATTAGCTCTTGACCTCTTGGACATGATATTCTTAAAAGCATGATATGTTAACCAAATTCTTCTTCCAGAATTTTGTAAAAGCTACAGAGGATCGTTCACATCAGTTATCCAGTGGCTGGCTAGTTAATTCCTGAGTAAGCCATTCTAAAAACTGATTATAATTCTTTTTCCAATACATAACTGGGAGAAGGCCAGAAAAGGGTATATTATTGTGTCTTGTAGGAGGGAAGAATTCAGCAGATAGTCACAGAGCCGTGGCGCCAGCCTTCCTTTCTTCTGTCTGTTATCATAAATTATTGTTGTGGTAGAAAGCCAGATTGCCACAAGATGGGACATCACACTTCCTCTCAGCGCACATCTTACATAAGAAAACCTTCACAAGTAAACAGTGCTGTTAAAATACATACTATTTAATGTAAAGTGCAGTAGTTGCTTTACATGCTTTCTAAGTTCTAAATTGCCCCTTGCCTCTGGGTCAGCTGTTGAATGAACTTTTTTTTTGTCTAGTCAAAGAAAACTGATTTTGAAAGTATAGGGTATGGTGGCACATATCTATAATCTCAGAACTCCTGAGGCTAAAGCAAGAGGATCAAGAATGTAAATTTATGTACTACATGAAGTACATAGCAGAGTTCTAGGTCATCCTACCTCAGGGGTGGAGGTTGGGGATAGCAGCTATGGGGTGGAGGTGGGGGATAGCAGCCATGGGGTGGAGGGGGGGATAGCAGCTATGGGGTGGAGGTGGGGGATAGCAGCTATGGGGTGGAGGGGGGGATAGCAGCTATGGGGTGGAAGGGGGATAGCAGCTATGGGGTAGAGGTGGAGGATAGCAGCTGTGGGGTGGAGGGGGGGATAGCAGCTATGGGGTGGAGGGGGGGATAGCAGCTATGGGGTGGAGGTGGGGGATAGCAGCTGTGGGGTGGAGGTGGGTCATAGCAAAGAAAACTAATTTTGTAACCCTCCAAAGTGACAATGAGAAATAAAAACAGTATTGCTTTTAGATATTTTATCTGTCTCCCTACATCTAGTCTCTCTCCCACCCAAGCCAGAATTCAAGTGTCAGTAGAGCCAGATGGTGCATCTGTAAGCTGAGGAAGCTGCAGCAGGTAGCACACAGGGGGCCTTATGAAGAGGCTGCACTGCTATCCCGAGATCATCATTGCTGTGAATAAATATGGGCCCTAGAATTGCCTGAACTTTTAAGTTTTGTGAGAAGCTGGAAATTCCTACCCTTAGGTAATATCACCTGAGTTTTCAATGCTAAAAAGTTTCAATCTTTTAACCTGAGCACTCAGGAGGCAGAGGTACATGGATCTCTGTGAATTCAAGGTCAGCCTGGTCTACAGGCAAGTTCCAGAACAGCCAGGGCTATACAGAGACACTGTCAAAAAAAAAAAAAAAAAAAAAAAAAAAAAAAAAAAAAAAAAAAAAAAAAAAACCACAATGAATTAAATCTTGAATATGGTTAAAATATGTGCATGTATGAACATGCCACAATGAAACCCATCATTCTATGTAGCTAATATATGCTAATACTTTTTTCATTAAAAAAAACTGAAATAGTTTTATGCAAGTCAATTTGTTAATATCTCTGTTGGCTCCTTCCTATAAGATAGCAATTTGCAGCCCTTCTTCCTATACTTTTGGTCCTGCCAGCTTTAAGGTTTTTGGAAGGCCTCCAGCATCATTGTCATTCTTAGGAGAAGGTATTTAAGTGATTCCAGTCAGAATAGGGACCAAGTGGAGCACAGCACAAGTGTCCAGGCTGCTGCACTGAAGCTGGCCAGAAGATTAATCTAGAGTTGTTTTCCCACAGGTCTGCTCTCCCAGGAGCATAGCATTCCTACACATGGACAAGAACCATAACTATGGGGCAAAGTGGCTAAAACCTAGTGGCTTGTGCACTAAGTGTTTATCATCTCAGTTTCTGGGGGTCAGTAACTTGAGGGCAACTTGGCTCAGATAGTCCTGGCCCAGTCTTGGGAGGCTGTACCCACTGAGCCCTCAGCTGGGGCTATAAACACTTGACTGTCTCGCTGTGGTGTGGGAGCCTAAGGAGGCTCACTCTTGTGACTGGCAGGCTGGCGCTGCCTGCTAGTAGGCACTCATTATCCTCTCAACATGGCCACTGCTTTCTCCAATAGCCGGTGATTCACAACTCAACAGGCTGGAAGCCAGTGTCTTTTTATGACTAATCTCACAAGTCACACATCATTATTTCTGCGATATCTTATCGATCCCACACATTTACCCTATTGGTATAATGGAACATCAGATAAGGAGATGTAGATTATCACAGGCCTTCTTAGAGGCTGCCTGTCACCACTGTGCTCCCAGTAGACCCTCAGTAAAACCTTTATAAACACAATCCAACACTAGGAGGGGTTTTCTAAAAAACCTAAGAGAATAACACACACATCACAGTGTATCATTTACTAATGTTTCTGAGACTACTCTCGGAAATTAAATCCCCTGAATGTATAGCTCATCCCACAGATGCCTTCTTTGGAACGTTCTAAAAAGTACGTTTTTTTTTTTTTTTTAATTAAAATTAAACCTGCTCATACCATCACTTACAGCAGTGGCTCTCAACCTTGCTGATGCTGTGACTCTTGAATACAGCTCCTCATGTTGTGGTGACACCCAATCATAACATTATTTTGTTGCTACTTCAAAACTGTAATTTTGCTACTGTTATGAATTATAATATAAATATCTGATATGCAAGTCCTGTGGAATGGTCATTTGGCCACCACAGGGTCTCGACCCATAGGTTGAGAACCACAGCATTCCCAGAGGGCATGCTGATTAGCTCACCCCTGTCTGTTCTATGGGGTAGTCCTCGAATATTCTTTGTTGGCATGCATGCTCTCTCAGGGATGCCACTTCCACTGAGCCTACTGGTTGTTGGTTTGTTTGTTTTTCTGTTTTAAGGAGATGAAAACGTATGAGCAGGAGCAATGGGGGCTTACATCAGAGACTGTGCAGCCAACAGAGGGTAATGGCCAGTTTGGGGACTGTGGTCCAAAGTCTCCTATACAAAGCTTCAGCGCCATCTTATGTCAGTTAGTTGAAGGAGTGGGGTTCTCCCAGTTTCTGCCGTGGTATCCATTTCTGGTACTCCCTTTCTGATCCACCCACCAACTCACTGATCAAGACAAGTGGGTGTTGCTGATGCTCACTCTCAAACACATACACTTCAGGCCCCAGCTACTATAACCTCTTTCTAGGTGGTCACCTTTTGTGTGATTTCAACAAGATTTGCCTTGGATGGAACTGTTAAGGGGAAGGAAAAGTATCCCAATATGGTTTCCCACAGGAAAGCCCACAATTGATAGCTAGTTCTTGTTTGTTCAATAAACAAAACCAAAGGTTGAGAATTAAAGGTCACCACTACTAACATGTATGGGCCCTGTAACATTTGTATATGTAACTGAGGGAACATTGTATGGGCCCACCCTGGCAGTGGCCACCAAGTCCCAGTGTTAGTAAATGGAAATGAAATGTATAATTCATAAGGCTGTGGTGGCGTGCAATCTGTGGCGGGGGGGGGGGGGTGGTGGAATAATTACAGAATTGAAATATGAGGCTGCAGTGTGTAAGGGACCTTTCTAGGGGAGAGGCTGTGTGATAGATGGCCTGCATTGTTCTCCTTCTGACCTTTTCCTGAACTTCCCTTTAGAAGAACAGAGGAAATACAATTCTGCCATTTCCCATAGTGTTTCTGAATAATACCTTAAGATGCCCACCCTTAGCATTTTTTATCTTCCACTGGGATTTATTTTCTCTCCTGTGCTTTGCTGTTTCCCATAGAAAAATCTAGTCACTAATGATTCTGCCCTAGTGTTAATGCAGAATACAGAGGCTACACAAATATTTGCCCATATTGAACACAATGCCTACAGGGAAAGGAAACCTCCCAGTGGTGTCCATTCACTCCTCCAGGCAGAACAGTCAGGGAATAGCCTACAGTGATGATGCCAAAGGGGGGGGGGGAGACCCAAACCTGGAAGCAAACAATAGGATCTTTTTAAGGAGATGACAAGGAGTGAGGGACTCACATCAGAGACAGTGCTGCAAGCCTGCAGGATAATGACCAGTGGGAGGGCTGTGCTCGAAAGAAGAGATCAGAAAGGCTCCAGAGTTCATCACAAAAAGCCTTTCTACCTATGGTAGAAATGGACCTAGGAACAAGAAACTCTCCAAGGCCCAAAATGGATGGGTTCTCACAACTTGAGACTCTTATCTTTATCTTTAAAAATGAGGGATACTTAAGACCCCATTTTCCTCAATCTGTACTTGAATAAAATACTCTCAGAATATTTAATATGGAAGCTATCTGGAGCCAAACCCTCTTTTCCCCTAGAAAGGGGCTTGTTAACTTCTCTCATAGCTAAATTTGCATCTGTTCTAGCCTTTGGCGCGTATGGCTTTGTAAAAATTTTAAGGTGGCCACAGGCATGGTGGGAGGACATTAGTCACACACACACCCATTTAAGCAAAATGTGAATAAACCCATTTCTGTTTCCTAATTTCTTCAGAGTACAGGGGAACTTAATGGATCTAAATGCCTCGTAATAGCATTGGTCCTAAGTTAGGTTTCTGTTGCTTGAGATGATGGTCTCCAGTGCCATCCATTTTCCTACAGTGACATAATGTCATTGCTTCCAACTAAGTAAACATCCGTTGTATATGTGCACCAGGGCTTCTTCATGCATGTGCTTGTTGAGAGAACACTTAGGTTAGTCAACCAGGAAGACTAATGTGGGATTTTTATCCAAGCCAAAACTTGTAACATGGCAAGGTTTCACTTAGCTTCAGAATCAACTCCGAGTTGAATCTTTGGAGGAATGTTGGGGGGGGGGGGTATTTTTCTTTCTCTTTAAAGTCAATCATTGAGGCCAAATGAAAAACCTAGA
The DNA here is from genome assembly GCF_011762505.2 of Arvicanthis niloticus. Lineage (NCBI taxonomy): Eukaryota > Metazoa > Chordata > Mammalia > Rodentia > Muridae > Arvicanthis > Arvicanthis niloticus. The sequence goes on from NC_047672.1 coordinate 24,789,102, forward strand.
TAGTCTTAGGTTAAAGCTTTTCCAGCTGCCACCTCTGAGTTTGGTTAGCTCTCTTTGTCAGTTAGTGCTAAGTACCTGCTGTGCACAGTGCTAATCCCAGCAGAACATTGCCAGCACTTCCTTAGGAAACCAGTGTGAGCTCTGCCTCCCTTAGGAGTTTCTGGTCTCATGGGAGTCCAAAACAGGCCTGAAAAGTACATACATGCATACAGACACTTCCTTCTATTCTCAGGAGGCATGTGTGATAGGCCACCACTTGCTGGTACAGATGCTATTGCAAACTCTTATTCTTTGGTAGCAAGAAAACTGAGTTCCTCGTAGTAGGATTTTGGCCATTTCTTCAAATATCTACCAAATTGCCTGAGAACATAGGTGATTTTTTTTTTTAAGTCTTCCATCTAGTCTTCTCTCTCCCTTTCTCTGTTATTGTTTCTTCATCTCTCAATGTATGTGTGGTGCACACACATGCTCATGCGTGTTCTTTTTTCTACCTCCCCATCAGTTTATACATATGTTTTTAAGTGTACAAATTCCCTACATCAGATTTCTGCAAAAAGCAGGGTTTTTGTTTGTTTGTTTCTCCTGCAATTTCCCCCATTGAAATGCCCATTATTACGTAAAAAAGAGTTTTTTTTTCTCTCAGTCCCTCCCCCTTCTGTCCTCAAAAATAATCAGAATTTGGCTCTCACTCTGTCCTCACATAGTCACTTTTGTGTGGTAGAGCATTTACTAGGTTTTTATGGTAGGAGAGAGGTGCTGACCTGAACCATCCCCATCACAACTGTCACATGAACAAAGTCAAACAGTTCTGTTCACACCTCCCACTTCCTGCATGTAAGGTGCTGCAAGGTGCACTGACACCAGGATGTGGGCGAAGCCTGTGGCTCCAGGATGCTTCCAGTCTATGTGCAAAGCTGACTAGATTCACCTACCAATAAAAGGGGGTACAGTTCTAATGTAAGTGGGAGTACAGAGGAAAGCACCTCCGCTTGGTAAGGGAAGAGTTCTGAAGGAAACAAAAAAAACCATTTTCCAAAGACACAAAACTGTTCTGGAAGTGATGGAGGCTCTGACAGGAAATGGGAGGCTTTCATGAAGAGCACAGCCTCTCAGTCCTCTATCTTGTCTCACTATACAGTCCTTCTCTCCCTCCTCTCCACCTTATCCCCAACTGTAGCAACTCTGTAGTTCCATTACCTACCATTTAGCTCACTCTTCTCGAGGAATGTTTGGTGTTCATGAGAACATAATTGTTCTAATCTCTTGCTGAGTGTTACTCCTTTCCAAAGGCCTGCAGTCCCAGCTCTTGGATTACAAAAGAGGCCCTATTGTTATAATAAAGCCAGAGGTTTATGGGAAAATGGGCCAATGGTATTTCCACCTGGGGGGATAGTTCAGCATCTTTCACCAACAGAAAGATCTTCTGTGTTCTGCTTAGTTTGCTGTGGGTGTCTCAGAATTCAGCAGCTGTCACTAGGGGATAGCAATGCCATCCATCCCTGTATGAGTTGATGGTTCAGATGACATTCAGATTACCTGCCTGCTATACTTCTGCATGCCCTAGTGGCAGATTTAAGAGAGACAGCCAAGTGTTTCTTGTGGGTCTAAGACATAAGGAAGCAAATTTGAGTTTATTTTTGTTTGCTTTCTTAGCACATGAGTATTGAAAGTTATCCCTTAAATAAGTTGCCCTTGGCTAGAGTTTATACCCACCCTATCTGGCAGAATTCCCCTGTTCCTAACTTCTGTTGAGGTAACCAGCCTACCACTGCAAGAGCTTTTCCCTGTCCTGGCCCTGGGCAAATCCCAGGAGAGCATACTGTAAGACAGTGGGCCATACTTAAACCTGCTCTATGTGTGTTTACTGCTGTAGACTTGAAGGACATATTCTTGAGAGTCCCCTTTCCAGGTTTGGTTTTCTGGCAAAGGATTATTTGCACTTTCCCTAGATAGCTGCTGTCATCCCCCATGTCTCATCTAGGCCCACACTTGCCTGCTTGCTTGGAGATCACCACATCCTACACTTACTGGGTCAGTATATATCCTATCAGCTAGCTCCAAGTTTCTGCTGAGAACTTGCTCTGCAGGGTGTTAGTGGGCTTTGGCCCTTGGCTCTTGGTAATCTTCCACTTCTGATGCTTTTCCTGCCACTGCAAAAGAAGTTAACCCTCTAGTGTGCTTGCTGTCATGCTCAATGGGGTCTTTTTCATAGCTCAGGTTTCTGGCTTCTGTTCTGAATTGGTCTGCTTCCTGTCAGTGGCACCAAATGCACCTCCTTTTTAAAGAATAAGTTTCTAGTATCAGAACGCTCTCTTTTATCCCTAATCAGCAAGAATAAATAGTTGTCTGCCTACTATTTAACCCTACAAGTCACATGACCAGATGAGGGTAGAAGGAAATGAGCCTGTCTATGATGCAGTAACTTGTCTATGAATTGGAGTGCAGAGGTCTCTCCAGTCCAGGCACAGGACATTATGGGAAGGAAAGCACTGACACTCTTCTGCTCATGTTCATTTACCCAGCAAACATTTACTGAGTACTCAGAATGAGTCAGTCCACACTAACTGTTAAAGCAGTGTGAACATTGACATTTAAATCAGTAAAGTGACACATAGGTAATATCAGTGTCTTGGTAGAGAGTGAGCCTTGACTGTTGTAGTAATTATTTTTAAAAGGTGGCCACTGGTTAAGCCAACTGGCTAAGCTGCAGCGACCCTGCCTAGCTCAACCACATGGCCAGAGGCCATGTGCGCACTGCAGCTAAAAACAGCCAGCCAGAAACACCAGTCCTGCCACCCAGGAGACGTCAGTGTGGGAGATGGCTCTGCCAATCTTCCACGATGAATCTGCAAGGCTGGGCATTGCCCAGACTATCCCAACAACCACACGGGCTCGGTACATATGAGACTAATGCTTATATTATCCAAAGGCTTATATATTTGGTAATGATCAATAACAAGATGCCCATACAATCAGAAGTGTAACCCAATACCCAACCTAGATATACCAACTACTTTGACTGCTACAGACAATGGAACATCAGCCTCCATGTCCACCTCTCTCGTTCTCCCTCTCTCTCCTAGCTCCTCCTCTTCCTTTTCCTCTTCCTCCCTTACTCCTCCCACCTTAGCTCCTCCTACACTTGACTACTAGGTTGACATGGAAGAAGCTAGCCCTTCCATGGCATGACATCAGATTTTCACTGTGTTGGTAGCTTTGATGTGTCACCAGGCCGATCCTCAGAAATTGAAATTCCAAATTCCCTTTCAGGGTAGAGGAAAGAGGAGTTGCCCTCAGAAAGCCAAGACAGATGACAGAGATATTTGAGTTGGCCCTTTCCAGAATCAGCAGGTGTCCCCTTAGAATCTATTACTGCACAATCTTAGCCCTTAGCTTCAGTCAACAGACTTAACAAAGCAGAAGAAAAACATTCAACAGAAGAAACTTTAAGAAGCGTGTCACTGAATGTCTATGGCTCTGTCCGCTTATGTTGTCTCTTAGCTCTGTTCTTTCCAGCTCCTTCAGACCTACCTTTTCTTGAATTTCCTGAGGTGGGAGAAGCTGAGACTGGGGATCTATTTCACCAGTGTGACCCCACCCGTTTTTTGTTTGCTTTTGGCATACAGGCACAGGTTTCAAAGCCCTTTAAGGAGAAAGGAGAGTGTGTAGAAGACAAGAGAGGTTTGACATTCTGGGGTGCTCTTTGCTGCAGTTGTCTTTGCTTTTAATAATTTTTGTTCTCTGTCTCTCTCTCTCTCTCTCTCTCTCTCTCTCTCTCTCTCTCTCTCTCTCTCTCTGTGTGTGTGTGTGTGTATGCAGTTGTGTGGGGTGTGTAGGTGTACAATGGAATGAACATACCCACATTTCCTCATTCTCTCTTTCTCTCTTCCTCTCTCTTTCCTCCCTCCCTTTCTCTTTGTGTGTCCATGTGGAGGCCAGAAATCAACTTCAAATCTCATTCCTACTTTTTTTTTTTTTTTTTTTTTTTTTTTGAGACAGGGCCTGGAAATCCCTGTTTACTGAGAAAACTTCAGGATCCCCCTGTCTCCTCCTACAAGCACTGGGATTATAAATGCATAATACCACTTCTGGGTTTTTGTCTGGTTAGAAGGGATCAAACATGAAGGATATATCAAATATGGAGGGTATATAGCCCAAAAAGAAATATCTTCCTAGGCATTGTTGTATACTTTTTTGTCTGTCTTTCTCAACAAAAAATGAAATAAGTATTTTTTAATTGCTGAAAGCACCTGAAGTTTTGTAAGTGTAAAACAAATCACTGTGTGGATACCAGGAGACCTCATAATTCAATTCCTTGGGCTGACTAGTAACTATCTACTAACATTTGTTGAGCATATACTTTGGAAAAAAGCACCAACAAAAAGCCTATTCTGGTGGTACCATAGCCCTGGACAGGCTCCCTCCTGCAGCCTTTGACTTCCTGGTAAAACACCAGAGACAAGATTGGAAGATTTAGGCCAACCAAGCCAGAAACAGGCAATGGAAGTACAGCACAGCCAGGAAGGTAAGGATTCTAGGAATTCCAGGGCTGTTGAGTGTTTCTGAGATGAACCATGGTGACTTTTCCTAGAAAGTATCCAAGCTGTTTCTTCCTAGGAACATTCTCAGTGAGATACACTTATAGTGGGGAACTTGTTCTTATTTTTACTTCTTTATTGGTTTATCAGATGTTGTCAAGCCAATTTAGCTTTATTTAGGTGACTATATGTCTCTGGCTTTGTACTTTTGGTGTTTATTTGTTTGTTTGTTTGGTTGGTTGGTTGGTTTGGTTTGGTTTGGTTGGTTGGTGGGTTGGTTTGTTTATTTGTTTGTTTGTTTAGGAGGGTGCTGTTTTGAGACAGGGTTTTTCTGTGTAGCCCTGGCTGTCCTGGAACTAGATCTGTAAACCAGACTAAACCTTAAACTCAGAGATCCACCTACACCTGCCTTTGCCTCCCAAGTGTTGCCATTAAAGGACTGTGCCACTACCGCCCAGCTATATTCTTTGCTTTGTTTTACCTACTCTAGTACATACAAACAAACTGGAAGGCTAACATCAGAATCTGCCATAGAAATCTGAGAGCTGACTTCAGTCCACCAATATTATTAGAGGCCTTTGTGTTATATTCAGTTTGTGTCCCAGAGCCAACTTTTTCTTCCATATGTAAGCAACAAAACAAGAGTTTGGTTTAATGGTGACCTTGGCAGAAGTGTAGTAGCCCTAGGAATCAAGGATTGGCATGGAAAATACATGTGTGTTAGTGCACACTTGGGAAAATCTCATTCAGAGCTAAGATGCTCATTGCTAATACAAATAAAAATAGCTACCCCTCTGGTCCTAACATTGTGCTGGAAATGGCCAGTAGGATCAGGAAAGTCTTCTCTGGAGACTGTCCAAGTGTGGTATGAGACCAAACTGTGATTATGTCACCCTCCCATATGGACACAAGGCTGTGTTTCAATGTCTTGAGCGTGTCTACTGGTGACAGCCAAAGGCAGTTTTCAGCAAGGGTCTTGAAAGTCTTAGTCCTCATCAGCACAGTTGGATGAGCATTCACAGGGGCCCAGATCCTATGTGGAGATCTCTGCTTTGTGTGTTCTGTGCCTGTGGTATCAAGTTGTGACACCCGAAGGCTAAATAGGGTTTTCCCAGTTTTCCTCCTGGACTCAAAGCCCACTATCTGTATCAAATCTCTGCTGTGATGTTTCTCCAGCTCTAAAGGGCTGGAGAGTGTGGCCAAAACTTCAAGGTTTCTAGCAGTTGAGCTGGGTCCAAACATGGCTCCTTATAAACTCAGATAATGGGAGGTCCAGGTCGATTTCTCCCAGTGTTTGGATCTTAGAACCTCACCTGTGGGTTTCTCTTACCTTCTACTCATCCCCCTAATCAAAGACAAATCAGTTTCTCCCCTATCTAGTTTGCTGAAGAAGTTGTATCTTTTTCAGAACTAGATCCCTGGTTGACCTGAGACTGCGTCGATGTTTAAATCTCCAGCTGCTCCACCTCGTGACTCACTGGACACAGTTTGAACTCATTTCTGATTCTGCAGATACAGGACTGTTTTCTGGCAGCCTTGCTGTGATCCAGTAATAGTCATTCTGAGTGGTGCCCTAAGTGTTCTCTAGCCTTTACCCTGTAGGCTGTTTTTTACATGATCTCTTGTTCATCTCAAGTTTGCCTTCTTCTTCAGATTTTTGTTGCTATTTCTTGGGCCCTATGTTGCTTTGATAGAGTCCCATGCCTGCACTCTAGGTCACTGGTCTCAGCAGTAGCTCAGGACTCATGGCAGCATTGCTGAGTCTCCTTAGTTCTGCAATAGAAACATAAGATTTAACAACCCATCTGAAATACAATTTTACATTTTGATTGCTTCTGCCCCAGCCATATCGAGGTTACTTTCAATCTGCATATATTTGTGGGAACAGACTTCTTCACTGCAGTTCAATTTGAGTACACCTTATAATATCAGTGATTATAAAATACTGGGGACTAATAGAGTTTCTTGCTTCCAAGGCATTCAAACTGCTTTATAATTCTACTGGCCATAATTTATCTTCATAAGCTACATACAGACAAGAGGAAAAAGTGAGATTAATAATCACATTTTATAGAGGGTGAAATAAAACTTGGAGAAGTTGAGTAGCATTTTCCCAGAAATGCTCAGCTCTCCCTCGGGCTCTCTGAATGATCTGCAGACTGAACACTTATATCAGAAATGCATGTGAACCTTGCCCTTGCTCTGTCATAGATATGGACAAGAGTAAGATACTTGACTCTGGGCCCGTGGTTAGCCAAGGATACTGGAGTGAGCAGGATGTGTGCCCAGCTCCTACAGCACAGACCTCTGCTACAATGAATGTTATGAGTACACACAGGGTCAGCTCCTCACTTAGGTCCTCAGACCTCTGCCCTGGGCTTTGTTCCCAGGCTATCACTCTGGCATCACAACTACCATCTGGATAGGAAGTGACCGCAGGGCAGGGCAGGGCAGGTGCTGCCTTCTCAGTCCTCACCTTGTTGTTCTGTGCATGCTGCTGCCATATGCATTAGACCAAATAAATGGAAGACAGGTTACAGGTAGGAAGTTCTGCTTCTACAGTCAGATGAAAGGTCTGTGACTATGGCTTTTAATGTGTAAAATAAAAGTGTGTCTTTCAAATGAGGAAAAGGAGCAAAGGAAGTTACAGTGTTGAGTGTGTTCCTAGCATAAGCAAGACCCTGGATTCAGAGCACCAAAAAGAAAACCAGAAAAGGGGTGTTCTTTTTGTTTTGATTGCTGTCATATAGATTAAGGCAGATAATAGGTGAGTGATTTAGTGTTGTTTTATTGTCCTAGACCTTATTTTAGGTACTTCCTGACAGCTCTATTTAACCTTCTTTCTGGTACCTCCTTCTGGAATGAAGTATATGGCCAGTACTTAAAAACACTAGGATTGGACCCATGGGCACTGGGCTCCTGCCTGCAGTCTACACACCTCTTTTGGAGGCCAGCATCCACAGGGTCATGTGGTCTAGACTGATGGAAGAATAACTTATTCCTTATGTGCACTGTCAAGAGAGCAGTGGAGCTAAATATCAAAGCTTCAGTCGTTGGTGTGTTGAAAGTCACAGTTGTTTTTCTAATCTCCCATAGAAAAATGGAATATTTGGTGCCTTGTGAGGGTCATGTTGGAAAAGAATAGTCACTCTCTTTCTTAGGTACAATTTTGTCTGACACTTCATGTATATTTTTAAAGTATTTTTGATGCCCCCCAAATAGTAGTGAGATTCTTTAAAATGGTTGCATGAGGTAGTACCATGGCAGGGAAAGAGTAGAGCAGCTGTCAGGTGAGTGATCCGCAGAACAGGGATCCATGTACCCAGGATCCTTCTTGTACTGGCACCACTCTAAGGACAAAAACAACCTCTATGGAATGTGACCTCAAACCTCCCAAACTTGGAAGAGCCAAAGCAGTGTGTCTCATGTCATATAGTTGCCACGGCGATGTTGCCAGCCTCAAGGGGGAACTGCGAGGGAGCTGTGGTTGGCACAGTCATTCCTTCTAGAAATATATATTAGGTACCTTCGATGGCCCAAGCACTGGTGAGTTTCAGGCCAGCCAGAGCTGTTTAGTGAGCTAGACAATGAGACATCTCTCCCTGCCATGAAAAAAGGGAAGAGGGAAAAAAAAAAGAACTTTCAGTGTCATGTTAGGATATAAGAAGATATTTTCTCTTCCTTAGGTGTAGTTTTTTGACACTTCATCCATGTTCAAAGCATTTATGGTGTTCTAAATAATCAGAGAGAATTCTTTTAAGATGGTTCCTTGGGGCAGCAGATGCTCAGTTAATATCTCTTGGACCAGTCTGCCATTCATGTTTACATCTTGATCTACTGTGTAGATGGCAGATGCAAAGTGAGCAGCATATGTTTGAGTAAGGAAGACTGGAAGGGGTAGGAAGGGAAAAGTAGTTCAAAAATAGGTTTCATATGTGCAGAGAAAAGGAACTTACCCTTGGAGACATGAGAGGAAATACTGAAACCAAAAGCAAGAGCCAAGTTAGCAATGGCAACAGAAGCATGGGTTGGGGGATACTTGATTTACCTAGTACCAGAGAAGGCTGAGCATGGCACAGCTTCATGGTTATAGTCTAGCAATCTACACACCACCCCAAAATTAAAATAGGTTTGGACCAAATCTCAGGAATTCTGACCTTGAAAGGTCACATTTCCATACTTCACCTTTCTTACTGTAAGTCTTTGATGAATCATCAGCAGATAGACACACAGGCTCTCCTCCAGTCTCCCTTGCTCAGGTGTCTGTGCAAATGAGCGTGGGCTGATCTGCACATGCCCCTTTGGGCCTCAGTGCCTGTTTATTCCTAGCTGAGTCCTCCTGTACCAGTGCCCAGACTTAGTTCCCCGTGAAGACTTACCCCTTCCCTCTCCTTTGTCCGCACTGCCTCAGAACTCCCACCCTGACTTATGTTTCACGCTTTCTTATATTTAAAATGGCATATTCAATAAACATGTATGTATTGACCAAGTGGCAACTAAAAGCCAGGCACTATGTTCTTCCTCATGGTAGAGGAAGAAAGACAGTAAGAATGTTATTGGAGAGACTGCTATAAGGTGGCATTTACGGTGCTGGAGAAAGGAACTAACTGGTGTCAGAGGTCTGTCTATGGTGGTGACAATTAAGCAGAAGTGTGAAGGATGAGGAGGAAGCTGTTTGAAAGCCATGGGGCAAGCACAGAGGCAGAAGCAACTACATTACCTGAAGGCTACTGGTCCAGAAGGTACTTAAGGTATTATGGAAGTTGAGAAGACACTGCTGGCACCAGAGCCCGTTGCAATAGAAAAATGATTTGAAATGACAGTGGAAAAGCAAACTGGGTCCTTAACTGGGGAGAGGGAGATCCTTGAGCCATGGGAGAGATTCATATATTCTAAGTACAGTGAGGAACCCACTGAGGGCTTTGAAACACATGCCATTGGGGAAGAGGAAACAGGAAACTCCAGGTGAGGCAGTGGCTGCAGCCACAGTTATGCCAGAAGAGAGGGAAAGGGACTGATTTGAGGTAGACTTTGGATCTGGGCACGTGGATAGTCTGGGTTGTGGGGGTACTAAAGGAAAAAGCTTCCGTCCTGGATCTCTGGCAAAGCAGTAGGGTAGGGGTGGGAGTGTTGGGTTCATTTAGTAGAATGAGGAGGATGAGAAAAAGTAGAGATTAGTTCCCTCTCAACCTGGGAACTTTGATGCCACTGTGGGACATAGCCTTCAAGGTTCCAGGCTCTCAGACATGAGCCTAGAACTGAAAAGACAGTTCCAAGATGAGACTAGAATTTAGATGTGAGGGTTGGTATGATTGCTGTGCCAAGTGTCCTAGTGCTGCAAACAGGGACCACAGAGTGCACTGCTTAGAACAGCAGCACACAGGGACCACAGAGTGTACTGCTTGGAACAGCTGCTGCTCTATGGATGTTCAGGAGCCTGGAGCACCAAAGGCAAGGTGTTAGCTGGGCCTCGAAGACGGAGGAGAGGCTATTTCCCTGCTTTTTGTGGCTGTAGATGCTCCTTGGCTGGTGACACATAAATTCAGTCTCTACCTCTGTCATCACATGGCTATCTTGTCAGTGTCAGTGCCCAAATTTCCCTGTCCTAATAAACACATCTGTCATATTGTATTAGGCCCCACCTTCTATGATACAGCTTCATCTTAACTAATTAAACAACCCCATCTCTAAATAATTAAGATTCCAACATACCTGTTTTATAATACTGGAGATTGAGCTCAGGACCTTGTGCATACTTGGCATATACACTACCTCTGAGCTATATCCCCAACCCAGCATATCATTCAGGATAAACATGTAACCATGGTAAACACATAGGGAAAAAAATGGAAAGAAAAGAACATGGGACATGGACCATTTGGACAAAGAAGGAGGATGCTCTAGCAAAGGGCATAGACAGGCAAGAAATTTGGATATGGGAAAGTGGCACCTAGGAAGCCAGGAAGAGCAGTGGGCAGTTGTATAGAATAAAGGCAGCTCTCCAGACAGAGCTGAAATGCTGACCAAAGAACATGACAATGCAAAGGCCATCCTGGTCTTTCTAGTATGGCACATGAGTGTAGGGGCATCTGAGAAAAGATTAAGAAGCTGGATGCAGTGAAGAGGCAGGAACTTTTAGGAGTCCATTGCTCTGAGAAATGGGGTATGGAGGAAGCAGATGTTGTTGATAACACTGCGAGAGAAGGATTAAAGAAAGGTGTGTACTTGAGGTTTGCTTATGTTTGTTAACTTTGTCCTTGCATTCTGTTTTTGTTTTCCAAAGCGGGAGCTGTTGAGGAATAGTATGTACTGTGGTACATGCCTTTGTGTTTATATCACGCATGTGTATAATCTTTTGTTCCTTGGTTTAGTGTTGCCTCTAACTCCAGCTCCAAGGGACCTAGTGCCCTCTTGCCCCACATTTGTGACATTCCTTCACACAGATATACACACATGCACATGAATAAAACTTAAAAGAAAGACTTTATGATCTGGTCTTGGTTACCAAATACATGTGTACTTTCTCTTTAAAATGCCTTTGAAATTTCTATGTAGCCTTGTCTGTCATTTGCAGAGACATTAGCTCCTACAACCAGGAGTTTAAAATGGAATCTGGTTGACTCTCAAGATGATCTATTCATGAACGTGATTCTATAGTTGTAACATAAAAGAATTTTTATAGAGATCAACCTTTTAGACACTGATGGGAAAAGTAATAGTAGTGTTTCCTTGAAGAATTGTAATATAAATGTGTAGGACAAAGATCGTTGGGATGAATGGATATTGGACTTCATTGCCTTATTTTAAGTGAGAGCAGCGATTTTTATGTATTCCTGAAAGTAGACTGTTTCAGAATTCCTTCTTAAATATTAGGTACTCTTTATAAAGAATTCCAGATGTTCAGCTACAAAAGCTAACTTGGTACTGTTTGTGGTGTGGTTATCAGGTCATGAGCTCATGTGGCCAGAGTGGGATGGTGGGGATACCCACAAACATGCTTCATGGTAGGTCTGTTGTACTGCCACCCACCAACCCTTACTCTGCACTTACAAGCTAACTGCATCCTCTTCTAACTAGATGACAGCCAAAGAATGGAGAGTCACTGTAATGCAGACCTCTCTCAAAGACTGCAGACCCCACACAGGGAGTCATAATACCCCAGGTCAGAGCTGGAATTCATGCAGAAATAGCTACTGTGTCTCCAGATCACTGATGAGTCTTTCCATTCTTCCTCTCTAGGGCCCCTGAGATCATCCTTGGTTTGCCATTTTGTGAGGCAATTGACATGTGGTCCCTTGGTTGTGTCATTGCTGAGCTGTTCCTGGGCTGGCCATTATACCCAGGTGCTTCTGAGTATGATCAGGTAGGTCTGGGTGACACAGGAATTCACTATGTGACATCACTCTCCATACAGAAAACCTTAGATTACCATTTCACTTAGAACCTGCCCTATGGGGGCTGGAGAGATGGCTCAGTGGTTAAGAGCACTGACTGCTCTTCCAAAGGTCCTGAGTTCAATTCCCAGTCAACCACATAGTGGCTCACAACCATCTGTAATGGGATCTGATACCCTCTTCTGGTGTGCCTGAAGACAGCACCAGTGGAGTCATATACATAAAGTAAATAAATAAATCTTAAAAGAAAAAAAAAAGAATCTGCCCTATGATGTTCTTATGAGCTAACTTATTAACTCTTGCCTGCCACCCCCTCTCTGTGTGTGCACATGTGCACGCATGTGCATATGTGTGTGTGTTTCTTCTTTTTACTTCTTTTTTCTCTAAAATTAATAATTCCATTTTTCTCAACGCCATTAGAGCCATCAGTATACCATATGTATCGTGACAGGAAAAGCCCTGACCTCTTTCTCATCTTTTCTTGCAGATACGGTATATTTCACAAACACAGGGTTTGCCAGCTGAATATTTATTAAGTGCAGGGACAAAGACAACTAGGTTTTTCAACCGTGACACAGATTCACCGTATCCTTTGTGGAGGCTAAAGGTAGGAAAAACACTCCCTCCCTTCCACACTAATGGTCCAGTAGTGAAAGAGAGAAAGACAAAAGTGAGCTTTTAACATTTACAAATTGATGACTTTATTCTGGCCAGCAAAATGGGGATGTAGGCTAGAGTTGTGAGTACAAGGTGTTGCAGGATCTGAATGTTTGAAAGCACCTGTGTTCTTGATCACTGCTGCATGAGAGGCTGTGTCCTATGGGAAGACTGCTGAATTTCAGGGATTTAATCTCATGGTCCTTGATGACTGATTCATGCTAGGCAGATGAAGCAGCCACACTTCGTCCTTGAGGAGCTCACTGACCATGGGAAATAGGACCAGTGCCCCAAGATCTAGGCTACCATATGGACTGTCCTCCTAGGAGGACAGAATGTGGGAAATACAGTGACCCAAGTGAGCCAAGAAAAAGCCAGGCCAGGGCCAAGGACAGGGAACAACATTTGTGCTGGGTGCTGTAGGGTACAGAGGGATTCTCCAAGTAGCCTAAGCAATGCAAAACCCTGGGAAGAGAGCAGATCTTCATCCAGGACAATGCATACCATAAACTCTTGGTGATGTCACCTTAATGGAAACACAGTTTGCTTTTACTTTAACTGTGTTCTGTGATTAAAATTAACATACTTTTCCTGGGAAGGAGGTAGTAATAAAGACTTAAGTATGTAGTATGTTCATTTTTTGCAGTAGGTTGGGTTTTAGTGGATTTGGTTTGATTTGATTTGGTTTTGATAGGACCCCAACCAAATCCTAATATAGTTTAAAGATACTACATACTTTCAAAATGTTGGGATTTGGAAGTTAAGCAGGCTCATAGGCTACAAATAGAACACCCGACACTAAGCAGTTATGAGAGTTGTCAAGGTCCAGTAACAAGTCTTCAGGTAGAAGAGAGGAGCCCAGGCTGGGGGAGGGGGAGCTACTTTGGTGTTTTACCAGGAACTTCATGTTCGGCTGTTCCTAGGGGTTAAGCTGCTTCAAGTGTGCTGCCCTTCATCCAGAATTAATTGCCTTAGATCCACTGATGAGCCCAAACCCCATGGCAAGTAGAAAAAGTAGTTTCCTAGTCAATAGCCGATAAAAGCCTTTGAAGAGCAGCATAGAGTACAGACTCTGGAATAGCTGCCACTTACACGCCAGGAACGTTGGTTGGTAGGCCCCCAGAACTTTATATTTTTGTGTTTCCATGTAGTAAAAGAGGAGAGCAGTCATCATAATGGCCATGGTTATGAAGAGCATTTAGTGAGTTACGTGTCTTGAAACAGCATAGGAACTGTAGGTGTAAGGGATTGCTAAGTAAAATAAAATTTTAAAGAATGTCACAAAGGGCTCTTGTCTTCCTGGGTAGAATCTTAGCTTTAGCTTATGGAAAGCTGTAGAGTAGGAAGGGTGTGGTTCTCATGTTCTCTTTAGAGTCTTTGGTAACTGTATCAGAGTGGGCATGAGTGGAGTCTGTGGGGAGGAAAGAAAATGAGCTAGTGTGGATTAACTAACAGAGAAAGGGGCTCTTGTGCAGGACACTTTTAGAGGAACCAAAGTCTCCTCCTCTGCAAAGTGAGACAAGACCTTGGGTCGAAGCAGGAGCTCAAGAGCTCACGATTCAGTGACTTAAGAGGGGCCATCTGATCAACCTGGTTTTGCTTTTTCCTATAGACACCAGATGACCATGAAGCAGAGACGGGGATTAAATCAAAAGAAGCAAGAAAGTACATTTTCAACTGTTTGGATGATATGGCCCAGGTAAGCTCTGTGAATGAATATGCGGTGCAGGCCCTTTAAACAAACAAACAAACAAACAAACAGCTGCAGGGCAGGGCATACCTTTAATCCCACCACTCTGGGACACAGAGGCAGGTGAATCTTTGTGAGTTTGAGTCTGGCCTAGTCTACATAGTGAGTTTTAGAACAGCTAGAGCTATGTAGAGAAACCCTGTCTTTAAAAAAAAAAAAATGAAAATAAAAAATAAAAACCCACCAGCAGTGATACACTTAACTGTGCTCATTAGCTATGCTTTGAACAATCATATGACAGACTTGGTAGGAAACCATTTGGTCTCTGAAACCAACTCTGTAGAAAAAATAGCTCCATTGTGTGGCTTCTTGTTTGTAAGGTACTGGTGCTAAAAGTGCCTGGACTGAGGGCCTTGTGTGTGCTACGCAGGCACTGGCTCTGGAGCTGAGGCCTCCAGCCCCATTGCTGTATTGGAGTTGATGCCTATGGTGCGGAGCATCTGTTTCCTAGGGCCTACATAACAAGATAGTGTGAACTAGAGGGCTTAAGACAACACACATATATTCTCTAATTGTTCTGGAGGCTAAAAGCATCTGGTGTCAGTATCCTCAGGACCACAGTCCTTTTGAAGGCCTAGTGGACAGCATCCATATTTGGCTTCCCATGGATTCTGGCAGCTTCACAAGTCTTTGCTTGCAGCTGCATCACTTAAATCCCAGCTCTACCCTCCACATGGCTGTTATCCCTGTGTCATCTCTGATCCTACTATCAGATCTTTTCTGTAAAAGCACTGATTATTGTGTTCAGGACCATCCTAATCCAATATGGCCTCATCTTAACATGATTATATCTGCAAAGACCCTATTTCTAAACAAGGTCACATTCGTAGCTTCCACAGATTAGGACTTGAATTTAGCTTTTAGGGAAGCTAATTCAAACCACTATACGCAGTCACTGTCAGCTCGCTAGCAGAGACTACAGATCATCCTTACCTTCCTATCAGAGATAATTCTAGATCTCCAGGTACTTTTAGTTAGAGACTAGTCCAAACACTGAGCAACCCAGTTCCTTTTAAACACTGCGAAATAGAGCTGTAGCCCAGTAAACACTTAACACATCTCTTAGGGAAGGTGAGCATGACTAGAGCTCCTGGTCTGAGTAAAGGACACGCGCCACTGATTAGTGGCTTAGATGGTCTGTGAGAACTGGAATTGCTTTCCAGAGCCCCTCTTGAAAAAAATAGAAAGCATGGAAAGCAAGCCTTTCAGAGGCCATGCTGGTAGAGACCTGCCTTTGGGAAAAGAGGCCTGTGTTCAGCTGTACTCCCTTCCCTGGCCAGAGGCAACTGCAGGGAACATAGGGACTGAAATCATTCCAGTCCCAGTAAGGGACCATGGGAAGGGTGATGTCATTAAGATGAAGGAAGAGGGAACCCAGGCTCTTTTCTCCTCTGAAGGTTGAACACACTTTTCCCCATCTTTTTCTACTGCTTTATCTTAGAGCTTTCGGGGTGTGTGTGTGTGTGTGTGTGTGTGTGTGTGTGTGTGTGTGTGTGTGTGTTGTTTACTTGTGGTAAAACACAAATGGCATAAAGTGTCTCGTCTTAGCTTGTTTTTTAAACTTAAAGTTAAGAAAAATTAAGTGCATCTACACTGTTGTGCAATTGGCCTCCAGAAGCCTTCATCTTGTGGTTATTTTTAATAAGGTGTGATGAAAGCTGCATTTCACCTTGGCCAGTTAAAACAGGAACAGCTTTGTGCCTTGTCACTGGGATGTATTTACAGGTGCCAACCATGCTGGCCTCTTTCTGCCCCAACCCTACCTGGTGCCTGACGCCACAGCCATTCTGTTCCTACAGTATAAAAAGCCATCACCCATGGACAGTAGCAGCACACAGGACCATGGGGGCAGTCTACCCTCTGGCACCTGGGATGGGAGGCTTGAGATCAGAAGAGGTTACAGGATATACTATGGCTCTTACCTGTCCCTCCTTGCTTCCAGGTGAACATGACAACAGATTTGGAAGGGAGTGACATGTTAGTGGAGAAGGCAGACCGACGGGAGTTCATTGACCTGTTAAAGAAGATGCTGACCATAGATGCTGATAAGAGGATCACTCCCATTGAAACTCTGAACCACCCCTTTGTCACCATGACACACCTGCTCGATTTTCCCCATAGTACTCAGTAAGTGTCCTACTTACACTTTGTACTGAGGACAACACTTAAAGGCCCGGATAGCAAATACATGAGGGCTTTATAGCCCTCTGGATTCTGTGCTGCTTCTCAGCTCTCAGTTATAACAGAAAGCAGCTGTAGATACTGCACATAAGCAAAATCAGGATCTCCATTCCAACAAAGCACTTAAAAAACTTGTGAGGGCTAGATTGGGCCTAAGACTACAATTTGTACTGAAAAGAAGGGAGTGATGGGACATGGGGGACCTTGGGACCAGATGAACTTGGATATCAACGCACAGAGGGAAGTAGACAAAACAGCAGTGCTCTAAAGCTGTCTAGTGTCAGTGCCAAATGTTGGTCCCAAAACTGTCCCAGAGTGAACTGTCTGGTTTGCTTCATTTCCTTGGCATGCTGTGGGCTGTACCAGGCACTGGGGTACAATGAGGAACAAAGTAGACTCTCCACTTGGCTAGCTTAGCTATGGTCTTCAGGGAGGAAGATAGAAGACAATGGCTGTCACCAAGAAAGGGATGTGGTATGATGAGTCCAGATAACAAGGAGCTTGCTCAGCAGGCCAGAAGAGCCAAGAATGCAATCTCTGAAGGCTGAGGGAAAGATGGGTATGAGAAGTCAGGCATTGCCTGTGGGAACTCTTCAGCATGACTAATCACCAGACCTAGGGACAGGGTGACATGCTGAGGCCACAGAAGTAAGCTAAAGCAATCCATGCTCGGGAAGGATTTTTTTCTTTTATCAGAAGCACAATGCAGCTAGTTAAAGGACTTAGAAGCAGGTGAATGACTGTTTGGCCTTGTGTTGAATACAGATCTCCCTGCTGTCATATCAGTAATCTAGAAAAAGGTGTCTGAGATCTTGCAGTTTGGTCACTCAGTGGCAGCCATTTCTAAGCAGAAACGTGTTGGGCAGGTCGAAAGAGAAAGTGAGAGCAGAGAAATGGACGGCAGCCTTACAAGAGGGAGACTGTGAACAGGGAAGGAAGAAATAGGGAAGTGTTGAGAGCAGAGCAGCCATTCCCAGCCTGACTGGCGAGCCCTTTGGCTCAAATGACCCTTTCCCAGGGGTTACCTAAGACCATCTTGCATATCAGATATTTACAACACAATTCATAACAATAGCAAAATTATAGTTGTGAAGTAGCAATGAAAATAATGTTATGGTTAGGGGTCACTACAACATGAGGAACTGTATTAAAGGGCCATAGCATTAGGAAGGTTGAGAACCATTAGACTAAAGGAAATTTTTGAAGAGTAAGGAAATTTAAGCAAATATTAAGGGAAGAATCTGGTAGCAAATGAGAGGTTCAAGGAAAAGATACCTGTGAGTGGTTTCTGCTGAGGTGGTGTGTAGAGCTGAGTGGAGAGATAGGCCCTGTCACTAAAAGATGACATAATGAGAGAGACGTGGGTGTCAGCAGGTGCACAGGGATAGCAGAGGAAAGTTGAGGGAGTTCCAGTCAGACAGCTTCTGTCTCAGAAGTAGATGATGACATCATCTGTTGAGAACAAGATGGCTTTACAATTGTGGAACATGATAACTGTGGCTGGAGAGATGGCTCAATGATATCACACAGATGTGAGGACTGCTGTTGAAATCTCCAGCATCTTGTAAATGTCAGGTGGTCTACCTAAAATCCCTGAGCTCAAGAGGTGAAGATAGAGGATTCCAGTGGCAAGCAGGCTAGCTAGACTGCTTGAAGGGTAGTCAGGAAAGGCACTCAGAGAAGCTGCAGAGATGGCTCCGTGGTAGCTCTGCTTTTTCCAGAGGACCTGGGTTCTAGTCCCTACACCCCAACATGGTAGCTCACAACTGTTCATAACTTGTCTTAGGGGATCCAGTGCCCTCTTCTGGACTGTCTGGACACCAGGCAAATATGCAGTACACAGACAAACACATAGCAAAATACACATACACATAATAAATAAAAAATTTTAAGTTAAAGAAAGGAAAGACTTAGGAGCTAGAGAGATGGCTGAACAATTAAGAGCACTTACTACTCTGGCAGAGGACCTGGGTTCAGCTCCTACATCCACATCAAGCAGCTCACAACTGTCTGCAGCTCCCGCTTCAGAGGAGCCAATGCCTTCTCAGACACCTGCACACATATGGTGCACATAAATTCATGCAGACACAAACACATCTTTTTAAGAGTTAAAAAAAAATGATGTCAACCTTTGACCTTTACATGCACACCCACACATCCACAAACAAGCATATGCTCCCACACACATACATATGCAAAAAAAAATGATAAGAAAGAAACAAAGAGAAATAAGAGATATGGGAAGGAGGGGGGAGAGAAAGAGGCAGAGGGAGAGAGAGAGTATATGTATATGCATTGGTCCTGGTAACTGGAGCAGAACATGATAGCAAACTAACCAGAGAAATATAGGAGAAAAGTGGGTATGTGGGAATACGTCTCTAATCCTAGCACTTGGAAGGCTTAGGGAGAGGGAAGGAAGTGGGAAGAGCTTTGAACATTTGAGTCTGAACGTAAATTGATGGTGTAAGTGAAAGCGTAGGGAAAACAGTTGAGTTTGTCCAGGTTGAAATGCTGCCAAGTTGCTAAGAGAAAACAAGAAATGGATGAGGAAGTTGATGATGCTGGTGATAATAATAATTTTTATCCCAAATGGACGCTATTGAAGATTCACCTAAGGGAAAGAAAATTCAGTAGATCCCAATGAGTGTCCTCTAAAGATAGCTGTGATAATAGTTATAGTCAGATGCACCAGAAGGGTGGAGAACGAGGTGAGGGAAGCAGGGTGCTTGAGCTTGACTTAAGGAATAGCTCCAAGTCTGACAGCCCCCAGAAGGAATGGTGAGGGTGAGAACAAGGTCATGAGATAGGCAATGTAGGTTTTGACAGGTTGTCAGTGTGGCTACTGAAGAGTATATTCACATCCTTGCATTTCTTCAAGGAAAGTAGCGTGCTCAGGAAAGAAACATGTTCTTTTAGGACCTGGGATAAGGACTGTTGATAGATATTTGTAGATCACAGTCAGCAATTTTATGACCAAAATTAGATTTGACTGAGTTTCCAGGCTGGACATGGCCTCTCCCAGACTAACAAGTGGGCTACAACCACCATAAAGTGTGTCTTTTAAGTCAGTTCTTTAGTATACTAACTATAGTAGTTAGTGAAGTAAGTCAACTTGCATAGCAAGACCAAACAGTATTTCTTTAATTCAGGGCGTATTTGAACAATCAAGTTCCAGTGCAAAGAGGGACTCTGTACCCAGCCCTTTCAAACTCAAATTATAACCCCTATGCGGTTTCTCAGCAGGAGGCAGTTAAGGTGTCAGTCTGTCCCACAAGAGGAAAGGCAAATCCCCACAAAGCCAGCCTTTCTAACTTTAGGAATAAAGAAAAATGATAAACAGTGAGATAGGATCAGGGAGGCAGATGCTTCAGAGAGCTCCTATTGGCCATCTGCCCGGTCAGTGGAACAGTCACCCCAAACCTGGGAGCTTAGATGAGCAGGGCTCTGTTCTTTGGTTTGTAAGGAAGCTTCCATAGAGTTTCACTGAGGAGCAGTGGCAATTTAGAACTTAGAAGGTCACCCCTAAGGAAAGGCAGGCTACCCCTAGGCCTACCTGAGAGTAGGCTGAATCTTTGTGGGTTCCCAGAAGACTAAGAACTCTAGAGCAGGAACAAGCCTTCAGGCCTACCCATCCTGCTGTGGACCCCACCCTTGGGCCTGGGCCTAAGCTGCTCCAACAAGGTTTTGCAGGTGAAAGCAAAACCACTCATTTCTTTACACCAAGATTTTATTGTACATATTTGTAAAAGCCAGTTGTTTTATAAACTAACCCAAAGTAAAAAGTGTTTGTCTTAGCCTAACAGTCAAATTTTAGCTCATTATACAAAGAAAACTCTGAAGCCTGAAAACTATACATTGAGCCATTATAAAATCATTATAAAGTCATTGAATGCTTTAAATGCATTCCAAAAAGAATGCATCCAGCATCATTTTATTGTCTTCAGCTCAATGTGAAAGCATGCAGCCGTATACTTGGTACTCACCAGAACCTTCAGGCATGCTGTTGTTTACCAATGAATATGTCGTCTCTTCTCTCTAGGACTATCAGCTTACTGACTATGCATTGTGTACTGAGTGGCAGTGTAAATAGTCATTAACTTAAAAAGAAGTAGGATTCTCTAGGTCATGACTATATTCAATTTCTGACATTTGAAATGCATCTTTCATGAAAATAATATTCTGGGATAGCCTTCAAACATTCACTTAGTCCAAAATAGAGCATACCTGTAGTATTCAGCAATTTCTACTACTTTTAAAAGTCGTAGAAAACTGTTACCTTGTTTATATTCAGTTATTGCAACAGACATTTTAAGTTGTAGATTAATGAGGCTTTATCCTGAATGTTAGCCCTTGAGCAAAATCGAATTTAGAAATAGAAGAGGCAGAAGTGAGGAGGAGTGTGAACTGAGTGGAGCACAGCAGACGGTCAGGAGCCGGAATGCAGAGGCCACGAAGGCCTTCATGCTTGGACCTGCATTCCTTCAAGGCCTTTGTAATTAGGGGTTAGTTTTGATTCAGCAAGATAGTAGAAGAAGAAAATCAGGAGAGAATTCTACTTCATGGAACTAGACAAGAATTAGGACAAAAGCAAAGATTAAGGAAGTTAGGAATGTGTAGGAGAGAAAAGGGGGGGGGGAATTGCCAGTTGGTGATTATCTGTCTGGCACATTATCTGTCCTAAACCTTTGGCTTTATTTGTAAAATTGGAACAATGATCTTAATTCTGTCTTGGGAATGGTTCCAGTGAGACAGATCAGCCAAGTTCATGACCCTGGATGGGAAAATTATTGGCTGACCTCTAGGTGGTGCTAGTAGCCCATGGATTGCTAGAATGGGGAAGGGTAGACTAGTTGGCCCCAAGGAAGGCAGAAGTAGGTTGCAGCAGCCCCTTATGCCCTTGTTTGGAGAGTTTATCTTGTTGGTCAAGCACTGCACTGAGAATGAGGAGTGGGATTAGAAGTGAAAGGTAATGGGAGGAAAATGCAGTGAAGCATGTCTGTGATATGGGAGTCTGTCTATCTAGGGCAGAAGAAAGAACAAGAAGACAGTGGGAACTGTGCTCACATGGTGCTGACAGTTGAGCAGCACACTTGGGGAAAGCCAGGATATTTGAAGCTAACGTAGATATTCAGTGATTGTTTTTTTTTTTTTTTTTTTTTTTTTTTTTACTGGATTAACCGTTTTTTCTTTTCTTTCCTTCTCCCACCTCACCCCCTTTCTTGTCCATGTGTCTCTGCCTCCACCTTTTGCATGTATAGTGTCAAGTCTTGTTTCCAAAACATGGAGATTTGCAAGCGCCGGGTGAATATGTACGACACAGTGAACCAGAGCAAAACACCTTTCATCACACATGTGGCCCCCAGCACATCCACCAACTTGACCATGACCTTTAACAACCAGCTGACCACTGTCCACAACCAGGTGAGTGGCAGGCACCAGGGAAAGGTGGGCAGGGCTGACCATCAGGACTCAGATATCCCCCAACCAAACAGTTTTCCCTGTGTTGTCCTTTTGGGTCTGTAAGCTAAAGTGCCTGCTTCCTTGGCCATTTTTTTAAGAAGCCAAGGGCGCCAGTCTGTTTTGACTACTGGGGCTACTTCCTGAGATGGTACCTCTTTCCATTTTCCTCTGAGCAGATGTGGGAAAAAAGAGCCTTCTAAAAAAAATTGTAGAACCAGAGCAAGCAGGAGTCCCTCCCTGCACCCTGTGTCATGTGATCTGTATTCAGGAGAGGAAAAGCCAGTTCATTCTCTAAGCCATAGAAAAGCCAACTCATGGGTCTGTTACCAGAATCCTAGCAGCTTTTCCAGAGGGATACAGGAAGTTAAGGTTTCCTTCATGTGGGTTTCCAACCTTCTGCTGACTGGCAGGCTCAGCAACATAGAAAGATGTTTGAAATACAGATGACACTTTGAAAATAGGTACTGAATGAAGAATCTCCACACCCTAATCCACCCACCTCTAGACTCTGAGAGGTTTGAACTGTTACTCCCATCTTCCAGTCTTATGAGTCCCCCAGAGAAGCATTTCCAAACTTTTCAGTCCTAATACCAATCTGTAATGACATCAGTATCCTTTGTGTTGTTCGCACCTCTGCGTAAGCACATACACCTTCAGAGCAGAGAAATAAATATGAAAACCCACTATGTGAATGCTGTCACCTGGCTGTCCACTTTGGAGTCACTGCCCCTGTCTTTCAGCACTGCACCTATTCACCAGGCTTTACTGGGCTGTTCCCGCTTGAATTCCGGTTGTTCTCTCTGTTTCTGTCTCTGTCTCTGTCTCTGTCTCTGTCTCTCTCTCTCTCTCTCTCTCTCTCTCTCTCTCTCTCTCTCTCTCTCTCTCTCTGTTTGGACTGAGTGCCATCTGGAATCTGCTGCCCCCTGGAGGCCATCAATGTTCCTGACACTATCTGTAGAGTGAAAAGCTCACACTATACCCTTAGTGCTTAAGATCAAATGACTGTTCTTACCAGCCCTTCAGCTAGCCCTCAAGTTAAGGCCTTTGCATCTAGAGCTTCTCAA
Source organism: Arvicanthis niloticus (assembly GCF_011762505.2). Classification (NCBI taxonomy): domain Eukaryota; kingdom Metazoa; phylum Chordata; class Mammalia; order Rodentia; family Muridae; genus Arvicanthis; species Arvicanthis niloticus. The sequence goes on from NC_047672.1 coordinate 24,812,146, forward strand.
AGCAGCCATTGATGCTTTCTTCATTACCTTGAGGCTTGTTTTCCCATCAGTCCTTAGGAGCTTCTTAATCCTAACTCTCTAACCTCAAATTCTTTGTCCTCATCTGCCATCTGTCCATTCTTTTCAATACCAAACTATGTAAGACAGCACTCCTCAGATCATGTGTCAGGTCAGGTGACTCCCCCTACCCCACCAGCCTTTCTGTGGATATCTTCATAGCCTTCAGACTGGAGGTCTATAGGATCCCTGTCCACATGAGACTAGCCTACCTCTGTGTTTCCTGTGATATGATAGCCAACACATCCATCACAAAGAATATCACCAAACCTGAAAATCACAAGGGTAGGTCCCAAATGAGAACACCTCCCTTCTCCATGACACTGAGACTTGCAAGGTTGGCTAGGTTGGCTGTTAACTTAGTATGACATAGGCCTAAGCACTGAGAAGATGAAGTACTGTCCTACAAAACCAAGATCCTGAGAGAAAACTCTCCATCATCTAAACTTGGAATTGTTGGGCCCTAATTAAATATATCAGAAAAACAAATTAACCTAGACTTAAGCACTAAGGTGCTTCTCTCCTCTGATACTGTTACACAGTGACCACAGCTCTGGTAATAAGCATTTCTTGTGTCAGATTTTTCTCAGCATGGCATCATTCAGTCCTCCCGGCATCCATGTGGAATCGGTATTATCACTGGCATTTTAAAGGAAGAAATTGAGATACAAAGCAGTTAATCCTCTTAACAAAGGCTATGTTAGTACATATGAGATAGTTTGGGCTTAGACTCCAGCAGCCTGGCGTCAGGGTCTGTACTCTTGAAGCACACACACTAATTCACTGGTAAATCCTGTGGAGATCTGAGAAGGTACCTCCTAGACGGCATCTGCTCTCTAAATCCAACAAAACTTCCTTTGTACATTAGTGACCCAGTGCTGTGTCCCCTCCATGAGAACCTTGGAGTTTTTCTGTTCATTCTAAACATTGGATGTTTAGAAGCAACAAAATACACCTACAGTTCTATGTTAGTGGAAGGACACAGAATTAGTTCTTTGTTGCTCTTAACATATATCCAGTAGACTAGCACTTTTCTAAGTGTGCACTAATCTGTAATTGTTTATGTCTCAGGAAGCTGGGCCAATACACCATAATTTCTATGTGCTTTCAAAAACTATTAATAACATTGAGTAGAAAGTCCTTAGGGTCAGCCTCTTTACTAACATTTCCAAGGTGTCTTCTTTTAGGGGCATATCCTTCTACCAAGAAATTTAACTGGATTTATAGGTCAGGCCTACATCCTGTTCTTACAGATGTCAACAGTTGGAACATCTATTACAACTGCACCCAAGAACCACTTGGGCCTGTCTTTGCAACATAAGTTACCAGTGAACTTATTTTTTCTTCTTATTTCTTTGTTATCCAGGACAGTTCTTCAAACCACAGAGGACAGGGTAAAAATCACCCATACCATCACACATACTTTCATCAGCTGATCCCTAAGCAGGATCAGAAACTGAGGGAAACTGTCAGCATGCCCACTCTAGTCACTCTGGAGACTGGTGCTTCATTGGTGAAACAGAACATAAGCTAAAACCAGATACAGGCGGCTAACACACAAGGGTCAGGAAAGTCAAAAAGCAGAGGACCACAAGTCTTCCCACACGAGTCCTTCTCCAAGGAGGCATTAGTCAGGTTGCTGACTACACTGTGGCAGGAGTTGAGCCACATGATCACAGGTTACTCTACAAGAACACACACAAATAGCTCATTTCTACTGTCAGGGAAGGTTCTGCTTTAGAACCCTGGTGCCAAGCTGGCCCCAAAGCACAGAGACTCAGAGATAACTCTGTAGGCTAAAGGATTCCTATGAGATGAATATCCTATATTCACAGAAGGCTAGGAAAACTAGACTAATCTGTCTTGAAGAAAAACATAGACACATTTATTTATTAAGGAAGATACCTAAGAGTCTATAGAAAGCAAAAAGTACTGGTTCAAGATGCATACACTGCATTCATGAAGCCATCACTGGAATTTCTGAGCAGGTGCTTAAGTTCAGAGCAGGGTGCTAATGTGCAAAATGGTCTTTAACAGAGAATGATTCAAGGCTGGAGAGATGGCTTAGTGGTTAAGAGCACTGGCTGCTCTTCCAAAGGACCCGGGTTCAATTCTAGACCCACACTGTGGCTCATAACTTGTTGGGATGACCCACAAATACTGTATTTACTGGCTATGAAAAAGTGTGTTCCTAGGTTCTCAGTTGTTAGTTGCTGGGTCAGCATAGGCTAGCAGGATATGTAAATGTATGTCTCTTCCTCACCTGTCCAAAAAAGAAAGGCAGGCTTCTGTGGGGAAGGTTATAGCCCTCAGTGCCAAAAGGCAACCCAGAAAATGGACTGGGTGTTGTCCTGCTGCTGATTGATTCAGACTGGAGGAGTAAAGAGTGTGGCCTTCTGCAAAATCAAGAGCTGGCATCTAGAGCTTGGGCCAACTGACCAAGGAGGACAGATACAGGAGACAGAAGGAAGAATGGTAGCAAGGAAAGGAGGTAGGGCAGAGAGAGCCACATGGAGAGAGACACAATGTAGAGAAGTTGGTTTAAGTGAGAGGCTAACTGAGAGACTGCCCCCAACAAACAGGGCAACAACTTTAAACTATATAGATGTCTTTATTATTATTAAACCTCAAACGAGCCCCAAATTCCCCTCAGTAATAACCACCTGTAATTCCAGTTCCTAGGAATCTAGTGCCTTTTTCTAGCCCCTGTGAGCACTAAGCACATACATGGTACACAAACAAACATGCAGGCAAAACACCCACACACAGTTTTTAAAATTAAAAGAGAGAGAGAATGATCCTGTGCCCAAGAACTGAAAGGAAAGTAGAGAGCAAGGAATCACTAGTCGGGGACTTACAGGTCCTGGGCACCAGAGAACAACTAAAAATAGTCCATCGGTTCCAGGGATATTTGGGAGGCAGAGGCCTTGGGAACAGTGACTGATCAGAGGATGGGAAAGCCCAGTGAAATGGGAAAAGATTGATGCCATGGCTTCCAGCAGGAGACCCTTGGGGTCTGTCTGAGCTCATAGTGTCTGAGATAACAGTGGAAAAGGTGGTGAGGGAGCTGCCAGGAAGAATAATGGTGTGGGGAAAACTGGAAATGGGTCTTGTTGTCAGTGCACAGACAGTGGCTCCTACATGTACACACATGTCTCCACCACACTTCTAGGAGGCACTGTGTGGGTTGCTGAAAATGCATACACAGTTAAAAAAAAAAGTGTGTCGTAGGAATTTGTAATCATTTTCAAATAAATGTATTGTCTTGAACTAAAATCCAGCATAAAATCTAAGTATAAAGGCAGGGTAAGACTAGACACATAGCTCAGTACTGGACTTGCCTAGTGTACACAAGGCTCTGGGTTGTTTGATTTCCACAGCACCACAAAAAGAAAAGGAAAACCAAGGGCTTGACATTTTTATGAAATTTGGTGTTAATTCCACCTGAAATTCTCTTGACATGTGTGTCCTTTTACATGGGACACTTTTCTTTTAGTTTCTAACAAGTTAAAAGTAGTCCCCTACTCCCCACAAATACGCCTCCAAAATATTAAAGTGTATGTGGCCGTACATACATGAGCATTTCCTCAGAGCCCACCTGCTCCTTAACCCTTAGTCTTTACAACCTCTAGAGGTACAACTCCTTCTGGACTTCAGCTTCAGTCTGAAGTCATTGCTAACTTCTGCCTCTCTTTGCTTATAAGATCAGCATGAAGAAGACTAAGGAGAGAAACGAAATAATTCCCACAAAGAATTCACTTTCCTTTTACAGCTGTTTCCACTGGAAGTTCAGTTTCAGAAGACAGATCCCAGTGTTTGCTACTGCTTTTACAGTAGCAGGCCCTACAGTGGGCTAAGGGTATCTGCACCCAGTACTGTCCTTAGATCTGAACAAGAGGCTGCTTGCAGGACTCTGCCTGGGCTTCCCTTCTGGTGCATAGGCTTCCATGCTAAGATCTCCTTACATAGGACCCAGCCATGAGGAGCCTCTTCCAGGGTTTGTCCTACCAAGCATAGACTACATCACCCAAGGGGAGGGGAGGCTGAGCAGGGTTTGTGGGCTGGCAGTACAGTACAAGTGCATCTGAAACCCCTCAAGTTGGAGAAGCTAAGCTAAGAAAAGACATGGAGAAGGAAGGTGGGGCTTAGCATTTCCCACCCTCCCCATCAGCACTTTCCAGTGAAAATCCAAGGAATACAAAGGCCCTCAGCCCAAACCTACCGGGCTAGGATGAAAAGAGACTTTCATTAAATAATTTTGTTCTGTTGTTGTTGTTGTTGTTGTTGTTGTTTGTAACCCTGGTGAGCCTCAAACTAAGTATCTAGCCAAAGATAACCTTAAACTTCTAATCCTCCAGCCTCAGCCTCTTGAGTGCTGAGATGACAGGAATTTGCCACCATTGCTGTTTTTATGCAGTGCTGGGCATTGAACCCAGGGTATTATACATGCTAGGCAAACATTCTACTAACTAAGCTACATCCCAGCCCCTCAAACAGATGGTTTCCTAGACTAAGCTAACTTCTCAGTAGTGAGGTGTGTGGGTCCCACAAACATAAGGGTTCCACTGGATTCCTGCCCCTCTTTTTGCTTTTTTTGCTCTTGGTTTGTTTACTCTCCTTTAAATTCATTTGTTGATTCGTGTCTCCCAACATACCACCTCCCTCATTTTTTATTTTTGTTTATTTTTGTTTAATCCCCATCATTCCTTTAGGCTCCCACCTCCACCAGTGCCACTCTTTCCTTAGCCAATCCCGAAGTCTCCATACTAAACTACCAATCTACACTCTACCAGCCCTCAGCGGCATCCATGGCCGCAGTGGCCCAGCGGAGTATGCCCCTGCAGACGGGAACAGCTCAAATTTGTGCCCGACCTGACCCCTTCCAGCAAGCTCTCATCGTGTGTCCCCCTGGCTTCCAAGGTAAGGCTAAACTGGTTCTTGTAAGACCACCTTTAGGGCTCTAACCCCTTCTGCTTCCGGGAGTGCTCCCTGTCAGGGAAGAAAGCCCTCTTCCTTTCCTTCCAAAGAATGCTGCTATCGCTGAATTTAGAGGCTGGTCTCCTATTGCCACCTGCCTAGAAACAATGCGACTTATGCTCCAGTACCAAGTCCATTTGTTGTTGTTCTCAGCACCTGGCAGAACTGTGGCTCTAGCCAGCTGCCTGGGAAGAGGCGCATTGTCTGGTCCATTGTTATGCTGATGTCAGCTCCAGCTTTCCTCACATGAAATGCTCTCTGTATGTTATCTATAGAAAATTGCCAGTCTCTGACAGCCAGCATAGGCCCACTTCATGTGGAGAATATAAATTTGTCTGAATGGTGCCTCCCAGGGCCGCCTCCCCTTTGGCCATGATCCCAGAGCTCTTTTCCTGTGGACCTGAAGCAGCTAGAGATGACTGTGTCCCTTGTCATACTTTACACAGAAAGCTCAAGGTCAGACTTTTGCAAAGCACTCATGTGAACACGTATGCTCAGATAGCAGCCATGCAATCCAGAGGGAGCCTCCAGGGATGATGTCCCCAGCATCCTTTGCTGTGACACCCAGTTATCTCCATGGGCAGCAACCATTGTTTTTCTCTTATAGTTTGTCATTTTAACTGTCCTGGTTTTGGCCACACATACGTTACTATTTTGGGGGAGAAAATATTTGTGAGCAGTAGGGAACTACTTTTAACTTGTTAGAAACTAAAAGGCAAATACCTCATTCCTGAGCATTAATAACTGAGCTGCTAGGAAGGGTCTCGGCGTTTCTGTCATTCACCTCCCTCCTGTCCCTCTCCCATGTACTGAACAGGCCTGCAGGCTTCTCCCTCCAAGCATGCTGGCTACTCAGTGCGGATGGAAAATGCTGTTCCCATCGTCACTCAGGCTCCAGGAGCTCAGCCTCTTCAGATCCAACCAGGTCTGCTTGCTCAGGTAATTCTCTCCTGTGTTGCTTATTCCATCATCCATATTAATGCTTCCCCAAAAGACATATATCTCTTCTGACTCCCTGGTGATGAGCAGAGGAATTTGTCAGGACATTGGACTATGTGAATAATGTCCTAAATGATCCCCAAGTGACTTACCTCCTAAGTGTCTAGTGACAATTCCAAGAGGAAATTTAGATAGTATAGGAGTCTAGGGAAATTATTATTATACCTTTGTAAAGCAAATTCATCTAGGAAACCTAGGTTTTAATCCTAGATCTACTAGCAATTCTCAATGACCTAAGGCAAGTCAGTTAACATCTCTTTGCTTCAAATTTCTTTCTTGTAAAATAGAAGTGGTTCTTAGAGACAAATAGCCCTGGAGATTATTCCCTTATTCTGGAGTTGGAAAAGCAGACATGCAGAAGCTATGGGCTCAAACTTTCCTCTCCTATCCCCATATAGGTGTTCTGACTGTAGAATAAGATCACAAAATGAAAAATGAAAATGTATAAAGTGTTACAATTTATACTAACAGTACGGGTGCAGTACCAGAAATCAATCCTTAAAGACACTTGATCCGATGACAAATGCATTTTCTTTATGCCAGGCACTTTACAGTTAGAAGTGGTTGTCCTTGTCTTAATTTCTATGATGTGGAATTGCATAGGTCTGGTCTGTTCCTGGCTCTCTTGCAGTTCATTGACCTCTCTATTATCCAGTCTTTACCAACTGTGTGTTGGTATCTGGTAGTGAATGTTCTTTCACAGTCCTTCAGAATTCCCTTAGGTATTCTGGTCTTTTTTGTTTTCCATATGCATTTTGCTATAATTTATCCATAAAAAGAAAAAGAGAGAAAGAGAGAAAGAGAAAGGAAAGGAGTCAGGCAGGCGGGCGGGAGGGCAGGCTAACTTGTGGGGCTAGAAAGATGCTCAGTAGTTAAGAGCACTGGCTCTTCCAGAGGCCCCAGGATCAATTCCCAGCACCCACAGAGTTGTTTACAACTCCCATTCTAGGGGATCCAGTGATTTCCTCTTCTTGTTTCTGTGGGCACTGCCACACACATATTGCACAGAAATGCATGCAGGCAAAATACTCATACACATAAAAATAAATAATAAATGCTATATATTTTGTTACTGTTGACTTTATTAATTCTACTTATACTCATTTATTTGCTTTTAGTCTATGGGAATATAGCTGATTTGGGTCTATTGGGGCCATTATGTAGCTAGCCTTCTGTTTTTGTGAATCCTTTTTCGTGTAGATAAGTCTTTGTAGTTGCAAGTAATAGTTTTGTTTCTTAATCTTCGATCCTTGTACTTTTTCTGTTGCTTATATATCCTGGGCTGAGTAGGGTAGTCCAAAATGGTGTTTAATAACAGATAAAATTAGGGACCTTTTACTTCTGTCTAGTTTGCTTTCTGAAGGAGGTTGTTGAAGCTATTTCCCATTGCGCATTTTATTTCCTCTAAGTACTTAATCGAGACAGTTTGTCATGTTTTAATTTTTAAATAAATATTCTATATCAAATATATTTTCTCATCTATTTGAATAACCATGTGACTTCATTCCCTAATCTATTAATGTAGCAAGTTATGTTAATAGATTTTGTAATGTTAAATTATCCTTCTATTTAAGAGAAACTGTATTTGATCATGTTGTGCTTGATATGATGACATGCTTTTTGAGCTCAGTTTGCTACTACTAGGATTAGTAGCTTTTTCATCTATGTTCATAAGTGAGAAATGACATGATTTCCCTTTCTTAGGGAATCCTTATCTGATTTGAGAACACTTTGGTACAATCTTTTGGGAAACTACCTTACTTAAAAGTTGACACTTACAGGCTGGAGAAATGGCTCAATGGTTAAGAGCACCAACTACTTTTCTAGAGGTCCTGAGTTCAATTCCCAGTAACCGCATGGTAGCTAACAACCATCTGTAATGGAATCTGATGCACTCTTCTGATGTGTCTGAAGACAGCTATAGTGCACTTATACTTATATAAATAAAATAAATAAATAAATCCCTAAAAAAAAAGTTGACACTTACAAGTCAAGTCCTCCTTGACACCTGACAGTAGAGGGATGATATGGAAGTTGTCTAAGATGGTGAGATTCTAGACATGTGTCTTTTTATTCTTATAGCTACATCGACTCTGCTCAGGTGACAACAGCACCAACAACTGGTGACACACGAAGTTGTGTGTGCCTTGTTGAGAGGGTGTCAGCAGAGAACCTGTCTTTGAAACAGGCTTGTCTTTTTAATTTCTGTTGTTGTTGTTGCTGCTGCTGCTGCTGCTGCTGCATTGTTCTGTGGTCAGGAGTTCGAAAAAGGCTACTATAAATCAAAGAAGAGAACTGCATACAGGTCAGTCCAGGGTCAAGACATTTGCTCACTCTTTATCTGAGTGTCAGAGGTCCAGACCAGCCTCTCAGTGAGCCCAGAATCTGTAGATTTCCCTGTGTGCTTTCAAAGGTTATTACAGGGTACCCACCCCACCCCTTTTTTGTATTTATACACAGGATCCAAGTAAGCCAGGAGTAGCTTTGTTAGAACTGCAAAGCACGGCTTGCTAGCTAACAGAGACAGTCCTCATTGTTCAATGGAACCAACAGGCTGCACATTTCCAGATTTGTCTCAGTCCTTTAATCAGGACTTTAATCAGTAGGAGTAGAGTCCTACCTCCTACTTACCTGAAAAGAGTTTCTAGCGTTGGAAACCTTCAAGTTGATTTAACTTAAATCTGTAATTGGAAAAGTGAACAACCAAAAAAAAAAAAAATATGTGTATAGGATTTTAATTGGTATAGTGTTTATAAAAAGGAACCTTACAAGAAAGTTGAGTCTCCTCCACTAGGGGATTTGTTGAATCCATAGGTAACTACACAGAGTGGAGCAGAACAAAGAACACACCCACAAAAATGGACACAGTAGACCTGTGTGCCTTCAACTGCTAAGACACATTTCTTATTTTTAAAAAATGAACATATCCTATCTGTATTGCACTGGCTATACATATACCATTTTTTTTTCTTCTGTCATTTAATCTGTCCCAGAGTGCTAGCCTGTTAAAATGGAATTATTGCCTGTCTTTATGTACTCCTTGTAAAGGACAAAGATACAGTAACTTATAAAATTAAGTAGTGGTTATTTTTAGGATAATAATTACTGAAATTTAGGCCTTCATTTTTCTGTGAGTAGATTTCTAGGCTATCAGACATGAGATTTCTGAATACTATTATATGCTTTAAATGTTATCCCTGAATTTGCTATTGTTTTCTTCTTCTGAACATTTAAAACATTTTGAAGACTGCGTGAAGGTTTAGAGGTGGGCCCTTTAAATGCATTCCACAGGTTACTTTCAGTCTCTTCCCCCTTTCTCCTAGCAGCAGGTTGTGTCCCCTACACAACAAGAACAACAGAAACAAGCCTCTGGCACACCCTAAGAACATGCATATGGCAGAAGGGCACAGTTAGTGACACACAAACTATCTTTACAGAAACCCTTATAAAGGAAACCCTTGATACTTCAGAAAGGTCTGAGACCTACACGTTTCCAAATCCCAAGTCCCAGTTAGCACACCAAAGTAGGGAGATGGGAGGTACAGTTCTTGAGTCAGATAATATTATAGTTAACTCATTTTATTTTCAAGGAGCAGGATCCAAAACTCCCTCTCACCATCAAGATAAAGTCAAACTCAGAAGAAATGCCAGGTCCCTTCTAGATTCCACTTTCCAAGAAGAGGTTTTGCATCCTTGGCCAGAGAGTCATATGGCCAGGGTCCTTGTGTTTCTCTGAGGACAGGGACCTCCTTAAACTTTCCAAGCCCTCAGTCTCACTCTAAACCTCCACTATGGCATTCTCAGCCGCCAGTCTCTGCAGCCTTTGTCTTTGTCTACTTCTATCTCACTTGGCACAGAAGCTGCTAACACATAAGATGTTTGTTCATGTCTCCTTCCTGTAGTTTACACCCACACCAGATCCCAAATAGGGCCATCATGTTTGTGTTCGTCATGACGTATGACTGGGTGTTGGCTGAGAGCATGACAATTAGATTGTTCAATGCACACACCAGCTGCACCTTGTGCTGGCTGCCTTTGGAGACGTTGTTTTGACAATGAAATTTCATTCTTTTTCAAAGGTACATAATTTTTTTAGCTTATATGACACCACACGCTTACTAAAAAATATAGTCCTCTCTCTATCCCACCTTTAATTTCTACTATCCTAAAACAACCTCTAACTTGACCATTCATTCTTACATAAATACATGTAAGAAACAGCCTAAAATGCCTCTCAGTTGCTTCTCCCGTTTGTTGTGTTATAAATTGACTTCCTGTTTGTGGTAAAGCCTTCCTTCTCCAGCCCATCCCTACAGTCTCTCCCTCACTCTTTCATTCTCCCTTTTCTACCAAATAATTTGTGATTCAACTAGTCTTTATGAAACCTACTATACCATTCTCCTTGTTCACAAGCAGTCTCAAGATTTATGATTTCATGTTTCTTGTTTTCCATACATTGTTCTGAATTCGTTTGCCCTTTCTGAGTGCCATTGTCGTTGTCATTGGTCCTTTAACAGTATCTTCTGTTTTCTCTTTTCAAAAAATATTTATTAACTTATATTGCTACTTCAGTTTTTGTGTGTATATGATATATGAGTATGTTGATGCATATATGTTTGTGGTGGGTGAATATGGGTACACATACATACATACTGGCTAGTTTTATGTCAACTTGACTCAAACTAGAGTCATCTGAGAGAAGGGAGCCTTAATTGAGAAATTCTTTCTTTCTTTCTTTCTTTCTTTCTTTTTTTTTTTTTTTTTTTTGACAGGGTTTCTCTGTGTAGCCCTGACTGTTCTGGAACTCACTCTGTAGACCAGGCTGGCCTCAAACTTACAGAGATCCAACTGTCTCTGCCTCCCAAGTGCTGGAATTAGAGGCATGCACCACAACCTCCTAGCAGACATTTTCTTAATGTTTGATTAGGGAAGGGCCTAGTCCATCGTGGATGCTGTCACCCCTGGCCTGGTGGTTCAGGATTCTGTTATATTGAGGCGACATCTGTCTTTCTTGGGAATCTAGACCTCTCTGGTTATTGTAGTCTAACTAGATATTTGCTACAAAGATCCTATCTTCATCTCCCAAATGCTGGCAGTGCAGACGGGGCCGGTGCTTGCCTGGCCTTTACCTGGGGTTAGCTATGCAAACTCTGGTCCTCACACACTTTGGTAGACACCTTACCCACTGAGCCATCTCCCCAGCCTGAATGGTAATACTTCTCAATTAATCTTGTAATGTTTCTTATCTTTTCCGTGTGTGTGTGTGTGTGTGTGTGTGTGTGTGTGTATTTTGTCTACACAACTTCCTGAGAAGTTTATTTCACTTTTTTTAACTGTCTTTTTTGACTTCTCCATTTCTGGGGCTCCTTATCTTGCTCGATATATACATGTCTCTATGAAGTAAAATGCATATTTTTTTAACTCTCTGAATCTTAATTATAGACCATAGTATATCTTTGGAAACTTTTGTCTGATTCCTATGTTGCTTTTGTTTTGTGTGAGTTTCATTTAATTTTTCCTTGATCTCTTCCACATTGGATGAAAGATGCTCTAAAAGTTACTAAAGGCTGCCTTTAACTGCTTGTACATAGTTAAGACTGAAGCACTAAAGTGCTCAGTACCCTGAGAAAGCCGACAAGGGGATGGGCTACTGATTGTGACTAGAGGCAAGCCCAGCATTTTCCTCAAATGTCGTGCCTGTAGCTCCTTTCTAAAGAACCAGCTAACCTCTGGATCTGGGGACAGTAGACACCTGCTTACCGGGGATCTGGCCTGGTTTCATATGCAGATTTACCTTGGAGTAATTCAGTCTGCTAACTTTCTTGGTAATTGTCCATATGTTGCTACGCCTCTAAAAAAAACTTTAACTGTTATTGTTTGTTCTCCATTCTTCTTGTTTTTATGAATTGATATATTTTATTTCTTTACTGCCATGTTAGTTAGGTTCAAAGAAAACAATAATTTGCCATACTTTCTAGACAAGTCATTTAATCTCTCTGTCTCAGTTTATTCACCTAAGAAATGGCAAGAAATAGTAGTCCTTACCTACTGGGACCAATATTAAGTCCAAAAGTCCATTCATGACCTAACACTGCTTGATATACAGCATGCTCCAGCCAGCATAGTGGTGCATACCCATGGTCCCAGCACTGGGTAGACTAAGGCTAGTCAGTTCAAATGCAGTCTGGCACACATAGCAAAATTCTATCTCAAAAAGGGAGGAGGGGGCAACAGTATAGCTCAGCAGTTAAAAGTGTTTGACACCAAATCCTGATGGCCTGAATTCAGTTCATGAACTGCAAAATAGGAGGAGAGAACCAAGAACTGACTCTCGAAAGTTGTCTCCAGAATCTCTGCATGTTTTTATGCATTCACACATCAAACAGACATACACAGTAGTAATATTTGTAAAAGAAATATTAGTTTCATTCCTGTTAGTAGTAATAAATTATAGATGCTTAATGTAATATCATCTGAATGAGCTGATTGTATTTGTAAGCATCAGTTTCAAAGTAAAAGAGGGTTTTTGGGTTTTGTTTTTTTTTTAAGGTTTTTCTCTTATGACCTTGAGGTAAACTGCTAACATTCAGGAAAATAAGAGAGGGGGAAAAAAAAAAAAAGATGACCTTATCCTAGTATCAACATAATTTTTTTTAATGACTTTAGCCAAGACATATGCTTTTTATAGAATTGGAAATGAGTCCCAGATCACTACAAAGTAGCAATCTTAACTGAAATTGCTATGAACAGGCTCTCACCATGAACCCTGGCTAACCAGAGCTTGCTATGTAGACCAAGCCGGCCTTGAACTCACAGAAGACCACCTGTTTCTGCCTCCTGAGTGCTGGGACTAAAGGTGTGCACCATTCATCATACCTGGCTCATTTAAGATTTTCAATTTACAGTGGTTTAACTAGTTAGATTATATTTCCCTTCAGTGAACTCAGTAAACTTGAAATACAATTTGCTATTATTAATAAACTTATAGACTTAATACTTTGATTTTGTCAGCTGACATTAAGTATTTATAGTATGATCAGTGGTCTCTGGGCTTTCTGCCTATATCACAATAGATCAGTAAGTAAACAAGCAATATCAAAATGTGTATGAGATGTCACAGGCCACACTAATACCCTGAGAATGATGAACTGGAAAATGGGGCAGATCTGAAATATGCATTTTTATAAGCATTGTGCTTGGTAAGTTTTGACTTTAAATGTAATCCTTTATAGAATTATTTATTTATACAGGAGTCAAAACACACATATTAAACACATGCCCAATCATTGGAGCCCTGAGTTAGAAAATGTTAGGTAGATGTTAGTTATGTCTGGCTTCATGGACAGAGAAAAGTATAACTAGGAACTCAAACCCCTTGACCCTTGACTCATCCAAGAAGCATTTCGTGGTGGACCTTTATATGGCCACTGTAGGTCAGCTGTGTTCAATGAGAATCATTTAATGACAAAACAAGCAGAGAAGAGATGGGGGTACAAGATTTAAAGCACTCTGCACATATGCCTGCCACCAGTCAGTCTATTAAAGGAAGAAAGCATAAATTTCTTCATCTTGTAAGGTGGAAGCAATGAATTCCTCCCAGTCTCTTGTTTCTGCCTTAAGGACTGAAGTTATTTGTCATTTAAGCTGAAAGTCACAGATAAGTTCATGACTTTTACCCCTTGTCTCGAATGTAGGCCAGCACTAGATAAGTCTGAGTTGTAAAAAGTGAGAATCAAATCCAAAAGATAAAACTCTACATGGTAACTGATAAATAAACAGAAGTACTGAATCTCTGAGTTCAAGGACAGCCTGGTCTACAGAGTGAGTTCCAGGACAGCCAGGGCTACACAGAGAAACCCTGTCTTGGAAAAAACAACAACAATAAGCAAGTCAATTATCAAATCTAGGACACTTGATAGAAGGCTTTCCAAGGGCGGAGCGCCGTCCTCCTCTGACACAGCTCGGTTAGCTCAGTCTTTTGCACATAGTTTATAAGGACAAGTCAATGGATGTTTGGAGAACTTGAAGCACAATAGAACAAATGTATAAAGAAACCATCTTCAAGGTGACCTAGTTCCTTCCAGCTGCTCTGTAGCCTTATACCTACCCATTTGTCGCCTCCCTTGGGGCTTCTGACGCCAACCACTAGTCCACACTTTCACACCCATCATAAGATCCAGCAGAGCCCCCACACGGATTAAATTCTGGACTCAGGCAAACCAGTTAGGTGATGAACAAACTGTGATGGTTGTGGATACCCTCTGTCTTACAGCAGGCCTGGCCAGGTGGGGCCCAACAGATCCTGCTTCCTCCAGCATGGCAGCAGCTGACTGGTGTGGCCACCCATACATCTGTACAGCACGCAACAGTGATTCCTGAGACCATGGCAGGCACTCAGCAACTGGCTGACTGGAGGTAAACAGTAAATCCTTCTGGGCCAAGCAGTGTTCTGGGATGAGAGTTGTGTTTCTGACAGAGAATACCATGTGAGCTATGACCACTGTGTAAAGGGAGATGGCTTAAACAGTATGCCAAGACACCCAAAATTCAGTTTGATTAATTAACAATTAGCTGTCATTTTCTATCCAAAACTCAGTTACATCTTTTAAACACCAGTGTAATTCAGAAACCCAGCTAGGTTTTTTTCAGAATTAAGTTCCTTTCAGAAAGCAAACATTTGTCACCAGTGAAGGAATACAGAAGAGAGTCCCTAAAGCCCTAAGCAATTCTAGAAAGTGTTTTCATGAAGTTTTGAGACATAGGTGCCTGTCTGTCTGAGCTCCCCGGGGAAAGCTTAACAAATCAGATGTATTTGGAAGGCTGAGTTTCAGCATGTTTATTTAGTGGGCCTTTTCAGTTAACAGCCTGTCTCGTGAATGAAGTTCGCCCTCCACAGACCCCAGGGACTCCAGCCACCACCTGCAAGCACCCTGCATCTGTCTCCAAACTGCCCATGCACCTCACCAGCTTCCTCATGGACACCTGCTCTGCTGTTTTCATAGCACTTGTCATCTTCCACTGGCCCTCATCCCAACACTGTCAAGTGCACATCCCAAGGAGTGCCCTCTTTGACCAGTAGAGAGCCATATGACAACCCTCCAGCTGTCCCCAGCGCTGTGGCCCCTGTGGGATGTACCTCCTTCTGCAGAAAGTACTTCCTGCTACCCTCTGATAGTCTGCTTACCACCCTGAGAGCCTCCTAGTTCTTTTTCAGAATATAGAGTTCTTGGGTTCAGTGTGGCAGTATATATCTGAAATCTCAACACATTGACTGAGGTAGAGGGATCAAAGTTTCAGACCAGTCTGAGTTATATAGTGAAACTCCATCTAAATAACCAAATAACTCACTCTGAGGACAAGGTAGGCAAGTGGCTAAATAGTTCGCTGAATCTGGTGTCTAGTGCAGCTTTCTCCTTCTCTATGTAAAACTACTTTCTGTCTAGTAACTGGAGGAGGATCCATGATTGTCCCCACGGCTGTGCTCTGCGTTTCAGTGGAAGCAGTTTCAAACCAGGCAAAACTGGTTTCCAGTCTGGCTGTGCAAGACCTGAGGCAGGTTATTTAACTTTTATGGCTTCAGTTTGTTTTTCAATAAAGTGGGGCCATGATGTTTATCTCTCAGGATTGTGGGGTAGGGGATAGAGGGCTATCAATTAAAATGGAGCAGAAAGCACTTGGCCTGTCTGTAACATGCCATGTAGCCATGCCTGGACATAACAGAATAAGCTTGGCATCCTCCCTTCACGCAATCATGGCAGCTCACACTCCAGGATTGCCTGTCTTCCTCGAGCTCATTAGGAGTAGCAGCCAAGTGGAAAGCTATGTGACCCGATGCCGGGCCCTCCAGCCCCTGTGTGGCCTATGTGGGTTCCCACCCTCCCCGTGCCCCTGAGAGACCTTGCTGCAGCATCTTTTCCTTCGTCTTTGGCAGTTAGAGCTCACTTCATCTCAGCAGTATCTGCTCCCCTATTCATGCATCTTCTTTGCTCTGGCTTCTTCTTTCTCTCTTCCATCTCCATGTTCTCCCAGTCTCTGCATCTCATTCTGGGTCAAAGAGCATCTGTAACCGTGACTAGAAAACAAAAGAGGAGCATCAGTGCCACCCTGGTTTCCAAGGAAAAGGGCCCATTTTTGGGGAAATAAACTGCAGAAAGTCAGCACCATGTCCCTTTCCAGATTCCATACACATGTCTCAGAGACCATCAAAACCACTATGAAGTGTTTGGTTTTTTTCTCCTATTTATCCTTTCAAGTTACAAAGATGGAATTTGATGTTTTTTTTTTAAAGTTCAAATAAATACTTCTTTAGCTTTTAATTTTATTACATGTTAAATGGGCTTTTACAGACAAATCTTTGAATTAATCACCACTTTAAACATTTCTGTTGGAAAACAAGGCTTTTTAAAGAGCCATCCAACCTAAATAGTAAGACTTTAAAATGTAACCCATTTCCAGGATGCAAGCTGCCGCCATATTTCTATGAGCATATGTATGACTATTATTAATTTTGATTTAATACAAACTCTATACAAGTCTAGTCACCCTTCAGTTAATCTAATTGTTCATTCAGCAAGCGTGTAATTAACTGATCAGCTGCTACATGCCTGAGCATTGTGTTAGCTACTGAGGGAATTCAAAAGAATGTTAATGATTCCTAACGCCAGAAACATATGGCTCCCAGTCGCCAAAGTTTGTTTTTCACATTAACTACAATTTCCTCATTAATAAAATGGCATATCTAAGACATCCTGCCTACCTCACAATGCAGAATAAGAGAACCCATTGAGGTTGCTTTGTAAATTCTAAAACAAAATGTGCAAACTCTAAAACAAAAGGTATGTGTTATTGTTCAGCATAATCATCTGTTCAGGGATTTTACAGGTTTTATCCCACACCTCCAGAGCTTAAAAACTGACTCTACACACTTGACATTCTTTCCCCTTGAAAGTCTTGGTTCTAACTAATCAACAGTCCTCCTACTTTAACACAGGCCTTCCATTCTACAGTTCTGCAGAGGGAGCTTCATCTTATTAAAGAGTTCAGTTCTATAAAACCACTAAGGGGCCTTATGTTCCCTTTTCTCTTTCAGGAACACACATGCTCATGGAAGCCATTACAATCCCATCATGCAGCAACCTGCACTCTTGACTGGTCATGTGACCCTTCCAGCTGCCCAGCCCTTAAATGTGGGTGTAGCCCATGTGATGAGGCAACAACCAACTAGTACCACCTCTTCCAGGAAGAGTAAGCAACACCAGTCATCTGTGAGGTAGGTGATGAGAGCCAGCAAGAAACTCCAGAAGACTGAAATGCTAAACATCACTTGGAAGTAGGGCTTGGCAGTGCTCTGCCCTGGAGTGGTGCAGGGATCAGCTCTCCCTACAAGAGCTGGGAACACCTTACAGCACATGGAACACTCTGGATTTGCTAAAAGCACTCTCTCTGGGCTCTGTGCAAATGCAACCCTGCCTCTTGACTCTTCCTAGTTCCTGTCCCTCTGGCACTCTAAGGTAGAGGCCTAGAGTCTTGGTGCACCCAGTGTGTTGAGTGCTTCAGTCATTTTTGTCAAAGAAAAAGTAGGAAAGCACAGTAAGGAAGATTTTATTTGAGACCACAGGGCTGTATGTGGGCTCAGCTCTGCACATAGCATTAGCATTGAGAATTTGTACCCAGGGAGTCGTGTCTAGGCCATGTAGGGAAAATAACAAATAGGAGACAACAGAAACTGGAAGATTGTAGCTAAACAATCCTAACAGGATTCTCTGAAGGTGATTAGCCATCACCTAAGGGACAGTGGAGGTAGAGGAATCTAATCAGACATTAGGTCTAGTATTCTAGATATCAAGAGATGGGAGAGTGTCCTCTAGCTAAAATGAATTAGCAAGGTTCTTACCTAAAACTAGATTTTATTAAAAAGTGCACAATTGAGCCTATAAAAAGGTTCAAAGTTCTGCCTTAATTTGGCCACAGACTCTGTCATCTTTTCTAGAAATAGCAGGCCTCTGAAGTTTTCATTTGATTACAAATTATCAAGATATCTTTTAAAAAATCACTAGAAAATATACTTATTTTGAAATTTCAGGTTAGAAACATTAACATTAACTTAAAAATAAGCTCTATAGCTATTGAGATAGATCTAGATCATGAAACTACAGAATTGCTCTCACATGAACACATTCGGCTAATTGCTTAAATATACCTTTGGCAATTCCCAAATACTAAAAGTAGGCTGCTAATCTTTCCCATGTTCCTGAACTCTTAAGCCATCAAGATTGACACAAGGCTTCGTGTTATGTGTCCCCCTGACAAAGGCAAACACAGAGATGAGAGATAAATTAGCAGTACCAGGGTCTGGCCATGAAGAAGGGAATTCCTGGGAACATGTATCAGGGATGTGGTGAAAGAGGTCCGTACCTGTGGTATGGGTGGAGTTTGTAACTATATAGTAGTAACTCATCAAAGACTTTGTGGAGTTTGTAACTATATATTAGTTAGTAACTCATCAAACAAAATTTTAGGGTATATAGTATCAACTATATGGTTCAATAAACCTGGCTTTTTAAAATAGATGTTTCTAGACTTCACTCTAAACAACAAGAGCAAAACCCACAACCTATAGGTGGTCAAATAGATTTAGATCATGCAAGTACAGAATTGCTCATTGCTCCCACAACGTGTGATTTAGATGCACATATTTATTTGGGAGAGATTGAACAAGGGAAATCTGGTACATAAAATTCCTAGTTGTTCTAATGTGCTTTTCTGTTTCTGTGATTTAAAAAAAAAAGACTCTGGCCAAAAACAACTTGGGAAGGAAAGAGTTTATTTTATCTTATAGGTCATGGCCCGTTATCCAGGAAATCCAAGGCAGAAACTGAAGTAGAGACCATGGATGAACGCTGCTTACTGGCTTGCTCCCCAGCTCATGCTTAACTAATTACCTTTCTTTTACAGTGCAGGGTCATTACGCTGTACCATCCACAGCCTCTTAAGTCAGTTAGCAATCAATCAAGAAAATTCCCCCACAGACACACCCACAGGCTAGTCTGATGGGCAGGGTTTTTTTTTTTTTTTTAGGTTCCTCTTCTCAGATATGTCAAGTTTATCCATCACACTAGTGATTTTTTTCTTCTTCTTCCAAATGCTAGAAGTTAGATCTGCCTTCTTTCATTCTTATTCAAAAATTAATTCAAGGGCTAACTCCCCTCAAGTTGGCATCCTTCTTCATACTTCCTTGTTACTGTATTTCTGATAAAACAAAGAAATTATGCTTATATCATTGGCAGCTTCCCATAATGCTTTTGTGTGGCAGCCCTATGACAGCATACCAATGTCATGGAGAAACAGCAGAAGCCACTGCTGTGGTTTCCATGCTCCATCAGGTTCAGCCTGGTGCCTTGGGTGCTCATCACACAGAACCGAGCTTAGCAATCTGTGGCCACCCTGCTGAATAGGTGTAGTCAGGACCCTTAGGCCTGCTACCACTCCAGCAGTTCACTCCCTGTCTTCTCACCGCCCAGCTGCTTCATGTGGACACACTATGTGCAAGGCAAATCCATAGAGTCACAGTGCAAACCATCTCCTTCCTTCTTCCTGCTTTCATTATTGTTTTTGAGACAGTCTCACTTTGTATCCCTGGATGGCCTGGAACTCAGTATTTAGAAGAGTCCTGGCTTCAGATTCACATAGAACCACCTGCCTCTGCCTGCTGGGTGCTGGGTTAAAGGCGTGCACCACCACATATAGTACATTTGCTTCTTTTAAAGACCAGTCACTAGCAAAATTGTGAGAAACACACAAGACGTTCCCTGTGGAGTAATGCAGGAGATATGCTTTTTCTTAGCAGTGCCAAGTGCACATCTTGTAAGTGCTAGAACTCTGAACACTGTAACACACCATAACAGATTCAACAGGGAATGATCTTACTGGAGAATCAGCTATCAGCTCCAGAGGAGTTTACCAGGGTAGCTACAAACTCAAGCTCACCTTTACTAAGTTATTTTTATGTTACTTCTACCTCTCTACTTAAGAGGTGCTAGATTCTCTAAGGACATACCCAAGATTTATTCTCTCTTGACTTTAGTCATTACTGCATGGGCACTAACCAGGACCAGCAAAGGGTTTGACGGGAGGAAAAGAAGGTAATTGTTCCCTATAGTTACCAGAACTTAATATAGAATTTCAGGTCAATCAATCCAAATTTAAAAGTTTCTTTTGGTGGGCTAGAGAGATGGCTCACTGATGAAGAGCACTGCCTGTTCTAGAGGACCCAGGTTTGATTCCCAAACCCCCATGGTAGCTCACAGTCATCTGTAACTCTGGTCCTAGGGGACTTGACACCTTCTTCCTAACATCCTAGGGCACCAGGGTGCACTACATGCAGGCAAAACACTCATACACATGAAATAATGACTAAATCTAAAACTAATAAATAATTTTAAAAGAGTTAAACTGTGTATGCTAAAATAGTCAGATTTGGCTTGTCCATGTTTTTAAAAGTCCCTTTTAAAGCATACCTTCTTCCTCTTGCATTTCTCCCAATTTTTTATTGCAGTACAAATTAACTTAGCTCACGTCAAGATGAAAAAATTGTTTTTCTTTGTTTTGTTTTTCATTGTACATTCCCAAATCTGAATAGCTATTGCTTTTCTATAAGAGAAATAAGGGAAAGCTGAGCCAAGGGGCTGTGGAGATCACTCCATCTGTAAATGGTTTCTTCTACACAAGCATAAAAACTGAAGTTTACTTGCATAAAAAGCTAAGCAAGGCAGTACACACCTGTAATTTGAATGTAATTTGAATTTGCAGAGGCAAGCAGATCCTGGGGAGCTTGGGCAACCAGCTAAATCAATGTGCTCTAGTCAGGGAACAGTCTTGTCTCAAAAAACAAGAACAGCTCTTAAGGAACATATACCTGAGGCTGACCTCTAGCATGCGCACGCATACACATGTGAGAGCACACACACACACCCCTGAGGCTATGTCCATTAGGTCTAGAAACTCTCACAAGTATCTTAAGGTAGCAGTGTGGTGTTGTGGGAAATATTTTTTAAAAAATGGCACTATCCCATGCTACTCTCACCACCTCCTTGGCTAGCCGAAGTCTTTCCAGCTCTGGTTCGCCTGCCTCAGAGCTGTTTGTACCTTCCCTGCCATCCACCCCCTGCAGCTATTTGTCACAAATACCCTCAACCCAATAAATTAAAACTTTTAAAGCTTATAATTAAGTCAGTTTTATATATCAATAAGTTCTCAATTTACAAGACGTCCACACAATAATTTTAGAGCCAATTAGTAATGATATAAGTTGCCTACCTACATTTAAACAAGTTATCTCAATCACTCTATCCTTTTATGATATTTATAGCTACCTGTGGCTATTTAAAGCCACACAGAATCTGGATCATCTTTTTCTTCTTCTATTTTACTTCCTTCTCCAATTATGACCATTTCTAAATTCCCTAGAAAGGCAACCTTAGATAAGCATCTCCAGCCCTCCAAGCCCAGGGAACTGGGATGACAACTCTTCATAACTTCTTCCAGCTGAATATGGGCGTTGAGATATCTTTGAAAGGGGGGAAGGGTAGAGAAAATGGAGGAGTTGGTTAACCTTAAGAAGGCCACACCAACAATTGTTATAGTCTCTGATGTCTGTGTCCTGACTGGATCTGGCTGAAAGTTCAAGACATCAGGAGTTAAAGCAGGTCAGTTCAGCATGTCTGACGATGAGACTCACCAAGGCTGTATATTCTGTAATATACAAAATTATACAAAATCTCAAAACAAAATTTTAGTATCATCAAGATAATTTTTTTTTCTGGAATCTATCTAGTCCTCTGGGGGGTCTCCCTTCGTCATATCTGATCCATGTAACTCTGGAAGATGTATAGACACTAATCACCTTATCTAAAAATGCAAAGACAAAACCTTCCTCCCAAATCAGCATATCTTTGAGAGGGTAACCAGAAAAACCTTATTTTTACCTCTCTCCCAGAGGAATAATATAACCTCAAAACTCAAAAACACACCCATTTTGAAAATTAAAACAATCTAAAACAAATGAAGTAAACTAAAATATTGTATTGCTTATTCTTAGGCTTTTTCTATTTTGTCATGTAGAATAATAACCCAAAATTCCTGTGGAGCCCACGTTAGAGAATATGCTAGTTATCTTGAAGACCTTATTATACCATCTTTAAAACAATTGATTCACACTTCTGTCTATACCTGCTTATAAGCAGGCAACTTGTCAAACCAGGATTTAAACCCAAAATTCCCATGGATTCCACACTAGACAGAATTTGAATATCCTGTAAGACTTATTAGAGACTTATTAATATATCTTTATACTATCTTTAAAGCAATTACTTCAAACTTTCACTAATATCTGTCTATAGGAAGCAGGTAGTTTTTACTTGTTTAGCTCTGCCTAGAGCAGCCATCCTGCTATACCATCTATCTGTTAAGTTCTCTACCTGGAGCCACAGACTTGTATTAATTAATATCTGTCCATATCAGGTGATTAGCACTGCTCTCTCTACTAGGAGTCAGTGACTAATTTTCCCTATCCTAGTTCCAAACCTTGGGGGAAATTTCTCATATGATCAGACAAAATCTGTATATGAATCTATCCTAAAAGAAAAAAATCCCAATTTTATAAATTCACAGTTAAATCAATATCTGCCCCATGATGTAGGCTCCATGCTAGACCATCTAATTCAATCCCAGCTCAGAAGAAGTGGAGGCCAGTAATTAAATAATAAACCAACCATCGGGAAATTTTCACCACTCCTAAAACAAGATTCAAATACCATTGAGGGAGGACTAGGTAAAGCCAAAGGCTGGGCTTTAACCCTGAAGAGTATCTTATGCAGCTGGACCTGACAGCTAAAACCCTTATCAGGACAGCTATCCCTAGAAGACCAGCTCTCAAAAACAGGTATATGGACCCAAACCAGAATCCAGAGAAGGCCCAGCTGAGTCTCTAACCTCAGGTCCTGAATGGAGGCCTCTAGAGGCACTATATTTTCTGTCACAGAGGGAGGTCAACTGGCATGGGTTTCAGGTTTTTTCCTTTGGAAGTGTGGGGCCCCTTAGATGGAGGTGGAGGGCCAGACCTTCCTTGTAAATAAGTATTGTTTTGTCATTACAGAAATGTCTCCACCTGTGAGGTGACCTCTTCACAGGCTATCAGCTCCCCTCAGCGGTCCAAGCGTGTCAAGGAGAACACTCCCCCACGGTGTGCCATGGTACACAGCAGCCCAGCTTGCAGCACCTCAGTCACCTGTGGGTGGGGTGATGTGGCCTCCAGCACCACCCGGGAGCGACAGCGGCAGACGATTGTCATCCCTGACACCCCGAGCCCCACAGTCAGTGTCATCACCATCAGCAGTGACACAGATGAAGAGGAAGAACAGAAGCATGCCCCCACCAGGTGAGGCTGTGCACCTAGACTCTCGGGAAGGAGCAGACGGTCACCCTGTCAGTCCTTACATTTTCATTTTCCCATATGCTTGGATCCTAAACTTATTTCATGAGAGTGGCAAGCAGCTTTGCCATACTTGTTCAAAACCAAAATCATTTTGAGTGGGTTTGGCCTTAAAAAATATAGTCCCTAAACATTTAGGAACATGAGACTATAAAAACTGGGCTCCCAATCCCAATTTAGATTAACACTTATAAGCTTAAGCCTCCGGCAGTTGAACTTATTCCCAGCTGGTCAGGATGTCTCTCTAACATTGCCTTGGCTCACTCAGAATTTGAAGTAATTGTCCAATTAATCAGAAATTTCCCTATGTCTGATTAACCCAATCCCTCAAACTGCCAGTCGGTGGTGCACCCAGAGAGCAGTACTGTTTATTCCAAAGCAGCAGTAACTCATCTTACTCTGCGTGTGCTTCCTGGGTTGAGGGAAGAAATATTTATTATATTTTCAAGTGTACTAACTCTGGCACCACAGCCTCCTTTCTACACTTTGCAACCAGACTCAGCACCATGTGCCTTCTTCTTAGGCTGCCCGCTCAGGTGGCGCAGACAGATGTGCACTGACCTCCTGAGCCTCTAGGATGTTAGGCCTCACAGAATCCACAGTCTCACAACCATTCCCCGCCAGGACCTTTGCAACAGGAATGAAGCCAGGAAAGGGAGCCTGCCACCCCAAGCCAGAGCTTCCAGTCACCATAGTATCTCCCACAACTGGCTGCAGAGTTCCTTGTTCATAATTAGGCCCAAATTGTTGGTTCCTGATTAGATGTAATGCTGTTAATTATTAATCACTAATGTTTCTGACGAGATAATAAATTTTCAGCTTGCAGCCATTACAAAATGTTCAGCTAAAGCACAGTTTCACCATAGCCATTCCTACAGCGTGCAGCCCGTCCACCTTCCCAGTGAAGGTTAGGAGTCTGAGTTTTCACCAGTAGGACTACTATGTGTGTCCTTTTTCCTGTTGAGTGGCTCAGTATGATTATCAGTATAATTTGATATTACACTGTTGTGTTTCTGTTCCTGCCATTTGCTAGGTATCTGAGGGGACAATTGGTGAGAGCAGGCACTCGGGTTTGTACCCTAATATTACTTCACATGCTTCTGCTTGTTCCAAGACTGGCCTCACTTTGCATTGTGACTATAGCCCCAGAACTGAGTTAGTGTTCCATCCGTGCAATCCTGAGAATCCTGAGGGCTTGGTGTCCTTCCAGAGAGGAAGATTCTTCCTACCCCAGACTGCCCCCTGGCTTGGGGAAGCCTGTGTGTATGTTTGTAGCACTGGCATAAGAAAAGCTGAGCAGTCTTGAGCACAGCTGGAGAAATGCAAAAGCAATTTAAAGACCCAGCTGTCTTCTAGATTGCAATGTCACTTTTGAAGTCCAGGATCTGAATTGACAGCAGTTCTGAACATGAGTGCTCGGAAGAGGCTTGAATAGAGGGAGCAGCACAGGATGCCGAGCGCCATCTCTGCAACGGCCAGAGAACCAGTAGGGCTGAAAGCAGAAGGAAGTGGAGCATGGAACTGTGTCCCTGGGAGGAAGCCTAACTGAAACGCAGGGCAGCTTGTGAGAATGGTGATGGAAATGACTCAGAGGCTCAGAGTAAAGGTGGACAACAGCCTAAGGGTGGGTGACATGGGAGGAACCACAAACTGAACACAGGGGCATGGTATGGTAGGAAGTATAGGGGACTACACTGCAGACTGAAGCCACAGAGCAATGGTGAAGGGCCTCAGTACCCACTGTTGTGACAGGGAGCTTGCAGTAGTGATACTGACTGCAGAGATATGTGATTGTTGCCTTAGAAAATGGTTTGGTACCCAAGAAGATAAGAAAATCTACCTGAAGTCAGTAGCTCTTAATAGAGAAAGCACTGTGTAACTGTATCACATAGCTGTGATTGTATTTAACAACTAGAAAGTAAAGGAACTTGGGATTACCGTGTTCCTGGAAATTGTAATTACCATGAAATTTACCCCAGTGACTGTTTACTGCCCCACCATTGTAAGACAATATGTCTGTAACTTCAAGTAGTACACAAATAAGGGGACAGTCTCTCTTCTTGAGGTTTGCAGATAATAAGCGTGACAAGACACGTACAAATCACTCTGACAGGAAGTAGAGCATCTCCAGAGGAGCTAGCCAAGTCTCAGGAGAGTTGCAGATTTAAGTGAGGTGACTGATGTGGCAGAGTGCCAAAGGAGGGCAAACAAGGAAGTGTCCCAGTGGCTAAGCTTATCCAAGAGGAGGAGGACTGTTGCAGGAAAGGGCTGTGTGCATAGGAATGGCTTCTGAGGCATTTCCCCTTGATGGGGATGAGGGATTGCTCTGAGAAGCTCAAGGAAAAGCATCAGGCCTAGAAAACCAAGACTATACTATTTGCACCTAAACTTGGCCATGGGCTCCACAGCTGGACAGCATCCCCTATTCTCCCTCTTTCTGTTCGAGCATTGGAGATACTCTGTCCTTGTATCAGTTACTTTTTTACTATGATAAAATACCATGGCCAAGGCAACTTACAGATGAGTTTATTTGGGGCTTATGGTTCTAGAGGGTTAGAATCCAGGTGGCACAGCTGAATTAGTAAGCAACAGGAACAGCTGAGAGACGGCGTCTCAAACCAAAAGGGGAGACAAGAGCACTAACCTATCATCCCAGTCTTCTGAGAGCTCAGCTCCTTCCTCCAGTGACACACTTCCTCCATCAAGGTCTCACCTCCTTGTTCTCCGCAGACAGACAACTGAGGATCAAGTATGCATATGCCCAAGACTTACTGGGGACATCTCATTCAAACCACCAGTCTCTAACTCTGGTCATCCTTGTCACCAAACCACATTTCTCCTGGGAAGTGAACATCTTGATTGTTCTGTCTGAATTCCCTACTTGCTACTTACCCCAAATCTAGCATTTGTAGTGCCCAGTGTGATCCTCAAATGCTGGCTGTTTCCCTAGTATGGCTCAGCCTCTGCACAACAGCTAAAGAGTCAAGGGTCAAGGACACTCACAGGGTAACAGCCTGACCACAGAGTGTCTTTTAGCAACATGAGATAAATGGTAAACCACATTTTTAGGCCTTATTGACAATGTCACTCAATCTCCAAGACTAGATGACATTGCCTAGACTTGTTAAAAGAATATCAAAGGAAGACCTTGACCACAAATATAAGTACTGTTAGTGGCCAGGCAGGAGAATTCCACAGCATGTAGAGACCTGGGGCGGGAATCGTAGCCAACCTGCACATGGTTTATCACAGTTTGCTTGTCACTTTTTATTCCCATTCAATAAATGAGGAAACTAAGGCCCAAGAAAGCCAAGTGATGAGGCCAGATTAATAAAGGCTCAAGGAAGGAAATTGGGATTCATTCCAGATGTGCTACACCATTGATGAAATTTTAATATTAATCATTGACAAAATAACTGACTTCTCTTTAGTCATTAACTTTACAGTTACTGAGTCGCTCCTTCGCCTTCTGTAACCAATCCCATGCTATCATCCAGTAAGTTCAGGGAGCTGTGGCAGGGCCAAGAGGAGTTTCGACATGGGTACCAGGTACTCTAGAGGGCTGCGGCAGTCTTGGGAGAGGGGCAGAAGTTTAAAATTTGCCATTGTTGCGTAACATTTTAATAAATGAGTTTTCTCTATTTCAGTAGTTCACTAATAGACGAGGGGACTCTTCTAATCATGGCTAGAGACTAGGCATAGAAACAGAAAGGCTAGACAATAAGCACTGTCTCCCATATTCCAGAGTCACGTAGAGCCTGCTTTATTTTAAGTGTTTTTGACAAGGGAAGCATTTGATTATCGCTGTCTTCTTTAAGATGGAATCTTGTTGATCAATGTTTACAAAGATGTATCAGATCCTCATACCTAACTCACCATATGCAAACACTGTCTTAGAGAAGCCATGGCGTGCAAACGCCTGTCATAAGGAAAACATTTAGGTGTGTGATCAAGTGGTTCATTAGCTGATCAGACAGGACTTTTTCTCCAGGGTCCATCAGTCCCATGCCCATCGCTGACTCACTGAATGTCCATCTCTTGTAGAGAAGTTGGGCCACAGGGCACATCTACATTCCACTCTTCACAATACACAAGCAGCTCCCTGAGGGCTGGTCAGCCCATGTTGCCAATAGGGTCAACTCTAAGAAAATGGGTTCATAAATATCACAGGAGGTTTTAGATAAGAAAGCAATTTGCTAAGTCACTCTTAAAATGTTTGTATATATTTTTTAATGGAGGGCTAGGTCTGTAGTTCAGTTGCTTACCCAGAATACATGAGGCTCTGGATTTAGGTCCCACCCCAAAAAAGAGTTGACACAAGATATTTTGCTTCTTTATACTAAATTTAAAAGGTGGTAACATTATTCCAGATAAGTAATAGTCAGAAACTTACAAACTATTGTTCAACAGACTTCTGCCTGAAAAATGAACAACCAGAGAAAGAAAAACAACACTCATTTATTATTTCCTGAGCAAAAAAGTCAACCTAAATTGGAATTTCTTTGCATTGACACCTACAACAATGTAAACTCACTGCCCTCCTGTACTGGTTAAGAACCCCCATACAACCAGCATCAGAATGCACTCCTGGACCAATGACTACCAACAAAGAAATCAGACTCACAGTGCCATGTAAGGGGCGTTTGTTTTAAGCTATAACCCATGCCTAAGTTGAAAACTGTTTCAGTTGTGACTCAGCCCCAGCAGTGGAAGCTGTACACTCAGCCGTCCTCACTGCAGCTTCATCACAGGCTTGCATTCAAACAGGTCAGGATGGAGTGCGGAAGCGCAGGGACTGTATTCCCAAAAGGCAACACTGCAACCTGTCTGTCCCCAACAGCTTATCCTGTGCTCTACAGCCACACTGATGTGTGGTAACCTCCTGTTACTCATCACTTTCCATAGGTGGGGCTGGGGGCACCAGAGAGGGGTTGGATCTGGCCTGGCAGGGCAGTGCTCAATGCATGGGCGTAATGTGTTGGTAACCCAAGGCAGCTGAGTCAGACTGGGCTAGGAAGAGATAACTGAACTCCTGAAGAAAGGGGAAGGAAAACCAGCACCTCCTTCCAGGCCCATTTCTGATGTCCTACAAAGTAGTCATGTGAAGGCTGACCTTAATATAGACACACAAGCTTCTTATTTAATCTTCTTATTTATAGGTGTAAATAAGCAGATAATATCATTTGAGTAAAATATATGGACCATATTAAAATAAAGTTGTGGGGAATGGAAAATAGTTTTGTTGGTAAAGTGCTTGCCATGCAAGCATAAGGACCTGACTATGAACCCCAAAACACACATGAAAAATTTGAGCATGGTAGTGCATGCTTGTAATGGCAGCCCTGGGATTACAAAGACAGGCAGATTCCCTGAGACACAGTGGCTGGCTGACCTAGTTTAGCCTACTTGGCAAGCTCCAAGCCAGTGAGAAACCTTGTCTGAAAAGAAGATGGACATCTGTGGAATGACACCTGGGGTGACCTCTGACCTCCATGCCTAGGCATACACACACAAACACATGCACACAAACAGTAAACAAATTTAAGGTATCTTTTCTCATTCTAATAGATAAATTACAAGCTATATAACATCAGAAGGAGGACTGTGGTCTGCAGGCTCTGCTTCTTATCCTTCTCAGTAGGAGCAGGTTACAAGAAATCACTAGTATTTCTGGTTGGGAGACAAAGCAATAAGGTTGGCTGAACCCTCATGTCTTATTTCCTTCAGCTGAGAAACTCACTGTAAAAACCACCCCATCCCCCCCACCCCCCCAAAAGCCACTCTTAACAAATGGGCCCTGGAGACACCAGAAGGGAGAGTCTGCCTCATTTTACCATTGTAGTGTTTGCTAGGAACGTCTCTGGGGAAGCAGAGGGCTGTGTAGCATAGTGATGAAGACTGCAGGTGGTGCGACCTAGGGCAAGCAAAGTACTGAAGCCCTCCTTATCTGTAGTCATTGTCTGTGAGAGGAAAGTAATCATTTTCTTCACTGTGTAGTCTTGTTCTAAGGACTGAAGGAAATCACACAAATACAGCACTTTGAAGGGTATTTGATATGTGTCCAGTATGTGCAATCAGTGTTGGAATGGAAGAGTAGGGTTTTGGTTTTTGTTTTCACATATGGTATTTTCTCTGAAGTCAGGGGAGATAAAGGAGTCCCGGGAAGTTTATTGGAGGAGATGAGTTTTGACCTTGGTCTTGAGGATGGAATTGACTGAGATCAGAACTACATTCCAGACAGGACCCTACAGGGATGGGTGGGGTCAGAGGCTTTCACCTGCCCCTCTGCCTGCCTTTCCTCTGCAGCTCATTCCTATACTTCTTAGCTCCTTATTTCCCTTCATCATTTTAAAATGATGAAAATCATCTATTGCCATGACAACACAATGGAGTCTCGAGCTCTTGCAGCTTTGCTTCTTACTCAGAAGTGGTGTCTGTCAAGGCCATTTGAGCAAATATGTCTCATTCCCCTCCTATCGCTGTCTCTCTCTTCCATTAACCAGCTCAGAATGGGACTGATAAACTCTCAATAATAATTAGAGACAATGGTGGAATGAGTCCCCATAGTACTGACATGTATGAGCCTGAAGAACCAGCAGTGCCAATCTCAGACGTGTGCTTGGTTTTAAAGGAGTCATTTAGCAGCTCCCCATTGTTCTCTAATCTGGATAGTGTATTTACCTAGCGCACAGGTATTTCTAGCAATAGACAAGAATAGAAACAGAGCTATCAAACTAATTCATCTTTCCCAAACCTGTCAGATATAAATCCAAAGAGATACAATGTTAAGCTGCTTTGTGATTTTGCTTGTTAACCATGGGACGTCCCAGCTACAGAGAAAGGGATGAGCCTTGTGCAGAGTTTGGGGAGCTTTTCTCCCCACCCCCTTCACAGATAACAAGACACTGACATGTAGCACTCACTCACAGCCTGGCCTCCAGCTTCCATAGGACTCTGCAGAAAGAAAGCCTTTCTTCAATGGCAGTGTGCTAGTTTTTGAGGTACTGTATTGTGCCTTCAGAAAGTTCCAGCAGTTAGGAAATTTTATCTGCATTAAACTGGAGCTTCTTCACAATTTGCAAATATGAGTTACAAATTCCAAATGAGCACAATTTAAATTGTGTCTGAGGTCAGATTACAGTTTGGTCAAAATTAGTATTGTGTGTTATTGCTTTGCTTGCTCGAGTTCTAAATAATCGATAGCCTAAGGGAGGGAGGCTCAGCAGGAAATGCCAGGACTCCGTGTATGTATAAGTTCCCCTCACTGAGATTTGTCTTCTCTTGACATGAACAGTAGATTGGATTTTATCTTGAATGTCTTTAATAATAAATCTCTGTGAAATATTCAAAATGGGCCCTCATGCTGCAGGTAATCTCTCCCACTTCCCCTAATGGGTTCAGAGTGGGTGGTGCAGGGCCATGGTTGCCCAGGGCCTCACCTGGAAAGGGACAGCAGAGCCAGAACTAGAACACCATTTCCAGGGACATACTGGGAGCCAACCTCTGTCTTCATGCAGTCCTCCGCCTACAGATCATGCCCCTACAGCAGAACATATCCTCATTTCAGGAAACTGTAAAGGAAGCCACTGTGTTCAGGCTATTTAATCGAGTACAAGTGACAGAAGCCTTGAGTGAAGAACAGAGTGGCATGCCTTCTACATCCCCTTGGGAACTTGCCTGGAATAAATTCCCAGCTCCATCCCTGGTCCCAGAAGCACTTTGTATTTATGCAGGTGAGAGGGATACCCCCAGCAACAGGACATCAAACAATTCTGTTTCAAGACCAGTGGCTTCCTTTGACTAGTCCCAGCACAGGAAAGCACAGCAGGGCCTCCTCACTCCCCAGCTTCCCACACAGCCCCCACATCCCCATTGCTTTTTTCTGCTTTCCAGGTTCAGGAACTTTTCCCTAGGGACTCACTCTCTAATTCTTGGGACAGATCTCAGTTACCTGTGGCCCCTGAGATCTGCTGAGGCAGTGCTCCTTCACAACCCAAGGCTGTATTGTGGGAGCTTTTTATTGTGAATAAACCCATGGGCTTTTAAAATTAGCAATAATTCATATATTACACAGTTCACCAATTTACTGCATACAGTTCACTGGAGAGATTCCACATTAGTTTTTTTAATTATGGTAAAGCATGAAATTTGCAATTTTAACCATTCAGGGGCACCTGAATAAATAATTGTCACCATTATTTATTCTAAAAATTTCCTGCCATTCCAACCCAATATTCTGTACCCACTAAATAATTTTATATTTTTCTCTGCCTACCCTATTCCTCAGATCTCTGGTATCTATAACCTATTTCCTTTTTGTATGTGTTTGCCTATTCTACATGTTTCTTGTGTTGACTCATGCAGAATTTGTGTCTGGCTTATTTTATGTCATGCGTAAGGTTCATTCATGTAAGAACTTTACTCAAGGGTTTGGAGAGATGGTTGGAGAGTGCATAATGCCCTTCAGTGGACCTAGGTTCTATTCCCAGAACCCATAAACTGCCTGTAACTCCAGTTCAAGGGCATCCTGACATCTCTGGCTTCTGCAGGAACTTGCATACATGTACACATACACACATACTCAAGCACATGTGCACACACACACACACACACACACACACACACACACATTTTTTTTAAATTAAGTAAATACGAAGGAAGAGCTGTAAATCTATGTGACTAGTTCATTCCTTGCCTTCTTTTGGGTTCTTAACAGTTGTTATCTGGAAGGCTCATTTGACAGTTCCTCATGGAAGGCTTTGTGACATTCATTATTCTAACTGGTTATTTTAAAGCTTTTACTGTTTAACTTGTCATGTTGTTATACAGTCTCCCACTGAGCCTTTCATCTTCGAGGACAGAGGCGTGTCTCCATTCTTTGTGCAGATATTCCCTGTGGCACTGACTGTAGATCGCCAAGATTCCAAACTAATGACTTGTCTCTTTTTTTCCTATCAATCTCCTGGCTTAGCACAGACTAGAGAAGAAGATTCTTTAGTAAGTCCTTCCCTCATAAAATTCGCTGTGCTTGGTAAGGTTTTGTGTGGAGCTGCTTTCCCATGTTATATAAGAATACAAGTTGAATATCCTCTATCCAAAAGGCTTGACTTGAGACGATAGGTGTGGTGGTGCACTCAGGAGGCAGAGGCAGGCGGATCTCTGAATTTGAGGCTAGTCTAGACTACATAATGGAATTCTGTCTTTAATACGGCTTAGATCAGGGCCTGCACAGGTCTAAACTAGATGGCATCCCAGCACCAAGAGGGGAAGTGGACCCAAGACCCTGTCCCTAACTCAGAAGCTATTTTCAAGTGATAACCACTCAGGAATAATTAGTTCTCCAGTGGAATCCCACTAGTGTGCAAACCACATGTATGGGCAGGCCCCGTGCCCAGCACAAGACGGCCAACACAAAGTAAACTTAGTGGCATTTTTAGAGGACTTTTGTTTCCTAGTGATTTGTCTGGGCATTTTATATATATATTTTATAAGTCATTTGCTTATATATTGTGGTTTCTGACTTTGTGGTTTTGTAGGATTTCTCTGTGTGGGTGTGGGAGTGTCTGCATCTACATTCACCTCTCTCCTTTTCTGCTTGTTTGTTTTGTCCAATTCTGATCTGTTTGTATGTTTTTGTGGGGGCGGGGGGGTCGTGGTGGGTGTGTGTGTGTGTGTGTGTGTGTGTGTGTGTGTGTGTGTGTGTGTGTGTGTGTGTGTAAAATGAGAGAGAAAGAAAGGGTATGGATTGAGGTAGGGAGGATCTGGAAGAAGTTGAGGAAGGAGAAACCATGACCAGAATACATTATATGAAAAAAATCTGTTCTTAATAAAAATTTAATTTTTAAAGGCTTCAAACCAAAAATGTTTTGAATTTCAGATTTTCCCATATACATATCTCCTGAAGGAAATCTTACACAGTTAATTTTAGTAGGCCTGCTTTTTGACCACAGCCTGTCATATCAGGTCAGACATGGGACTTCGCACTAATGCTACCATGCATTACTCAAAGAGTCTTAGACTTGGGGCATTGGAGTTTGGGGTTAGGGAAGCTCCTCCCATGTGATAATAGAGACCCTTTACCCATGCGCTGCTTGTCATGTGCTATTATTGTCATATGTATTATTTCCTCACCTCATCCTGAGAGCAGCCTATGATACGGGCTCTGTCCTTACCCATATTATCATTGTGTAGACAGCCAGTTCCCAAGGCCCTATCATCAGCGCACACTAAGGTTAAACATCTGGCTGGAGTCTCACATTCTAACCCACAGGCCCAGCTAGGATCTTCTGCCCTAAATCAGCAAGAATAGAGAGCCTGGACACTACAGGAATGGTCCAGCCCTGGCATCACTAGTGCTGACTATCAGGAGCAGGGGCCAGGTCCCCCAGACCTTTCACCTGACTGCCTTTCCAGCCTCTGGAGGTCCACAGCCCTGCTGACCTTCTCCTGGCCTTCTGCTGAGCTGCCCTTGGAAATGCCCACTTCCCCACACTCCCTCGAGTGATTAAAAAAAAAAAAAAAAAAAAAACCAAACAAACAAAAATCCTCATCTTGGAAAGAGCCTGGCCTGGGTCTGTGGCATTAGGTAACACTCCTGGGACAGGAGGACCATTAGAAACCCCATCAGGTTCTATAAATACTAGATTTTCCCCATATCAGATTAGCTGGAAAGTGGCCATCTTGCCTAGGCAATTGTTATTTCTTAAAAATATATGATCAGTGTACAAAAATAGATGGACATCCATTTTTAAAACCTTACATAATACACGGTAACTTCCACATCTGTCATTCCAGCAGCCTGTCACCAAGCCACAGGCAGATAGAACTGGTTCCCAGAGTAAGCACAGGAGCATAAAGCTCTATGAAAAGCAAGTGCTAGCCAAGAGCCATTCCAAGCTAGCTCTTCCCTGTTTCTAGGTAAAGTTCTAGTTAGAAATGAAGACCAGGGTTTAGGAGCCACTCCCTGGTATCATTAGCACACAGGAGACTTGCCTTTAGAGCTCAGAACATTACTGTCTCCTGACCTTGGCCCAAGGGATGGGAACTCTGCAAGAAGGCCAGGTCATCCCTAAAAATGAGTGCCCAGAGGTCCTGGATGGCCTGAACATAATCACTCAAATTCAACCCAATTTCTGTTTCTCAGCATTTCTGAATGATGATGTCTCCAGACCCTCATTCATCCTCTGTCCCTCCAGCAGCATCCTGAATCACTGGACACCTCTTCCCTTCCTGCTTACACTCTGTGATTCTCATAGTCCCAGAGCCCAGACTCAGGGCCATTCCCTCCAATTCCAGTTCATCACCTGCCTGATTCATTTAGTCGGACTCCTGTTCTAGTGGTCGGAGGGATTGGCACCCAGCTCCACTGACTCTGCCACATGGGGACAGCCAAGATCCACCGTTGGTTGCCTCATACATTAGCTTCCAGAAGCATCAGTGTGCCCAGGCCTGGCCCAGCCTGCTCTGCCTGTCTTCCCATGTACTCTGGTGCAGGGCCCAACCAAGGGCTTTTTCCAGAACATGCTCTCTCACCTCACAGCCAGCCTGCTATTCTAACCTCTCCCTTTAACTTTGCAGCACAGTCTCCAAGCAAAGAAAAAATGTCATCAGCTGTGTCACAGTCCACGATTCTCCCTACTCGGACTCCTCCAGCAACACCAGCCCCTACTCAGTGCAGCAGCGCACAGGACACAACGGCACCAACACCTTGGACACCAAGGGAAGCCTAGAGAATCACTGCACCGGCAACCCCCGCACCATCATCGTGCCCCCACTGAAGACCCAAGCCAGTGAAATGTTGGTAGAATGTGACAGCCTAGGGCCAGGTAACCTGGGCCCACAGCAGGCCCATGGCATTTCTCGGCTCTTCCCTTTTTCTGCTATTAGAGATATGAGTACTAGTGAAACAGAGCGCACCTAGTTATTTCAGGTCGTCTGCATTGGACACTTGATTCTGTTCAAGCAGCCACAGTGGAATTCTGCGTATATCATACATCATCATCATATTCTATGTAGAATATTTTCCTTTTGAAATTCTGAAAACACTACTGTCCTCTAAGTGGCTCTGCTTCTGTCATGGTAGATAATAAACAATGGAAGCACCCCAGTTTCTTATCAACTGGTTTGGACATTCCTGACATCTTTCTAGGGTAGAGCAAGTATCTGGTAAGGAAGCACTTGATCTGACCTTGCCATGTGAGGGCCATGGACCCTTTATCAGGACTTTCCCTTGAACACAGAGATCTGAGCTAGCACATTTCTCTCAGCTTTACTTAAAGAACTAACATTGCATGAGTCTTGTCCTGAAAATTGGGCCCTGGCAGAAAGCCAGTGAACTTAGCTTTTGAAGTCAGGCAGTGATTTGCATGCTCTTCCCCAGCGGCAGCTCTTCAGTGTCTCCTTCACTCATGCTCACACACATGAATTGGGAGGCTATGCCAAAGAATCTGCAAGTCTGTTCTTCTGCTACACGCTGTCATCCGCCACAGCAGGCCAGGTAGCATCTTCGTGATGTCAGAAAGAGACATGCTGTCAAGCTTTGTCTAGATATGAGAGGCTATTATTTCTTGGTAGGGACCCTCTGTTTGTCACCTGACATGGCCACAGGAGATACCTGAGGGTTACCCTGGACAGTAAGAATTCTTTGGTGGTTACCAAGTTGCCAAGGTGCTGCCACTCGAGGTGCTAGGTATGATTAGATGAGAACTGCAGGGACTTCTCCAGTCCCTGCTGCAGCTGGCTTGCAGTACTTTGCCAATATTCACTGGAAGCCTGTGATTGGGCCCTTTTTACACCAAGCATCTCTGCCAGAAAGGAAATAGAAACAGGCTTAGGCTTCTTTCTCCCGTACCATCTGACTGGGGATGACCCATGTGGGGTAGGTGTGCTCACAGGCCTCTTTGAATCTCTCTACCTGTGGCTTTAGGGGTGCCCCAGCTACTCACTTCAGAAAATAGGTTCAGTAACTACATCTGCCCTACACCCATCACTGCTGCCCTTCTTCATGTCCTAGCTCCCACAGTCTGTGGAGTCAATGCTAGTTTCAAAGTCGGAACTCTCAGGGTGAGAAGCAGAGTGTGAGCCCACGGTGCCCTCCCTGGCTAAGAAATAACAGAAGGCTGCTGAGCTGCTCAATGAGGGGATGTGCACATGGAATGAGCCCCACATGGACTAGCTCTAATATAACTCATCTTCAGAGAAGCTCTACCTGTAGTTACTCTGATTACCACACAAAAGGACCGTAAGAGCACAGAGGTTCTCAAAGTGGCCGTGCAGCTGGCCTCTCAGGCTCTGCAGCTACAGAGTACCTGTGCCTAAGCACATTTGCATGCATACACCGCATGAATGAGATCTGTGACCTCATGTGGGAAAAAACTCGTGAGGGAGTCCAGCAGTGGGGACAAAGGGCCGGTGAGAGGGCCGGCGAGGCGGCGGCAGCAGGGACCCGGGCGGGCTTCCCACATCCCCAGCGGGTTCCACGTTCATGCAGTTGCCACGGGCGGGCAGGCCCAGGAGACACGTGGAATCCAGGAGTTTTCCAAAGCTTTTATTGTTCATGGTGTGGTGAATGGGTATAGATGGTTCGCGCTCCCCCCCCCCCAAAAGCCAGGGAAGCCTGGCTTTTATAGGACGAGGGTAAAGGGGAGGGGATAACTTAATTAGCTACACACCCCACCCCCAGCCTTTAGATAACTCATTAATATTTTAATCTCTGGAGGTGGAGACCTGTTAATTACACCCTCTACCTGTGCCCTTCATGACTGAAGGGTGCAGGTTGAATGGAGATTAGACCTTGTGTCAGGAGCCAGGGTTCTGGGGGTGTGGCCGAACACCCACAACCCATGAACCAGGATACCCTTCCACAGCCCAACAACCTCATGGCCACAGAATCTGCATTGCTAGAGTGAAGGCCCGTTGCCACTTCATCTGCCTCAGTAAGAGAAATCACTACCTGAATCTCTTGACCCCTTCAGGACCTTCCTACATCCAGGCTTCTCCACTCTGACAGTTTGACCAGCTCTGACCCAGTCACCATATCTTGTCACCACAATAATGTGATAGGTAGAACGCTGGGCTCTTTCTAACATTGTCATTTGGCAGACCCAAGATGTAGATCCCTTGAACTGATTGATCTTCTTTTAACATAATCTCTACAGTTTCTAGGGTGCTGGACTAGAGCAGAGATCTGTTCATGATCTGACACCACGCAGGGAGGAGCTCAGTTCCAGCACACAAGCTCCTGGAGCCTGAAGACAAAGGGAAGGAAGCTCTACTGACAGCCGAGATGTGCTGCTTTCTGTCTGACCCTGTATCTAGTCCTCAGAGACCCAGGGTGTGGCTGAGCTTTGGGAATCTAACTGGCTTAGTCTAGGCACTGAGTCCGAAATATAGTCTGCTCCACTGGCACCTGGGTGCCTCTGGAGTTATGGGAAGTTCAAAACACCAATTCCCAGGCACTTCCTGAGGGAATTCAATGAAGTGAGTAAGTGGAAGAGGCCTTGGGTGCCAGTGCACAGTTAGACATGGGGACCTCATTCTGGGACCCACCATCTCCTTCCCAGCAAATCAATCTTCCTTTACTTGAGGTTGGAGTTTCTTGAGAGGTGGGATGTCCCTCTCTGTCTTCTTCTCTGAAGGTGTCCAGTTTCCCTTTGACCCAGTGCGTTTGCTAGAACTCTTCTCCCATTGTCAGGGCTTGCCTTGGGCTTCACAACCTGACTTCATAACCCTGGAATTTGTCAAAAAGTTAGTCTATCCTAAGTCATTCAAAGGCTCCATCTTTTCTTATGGTTCCTTAATGTGTACTGCCATATGTCCTAGGAATAAGATATAGACCCTTATTTTAGTCAATTCCAGAAACTCAGTGAAGGAAATGAATCATTAGCTACATGACACAAATATCCTTGGACTGGTGGTGATGAGGAGCTTACGGCCTTCCTTAAAGCACAATCTGACTCCCCTTGTGCAAAACCTTCACCAGGCATGTTCTTAGACAGACTCACCACCACCTCCATGCTCCTGTCTCGCAGCTGGCATCACATCCCTGGCTAGGCTGACACCTGGGGCATTGAGAGGCAGCTGTTCTTCCACTCCAAACCAAAGCCATTTTCTTCTCAACTAATTCTTCTTTGGTTTTTACCTTTTATGGAGTAGAATGACTATATTAACTGCAGCTTTTAAACTGTACAACACTAATAGTACAGTTCAGAGGCCTCTTGTGTCCCTCCAAGCATTTGAACCATAGGACACAGAGTAGGTGACTGAGACCTTCTCCCTCACATGTTTGCCTAGGCTCTTGTGCAAGTTCTAAAGACTTGCAATATCTTCTCAAGACTGGGTGCCTGCCTGTTGCTTGCCTATTATTGGCTCTTAGGTATTGTTTAGTAAAGAGACTATAGCTTAGCCAGGTCTAGTGATCTCTAATATCATCACAGAAGAAGCAGAGACAGGAGGATTGCAAGTTTGAGGGCAGCCTGAGTTACATAATGAGACCATATAAAAAACAAAAGGGGCTATGGCCTACACACTTAGGTGCTCTACGCTGCAAAGCATCACTTGGACTTTAGTTGGGGGTGAAGGTCTCACCCCACCCACTGGACAGTTAGGGCCTATCCTGACCAACCATTAGCATCTTCCTGTATCCTCTACTTCTGCCTCTTGCCTTTATGCTTTGAGATGCCTCCTAATTGCCACTCTCACCCCATCTGCTTCCTGGGTGATACATGTCACAGTGCCTGGCAGACAGCAGGCTCTAATAAAGCTCTGGGCTCCCTTGACCAGGTCCAGCCATCTGATGTGGGTATTGTCCTTCCTAGGCTGTGGTCTTCCCACCCAGCAGCAGCAACTCCCAGAATGTGTTACAATGCAGATCCTTATGCCACCCTCAGCTATAGGGCTAGAATCATACTGACCACAGTGTACAGCAACCTCCTGGCTGGACAGTCTCTACATTGTCAGTAACATAGGAATAGTGGTTATGTCAGGCCATTCCATTTGAGAGTTAGTCTCATCCTGCCTGGGGTCGGGAGAGCTTCAGTGTTCTTGTAACTTCTGTTGTTCAAATTAGTTGTGTGTTGGGTCCAACATGATCACATCTGATCCTCTGGGGTACTGGAAGGGAACCAGGCAGCCCTCCTTCCTTCCACACACCTTCCAAGTATTGCTATAACACTTCCCCCAGAGGACCATGAGTGTGAGCTAGTGTAGGCCTGCACCTTTACCCTTGATTTTGTGTCCCCTATCTTCCTCATTTGTAGCTCAAACCCTCCATGCAGCCAAGGGCCAGAGCCCAGCTGCCTCTCTAGAGTCAAGGTGAATGCCTGACTAGGTCTGGGGACTAAGTGGTTTGTGCCTGGACAGTCTTAGGAACATGTCCTTCCTGGGTGGTTGCTGTTTGGAAGGGGAGGGAGCACATCTTTAGACAGCCAAGGACATGCTACTGACCTGTATGGCCTGTTCTTTCTCTCAGCGATCAATACCAGTCACCACTCGTCCTCCTTTAAGTCCAAGTCCTCCAGTACCGTGACCTCCACCAGTGGCCACTCTTCAGGGAGCTCCTCAGGAGCCATCGCCTACCGTCAGCAGCGGCCAGGCCCCCACTTCCAGCAGCAGCAGCCCCTCAATCTCAGCCAGGTAAACCCCGGCAGCCACAGCAGGCAGTGTCCTTAAGGGGCCTCGCTGGCTTATTCTGACCCTAGACCAACCCTGGGAAAGATGATATCTCTTGTTCACAGAAAGACAGCCCAAAGCAAAGTGACAGAGTATTTAGTATCATGGTGCCAGAACAGACCTGCTGATCAGAGGGTCCACATGGTGCTATGTCAGCCCAGCAAAAGTTGGACATGGCGTCATGCTATTGCCCTGGCCCACCAGGCTATCCCTGAAGTTGCCTTGCTGCTGAGGGTCCTCACAGCCAGCAGCCCAGACCCAAGGAAGGAGTACCCTGAGACTTGCACGCATGCCCCAGAAATTTGGGTTCTTTATAGGAGAGAGGGCTTTTGTTTGGACTGTTTCTGGAAGACCCAATTCTAGAGTGAGCTCTCCCGTGATGTGGGAAGGCAGTCACTGAGAGCAGGGCTCTTCTACCCCTTGAGCCAAGTGGCCCGCCCGCCAGCTTTGCTCTGGGCTTGCTGAGTAGCACCCTAGCCTGGTGACTGGCCAGACAGACATGACTTTCTCAATCCAAACAAATCTTCATGCTCTCTGCTTTTGAAGGGAAGCATCTGTTGTCACTCCTGCTTCTCCTTCTGTCCTTCCTCCCCCTCCCTCCCCTAATGCTGTCCCTCTGCTGCTTTTTCTTCTCAGGCTCAGCAGCACATGGCTGCGGACCGCACTGGAAGTCACCGTCGACAACAGGCCTACATCACTCCCACGGTGGCGCAGGCTCCATACGCCTTCCCGCACAGCAGCCCCAGCCACGGCACTGTGCACCCCCACCTGGCTGCGGCTGCCCACCTCCCCACCCAGCCTCACCTCTACACATATACAGCGCCCACAGCCCTCGGCTCCACCGGCACTGTAGCCCACCTGGTGGCATCCCAAGGCTCAGCACGCCACACCGTGCAGCACACTGCCTATCCGGCCAGCATCGTCCACCAGGTCCCTGTGAGCATGGGGCCCCGGGTCCTGCCCTCGCCCACCATCCACCCCAGTCAGTATCCGGCCCAGTTTGCCCACCAGACCTATATCAGCGCCTCGCCAGCCTCCACCGTCTACACTGGATACCCACTGAGTCCTGCCAAGGTCAACCAATACCCTTACATATAAACACTGGAGGAGGCCCGCCAGGGAGGAGGGTGAGGAGGAGCTCCCAGACCGACCTGGGGAGCTGGGATTTTCTACTGCAGGTGCCGCACACAAACAATGCAAACGGGGCAGGGAGGGGGCAGTTGGGGCACAAATGAAACTTGAACTAGGAAGTGGGAGGACTTAGAGAGGAGAAGAGAACATTTTAAAAGGAGGGGTAAGGAGGGGAAATCTATGCTTTTTATTTAAAAAAAAAAAAAAAGGAAAAAAGAAAAATGTTAGTAACAAAAGAGGAAAAAAAGAAAAAAACCACAGCTCACAAACCCATTCTGCACCAAACTGGAGAGGAGAAGAGGGGCTACAGGAGACTCTGGAAGCAAGGGGCCCCAGTTTTTTGAAGAACTTTATGAACTTTTTAAAGATTATTTTCATATGGCAGCAAGTGACATTGAAGAATTTGCTGTCAGGGACACATGATATGGAAATCCAATAGATTTTTAATTAATTGAACATAAAAATTAGGGATTTTCCCAGAACTCCAAAAGGGTCAACATCCCTTTCAAATGTCAGGCCATGGCCTGAAGAGGCTCATAATTGGGGGTTGGTCTGGGGTTGGCAAAACCCAATTCTGGCTTATTTGTCAGAAATAGTGGAGTCGGCCAACCTAATGGGAGATCCCCGGGAGAAGGGCGGGTCCCCTCTTTTGGAGCATTCTGGATAAATCCCTAAGCAGTCTTGTTCCTCAGATGTCATTAATGATGTATGTTGCAATTTTTAATTTTTTTATTTTCTCAGATTTTTTTTTCTCTTTGAATCAACCCCTAGTTGTATAGCATAGGGCTAGTGGTTGTCCTGGACACCCTAGAAGAATGTAGCACTGTGCCCATTTCCTACCTTGTGTTCAACTCCAGTGATACCAATAGACTATTCCTCAATATAATTGCACAAACAGAGTGATTTAACATAGGCATGGAACCAGTGTGGTGGTCCAGATGAGCGAGTGAGTGTGCGAGCACATGTGGGTGTGACCGGGGCTGCCACCCTCCCCGTGTGTCCCTTGGCACCGCCGTCACAGCCCTTGCAGTCTTGATTTTACATCATTCCCTCCTAGTGCCTTAATGACTGACAGACAGAGACACGGCAAAGGGTTTACTTCCCACTGGTACTCCAAGAAACTGGTCGGGGCTGGTCAGACGTTCTCAGCTCTTGTATAAGCTGTTATAGTATTTTACTTGGGTCTTTATGTTTTTGCATTGTTTTAATGTCATGTGAATTGTCTTTCCTGGGCTCTTTGTGAGCAGAAGGGTTTCAGAGAAGCTTGTGTAAGGAAAAGGGGAGACTCATGGATCTCAAAAGGGACGTGGGCACCGTGTGGTGAGGGACACTGGTGGCTCTGGCTCTTTTGGTGAGTTTTACTTTGAGAGCAGAGATCCAGAGAGACTCCTCACCCTGCCCTAGCTTTGCCATGTGTGGCGCTAGGGAGTCTTAGGAGTGTCAGCTTTGCCAGGCAGCTGCCCCGGCCTCCAAACCCAGCACCTCCTTCCTGGGGCCTTATGGGGAGAGGCAGGAGTCTGTACCTCCCCAGCCCCTCCCTCCTACAAGAAGCCTCTAGTCTCAGACTCACCCACATCTCTCTGCACCAGCTCAAGAGCTAGTGAGGCTTCTCATCTCACCAGCTCTCTCCCCTACAGACCTCCACTGGTAAGTCTGCTGTCACTTCTGTCCTGAAATTAACCTAGCTCTCCCTAGACAGTTTGATCTCTGCCTTTGAGAGAGAGAGAGAGAGAATGAGCAGAGGGCTGGAGGGACACTAATGAGGTAGCCAGGGGTCCATTGCACTGAGAAAACACTGCCATGGACAATGGTGCCTCCAAAGAGGTCTACTGAGAGCCTCTGTGCACCTTTGTTGCATTCTGGGTATTTTCTCCAGCTTTGAACTGTGGAGTAGATAGGAGTT
The DNA here is from genome assembly GCF_011762505.2 of Arvicanthis niloticus. Taxonomy (NCBI): domain Eukaryota; kingdom Metazoa; phylum Chordata; class Mammalia; order Rodentia; family Muridae; genus Arvicanthis; species Arvicanthis niloticus. The sequence goes on from NC_047672.1 coordinate 24,855,369, forward strand.
CTCTGTTCCTACTGAGAAACTCTGAAGTTGTGGATGTTAGAAACCAATCAGGTCCAAGATGGGATGAATTGTGTGATCCTGATGTGAGTCCTGGCTGGCCCCTCATCCACATCGTTGGGTACAGAGAGGCCTCTGGTCAGCAGTCCAGCATCCTCCAGTCCCCTCCCTTTCCTCCTCTTTTGGCCCTGATCAGTCTACTGTGAAAGGCTCTTCTCCTGATACCTGTCATCCTTCAGCTTACTTAGCTTTTAGCTGTGAAAAACTCTGGAAACTTCCTCACCCATTAATTCTTTTAAATCAAGTCCCCAAACTGGATGTGTCTCGGTGCACCTTGGGCCAGAGAGAAGATACGCTAGACTTGGGCATGGTCTGACCCACTCCAGCCAAGGGCAGTAGACTGAATGGCGCTGGCCTGTGGTAGGGAGCTTCACTTTTCTCATCCTGGTTAGAACCACATTATTCCAAGACCAGCTCTGGCTGGAAGTGAGACAACAGGAAGCTGTCCATTCAGAGAGGAATAAGGAGCAAAGCCTTTGGAGCCTCTGAGCCAGAGGCTGCTAGAGCCCCACCAGCATGGATGTCTGTCACAGAGGTTTCTAGAAGCCAGAGGGTAGCATTTTCCACGGGGCTCTCTCATACTAAATCTCAGCTGAGTGGTCCTGGCTTGCCTGCTGTGTGGGCACCTGAAGGCCAGCACTCTCTCAAGCTGGTCCTCTAGGAGGATCGACCTTGCCCTGCATCTCTCCTTGTCTGCTTGTGTTGAAGTTTCTCACTCTTCCACACATCCTTCCTTCCCTTTCTCTTCCAGATCAGGAATGAGTATTCCTTGCTGCTCATAAAGTTAGTGTTGTACTGATTATTTGTATTATTGCCACTGTAATTATGATCATTATCCCCTTGTTGCTATTTTAGTCAGGGTTTGAAGTATACATTTATTCCAAGTATCTTTGTGTTTTCTTCATAATATTTAAATTTATTTTATTCTAGCTGTGTTTATATGAGTAGACTGGAGGGACATATAAATTAGATGTCCGATTCTGTCAGAGGAAAAAAAAGGAAAAAAAAAAAAAAGGAAAGGCCCAGGAATTAGGAAAAATTGTTTTTATCAACTCTGTCCTGCAAAGAGCTACAAGAAAGACCTGTCACAAAGCAGAGATGTGGATACACTGGGGCCTTCCTCTGCACAGCCCAGCTGTGGCACACAGCCACTGTCAGTGCGGTGTCTTTTGGACCCTGGCAGCTTCTCTCAGATTTTCTATGCTCTCCTCCAGGTGTGAACGAACTACTGACCAGATTTTAACCTGCCTCGCATCTGACATTTAGCATAAAAAGCCCCTCCCTGTCTCACAGCTTTCATAGACCCTTTCCCTTCACTGTTTCCGTTCATGTGCTTGGAGTGTGGCTCACTTTTATCTCCCTCAGTACAGAGACTGTGGTCCCACCTGAAGGCCATTAGGTTCAGTGAGGGTGATGGGCAGCCAGTGCCACCTGTGAGATAGTTCCCTCAGCTACTTCCTCCCCAGGCTTATCCTCCCAGCACCCAATTCTAGCGAGCCAAGTAAGGGAACAGGGAAGACACAAAACAGTCTCACGGAAAGGACCCCTTCTAAATCACTGGCAAGTGAAGGGCACAGTGGGACCTCTGAGGCCACCCTGCTTCCGAGCTGTGGCTGTGCCCTGCACTGTGCTGACGTGTGTGTATGCACAGCCCACTACCACTCAGAAACAACCAGGCCCCCGATGAAGAAAGGATTGAAACAATAGCTTCCCCACACAGAAAACAGCCACTCTGCAAACCTCATTCCACAAGCACCCCTCCCTTGATCTCACATTCAGAGCTGATGCATCAGAAGTAACACAGAATCCCAGCTAATGAGCGTACTTACCTAGGCTCCCCTTGAGATGCTCAGCACTGCATCCCTTTAGCAAGAAGAAAGTCTGCTGTCCTTAGGACTATCCTCTCAGTGGAAGGAGACCATGTGTCTGTGGTGCGTCCTCTGGGCCTTCTTTAATGAAGATAAACTGCTCAGCATGAGGAGGATGAGGTCAGCTCAAGGAAATAGGTCTATGGTACCTCGTGCCCCTCAGGTCAGCAGACTCTGCTGCTGCTTGCTGGGTTCTTACCGGGCCCTGGCACCCATGTCTCTGTCAGTGTGCCCGGGGTGGTGTTTTAGGAAAGCAGATGAGCAGGCCAGTAGGCAAGGCTGGTTAGTGCCAGTTAGCCCTGTGAAGTGGGTATGTTTGATGTGATTCAGAGGAAAAGGGGGTGGGGTGGCCCAGTGTCCCCTGACTGTGTTGAGTTTCTCCCCTTCCTGGTGACAAAGTTGTTTGCAGCTATGAAAGCCAGCCTGGCTTTGTTTTCTTTGTCTAAGGACTGGAACTGACCAACCAGTGTGGAGCAGGCCAGGAAGGGAGGTTAACACCGCAGACTGGACCTCTCTGGACTGGCTCTCAGGTGTTGCAAACACTCATTTTGAACAGTGTGTGGTGGAGGAGTGGGTTGGGTGATCAGGAGTGAGTAGAGTTTACGTTCTTGGAAACCAGAGTGAGGTGCCGAGGAGGCTTAGGGAAGTATTGCTGGTGGTTCACGATGATGATGGTGACTGGATCCCCACCCTATCCCTCCCTCCTTCAGGTTCTCAACATCTGGCTAAGGGAGGGTTAGGATATGGGTGTGGCTCTTGCTGGCCTGCCAAGTAGCTGCTAGGACAGAAAACAGAAAGAAGATTGCTCTGTGCCCTCAGCTAGCAGACAGAATTCCATGAGACAAGCTCTCCTTTCATTGCCCAGCCTGAGACTGCACATGCACACACATGCACACGCGCATGCACACACACACAGAGAGAGAGAGAGAGAGAGAGAGAGAGAGAGAGAGAGAGAGAGAGAGAGAATGAGAGAGAGAATACTCCAGCCCAGGGCCTCACAGGCTTTGTTCCTCATTCATGTTTTTCCCTCTTCTTTGCTTTACAAATTTTCAGTGGTGAAGCCTAAAGATTAAGGAAGCCTGAGATGTCCTTACCAAATTGGAAAGTAAAACTGTCCCTTTCTGTAGCCAAAGAACCTTCTCAAAGAAGATGGACAGATGCATTCCCTGTTCCTTTCTGGGCAATAATGGCTTCAGTGACCTTCCATTTACCTTTCCTTTCTACCTGCTTTTTTTTTTTTTTTTTTTTTTTTTTTTTTTTAGTTGCATTTATTTTAAAACCACTCATCTTTAAAGAGGAGTGGAGTAGTGGCCCTAAATGCTGCTACTCCAGGGACCTGATATCCTCTAGTGCTCATTTGTGATTGTCTAATGCTACTGTAGGAAGTGAGAAAACAAGCAAGCAACCTTCCCTGATGACCCCACACTGTATCCCAGGCTTAGGGTGTGTGTAGGACTGGCTGCAATGGCAGGCTCGGCCCACTTGCCTAGTCTCCACAAATAGACTCAGACAAGTCCGTCAAGCCACTAGAGAACCAAAGATGGCAAGATAAGGCTTACTTAATTGCAAAATGAACCTCAAGAACTTTGGCACTAGGGCTCGCTGTAGTAACTGCCTGAGGAAAGGTTTCCCGAGGCTTTGGGGTGACTCCTGAGAAGTAGCTCTAACCAGTCCCTTCCCTTCTGACTCAGAGCTGCCAGAAAAGAGATCCTGGAAGTTCTCGGTCACAAAACCCCCATGCTTCCGGGCTTCTAAGCCGGGACCCCTCCCCATTCCCCAATCCTTTCAGGGTCCCTCATCTCAGACCCATGCAGGAGAACATTATACTGATTGTCTCTTGCTGCACAATAGCAGTGTCCCTTGTATAAGGACTCACTGACATTTGTTGAGTATTCACAGTATGCCAAGCCCTTTCTCAGTGTTCTCTCGGAGACCCATCCCTGGGAAGAAGTCAACACCCCCTATGTGACAGATGGAAAGGCTGGCCCTCTGAGAAAGTGGCATGTGTGAAAGAGAAATAGGATTCGTCTCAGAGCCTCCAAGTTCCTAATCCTGGTTCTGTTAATCAGGACTTTACTGATGTGAAGTTTTGTTTCCCTGTTTAACTAACTGCAGTGCGCAGCCTCCTGTGTCTAATGAGCTATTAATGATGCTCCCATTCCCTGTGTGCCAAGCACTGTGCTAAGAATCGCTGCTGAGCCCAGGCCACCAGCCATGCAGTTCCTGTACAGATGAGGCACCTGGCACCTGCCCAGGCCACCTAGCTAGTAAGAAGGGAAGTCAGGGCTTGACATTCTGTCTGCTTGGCTCTGGAGCTGAGCTCACAGACACCAGCCTCAAATGCCTCCCTTGTATAACAAGGACAGTCCTTTGCAGAATGTCACGCCCTGTCTGCCCTGTGTGACAATGGACACCAGCAGGTAGGTATGTGCAAAGAGGGTTCTTGGATTGGATGCAGGTGGAAGAGGCAGAGTTTGACTTGAAGTCTCTGGGGAGTTTCTCTGGATTCCTAGAATTCCTCTCAGTTTCTTTCCAGCAACTAGCTTTAGTCACCCACACTGCTGCAGCTCTTACGAGAGTGAAGGGAAAGTGTTCTTTCTTTTAAATAAATACTTAAAGATTTTTTTCTTGCTTAGTTAATCCTAGAAAGGCAATACTAAAAGTATATATTTTTTTTTCCAAAATGCTATTTTTTACTGTACTTGATAAATATCATGACAGCTCTGATCTCTGTAATAGGCCCGCCCTTCAGCTCTGCACAGAACCAGAAGCCAGGTTCAAGCCAAATCTGTAAATACCATGTGGGTCTGTGTCCAGAAATTTTTTTTCTATGAAGAAACAAACAAAAACAAAATATAAAAAAAACAAAAACAAAAAAGGGGGAGGGAGATGAAGGCAAGATGACTTTTGGGAAGAGGGACAAAATTGAGTTTTCTTTCGAGAACCGCCCTTCTCAAAGAGAAGGACAGCAGCAAAACTGAGTAGAGCAGGCGCGGACGTGAGCGGCGCCTCGGGCTGAGCTCAGCGCTGTGCAGGAGGGTTCTGTTCACTTGAGAGATGACAAAATCTAGAAATGCTCTAGGGCTAGGCTTTAACGTCTTCTGACTCTGTTTTGGGTGGGTTTCTTGTTTCTCTTTTCTTTTAAAAATATCTTTACTGACTGGCTCCAGGCTTGTTTGCCTAAATTCTTAGGTCGTTTACACAAGTTCTAAATTCTTGTAGAACTTTAAATCCATTGGAAGCAAACCCAGCTAGTATAGATCTGAGACCCTGGTTGGTGTCAGCAGGGGCTCTGGAACTGGGGCAGAGCACCTGACAATGTCTTCAGAAGGTTTAGCTATATTATCTTACACAAACTGTGACCCTAATGGCAATAATTACCTCAAATGTGGGCATTCGTCCTGGTTTAGCCTTTTTTGAAATCATGTAGCCAGCTTGATCTTGTGATTTAAAAAGACAATGAATTGTTCTCTGTGGGCTGAAAGTACGAATTAATGCGTACCCTGGTCACTGTTGCCTAAATGAATTCTGAGAATAGAATTCTCATTACACCAGAAGTGGAACCGAGAAGAGATGATTGTGCATGTCATAATCAATGTGCTGTTCAAGTGCATGGAGCATGTCTCACCGCCATGACGTGCCCTTTAATTTCTCCATATCAAGTAAACTACACAATTAATTGACTGTAGATACTCAAACATACTTCTGGCTACATTTTATAGTTAAAGTATTTTATAGTTTACATTCAACCTGGTACTTTTTAAAAAGAAACTTGTTTATAACTGACATCTTCAACCACAGCAATTGACTGACTCTTGTGTTAGAGGCTGTGTCTCCCCAAGGCAGACATGTTCCACTCATGCTATTCCACAGCCTGATGCGTGCGTTTCCCCTATTGTTGTTTCCCGGTGAACCTGAGAGAATGTGAAAGGAAGTCTAGAGGGAATGGGAAGGGGTGAGTCCTGAACCTGGGCCATATGCAGAGTCCTGTGCCATATGTACCAGTGCTTGGGAGGTGGTGAGACTGATTCCCTGCTGTCAACTCTGTCTCCATGTGAATGCTCCCTTTGTGACTAGACCACTCACCTGGGTAGATGATGCTGGCACTCAGCAGCTCTGCATGGCTGCTGTTTCTGGGTCTGCAGTGAACCTTGGTCAGCATTTTGCAAAGGAGAGCCATACCCCTGCGTCCACGTTCACTGACAGGATTTTCCACACGTTGCTGTTTTCGTCAATTTTTTTTCTTTAAAACAAAACCCATATAAAATAACATGTACTTAAAATTACCCATTGCCTGGCTAAGATGTGAAACCCAGCTCAGAAGATGGCTTCAGAGCTGAAGGAGCTGGGATGGGCAATGCAGGATGGTCCTTGGAGACTGGGTCCACAGGGAATTTACAGTGATAGAAACAGGCTTCAGAGACAAGAGCAGGCTCCATCGTTAGGCAAGAGAAACAGGAAATGTCAATTTCCCTGACAGTTTCATAAGGTTTGGGTTGGGTTTTTATTGCGGTATTTTGTTTTATTATGTCTTTAAGACAGGTTCCCACCATGTAGCCCTGGCTGGTCTAGAACTCACAATGTGAACTGGGTCTTGTTTGGTTTTGGTTTTCTCTTATGCCACACTGACCTGTGGCGACCTGTGGCGACCTGTGACGGCTCCTCACCGCCATGTGTGCTTTGCGCTCACAGCATGCTCTTGTGATCTGTTAGAATGTCCTTGTTCTCCTCACAGGTCTTAGTCGCATCCTAGGTGCACACTCACGCGTGTGCGTGTGCCTGTGTCATTTACTTTGCACTAATAAACCAAATGAATTTTGTCTCATTGTCTTTGAAGCTAACAGATGTTTTTAAAGTGAGAGGTATAAAAATGGGCTTGCCATTGTTATTTGAAAAGTAAATTCACTGTAGCTTTAAAAAAAAAAAAAAAAAGAAAGAGAAAAAGAAAAAAGGGCTCTGCTGCAGTTCTCTTTAGTTCCCTCCCACCCAATTTCCAAATGGCTCTCCTGGCCCCGTGCCCACCTCTGACTCCATCGCAGCTCCATGCTCAGCCTCTCAGGACTCCCAGAAAGCTCAGCACTGGGAGTCATGCCCCTGCCTCCCTGCCTGCCTGCCGGGCTGCTGGTCCATGGGTTTGCTCTTGCTGTCAGTACTCTGCTCAGGTTATGAGGAAGAACATGGAAGTTGAAAGTGTCTTGGCTGTGCCATCCTCTAGCTTTCTGTGACTGAGTGAGCACGCACACATGTGCGCACGCACACACATACAAACATACACACACATGCCCTTCAGAGCAGAGGTTCTGTTCATACTGCCTCCAAGTCTGTTGGCTTCCTGCCCTCCATATCCCTCTCTCTTGTGTTACTGCCCATTTAACGCTGGCTTTCTTCCATGGGTCACCTAGGGCACAATCATTTATAGCCCCCAAAGCACCCTTCACCCCTTTGTGTGTGTGTTTTAACCAAATGAAGTTGACAAGACAGGCGTATGTGGGCTGCAGGATTCCTAGTATAGTAGAAGCGTTGTATAGATAGAGATGTTGATATATATGTTTGTGTATATATATATCAAGCCAAATTTCTGATAGAAAAGTATAGCTTTATGGATGAGAAGGAAAAGGAGCCCGTTAGAGGTTGGAGCCAGCCTCAATGTGTCCAGTGAGCGAGACACGTCGTGCTTCACATGCAGCTAAGGCCCCTGGACCCAGCCCTCACCTCGCCTCAGCAAAGCTGGGAGGCCGAAGGGACTCTGCTGCTCTCGCTGGGTCCCCAGCAACAGAGGCATAGGAGAGTGAGGAGACATAGATCAGAAGGACTGGAATTCTTCATCCCATTTTGCTCTGACCACATGTTTTGAGCTGCAGCCTGATATTATATCACATTCCCAAAAAGTGTTGCCGTGAAGATGGCAAGAGAGATCTGTCGCAATGCTTAGCTCTTGGCTGCCTGTGACTTCAGAATGCTCAGGACAGAAAGACACACTCCCCAAAACAATAATGTGGAGAAGGAGACCTGGCAGTACCCATCCCCCAGGCCAAGGAATGAGTTCCCGCCCCCAGGTCATCTCACCTAGATCTTTCTCTACCAGGTCATCTCAGCTCAGTCTTGATAACCTCTCAAAAGCCCTGGCCCATTGTGTTCCTTCACTGTATGGTTTCTGTAATAAAGTGTTAATCCATGTTAATCTGTGTGGGAATTATCGCGTGCAACAGTATTTTCTCGTGTACCTCTTTTTCCTCTGTGACGTGTCCCTCTTTTTTTTTTATTTATAAATGTCTAATTTTTTTTTTTTTAAGGACAAACCAGTGTGTCGTAGCCCTCTATGTAACCTGTTCCTTAGTCTCATTATAGGTGTGTTATAAGGATGGATATTTTACTTGGCTTTAGAATGTTTTTCAAGAGAATTAATTCTTAACTGATGAGGTCGTTGCTACTAAAAAGTGCTTGTTTTCATCCTGACGTCGTGCGCTTCTAAATTAATCATCATTTTCGTTGTAGAAAAATGGAGTGAATTTATATTAGTCTTGGAAACTAATAATAGCATTGTAAATTTATGAGATGATTTTAACAGAAAAAATTATAGAAGAATATAGTTATTTTAATTGTACTATTACTAACTGTAGGGTGAGGCGGGGTCCTGTTGTGATGAACTGTTAGAGCTTGTTACTCAGTTTCTTTTTGATCATTTTTTCGGTCTCTGAGGTGAAGCGAGTTATTAATTGAATCTGTAAACTCACATATGCATATTGTATATGTGTAGCGATGTGATCACACTGTCTTGGAATTAAACTGTTTGGAATCACTGAACTTTGCCCAGCAGTTTCTTTATCTGGAGCCTCGCCAGAGGGCGCCATTCCAAGTATCTGCTCCTTGTCTCTGAAAGCAGTCACACTGAAAACAGAGCTGTCCGCAGGCTGAAGTCACTGCCAATCCTGTGCTAAGCCCCCTGGATCCCCATAGCCTCTCAAGCCACCGTGACCCTATCCGTGCCCACATTCCTTCCCTGAGACCCGAGGCACGGCTGTCCTGTGAGCTTGCACCATTCCTCCCAGGTCTACATTCTGCTCCTTCACCCTGAACAGACCCGTTGCCAGGGCTGCTGTCCCCACTGGAGCCTCACCCCGGCCTGCCTCCACCTACCCGTCTTCCCCCAGCATACCCCACCTCAGAAAGCCCAGCAGACGCCGCACCCTCCAGTCGTCCCAGCTCCTGCTTAAGTGATTACTGTTGTTTTGGTTTTGGCCAACATCTACAGAACTTGCCATTCCCCTTTCTCAGCCCATCAAACCCCACGGCATCCGGGCTTGAGAACTTGCCTCTTGCATGTAGTTCATATGCGAGCAGCCATTCATGATTTGTCCCTTTAGGCCTGGTTTATTTTAGAATATGTTTTTAGGTTCGTTCATGTTCTAGAGTGGACCAGAGTTTCCTTTTGCAGACCGAATAGTATTCCATTACAGGAACATAGCACACTCTGCATGAACATCCGCCCTGCTTTCCCCTGTGCCTTTTCTAACACCACTGTGAACTTTGATGAGCAAAATTCTCTTCAAACCCCTGCTTTTGATTCTTCTGATGTGTCTTATGGAGGTAGACTTGCTGGATCATATGACAACTTAATGTTAACTTAAAGAACCATCGTAGTGTCCCCATGGTGACTCAGTGTGCAGCTGCCATGTTCTTGGCACGCTCATCCTGGTTCCTATCTTCAGCATCCTCAGGATCTTCTGCCTCCAGCTCGTACATGCTCCCTACTTATCCTAACCACTGGGCCTTAACTTCCCTCCTCCGTCTTCTCGCCTCTGACCTCTACAGCTGCACCCCTTGCTTCCAATGATACACCTTCTGTGGATCCACTTAGTTAGCCACCTGATAGACAAGTACAGCTGTACAGAGGAGAAGAAAAAGGAGCCCATATCGGTTGAAACCAGCCTGGCTGTGTCCAGTGAGTAAGACACATCGTGCTTCTTCATGCTCACCTGAGACCCCAGGACCCAGCTCCTGAGATCTGTTGGAGCAGACCCCCAACCCTGGATCCTCCATACAGACCCCTGACCCAGCAAACAATTGACCTGGCAGACCCTTAATCCTATAGACCACTGAACCATCAGACCCCCAATCCTTTAGACCATTAAATGAACAGACCCCTGACCCTCTAGATAACTGACCCAGCATACCACTGAGCTAACAGGCCCCTAACTAGGAAGACTGTTAATACTGCATTCCCAACCTCTTCAGCTATGCAGACAAGTGACCTGTGACTTTAACTTGGTCCCCTGTACTCCAGACTCCTGGGACTGATAAGAAACATGCCCTCTTTTTGCTGCCTTACTTCCTTGGATTCCTGCTCTCCAGGGTAATCAGAGAAACCCACCTACAGCTACCTCAGCCCCAGCTCCTCTCCAACCCTGGGAGCGAGCCTCACCACTTCATCTCCTTTGATGTCCTGGCCACCTAGCTTGAAGCTGCAGCGCCTGTGCTACCCAGCAGCAAACCAGCTTCCCCCATAGAAGCCGGTCAGTAGAACCAAACTCTCCCCTCACCCCTGCACTGGGACCATCTCCCACCATTCATTTATTGATTGATTGATTTGGGGGTACTTGGACTTAAACACAAGCCTTAAGCATGCTAATCTACTGCTAAATATATCCCCAACTCTTATTTCTTTGAATGTTGAGACAGGGTCTTGCTAATTTACTCAATCTGGCTTCAAACTCTCTATGGAGCCCAACTTAGCCTTGAACTTGGCATTTCCTTAAATACTTGCCCCACTTAAACTCATAAAGCGATGCCCTATAGTTCTCTCCTATGGGGCGTTGCATCTGATGGCACTTCTAAAACAATGCTGGACTCCAAGTCACCATGTAGGACACTTGACACCCCTATGTGTCTTTTCTATTTCTCCAGTGGGGTATTGGGTCTTGTGGCAGCAGCTCTCTCAGAATCTCTACCCATGGGCCAGGACTGCTATGAAGGAAATGCTTACTTCTTAGAGGTGGAAGGCCAGAGGCAGAGGACTATGTAGGTGTCTGAAGCTAGCCCCTCTGAGTGGGGGGAAGACAGCCACATGTTTTAAGCTGCCATGAGCCACTGAGGCATGGACAACAGGCTGTGTGGTTGGTCCGAATCAGGTTCAACTCCAGGACCAGTTCTTTATCCCTATGACATCTGGAAAGTCCCCAGGCCCCTGGTGCCTCCATATATTACCTGGGAATAAAGTTAATATGTGCAGATTGGCCAGACAGCTCCCCAAACCCTTCTCATTGTGTTGAGCCATTTTGAAAGTATTGGTTTGTTATTGCTATTGAGCCTATTTCAATTTAGAAATAGTTCCTGAAAGGGAGTTCCTTCTGTAATTAAAAAAAAAAAACAAAACAAAAACTAAAAGAAGGGCCACTGGGATGGTTCAGTAATTAAAGGGCACCTGCTGCCAAGCCTGAGGACCTGGGTTTGATCCCAGACCCCACATGGTATAAGGGAGAACAGATTTCACTGACCTCTGACCTCCATAAGCCCAACAGGACACATGTGCTCTACACACATGCACTAAAATGCAATAATGATTTTGAAACATATAAAATAAGATGTGTGGCATTGGCTTGGCAGGTGAACAGAAAAATAAACTGATTTCAAGGCTGGACAGGTGAGGCTCAAATAAGCCCACCAAGATGTAACACTAAAACTCAGCCAAATGACCTGAAGTTCTCAGAGTGACCAGAAAATGCTGGGGGGGGTGGGGTGGGTGAGGGGGGCAGCCGGCACTATTGCCTTGCAGCAAGGTTTGGGGGATTTGTTTTGTCGTTTTTATTTTTATTTATTCTTCTCAGCAAGGCTTTTATGAGACGTAAAATTAAGCAGGAATCAGCTGGACATGGAGTTGAATGCCTTTAATCTCAGCACTGCAGAAGCAGGCAATCTCTCAAACATAATCTCAAACACAAGGCCAGCCTGGGCTACATAGTTAGATCTGAGAGGAGGAGCAGGGGACACAAGTCTATTTGAAAATAAGCAAAGGAAAATGAAACTCAAAATGTGAGAGAATGTAGAAGAAAGACAGCTCTACCAGGAAAAGAAGGCAGACGCAACTCAAAATTCCAGCATTCAGGAAGGTAAGGCAGGATCACCAAGAGTTCAAGGCCAGCCTGGGCTACGTAAGACCATGGAGAGATGGTGCAGGGAGGAGAAAGAGGGAAAGAAGAGAGATTTTAAAACTGGTTTCAGCAGAAAAATTCAACTGAACAAATGAACTGGGCTCTCCGGACATGTCAGGACTGCAGCCCAGCAGCCTGTGTGCATCACCGCCAGCTCTTGAAGATTGTACCAATAGGTTAGCAGCAAAGCAAACAGAGCCAATGAGGAAGACAAAAGAAAGAAATTAGGCAGCCCTGAAAACCTGGAAAGGGACCTTAATGACAAGGTGCAGATGATCAAAAGCATATTGCATCTCTGAGGGGGTAACATTGCCATGAGAACGTCACCCCTGGCACTACAGTTTAGGAATGTTTCCTGTTGTTGGTTTGTGCTCCCGGAACCCTCAGACAGGTTAATAGCAGATAACTATAGCCAAGCAGCCTACGTACTGACAGTAACAGAACAGAAAGACTCTCCAGAGGATAGAGGACCCATCAGCACAGCATGCCAAGGAGCGAAGACGACCCTCCCCAACCCAAGGGAAGAAAATCAGAGGCCACCAAGGAAATTCTTGGCCTAGCCTCCCCAGCATCTGGATTTCACACCTCAGGGAGATGGATTTCAGAACTTCTGAAGGCCAGTGGATTGTCAATGGGCATCCTTTTTGTAATTATTCTGCCTCTATCCTGTTTTACACTAAACAGGGGCATGGTAGCACATGGCCCTCTCTGAGTTCAAAGCTAGCCTGTTCTGCTAAGCGAGTTCCAGGACAGCAAGGGTTGTACAGAGAACCCCTGTTTGGAGGGGGAAACAACAACAAGAAGACAGGATGGATGGTATGTGGTCAGATGGGGTTTAAGTCCAAAAGAGAGTTTAGGTTTCCCCTCCAGTGGGGCTATGGCAAGGGTAAAGAGAGCTGGAGAGCTGGCTAGGTGGTTAAGAGCACTAGCTACTCTCCCAGAGGACCTGGGTTTGATTCTGTGCACCTACATAGTGGCTCACAAGTGTCTATAACTTCAGTCCCAGGCAATCTGATTCCCTTATCTGGCCTCTGCAGGCACCTCTGCATGACACTCACACAGACATGCAGACATACACACACACACAAGATAACTCCACCCAAGAGTAAGAACACATGGAAGCCACGCACACCAATGACAAGACATTAGTAACCCCATCTGCCTCTGCTGGAATGGCACGTGAAGACCAAGCTTACACTCTGCTAGATAAACACTGGGAGGGTAAAAACCAGTCATGAATGATAATGGCCCTCGGTTCAACATAATGAAAAAAAAAAAAACAAAACACTTAGAAGAGTCCCCAGAAACTCTTTCCCCCCCGCCCCCCTACAATATTTTCACAGGATTCAAAGGCCTTTGATGAGGACAAGCTAGAAGATGAGGCCACATAGAGGCAGGATCACAGAAGGCTGCCAGCCTTATGAACTAGAGGTGTTGAGGAGGGAGGAGTGGTCTCTGGAGGCTAAAAGCATTTGCAGGAGACCTGAGCTCTCCTTTAAAGAGGACACTCTCCATAAGACCTACTCGGTGTGTGGTTCTTAGGAAAGCCAAGTGAGGGACACGAGGGAGAACAAGACATACAGACCAGAGAGAAAGTCACCTGTGGACAAAAAGAGGTCTTCTCCTGAGGCGGCCCCTCCTCACTGACAGGCACAGACCACCCTCCACCTCAAAGCCAGCCAGCCAGGGCACACTGCAGCCTCACAAGTAGTTCCCCAAGCCCCCGTGTCCCAAGCTTAGGAGCACCCCTAACCCTGAAGAATGTCTACTCACCATTTAAACCGAGCTATCATCTGCCTTGCAGACCATGAGGAAGATAAGAAAATGCCCCTGTCCCTCTCAAAGTCTTCCTTTAGCACCTTCCATCACCCCAAAGCCCACCTGCCTGCACAGAGGCCTTGCCTGCTCTGCTAATTCTGAGGCCCAGGCTGGGTTTGGGTTGGGAATTGCCTAAGGAGACTGAGCCTCCCAATTTTAAGTTCACTCAACTCCGAGAGTCTCTCCCAAAAGGAAAACCATCAGACACGAGTGCAAGAAGTGGGGCTGGGGAAGAGGCTGAGGGTGAGCCCCACAGCTTGGGCCTGGGGAAGAGCACTGCTCTGAAGCAAAGCATCTGGTTTGGTGCTGCCCAGAATGGCTGCCTGGCCACAGGGAGCACAGCACAGGAAACCAGCTCAGACCACTTGCATATGGGGGTCCTGGTCTGCCTGGTGTGTAGCCTGTGAATGGAACACACTCTCCTTTCTGTCCCAGAGCCACTTAAGGAAGCTAGACATGTTTCATTTTACCTGGTATTTCTTCCCTGCTAGGAACAGATAAGGGTGGGAATTTTTTTCTTCAATATTGGTGACTCAGGAGCCAGTGGTCCCAAGATAAACCTAAGGTTAGGAAAGCGTTTTAGTCTAGTGGCCTTAAAGCCTCAGGCAGTGGACTTTGAAGTCTTTTAGATTATATTTATTTCTGAATTATGGATAGAAGTGCATGCACGTCTGTGTATCCCATGGTGGTGCCTGCAAAGGCATGAGATCATGTCTTAGTCACTGTTCTATTGCTATGGGGAGACACCATGACCAGGGCAACTCTTGTGAAGGGAAGCATTTACTTGGGGCTGGCTCAGTTTCAGAGGTTTAGTCTATTATCCTCATGGTGGGAGCATGGTGGCACACAGGCAGATGTGGTACATCTGGATCCGCAGCCAGCAGGAAGAGAGAGCCACTAGGCCTGACTTGGCCCCTTGAAACCTCAAAGCCCATTTCCAGTAATGCACTTCTTCCAACAAGGACACACCTCGTAATCCCTGTCTTGTAGAGCCACTCTCTAATGACCAATCATTCAAATATATGACTGGGGGGGGGGGGCATTCCTATTCAAACCACCACAGAGCCCCTGGGATTAGAGTTGTTACTGACCGTCGCGAGCCATCTTGCTGGTGCTGGGTCCTGAACCCAGGTCCTCTTGCAAGAGCAATAAGTGCTTTTAGTGGTGGGCATTTAAAAAGTAAAAAGTGCCTGGGAGTGGCCCTTCACCACTCTAACAAGTGGAGGGGCACCCCCAGAATTCCCTAGCCATTTAGTCCTGTCACTGACTTCCCGTGAACCAAGCTTACCCATATTTGAAGAAATACCTAGAAGGCATGCAGAAAACTTAACAGAAATGAGTAGTTTTGTCTGAAACTTGCACTCAGAAGGACTAAACAGAGCCCTGTGAGATGCAGTTTGCCTTGCAGCCAAATGCTAAGACCTGCCTCCAAGCATCCATCCATACCACACACAGCTGCAGACACCAGCAAGAAGTCAGATCAGGTTCTGCTGCAGGCTGCATGGGACCCTCAAATGTATTGGAGTTGGGAGCTCCTCATATCCTCTCCAGTCCCTTCCCAAGCAAAGCTGGGTGCCTAAGACCAGAAGACCCCCAAGGGCTATTATCCAGCCCAACATAAGCATTGCCAGATTGCCAGATCTTTCCATTTGCACACATCACCCCACCCTTCCCCCAAGCAAAGTAGGTCATTCTTCTACAATGCTCCAGAACATCCTAGGGCCTTCTAGTTGTTCTTCTCCTTCTATGTTCCCGGGAGCATAATGATGGAGAATCCCATGTCTGTTACATGGTAGATGTCTTAGTCAGGACTATCCTTGCTACAGATGAAACACCATGACCAAAAGCAAGTTTGGGAGGAAAGGGGGTTTTTTGGCTTACACTTCCACATCGCTGTTCGCCATCGAGGGAAGTCAGGAAAGGAACTCAAACAGGACAAGAACATGGAGGCAGGAGCTGATGCAGAGGCCATGGAGGAGTGTTGCTTACTGGCTTGCTCCTCATGACCTATTCAGGCTGCTTTCTTATAGAACCCAGGACCACCAGCCTAGGGGTGGCATCATCCACAGTGGGGTGGGTCCTCCCCCCACAATCAGTAATTAAGAAGATGTCCTATAGCTTGCCTGCCCATAGCCCATGGAGGTATTTGAGGCTCCCTCCTCTTAGATGGCTCTAACTTGTGTCAAGTTGGCATAGAACTAGCCAGTACAACTGATGCCTTGTCAGCTTGAAACACAGATATATCCCTTTTCAATTAGAACGTTTCCTGTCTCGTTTGTTTGCTTGATTTGATTTTTGTTTTCTTGTTTGTTTGTTCACTTGGTTGGTTGGTTTTTCAAGACAGGGTTTTTCTGTGTAGCTCTGGCCATCCTGGACCATGCTATGTAGACCAGGCTGGCTTCAAACTTAAGAGATCTGCATGCCTCTGCACCCCAAGTGCTGACATAAAGGGGTGAGCCACCAGCACCCAAACAAAATGACATGTTAATAAAACTATTGCGATATAAAACATAAGTAACTTTAGAAGTCCCACCGTCTTTTTAGAAATTCAACCACTTTACGAGCTCAGCTTCTCTGTAAAATATCTAGTCTCTTTTAAAATCCAAAGTAAAACTCTAAAATCTCTTCAAAAGTTCAAAGTCTCTCAACTGTGGGCTCCAGTAAAAATAAAAAGTAAATACTTCTTATTTCAAGAGGGAATAACCAGGGCATGGTCACAACC
Source organism: Arvicanthis niloticus (assembly GCF_011762505.2). Lineage (NCBI taxonomy): Eukaryota > Metazoa > Chordata > Mammalia > Rodentia > Muridae > Arvicanthis > Arvicanthis niloticus. The sequence goes on from NC_047672.1 coordinate 24,871,982, forward strand.
TAAACAAAACCAAACTCGTAACAGTGTGAATAACTCTACACGATGTCTGGGACTCACTCACAGTATTCTGGGGTCCAGAGGGTTTGCCATACTCACTTGTCTCAGAGTCTCAGGCCACCTTCACTCCATAGCTGCTGCTGTCCTTGGCAACTGTCCCATGGCACTGAAGTCTCCAAAATGCTGGGGTCTCCAGCTGCAATTGGGCTATACTTTAACCCCTGACCCCCTTAACCCCTGGTCTCTCATGGTGCCAAACCTCAACCCTGTGTAGTAGCTTCAGTCCTGGGATTCCACTGCTGCACCTTCTTCGGTGGTCTCTCCTGGCCTCTTGTAGGGCCACGTCTCAGCTGCTCACCACAACCTCTTCAAACCCAGTACCACCTGGGAGACTCTTATTGGAGACCAAGTTCAGCTGCCAGCCCGAGATACAACCTTGGCTACCTTTGGAACACATCTTGTGTGTGCTGACCCTGAGGAAACACTTCCCAGAAGATTTCACCTTTTTTGGTTTTCGAGACAGGGTTTCTCTGTGTAGTCCTGGCTGTCCTGGAGCTCACTCTGTAGACCAGGCTGGCCTCGAACTCAGAAATCCGCCTGCCTCTGCCTCCCAAGTGCTGGGATTAAAGGCGTGGTCTCTTCTTAATCACAGCTAATTTCTCGGCTCCAGCTGACCATCATCAATTTGCAGTAAAGCAAAGGTTTCACTTCAGTGGTGCTGGTCTCTTCCTAATCACCCCCAACTGACTCTTCAGCTGACTAAAACTAAAGATTCTCAACTCGAAATGGTCAAAGGTCCCGACAGAGTACTTAAGGGACTCCCGAACTTCCCCCCTGAGAAATCCACGCCTCCGTTGTCTGCAGCACCCTCAACATTCTTGTCTTCCAAGGTCCTACAGAACAGCCCACCAAGCCTTGAACCTGTGGCGGCTTTCCCAGCCCTAAGTTTCGGAGTCATCCCACAATCTTCCCTAAGTACACATAGTCAGGTCTGTCACAGATACCCCAAAATCCTGGTAGCAATTTGTCTTAGTTAGGGTTTCTATTGCTGTGATGAAACACCATGACCTAAAGCAACCTTTCCTAAAGCAAGAGAAAAGGGTTTTTTAGACTTAACCTTCCTCACTTGGCTGACCATCACTGAAGGAAGTCAGGGCAGGAACTCAAGCAGCACAGGAGCCTGGAGGCAGGAGCTGAGGAGCGTTACTTACTGGCTTGCTCTCCGTAGTTTGCTCAGCCTGCTTTCTTATAGAACCCACAACCACCTGCCCAAGGATGACACCACCAGCAATGGGCCTGGGCCCTCCCCCATTGATCGCTAACTAAGGAAATGTCCTACAGGCTGGCCTACAACCCAATCTTATGAAAGCATTTTCTCAATTGAAGTTCTGTCCAGTTAGATGACACTAGTTTGTGACAATTTGACAGAAAACCAGCCGGCACAATAGGTATGAATAAAGATTTGTCATGTTGAGTAAGGAAATTCCGAGAATGGAACCCGCCCTTCACACACCTCAACATTAAGTGAGGCCTTACCAGGAAACGTGTTCCATTTTGTTGCCTGTTTTGTTCTGTTTTGTTTTGTTTTTCATCCTAGGTTCTGACACAATGCCATTTGTCATACTGGGACAAGCGCATCTTTCTGGTGGTCCTTCTGCCCCTTTGCTCATCCCCAAGCTGCAACCAGGAACGAATGCCAGCAGACTCAGAGATGCAGTCGTGTCTTTATTCCATTAGTGACCAATAGGACAGCACCACAGCACAGCAGGGGCCCTGCCTGAGGACCCTGGGAAGGCAGAGAGGACAGACAGAGCAGCCTCCAGCCCTGGGCTGTTCTCTGCAAGGTGTAGAGGAAGCTATGCCTGCCTGTCTTGCCCAGCAGTCTCAGAGAAGCCTGGGGAGGGCAGGAGACTGGGCCAAAAGTCATACAACCCGTGTCAGCCCCATCTGCCCAGAAGCACCAGGGCTGCAGTGAGGAAGGTTCCAGGCAGAGCCAAGGAAGGGTGACCTGCTAAGAAGAGCCTGCATGTGTGTGTTGTGTGTGTACATGCGTGTACACATGTGTGCTTGTGGGGGGGACAAGATGTCTACACTACTTAGCATACGAGATAATAACTGCTAGGCCACAGGACCTGCCTGGGGACAAGAGAGACCAGGAACCAAGGCCTTTTGGAGCTCTGGAAACTGAGAAGGTGACAGTGGCAGAGGCCACCCTCCCCACTACTTCCATTCAGAGGGTGGCAGCTTCTGTTGGAAGCAGGCTGCAGAACAGACACTGCCCTTGGGCCTGGGCATAGGAGCCACCTCCAGCCTGAGCCACATCACGTGTAGGCCATCTTGCTGCACACCCAGGGACGGGTTGTCAGACACTCCGTTGACACCAGCCTGGTGGGCTCCACAAAGACGCACTCCCCCATACCTGAGATGGTGAATCTGTGGTAGAAGAGAAAAGAGCAAGTGCTCCTAGCAGCCCATCACAGGTGCTCCCAGCAGCCCATCATAGGTGCTCCCAGCAGCCCATCATAGGTGCTCCCAGCAGCCCATCACGGGTGCTCCCATGCAGCCCATCACGGGTGCTCCCATGCAGCCCATCACAGATGCTCCCATGTAGCCCATCATAGGTGCTCCCATGCAGCCCATCACAGGTGCTCCCATGCAGCCCATCACAGGTGCTCCCAGCAGCCCATCATAGGTGCTCCCAGCAGCCCATCACGGGTGCTCCCATGCAGCCCATCACGGGTGCTCCCATGCAGCCCATCACAGATGCTCCCATGTAGCCCATCATAGGTGCTCCCATGCAGCCCATCACAGGTGCTCCCATGCAGCCCATCACAGGTGCTCCCAGCAGCCCATCATAGGTGCTCCCAGCAGCCCATCACAGGTGCTCCCATGCAGCCCATCATAGGTGCTCCCATGCAGCCCATCACAGATGCTCCCATGCAGCCCATTATAGGTGCTCTCATGCAACTCAAGTGATCCAAGGGCCCTTTAGCCTGTCCCTCCCTCAAGCCTTCCAAGACAGACACTGGTGCATCTTTCTGGCTTGGTCCTCTGCTGACCCCACTCTGTGCTCCGGCCACTGGAACTGCTTCACATACCCACCCACTGATACTCCCTGCCTTCTGTGCCCTGTTTCTATCCTTCCAGGATCAGCTCTAAGGTGCCTGGTTCAGAGCTGCCCTCTGCCCACCTTACCTCTCCCAGAACCCTGTTTGCACCAAGAAGCACCTTTCATTATCCCTCGAGGCTGTGTGTGTCCCTACCAGTCCCCAACGCAGCCAGCTTCTAAACAGGGGGACTCCGTACCCTACTCGTGTAGGCCCCCTGACAGCACAGTGTCAGGAAACGCAGGCTGAACTAAGTCATCCTCACGGGGCCTGACAGAACAACCCTAGTAATGGGGTCACACTGGAAGAAAGGGACTGCACAGCTTAGAGTTCACCAAACCACTCACAGCCCCGGCGGCATCACATAGGAACCACACTGTTGACCCAGTCTGCTCTCTGTTGCCCCAGGTGTAAGGTCCCTGCCCAGTGGTCAGCTCTGGAGAGACCCTAGACTCCAGAACTCTCTGGAACACTAACTGCAGAAAGTTTCCAGAAAGGCAAAGAAAGGTTCTTCCATGTCTAGGCTGAGAGAAAGAAAAAGACAGGGAAGGGCTAAGGAAGGGGCGGCCCCCAGCACTGGGGTGACAGGAAAAGCGACGGGAGGTGGAGCTGGCTGACACTAGCTTCAGTGGACCATATTCATTACCAGCCCTGCGGCAGGGCCTTTCTCACTTCAGCTCCTGCCATGGGGATACCCTAGGCACCCTAGGACGCACTGGTCCCTAGAGTCTGGACTAGAAGCTGAAGTTTCCCAGAAGTGACCTGCCTGTCCCTAAGCCTACCAGCCACCCACACACACACACACCTACACTACCACTCTCCCCGCTGCCCAAGACCGTTGCCACCATCACTTGGGCAATACAGACACAGTACCACAACGCACCCAATACCTCCCTCAGGGTACTGTACCAGAAGATGCTATTATAACTGTGTTCAGAGCTTCTGTCTTCCATAGCACAGTGAATTCGGGGCTTACCACCTACAGAAGCCACACCTCCCATCATCCCTTGCAACCAGGTATGGACACGTGACTAAGTTCTGGCCAATAGGAGTGACATAGATGGGGTAGTCACTGATAGAGGGTTTCTGCACCTTTCACTGTGAAGGTCTGTGTACAGCAAGGCCACTGAACCAGGCTGGACTTAGGGGAAAATCAAGCCCCAGACCCCTACTTGCCCCTAGTATCTATCTCTAGCTAGCACAAAGCCTTGTCTCTCTCTGAGAGCTGCCTCTAGGGCTTATGCCTTCCCCATCTAAGCCCGTCTCTGTCCCAGGAAATGGAGCCTCAGCTCACGTGTCTGGGTCAAACGGGTCTCCATTGACCCAGTGGAAGTCGTCCCCAACTCTGCGCAGGCCGATCCAGGGCTCCCTCCGTGTGAACTTGAACATAAATTCCTGCAAAGGGAAAGAGAAACCCGGGCATGGAGTGCAGCTTTGCCACTGGGGCGTGGCTCTAGCCGAGGCTGGGACTGGGAGGTATGGAGAGGGTGTGTCGCTTTGATGGGAGTATGAGGATCCTAGGCCGTCACGATATAAGCTTGCCACAGATGTCCACAACAGCCTGAAAAGGGTCCCATCCCCCAGATTGCCTGGGCTAAGAAGCTGGGAGTTTAGGGGTGGCCTGCTGGATATGTTAGATTCCTCCCTACCCCCCCTCCCGATTCCCGTGGGTTATCCCACCTGTACTTCTGGAACTTTCTCAAAAAGTGACACAGAAATACTTCACAGACTAACAGAAGTTGATTTCTTAGAAGTATGCAGCACTGTGTCACAGAGTTTAAAATGACCAAGAGACTGGGGGATTCTCTCTCTTTAACCTTTCAGTTGGCAAAACAGCTGGACAACGTATTAACTGAGAGATGGCAGCTTGGTTTCAATGGCAGGAAATGGCGATGCTTTTTATGTTGTACAAGTGTGTTCAAAATCTCGAATTCACCCTCTTCAGACCGAGTTAGCTCAGCCAAGCAGCCTTGGATGGTGGCCTGGAGGTGGGAGGTTCGAGTGTTCAGACCCAAGGGATTCAACTGTATACCCATGGCGGTGAGGTGGCTGAGTGACTGGAGACAGGCACACAGCAGGTCATTCCACTTGGATGTGGATGTCCCATTAGAGTCGGCCATGGGCCTGCGGGTCCCTGCTTCTGACCATGTGCTCACCAGTTCTTTCTGGCTTTGGATCACGGCCAGCGCTGCCTCGTGGGTGTGGCAGTACTGCCTTCCCGTATTCCAGTCTCTGGGCTCCTCGGAGAAGTAGTAGCATTTCCTTCCGTAGAGCAGCCAGTCCTCCGGGCAGGGCGTCTCACACTTGATGCAGCCCTTGGAAGCTTAAGGAGGGGGAAGCGGCTGAGGTCCGTGAGTGTGCTAGCCCACCGCCATGTTCCCAGCATGCCTCAGTCCTCTTCCCACGGCTCCATCTCTCTGAACCTCAGTGCCCTTCAGAGACACTGTTGAGGTCTCTGTTCCTCAGGGAGGTCTCCAGATAAAAGGGACAAGAAGAGGAGCCTTGAGGAAGCTGGCCAATATATCACCATGGGGGACAGTACAGAGGAAAACACAAGGTAAGATCTCTCCTAACCCTAGAAACTCAGACCAGGAATGGACCTGAAAGCCACATGTCAGCTGCCAGGGTAGGCTTGGCAGGACAGCATGCCACTCCCATAACCAGGCTGTCTCACTGGCTACCTCCATAACCCTGCCTCTCACTGAACTTCTGGAAAGTTCCTTTTAAGATTTGAATCCTAAGCCAGGGAGATAGCTCAGTGAGTAAAGACACCCCAAGCCTGACAACCTGAGCCACATCCCTGGAACCCACAAAGTGAGAGAACGAACTCCTGCAAATTGTCCCCTGAATTCTACACCATGACCATCACTAAATATAAGTGTGTGTGTGTGTGTGTGTGTGTGTGTGTGTGTGTGTGTGTGTGTGTTTAATTGGGGATGGAGAGATAGCCTGAGGTTAAGAGCGCTTGCTGTTCTTCCAAACAATCTGGGTTCAATTCCCAGCACTTACATGGCAGCTCAAACTTGTCTACAATTCCAGTTCTAGGGATTCCCCATCCTATCTTCAGGTGTCTGTAGCACACAGATACACATAGACACACAGATACACACTCACACATGAAGACATGCACAGACACACACAGAGAGACAGACACACTACAGACACACGCACACAGACATACACATAAACACACATACCCACAGACATGCACACAGATATATACACAGACACACTGACAGACATACTCGCACACACAGAGACACTCACATACAAACACAGATGTACACACAGACACACTCACATGCACACAGACATACACACAGACATACGTGCACACAGACATACATGCACACAGACACATATGCATACATACAGACACGCTCACATGCACACAGACATACACACAGACATACGTGCACACAGACACATATGCATACATACAGACACACTCACATGCACACAGACATACACACACAGAGACAGAGAGAGACATACACAAAGGCATACTTATACACACGCACACACAGACACACTCACACACACAAAGACATACACACAGAGAAACACAGACACACAGTCTCTTTCCAGAAAGCCATTCTGAATGTCCATCAGTCCTCCAAGACCTCCCTCTCTGTGCTTACTTATACTCTGGATTAATCCAAAACAAGTGGTTGTTTGTGTAGCTTTGTTCTACATGTATCTCTGTCTCTTGGGCTCATTTGAGGTAGGACCTCACTATGTAGACCAGGCTGGCCTCAAAACCACAGAGATCTGCTTGCATCTGCCTTCCAAGTTCATGAGCCACAATGTCTGGCTCATTTGAAGCTTTGAAGGTAAGTTTTAGTTTTGGATTTTGACACAGTCTCACGTAGCCAAAGCCGACTTCAAATTCTCTAAAGCTGACCTTGAACTCCTGATCTGCCCAATATACATCGCCAGTCCTGGGGTAACAGGTGTGTGCCATTATGCAGGCCTTAAAGGTAAATTTTAACCTTGACTGTTTTCCCTATTCATCGTATGGAGTTGTGTCAACTTTGAATTCCATGAGCATGTGTTTGGTTTTTTTCTCCATACAAATCACTAATTAAAATACTGGGTAAGATAGGGCCAAGAATATACTATATTACCCAAGAGCTGCAGTGTCCTGGGGGCGTACCGCCCCATGGACAGACTCACTACTGGACACTCTCTGGGCACACCTACTTACTGACTCAGGTCTACTTGGGAGTACTGGCTGTGGTGTGGCTACCTTCCTGGGTTCTCCTGAGAGACGGCTGAGGTTTATAGAAAAACTAAATTAGTGTCCACACATTCCCTGACCTCCTGACCCAGGACAAGAATGAAGAAAAAGTAATTCCTCTTGTAGCCTTATTCTAGGCAAAGTTGAGCTGGTCCAGTGGCTTCTCGGTCTGTTTGAGAACAAACTCAGGTCCTCTGCTTATCAAACAAGCTGGACAAGAGAGACCCTGGGAGAAACTGATAGTCTCAATGGAATTCCACCATTTTAATGAGGCTGCCTACTCCCGATCCAACTGCTTTCTAAAGCCTGGAGAGATGGCTCAGTGGTTAAAAATTAAAAACACAGGCTGCTCTTGCTGAGAACCTGAATTTGGTTTCCATCCACATCAGCACATAAAATTAAAAAAATGTTCAAATCCTTAAAGGTTGAAGATAGGAGGGTGTGGGGTGTAGTTGAGAGGTGCTTGCTTGGCATGCACAGGGCCTGAGTCCAGTCCCCAGGATTCCATAATCGGGTGTGGTGACACACAGTAGGATAGACCTTATATGGCACAGAATACCTTTAACCTCAGCACTGGGAGGTAAAAGCAGTCAGACTAGGAGTTCAGGGTCAGGCTCAACAACAACACAGGGAATTCAAGGCCAAACACGATCCACATCAGAGCCTTTCCCCAAAACATAAAAACAAAACAAAACCCTGCCATCACTTCTACAAACCCCACAGAGGCCAAGACATAGCTCCAGAAGTCTCTCAAGGTCAGTCAAATCCCCGTTCAGAGCCTCCCAGTGTCCTGCCTGCCTCTAGAGTCCAGTACCAGACAGTCCTCCATGCTTGCAAGCCTTTTCCCTTAAAATGTTTCCTGTGTAGCAAGCAGAGTAGTCCACACCTAAGTATGCTCCTTTGGCATAAGGGTTACTTTGAGCTGAATACAACTGAGAATCGACAAATGCAGGGGAAGCTCCCTCTTCCCCTTCCCTCCCCCTCCCCCTTCCCTCCCCCTCCCCCTTCCCTCCCCCTCCCCCTCTCCCTCCCCTCCCCCTCTTCCCCTTCCCTCCCCCTCCCCCTTCCCTCCCCCTCCCCTTCCCTCCCCCTCCCCCTCTCCCTCCCCTCCCCCTCTCCCTCCCCTCCCCCTCCCCTCTCCCTCTTCCTCCCCTCCCCCTCTCCCTCCCCTCCCCCTCCCCACTCCCCCCTTCCCTAGCCCCACCAACAACACTTAGTCTAGGATCTTATATGTAGCAAGGCTCAATAAGTGTTAGTTGAATAAATGTGACATTTAAAGTCTTATATCTCCAAATTCTCACCTCCAAGAGGCACTGAGGAGCGTAGCCAGCTCCTCGTGCCCACAACATTTATGAACTAATTCCTCGGTATCACTACTTCCTGTGTGAACAGTGAAGCGGGTGTGCATGGTCCATATGGGACTGTATTATTTTAGACTACAACTATATTATTAACCTGCCACTCAATTTCTAATTTACTGTCCCCCACCCACCCCATACACACACCCCAAATTCCTGATATGTGGAGGAATTCACCTAACTAGACGCACAGGGACTAGGTGTGCAGAAACCACACTGCTGACACGCTGTGACACGCATACTCACCCAGGATACTCATCACCACCAGGATGGCAAACAGGAGGACTGCAATGGCTCCCAGCAGAAGGCGTGTGGTGGTATCTAAGGAGAAGACAAACGGGTCAGTATCGGCTGCCACCCTGTTGCCCGGTTCTAACAGCAAGAGCCTTATGGGGTGGAGAAGTGGAGATCCAAGGATTCTTTGGGAAGTCGGTTGGATGGTGTTTTGCTGGGACAAACAGGTGAAGGAATGTTTCCTTAAAGCGGACACAGATGTGAAAGGCTAAGGCAGCCTTGTGGAGAAACCTTTGGCTGAAGCAGACACAGGACAGAGAATATTCTGCTAAAGCAAACACCTGAAAGGACCCGTGATAAAGGATTCCTTGCTAAGGACACATATACATTGGTCCACTTTACATTGTGTAGTTGAGTTGCATTTGTAGGGACACCATAGAGAGAACCACACCAAAAACCTTCTGGTTGTGTGCTGCACTTCCTTTAAGAACTTGGGCTGGTTAAATGCATGTGCTGAGGCAAGGCACATGGAGGACACATGATGTTTGGAGGGTATAAATAGGACTCCATGGAGTGACAGAGTGTTGCTTCCTGGTGCAGCTAGCTGTGCAATGCTTGTGGGACTTGTGTCTTCACTGATCTTAGCTTCCCTGAGAGAGGCACAGCCTAGAACTTCTCCTGGCTTTCCTCCTGGTCCCTCCTGCTGAGTTGAGCTGAGGTCGAGGCCTGGCTGGCTCTGCTAGGTCATGTCACCACTGTTACTAACCCAACTCTACTGAGCTGGACTGTTGGGGTATCCGTGAAGTGTTTGCGAGTGGATCGAGCTGCTGCTGCTGACTTGTGAACTGAACTGCCCATTTCCAGACAACACAGATGGGAATTGCTCCAAAGAACCTTTCTAAACAGGTCCACTTCCCCTGTATCCTTTCTTTCCCACTGCCTCTGGTGGGTGGTGGGCTACAAGGGAGGAAAAGCATTTGAGAACCATTATTAAAAATAGGATTTGAAAAAAATTAAAGTTAGAGCGTGAAACTGAGCAAGGGCTGGAACCACCCTCAGGGTGACTGTGGTGATGCCTGGATTTTCGAGCCACGTTCCTGGACCATGGCCCCAGGTCTGTCATCCCTCCTGCCCCAGCCTTCATCCATGGCAGTCACGGCTTTCTGACCCCCCTGCTCCCCAGGTCCCCCTCCTCCATGAAGACCTCACTGGCATCCTGCCCACCCTATGCACCTGTCACCCACCTGCACCTCCAGGTTCTCCTCTAACTTCATTTCCACTTAACATTTTGTTTTTTGTTTTTGTTTTGTTTTTGTTTTTTTTTTTTTTTTGAGACAGGGTTTCTCTGTGGAGCCTTGGCTGTCCTGGAACTTACCCTGTGGACCAGGTTGGCCTTAAATTCATATGAATTTTCCTTCCTCTGCCACCCAAGGACTGGGATTAAAGGTGTGTGTCACCGCTGCCTAACCTAATTTTTTTTATCTTAATAAAGGAAGCCTTTTAGAACTAAAACATAGGGTCTTCTTTTTAAGATTTGTATGGTGACACGTAGATTTGCACTATGGTATGTAGATTGGGATTGTAGTGTGTAGGTTTGATTGTGGTGTGTATCTTGTGTAACTTGCCATTTTCACCATTTCAAGCGCTCACTAAACAGCATTAAGCAGCCAGGCTCTCCCCACTGTCTGCTTGCAAAACCTTCACCTCTGTAAGCAAATGCTCTGCACCCACTAAACAGTAACTCCCCTGCCCATGTCCTGGCCACCATCACTCTGCTCTGTCCCTACCCATTTGCCTGTCCTGCTTATTTCATGAGTAGAATCTCACATCTCTTCTCTGGTATCCGGCCCATTTCACTTAACATGTTTTCCAAGACTCGCTCATGCCATGGCATGTAACAGAACCTCACTCCTTTTTCGGTTCATTATCTCATTATATGGTCTGTCCATTTGTGACTGTTAGCTTCAATGGTCAACATGACACAGTCTAAGTCACCTGGGAAGAGCATTTCAGTGAGGGATTGTCTAGATCAGGTTGGGCATGTCTGTGGGGGAATTGCCTTGGCTGTGTTCATCACTGGGAGAACCACCATTGCCCTGTGGGTGGCACTCTTTCCTGGTTTGGGCCCTGCTTCAATCATACAGGTGTAGACAAGTATGTTGAGCAATAACCATGCATGCATCTATTTTTCTCTGCCCTTGACTGTGGACGTGACCAGCTTCGTCAAGCTCTGGCCTTGAATCCCCTGCTATGATGCACTAGAGCCTAGCTGTGAGCTAAAATAGACCCCTTTCCCTAGGAGTTATGGCAGATTCTGTCTGTCTGTCTGTCTGTCTGTCTGTCTGTTTCTCTCTCTCTCTCTCTCTCTCTCTCTCTCTCTCTCTGTGTGTGTGTGTGCCATAACTCCAAACAAATTTTATTAATCCCCATGGTGACTAGTACCCTAGACTAAGTATTATAGATTGGAAATCATTCTTCAGAACTTTGAATGTGTTTGTGTTGTCCAGCAAGCCGCCACAAGCACTTCTTTTGAAAGGCCTAGCTCTCTGTCCTCACCATGAGACATTTTATTTCAACCTCTTAATTTACATCTACCCAAGAATTCCATCTTGCATGTCACACAGTTGTTAGTCATAGATATTTCTAACCACTCTAGTGGGCAACGGATAGATCCCTTCAACCTGGACATTCATATCCTTCAGTGCCAGAAAGAAAAATTAATTGTATTATCCATTAATAATACAATTTCTTCTCTTTCATTCACTGATTTTCTTCTGAAAGTCAAAGTCTTCAAATGTTTGAGATCTCGGGATTGGTCTTCCTTTCTTTTTTTCTGCTCCTTCTCTTCTCCCTCCCCCTCCTCTTCTTGTCTCTTTACCTCTTTGCTTTATTCCTGGGAAGATTTCTTCAACTCCATCCTCTCAACTTCCTACCAGGATTTTCTTTTCTGTAAGATAATTTGAGGCATCTGGGGTCTGCTCCAACTGCCATGGTTGTCCTCTCTTAAAGCAACCTGTTCTTGGTTTTATGATGTAGTGTTTTCTCTGAAGATACTACTGAGAGTTACTTGACAAGAGGAGAGGCAGGGAGAATGTCCACTCCTCCCCACAGAGTCTGAGCTTCTTTCAAACCACTTATTCTGATTCCTGAAGGTGCTTGTATTGTTCACGCTAAGGCAGGGAGGCTAAGGAGTTCACTGGAGCCTCTGAGGCCACGGTGGGAGCACAGCAGGGGTCAACACTAAGCTCCTCTGGGGCCTATGTTGGATTCCTCTAGAGGTTTTCCCTGGGCTGGGTTCCTCTACACTCTACACTGGGCTATATCAGGATCCAACGGTAGTTTCCTCCAGGGGTCTATACTTGCCTCATCCAGAAATCTACACTAGGCCCCACCTATGGGGGCGGACACATAACGACATCACTGAGCATCGATTCTGTTCCACGTTCTTCATCTTAGAATAACCCCCTCAGGTTTTTATGAGATACCAACGTCCACAATGCCTTCCCTATCTGTGGGTCCATATCTGCACAGTCAGCCAACTCCAGATTGAAATAAGAAAAGTGAGCATCAGTCCTGAGCATGTACAGCCTCTCACGTCACGTTGTTCTTCCTTCAATAGTACAGAATGGCAACTAAGGAACATTTACATTACATTTGATATTACAGTTAATCTGGAGACCTTTAAAGCATATAAGATGTGAGCAGATTCTATGCAGATATGCCATTTGGACTCAAGCACTGGAGTATTCTTGGATCTTGGGGTCTGATGAAGGCTCCTGGTACTGGCGCCCTCTAGCGGCTGAGGGAGGAGATATGTCTCCACCATGGTGAGTTCTATGCACCTCGACTATGACAACCAGCCTCCAGCTCCTTTGTATTAGAACTGTCCCAAGTTCCTTTGGGTTCCTGAAGTAGGACTCGGCCATTGCTTGGCACAGTTCAGACTGCAATTTGAAATACTACACTGAATTCAGTATCCTAAGATAGCCTTACAATCATGTGGATTGCAGGAACTCAGTAGAAAAGGAGGGCACGTCCATGTATGCCCACTGTCACCACAACTGAAGAGCCTCCTCTCTCCTAATACTGCAGTAAGGACAGAAGGACACCCATTCACTGTCTGCCTCCTGGAGGCCTAGGGTAGGCAGTTGGAGTCAATGTGGCGCCTGTTTTCCAAGACCTCATAACAAAGTGCTATCACCTGGGTGGCTTCAAAAATAAGGTGTCCTCTCCTAGTTATGAGAACCAGAAGTGCAAATATAGAGGTGTTAGCAGAACCTTGCTGCCATGACGCCTCAGGGAAGCCTTGCTTGAGTCGCCCTAGCCTCCTATGCTTTGCTGAAAGCCTATGTATGGCTCATGACTTTATCACTTCATCCTCATTCATTCTTACCATATGGCCTTCTAGGCTGTGTGTGGCTGTGTTTATCTAAGGACACCGGTTCATACTGGATCGGGGCCACTGATGCCATTCTGGCTTCCTCTTAACTAATCATGCCAGCCAGAGCTACTGTTCTACCCGAGGGCACATTCTGAGGTTCTAGAAGTTAGGTCTCACCAGAGCTCTTAGCCTGTGAATAATTCAACTTTCCACAAGCATCTAACTGGACAATCATCCCACTGTGCAGTGGCCCACCTACATAATCTAGGGTTCACAGGTGCAGGTTACCTGGGCTTCTAAATGCACTAGTATTAGAAAGAAGACTGGAGAACACAGGCCCTTCATACCTGATAGATCCCCCCTCTACCCACGTCTAAACAGCTGACGCTTAAACCATCTGGGACACAGCCTGCCCAACGTAATCCTGCCTATTTAAAAATACTCAGATGTGGAGCTTGGTAATTTTTTAAATTTTAGGTAGCTTTTGCCAAATGCATGAATGTGGTTTTGATCAGGAAGTTGTGGGTTTGTGCCTAATAAAAAAAAAACTTTCAACATTAAAAATTCAGAATTGGTGACCACTGAGAAATCTATACAGCATGAAGTATGCAGAGTCACTCTGCCCCCTCTTACCCAGAACACTGTGCCCCACTCTCAGTTCCAACGCTAGAAACAGCCCTCTCTTGAGTCACCTTCAGGGTTTTCAGACCCCAGCAGGGCACTCTGGGTCAGTTTTATCAGTCTTCACTGAGTGGAAGGAACAGACTCACGCTCACAGCCTTCCCCAGGCCAACCTGTCTAGTTTCTGTTTGCAGCGCTAACTGTTCACTGAGGATGGCCCTCTGGACCCCAACCTTCTGACGAATGCTCTCCAAACCCCCTCAAGCTGTAAGGAGGGAGGGGCTGCCCCTCCAACATGGCAGACTCCTCTGAGAGGACAAGAGAGGACAGACGGCTGTGTGCTCAGAAAGTGAAACTAGAGTCTCTCCTGTTAGCCACTCTGAGCCCAGTGTCCTTGGTCACACAGGAAGAGAGACAAGCTTTTCCTAGCTGAGGGCCTGGTAGCAAGTGCCTTGGCTGTTTCATGTGTTAGCGGTCAGCATGTCCTTGAGTGAGATATTTAACACCCTCACTCCCCACATCCTCTCCAGGCGTGATCCACTCATTAGGGGTGGAGAGGAGAGTCAACGTGTAACCAAAGCCCACACCCTGCCCCATAGGTGGGTCTCGGCTGCATGGGGCAAGGATGAAGGGGCAGGTACCTCTGGGTGCTCAGCTATATCATTTCAGAAGCTTCCCCCACTTTCTGTCAAGATAGGGGCCAGACTGAGCAGAGGCTGTAAGCCCTCTGGGCCCCCAGGACCACCCACAGGGTATTATGAAGTGAACTGAAATGAGGAGCAGGAACAACCTCCAGGGCAACCTCAACTCAAAGGACTCCATCAGAGTAGCTGGTCCTCCCTGCTTCCTGGACTCCTCACCCAGGCTTTCCGGTTCTACGTTCAGGGAGCTGGGAAAGGAGCCACCACAACCGAACCTACACTCCAGACCTTTCTCTGGTTAGCTCTGTGGGGTGGGAATCAGGATGTGACTCGCAGAAGAGAAAGCTGGGGCTGAAATAAGTGACGCCTACCAGCTGGGACCGTAGCTCAAGTTTGCCGTCTCCTTGCACCTCAGCAAACTGACTCTGCACCTGTCCTAGGATCTCTGTGAGGGCTGGATACACCCGGGGCCTAAGATGGTGTCTTCACACCAAAGAACAAGCCAGCTCAAAAGTCCCATACGGTGGCAGCCTCTGGTGAGAACAAGTCCCAAACCCTGGGCTCTCCTCTTTGGATGGAGGTAGAGCACCAACAGAACTGAAAAGTCCTGTAGAACAGTCAGCAGGCCAAGATGGCAAGCACCCAAGAGCCATGGTGGTGGTGGTGGGTGTATGGGGTGCTCTTATGTGCGCCAGAGACCAAAAGAGGAGCAATGGTGGTATCATTGGGGACTGATGCTAGTTCAGATGACACAGGGCTAGATGACAAGAAGATGCCAAGAGCCATGGTGTGCTGGACCACCACAGAGAGCTTCTTGTTTTCCTCCATCCCAGTGTGTGCCCTCTTCTTCAGCAGATGGGCAGACTCAGTCAGCCACACTGGCAGTAGGAAGGACAACAGTCAATCTACTCAGGGCCAGAGATAAAGGCAGAGCCATCCAGCCACACTTCCCTGAAATAGCCCTACCCAGTGGGGTTAAGGGTAAGGTTAATGGAGCCGACCCTTTCAAATACTTACCAAAACATGAAGAAATACAGACTAGGAGAGAGAATGACAGAAGAAATACTGTTGGTAGGAAAACCCAACCACTAACCAGAAACCTGCATCCCAGAAGGGTTGGTTGGCCTTTATCCCACCCGTGCTTTTGATGGTCTTTTGTAAATCCTTGCATCTGGGGAAACTGTCTTTATCTCCATGGTTCCTAACCACTATTGGGCTTCCACAGACAGTGCTTGGCCCTGACACACAGATTTCAGCCAAAGATCCTTCCGCTCTGCTGCCCCATCACCTATCAGGGCACAGGTGGCTTTGTCCCTTCCACCACCCCCCACCTTTCTCACTGTCCAGCCTTCCACAGCAGCACACACACACAACCCCCATGCAGATCTGCTGGCTTATTCCTTCAACGGCTCCTTCAAACAAACAGAACAACAAACTTCTGTAGCCTGGCGTGGGTGGTCCCTCAGATATCTCTCTCATATTCTCTCTCTCCCTCCATCACTTTTTTCTCATGCTCTCATCAGCACCCAGCACCCTTAGGGTTCAGTTGTCCACAGGAACTGGCTAATTCCAGTCACCTCCTGTCGTTCCTTGACCTGGTGCACCCTCTCCTGTTTGTTCCACGCCCCCGAAGGAGCACCTACTCTGAGATACCCTCCTCTGACTCTGTCCCCAGTTAATGCTACCCAGTTCCTACTACGTAGGAGCATGAAAAGTCCCTGGAAGCTGACCCTCTCTGTGTCCACCGGACGCCAACCCAAGTTTCCTGAAAGAGCCTGTGAACTGAATGAAGTCTCTTCCCTCACTGTCTTCTAGATAGCCTGAGGTCACTCCCTGGGCCAGTATAACAAGAAGGAATCAGTGGCATCCCAACAGCGTTAGGAAGGTCCTTTGGGGTTTTCTCTACATCAGCCCCATCACCAGCAGCGCGCCCCTCCCAGGGTGCAGGCACCACCTCAGGGAATCAAAGCTTTTGCTTTTCTGAAGCACTAAATGTTTTCTCTACTAGAGATTCAGGCCGCCACGCAGGTGCTTCATGTCGGACTCAACTAAGGTTTGGAGCATGAACCGTGCTCCAAGGTCAAAGAGGGATTTGGCAACAAGGATTTGTCAAAGCAATAAACCAGAGGTGGTCCCCAGGGACCCGTTCCCTCTCCCATAGTGACATCTGCCTGCCCCATCCTCCAGATCGTCCCCGTGCAAGCTGTCAAGGTGAGTGGCCACTTCCTGGGTCCCGAGTCGGGGGCCGGGGGATGGAAGGCTGCGCGCTTACCCTCCAAGGCCGCCTTCCAGCTGGTGCTGCCCTCGTAGCCTGACCCCGATCGCCTCAGCAGCCCCTCTGGGCCACGGGCCTCTGCCTCAGCTGGAGAGCGCGGCCTGGGGGCAGCGGGCGCGGGGCGAGCGGCGGGGGGCGGCGGGCGGGTGCGCGCGGGGGGCTCCCGGGCAGGCTCCATGCCGCGACGCGCGCGCACTCCTGCACCCGGCAGCGGAGCCCGGCCCCACGCGCACTCGGCGCTGCTTGCGTCCCGCGGACCCCCCCAGGCCGGCTCGGTGCTCCGGGGCCGCGGAGTCCGCAGGCCGGGGCTGAGCCCGGCTCCCCGCGCCGGAGACGCTCCGGTGCCCGCCGTGCGCGCCGCAGCCTGCGCGCCGAGCCCCGCGCAGGGGAGGAGCCGGGGCTGCGAGGGAGCCACGACCGCGGGCGGGGTTGGGGGGGGGGGGGGGAGAGGACAGTCCAGGTCACCAGCCCCGCCACCAGCTCCCGCGCAGCGCAAGGCCAGGACAGCTGTGAGCCAAGGTGCTCCTCAGTCTGCTTCTGAGCATCTTCTAAAGTGTGTGTAGGGGAGGGGGCGGGGGGGGGGAGGTTCTTAGGCAAGGCCTTGGGAAGGCTGCTTCTGGGGTGCCCTGGAAGCAGAGAAGACGGACAGGGGCTGGGGCTCCCCCCACCCCCAGATTCTCAGCAACTAAGAGAAACAGTCCGCACCGCTGAAGCCATAGTCCAAAGGGACAGGGCCAAGCAGCGCTGCAACCAGAGAGCCACACTGTCCGTCTATTATGTCGATACCATCATTTTGTTTTCTTGGTTTTATTTGTTTGCTTGTTTGTTTGTTTGTTTTTGTTTTGCCAGGTTCCCTCACTGAACCTGGGGCCCATCAACTTAGCTAAAGTGAGCTGGCCAACCTGCTTCATGGATAGGTCTGTCTCTGCCCCCCTCTGCCCCCACCGCTGGGTTTAGTCGCTTGACACCAACCCAACTTTTACCTGGGCGCTGGGAATCTGAACTTCCTTAGGCCTGTGCCAGGAGAACTTTACCTACTGAGACATTCTCTCTGCCTCTTTTCTGGGATTTTTGAGACTGAATCTCGCTTATAACTCTGGCTGGCCTGGGGCTCGAAGTAGACCAGGCTAGCCTCCAGCAGCTGTCCCCCTGCCTTTCCCTCCCAAGTGCTGGGATTACAATCATGTGTCATCACAACCTAGCTAAACTGCAGGAACTTGTCAACCAGTAGCTGACACCCTTCCCAGAGAGCTGAGAATGGACTCAAGGAAGCCCAGGGCACAGCTCGGTATGGGAGCCCAAGCCAGTCATCCAATTGCTTAATGACACAAAGCAGGAGAATTGAGAGTTCGAGGTCAGCCTGGGTGGGCTACATATACTAAGGTCAAACTGAAAAGTATAGGGAGGTCCTGTCTCAAGAAATAACCAATCAAAACGGCCAAGGGAACAAGGGAAGCAGCCATGGCAGGTATGTGGTAGACATGGAGCAGTGAGGGTTCTCATCAGTCAGACGCCCTTGGGACCTTTCCTAACCTCTACTCTGACCTCTAGGGATCTACCATAGCCTCAGCCTCCAGCATGGGCCATTCTCAGTGTGTTCCCCCAGCCCCTCCCCCCCCCGTGTGTGTGTGTGTGTGTGTGTGTGTGTGTGTGTGTGTGTCTGTGCGCGCGCGCGCGCGCGTGCGCGCTTGTGGATGAGATGTGAGCTCTCAGCTACTGCCGCAGTACCATGCCTGCCTGCCTGCTGCCATGCTGTCTGCCATGATGGCCCTGGATTCTAACCCCCTGGAATTGTAAGATCCCTATAAACTCTTCCTTCTATACATTGTGTTGGTCATGGTGTGTCTTCACAGCAATAGAAAAGTAACTAAGATACCTAGTGCACACAAAGCCCTGGGTTCTATCCCTGACACCTTATTAGCTGGATATTATTCAAAGTTATCCTTGATTACATAGTAAGTTCAAGGGCAGTCAGAGCTCAAGACCCTGTGTGGATGATGATGGTGATGGTGGTGGTGGTGATGAAGGTGGTGGTGGTGGTGATGATGATGGTGGTGATGGTGATGCAGGAGTTGTGTTAGGAGCAGGTAGAGAGTGAATGTCAGGCACAGGAGCCATTGCCTCTTAAGCCTCCTGGATTAAGACTGGCCATTTTATCTACTTTAGCTCTGAGAACATTCTCTACCTCTCTAGAGAAGCGCCTAAGTGGAATACCAACCTCAAAGCTTCAAACCTCATCATATTGATACAAGAAGCACCAAAGACATTAGAGCAGGTTAGACCATGACCACAATTATAGGAAAGTTAACTTTGAAGTCAGGAGCAAGGCGGCTTTGGAGCAGACAGTCAGCGAGAAAGCTCTTGCTGTGAATAGTTGAGTTAAGCAGACGTGACAAGGACCGAGTAGCTCAGCCATGGCAGGGGGCTGACTCAGAGGCGTTCCAGCCCTGACCTGCAGACTTCAGGGTCTGATCCAAGACAAGGGCCCAACCTTTGGAGTCTTCCCAAGCCCTAATGGATCCCTTCATCCCAATGCCTTTGGGGACCACTGCTCCAAAACTGCTTGGTCTCAAACCAACTGCTCTGGGGTACCCACACTCAGACAAGGGTTCAGACAAGGCCTCAGTCAGTGAGGGATTGCCAAGATCACAGAGGAGACCTTATGATGGCCACAGCATCTGAAGTGATGCTCGTGAGACACAGAGTTCCTAAGCTGGACTTCCTCTGGGATGTGGGAGGCTGAATGCGCACCAACTGGCCCTGCAGAGCAAGCACATGTGTGAATACTGTGGGCCTCGGTTTGGCCCACAGGAGTTGTAGGCTGCTGAGCCTCTGCTGGCAAGAGCCTCAGATGTGAGAAGCCTGCACTGGACCCAAGAGCCTCCATGTTTACATCACACACTGCTAACCATGCTTGATCAGAACTGGGGTGAGCGTGAGGAGCAGAGGTCTAAGTGGGCTGGCGAGATGGCTCAGCAGGTAGAGGCACTTGCTGCTAAAGCTGAGGACATGAGTTCAGTTCCATGTGGTGGGAGGAGAAAATCAACTCCAAGTTATCCTCTGATCTATACACACACATATGCAGGCACACACACACACACGCACGCACTCGCATATACACACGTGTGTGCACACAAGTACACATGTACATACACGCGCGCACACGCGCATACACACACGTGTGCACACACACGTGTACACATGCACGCACACACACATGCACACACACACATGTGCGCGCATACACACACGTACACATGCACGCACACACACACATGCACACACACATGTGCGCGCATACACACACGTACACATGCACGCACACACACACATGCACACACACACATGTGCACACATACACACACACACACACACACACGCACGCACAGATGACTAGGTATACCCCCCAGCCCCACTCCTTCTTCCTCAGAGCAGGTTCTCATTGCTCTCTAGTCAGAGGCACGTTCCTGTCTAGAAGGCTCTGTGCCAGGTGTCCCTGTGCTCCTTCAGTCTCCGAATATGACTGTCTCCTTCCACTGTTATGTAACTGTGAGTCCCGGCCCACAAACCTGGAGTTGGGGGCAGAGGAAGGCATTTCCTTGTCTTCTTTTTAAATCAACTGAAGTATAATTTTGGGTCACTGTCCCACTGGGATGATAGGAAATTCCATTTCAACTTTTAAAACTCTTTTTCAGACTCCACCTCTCCCAGCCGCCCAGCCCCATGGCCACTTCAGTTGCACTTCACTGAGTAATGGGCCCTGCAACCATAAGAAGCCCCAGACTTCTTGACTTTCCAAGACAGAATGAATGCTCCTCACCTCAGCAGAGACTCCAGGACCCTCCCCTTTCCACCCCAACACCTCTATAATTCCTTCAGAACTTTATATTGGTAGCACAGGTTAACCCTATTTTTTTCTTTGCTTTCTTGTTCTCTGTCCCACCAAATTCCTGTCAGCAAGGAGTTGCATGCCAGGCCCTCTCAAAGGGTTGCTTATGATTCACAAACCTGCAAAAGAAGTGAACAGTGTTTATTTTGGCCCACTATCTTGCCACCAGCCTGCTTCATCTTTTCCCGTGAGTATTAGACATTTCTGAAATACCTCTGTTAGCTGGACCATGGAAACTACAGATTTGCCGGGCAGTGGTGGTACACGCCTTTAATCCCAGCACTTGGGAGGCAGAAGCAGGTGGATTTCTGAGTTCGAGGCCAGCCTGGTCTACAGAGTGAGTTCCAGGACAGCCAGGGCTACACAGAGAAACCCTGTCTCAAAAAACCAAAAAAAAAAAAAAAAAAAAAAAAAAAAAAAAAAAAAAGAAAGAAAGAAAGAAAGAAAAAGAAAAAGAAAACCCAAGCCTCCAGCCTCCAGCCTCCAGCCTCCAGCCTCCAGCCTCCAGCCTCCAGCCTCCAGCCTCCAGCCTCCAGCCTCCAGCCTCCAGAACAGACAGGACACTAAGAGTCAAGTCAGGTCGCAGAGTGCTCGCCAAGAGGCAACTGCTCCGGTGGGGTCAATGTGCCCCAGTTTTCCAGAGGATGCGATGAGATGAGAAATGACTCCATTTCTGATGCTGGTGAATAATTCATATTTTTAATATACAATGTTATATGAAGAACAAGCAAGCAGATCACGGCGGCCCTGTGCTGCCAGGTTACAACGTCTGATTGAAACAGCACACAAGGTCAAGGTGTGAGAGCCCTCCTGTAGCACAAGTTGTCAGAAGTCTCAGGAAGAACGGTCACTGGAGGAGATCCTGAGGAAGGAATGGCTTTTGGGAAAATGCTCAAGGAGGGGGGCCATCAGGAGATGTGTCCACACGGGATGAGGACTGTGCCAGTGTGAAGATTGCGGGTTTTTTCCCTTTGGACAGGGCTGGGGATGTCAAGGCTGCCCTTCCTCCAATGCTGCCACCACCAGAAGCCAAGGGAATCACCCAGGAGTCACTATTCTACTGCAATGCTTCCTCTGCGTTTCCACAGAATACCAGGCAGGTCTTAGCTGTGGGCAGAAAGAGGCCCAGGAGCAACCCACGTGTAACAAAATCTGAAGAAATCACTCATTGTGTGCCCTGTACATTAAGTGGAGACATGGATGATGGTTGTGATGTGGTCACAGATTGGCACAGTTCTGTAGTCTCTGACTGACCACTCCTAATCAAATTCTCAGGGATTTGGGGAGAACAGGAAGTTGGTGGTGACCCCTGTGAACAGGTCACTTGGCCCCCAAAGGAGTCCCAACCCGCAGGTTGTGAACTGCTGCCTCAGATAGCTGTGCTCTGAGACCCATCATGCAGCAGGATGCCTATTGCGAATCACACACAATGAAGTTGGGATTTCAAAACTGCTGAGAGGAATAAGGAGATGGCTCGATGAATAAACCGTTGGCTCTGTAAGCAAAAGGGCCAGACTTCGGATCCCCACAACCCAAATAAACACTAAGTGAGCTGTAACTCCAGCTTCGGAAAGCAGAGGAGATGAGGGGTCCTCAAAGCAAGCTAGCTAGCAAGAGTAGCCATAGCATGAAGCTCTGGGTTTGCCTGAGAGGTCTTGCCTCATTGAATATGGTGGAAGAACAATCAAGGATCATTCTAGACATCTCCTCAGACACACACATACATGCACATCACACATATGCACACAGAAATGAACGGGAAAACTGCTAAGGAGAGGAGAGCTGCAGATAGTTCACTTGGTAACGCACTAAGAAGTCCTATTTAAAAGCTGAATGTTATGACAAGTGCCTGTAATCCCAGGACTGGGGAGGAGGAGCCAGGTGGATTCCCGGGGCTAACTGGCCAGCTAGACTACCTACCTAGAGAGCTCCAGGCCAAAAAAAGGCTCTGTCTCAGGAAAAACGAAAGGGTCTGGCTCCTGAGGAACAGCACCCAAGGCTGTCCCCTGGCTCCCTTGCACTCAGACACACACATGCATGCATGCACATACTAAAACATACGTTTTAAGTGTTCTTATCAAGTGTAATAAATAATCGGGGTCAGAGAGATGGCTCAACAGTTAAGAGCACTGGATGCTCTTGCAGAAGACCTAGGTTCAATTCCCAATACCCACAAAGTGGCTTACAGCCATCTATAATAGGATCTGATGCCCTCTTCTAGCATACAGGCATACATGTAGACAGAGTACACATGTATAAAATATATAATAAATAATTTTATTTTTTGGGTTTTTTTAATAAATAATTTTAAAAGAAGAATAATTAGGCCGGGCGGTGGTGGCGCACGCCTTTAATCCCAGCACTTGGGAGGCAGAGGCAGGCAGATTTCTGAGTTCCAGGACAGCCTGGTCTACAGAGTGAGTTCCAGGACAGCCAGGGATACACAGAGAAACCCTGTCTCGAAAAAAAACCAAAAAAAAAAAAAAAAACCAAGAAAAAGAAGAAGAAGGAGGAGGAGGAGAAGGAGGAGGAGGAAGAAGAGGAAGAGGAGGAAGAAGAGGAAGAGGAGGAGGAGGAGGAGGAGGAGGAGGAGGAGGAGGAGGAGAAGGAGGAGGAGAAGGAGAAGGAGAAGGAGAAGGAGAAGGAGAAGGAGAAGAAGAAGAAGAATTATTACTATTTAAGGACTTGATGTGCTAATTGGTTTGACTAAAATATTTCAAACTGTATACATATATATCATAGCATTATTTGTACCACATGAACATATACAATTAATTCTTTGTTTATTTATGATAACTGATTTGGACTATCAGATTCTCGTTGCCAAGTCCCTGTGAGGGATTCATAGGTGAATGACACAGTACTTGGAGCCACGGGTCCTCTGAGGTCTTCCTTTCTTAGGCAGGCACTAAAATAGAAAGTGCTTCCTTCTGTTGAGGAAATGCCTTCTCCAGTCAAGACCTCTCCTTAGGAGGGCTTGCCTCTGCTCTTTTCAACCTCAGGAGGCCTTATCTTTGTGGGGGTTTTTGGTCCATAACACATCTTGCTGGAACAAGTCTCCCTAGCAACCACACCTTCATCTAGTTCTTCTGGGCCACAGGCTTCCTACAACTTGAGTTTTCTCCATACGTTCCTTTTACCTCCCCTCTGTGCAGGGAGGTGATCCAACATCTTTATGCTCAGCCTGTCCTTGACAAGCAGCCTCTTTGTGCAAACTCACAGGTGCACACACAGGGGTCATCCACAGTAGCAAGAACAGGGTTCTCATAAATGAGGCCCAGATGTTGTCCAGCCCCAGAGCCAGCTGTGCATGTGACCATGGGTGACCTGTCCTATGATGTGAGCCTGGGCTGACCGAGCTGCTGGGTGGACGCTTGTCAGGAGAGCTGAAGGCAGCAGGCAACATTACAATGCCAATGCTTCCCTCAGTACACTAAGAGACTGTTCTTAGGCCAGAAGAGAGTTTATGGGGTAAAGGACATGGGAAGGGGAAAGGCTCACCAGGGAGGAGCAAGGTAGCCTGTCCTGCTACACTTGGTGTCCTAAGTCACATTCTGCTCCTCCCTGGTGAAAACGGTTGCCAGAAGGTCAGCAAGCCCAGCCTTTGTGAGGCAGATGCCACTCTCTCATCTCAGGATCTCCCATCATTGGCACCGAGCAATTGCAAAGCCCATGTCGGTCGGCAGAATCTGTTTCCATTCCTGGAAATGTCATCCATTGGACGAGGCCTCAGCGCTCTAACCATTGGCTGTCTAACAGTGACTTCTATTGTGGTCTCTGCTGTAAGGTGACTGGATTCTAAGGATGGGTTAGAGAAGCCTACGCGAGGCAGTAGCTGCTTGCCTGGCATGCAGTAGCCCTGGGTTCCAGCCCTATAAACTAGACATGTCTATAAACTAGACATGGAGGTGCATACTTATCTATCTCTCAAGAGGTGGAGGCAAAAGGGTCACCCTCAGCTACACAGCAAGTGTCAGACCAGCCTGGGCTACATGTGACTCTAGAAAATCAGGCAGAAAAGTGAGGGCAGAGAAGCTGGGCTTAGGTCACATCCCAGCCTGGCCTCTCCCTAGACTTAGGTCACATCCCAGCCCTGTCTCTCGATTCATTGGTGTATTAGCCACTTTGCTCATCATTCTGACCAAATACCTGACAAGAAACCACTTAAGGGAGGGGAAATGATTTGAGTTTGCCATTTAGGGTTAAACCACCATGGTTGTGGAAGAGGTTCAGCAACACAGAGGCAGGAGCGTGAGGAGGCTGGTCCTCATCTTGGAAGAGCAGGAAACAGAATCAGAGTATAAACCCTAAAACACACAACCCAGCAACCACGCCCTCCAGCCAGGCTCCTCCTCCTCCTAAAGGTTCCACGGTTCCCCCCAAAATAGTGTTCAAAGCTGATGACCAAGCCTGCAAACATATGAGCCTGTGGGGAACACACTCAATACATAGCAGGGTTTAGCTATCTATCCTTTTTGTGACTTTTTTCCTTGTCTATACAGATCATAACTCAGTCGATAAAATGATAAAGTGTCTGCCTTGTATGCATGAGGATCTGAGTTTGACCCCAGAACCCACATTTTAAAAACATTTAAAAACAAACAAAACACCTGGTGGGATGGGGTGCCCTTGTAATTTCAGCACAAGGGACCAAGGCTCACTGGCCAGCAGCCTAGCTAACTGTCAAGTTCCAGCCAATGAGAGGCTCCATTTCAAACACTGTTTAAATGGAGCTGGTGAGGGGCTTCAGGGGTAAAAGCACTTGGCACCAAATCTAATGACCAAGAATCCCATCTTTATGGTAAGAGAAGAGAACTGGCTTCCATAAGTTATTCTCTGACCTCTACATGTGTGTTATGGCACATGAACACATGCACCCATGGACACATGCACACACAAATAAGAACATATAGTAAAACACTGTCCATTTAAGTGTAAGCCTAAGTCTCTAATAGTAAAGCCATTTTTCCAGCCCTCAAAACTACCACTAAAAATAAGTGATGGCTCCTGCAGAATGACCCAAAATTGTCCTCTAGCCTTCACAAGTATGTGTGTAGGCGTGCTGAGTACATACACACACACATACATGTGGGGAGCAGACAGAAGGCAGATATCATCCTTGCAGCCATCTTGAGCCATGTACCCTGATAAGAGATTTGATTACAACAGCCTACAACAGCTGAGCACACTCTGATAACATCTCGCTTTAGATACCCAGGATCTTCCCTTGGGTGTGTGAGACTTAAAGGTGTGATTTAGAGCCAGACTTAAGGGAGTGACTTAGAGATCAGATTTAGAGACAAGACTTAAGGGCATGACTTAAGGGCGTGACTTAGAGGTGTGGCTTAGAAGTGAGACATGTAAAAGGTGAGAGGCAGACAGAAGAGTTCAGTACAACTTGGAGTTAGTTACTTGACATTAGGTATTAGGCACTCAGCACTTGGAAGAAGAAACTTGGAACTTGGAGGCACCAGGGACTAGGAACTAGGGACTTAGAGAGAAAAAGAGAGACTGAAGAATAAACGGGATTGAATCACACTCTGTCTGGTCTCCATTCTTCGAGTCCGTCCTCACTCTCTCTTGCTGAACCCCGACCTGCGGACGGACCGGAGCTGCTTGGGGCAGTGTGGGCTAACAAGTTAGTCCCCAAGGCTTTTGGCAGTGCAGGTTCCAACATTGATAGAGTGGTCCCCAACATTTTTGGCCCCCAAACACTGGGAAGCTTGGGCCGCAACACATACACATACATACACACTCACATGTACACACATATACACGTACACACATACAACACACACCTATACACACACAATACATACCTTCTCCATTGTGTCATAAGTAGATGAGTTTATGTGTGATAAACACAGGAGATGTCCCATGTAGCCATCTCCACAGCCCAAGTCCTGGACATTCTTCACCTTGTAAACTTCTGAACTTACTAAACAACTCCTGCCCTCCTACCCCAACCCCTGGTACCCACCATTGTATTTCTGTCTCTGTGAGTTTGACCAGTCTATGCCACTGCATGTAACCAGGCCCCAGACCCTTAGCACAACTGACTCCATGATGGAAGTGCCATTTGGGCTGTAAAAATCAGCATGTAAACAGCACCACCTGCCAATAATGAAAACAGAGACCTAATCCATCTGAGTCCACAGTTATGGGAAAGTCTCTAAACATGCTAACCTTCCTTTTTGGCTTCTGCTTCTGCCTAACTGTCCTTATGAACTGAGGTATGTCAGTCTGGACCATGGGTTTTGTGCTTAAAGGCTTATCCTGAGAAAATGTCAGGGCTACACTGGGATTCCGAGCACCCAGTGTAGTCACCAGCCAGCTAGTGAAGCTATATCCAAGCAGTCTTCTCTGGTGAATACCCCACAACACTGCACAGCTGTGTTTTATGGGTCTGGCTTACTTAATGAAGTTAGGATAATGTCCTCAGGTCTGTGCACAGTTAACAGGCATCAGAGTGGCTCTTAGATTTGTTTCTTTGGTCTTCTTGGATCAACTTTGCCCATTTAGCCCCCGAATGCCCTGGGTACATGTTAAACACAAGTCCAGTGGCGGGGTCATCAGCTGATTCACTGCACCATAGCACGAATCTCCTAGTTGCTGGGCAAGAATAGAAAGACATTGTCTTGCTCTAAGTCGACTTGGCTGGTTCTGTATTTTAATTTCACTTGCAAACCTCGCCCAGCCTATTCTTTATGCTATCATATGCTGTCCAGATACTTCTGGGGTTAGCACCAGAAAGGCAGACCCAGACCAGCTGAAGCAAAGGAGAAACACATTGGCTCTTACAATTGAATGTTGGGACACCCTCAGCCGGACTCAAGTCCATCCCTGAGATAAGCAGTATACTATACGTCTCCATAGTCGGCCTTTGTCTTCTCCATGTTGGCTTTGTCCTCAGACTCCACACAGTGGAAGGTAGCCATTGAACTTGTGTCTTCCCATGGGCAGAATCAGCTGAAAAAGAGTTCAGACAAACCCATGTCCTGCCAGCATGGCCCATCACACATTCACTGTCTTGGTTATGGTTTCTATTGCCAAGAAAACTACCATGACCAAAAGCAACTTGGGGAGGGAAGAACTTGTTTCACTTTACAACTGTCAGGATACACTTCCTCATCCAAGGAAGTCAGGCCAGCAACTCAAAGCAGGAACCTGGAGGTAGGAACTGAAACAGAGGCCATGGAGGAGCACTGCTTACTGGCTTATTCAGCCTGCTCTCTTGTACACCTCAGGACCACCAGCCTAAGGATGGAACCACTTTGATGTTGCTCTGCCAACCAACATCACTCATTAATCAAGAAAAATCACTACCGACTTGCCTCCAGATGAATTTTATGGAGGCATTTTCTCAGTTCAGAGTCCCTCTTCTCAAATGATTCTAGCTGCTGTCAAGCTGACATCAAACTAACCAACACACATCATCTCCTGTAACTGAGGCTAAAGTATTGATCACGAATCCAGTCCTAGAGTTGGGGTCAGGACCATCCCCATCCAGATTGTGGGATTGAGAGTGGGAGGAGCCTGGCGGTGGTGACACACGACTGACTTTAGTCTCAGCAATTGGCAGGCAGAAGCAGGTGGATCTAAGAGTTTGAGGACAGCCTGGTCTACAGAGTGAGTTCCAGGACAACCAAGGCTACACAGAGAAACCCTTTCTAAAAAAAGAAGAAGAAGGAGGAGGAGGAGGAGGAGGAGGAGGAGGAGGAGGAGAAGGAGGAGAAGAAGGAGAAGAAGAAGAAAAGGAAAAAGAAGAAGAAAAGGGAAAAGAAGAAGAAAGTGGGAAGAAACAATTCCCAAAGAAAATCCAGGCTACTGCACACAGGGACAGGGGTACAGGTCAGTACCTATCCTACCATGGGTAAGAATCGATTCCAATTCAATCCCCAGCAAAACAGGAAAAAAAGAATGTGTGTGTGTGTGTGTGTGTGTGTGTGTGTGTGTGTGTGTGTGTGTGTGTGTGAAAGAGGGAGAGAGAGAGAGAGAGAGAGAGAGAGAGAGAGAGAGAGAGAGAGGAAGAAGAGGAGGAGGAGGAAGAGAAGAGGAAGAGGGAAGAGGAGGAGAAAGAAGAAAGAAGAGGAGGAGAGGGGAGGGTTCGGGAGGGCAGGAAAGAGCAGAGGAGGGGAGGGAGGAGGAAGAAAAATTGGTCAGCTGAGTTACTCTCCTAAGAAGGGAAAGACACAAAACAACAGGACTGAAAATGGCACTGGGGTTGGGACAGGACACTTGTTGCTTTTGTAGAGGACCCAGGCTCAGTTCCCAGCACCTACATGATGGCTCACAAATGTCTATAGCTGAAGTTCAAGGGGATCCCATGCCTTCTTTTGATCTGCACAAGCATCAGATGTACACAAAACACCCATACACATAAACTAAATAAATTAAAAAATTATCAGTAAGAGAAAAGGAGGGAGAAGAAAGGGTAACTATCCTGGAGTCCAGTCTGCAGGGGAGCTATCTTTAGCATTTCCTGAGGGACAATCTGCAGTCCAGAAAAGCTGGTTCTTGCAGAGAGATTGACTTTTGGGTGGAAATGACGCTCTCGGTAATGATCTGCCAAAAACCGCTGCCTCATGCATTAGTCCCCCCCAGAGGGTAACAGGAACCTGCAAGGGACAAGAAGCTCAGCTCACACCAGCCGAGGAAAAAACCCAAACCTGATATGGTAAGTATTTTTAACAACAGGAATAAATACAAGTTTTCTTATTACAAAGCAGATACGTAGATAGGCTGTTTCAGTAAATAATACATACGTTATTTAAGTCAGCTTTCTTTCGAATTTAATATACTGTAGATATGCTTTTAAGAACTTTGCTCGATGGTTAGGCTGGGGTGTAAATCTGTTGGTAGAATGGTTGCCTCGCACATACCAAGCCCTGGGTTTGGTCCTCAGTACTTCAAGGGCACAGTGGGACACTTGTAATCCCAACAGTCCAGACAGGGGCAGGAGGAGTGCGCATTTGAAACCATCCTTGACTGCACAGCCTGCACTACCTGAGACTCTGTCTCCAAAAGTAAGTGATTAGGATTTTTTTTAACTAAAAAATTAGGATTATTTGATGCTTTCTGTAACCGTCTGAATTCCTTATATAAAATAATCTGGAGTTACCATAACTGTGATTATGTCATCCTTCTCCTATTGACACATATGTAAATTCCCAAAAAAGTAAAAGCATTTAAATTAAAAGGGAGAAAGAACTGGACCCAGGAGACACCTCACAACCATCTCCTCCCAATAGCCAGTCAGATTAGTGCCCACCGTCACTACAGCCCATTGTTAAAGCTAGAGTACTTATTTTACCTAATGTTAATTACTGTTTAATTATGCAAAATATAGTCCCACCAGGCCTGGTTGTGGGAGAAACTGCTGAGGCCTAGCATTGCTTTCACTCTCTTGAGGACCCAAGTTGGGAAAAGACCCTTGTCCCCAGGCACCACAAGGCTGTCTGCAAACACTCTCTGCTTTCCCTTTGCACACGGCCACCCTCTAGTGACAAGAAGGGAGTACCGGCTGCATTCTGATGAGCTGGAGAAGATGGACACCTCTTATCTGGATGGAACTTTGTGGTTTAAGCACACAGCTTTATGGTGGGGAGTAAGGCAGCTGGTAGACCCTGCTAAGGAGCGTGGTTGATGACCCTGCCCTCTTTGACAACTCAAAGCCTGAAACTATTGCAATGAAGTTTTCTGGTGACTGACCTCCTGGTGACTGCCCTACCGAGGATTGCCCAGAGGGCCCACATTTAGCATATTATGTCTGGAAGAACCTTGACAGAGAACCACAATACCCGCTCCGGGCTGCAGGCAGCAGCGGGCTCCTACCCTCCCTGAGCCAAGGCCTGTTATAGACTGAAGATTCTTGGTCCCTAAAACTGCTTCCGACAGTCACCTTGCCCAGCACCCCCCCTTGTCCCAAGCAAACAAAGACCCAAAGAGCCTCTTGGCACCCACCCCAAACAGCAGGACCAGAATCCTGGCTCCTTAGATCCACTGAGAAAGATCTTTATCGGTGTCTCTTGCAGCTGCCTTTCTTGGACAATAGGACTCTTTTACCCACACGTGGTGAGCATAGCAACAGAAGCCGGTCGGATGCCAGCTGTGAACAGCCCCTAACCAAAACTGCCTCATAAGCCGCACAGGCTGCTCCCTGCACGAGGCTCCTGGCCCAGGGTCATAGGGATCTGGAATTCAGCCCTGACCTGATAACAAAGCTAGGCTTGCTGGTGAGGGGCTATGCCGGGAGAGTTGTTTTGTTTGTTTGGTTTGGTTTGGTTTGGTTTGGTTTGGTTTGTTGGGGGGGCTGCACACACACACACACGCACGCACGCACGCACGCACGCACGCACGCAGGAAGGTACATGTCAGGGACTTTTTTTTCCAGTTTTTACAAGGGCACAGACATGTCTCTGGGAAGTCACAATAGTCATGTAAGACCCTCCTGTCTAAGGGGCTGGAGAGCCAGCTCAGTCATTAAGAGCACTTACTGCTCTTCTGGAAGACACAGGGTTTGGTTGACAACACTCACATGGCAGCTCATTATTTTAACTCTAGTTCAGCGGTTCTCAACCTATGGGTCATGACCCCTTTAGGGGATGAAATGACCCTGTCACAGGGATTGCCTAGGACAATAGGAAATATCATATATCTACAACAACAGTAGCAAAATTACAGTTAAGAAGTAGCAATGAAAATATTTTATGGTTGGGGTTCACCACAATGTGAGGAACTATATTAAAGGGTCACAGCGTTATGATGGCTGAAAACCACTGCCCTAGCTCTAGAGGACCTGATGCCCTCTTCTGGTCTCTTGAGGCACTGCATACACATGTGCTGAGTAAGTTTCCTCTGAGATTGAAACATTCCATCCTTCAGGGAAATTCTTTAAACAGGAAGGTAAACAACACAAACACCTTCAGGAAGTCCCTAAAACTGAGCAGATTCACTAGGTACAGTTTTCACAAGGGCACAGACATGTGCCCTTGACTGCTATAATTTAAATGTGAAATGTCACTTGAGCCTAGGCTTCTTAGCCCCTGTCTTCCCCTATGTAGAAATTCTCCAGCGTGCCCAAGACACTAGCTGGAAAGGGCTTACTTTGTCCAGGTTCTGTGTTGCCCATTAGGGACACTTCTGGGGATACTTCTCTGCCAGAGTAAGCAATAAAAGCTGAGAATATCTCTCAGAGGAGAGGCAGAGTTGAGTTGCAAGTCAAATTGTAAAAAAGACTCTGAGACCAGAGTGAGTGGCCTGGGAGAAGCAGAAAGCAGTCCAGCTGTCTGGAAGGGGTTTAGACCGGAGCCACTTGGGAAGGGCAGTCTCCAATCTTTTGGCCTGCCTGCAGGCTGTACAGTGTGTTCCAGGTTCCCAGGACACCCAGGGCTACACAGAGAAACATTGTCCTGAAAAAAAAAAATAAGATTGGAAGGAAAGAAGGAGTTAGTAAATTCAACTAACCAAGTTAATCTGCAAAGCTTCCCCCTAAGGTGAGGGTTGCATTTAAAAGTGAGTGGATCTAAACCACTTGGGAACTCTCCACTCTCAGCTCTCACTTGAAAACTAAGCAGATGAACGCCCAACCACACATGCACCAGAACAAAGGGCTGTTCACACAGATGAGAGGGACTCCCATGGGCTCTCCTCTCTGTGCCGGAAGCTTCCTTAGTAAAAGAACCAAGATTAGACAGAAATCAAGACAGATGAGAATCTAGCCTGCTCCTGAAAGCACAGAAGAGCAGAGAGCTGCAGGCCCTTTAGGCAGGATCCAGGCGAAGGGGCAGCAAGTCACACGTGGCTTTCAGTGATGAGTCTTCACCACAGATGAAAGGATCCAGCAATCCTAGTCCAAATGGGGTGACGGAAGAGTGGCCAGGAGCCATTAGGGGACAGACAACTGTGGGCCAGGCTTCAGGGAGTGACTAGGGACTTCAGAAAGGACCTAGGTTTGGAAGAGGGGTCTAGAATCTGGGCCTAGGCCAGGGAGAGCCCTGCAATGGGAATCAGTCACTTATACACCCTTGCTGGAGGGCCCGGGGACTCCCAGGCTGGCTCCAACTCATGTTGCCTCAGGATCTTGGTAGCAGGTGGTCTGCAGCAGACAAGGGTGCTCCAAGTTTGAGGGAACTGGACTAGTTGTTGTATCTCCATCTTGGCAAGTACTGGAAAAGCACGTGGAACCCTGCATTAAAGATGCTTTGCCATATCTCACCTTCCCCTCATGGCCAACACCAGTTTCCCTAAGAGGACTGCTTTCTGATTTTCCTCCAGAATCTACGATCA
Source organism: Arvicanthis niloticus (assembly GCF_011762505.2). Classification (NCBI taxonomy): domain Eukaryota; kingdom Metazoa; phylum Chordata; class Mammalia; order Rodentia; family Muridae; genus Arvicanthis; species Arvicanthis niloticus. The sequence goes on from NC_047672.1 coordinate 24,905,013, forward strand.
CTCTACTTCGTCTTAAACCACAATTATCTAGCTGTCAACATATTTGATTAGACTATTGTTTTCAGCCATTGTCATGACTTTCTCGTGACACCCTATGCCTGTCTATTAGACCTTTGGAAGGTAATTTGAGGTGGGAAAGCCCCTCTGCCTAAAGACTCCCAAGGCTATCGAGTCTCATCCCAAATACTTGATGTATTCATGAGAGGACTAGAATCCCCATCCTTGGGTGCCCCATCCCTAGGTGCTCCAAAATGCCCCTGGGATCAGTGTCTCCTCCCTCAGACTCTGCCAGTCTGTCAGGAAAGCTTTCTATAACCTGCTATGTGAGGAAGGAGCTGCTTTGCCTCCTCATGTCCCCTGGTCGGACTGTACCACTTTGTTCCCCATCTGTCTTTTGGACCTACCTAGCCCCATCTGGATCTTTCTAAGCATTGAACCTCAGATCCAGAAAGATCAGCTGAGACTGGGGATGGTAACTCCTGGTACAAGGAAGCCTACCACAAATGCTACGTACGAGTCAGTTGTCCATTCATGGCTATCAGTTATGACTCCACCTCCCAGGAGACTGGGAACCCAAAGGGTGGCTTGCTTAGTCAGCTTTCTGGTACTATGACAAAATATGAGGGGAAAATCAATGTAAAGATATTAAGGTTAAGTGGAGAGCTTGGGACTGTGGAAAAAATAAATAAGAAGGGGCTTCCCACTGCGGCATGAGATATAAGCCAGCCACAATAAGACAGGGGGAGAAATCTGAGAAAACGACAACACAGCCAGACTTGGCAGGCTCTGGTGAGCACCCACAAAGCCACTCACTGAGAGGCACAACGAGGTATTGTCGCCCTTTCCCTCATAAACCCCGTCCACTAGGGACCACCTGGGACAGTGACCACCAAAGGAGAGGAATCAGTGGACCAAGAGTTGTAAGCCGAACACTAAAGAGAGGTGCCCAGTGAGAGCCCCACTGTGGGGAGCGATCTTTTTGCTTTTGCATGCTCACTCACTGAAAACAAACCTTGAGTAGTTGCTAGCCTGACCTACCTGTGCCCTGGTGTGAGTTTTTCTCCATTTGGAGCATGAGAACTGCATCAGCTGCTATCAGAAGGATTTGGGAGAGATCTCCCCACCCACAGCAGAGGACAATGCTACAGATTTTGTCCAAGACTGTCTTGTCTGGGTCCCGGGCTTTAGGCACGAGGCAGAATGTCATGGTGAGAGAGGGCTGTGCCTGAACTTGCTGCTCATCTTATGACAACCGGAGTGGGGAGGGACAGAGCCAAAGAGTACCCTTCAAAAGGTAATCCAGTGGCCTGTTTCTTCCAGCCAGGCCCATCTCCTAAAAGCCCATTCAGTTTTGAACTCACCAATGGATTAACCTAGGACTCCAATCACCATTCAACAGCACCTGAAAACCAGGCCTTTAACCCACGCACTTTCTTGGAGGCCACTTCATATACCAACCATAACTGGGGTGTGGCCTCCAACAGAGTGATGTGTGTTCCGACATGCAGGTGACTCAGGGACATGTCTCCTTTTGTGTGTGCCTCTTCTCCAGGTCTGCAGCAAGTTTCCATGCATGCAGCAAGAATGTCTGCAGCACGGTTGTTTTCTCAAGCCTGTGGCTGCCTCATTAGCACCACAGATGGGAGCCTTTTGGGGGGCCTCTACCAGGGACTGTTCATCTCTACCAGGCCCTGCCCAGCTACAGGTGGGTCCCTCACTAAATGACAACTGCTTTATGGCTCCCAACAGGACAAACACCCCCTGAGAGTTTCAAGAGGTAAGCACAGGAGACATGTGCCTGAGGAAATTTGGAAGTAAAACCTGGTCTGCTGAGGGGCTGGCCAGGACCTGCAGAAACCAGATCAGCCAGCATTGGGATGATGTGCCTGAGAATCAAGAGGGCCAGGTGCTGGCCTCTGCTTGGCACCTGGTGGAGCCTATCCCATGATAAGAAAGGAAAGCATACCAGAGATAGTTTGATTTTTAAAACAGAGCCACTCCAGGGAGAAGCCATTAATTCATGAGCAAATTTAAAGATTTATTTATTTTACGTATAGGAGTAAACTGTAGTTATCTTCAGACACCAGAAGAGGGCATCAGATCTCATTATAGATGTTTGTGAGTCACCACGTACGAGGTGGGAATGGAACTCAGGACCTCTAGAAGAGCAGTCAGTGTTCTTGACGGCTGAGCCATCTCTCTCCAGCTCCCTCATGAGCAGATTTAAATTAAAAAATTTTTTAGATTTTTTTTTACATGTGCACATGCTTTGCTTGTATATATATTAAGTGTTCCATGTACATACCTGGTACCTGAGGAGGTCAGAAAAGAATGTCAGATCTCTTGGTACTGGAGTTATAAATGGTTGTGAGCCACCATGTGGGTGCTGGGGATCAAGCCTGGATCCACTGCAAGAGCAGCAAGTACTCTTAACCTTCAAGCCATCTCCCTAGCCCTGGCGAATGGATTTAGCCATTCTGAGGGTTCATGCCCTGGTCACCTCTCCAAAGCCCCATCTCCAAACACCATGAATTTGGAACTGGAGGGTTATGTTTCCTACACATAAATTTTGGATTCAAAGCATAGGAGGAACCTTCCAGAGTTATTGCAAAGAGTAAATGGACCCAACAACTGGATGGCATGTGTCACATTTGATAGAAACCAGGTTTGAAAATCACTGGGGCAATTTAAACATGGCCTCTAGTGTGATGGCACTGTTAACTCAGAGAGAGGATGGTGCTGGTGTTCTGAGAGGAGGAGCATGTGTGCTGATGTTTTGAAGGAGGAAGCTTCAGGAGGTTTGCTCTCCCCATCAAGGGCTCAACAACAGAAAGTGTGTTTGCATGGAAGGAGAAAAAGAAAGTGGGTTTTATAAAATCCCAGCTCCAGGTTCTAGGTGGGAGGTATATTTCAGCTATCTGTATTATTTATTGACAAAATATATAACTAAAGCAATGAAAAGAAAGAAGGAAAAAAGGGAGGGAGGCAGGGAGGCAGGGAGGCAGGGAGGCAGGGAGGCAGGGAGGCAGGGAGGCAGGGAGGCAGGGAGGCAGGGAGGCAGGGAGGCAGGGAGGCAGGGAGGCAGGGAGGCAGGGAGGCAGGGAGGCAGGGAGGCAGGGAGGCAGGGAGGCAGGGAGGCAGGGAGGCAGGGGTGATTCTGGCTCAGTTGGAGGGCATAGTCCATCTTGGTGGAGAATGGTTGACAGCAGGACCCGAGGCAGCTGGTCACATTGTATTCTTAGTGAGGAAGCAGAGGGCAATGAACGCTGATTCTTAGTTCCCTCTCTCCTTTCACTCAGTCCAGGACCCCAGAACCCCATTAGGGCAGGTCTTCCCCACAGTTAAACTTCTGGAAAATCCAGGGGTGTGTTTCCATGGTGATTCTAAATCCAGCCAAACTGAGAGTGAAGACTAACTTCAACATTTTGTAGTCTTTCCACTGTCCTTCATGCCTAAATTTTGTCAACTAAAAACTCGGAGAAAAGGAGAATAAATGAGACACAGTAAGCCAAGCACCCTGCCCGCGGCCTGTTTGGCATTATTTATTAGCAAGTATTCACTAAGCCACTGGGTGACATCATCCCAGAGGCAGGATGGGCAGGTCAGACCTTGGACAGGTCAGACCTTGATCTGAGACATAGCAAGCATTTCTCGAGAGCTAGAGCCCAGCATCAAATGATAAAACAGATACATGAGTGTGTTAACCACTCACAGTGCTCAGAGTTACCCAGAATGTGACTGAGGACCATGGTGGAGGGGAAGGGTGTCACTTGAGCATGGGTGCCTCGAAACCTCTGAACAGGTGGAAGAACACAGACTAAGGAGGAGCCATTCCAGAAAGTCAGCTCTGAGGTGACCACTCACATGTCCTTGTGCGTGTCCATGGCCTAGGACAGCTTAGGATGCCCAGGTGTGTGTGTGTGTGTGTGTGTGTGTGTGTGTGTGTGTGTGTGTGTGACATAGCTGGAAATTCAAATGTTCCTGTTTGTTCCTCTCCAGGGGATCAAGCTGTGGTAAACCCATACATAGCTCTTCTGTCTGATGAGACAAGCAGATACCATCAGGTTTCCTTGGCCAGTGAACCCCATGGTGTGGTCAGGGTTCCTGCTGGGCCACTTCCTGGAACCAGCCAGTGATCTGGAACTGGCCTTAGGGGATCTCAGTGGCCCTTTAGCCAGGTCAAGAGACTGGCCCAGACAATTCTCAGGAACATACATTAACAAATGAAAAGACATTCGACCTTATCCTCATGCATAATTAAAGAAATGTGCATTGAAATTCAATGTTTTCACCCACGGGCTGTTTAAAAGCTAAGGAGCTTGATAATATGGGGCCAGTGGTGAGTCTGTAGGGAACGGTCCTTACAGACTGTTTGCCCAGCCTCTGATGGGTCACTTGGCACTACTCATCACATTTGAAGTTGTGGCCACCCTTCAGCTCAGCCATTTCACTCAACTGAATCTGTTCTGACATAGTCAGAGAAGTGCTCTTTAAACAACACAGTACAAGATGGTCGACAGAGTTATCTCCTTAGCTTCTGCAGCACTGAGGTTTTCAACCACGGAAACCGTTCAAAATGCTCACCAGCAGAGGCAGACATTAAAAATAAAGATAGTGTTGATACAACAGCAGTAATGGTTGGTGAGCGCCATTACAAACACCCAGGAGGCTACAGTGCCAAACATCACTCTCCATGAGAACCAGAGATGGAAACAGGCAGCTGTTACAGGGTTCTGACAGCATCAGCTTCCCTGCACTTGGTTCTCTAGCCTTACTGAGAGAGAGGGCTCTGATTCCTGACCTCCTCCTGACGGAGTGTCCCTGCCTTGGGGCTGTATACAATGGAATGACCTAAGATGCCGGGTCAGACACTAACCCCCAACCATCTTGGCGCTTAATCTCTAGATTTTCACCATGGAAACGGTTTCTATCTATTCCCCCACTTTCAGCCTGTCTCCTAACTGATTTTAGAGTTCTCTTCAGAATGGGGAACATCACAGTAGCCTCAATGAGGTTCTGTTGAAACTCTCTGAGGGAAAGCTCTTTCCTCCTGTCACAGAATGCCTTGGGTGGAGACCTAACATTCGAAACTACCCAAAACAAGAGTTAATCCACTGGGCTACTTGCTGAGCCTCCACGAATAACTCAAAGGGAGAGCAAGTGAGAGAAGATGGGAGGAAGGAGGGACCACATGTTTGTCCTTCTTTTCAGCATCTGAACCATCTCCTTGAAGGGTCTCGATCCCTCACCTAGCTTCCACCATGACAGTTAGAAATGGCTTCTGGCACCACGGCTCTTGTAGCAGTGCAGTGAGAGCAAAGTCTGACTCTTATTTCAAAGTGTCTCGAGCCCAGTGTTATCTGTCGTGAGCAGGTTGTGACAAGGTTTAGGGTCCCCGTGGGAAGAGGAGCGACAGGTCCTCTCCACTCAGGAATCGTATACAGGATTGACTGTGAGACGGTCAGTTCCACGAGAGGGGAGAGAGTACGCCAGAGACAGAGGTTTGATATTTAATTGCTCTTTAATAATGCACAGCAAACAATATATTATCACCAATGCTAAAGCTATTGTAACAACGAGGTATTGCCACATTTCCTATGCATTGACTCTATCAATGTCACTACACAAATAATAAGTAATGATCCGGTGCAGCGTGCTCGGTCTCTCCGCTGTTGCTTTGATGATCCATGCTGCAGAGTGCTCGGTCTCTCGGGTGCAGAGGAGGCCTGAATGGAGGATCACGCTAGCCAGTCATGGCTACCAGTGTGATGCAGTGCTCTGGCCAAGGGCTCCTTTTTAATGCTTGAATTAGGGTTACTTCTGACATACACGGCAGATAACCAGATGTGTCTGGTTATCTGTGGGGCTATGGCTTCATTACAGCTGGTTATCACACTTATTCAAAACAACTTATTTTAATGCACAAATATTTTGATTCATAAGGTTTTTCAAAACAACTTTTGGGTATCAAAACAACTTCTGGTTATCACAGCACTTCACAACAACTTCACTTCAAACTTGTTTTCTTTCCTATTACAAATATGGAGTTGATCCTGTTAAGGGCCTGCTCCTTATACAAAGGAATTCAAAGGCTTGGAAGGACTTGGGCTTCCTGCCACTTGCATGTGAGTAAAGGTTATGCTAACCTTGATGGTTAGTTTTAAAATGTTAACCTGACACAACCTATAATTACCTGGGAAGAGTCTTAATTGAAGAATAATCTAGATCAGGTTGGCCTGTGGGCATACCTCCGGGGAAATTGTCTTGATTGTCAACTGAAGTGGGAAAAGCCCAGCCCACTGTAGGCGGCATCATTCCTAAGCTGGAAGTTTTGAACTGTGTAAGTGAAGTCAAGCTAAGTGCTGGCAAACAAGGAACGTGAATATGTGTATTTCTCTCTGCTCTGGACTGTGGACATGTGACTGCCTAGAAATAAAACCACAACACTAAAGCTTAGCAAAGGGACAGGACATATAATAGAAAGATACACAGTGTTTCGTGAAGCCCAGAAGATTGAACGAATGAGCCTGGAGCCCAGCTGCAACCAGGAACCTCGAGACTGGGAAGCTATTTGCAGATCTCCCTGCAGCTGCTCCCCCTGTGGTTCTATACTTTCAGCTCTGCCTTCCCCACATTTGGAGTGCGCCAGACTCCTGCAAAGGAATACCTCAGATGCCAACTGAGGCAGTCACAAACATGCTGAGCTGACCACCCAGGGTGGCAGAGCCCTCCCATGAAGCCAGCTCACTAGGTCGGAAGAGCTGACAAGAAAAAGTCCCACAGGTTGAGTGGATTCAATTACCCCCTCAATTCTGGAAACCAGAAATTCAAGATGAAGGTGTCTGGAGGGTTGATTGCTCACCAGAGCATCAATGCTTTGCCCTTCTCCTAGCTTCTCAGAGCTTGCTGACATCCCTCATGATTTGTGTTTTTGTTTGTCTGGCTTCTTGATGCATTATCCTGATCCCTGCCTTCAAGGTCGGGCTTTTTCTCTGTGCACATGTCTCTCAATTTCTTCTTTTCTAGAGATACCAGCTATATTGGGTTAGTGTAACCTCCTCTCCACGAATTACCTCTTTGGTGACCCTGTTTCCAGCTGAGGTCCTGGGAAGGAAGATTTCGATATATAAACCTGTATTGGGTGGGAAACAGTTCTCCCAGAAATAATGAAAATGGAGAGAAGCTGAAGACAGCGGACCTGAGACAGCAGAGCCAAAAGGGAAGGAGGAAAACCAGTCAGCTCTTGTGTTTCCGGCTCAGAGCGGAAAAGTACCCAGGTACGGTGATGCATGCCTGTAACCCCAGTGCTGGAAGGTGGAGGCAGGAGAATCAAGAGTTTAAAGTCATCTTCATCCACATGGGGTTCAAGGAGAACCCGGGTTGCTTGGAAAACTCTAAAACAAACAACAACGAAACAAAGCAGGAAGAGAGGGCGGAGCCAGTGAAAGGGGTGTGTCAAACCATCAAGGATGCCCCCTACAAGGAAAGTGGTGGTAGTGGGTTTTTTTGGTTTTTGTTTGTTTGTTTGTTTTCTTGTTTTTTGTTTGTTTGTGGTTTTTGTTTTTGTTTGTTTGTTTTTTTGTTTTTTTTTTTTTGGTTTTTCGAGACAGGGTTTCTCTGTGTAGTCCTGGCTATCCTGGAACTCACTCTGTGGACCAGGCTGGCCTCGAACTCAGAGATCCACCTGCCTCTGCCTCCCAAGTCCTGGGATTAAAGGCGTGTGCCACCACTGCCCGGCTTGCTTTTGCTTTTCAAGACAGGGTTTCTCTGTGTAGTCTTAGGTGTCCTGGAACTTGCTCTGTAAACCAGGCTGACCTCGAACTCAGAGCCCGCCTCTGCTTTAAACAACCTGCTTTATCTGCTAGCCCTACTTTAGAACACTGGTTAAAAATAGTAGTGGCCTCAAGCCTCTTCAGACTCGGGAGGTGCAGAAGAGACCTTAACGAGGAATAAAAAACACTGGGAAAGGGTAACCCCCTCACTCCCAGGAGTGGTCCAGAGGGAGAGAGACTACCTGAGGGGAAGGAAGCACAAAAGGAACCCGCTGCAGACTCAAGGAGGTGCTGGGACTTGTGAGCACACAGGAAGAAACAAGAAGCATGGTGGGACTGGCTCCAGGCACACAGGCGTAGGGCAAGAGGGTTGGACACGAAGCCACAAAGCTACTTGGGTTCCTCCTCCTTCTCGTTTGCCTTTTTCTGCTTCTGCTGCATAATCTCCGAGTCCCTGGGGGTAGACATGATGGGGCACTCTGCTTGTGGGCGGGCAGCAGAAAGCCCATCATCTCGGCGCTTTCCCTTAACCGAGTCGCTCTGCTTCTTCATGTTCTTCTGGCGGCGAGCTCTCGCTGGTTACCTCGGGTCATGGCGAAGGCAGCGGCTCCAACCTGCCTCCCACAAATCTGTATTTTAAAAGGCTATTTAGGAGCTGGAGAAATAGTTCATCGAGAAGAGAAGTTGCTGCCCGTATCATCAGAAATCAAGTTCAAATCCCAACCACAACATCTGGGAATTCACAAATGCCTGCAGCTCTAGGTTCAAGATATCCCGAGCTTCAAGAGACGGCCATATACACCCTGCTATACACACATCAATACTACAAGCAAATCTATAATAACAAAGACTATATTCAGGCCAAGTGGTGCATGCCTTTAATCTCAGCACAGAAGTGGGTGTTTCTGTGAATTCGAAGCCAGCCTGATCTACATTGCAAGTTCCAAAATAACTAGGATTACCTAGAGAGATTATCTCAAAAAAAAAAAAAAGGCATAAATAAATAAATAAATAAATAAAACACAACAACAACAAAAATCAAAACAGAAAACCCCACAAAACTGTATTCAGACCATCATGCTACCTCACTTGGCTGGTGGAGTGCTGACTCTTCATGGAAAAAATGAACATTCATTCCTCTCTTTTTTATTTTGTCTTTATTTTTGTTTTGGTAAAACAGAGTTTCACTCTAAACCCTGGCTGGTCTGAACTTGCTCTGTAGACCAGGCTGGCCTCAAACTCAGAGATGCCTCTGCTGCCAGAGTGATGGGATTAAAGACATGGATCAAGGTGCCCGGCTGGTTCCTCATTCTCCAACTGTGTTAAGTCTACTAGTAGTCAAGTTTCCAGAGTTGGAACCAGGACTTTAACCTACCTCTCACCCTTTTCCAAAGCTCATCTTTCCAAAGCAAAGGTGACCCTCCACCATCATCCCTTTTCCTTGTTCTGGTACTCCTGATGCCCCTGTCCACGCAGATTTAGCCAGTCGCTTCCCACTCAGTCTACAGCTGAATCCACACGTGGCACAGAGCCAGCGGGAGGGGTGTACGGAGGGGGGGAACGGGTGGGGCTCGGGATGAAGGAGAGGGAGGAATCTGCCAGTCCCTGGCTCCCAGTGCTGCCTTTAGAGCCACCGCCCACCCTGTGACTCGCTCAACCGGGTCCTCCCAGCAACCCCTGCCGCGGAAAGACCGGGCTGGAGCTCCGAGGGGCGTGGTCAATCCATAGTCACAACCTATCACACAGGGTCCTCTAGTGAAGCGTACAGTTGACAACCTAAGTGACCCGGAGCTTCTGGGGACCCAGCCTAGAACGCGACGCTGGGCGAGTCTCGAGGTCTCGGCGCGCGGGACGGAGCGGACCCGGGAAGCGTCTGCAGGAGGCCAGGGCGAGACCGGGTCCCCAGCGGAGCCCTCGGAAAGCTCGGAAATGGAGCCGCCGCAGGTCCCCGCGGCGGAGGCGCCACAACCCAGGGCCTCCGAAGGCAGCCCGAGGCCGGAGCGGACCGGACGGGAGGCGGCGGACGCGCAGCTCCAGCAGCTCCCGGAGAAGTCTCAGCCTCCCGCCCTGTCCGGTTCTCCGCGCGTGCCGCCGCTCAGCCTGGGCTACGGCGCCTTCCGCCGCCTGGGCTCCTGCAGCCGCGAGCTGCCATCGCCGAGCCCCTCGTGGGCCGAGCAGTCCCGGGATGGCGAGGCGGAGCTGGAGCCTTGGACGGCGTCCGGAGAGCCTGCGCCCGGGTCCTGGGCGCCCGTGGAGCTGCAAGTGGACGTGCGCGTGAAGCCCGTGGGCGCGGCTGGGGCTAGTCGCGCGCCCTCGCCTGCGCCGTCCACGCGCTTCCTCACGGTGCCAGTGCCGGAGTCGCCCGCCTTCGCCCGCCGCTCCGCTCCCACGTTCCAGTGGCTGCCCCGCGCCCCGTCACCAGGCTCTACGTGGAACCGTGGATCGCCGCTTGCCGCGACCGCGACCGAGCCTGTCGGCCCCGCTGAGGGCTGCACGGTTCCCCCGGGCTCGCCCGCCTGCCGCTGCCGCTGCCGCGAGCCCGGGCTGACCAAAGAAGACGAAGCGCTGCTGCAGCGCTCAGGCATAGATGGCAAGAAACTGCCGCGGGCTATCACGCTCATAGGTGAGTGTCCAAAGGTGCTCGTGCCCCGTCCCATCTGACTGCTCCAAGTCCAACCTGCTTCTGTCTTAGAATTAATAAGAACCAAACCAGGATCCTGCCCACCACCACCCCTCGCCCTCCTCCCGGAAACTTTCTTATTCCTTCTCAGTGTGCGCAGCATCTTGGAGGAATAGAACTCTGGGTAAGATGAGGGGAAGTGATTCAGAATCACGTGGCAGTGGTGGCCTGGCTACACTTCCAAGGGTTGGGCTCCTTTCCACCTTCGGGAGGGTCACCCATCAGCACACACTGAGCTGGTGTTTTGCTTTGGTTGTGATGGAGAGGCAAGTCTAGCAGTGCAGAAAGCCCCTGTATTGGTTTGCTTTTTCTTACTGTGATAAAACACTGAACCCCAACTCGGGGAGGAAAGGGTTTACCGGCTTACAGGTTACAGTTTATCATCAAGGAAAGCCAAAGCAGGAACTCAGAGGCAGGCAGGAACAGGAGCAAAACCACGGAGGAAGGCTGCTTACTGGCTTTCGGCTCAGCTTGCTTTCTTAGTCCGCCACCACCCCGCCAGCGCCTGCCCGTGGTAATTAAGAAAACGCTCTACAGACTTGCCTACCAACTGTACTTGCCAGTCTAGTGGGTGTATTTTCTCAAGGGAGGTTCCCCCTTTCCAGATAACCTTAGCTGGTGCCAAGTTGACAAAACAGTAACCAGTACAACCCCCTAAAGGTTGTTAGTGGCAAGTGCGGAATTGCTCTGTTGTGGTTGGTTTACTGGGCCATCCTAGATTGTGAGAGGCTCTGTCTTTGGAGAACAGAGAGGCCCGAAGGGGCTAGTACCTTGCCCAGCAGTTTGCCCAAACGTGGGCCAAAGTCCTTAGGTGGAGGGAGGGCTCAGAGACTTAGATCACTAAAAACTTTTAGAATTCTGTGAGTGGATTTCTGCAGTGTGGGATGAGTTCGCCATTGCTACTGCAAGTTTCCCACATGCTTGGAGCCTCTAGCTGATGCACACTTAGCATCCTGCAGGTCTGACACAGGCTCCCTAGTCTAAGGTGATGCTATCAGCAGGGCTCTGCTTCTCTCACTGAGGCTTCAGGGCAGATCCCTTCGCCTTAGTGCTAGGTCCCCCGATGTCCATCCCAGTGGAGTTAGGCTGGCTCCATCAGCCCCTATGCTTTGCCTCCCTCCTCTCAGGTAAGGACCCTCATGATTACACTGGCCTTTAGACCAGGACAGCCTCCATTCCAGGGTCAACCGAGCAACAACCCTGCCTCCATCCAAACCTTCATTCCTCTTTGCCAAATGGCCTTAGTTTAGTCACTGTTCTAGGGATGACGACATGCACCTCTTTAGGGAGATGTTATGCCAGCCTATAGCTTTTTATCAATGTTTTAATATTTTTAATTTTTATTTTATGTGTATGAGTGTCTGCTTGTATGTCTGTATACCACTTACATTCCTGGTGCCTACAGAGGCCAGAAGAGGGTGTCAGATCTAGAACCAGAATTAAAGGCAATTAGTTGTAAGCCAGACTGTGGGTGCTGGGAATTGAACCCAGAGCCTAACACAAGAGCAGCTAGTATTCTTAACCACTGAGCCATCTCTCCAGCTCCTTTATCAGATTCTTTAAAGAACCAGATTGTTGGGTTTGTTCTAGAAATTAAGCTCCTACAGTGTTGTGGAGGAGAACTGAGGCAAATGCTAGTCTGAGAAGAGACAGGAACAATGGCCGAGGACAGGATCAGGAGGCAGAGCCGTGGGCAGGACCACGGGCCAGGTACGACTAAGCAAGTTGTCGGATGGAGGTCCCCCCCACGATTCTGATGGGTAACTGGATGGATGGCGGGCCATAGGCCCTTCCACAAAGGAAACCATGGGGAGAGTTGGAGAGGTAAAAAGGTGGTTGGTCTGCAGGATCCTGTTGGGATGATGAGGCCCCACAGTCCCACCTGGTGAATGCTTCTCCCTCGGGTCTTGGCTTAGACTTACCTTCTCTTACCCCCAAGGACAACTTAGGGATCTCTGTGTCATCGTCTCGATTGGATTGTGCCTCATTACACACAGGCTATGATCGCTCCTTCTAAGTATCTCCTCAGGGATGGAAGCCAGAGGCGTGGACTTGCCCACGTCTCCAATACCTGGCACGTCAGTGTCTTCTCAGATAGTCTGTCTGTCTGTACAAGTCAGAACGTATTATTCTCCCGATCCCTCAGGGAAGAAGACGGGTGTTTGATCTCAGCGGTTGTCTTGCAATTAGCGCTCCTCCTATGGAGAAGGATCTGGAGACAAGCCTCACCTGGCCCATCCTCCACGTTGTCCAGGCAGTAGGGAGCATTTAAAAAGTGTAAGCACAAGACAGTTTGCAGTTAGCAGGCCAGGGAGATTGTTGGAATGAGGTTGGGGGACGTGGACTCTTCGGAGGTGAGACACATTAGAATTCCAAAGATGGTTCAGGTTTTGATGGGGTCATAGGGTGGTTAGGATTTTGAAGCAAGACTGTTCTTGGTCCTCAGTGCAGAGGAAGACCAATGTCACCACGTGGAGGGGAACAAGGCCCTGAGCAGAAGGAGGTGACCCTGTTAAGCTTCACTCAGGCATAAGCCCCTTTTTGTTCTTTTGGGGACATCATGTCCTTTAGCAGTAACTGCAGAACTACTTTTAAAGATGAGAAGGTCTAGGGTTGGGGTAAGAGAGAAGACCCATTAAGGAGACCTGGATGTGTCTTATGTTTTTACAAGTTGAGTGTGTACAAAGAGTATTTGTGTTATTTGTGAGACTAAGAGTCACCTTGTAAGCCCAGCAGGGTGACTCACACCTGCAGTTCCAGCTCCCAGGAAGCTAAAGCAGAGGACTAAGTGTTCTTGGCCACCTTGGGCTACATGTTGAGACCCTGTCTTATTTTTGTTTGTGTTTGTTTGCTTGCTTGCTTGCTTTTTGAGATAGAGTTTCTCCGTGTAGCCTTTTTTTTTTTTTTTTTTGGTTTTTCGAGACAGGGTTTCTCTGTGTAGCCCTGGCTGTCCTGGAACTCACTCTGTAGACCAGGCTGGCCTCGAAACTCAGAAATCCGCCTGCCTCTGCCTCCCAAGTACTGGGATTAAAGGCGTGCACCACCACCGCCCGGCTTCTCTGTGTAGCCTTGGCTGTCCTGGAACTCCTCTGTAGAGCAGGCTGGCCTCAGATTTACAGAGATCCACCTGTTTCTCCCCCTCAAATGTCAAGATTAAAAGTGTGCACCACCACCACCCTGCTAAGGCTCTGTCTTTTAAAATAAAAATGTGGCAGAGGTGGTGCGCGGAGGCTGTAATCCCTACACACCAAAGGCTGTACAAAGTTGCTGCAAGTTTGAAGCTAGCCTGGTCCAGAAAGCTCCAGGCCACCTGAGCTGTAGTGGTATGGGGCCTTCCTCTTTGGCTCTGTAGGGGCCCTCACCAAGCTCAGCAGATTGGGATTAGGTGAGTATCCCTACCTTGTGTGGGAGAATTTACCCCACTGGGTTTTTTCATGCTCTGCTCTGTGAAGGTCAGAGCCAAATGCAGGTTCAGCTGCAAGCATTACACTGATTGTAGTGACTGGTGAGTTTATCTTCCTTATCTTGGCCAAGCTTTCCAGTTCTGCTTTCATTATTTGCAATCGTTAATTTAGGGCTGGGACATAGTTCAGTGGTAGATCATTTGTCTAGTGTGGTTCAGTACCCTGTTGGAAATGAATCTCAGTTTTTACAGACTTTTTGTTGGTGGGGGTTTGTTGCTAACGTGTCTGTTTCGCCTGTGTTTACATCTGTGCATCATATTCCCGGAGCCTGCAGAGGCCAGAAGACATCTGATCCTTTGAGACTAGTTGTGAGCTCCTGTGTGGGTGCTGGGAATTAAGAGCCTGTTGGAAAGGCAGCCAGTGTTCTTAACCCCTCCCTGGGCCATCTCCAGCCCCTGGCCTGAAACTCTTAATGCTCCTGCCTCAACTTCCTGAATGCTGGGACTACAGACTTGTGCCAACACACTTGGCTTTCTGGCTTCTTTGGCTTAACATGTTTCAAGTTAGCACTTCATTCTTTTTCATTGCTGGTTAGTATTTCTTGGCATAAATATGTTTTGATTATACACTTATCAGTTGATAGATATCCTGTGGATGGGAGCCGGACATGCTGGTGCTCACTTTTAATCCCAGCACTTGGGAGGCAGAGGCAGGCAGATTTCTGAGTTCGAGGCCAGCCTGGTCTACAGAGAGAGTTCCAGGACAGCCAGGGCTACACAGAGAAACCCGGTCTTGAAGGAGAAAATACATATAAAATGGGGGTGGTAACTGTGCACTGATGCATTTGTCCCTCACTGTTGCCTGTAGACGGGATGTGATAGCTGCCTCAGGCTCCTTCACTTCCTTGCCAGGATGAAATGTGCACTTTAACTGGGAGCCAGAAGAAACCCTTTCCCCCAAAGTTGCTTTTCTTAGGGTATTTTAATCACAGCAGCAGAAGAAAGTAAGACATCTGGGTACTCACTATCAGGATGACTCACTCAGCCATTAAAGCTGTGTCTTGGACCAGGCATGATAGCAACTTCTTAAAGGTTACATTTGTATTCTTACTGGTGGTAGGTGGCACGCATGCACCACTGGATGTGTGTGGACGTCACATGGAAAACTTGTAAGAGATGATTTTCTCCTACCACACTGGTCCTGATCAACATCAGGCTTGGTGGCAAGCATGTTTACCTGCTGAGCCATGTGCCGGCCTTGGTTTCAGCCTGTAAGCGCAGCTTCTCACAAGGCAGAGGTGGGAGGAACACAGTCTTGAAGCCAGATTGGGAAACATAGTAACACTCTATCTCAAAACATAAGGGTAGCAGGATGTGGTGGTTCAAGTCTTTAAACCCAGCACTCCAGAGGCAGAGAGACAGGTAGATTTTTGTGAGTTCAAGGCCAGCCTGGCCTACATATCGAGTTCTAGGACAAAAATGACTATATAGAGAGACCCTGTCTCAAACAAAACAAAACAAACCAAAAACCCCATAAGGATAGGATAACAGAAAAGAGGTGGGCGTGTCCTGTCTCCTGTTGTTCATACTCTCATTCCCTGCCCACAGCCTCCCACCTAACTCATGCCCTTGGCTCTGGAGCCATTGACAAGACCCACAGCTGCCGACTTTTCATGGCTGCAGAGAACTGAGTTTGCGCCTGTCTTCATCCTTGACCTCAGACCTGAAAGGCAGCCAGGTTTTGATGAAAAACAAAACAAAACAAAACTTGAGTGAAATGTAGCATCAGGACTTGACCTTGACTGACCTTGACCTGTGGAGTTGGCTCTTCTGTGCAATGTTACCCCTAGTATTCTGGTTCCTCTGTCCCCTGCTGCCTCTAGGCACCTTGCCCACATCTACTGCCTGATGCACACTGCACATGATGGGTGCCAGTCCCTTGCTCTGTTTTGTAGAGCCTTTTTCTTCTAGCTGTGTGAGAAGGAAGTAGAGCGTGTTGTACCATGTCTCTCCTGAATATATGGTTCTGATCTAACCTGGGTGCTTTGCCTCTGTATCCTGAGCCAAGGTGACCATGCAGCTGGTGGGGGAGGTGGGGGTGTGAAGACCATATAGTTCTGGGTTGTCTGTAATTGGGGTGGCCTTGCATAATTTGCCTTTCTGTTCCCTCTCCAGGGCTGCCCCAGTACATGAAATCTCTGCGTTGGGCTCTGGTGGTCATGGCTGTGTTGCTGGCTGTCTGCACTGTAGCCATTGTGGCACTGGCGTCTAGAGGCGGTATGGTATCCCATCCCTATTTTGTGTATTTACAGCAGAGGGGGATATGAGGTACAGCATGAAGACACAGGCCTTATTTAGCAAAGAGAAGAGAGCTTGACCGTTTTCTCCCATGAGTCACAGCTTGTGGCCTGAGTAGAAATGAGAACAGTAGCCCCTATACAGGGGAACTTTGCATAGGGTGAAACTGTACAACCTTCCCAGGGCTCTTTCTGGCCACCATTCTTCCCACTGGACGCTTGCCAGGTCCCTACCCATAGATTCCTCCTCAGCCACGGTCAGGACCAGAGTTTGTCTTCTCAGTGTGTATCCATGCATAGCTCCTTAGACACTTCCCCTGACTGACAAGTCTCTGCTTTCAGGTGCCAAGTGCCAACCATGCCCTCAAGGCTGGATGTGGTCTCAGGAACACTGTTACTACCTCTCTGAAGAAGCCCAAGACTGGGAGGGCAGCCAGGCATTCTGCTCAGCCCACCATGCCACACTGCCTCTGCTGAGCCACACCCAGGTAAGAATGGCTGGCTAGGAGAGGGGATGTGTCATTCCAGATCCCTGAATCTGAGCCCTGGAAGGACCTCCCCCCGCCCCTGTGTGTCTGTCTGTCTGTCTGTCTAAGTTAGCATTATATTGCTGTGACAAGACACCAGGACCAAAGTCAACCTAGGAAGGAACAAAGAAAAAAAGATTTATTTCATCTTACTGCTTTTAGTCCATCAACCTAGGAAGTCAAGGCAGGAGCTGATAGAGGCTATGGAGAAGTGCTACCTACTGACTTGCACAGCCTGCTTTTATGTTATCCAGGGCCTGCCTGAGAAGCACCCGCTACAATGGGCTGGGACCTTTCATATTATTCACTAACCAAGAGGCTTGCCTACAGCTTTTTGTTGTTGTTTTTATTTTTCTCTGTGTAACAGCCCTCAATGTCCTGGAACTCACTTTGTAGACCACGAAGGCCTGAACTGACAGAAATCCACCTGCCTCTGCCTCCTGAGTGCTGGGATTAGGCGTGCGCCAGCAGTCTATAGGCCAAACATACAGGCATTGTCTTAGTATTCTTTTTCCTCTAGATGTGTTTTTTGCACAACTTAAATCCCAGCACTCTGGAGGCAGAGGTCAGTGGATCTCTGTGAGTTCAAAGCTGGCATGACCTACATAAGTTTCAGGCCAGCCATGGCTGTATAACAATACCTTGTCTTAAAAATAAAACAATAAAAAGATACCCTCTTCCTAGCTATGCCTGGGTTTGTATCAGGTTGATAAAAACAGTCAGCACAATTGACTCCTGATACACAAAGATGTCACTTATTAAACCATAATATTTCTTGTCCATCCCAAGAGCTCAAATTAATATAAATATCACAGTACAAAACTCCAACATTTAAAAGTCCACAGCATTTAAACTTTCAAATACTTTAAAGGTTCAGTCTTTTTACTGTTCAAAGTCTCCCAGCTTTAAGATACTAAAAAGTCAGAAGTACTTTCTTACACCAAAAAGAAAGAACCAGGGCACAGTTATAATTTAAACAAAGCAAAATCCAACCCCAACTACATAAGCAGCTCCGTGTCCAGTGTCTCATAGCCTGGGTTCCACAGGGCTTGGGCATCGGCCTCTCCCATTCACAGAACAAGCAAGCATCTTGTCTCCTAGGCTTAGGCCAGCTCCACTCTACAGCTGCTGTCCTTGGTGGTCATTCCCTGGTCCTGACATCTCCAAATTGTTGGGGTCTCCACTGCAGCTGGGCTGCACCTTCACCTACTCTCCTGGGCTCTCTTCAGGGACTCTGACCAGGCTTCCACATGTGTAAAGCCTCAACTTCTCTCCATGGCCCCTTCAATCCTTTGGCTTCTACTTCAACTGAGGCTGCACATTCACCACTGGCCTCTGCTCTCATGATGCCAAGCCTCAGCTGCTCTCCGTGACCTCCTCATGCCTTCAAAACCAGTACCACCTGGGGAGCTCTTACACATTACCAAGTTCGGCTGCCAGCACAAGGTAAAGCCCTGGCCTACTCTGGATCACAGAGGAAACACTTCCCACAAAATTTTGCCTCAGTGATGCTGGTCTCTTCTTAATCTCAGCCCTACTTGACTAGAATCAATTGGCCCAGCAAAGCAAAGGTGTCACTGTAGTGGTTCTTAATTCAAAACCATCAGATGGCTCTGATAGTCTTTACGGGACTCTCAAGTTTTCCCCCACCCCCTGAAATCTCACAAGCCAAACCTCTGTCATCATCTCTGCCTGCTCTCAGCATTACCTTCTGAGACACTGTTCCCACAGCAGCGCATTGAGATCTGAGCACTCCAGCGCTTTTCCAGCCCGAAGTTCACCATCTTCCCACAACCACATGGCTAGGCCCGTCACGGCATTTCTATCCAGTTAGGGTTCCTACTGCTGTGATAAAACACCATGATAAAACGCTACTTGTGGAGGAAAGGGTTGATTTCACTTACAGCCTATAGTCCATCTTCCAAGGGTGGCAGGGCAGGAACCTGGAGGCAGGAGCTGATGCAGAGGCCATAGCTTGCTCCTCATGGCTTGCTCATCCTGCTTTCTTACATGGCTTCTATTAGTCATGGCTCTCTTGAGTAAGAGAACTTATAGAATGAATATAAATATTACACACACACAACTTATAGAATGAATGTACATATTACATGCGTGCACACTTTCTGTATATATAAATGGGATTTATTAAAATGGATTCAAGCTGTGGTCCAGCTAGTCCACCAATGGCTGTCTACCAATGGAAGGTCCAAAAGTCCAGTAGTTGTTTGGTCCATGAGGCTGGATGTCCCTACTGGTCTTCAGTATATGCCAGGATCCTGAAGAAGTGGGTTCTAATGCCAGTGAAGGAATGGACTCGCTTGTGAGAGTGAGAGCAAGCTTCCTTCTTCCATGTCCTTTATCTAGGCTGCCAGTAGGAGGTGTGGCCAGATGAAAGGTGGATCTTCCCACCTCACAGATCAACCAAGAAAACATCCCCATGGACTTTTGCCTATGGGATGGGCCAGTCTTTTTTTTTTTTTTTTTGGTTTTTCAAGACAGGGTTTCTCTGTGTAGCCCTGTAGCCCTGGCTGTCCTGGACCTCACTCTGTAGACCAGGCTAGCCTCGAACTCAGAAATCCATCTGCCTCTGCCTCCCAAGTGCTGGGATTAAAGGCGTGCACCACCACCACCTGGCAACCTGTGGGCCAGTCTTATGGAGCCATTCATTTTCTTATTGAAGATTCCCGTTTCCCCAGCTATGTCTGTTTTTGTCAGCTGGACAAACCCATCACCAGCATGTGTGCACTTGTACATGTGAATGTGTGTACATACATGTGCTCTTGCATGTAGATGCCACAAGTCAACCTGGGGTGTTGGTGTTCCTCAGGTGCCACTTGAGACAGGGTCTCTTTTGGATCTGGGGCACACCAATTTGGCTGGGCTGAATGGCCTTTTGGTTTCTGTTACTCCTTCTGTAAACATTCCTGCACACATTTTGTTTCTTATTGCTAAGGTCATGCCACAGTTTTAGTGCACTTTATTATTGTGGGAGGGGGCTATCCATGCACACAGCACGTGTGTGGCGGCTGGAGGACAGTTTTGAGGAGTTAGCTCTCTGCTTCCACCACGTATGCCTGAGGGCTTGAACTCAGCTCAGCGAGCTTAGAAGCAAGCCCTTTGAACCACTGAGCCATCTCCCCTGCCTCACGCTCACCTTTGGAATGGCTTGGACACCACTGAACCCATGCAAACTAATTTTGCTCTTGTAGAGACTACACCATTAATCTGCCCCATGCCTCCCCTGACCTTAATCAATCCCTGGCCCTTCTGGCTACTGGCTGAAGCACGGTGCCAGGCCACCCACAGGCATCCAGGTCATCTTCCATAAATGCAGGTATTTTGCAAGATCTTTTTGAGCTGATTACTTCCTGAAAAGGTATACTGGGATCCTATAGAAGCCTCAGGGGAAATGGATGTCTTAGTGACCCACAATGTCCAAAGAGTAACTGCCTGCTTTTCTCCCTCAGGACTTCTTAAGAAAATACCAGATCACCAAAGGCTCTTGGGTGGGGGCCCGACGAGGCCCTGAAGGCTGGCACTGGACTGATGGGGTCCCCTTGCCCCCCCAACTGTGAGTAACTAGTTTCTTCTTCCTCTGTTGTAGCTGTAGCTTCCTTTTGCCCACCCAGCCTTCAGTACTGACAGGAGACCCATTCTACACCCAGCCAAGGGGGGTTGGCACTGGCTTATCCAACCCCGGTGTGAGTCCTCAACATACTCACCCAGACAGAACTGCCATGGCTGCTTTTCATGTACAAGGTCTATGGCGTAGGAATTTGGTGGTTCTACCATGTAGCTGACCACTGAGAGACACTGCCAGGGCTCTTTCCAGATATTTCCTGCCTGTGTAGTGACTGACACAGTGCTGCGCCTGTATAGAAGACAGGTCCAGCAACCCGAGTGTTTTCTCTCTCTCTCCTCCCTCACCTCACCCCACTGCAGGTTCCCGGAAGACAATAAGGACCATCCAGACTTCAGCTGTGGGGGTTTGGAAGAAGGCAGGCTCGTGGCTCTTGACTGCAGCTCCCCCAGACCCTGGGTCTGTGCCAGAGGAACCAAATGACTTAATCTCCTGTGTTAGACCTGTCTGGAGCTGCCCCCATTGCTTCTGCTCTGGTGTGACCAAAATATCTGACAAAACCAATTTCAAAGTGGCAAGAACGACCAGGCTAATGATTTCAGAGGGCTGAACCTGGAAGAGCTGCCCAGTCCACAGCAGCAGAGGAAGCTGCTGGAGCCAGGGGTGGGAACAAGCTTCAAAGGCCTGTCACTGTTGACAGATCTCCACAGACCAGGCTCTAACTCCTAAAGCTCCTGTCACCCCTAAATCAGCACTTCCTGCTGGGAACAAACCTATGGCAGACACTCCAGATTCAATCCAGGACACTCCTATAACAAGTCCCCTGAAGATTCATGACTGTCTTATTTTGAAACAGGCTCTCTCTGTCCCTCTGGCTGGCCTGGAATTTACTGTGTGGTTCAGGGTGGCCTTAAGTCCCTAGGCAAGCCTCCCTAGTACAGGAATTACAGATGTGTGGCACCACACCCAGCCCATGGCTAACTCATAACGCATAATCTTAATAGTTCCAATGTTCAACAGTCCAAAGACTCTTCAGGCTGGTGGTCCCCACAGCTGTGGGTAGAGGAGCTGCACCAAACCTCCTCATCTTCCATTTTCTTCCTCCGTCAGCCTCATGCTTCATAGAAATTTCAGCTTGTCAAGCTGGGGCACTTTTGTTCTTCTGACCAGGCAGCCCCACCTTCTCTGCCTTGCCTTAAGAGATGTGCTAGTTGGGAGCCCTGCCCACTCTGTGTGCTGGTCTCCAGCAGGAGAGTCCCCAGAGGAAGAAGGCATTAAACCTATTCTGAGATGGGCTGGCTGGGATCCCATGTAAAGGAGTGGAGCACCCAGGGGAGGTGTTGGGTTGTAATGTGCGTGGGTTGATGTGTGGGTCCTGCCTCTGTCTCGCCACGTGGCTAGGGCCTCTCGTGGAGACAGAGGCACTGGTATTTGACTGTGTTCACTCCACACTGGTGCAGGGAGGACATCAGGCTACGTGATGCCTTGGGACTCCACTCAGGGTGGGGGAGCACAGTCTGAGGTCCTGCAGGGAGCCAGAGCTCTTGGCTTGGGGGGGTCCCTGGGCCAAAAGGCAGCCAGGAACCGACTGGTTCTCAGAGCCTCAGGCCCCCCCTCCCCCCCCCCCCCCCACAGAAGGGCAGAGAACGAAGTGGGGGCAGACAGGCTCAATTTGCCCACAGCTGAAAGGGAGAGGGGGAGAGATGAGCTGTGTCCCACGGGGATGAGAGTTCTTAGCTGGCTTGGGTTGGCTGGTGGTCTCCATGGCTGGGAATGCAGAGGTTGTCAACGGGAGATTAGGCGTCAGCTCTGTGGATGACGATCTGTTCCACTGTTCCCCACAGTGGGTCCCAAAGAAAAGTAACAGTCTATGGTCTTAAAATGTTTATTGTCGTGGTGGAAAGATGAAAACTATACCCCAGTCTCTCGGGGCGGGCCTGAGGTTAAATACCTTTTGTAAGGAGGAGGGTCTGAGAAGGAATGTTTAATTGGCTAGGCCCCTCTGGCCTTTAGGTACCTCATTAATATGGAGATCTGTCTTGAGGCTCGGTGACCACAGGTGGCCTGTAGTCAGGCTCTCTTTCTGTGGAGCCCTGCTTGACTGAAGGACCCCACTCCGTGGAGGTCTTTGGTCTCACATCAGGAGCCTGGAGTCTGGGAGCTGGGGAAATGTATGCGGTCCCTTAGGGTCAGCTGGGGTCTCCAGCGATTTCTAGCCAGCGCTCCACCAGAAACCATGCTGTTCTTTTCACCTCCTTCCCCCCCCCCAAAAAAATACAAGTTTACACACTAAAATAAATTAAAAAAAAAAAAAAAAAAAAAAAAAAAAAAAAAAAAAAAGGACTGGGCCCTCACAAGATGTTTTAGCAGGTAAGAGCACTGGCTGCTCTTCTAAGGACCCGGGTTTGGTCCTAGAACTCTTTCAAACTCTAACCCCAGCACCACCCCCCACCCATATCACACCCCCATCCTCATCCAGGTACTACATGACCATGGTGCAGATATACATCCAGGAAAAACACCCATTCACATAAAACGGGTGGGGGAGCCTTGCAGAGAGGCACATAAAATAAATTTAAAGAAACACACACACACACAGACATACCCCTGGGTATGCTTGTGAAGCAGTTGTGTTGAGGCGGGAAGAGCCATTCTAAAAGTGAGTGGTAGCATCCCAAGGCTGGGGTCCTGGGATGAACAGAGAAACAGGGTGGGCACCAGCATTCATCCCTCCCTGCTTCCTGGCCGCAGAAGCAGTGTGAGCAGAAGCCTCATGCTTCTGCCAGGTTTCCCCAGCATGTTGGCCTGCACCCTCAAACTGGGAGCCAAGACATACTCTTCCTCCTTTAAGTTGTCAGATATTTCTTTATAGCAACAAGAAAAGTAGCTAATATGTTAATTAGCAAATGCCATTGTGGGTTGAAGCAGCAGCCCTGGAACATCTGGCCATGCCCTGCTCCCTAACATCTGTCTTCCTAAGGGTTCCTGTCCCTAGGTTCCTGATGCATCTCTGGTTAAGGGCTTAAGGTGTATTCACTCTTTTTGAGAATGAACTTGGTTCAGCTTCCTGCCCTTGTTGATCATGGGGACATTTGCAGAAAAAAACACAGCTGCATTGTCTTGGCATCCCTACAAGTATGTGTGGTGTGTGTGTGTGTGTTGTGGTGTGTGTGTGTGTATGGGTGTGTATGTGTGTGGTGTGTGTGTATGTGTGTGGTGTGTGTGTATGTGTGTGGTGTGTGTGTGGTGTGTGTGTCTATCCATCCAAGCAGCCAGCACCTATTTAGCAGCAGCCAAGGGAAAATCCTAAGCAAGAGAAAAATCTAGAGACTCAGTTGGTACAATTAGCACAGCTCTTTGAGTCTACTTCATGGGCTGTTGGAAGGAAGGAGCAGGCAATAAATAAAACCAGCAGTGTAGGAGGCCGCAGTTAGTGGTGATATATTCCACCATTCCAAGATGGCACCAAGATGGCACGGGCATCCTGTCCTCCCGCTAGTAAACAACTGACTGCGCAGGTACAAAAGGCAAAAAGGGCGCCAAAAGTCACTGCCCACCCCAGGGCATATTATGGGTAATGAGTGAACAGCCAATCAGAAGTGAACACGTCACTCTAGGGTGTATTTAAGCCGTGCCTCTTCCGGTCTTTTGGCTTCTGCTTATACAAGAAGTAAAAGCCTCGTTGTAGTAACTACCCGAACATTGCCTCGCGTGTCCTTTTTCACGGGCGGAGGGGACACGGAGGGGCTCAGAACACAGCAGCATCATTATGATCATGATCATGCCTTTGGATTGAACTGGGTCTCTATTCAAACTATGGAAGTTTGAATTCCCAACACCTATAATGTGACCTTTAGGGAAATACTGTGTGTATGCACAGTCAGGTAAAGATGAGGCCATTCATGTGGCTAGTAAAATATTGTGGGGCCGTGAAAGGGTGTTTTGGTTCTTGGCTGGGCACAGGCCTTGAACCCCGGCCCCAATGGGGCAACGGCACGTGTTTCAGCCACACCCCCAGAACCCAGGGTCCTGACCCTCGGTCTAAGATCTCCATTAACCTGCACTGTTCAGTCACTGCAGCCCCTCCCAAAGAGGTGTCACCAGCACAGGTAGAGGGCATGACTACAGGCCTCAGCCCTAGAGAAATTTCCATATTAATGAGTTACCTAAAGGCCAGAGGGTGTAGCCAATTACCTATTCCTTTTCCCAGGCCCTCCTCCTTCCCCCTCCCTATATTTAACTCAGATCTGCCCTGAGTTTTTTTTTTGGGGGGAGGGGGGGAATGCACATCTGGATTCAACTATCATCCATCATGCCAATAAAGCCGTTTTGGAAACCCACGAACTTTCTTGTGTTATCAGGGCCTGTCGTAGTTCAACCATTGTGGAGGACTTCACTGTGCTCCCACCCACCGGTTCCCGAAAAATATGACTGGTATCTTTATAAGAACTTTGTGTCCAACAAGATGGCTCAGCTGGTAAAAGCACTTGCTATACTGCCTGGCAACCGGAATGTGATCCCCAGAACACATATAGAGAGGGAAGGAGAAAACTGACTCTCACTTCCACATGTGCACACACTCGTGTGTGTGTGTGTGTGTGTGTGTGTGTGTGTGTGTGTGTGCTGGCAAGATAGCTCAGCAGGTGAAGGCACTTACCACCAAGCTTGATAACCTGATTATAATCCCCAGGTCCCACAGGGTGCAAGGAGACATTTAGACTATCTGTAGGGAGTCTGAGAATAAAAACATCAAGCAATTCTGCCTCTCAGAGAAATCAGTTTCCATTTCTCAGAGTCTTAAAAGGTATACTTTAGTCCCTGTCAAAGATCTGATCAAGACTGGACAACCTATGCTTTGGAGAGAAGCTGGCCTTGAACTGCAAAGGCATTTCCCAACAATGCACATGGATCTGTGGATTAAGGTGTGTGTGTGGATATCTAAGGACATCCCAGGAACACTGGGGGCACCAGACGGCAATTTTAGCAATTCCAGCCAGGAAAGCCATCTGTCTTCTTACGTTGACAGCTCCTGTGCTCTCCAGTGTACTTGCCTGTATTAGCACATCTAATTCCCACCATGACCTAGTAAACTGGAAAAGCTAGATTCTAGGTTACAAACAACAACAAATTTTAAATAAGACAAGCAGAAAGGGGGAATTAGAGTCGTTTCTCTTCACATGATCTCCTTTTTTCCTTTCTCCTCTTGGACCATTTCCTCCCTAGAGGAACACAGTCACCAAAAGTGCTTAATTTACCTGTCCTCAAGAGATAGCCAGCCTAAGCTGGAAGCTTCTAGTCAAAAGAAAGGGCTCTGAACACCGTAGGCAGGCTCCAGTGCCAGACCTGGACTGCTGAACTGCAGCCAGGAATGAAGTCACACTGCAACCAAAGTGGAAACTTCCACATTGCATTGAAACATGAAGACAATGGGAGGAGGGGAGAGTTTTCAGAACAGGACAGCAGGCAAATGGTACAGCAAACAGTAGGAATCTTCCAGGCATATGTTACCCCACTATTCCAAAGCTGAGACTCAAAGAGGATAAAGGATTTGCCAGGCAGCAGAGGGGAGGTCAAGAGTGCAGACCCTGGAGATGTGAGTCAACACTTATCAAAGAAAACATAGAAAACCCAAATAAACACAGAGTGAAGAGACCACGGGTAGCACAGCCTTACAATGGATTATACTCAGATGTAAAACCAAATAGCTCTGGAGCTGGCTGGTCCAGTAGTTAAGAACACTTGTAACTCTTGCAGAGGAACTGATTTGGTTCTTAGAACCAAGACGGTGGCTTACAAGTATCTGGATCTGCAGCCCCAGATCCGATTACCTCTTATAACTACCTCAGGGCACAGGTGCTAGGAATGAACATAACACATAAGGAGGTAAGACACACACACTCATGCTTTAAAATTTTCTATTTTTGTTTATGTATTCATTCATTCATTCAGTTGTTTATTAATGTAGTACTGGTTGTCCCAGAACTCACTAGGTAGACCAGGCTGGCCTCGAACTCATGGAGGTCCTCTTGCCTTTGCCCCCTGACTGCTGCATTAAAGATGTGTGCCATACATATGACCATCATATCTTTTTAAAAAATGCTTGTCTTTTGCGTGTGTGCTCGTGCATGTACGATGTGCTTGTGCACATACATGTATGTAAGTGGGGTATGAGACAGTGTGTATGTGGAGGTTAAAGGACAATCTTGGGTGTCAGTCCTCATTTTTCACCTTGTTAGGCATGGAGTCTTGTTCACTATTGCACGCGCCAAGTCAGCTATCAAACTTTTGGGTTTCTCCTCTCTGCTCCCGTCTCACGGTAGGAGCCTCCACATCCGGCTTTGTATGAGTTCTGGGAGTTAACTCAGGTCTTTACACTTGTACGGTAAACACTGTACCACTGAGCTGCTTTTCTAACCTGTGAGCATATATATGTATATGTTTACAATATGTGATATATATTTGATAGACACAAAACACAGATGAATCTCTGTAAAAGCAGCCAGACTTGAAAATGCCTACCGATAACTCTACCTGTGCTATTCAAAAGGAGACAGCACTAGTTTGAGAATAGAGAGAATTCTGCCAGAAATAAAGCAAAACAGGCTTTTCAACGGTGGGATAAACTTGTCAAGTTCACTGAGTACGTAATTGCTGAATGTCACTGGGGAAAAAAGACTCCATCTCAAAGTTTTTGTTGAAGAGGTAGCCTTTCAAGCATTTTTTTTCTTCTCTTTTTCCTTCCTTTTTTCCCTTCCTTCCTTCCTTCCTTCCTTCCTTCCTTCCTTCCTTCCTTCCTTCCTTCCTTCCTTCCTTCTTTTTTGACATCGGTTTCTCTCTGTGTAGTCTTGGCTGTCCTGGAATTTGATCTGTAGACCAGGCTGTCCTCGAACTCACAAAGATCAACTTGAGTGCTGAGACTAAAAGCGTGTGCCATGACTGCCCGGTCCTTTTAAGCACTGTGATCATATAATTTGCCATTAAGTAAACTTGGAACAAATAGAGTTGCAGGCTAAGAGTCAGTCTGAACTGAATTTAAATCACCCAGTCTGGTCACTGATTTCTCCAGCAGTTTTTGGCTTCCTTAAACCTAAGTATCTGATACCTAGGGAATATGGGCGGTTCTTTGATGCTGGGGCTGGTACTTAGTCTGACTCTGGTATGTAGTCACATAGCTAGCATGTGATAGAACCTGGGGTTCCAGAGTCTGTCAGCCAGCATGCTCCTGCCCTGCTTAGCACTGCCTTTAATACTTCTAAGCCACCCAACACGCTTCTGACGGTGCTCTGTGGCTTTTCTTGTAGAAGACATTCATCAGCAAGCAGGAACATCAACTACAAGCTGTACAAGGATGCTCCAGAGCTGCAGGTCTATTTTGACAGGCAAGACAGGCGAAGAGCTCCGGAGCCTCAAGGAGTCTGAATGCCTCAGTGCAGGGCAGGTGCAGACCCAGGCTGACTATGTCGTTAACATGTGATGTGGATGTGTGGATTGTTACTTCTCTAGCCTCCAAGAACGGTGGCAGGGCCTGTTATACATAGGACCACGGAAATGTGAACAGAAACTGAGAACAAACTGTAAGAAATTGTTCTTACAAATTGTTCTTGCAGCCAAAGGTTAAGAAAACAGAGGCCAGAGCCAAACTAACCAAAGCCAAGCTTAACCCTGGCTAGTCAGATGCTAAATCCCAAGAGCACACTCAACAGGCGGTGAGCATCTTAGGGAACACCTTGGGTTTTCTCACAATTCTCTTTTGCTCTTTCTTTCTTTCTTTCTTTTTTTTTTTTTTTTTTTGGAGACAGGTTCTCACTATGTAGCTCTAGCTATTCTGGAACTATGTAGACCAGGCTGGCCTCAAACTCACAAAGATGGGCCTGCCTCTGCCTTTCTACTGGGATTAAAGGCCTATGGCACTATCAGACTTTGCATGAGTTTCTTCTGATCACTTCTAAGCCCTTTCAGCAAACATCCTGTGTGTGGTGCAATCTTTTGTTGGCCAAACACTATGTATTAGAGACCTTGAACTCCTGCTCCTACTTCAACCTCCCAAGTACTCCACCATGCTCTCGGCTCTTTTGGTAGTCTTGATTTCCGGAGCTAGCAGCTCTCAGCTTCAAAACCAAGAACTATCTTATCAGCTTGGAGCTGCCCTGCCTGTGTCACCGCAACCCTTGTAACCACTTGTGGACATTGCCAAGCATACCTGTATGTCAAGCTTAGAGTCTTAGAGGAAGAAAGTGACCATGTGGATGTGGTTAGGGCTGTAAACAAAATGTTTTAGCTTCACTTGGAGAGGAACTAGGATAACAGCAGGAATATAATCTTTTTTTTTTTTTTTTTGACAGTCTTAAGCTGTGATAGGCCTGACTATGCCTTTGTTTGGAAAAATGTGAATTTGAGGACTTTGGATTTGGAAAGCAGTAATGGACCATCCTAGTAGGGATATGGAAGACTGTGTTGCTGAGGGTGATTAGAACTGTGCGGACCTGGCCCAAGAGGTTTCAGTGGAAAATTTCAGTATGTGGCATAGAGACTATTTTTGTGGTATTTTGGTGAAGAATGTGACTGCTTTTTGCCCTTGTCTGAAGAGTCTGCCTGAGGCTCAGGTGAAGAGATTTATACTAATTGCACTGACAAAGGAAGCCTCAAAAAAGGTCAACAGAGACTTTGTTCTCTGGTTTAGCTTTATGAAGAGCTTTTAATAAAAAGCAGCAAGCTGAGAAGGGAAAAATACAAAATATATGGTTCAAGTATTAAAGGGACACCTTTAATTAAAGTTGAATGGAGGAACTGAATCCTCTGAGAGATAAGAGATTAAGGGAATAGGACTTTGGGGCAAGATCCCACACAGCTAAGTTTGGGTCAAGGTATGGTGATGAACACCTTTAATTCAAGGAGACAAAGCCAAGCAGATCTCTGAGTTTAAGGCCAGCCTGGGACAGAGCAAGTTCTAGGTGAAGAAACGCTTAAGTCCAGGCATGGTAGTATACATCTTTAATCCCAAGAGACAGAAGATCTCAGAGTTCAAGGACAGTCTGGTACAGAGAAATTTCCAAGTAGAGAAAAGCTTAAATTCAGACATGGTGGACCACACCTTTAATACCATTTAGGAAATAGGCATGCAGATCACTGAGTTCAAAGTCAATCTAGAGAATAAGTTCCAGGATAACCAAGCTTAGGAGGGTAATTCATTGAAAACAGAAAGCTGGTGGTAATAGAACAAGGGGGCCATGTTCCAGCCCCAGCAGAACTCAATGGCTGCTTCAGCCATGTGGCTCTGGCTTTAGAGTCAAGAACAGATGGACTACTGGAGAGCTGGACCTAAGAAATTAGTGTTTGAGACCAGCATCACTGAGGTGAAGTCTTCTGGGAAGTGTTTTCTGAGAGCATAAAGAACCTGTGTTCCAGAGATAGCTAAGGTAGTACTTCATGCTACAGCTGGACTTAATAATGTATAAGCATCACCCAGGTGGTACTGGTTTTGAAGGTATTAAGGGGTCATGGAGAACATCTGAGCTTGGCATTATGCAAGGCCATGGAAGACCACTGGTAAAAATGCAACCTCAGTTGCTTCTGAAGGCCCAGGCTGAAGGGGTCATGCAAAGAAGCTGAGGTTTAGCAACATAAAGAGAGCCTATGAGAGGCTATTAGTGAAGCCTAGTTGCAGCAGAGAACTCCATGTAATTTACATGCTAGTACCATGGAATAATCACCAAGAACAGCAGCAGCAGTGGAGTCAACCAGAGCCTAGAATGCTACAGAGGGCAGAGCAGGAGATGAGACCCAAAGCCTTTGGAGGAGCCCAGAAGATCATGAGTGGCTCCCAGAACAAGAAGCTGTAATTGTTGAAGTTGCCTTGGAGACCCCAAGATGCCAGAGATGTGCTATGTCTGCTGAGGAAAGCTACTAACGGAGTTAGTGGAACCAGCCCAGGAGAATGAAGTTCGTTACAGTCAACAAAGATGAAAAAGGAGTTTGGAGATCTGAAGACTGCTTTGACATTAGACATGGAGATGCAAGAGTTTGGAGTTTGCCCAGCTGGTGTCTTGTTTTGCTTTGGTGATTACAGTCAAATAACTAGGTGAATCTCAGAAAAGACTTTGAACTTTGGACTATTACCATGGTTAAGAATGCTATAGACGCCGGCAGTGGTGACACACGCCTTTAATCCCAGTACTTGGGAGGCAGAGGCAGGCAGATTTCTGAGTTCGAGGCCAGCCTGGTCTACAGAGTGAGTTCCAGGATAGCCAGGGCTACACAGAGAAACTATGTCTTGAAAAACAAAACAAAAACAAACAAACAAACAAAAAAAACAAAAACAAAAAAAAAAAGAAAGAAAGAAAGAAAGAAAGAAACAAACAAACAAACAGGGGATGGGTCTGTTGGATATTGCTCTGCTGTTGCTATGTATTCAAATGCTAAATTCTGTACCCCAAGATCTGGTACAAAGATTGCCCAAAGATGAGCAAATTCTCACATATATCAGCTTTTGTTGTACAAACTTTGGTTCCCAATTTAAAACTATTGGTTAAATAAAAATGGCTACAGGTATTTACTGAATGGAATAGAGGTAGGTGAGTTTTCAGTTACCTGGTGGGGGTGGTGGGTAGGGACCACGAGGAAAAGAAGAGGCGGGGAGGGAAGGAGGGGGAGGGAGGGAGGGAAGAGGGAGAGGGAGAGAGAAGCATGAAGAAGGAGGAGAAAAGATCTCCATTGGTCATGATGGACTAGCAGCATGTAACAAGAGTGAAATGCCTCCCCAGAATTCCAGACTGCTAGAGCAGATACAAACCCAGAAAGACTCAAACATCAAGTATTTTGGGGAACAGTTGGGAAAGTGGCCAGTCTAGTGTTGAGAATTAAATTAGAGGTAATCTCCCAGTAATTTCGAAGAGCCTAAGAAGTAAATCAGAGCTGAAGCTAGATAGGGATATGTGTAATTCTTGTATTTTACATCTGGCACCAAACGTGTGGAATAGAATAAACTGGACCTGAGACAGGTTACTGGATAGAGAAACAGCACTCCCTGAAAACTGGGCTGCAAGGGTCAAAGTCCATCCTAGAGAGAACTAGGAGGCTCCCTCTCTGTATAAGATGGAGCAGCACTCCCCAAGCAAACTGCATGGGGCAAAGGGAGGGAGGGACAGAGCCACCCTGCCTGGAAGGCAGCTGAGACACAACAGTCAGCATTAAATCAGTGTCCTGGCATTAAATCTACTGTACTGGGACAGGCAACTGAACCAACTTCACGGGAAGGCGCAGCAGACCAATCTGGTCCACCTCCTTTCCTGGCAGTTTCTTGGCCCCACCTGCCTCCTTGCACCACTGAGTCTAGGAGCCAAACCCCTCTCCTGGGTGGCCACACTGCAGTGGTTGAAGTCTGGATCAGTGTACAGGCTGCCAGCCACAGGACAGGCCCATGCTCCCAGCAAGCAGCACTGCAGGCATGGAGGAGGACTCATGCCATTTTTCCAATAGAGGAAAAGCTGTAAAAGGTCACATGGAGGATACAGAAGACAGCACCAGCTCATAATTACAGAAGCTGCACCTTTTCTTTTCTTTCTACAATCAATCCCACTCAGTTCTTTTGCAGCCTGAAATCCTATTGCCTTGTTACTTAAAAAATGGCCTATCATAGTAATTTACTTAAAATTCCTTTACAAGAACAAGATAGATTTACTTTCACAGTGCCCATATTTAACCTCAATGACAACCAAAAGGTACCAGTGAAGTCTTGCCGCAAGGAATGTTGAATAGTCCTACCTTGTGCCAATATTTTGTACAACAGCCAATGGAAATAATTCATGAGCAATTTCGTCAGTCCTTTAATTTACAATTATATGGGTGATATTTTGTTATAAGATTCAAATAGAGATACCTTAGAAAAAAATAAGTGAAGAAACTTTTACTAATTGGGGATTACAAATTGCTCCTGAAAAAATACAAAGAGAAGACTCTATTAATTATCTAGGATATAAGTCTATGGGCAATTCTACCACAAAAAGTACAAATCAGAAGAGACCAATTAAGAATTCTTAATGATTTTTTAAAATTACTGGGTGAGCCGGGCGGTGGTGGCGCACGCCTTTAATCCCAGCACTTGGGAGGCAGAGGCAGGCGGATTTCTGAGTTTGAGGCCAGCCTGGTCTACCGAGTGAGTTCCAGGACAGCCAAAGGCTATACAGAGAAACCCTGTCTCGAAAAACCAAAAAAAAAAAAAAAAAAAAAAAAAAAAAATTGCTGGGTGATATTAACTGGCTATGTCCTACGTTGACTACTAAAGAGCTGAATCATTTATTTCAAACCTTAGAAGGTGATAAAGAATTAAATAGTCCAAGAAAGTTATCAGCTGAAGCTGATAATTGGCTCAGGTAGAAAATAAACTACAAAATGCCCATATAGACTGTATAAATCTAACGATGGCCTGTATGTTAGTTATCTTGTCTTCTCATTCTTCCACAAAAATTATTGTATGAAGGGAAAATCATGTCTTACCCATTTATCCAAAAGGATAAAAATATCCATGTTTTGTCAGGGGCAGTCCTGCTTATACACTAAAGGCCTGGGATCAGCCATAGGCCTGACATACAGGCATGCTAACACAAAGTTTTGGGTCTCTGTGGAATAACATGGAAACAGATGGCTAGAAGCTATTATAAACAAGCAGCTTTGGTGGAAAATTGCCAGCCTAAATAGTCATAGACCTTGTAAATAGGCAGCCTTGGTAGATAGTACCAACTTAGATAAGGACAAGTGAATCATAGGTGGAGTCATAGTGACCTGTCCCCTGAACCTTCAACCAGCTGACATTCTGTTCTGGAAGATATCTGTACTTCCCCTGAACAACTACGCTCCTGTGTCATCCTCTTCCCTACATCCTGCCTTTTTGTGTATATAACCCCTGTGTGAAAAAGTAAAAATGGCGATTTGATCATACTATAGACAGATCGCCATTCTTTGCATCAGCCTGTTTCCTCCACTTTCTCCTTCAGGTGATCTCCCCAGACCCCTGTTTAATGCCCTGCTAGACAGGACAATGTTTAGCACACAGAGTAAACAATTATAGACCTATATAGAAAATGTATCTGAACTAATTCTAAAAGGAAAAATGAGACTCCATCAGTTAGCAGTAGACCCAGCAGAAATTATTTTGCCTTTTATTAATGCTGAGATTGCCCCATTATGAGCAAAAAACGAATAAGGAGCTTACAGTACTTTTCTGGGGAGAAATTAACAACAAATACCTAAAAGCAACTTCAGAACTAATCAGATTCTCCCTCATATAATAAAAGGACACCAATTTCTGGAGCCCCTGCATTTTATGCTGATGCAAATAAATCGGAAAAGGCAGAATATAAATCAGAAAATATAAGTGAGAGTCCTTATGATTCAGCTTAAATATCAGAATTATATGCAATTCTTATGGTATTAGATTTTCAAGAATCTCTTAATTTAGTGACTAACTATATGTAGAGAACTGTTTTGCATACAAAAAGTGCTGAATTTATTCAGGATTATTCTGAATTAATTTCAGTTTATTCAACTACAAATGATCAGAAATAGAAAAATTCACTGTATGTAACGTATCATCAGATCCCATTCGGGTCTCTCAGGCCCTCTAGCACAAGGTAATGTTGACATTCATCAGCTTTTGATAGGAAGTATGCTAGAAGCTTCAGAATTTCATAAAAATACCGTGTTTCCAACAAAGGTTTAAAGAAAGAATCTTCTATCACTTGGCAACAAGCCAAGGAAATTGTAAAGAAATGCCCTATTTGCTCTTCATATAACCAAACTCTACTATTACCTGTAGGAAGAAACACTAAAGGTACCCAAAGAAATAAAATTTGGCAAATGGATATATCATTTTTGAGTTCGGTAAACTGTGTATGTACATCAATTTATAGACACATGTTCAAAAATTCACAGGGTCTTTTTTCAGCTTTAACTTCTAAAAAGGCTAATTCTGTAGCTACATATTTATTAGAAGCTATGGCTATTATGGGAATACCTATACAAATTAAGATTGACAATGCTTCAGCATATGTCTCAAATAAAATGAAACAATTTTTTACATATTATAAAACATTATAGGTATACCACACAGTCCTATAAGAGAAGCAATCATGGAGAGAACTAATTGGACTTTAACAGATACTTCACAATCACTAAGACCCCCAGAGACAGATCACATAGCACTTTACTAACTTTAAATTTTAAAATGCTAGTAAACAAAAAAATCTATAGCTGCCGAGAGACACTGGGTTAGAGAAAAAACTGCTCAACTAACCCAGTCTGTTTTAAAGTATCCTAACCTCAGAATGGAGAACAGGAAATGTCCTGGAGGAAATGTGCCGGGGAAGGGATATACCTTTATTTCCACGGGGGTGAGGGGTGGGGTGGGGGTGGAGCTCCAGTCCTTCCAAATTGATAGAAATCAGATAAAGGGGGAGGAGGGGACCACCCTCCTGAGGCTCTCAACCACAGAAAAGGAAATAAAAAAGACCAAGACTGGTAATGTATATTTTGATCTCTCTATGGAACAGCTCTAAGACTGACTGAGACTTAAATATCCATGTGTAATCAATAAATCTTGTTGGCTACAAAGTCAGTCTCAAAACCTATCATAGCATTCTTTTATGGCATAAAATTTATATTACAGTTTGTTTACAATCCAAATTAGCCTAAGAAAGACAGATGTTATTTCACCTGCTCAAATAAAGCGCAAAGAATCTTGGTTCTTGGTTAACTGCAATGTGCACCTTGCACATTCCCTACATGTTAATACAAAACTGTGTATTATTTGTCAAAGATTGTATGTTCACAGAAAATAACATTGAAAATACTGGCCCTGACAAGATTCACCTTTAGGGATAAGGAGACACCAGACACTACTCCAAACTGCCTCAATGCTGTTTGCTCAAAAGACTTCCAGAACAGCTTCAAAGAAAGCTGTTGACCCCAGATGACCTCATGATGACTGATCTTCAGTCAGGACTTCACTTACTTATGCCTGAACTTTCTCAGAGTACAGAGACTACAACTAGCTTTCCTAAGACTTACCATTCTCCCAATCTCCTTGGCCTCCAAGAAAGAACTACGCCCCAAATAAACATGAAGAAACTTTAGTAAAACAAACTCCCATTGCATTAGGCTGGGATGGGTAAGTTTTGGTTGTTCTGTTGAGTGGAGGATGCTTATTATTATAAAGGAGTTGGTTACAACTAATTAAATGGTCTTGACCAGTGAGAAAACATGGTACAGGAGGTTAGACTCAGGGACTTTTCTCTAACCTTTTTTCTTATGTAGGGGGAGAAGGGCTGAAAAGAGAAAAGGGTGACATATAGGACTATTACAGAAAAAATAGGGAAGACAGATTGCTTAATCTACTCTTAAACTAAAAAATAGCTTATAGCCATATTACATTAATATGGATCTTTGAATATTGATACAAAATTAAGGTTATACTTTGTTACATTTGTATATTTTATTACATTGATATAAGACTTTGTATATTGATACAAAGTTTGAGATTACAACATACTGTATGTTAAGTTTCAGCTCTTATATGTCACTTGAAGATGTAAAATTTTAGTCCTTTTAAAAGCTGCTATTACAAACTGTTCAGGATAAATGAGTAACACAAGTCGATAAACAGTCAAACTACTCAGTCAGATACCAGTTTATCACAATATATGCTTCCTGGGCTAAACAGTAAATGGCTAAAAAAAAAAAAAAGTTTACCTACTCAGGTATGGTATACATGGTCTTCAGATATCTCAGAAACTTAACAGAATATGACATTTAAAGATGTTTTTATTAAGGCCTTTTTTGATGAGACATGAAAACTCCTGACAGCACCCCATTCAACTTGAAATAAGAACATCAACGACCTCCATTTGGAGATAGATTCAATTATGGCAAGCTAGCCACTGGGCAAAGAAAATACCTTAACTTCATCTACAGACAGAATGCTATCCAAAATGGACAAAACTTAGATGCAGGCAAAGTCGACTGCTGAAGCTCTGCCAAGACAGAGTAAGCAAGTCCTTCATAATTCATGTTTCACAAAAGTTTATCAGATATACTGGATCAGAATGGTGAAGACAGATGCTCCAATGTTATAGACACATTTCTGGAGGGCTGTTCAGGGAGCCGACTATGTCATTTGTATGATTCTGGAAGCAGCTTGCCTGTGCTTCCTAGATATTCAGGTACTATTTATTCCTTCTCAAGTCTCTGGTGGGGTTGAAGATAGCATAGTCTCACAATTAAACTTAAGGTACAAAGAATCTAAGAAAATGTCTTAGGGTCTTAGGAGATGTTTTAAAGATGGTAAATCCAAGTTATGAAAGTTGGAGTAGGTGAAAGTTTTAAGTTGTAGGTATTTTAAGGTTGGTAATGAAGGTTAAAGGATCTAGAAGTCTTTTTTAATGAAGATAGGAGGAAATTTAAATAGGTGTCTTAAATTTAGCAAGTGCAAATTAAAGGATTTAATTGCTAAAGATAGTGATGAGAAAAGTACAGAACTGTGAACTCACCAAGATAGGACAATTGGACATTGTGAATGTAATTATACCAGGGATTTCATAATTGTTTAATAATTGCCTTTACTGCATGCTATAGCCAATTGCTATAGGGAATAAAGGCAAGCGAGTTATCAGTTACAAGGCTTGTGTGTGTGTGTTTGTGTCACAGTTAGAGACCACAGAGAGAAGGTGAAAGACAAGAAGTATGGACCAGGGGCAAATGCCAGAATGAAATGCTTCCCCAGCACACCAGACTACTGGGGCAGAAATAGCCCAGGAAGATTAAAACAGCAAGTATTTGAGAGTACAGTTGGAGAAAGAACCAGTCTAGTGCTAGAGAATTAGTTAGGGTAATCCCCCAGTAACTGAGCAGAACCTAATAAATAAAAGTTTGAGTCTCATTTGATGGACAAGGATAAGCCTAATTCTTTTATTTTACACTGATCTTCAGAGACCATTATTGTGGTGGAGACTTGTGCATCTTGGACATGAGAAGCTAAGAATGTAACTTCTGGGTGTTTTTTTTCTCCTTCATGTGTGTTGTGGGGATTGAACTCAAGGCTGTCAGCCTTACCCTGAAACTGCTTTCACTTGCTGGATCATCTTGTCAGCACTAGGAGCAACTTAAAAAAAAAGTAAAACATTATACACTTGGAATCATATTCACCTTTTAAAAGATGTTATTGTCCTCACTCATGTATATGTACCTGTTAGGGCAGTATCAGTAGACACCAGTTCCAGATGGTAGCCCATGACATGGGTGGGAACCTAACCCCAGTACTCAGCATGAGCCGTGTTCGTAACCTAAGTCCTCCCTCGTGCCCCCATATTCACATTCTTAAGGACCAACATTTCCTCAGTTTTCTAGAAATAGAAACATTTAAAAAAAAAAAAAAAAAAAGCCAAGGAGTGGCAGCACATAAACATTTCCACTAAACATATGAAAAATTTCTAACACCTTAAAAGGCTCACTGCTCAGCAGCAAGCCCTGAGGCTTACAGGTTGTTTTGCCTGTCCTAGTTCACATGGAGAGAACTGTACAGTATCCTCTTTTAGGTCTAGCTCCTTCAGTTGAATATATTAAGTCACTCATTGCTATATACATTGGCAATTATTTCCTTGAAGTATCACAGTTTGTCTGATTTCTAGTTGATGGATCTTTCAAATATCTGTAGTTTGGGGTTACTATAAACACAATTGCTATAAGCATTCAAATACAAGCCGATGGAGCCTCGTTTTGTTTCCTTGGGTAGCTAGCAAGACGACTGAACTGTGTTATGAACATGCCTAATTTATATGCAGCAGCTGTGCCATATTCAGTCCTGTTAGGGGTTCCAGTTGTTCGTCATCTACACTAGCACTTGCCATTGCTACACTGCCCAGAGCTCTGTGGGCCATTTCAGTAGGTATGTAGTGGTGCCTTATGACTGATGGTGTTAGGTACTTTGTGTGTGTATCCATTGGCATATCTATTTGTGTGATTCTGATAATGATCATTATGAAGTATTAAAACACCTATTCATGTATGCATCAGGCTAGAACATTTTATACATGTTCATGTGTGTACAGGTGCACTGAGTGGAGGCCAGAGGTCAAGGGGCCAGCCCATTTTGTTTTCTAGAAGTGGTGTCAGTCACTGGCTGGAGGCTCACCATTTGGTTAGTCTGGTTAGTAAGTGAGCTCCAGAGTCATGATCACAAGTTGATACCTTCATGTGTCTGACACTTTGGGATCCAACTCCGATTATATTGTATGTATGAGCCATCTTCTCAGCCCAGGACAGAACATTCTAAAGTGGTAAGTTAACTGGAAAATCCAAAAGTTCCTCTCAACTTTTAAATTTTCAAGATACACAAGTTAAAAGTTGAAAATAAACATACATAAAGCTCTTCTAAGTCTAATACTTAACATTTTACATACTATTTTAATGTGATCATTTGCAAATAAGTACCAGATATGTCTCACATGAATACTAAAAATGTTTTTTTATGTAGGGCAAGTTTATCATTACACAAATTAACAAGTTCTTTCCAGTCTATATAACCTCTCAATTTCTCTACTTTTCTCCCCCTTACTTTTTTCTTCCGAAGGACAGGGTCTTTCTATTTTAGCCCAGGTTGGCCTCAGAATCATGGAAATTCTCCTTTCTTTTTTTTTTGGTTTTTCGAGACAGGGTTTTTCTGTATAGCCTTGGCTGTCCTGGAACTCACTCTGTAGACCAGGCTGGCCTCGAACTCAGAAATCCACCTGCCTCTGCCTCCCAAGTGCTGGGATTAAAGGCGTGCGCCACCACCGCCTGGCTTCTCCTGACTTTCATGTGTCTAGATTATAGGCATGAAACACCATGCCAAGCTAGTCTTTGACTTTTTGAAGAAAATCAGCTGGTTTTGTAAAGTGACAAATTCTGAACTCACCTTATTTTCTATAAACTGGAATTTGGATTTAGATTCACTACAGGTCTATTTTTAGATGGGTCTTTTATGTGATTTCAAAACCCACATGTTTACAAGTGTGCTTTATATAAGGCTTAAAGCCTGTCCCGGCTGGTGTTGAACTTCAAATCCACCTCAGCTCCCCAACTACCCTCAATTATGGGACTAGAGCACTCACCATGTGTTGTTCAGAAGCAAATACTTTTGACAAAATAATTTTTACAGTGTTAGGAACTGAAACTGGAGCATCATACAGAAGGATGGAAGTGCTTCAATCCAGCCTTCAAGTCATTTATATTGCGCTTTCTTTGGAGGAAAATTCAAGAACCTAAAAAATAAAACTCATACCCTATTTTCCTAACTATGATTTTTTTCATGTATTCTCAGTTCAATAGAAAAAGTAAAAATGACTTAACAATGGTGTTTTAGAAATAAGGCAACACCACATACATTTATTCCTTCATTCATTTGTCCCAGGCATTCCTGACACTCCCTTCTTTTAATGTGTTCATTTGGTAAACTGGAAACCTGAATGCCCCTACCTGACCTTAAACTTTTTGGAAGCACAGGCCTCAGCTCACAAATGCTTCAGCATTGAGATAACAGGCATAATCCATGTTTTTGCTCCTTTCTGCTGTTTTAAGAAAAAAAAAAAAAAAAGTTTTAACTACACCTGCTGGTCTGTGCCTATGTTCCCAACATTTAGGAAGCCGAGACAGGAAGTTTACAATTCAAGGCCAGCCAAGAATATAGAAACAAGATCTCATCTCTAAAACTCAGAAAATCTAGTATCACATAAATGGGCATTAGTTTTCTACTCTTTCACATTCACAAAGGGCCAAATTACTATCATCAAATTTTGGAATCTGCTTGCCCCACTCTTGAAATAGTATTAACTGAGTTTCACTGTATACATCTATAATCTTGGGCAGTGAGGCAAAGGCTCAAGGGTCAGGAGTTCAAAGTCATACCCAGTTGCACAGTGAATTCCAGGTCAGCTTGCACTACATGAGATCTTACCCTCCAAAAAGTGATCTTTATATTAACTTTACTAGTTAATATATTACTTCCCCTATATTCTAGAAGAACAAAAGGTGTTTGGTATATACTAGGTAGTTAGTCTTAGGTAATCACATCTTTAATGCAGAACTGCTGGTTTCAATATGTTAGTTATATATTGTTTTTATTCAGGCTTAGCAATTAAGAAATACAAACCGAGCAACTCTTAGTTGCTTCTACAAGTCCAATCTTTCCTTACAGAAGCTGTTAAATACAGCTTTAAAGTAGTATAGTATAGTCAACAAAAGATTTGGGTGGAACAACACTTCACCTGGAATCCACAGTTAAATATTTACTTCCTTTGGTGCCTTGTATAGAAAGCACTGTTAAGGATGTTACAATATAGAGGAAAATACCCACAGCAAATAGTTCTAGTGACAACTTACTAAACAAGTTACAGTGGTGGTGGTGATTCTTTTCATTTTATTTTTTTACAGTTAAGAGTATATAGTCTTTAAACTCCACATACATACACACACACACACAAAACAAGTGTTATTATGAAACAGTCCCTGCCCCCATCCCCCCTCGATATACTGAACACAGCAGTTTAACCAGAAAAAAAAAAAAATCAAGACAAGTCTGATTTCAAAGTTTCAATATAAAAGCAAAAGTATGTAATGCAATAGCTGTTCAACTTCCAACTCTAATAAAAGGCCCCAAACAAGACAGCCCCATATTTAACTTTCTCCAGCACACGGCTAGTAGAGAAGCTCAACTGTTAACCAACTAATAACCAGTGTGAACAGAACCTTAGAAAAGAAGTTATACTGCTTCCCTTCACCCTTTTCCCTTACAGTTGGAGGCACAGGTATTAGAAGATACAACAGTCAAAGGAAGAAGAATTATAAAGAAAAAATTCCTAAAGCTGTTGCTGTTTGGAATAAAAAGGAAGACAGTATTTTACTAATGTTCAAAAACTGCAAGGCATTAACACAATTCATTCACTATCACTCCTAACTTGAAAGAATAGAGAACAGTATCTCATATGAACTGTTATGTTCAGGTTCACAAAAAACTATGGATGTAGTTTTATGCTTTATCAAGGAAAACAGGTTCAGTTCAGATCATTAGATACTATACATCTAGGCTGACTGGATTGGTGTCTAGAACTGTTCACTGCCCCCCTGAACAGCTGTAAACTAAACAATAGCATACATGGAATACTCCATAGGAAGCTAAAGGATTGAAGATATGTACACAGCTAGTTAGATCTCCCCTGCTTCACGCTCTTCAGAGCTCCTCCTGTCTTCTGATCTGCCATTAGCACTCTCATAGGACCGCTTCTTATCTTTTCGATCTCGGTCACGAGGTGATCTGTCTCTTGAACTCCTGTCTCTGTCACGTGATGCTAAGTCTTGGTCTCTGAATCTTTCTTTTGAGGATCTGAAAAATATTAATTTGAGGAGCAAAATATGTTGGGACACCCAAAATCCAATGAAAGAA
This sequence comes from Arvicanthis niloticus, assembly GCF_011762505.2. NCBI lineage: Eukaryota > Metazoa > Chordata > Mammalia > Rodentia > Muridae > Arvicanthis > Arvicanthis niloticus. The sequence goes on from NC_047672.1 coordinate 24,946,735, forward strand.
TAGGATCAATATTAAGTTTCTGATAGCTGAAGAAATAGATAAGAATACATCTGAGACAAGAGTTCCTTATAGAAGAGAGTCCTACTACAGCTGATAAGGGCACCAAAATACAATTGGGAACAACAAATAGCCATATAGCTAAAGGTAAAAGGGCCTAAACAATATATTCTTAGTATTTCAGAGATAATCATAAAGTTTCTTCAATTAATAAATTGGCATTAAGTATAAAAACAATATATAATCATAATTGCTTTTATAAGTGAAAAGTATCAAGATTCCAAATTGGATGGAAACCAATGAATGTGTATAGCAGTCATCTCTTTTGTGCTAAATGACAAACAATAAGGATTTGAGGTGTTGTAAATCACACACAAGCTCAGGGTATAGGAGTCGTTCTTTTCTCTATCAACTTTAAAAGTGAAAAAAAAAAAATGCAGAACCATAGACAGCTTTCTGGTTTTACAGAAACAGGTTTCAGCCACATTTGTCCTACAGGCAGTATGTTGCAAACTTGGTAAGAGAACTACTCAATAATATGGCTTTAAATAACCATTTGCTAATTTAAAAATCTGCTACACTCTGAGTGAATTCATTAAAACCAAAAAATGATCATACTATAATAAAATCCTAACTGCTCCTAATACTACTATCTCCATTCTCACCCCATCTTCAAAGAAAGGTACATAAACAAAACACCCTCGTATCAGAAATGCAACCAGAAAAAAAACAAAAACACAAGCACATTATGTAGAATCTAACTATATTGATTAGCATAGAATATATACTTTTCAACACCTAAAATGAATTAACAACAAATATTACATTTATTTAGTTCTTTACAGGTGATACAGAATGTCTACACATTTATGTTTAATTTATCTCAATCAACGTTTAGAATTATGAAGAGAGGCACTGGCAAGTCCTGCATAATACTTTTCTTTTTAAAGTTAGAGTTTAAACTTGGATCAAATGCTATGTTTGCATGCTACTAACCCAGAAAATGCAATACTTTCAGAAAAACATAAGGCAAGATAAAAAATACTACTATAACCAGTTTGAAAAATATAGATAAGGAGAGTATTGTAGTTTGAATATAAAACAGTCTAAAAGGCTCATGTACTGTTGTTGAAGACTTGAAACTGGTGATGGTGCTACAGAAAATGGTGGTTAGCTCATAAAGATGGAACAACTAATGAATTAAACCACTGCAAGTTCATTGCTAAACAGCCATTAGGCAGTGGTTTCTGGCAAGAGGAAACAGATCAAGAGGGGTGTATTTTATTATAACTTGTACCTGGTCCCTTGTCCTCTATTTCCTCTGCCATAAGATGAGTCACTTGACTCTATTACAGGCTCCATGCCATGGTGTTCTGGTTAGGCATGGGCCTAAAAGCAATTCAAAAGTGGCCATGAACTGAAGTCTCATTTTCACTTCATAAAAGTGTGAGCTAAAAGAAATTCCTTCCTTCTCATAAATTGTTTTCAAGTACTCTGTCATAATAAAAAAAAAACTATGGCAACAGAGATTCAACACCAATTTCGAGCATTCTACTTGAAGTTATATAAGCCTTTTTCCCCTTTTGTTTTCTGAATCAGGATGTCTCTCCCTAGCCCAGGCTGGCCTCAATTTGTGGCAAGTCTCTTGTGCCTCAGCCCCTCAAAAGTCATCATTTCAGGAGCTCCTGCTTAACAAGCATTTTACAAGACAAAAAAACCACATTCCAAGTCTACACGAGCCATCTTCAAAGATTCTATTAATGATGGAAATGATCACTAACACAATGACATTAGATGCTGGCAAGTCCCTGAGGTCAGTGATAACTGAAAAAGAACAAAGACGTAGACTAGTGTTTGTACAAGATTACGAATATCCTCATATATGCCGTTTGTTACATGTTACTAGTGAAAGCCCAAGAGGCCAAATATTCCTATTACCTCTATTTAATGAAATAACGGAAAAACAAATGGGATGTAATTAAATTATTTGGCAAAGAATTCCGAACCCAAGTAGTCTGACTTTGAAGTCTGTATCACATGACAGAATACCCCAAAAAGCACAAAGTTGCTGAGGTCCTCACTGACCTGTGGGAACTGTTGCCAAGACAAGGTTCATATAGACAACCCACTTGTAGTAGCAGAGATAAGTACTTCACAGCAAGGGTAAGAAAACAGCAAAATGTCAAGACTTTTAATGTATTCTTTTTACCATCAAAAACTAAACTCACATATATACCAATAATTTGATGTTATATATTTGAAATAACAAATAGCAATCATTTACTTTTTTGTTAAAAACAATGTTTTAAAAGTAATTTGAATTCAAGGATATGAAATACTCTTGAGAAAAGCAAAATTTTTAATAGTTTTACAAAAATAATCCTCTTTTAAACATGCTGAATATGGTGGGAAGTTTTCCTATATAAATAAACTTCACAAGTTCAGGAAGCCTCAGGATGACACAATGATAGGACAAGACTCCCCCATCCATCCCTCCCTTCTCCATCACCAGTAAAGACAGGTAAGATAAACAGCAGAAAAATGACAGCTGGGCAAATCAACACAAGAATCATACAGATCCTTTATCACCTAAACTGCCCGATTCTAAGATTTAGTGTGCAGATTTAGAATCATAAAGAATGTTACAAAAAAAAAAAAAAAGTGTTTGTTTCTGGCAACTGCACTGAGGACAAACTCAGTTTTGAAATGTAAGAAGCCTACAGAAATTTCCTACTTGTTTCATTACAACCAGTTATTTAAGCCTGATCCATTATCTAAAACCATTTTTTAAAAAATCTTTGAAATTTTTCCTTATCTAAATTTATGTCATTTATTCATTTACCCTACAGATATTCAGTTTATCACTTTATGATCTGTGGCCAAGTGTTTTCCCACGCAGAAAACTCCACAGAGCAACATGAAAATGGTTGTTTATATACACTATTATTACCTTGCTATTTTTTTTTAACAAGCCTAGCACAGAGGAAAGTATCTAATTTGTAAAGCCAGGCAAGGTGTCATATGCCTGTAATCCCAGCACTCAAGAGGAAGCTGAGCCTAAAGGATGAATAGGAAGCCAATTTGAGCTACAAGAGCTTGGCCTCCTGACCTCCCCTCGCAAACCCTCTACACACACACACACACACACACACACACACCCCTACCTAGTTAAAATCAATTTAAGGGCTACTTAGAACATAGACAGAAATATACAAAATAAAATGCTGATTGAATGCCTATTAAGAAACTCAGCTTGTGCTGGGCGGTGGTAGCGCACGCCTTTAATCCCAGCACTTGGGAGGCAGAGGCAGGCGGATTTCTGAGTTCGAGGCCAGCCTGGTCTACAGAGTGAGTTCCAGGACAGCCAGGACTACACAGAGAAACCCTGTCTCGGGGGGGAAAAAAAAAGAAAAAGAAACTCAGCTTGTGATTTCAGGGAATGGGTAATTCAGTTTAAAACAAAGATTTTGCCGGCTTTCTGTGGGTTTAATTTATGTGAAGTAAACCACAGAAAATGTAAGACTATTAACTAGGGACTCCAAGTTTTTCTATTATATTTACCTAAGAATAGTTGTCAAATAATTTTACGTATAATTTATGTTCCATAGGATTAGCATGTGACCTGAGTTTTGGGGACTTAATAGCTCTACAACATATTAACCCTTTGTTAGCTGTCACTAGATAATCAGGTCCAGTGTCTGCTCTCCTTACATCTTTTGAAGCTTCCTGCTATACTAAGGTGTTGTAGCTTCCTCTAAACTCAGAATCTTCCCATTACACTAAAGGTGAACATGAAAATGTATGATTTATATTGTAGATTAAACAACATAGTAGAATCTGTTTGCTCTTTAGAAGTGCACCAAAGTGTGGAAAACAGGCAAACAAAGCTAAACAATGCTTTTAATGAAAGGACTTCTCAGAGTCCCTATTTGTTAACACATGTTGAAAAACAAACAAAAAACCCCACAACCCTCAAGAGTATTGGTACCTAAAATTATTTGCCTATAAAATAGTTTTTATCAGCCCCCCTCCCACCTCCCCAACATTCCAAGTAAAGAAAAGCAATAACCTCTGCACATACTGGCTTCAATTTCTTACTCTGGCTCATGCATTAACTTTGCATGAACTACCCATACAATCAGAAAAAAATGTATACACCTACAATTGAGTACATATCAATATATCAGGTGCAAGTTTCAAACCAATAATCTAAGCATAAGTAACATAATAAACAAAAGGCTAAAACATAAAGGTAGCTCCGTATCCTCTGATCGGCACTTCAGTACCTCCTCTTGGATCGCTCTCTGCTCCTATCTCTTGAACTGTGCCGACTTCTCTGGTGGCTGCGGCTGCGGCTGCGGCTGCTGGACCGGGACCTGTGGCGATGGCGTTTCTCACGAGACTTGGATCGAGTCCTCCTCTTGCGTTCTCGAGACATGGAGCGAGATCGGTGTCTGCGATGCTCTCTGGATCTAGATCTACAAGAAAATAATTTATTTCATTGTTAGTACTACAAATCTCATTTAAAATTTTTTCCTTCTAAAATGTCTTTGCGCCTGCACATCACAGAACATAAGCGTAGCTCAGGACAAACTTTTGGGAGTCTCCTACAATGTGGTTCCCAAGGAATTGAACTCAGGTTATCAGGGCTAGGTAGCAGGTACTTTTAACTAGCTGAGCCATCTTGCCAGTACTGAGAAGTTATTCTTCAATAGCTGCACTTCATGGCAATTCTATTCTAAATAAACTATATGTGCAATGGAAATAAACTGCTAATAAGTTATTCGCTAAATACTAAGATATCAAAATAAAAAACAAGAGTGCCAATTCTCAGAAGTCAACCAATAATGTATACATTTATGTTGGTAAACTAGGGATGTAGCTCAGTGGTACAGAATTTGCTTATCATCCAAGGGGTTAATAGGATCCAAACACATTAATAGAGAAAAAGAAAAAAAAGAAAGCTCAGTGATTAAAAGGGCATGTAGCACAACCTTGAGTATTAGAGTACCGCAGCACAGACCTGTAAATGCCAGCTCTGAAGGCAGAGGATAGACAAGTGTACGTTTACACCACAGCCAAGGAAGCACAAATCCCAGACAGGGGCCATAAGGGATAATACCAAAACCCTATTTTGGCCTTCATAAAACACAGATACACAGATACACAGATACACACACACACACACACAGATACACACACACACACATACACACATACACACACATACACACACACACACACACACACACACACACACACACACACACACTAATAGAAATAGAAAAGGATTAAAATTGTGAAAAATGAATGAGGCCAGCCCAGCCAGGACTACATATACATAGTGAGATCCTTTTAAGAAGCATTTATTTCATGTACACTGTCACTCTCACACCAGAAGAGGGCATCAGATCCCATTACAGATGGTTGTGAGACACCATGTGGTTGCTGGGAATTGAACTCAGAACCTCTGGAAGAGCAGTCAGTGCTCTTAACCACTGAACCATCTCTCCAGCCCCCTTTTAAGTTTTATCAGGAATATGAAAGAAAAATTAAGGCAACAATCAGTATTATAATTTTATATCAATTTTTAAATTTTTTACTTTTTTTTTTTAAGCATACTTAAAAACTTTAGGGGGCTGGAGAAAGCTCAGCAAGTTAAGAGTGCTTGCTACTCTTCTACAACACAAGTTCAGTTTCCAACATGTACTGGAGGTAGCATATAATTCCATCCATAATTCTAGTTCCAGGGAACCTAAACACTCCCCTGGTTTCCAAGGGCATTCCCTCTCCAGCCCCCAAATACACCTGGCATGTACTCTCAAATAAAAATAAATCATATTAAGAGAAAGAATGATAAAGAATATTTTAAGGAAAAAAATCACCCTTTCTCTGAATTATATTTTGATCACTCAAGTTCTGAACGCCAATGGTAAGCCAAAAATTACAGTGTAAACAAACAAAAAACATATAAACAACAGAAAAAAATCAGGCGAGCATTTTATAAAAACATGAATGTGTGTGTGTGTGATATGAGAATGGAGATAGCATAAATAGAACAGAAATATGTGAGGGAAAACAAGATAAGAAGTTTACTATTTGGCTTAAAGTCACTTTAACTGTGACAGAAGTGAAGATGTGGGTTATGTGTACTTGTGAACCAGAATTTAGGCCAGGTGGTGGTGGCTCACGCCTTTAATCTCAGCGCTTGGGAGGCAGAGGCAGGCGGATTTCTGAGTTGGAGGCCAGCCTGGTCTACAGAGTGAGTTCCAGGACAGCCAGGGCTACACAGAGAAACCCTGTCTCGAAAAACAAACAAAAAAACAAAAAACAAAAAACCAGAATTTAGGAGGTGAAGGAATAGCCTGGGATACTATAGCTAGAACATGGCAAAAAAGGGGAAAAAACAAAACAAAACAAACAAACAAACAAAAACCCACAGAAACTGCTTTAAGTTGGATTGTGTTGATAATTAGTTCCAAATTTAAAATGGATAAATTATACCTCAATAATATAAAACATTAAGTTACTATTAATATATAGTATTTTCTAACTTCAAAAACAAGTGATATAATTTGTTTGTAAATATTTTATAATTTTCTTCTCTAAACAATTTTTTAGATTTTTAAAAAATTTGAATTTAAATTTTTAAAAGTCAAGGATGGCCTTGTTTTGTTTTCATTTGTTTGTTTTTCAAGACAGGGTTTCTCTGTGTAGTCTTGGCTGTCCTGGAACTCACTCTGTATAGACCAGGCTGGCCTCGAACTCAGAAATCCGCATGCCTGCAATCTTTCCTAACAAGTCCAAAGAGGAAAGGCACACAAGTTCCAGAAAACAAACTGGAGCCAAACAGGGCTACAAAGTTGGCTCAACAAGGCAAAAAAAAAAAAAAAAAAAAAAAAAACCCACCAAACAAACAAATAAAAACAACCCAAACAAATCCCATACTACAACAACAGCAAAAACCCAAGTAGATGGCTATTTGAATTTCCAACAGGTATGTTAGGGATTTTTTATTTTTATTTTTTTATTTTTTTATTTTTTTTTTTGGTTTTTCGAGATAGGGTTTCTCTGTGTAGCCCTGGCTGTCCTGGAACTCACTCTGTAGACCAGGCTAGCCTAGAACTCAGAAATCCACCTATCTCTGCCTCCCAAGTGCTGGGATTAAAGGCCATCGCCCTGCAGGGAATTCTTAATTCAAATAGAATTCAATTCAAAATTCAAACTAAATTTTGTTTGTATTTCTGAAAGGTTTTTTTTTTTTTTTTTAAGCAAAAGAGAAGTATTTTTTGCTTGCTCAGAGCGGTATGTACAATTCTACTTTGATAAAAGTAGTAGTTCTGCATATATTCTGAGCAGTTACTCTTCAATTACAATGCTCAAATCTGAACTACCAAAGAGTCAGTGGTGGTATTTTGTTTGTTTGAGACAGGGTTTCTCTGTGTAGCCCTAGCTGTCCTGGAACTCGCTCTGTATATCAGGCTAGCCTAGAACTCAGAGATACACCTACTCCTGACTCCTGAGTTCTGGGATTAAAATCACACACCACCACCACCACCACCACCTGGCTAAATCACCAGTAATTTATTAATTCTCACTGGAAGTTAAAAGATATATCATGTATAAAAAAAATACATTTGAAAAATGCAGCTTCACTATTTTATCCATCTTCTATAGTACCTACCTTTTGGGATTCTTGCTATGTGATCGGGACCTAAAAAAAGAATATCTACTTTTAGAAAAAAGTGACTAAAATTTTTTAACTGGCACAATGTGCTGCTAAATGACATTTTTCTTGAGTTCTGACTTTATGTGTTACTTGTATAAAAATAAGGCATGTACTTGAATGAGAGGCTTTCCCAACAAAACAACAAAACTCTACAAAATTTCCTGCCTTGTCACAGAAATTTCTTCAACTAGTCACCTGGCTTAGAAAAGAATTTGCTTCTGGTGACTGAAATTGTGTGCTTATAATAAAAACTTAATTCTCCAAAACCTACTTCCTAAACTAAAACAAAAACAGACTATTTTTTTTAATAGCTTTTACACTGCTTTTCTCTTCTGGAAACAAAGAAAAATGTTTCAAGATGTAAAATGCCCATTTTGAACCTAAACTTCAAACTACAGTCCTAGAAAAATGATGTCAAACTTACATCTTTGTCCACTTACGCAAATTATATTCTTTATTAAAAAAAAAAACAGAAAATTAGAATATAAAAAAATTAGTATTTCTAATTGTATGTGCGTGCATGTGAACTTGGTGTGCATGACTTAAAAGGTTAGAAGCATTGGACCCCCTGAGACTAGAGTCACAAAAAATAGTTACCTGTCCAATGTGGATGCTAGTACCTAGACTCAGGTCCTCTGGAAGTACAGGTACATCTTCTCAATCACTAAAACCATCTCTCCAGCCCCCAAAATGATTATATTCCTTCATATTTTTTTTAAAATGTGTTTGCCTATATGTTAACCATGTTTTTTTTTAAATGTATGCTTGCTTATATGTGTATATGTATGGTAACCATGTGCATGTGTGAGGTCAGAAGACACTGCTTCCTCAGAACTAGAGTTATGAATGGTTGTAAGCAACCATGTGGGTGCTGCTCTTAAAACTACTGGGCCATTTCTCCAACCTCCAAATGACTCAGCCCCAGATTATATTATACAGCAAACTCTTCACATTTCCCAGTACAATGTCAGTACTCAAATAAACAATTCCAATTCCATGATTAGTACAACACTGCAGCAGCTTATTTTGTGGTACGAATGTATATATGTCTCGCCCATCGAGGAAGACGCGACAAACTGGACCCTTCTCAACAGCCTTTATTGTAGAAGTGCTCTTTTAGATTTCAGGGAGAGACCTTGAATGCCCAGAACAGGCTGCTTATATACCCTCAGGGGGGGGGGGGGGGGAGAGCGCATGGAGGTAGATCATGGAGGTGCACGATTGGTCAAATTGCAGTGCTTCATTAGCATACCACATTAGCATATCCTGCCTGGGAGGGGTTGGAGCCAAACTGATTTGCACATGTGCAGTGCACTGTTAGTTACTACCAGAGGCCTAGGCAGGCACCATCTTAGCCAGCCGCATCTTTGCCTGCCGAGTTGGGTAGGCGGTCTACATATATATAATGTCAAGCGTGTTTTAAAGTATGCTTTGGGCTGTCTTAACTGTGGTTCTATTCATTCAACTGTCTGTGCAACCAGGGGAAAGTTTTATATCCTACCTTAGTTTAATCTACCATTTGTAAAAGAGGAACAGCAATATAAATGTGATTAAGTTTGAAATGTCCTCCAAAAGTTCATGTACTGATGAACTGGTCCCCAACCGGTATAATCATCCAGAGCTAATTGGATCATAAGTATTCTTACCTAATATTACCTAATAGATAAATAATCTACTAATAAATTTTAATAATGTATGCATGTATATTTGCAAGCTTGTGGATACTCATGCAGGCCAGATGTTAGAGTTGGGAGTCACAGGCAGCTGTGAACTGCTCAATGTGGCTGCTGGCAAATGAACTTAGGTCTCCTCAAAGAACAGCAAATGTTCTTAGCAATTTCTCCAGCCCCTACTGACAGATTCTTAATTTGACAGTATTGTTGTTAAGTTACAGAAACCAGCAGGTGCGACCCAGTTCAAAGAAGTAGGTTCTTTGAAGGGTGCATATAATCCCTGGACCTGACCTAAAAACGTTTTGTGCGTGCCTATCTTGAAATAAGCAGCTTTTCTCTATCATGGCCCATCGTATCTTTCAGGTGCCATGATGTTCTGCCTCAAACACAGGCCCACAGCAATGAGGCGAGCAAGCATGTGCTGAAACTTATGAGTTCACAAGTCAAAATAAATATTTTTAAGCTGTTTCCTCAAGTATTTTTTAGTAGCAATGAAAACCTAACTAACATAGATCAGATAAACTAAGGCAGAACCTAGCATATAAACAGCAAGTAAGTGATGCACTTTTTTAGTTCATTATTTCAGGAGCAGTTAGAAACTCAGATTGTATAAATTTATACTATTTTATAACTTTTTTAACAGTTATGGTACTTCCTCGACATCACAATCTCAGAGCACTTATTTCTTTTTTTTTTAAAAGTAGTTTTACACTACAAGCCAGGATAGGATGGCTTTAAACTAGGTACTTTCCTGAGTGCTAAGATTACAGATATGGGGCTGTAAAGATGGCTCAGCGGTTAAGAGCACTGACTGCTCTTCCAAAGGTCCTAAGTTCAATTCCCAGCAACCACATGGTGGCTCACAACCATCTGATGCCCTCTTCTGGTATGTCTGAAGAGAGCAATGGTGTACTCATATACATAAAATAAATCTTAAAAAAAAAAAATTACAAATATGAACAACCACACCTGTTTTTTTTTTATTTTTGGGAGAGAGAATGAGAACTCACTTTGTAACTTACATACTACACAGATTAAGCTAGTCTCAAAGCTGCAGGTCCTTCTACTTCAGTTTCTTAAGCTAAGATAACAGGTATGAACCACCATTCCTAGCTAAAAATTTCTCCAATAAGATTATACTTTGCAATCAAAAGAAATTGAGGCCTTGAAGACCAGGATTGGTTTATGAGACCACCAGGGAAACTGGGGTGAAGACCTGAGCTTCAACTTTTAAAAATAGTGCTCTTGGGGCTCCCTGTCTGGGCATGTTGGTTGGCACTACTCCTGGTCTTTCATCCCCAGAGGCCCCAGTTCCTGTCATTTTTTAAGAGTCAATTACCTCTGAGGACACAGCCTAGGTCTGCCCTGACCACTGCTACACTCAAGGGGCTGTAAGGTTACCTGGTACACATTAGGTGAGCTATAAATGCTGTCAGGGCTTACCTCCTTGGCACTGAGGGGGAAACTCAGGCCCAGTAATCCCAGGGCAGGGTAGTCAGAAAAAGGATTAAGAGGTAATCAACTTTCCTACCATCTACAAATACTGCAGTCCTACAAAAAATATGAGGTCATTTGACTATCTCAATCAAATCTTAAACTGAAAATTCCAACATTATTTAAATTGCTATCTACACTATTATAAATACTAGACTACTGAACAATATCCCTAGAAAGACCAACCTAGGACCAAGCATAGTGACAAGTACTTAAAATCTATGCATTTAGGCAGTTGGCTTGAATTATACAAGACCTGGGTTTAACAAGCAAGTAATCTAGATGTGGTATGCAACTTTTAATCCTAGAACTCAAGAGGCAGATGCAAGCATATCTCCATGAGTTCAAGGCTAGTCTAATCTATATAGTGCTAAGACAGCCAGGGGTATATAGAGAAAACTTGTCTCAACAAAAATAGTGATATCAACAATAAATTTATAATTAATTGCAAAAAAACAGTTACAGAGAACAGTCCTCTGACTTATACATACACATATGCACAAAAGGGTACAGATGCACAGCACATAACAACAACAAAAAACTGGAATGGTGTGGAAAACCTCAGCATACACTAACAAAGAGATAAGTTCTGGAGTAAAATTTGCTAAGTAGAAAACACAGAGAGATAGGGGAAGAACCAAGACAATGAGAAAAAGAGAGAAACAAAGGATTTCTCAAAACAGCACCATATGGTTTTGCCCTTAATGTGAAAAAGATTGTCAGCTAAATCCAGCACCGGAGCCAGTGAAATGGACAGACATACACATACAGAGACACAGAGGCAGGCAGGCAGGCAGGCAGGCAGGCAGGGAGATACACATACACACACAAAGTTAGGAATTACAAAATAAAGTTTGCCTAAACTGAGAGTAACATGCTCAGAGCTTTTAAATTAACATGACCAATAAAAGATTTTAATTATTTTTGAGACATATGTTAACTCTGAGAGAAAGTATCAAAAATGTACTACAATCAGGGAACACTAAAAATCAGAAGAGATAAATTTCTTTGTGGCATGACTGTCTACTATAAAGTTCTGAACAGGTGTTATAAAACAATGTTGTCACATTTATGCCATGTAATTTTAGTTGCCAATAGGTAAAAGCGACTTAAGATGTTAAAACATATTAAATATGAAAAATAACTAAATTTAACAATGTCAATATAAGCAGATGTGTGTATTATCAAGCTGTATCAAGTTAATGGTGATACACACCTTTCATCCCAGTACTCAGGAAACAGAGGCAAGGAGGTCTATAAGTCCAAGGCTAGCCTGGTCTACATGGTGAGTTCCAAGTCAGCTAGGACTATACAGAGAACCCTGTCTCAAAAAAAAAAAAAAAACAAAAAACTAAAAACTAAAATAAATAAATAAATAAAAAAATATGGCTCCTACAATTGAGAAAATAATAATAGCTTAATATAAAAACAAAAACTCCCAAATCTTTCCTCAAAAAGTATAAAATAAACAGATATAGTCTTTTTGTTTTTGTTTTTTTGTTTTTCGAGACAAGGTTTCTCTGTGTAGCCCTGGCTGGCCTAGAACTCAGAAATCCGCCTGCCTCTGCCTCCCAAGTGCTGGGATTAAAGGCGTGAGCCACCACTACCTGGCTCAGATATAGTCTTTTGCATTGGAGTCCTTGCCTGGCACACAAGAACTGGTATCAAGGTCTAAGACTATGGTACCAAAAGTAGAAAAGGCCATAATTCTGTGTTATAAAGGTACAAATCTAACTTAATATGAATTAATCAATGGGTAGTAAGAGATTTTAATGTAACTCATACAACCTGAAGACATGAAATATCCTTTAGTCGATTTTCCACAAATTTTGAAAGAAATCACATCAGTTTAATTGACTAAGATTTATTAAAGGCTGAACATCTCTAGCATAAAAAACCAAGCATACTGAAAAACCTAGGATTTCTTTATTTAAGATCATTTCAGATTTTAAATTAAGAGATGCTAAACAGTTAAGGGTTGTTTACTGAAATTCCCAAATTCAAAACCTCCAAATTTCTAAACATTTCTGGTCTAAAGCACTTTACATAAATACAAGCTACTGAATCTGTATTATTTCTATTAAAATAGTCTTACATAGGAAAATTTTTCAGTACAAAAGTTTCAAATTTTCTGTGTCCAGAATCAATTTAAAGGCATCTCTAAGTCCTACCTCATTTAGGCTGGAGATCTGAGTTTCAAACACAGCACTATTTCTGACTCAGTACACATACCTCCTCAGTTTCTCCCGTTCTTCTCTCTCCCTCTCTTCTCTTCGTTTCAGACGTTCCTGGTTTCTCTTCTCCTGCTTCTCAGCCACAACTCTCTTTAAGATAATAATTACAAAATCATTTGTAAATTTTCTGGGCAAATCTCTTAATTATCTTTACCTTAAACATATCTGGTTTCCCACATAGTACAGTTAGCATGAATATAATTTAAAAATCTGTCAGGTACTACAATTACTAAACTTCTTCCAAGTTGGTCTTCCAGAATTGTAGAAAACAAGCCAAACCTCATGTTTCACCATAATTTGCATTTTTTATAAGCAGGAAAGACAAGCATACCACTGAACTCCAGTCCGAACCACATCATTCCTTAATGACATTTAATAATGTAATTAATAATAACAGTATTATACTACATTGTCAACAGAGTCTCAATATTGCCAAATCAGAATAAACAGTACTATTCAAAACCTAACTAATTACAGTACAGGGAGGCTGAGACAAGAGGACTACCAGAAGTTTAAGATCAGGCAGAGCTGCACAATGAAACCTTATCAATGAAACCAAAAGAAAACTAATACAGACCAAAAGAATCAGGTTATCGAGGACACAATGAGGGGCATTCATTTAAACAATATACCTTTAATTCTTCCAGCTTTTCTCTTATTTCAATAAATCCCAGGTGCAATTTACCCCCAAAATGATCAGCAAGTCGTCTGTCATTATCATGAAGACCTAAATACGCAGAACAGACTTCACAGACACGAAGTTTCTGCTGTTGAAAGCTGGAAGCTGGCATAGAATTCCGATAAACTTCCTAAACAAAAGCAAGAAAAACAATGTTCACACAAATGTTCTTAAAAGGATATAAGAAAATATACTATATTTAAATAAAATGTTTTATAGTAAATCCTTTGAGAGGCAGCTCTGTTGGAGGTCAAGGCTTAAACTACCCTTTACTCCCCACTATAATGCCAAAACATCAGATAAAAGGTTATCTTCGTCAGGATTCAGACGACTTGTATTCATACATTTCATTTACATGGTATTCTTAATACACATTGGTAAATTTGCCAATCCATTATCCTCCTTTCCTTTACTAACACAATCCTGGGTTTTTTGTTTGAAGCAGTTAATAATTTATTTTCCAAGCCTCTATGTAGCTTTGGTTAGGATGATATAGATAAAAATAGCTGGATAGAATCTACTATCAATCAAAAGATCAGTTCTCTGAAGAGGAAAATAAAGCCAGTAAGTATATAGCTAGTCAAATATGCAGAAAGAACTGCATGTACAGGTCAGAGGTAGACTATTTATCATCATGGCCAAAGAAAGGAGGGGAAAGTTCCCAAATGAGAACAGACTTTAACAAGATGCAGTTTGGGGCTGGAGATGGCTCAGCAATTAAGGGCATTGGCTGCTCTTCCAGAGGACGGGGATTCAAATCCCAACACCCACATGGCAGCTCACAATTGTCTACATCTACTATCTGATACTCTGATGTAGACATAAATGCAGGTAAAGCACCAATGCATATAAAACTAAGGTAAATAACACATTTTTTAAAAAAGGAGTTTGAGTAATTTTATGTTAACAAGTAAAAACATAGAAATTCCACCAGACAAAACTTCCAAAGTGACTTAAAAATGGAAAAAAAAAATTGAATTCTGTATAATTAAGAATGTAATTTTTTGTGTTAGGCTATTCATTTTAAGATATTATTTCACTCTGTAGCCCAGGTTGGCTTGACCATGAACTAAAAGAGGTCATCCCACCTCAGCTTCCTGAACGCTCTGACTCCAAGAATGAGCTACCTACCCCTGGTCAGAATTTACCTTTAACTAAACTTTCCCATAAAGCTAAACAAAAAACATATGGTTCACGTTGAATGGTTTCTGGTAGTTTATCAAGCAATTAAGTGAGAAAAATACTGAGTACATCATATCACTTTTAGAAACAATGGAAAATTTACAAGCTAGTTTTACAAATTAGCACTATACTGATACCAAGCCAAAACCAAGTTTTGGACAAGTCAGAATGGGTGGGAGGAAAGAATACTGGTGTTTAGGAGGCTGAGGCAGGGAGATCACAAGCTAAAGGCAAGAGAAACTTCTAAGGCCCTGTTCCATCTCAAAGGGAAATTTAAAAGGACAGGGATAAAGCCCGGTGGTGGAAGTACACGTTTTTAATCCCAGCACTTATAAGGCACAGGCAGGCAAATCTCTGAGTGTGAGAACAACCTACAGAGTTCCAGTTCAACCAGACCAGGGGTGTACAAAGAAACACTGTCTCGAATTTCCCCTGACCAAAAGAAGATGGGGTACAGCTCAATGGTCAAGTGCTTGCTTTGCCTGCTTGCAAGAAGCCCCAGGTTTAATCCCAAGAAAGAGGATTTTCATAAAAAATAGCTAACATGCATTAGGCCGTTTTTTTTCTCGTTAATATTTTCTAGATGTCTTAGGGTCCTGACTATGATATGAGTACTATATATGTTATAAAGAGCATTGACAAATTTACCCTTTTATCCTGCTTCACCTCAATGTTTCCTTCTTGCACTGTACTGAACACCAACATTAAGACATACAAATATGCTGAAGAAGGTACTAAAATTGCTTCCTTCTATTCTGCTTTTCCACACTGGTATGAAGAATGGAGGAAGAGAAATACTAGAGCAGAATAGAAAAGAAAATAGAATATACTCCAAAGATGTCTGAATGAAAAGGCTTCATTTTTCTGACTTCTTTTTCTTTATTTCAAGACAGGGTCTCAACAAATCTATGATCCTCTTGCTCAGCTTTCCAATTTCTGGGATTATAGTTGTGAGTTATTTCACCTACAGATCTGTACTTTTAAAAACCAAGATATTCTAAATTCGAGATATAAGAATTAAAAAAAATATTTAGAATTCTTTTGTTCTGAAGAGACACCGTAACTACAGCAACTCTTGTAAAGGGAAAACTAATTGGGGTTGCCTCATAGTTCAGAGGATTAGTTCATTATCATCATGGTTTGAAGCATGGCAGTATGTAGGCATAAATAACTCTGAAGAGGTAACACAAAGAGCAAGTAAGCCAACCACCTGGGCATAACTTAAGCATCTGAGACCTCAAAGCCCATCCACAGTGCCACAAGTCTTCAAACACCACCATCCCTACTCCAACAAGGCCACACCTAATAGTGCCACTGGCTAGGAGCCTATGAGGGAGGGCCATTATCTTCCAAACCACCACAAGGGAGTATACCAATTAAAACAATTTGTTTACATGATATAAGATTATTGACCTGTGCCATAAAATAGCATATTGTACTGCTACACTGTGGAAAAGAGTAAGTAGCACAGTGTATATAGGTGTGTTTGTTTTTTGTGGGTCACCAGTTTAGTTACATTTATCAGTTATAAATTTCAATATAGCGATGCTTCCAATTGTCCAAAAACTACTTTAAAATAGAACCCAACAGCATAACAGCAACTGCTTAAGTATTTCTAAAGTGATTTAATTTCCTTTAATAAAATTTTTAATAATTTTGAGTGAAATATATATTCTCTAAAAAGCATAGGCACTAACATTTTACCACTATTAGAATTTACCTTTTTCCAGGATAATTGGGTCTCACAATAAAAACTTATCTCAAAAATAAAACAAAATAAACAAAAAGAAAGAGAAAGGAAAAAAGAAAAAAGAAATTTTACCTCTGCTTCTCTTTTCTTTGCTCGTGCTTTCTCTACTTCATCCATGACTTTCTGAGATTCTTCCACATTTCCTTCAGCTCCGAGTTGTTCCACTTTGGCCAACAACTTGCCTATTTCCTCATTTAGCTCATGAACGCGCTCTGCCTAGAAAACAACAATAAAAGATCATGAATAAAAAACAGTATGAGACCTGGAGAGGTGGCTCAGAGGTTAAGATTACAGGCTGCTCTTCAAGAGAACCCGGTTTCAATTCCTAGCACCCACACTGTAGCTAATAACCATCGGCAATTCCAGTTCCAGGCGATCCAAAGCTCTATTTTGGCCTTCAGAGGCACTAGGACCACAGGTGATGCACAGAAGGCAAAACACACATACACATAAAAGAGTAAAATTAAAAAAAAAAAAAAGAAAGAAAGAAAGAAAGAAAGAAACAAACAAACAAACATACACAAGGTATTTCAGAAACTCATAAAAGACCCATTTATGAAGCATGACAAGAAAGAGTCTTGCTACAGACCAAAAAGGACTCCATTCCCAATCCTCCTTCCTGTGCCTCCCAAACACAATTTTAAATCACCACACTTGAAAATCAAAGTTTTAAACTAATAAAAACATCCAATTATTTTTAAACTAGGGTTTTTTCCTTAAGAATTTTTTAGATTTGTTTTTATTTATTTACTTTTGTTTATTTATTTTCTGTATAAATACTCTGCTCCATGTACACGTGCATATCAGAAGAGGGCATTAGATTCCTTTAAATTGGTTGTGAATTACAATGAAGGTTCTGGGAATTGAACTCAGGTCCTCTGGAAGAGCAGCAAGTGCTCTAAACTACTGAGCCATCTATCTCTCCAGATCCCAGAAATATCCAATCTTAATAAACTAGTGTGCCAATAATGGTTACTTCTTACAATCTAAGACATTTCTTTCCTCAAAGATCATGGCATATACATGGCTCAAGGCATGTATATGCTGGACATACACACATGAACATAAAACACATAAAACTAATCCTTGCTGGTCATTGGTGGCATATGTCTTTAATCCCAGCAATTGGGAGGCAGAGGCAGGTGAATCTCTGTGAATTCAATGCTAGCCTGGTCTACACAGTGTTCCAGGACAGTCAAGGCTAGAGATTCTGCCTCAAAAAACCAAAATGGGGAAAACAAAAGGCTTAATATTAGTTTTTAAAATGATAGAACTATACATGCATGGCTGACAAATTCTGAGTAATATATAACTATCAATGTTTCTTTAGTTATATTGTTATATTAGTTGTTAATATCTGAGTAGGTAAAAAAACAATTTTATAGCCTGGCATAGTGCCATTCCTTTATTGCTCTTAGCACTCAGAGGCAAAGGCAGGTAGATTTCTCTGAGTTTATTTCTCTGAGTTTAAGACCAGTCTGGTCTATAATGTATGTTCTAAGCCAACCAGGGTTACATAGTCTGACACTGTTCTTAAAAACATCAAAACAAAACAAAACAAAACAAAACAAAAAAAATGAAGAAGAGGAGGAAGAAGAAGAAGAAAGAAGAAGAAAGAAGAAGAGGAGGAGGAAGAGGAGGAGGGGGAGGAGGAGGAAGAAGAGGAAGAAGAAAAGGAAGAGGAGGTAGAGGTGGCGGCGGCGGCCGTAGTGGTAGTAATCGGCAGAGTGAAGCAAACAGGTTAAAGTATACTTTATAATCCCAACACTTGGGAGGCAGCTCTCTGTGAGTCTGAATCCAGTATGGTCTACAAAGTGAGCACCAGAACAGCCAGGGATACAAAGAGAGTCCCCTATCTCAGACAATAACAAAACCAAATAAAACAAAAAACCCTGATACTTTGAACTAATGGGATTTTTACCTTTGCTGCCACTTCAGCACTTATCTCTTCTTGAGTTTCTGCTAATCTTTTCTTAGACACTTCTGTTCTTCTATCACAATCTGCAATGAATGACTGCAGATGATCCATGGCCTAGAAAATTTAACATAAAACAATTACTGCCACAAATCAATGTTATCCCGAACAATCTTTACAAAACAATGTATTTTGGGGAGGGGAAGAAGCCCTAAATACAGAAATGCTTTCCTATCACACAAGAAGCCTTGAAATAAATTTCCAACACTCCTCTGCAGCCTCCTAAGAGAAGAAAATCACAGGGCTGATAACATGGGTTAGCATGTGAGGCTCTGGGTTTCAAGCAATTCTAAAAATTCAGGAAAAGGAACCACCAAACTGCAAACAACCCCCCACAAACCCTCAAAACAACAATAAAAATAGTTTCATTCTTATGGTATCATAGAAAAAAACAAAAGCCAAACAGTAACAATTTGGAAATACACCCCTGTCATCTCAGCACTTGGGAGGCTGAAAAAGAACGGCAAACTGAAGGGCAGCTTGTATGACAGCATGTGTCAAGTCAACCAAAGCAATGCAACTAAGAAAATGTCTCAACCAAGCCAAGACGACTTGATTGCTACTAAGCCTAAAAGTTCCGTCTCCAGGATACACAGGAAAGAACCAACTCCTGCAAGCTAATCTTTGATCACAAACAGAGACACAAGGCACACACACAACATGGAAGACAACTGTCAATAAGATTTATTATTTCTGGATATTTAGGTAATTACTTGTATTCTGAGGTTTTTCAAATTATTACAATAAAGATGAAATATGCCATTAACAAACTTAACAATGCCCAGATCAGAGAAAAAAAAAAAAGCAAACAAGTTGTATGTAGTGTGAGGAATATTTGATCTCAGCTCTGGAGAGGCAAAGGCAGGCAGATCTCTGAGTTCAGGGCCAGCCTAGTCTACATAGCTAATTCCAGGACAGCCAGGGCTAGACAGAGAAATTCTTTCCCCCAAAAATCAAAAGGAAAAAAAAAAAAAAAGAAGAAGAAAATTTAAAAATAAATGTTCAACTGTAGTGGTTTGAATGAGATACCCACCATATACTCAAGCACTTGAAGACTTACTTGGCCCACAGCTGATATCTACTTTTATTTCCTTACATAAAGTTAAAGATAGCATCCTAAAGTAGTAAAAATAACAGTGAACTTATCAAGAATTATTTTTTGGTTCTATGAAGTAGCTGCCTGGTTTTTATAGCAAAATAAATCCAAGATGCATAAAGGCTTTAAATAACCCCTCCAAAGGGCTGGATATAGAGCTCAGCACTTGCTTTTCTTGTAAAACACCTGTGTTTGGTTCACAGCACCCACACACAGCTCACAACCATCTGTAACTACCAGGGTATCTGATGCTCCATGGGTACCAGATATGCACCTGGTGAACATATACTCAAAGACGCACAGTCGAGTGTAAAACATTCAAACACACATACATATACAAAAGAAATCTAAAAACGGAAAATAAATACATAGAATAAGAAACCATAGTTAAAAGCTATTTTCAGGTCAAAATTGAAGATTTTTCAAATTGATAAAATAGGTATTATAAGCACTGATTAGACAGCATAAATACTATCTAAAGCAGTTATCCAAAAAGCAAGATAGGAAAATATATTTACACTATACATGAGAAAAGGGGCCAACTTTCATAATTTATAAAAAGTTAATGTAAGTCAACTAGAAAGCTGATAACACTCATGTTTAGCAAACTTGGAAAACACATGCATTATTATACATGATCTTAAATACAATCAGCACATTGACCTTCACTCATAAAACTGCAAATTAAAACCCTTACACTCATATTCTCCTGTTTGTCAGCAGTGCCTAAAATAGTCTTGACAACACTGTGCAGCACATAGAGGGAAAATCCAACCTATTACTTAAAAATAAATAGCTGAAACTCCCAAAAAGAACAATTAAGCATTATCTATAAAAATTACCTTTGGCTCAACTACTTTTTACCAATAAGGTAAAAAGACTGAAATTAACCTCAATTTATCTGTGATGGTTTGTATATGCTTAGCCCAGGGAGTGACACTATTAGGAGGTGTGGCCTTGTTGGAGTAGATGTGTCACTGTGGGTGTGAGCTTAAGACCCTCCTCCTAGCTGCCTAGAAATCAGTCTTTCACTAGTAGCCTTCAGATGAAGATGTAGAACTCTCAGCTCTGGCTGCATCATGCCTGCCTGGATGCTGTCTAGCTTCGAGCAAGATAATGGACTAGACCTCTGAACCTGTAAGCCAGCCCCAATTAAATGTTGTCTTTTATAAGACTTGCCTTGGTCGAGGTGTCTGTTCACAGCAGTAAAACCCTAAGACAAATCCAACAATGTTCAACTAATAGTAAGATTTCCTTGTAACTTATGCCCACAGTATTAAATGTATTTCTATGGATGGTTTTAATTTCCAGTAACAAAAGTTTTTAGATGTTCAAAGAAGACAGAAGAATCTATTTATCGCTAGCTTCAACTAAATAAAATTACCTATTTCACCGATAAAGAACAGAAGATTTTTATTGACCATTATGTCTTATGTACATGTATTTCATAAAAATGTAAAAAGCTTAAGGTAATATGTTCTTTAAAACATATTGTATAATTTAATTTCTCTATTTTTAAGGTATTTACTTCATATATATAAATGCTTTGCCTGCACATATCTATGGTATGCACAATGTCTATAGACGGAATTGGGCATCAGATCTCCTAGAACTGTAATTATGCTTGTGAGCCAAAATGAGAGTGCTCTTAACCACTAAGCCATCTTATTCTTCAGCCTCATGTTTCTCTCTTTATACAAAAAATTTTTCTTTCTTTCATCTTCTTCTTACTCCTCCCTCCTCCATTTTTTTCATTTTTTTCTTTTTGGTTTTGTTTTTGCTTTTGAGACAGTTTCTTTGTGTAGCCTTGGTTATCTGGACCTCAGTGCTCTATAGACCAGGCTGGCCTTGAACTGAAGATTTATCTGCCTCTGTCCACCGCAACCCCAACCAGTGCTAGGATTAAAGGTATGCTCCACAACCACACAGCAAGAAAGTCTTCTATAAAAAGAATGATATTAAGTCACTTTGTAACTCATGGATACCTAAACAGTATTTTCTATTTCTTTTATGATTTTACATTAAAAACATGGGAGGGGGGTGTTGAGGGGGTCGGGAACATGCCTTTTAATCCCAGAACTTGGGAGGCAGAGGCAGGTGGATCTCCAAATTCAAGACCAGCCTGTTCTACAGAGTGACCTCCAAGACAACCAGAGCTGCAAAGAGACCTAGGGGAAGGGGATGTTTGTGTGTGTGCGATGGCCAACATAGTCTGGAAGCTGCAGGATAGTTTGGAGATAAGTGCTTGCCTACTATGAATAAGGACTTTTATACATTTTCATGAATATTTAATCTCATATACTGAAAATTGGAATTTAGGGCTAGATCAGTGATAACATATTTATCTACTCTGTATAAGGCCTTAGGTTTCATCTCAGTATTACACACTGGGGTAGTGTAGGTATGTATTATCTGTGTGTGTGTGTTATCTATGTACTAGCCTTCATATAATCACAAAGATATATTCCTAAGAATTTCCTAAGAGACACTAGTTCATGTTCAAAATATTTTACTGCAAGAGACAATGTAACATGAAAGTAAAACCACATACATCAAGTTCAAAGAAAAAGTCTTGTTCTTTAGATGCAATTTCATAATCTGCTCTTAATGCCAGGTCATGGACTTTCAAGCATTCTCCAAGATCCATTCTCTAGGAAAGAAAATAAAGACAATATATTACAAACATGTATTTTAAAACTCATCACTGTCACAGTTCTCTTTAGAATATATACTACATCATACAATGAGTATACGTCTTCATTTAATGGACCTTCAAAATACAAAATTTCAGACAATTAGAGCTGAGGAGGTAAATTGGTTGGTGAGTGCTGATCTGGCACTCACAGAAAGTCCAGGGTTCAATCCCTAGCTCTCCATAAACTCAATGTGGTGGTACAGACCTATATACATACTATCAGCACTGTATATATAGAAGTAGGAGGACTGGAAATTCAAGACCAGATACATAGCAAGTTCAAGATCAGCCTGCACTCATGAGGAAATCTCAGAGGAAAAACAAACCCAAAAAAAAAAAAAACAAAAAACAAAAAAAAAAAACCAAAAAAAAAAAACAAAAAAAAAAAAAAAAAAAAAAAACAAAAAAGGGGGGAGGGGGAGGGGTATGAAAACTTAATACTATGGGAGGCTTTTTGGAATGAGGCAGCCTTTCTTGTTTTATTTTCTTTGTTCACATGCACAGACACTTGCCATAGTGCAAATGTGGAGGACAGAGATCATCAACATGTGGGAATTGGTTCTCTCCTTCCACCAATCTGGGGGATTTGAACTCAGGTTGTCACTGAGCCATCTCATCAGCCCAGAAAAATGTTTCTCATGAGGATGCATTTAAAATGAATCTAAAGAACAGTAAGCAACGCTGGTATGGCAGCAAGTATCTATAATCCTAGCATCTCAAGAATCTTCGGCTAGAGCTGGAGAGATGGCTCAGTGGAGCTAAGAACACTGGTTGCTCTTTCACAGGACTTGGTTCCATTCTCAGAACCTACATGGCAGCTAACACTGATCTGCACTACAGTTACAGGGAGTATGACACCCTCTTCCTGCTATGATGTCCTCATCCAATACCGGCACACATGTGGTACAGATATAGATGCAGATAAAATACTCAAAATAATAATGCATCTTAAAACGTCTCAGGCTAGAGGATCTCATGGTAGACAGACAAACAAGAAAAACAGAGTAAGGGAAGGAGGAAAGGAAGAGGCAGGAGTGGAGAAAGCAGAATTGTAGTAGTATTACAAACACATTTAGTGGAATTCTCCTGCAGTCATAGCATTTGAAACACAGAGATATGAAGATTCCGTTATCAGTCAGTTTCTCCCTCCTACCTCCAAACAAAAACAAAAACCAGCTAACAAAACAAAGAAATTTCTACAGGAATAGTATTTGACTATCTTGTACAGAAGTCTGAGCCTACTTGTATATATAGAAGCTGAAATGACTCAGCCAACCTTACTTTGTTTTGACAATAACCTACATATGTATGAAACAAAATATATGAACAATCATTTTGCATAGTATCCCAAAATAAAGATAAGACATTCACTAGATAATTTTTAAAAAGATTTAAAAGAACTGATATAGAGTAGGTAAAATTTAAATAATCATACCTTATATTTATAAAAATTTACAAATAGTTAGGTATGAGCAAAGAATTACAGAAATCCTAAAACTAGTCAAGGTTTGGTGTGGTGGTATAAGCCTTTAACCCCAGGGCTTAGAAGGCAGAGGAGGCACTTTGTGCATTTAAACCAGATCTACATAGTATATCTGTAATCCTAGTACTTAGGAAGCTGAGGAAGAATGATCTCCAGATGGGTTTCTTAGAATATACATAACAAAACACTGCCTCAAAAAATTAAGCTAAGCCTGGCAGTGGTGGCCCACGCCTTTAATCCCAGCATTTGGGAGGCAGAGGCAGACGGATTTCTGAGTTCCAGGCCAGCCTGGTCTACAGTGAGTTTCACAACAGCCAGGGCTACACAGAAAAACCCTGTCTCTAAAAACAAAACAAAACAAAACAAAAAGAAAGAAAGAAAAATTAAGCTAAGGGGCTAGAAAAATGGCTCAGCTCTTTAGAACACTTGCTCCTCCTCTTCCGAAGTACTCCAGCTAAGTTCCCAGCGTCCATGTCAGGCAGCTCACAATGGCCTGTAACTATAGCTCAGGAATATGATGCTTAGACAGTCACCTGTGTATACCTGGCACACATACACAAAGATACACACACCCTAAAATATATAAACACACACACACGAGAAACAAAATAAGAATGTTTTACAGTATGGCATGACTAAGATAATGTGATCTAAAACTGAACTCTGCCATCTCATAACAAATCGATTTCCGGTTTTAAATGAATACTTTGATAATAACTTTACATCTTGACTTTCCCTTCTCTGATTTCATCTTTATTTGGCTTTTATGCATATTTTAGTATTAAGATACCTGGTCTCAACTACTCATCTTTCTAAATGTACTTCTTAGATCAGAATTTGCTCTAAAATATGTTTTCATTCATTATTATTGCTTGTGTATGCATGGTGTGTATGAGGGTGGGGGTGGTTGGTGTTAAAGGATGACTGTGGAGGTAAAAGAACAACCTTGTACATTTCCATTTGTTCCCTCCCTCTACATGTATTTACATGAGTTCTAAGAATGGAACTCTAGTTGACGATCTTGCACACCAAGTGCTTTATCCACGAAGATACCTATCAGACCAGAGTTAATTCTTAAAGCAAACCTTCTGGAATTGGGGACTCAGCTCAGGGGTAGAGCACTTTCTTAGTAAATACAAGGCCCTGAATTTGATCCTCAGTCAAAAACAAAACCTTAAAACAGCAGCAAAAGCCCAAGGCAACTAAAACTAGTCTTGTGTCCTTCTAAAATTAACTATAATGAGGTATATCTGCACCCCAGTATCTTCAGCATCAACCTCATTTCTCCAGGAACTTAGCAAGACACCAAGTATTACAAGACAGCTTCTCTGAATTCTAGAATTCTGAATTCTCTTTCCATATCTGCTTTGACATGGTATCAGGCATGGCATTAAAAAAAAAAAAAAAAAAAAAAGTAAGTTCATAAAGGATCTCCCAACAACGCCCTGCCCTCGTAAAAGTCAATGCAAGGGAAAACCTACCTTGGTTAACAATTTCCACAACCTTAGTCTCCTAAGCTATCGGGGAAACAGGATGTGGGGGTGCGATGTACATTACTATGAGACATTTGAACTCTATGTAATTTTGCTTTTGTTGTTTGTTGTAATAATAAATAATAAAAATCCTAGCTTCTTCTCTGGCTTTGATCATTATGTTCCCGGATGAAAGATGCACACATTTTTTACTATGCCGTAGATAGCACAATAGCTGGGCAGGTGCCAACAGTCCATTCGGTTATGCTGACTAAGGGTTTTGGGGTTTTAGAGATAAGGCTTCTCTGTGTGGCCCTGAATGTCCTCAAACTCAGAGTATATTAATACACATGTACACAACACACACCCCACTGACACAAACTATGAACAGTAACAGATCCAATTATAACTAGATGTTCAGAAACATAAGGATTTTACTTCAATAGTGTACAGCAAAACTGAAAACCAAGTAAGTTACTGATAGTAATATAAATAATAATCACTGGATAAAATATAAGAGAATCCTATTATAAAATATCATACATGAGCAGGATATGGCAATGTGCATCTTTAATTCCACCACTATGAAGGCAGAGGCAAGAGGATCGCAGTGAGTTCAAAGACTGCCTGATCCATATAGTGAGTTCCAGGACACTCACTGTTATATGGATCAAATTAGATGTTTATGAAAACACTTTGAAGATTACAATGTAGTTACTTGTATATACTGACTAAACTGAGCTGATAATTCAATAAAAACAGTTTTGATCACTGTTATACTCCTTAGGCCTATATCAGGAGCTACCACTTCTTGTGCTAAGTTCCCTGTCATGCAGTACTATAATTTAACAAGTGATACAGATAGATAGATAGATAGATAGATAGATAGATAGATAGATAGATAGATAGATCCATAAAATAGCATTAAATCTTTCTGTTCACTGTAGGTGTTACCTAATTAATTCAATGTTGTGTGGATAATAGTTACCCATAATATCAACTAGCTATATATTTGATTTGTTTTATAAAAGTATGTAATATTGAAACTTTTTAGAAAATAAACCACTTCAAATAAACAAAAAAATAATAATTCAACAAGCGTTGAAGAACAAAGAACATGTTTTCTTGATTCATAACTTTTCTTTTTTTTTTTTTTTTTTTTTTTTTTTTGGTTTTTCGAGACAGGGTTTCTCTGTGTAGTCCTGGCTGTCCTGGAACTCACTTTGTAGACCAGGCTGGCCTCGAACTCAGAAATCCACCTGCCTCTGCCTCCCAAGTGCTGGGATTAAAGGTGTGCGCCACCACTGCCTGATTCATAACTTTTCAAGGCAACTTATAAAAGGTTATTTCTATCAAATATCAGTATGTATGAAGTTTGTTTCCAGGAAAAGTAAGCCCGATTTACACACACCAAAGATTAACAGGCAATATGTTCAGTACCTGTTTTGAAAGAATAATAAATTATATTCTATTTGGAGAACATAGAGTGACATAACTGACTGGTGAGATGGCTCACCAGTTAAGAGCACTGACTGCTCTTCCAGAGGACCTGAGTTCAATTCCCAGCAACCACATAGTGACTCACAACCATCTGTGATGGGATCCTGTGCCCTCTTCTGGTGTGTCTGAAGACAGTGACAGCGTACCCACATACATGAAATAAATAAATCTTAAAAAAAAAAAAAAAAAAAAAAAAAAAAAAAGAGTAACATAACTAGAACCAAATGACTTTCTAGGAGAGGATTGTGGGAAATGGTTTATATATTCAAAAATATGAACATTAACACAGTAGGATGGATTGAAAAGAAGAATAAAGAAAAGAAGTAAAAGAGAATATAAAGACATTACAACAACCCAGAATACCACAACCATCAATAGATAGTCGAGGTTGCTCAAGCCAGTAGGATTTGCTGAAGGAGAAGACAGATGATCATAATTAAGTTCAAGGCCAGCCTGGGCTACTCATGAGCTGGAAGAGTTTGCTCAGTAGTTAAGAATACTTGTTCTTGCAAAGGGCTCAGGTTTGACTCCCAGTACCCACATGGAAGATCACCTCCTTGGGTATCAGGCATACATTAGTACAAAACACTCTTAGACACAAAGTAAATAAAAATAAAGTTAAAAAATACAACAGTCCAATTATAAAAGGAAAGAGAATGGAAGCACCCAGAATGCTAAAGAAAGGTAAAAGCAGATGGTAACACTATGATCTATGTTCTTTATACTTTTAATAATTTAAATATCTAACTTATCTTCTTGTATTGTCTTACAGGAATTCTAAAATTTCAAAAGAATGAAAGACATCAAATGTGGGTAATGATAATTTACATAAGGTACAGACAGCAAGTAATCTAAAAGTAAGTAACTCTCAGAAGAAAGTGGAACAGAGACAAACCACAGAAAGCACACTGCAGGTTTAACATGAATAGCTTTCCACCGACCACTGTTAGGCAACACTATTTTCTAAAGCACAAACATCTTGCCCTTGCATTTTGAACCTTCAGTCCCTCTTCCTTTGTTGTATCCACCCCCCCCTCGGGCAGAGTCACACAGGAGAAGCGGGATTTGAACCGAGAGAGAGAGAGAGAGAGAGAGAGAGAGAGAGAGAGAGAGAGAGAGAGAGGAGAGGAGAGGAGAGGAGAGGAGAGGAGAGGAGAGGAGAGGAGAGGAGAGGAGAGGAGAGGAGAGGAGAGGAGAGGAGAGGAGAGAGAGAGAGAGAGAGAGAGAGAGAGAGAGAGAGAGAGAGAGAGAGAGAGAGAGCACACGCACACACACACAGAGAGGTCGCCGGGGCTCACTTTCCATAGGCAGCCGCCTAGGCCGCTGCGCCACCGCCTTTGTTGTATTTGTAAAATCACTTACCATCCAAATTTGATGCTTGCTTTGAAACTCAGCTTAAAAATTAGAGAAACCATAACATGACATGCAAAGAGCAGAGCTTTAAAATAACAAGAGGTGGGTATGAATTTCAATTATACCACTACTGCTTAAAATAAAAACATTTCCCTACAAATTCTAATCCTAACATTTAAAATTAACTTTAGGGAAGTTATGTAGTTTTCTTAAAGACTATTTTTATTGTGACAATCTTATGCACATATGCAGTTTATCTTGATCATCACATCCAACTCCAATTCTCCTTCTACTCCCGTCATGTCTCCAGAACTGCCCTTCTCTCCTCTCACTGCATGTACATGGGGTCTGGGGCCATCCACCTAAGGAAGGCTAACTTAATGGCAAATCACCAAGGTTAAAAAATGAGTTCTTGCCGGGCAGTGGTGGCGCACGCTTTTAATCCCAGCTCTTGGGAGGCAGAGGCAGGCAGATTTCTGAGTTCGAGGCCAGCCTGGTCTACAGAGTGAGTTCCAGAACTGCCAGGGCTACACCTGTCTCGGAAAACAAAACAAAACAAAAACAAAAACAAAATAAAATAAAATAAAACAACCCCCCACCAAAACCAAAACAAAAAAAAAAAAAAAAAAAAAAAAAAGAGTTCTTTGTTTTAAAAAAAGTATCCATGAAGGGGGAGCACTAACAGCAGTCCTGTTTTTCTAACCCTTCACAATTTACTTGTATGTTTGTTTACAAGACAAGGTCTCACTATTTAGTCCAAACTGACTTCAAACTCAAAATCCTCTTTATTACTTATTTATTTAGAGACAGGTTCACTCTACATAGCCCTGGCTACCTTGCAATTTACTCTGTAGACTACAGTGATCTTAAATTCACAGAGATCTGCCTGCCTCTGCTTTCCAAGAGCTAGAATTAAATTAAGGTATGTGCCACCTTGCCCTATAGATCATAGCATTTTAAAAACTGTATCTGGTTAAAGTTTGTATCCGACCTGAGAAAAGCAAAGATAGCTTGAAAAGACTAAGATTCATCTTGTCTCTCAGAGATTATTTTGACTAGAAAAAGACTACACATGCCTATTCAAGTAGTACAGAGAACAGGTATCATACTGGGATTCAGAAGCTAAATCATTATGCTAAGGCAATCATGTATATAAACTTAACAAGTTACAAATTCATAGACAGTGGCTATTCTAGGTAGAGAAAAATATGAAAAACATGAAAGAAGAGTAATGATAAAAATAAGTCCACTGACATATTCAGGTGATAGGTAGGGAGGACAAGGATTTGTTTTACACTATATATGAAACAGGGAAAAAAAGCACAAGTTTTTAATGCAGAAATAATATATGACCCTAGTGTGGTGGCACACAACTGTAATACTAGTACTGCAGAGGCAAAAGCAGGAGAACTGATATAACTTCCAAACCAACTTGTTTTGCCTATCAAGTTCAAGGACAGCCAGAGTTATACAATGAGACTCTTAAAACAACAATAAAATTTTTAATATTTCAATCATATAACTACATTGTTTTGTATTTGCTAGTAGGACTTCAGAGATCTTTCCTTCCTTTTTTTTTTCTTTTTCTTTTTTTTTTTTTTTTTTTGAAAAGACAAGATCTCATGGAGCCCAGGCTAAGGTTGAACTACTGATCCATCTGTCTCAATCTCCTCAGTGTTGGAATCATGAGCATATATCACCATTCATGGCTACAAGTAACATTTATAAAAACAAATACTGTGAGTTTGCTTTACTTTTTCCATTAAATTCTCACTAACGTGGATTCTCTTCTTACCCCTCTCAATTTCTTCTTCTACTCAATTCCAGTATTACTAAAGTTTTATTACTCCAACATTACTAAAATAAATATAACAACAACAAAAAAAATAAAAACCCATCTCAATTTGCAAGTTTTACCATATACATTATTTGAATAAATTTACACATATATACCTGTATTTTTCCTAAATATCAGAAAAAAATTCCTAAGACATGATATTATATGGTTATGATGGTTTCTATATGCTGGCCTCAGGAGTGGCACTATTAAAGGTGTGGCCCTGTTGGAGTAGGTGTGTCACTGTGGGTATGGGCTTCAAGACCCTCATCCTAGCTACCTGAAAGCCAGTACTCCTGCTAGCAGCCTTCAGATGAAGATGCAGAGCTCTCAGCTCCCCCTGCACCATGCCTGCCTGGATGCTGCCATGTTCCTACCTTGATGATACTGGACTGAACCTCTGAACCTGAAAGCCAGCCCCAATTAAATGTTGTCATTTATAAGACTTGCCTTGGGTCATGGTGTCTGTTCACAGCAGTAAAACCCTAAAGGAGACAATGGTCATAAGGGAAAAAAATTAAAGTCCAGTCTCTTCTTGTAGTCCTGAGTATCCTAGAATTTGGTATGCAGCCCAGGCTCTCCCCAAACTTACAATCCTCTGGAATACTAAACTTACAAGATTGGAGGATTGGGGTGGTGGATCAATAGTTAAAATTAAAAGCATTTGCCAACTGGGCGATGGTGGCGCATGCCTTTAATCCCAGCACTTGGGAGGCAGAGACAGGCGGACTTCTGAGTTCTAGGCCAGCCTGGTCTACAGAGTGAGTTCCAGGACAGCCAGGGCTACACAGAGAAACCCTGCCTTAAAAAGCCAAAAAAAAAAAAAAAAAAAAAAAAAGGAATGTGCTACAACACCCACTCAAGAGGTTCTATAGAGGCCAAGCAAAAACATTTAACTGTTAAGTTATTTTTCTTCAAATAAATTTTCGGGGGGGGGGGGGGGAGCAGGTGTGACTCTACTTGTAAACCAAATAAATGCAGTGCCTCCAGAGGCCAGAAGGTGGTGTTGGGTCTCCTAGGACTGGAATTAAGAGCCAGCTACCATGTGGGTGGTAAAGACTGAACCCAGATCCTCTGGAAGCACAGCCAAAGTTCTTAACCACTCCAGCCCCTTAAAAGTTATCTCAGTTGGGCTTGGTTGGCCAGACCATTCATCTCAGCTCTTCTGAGAAGAACTGAAGGATTTTAAGAATAAGTTCAAGGGTAGCATGGGCCACAGAGATCTTTTCTCAAAAATAATACAAAGAGGATTAGGCATGCAGCTCAGTATAGAGCTCTTTTCCCTGTATGCTTAGAAAAGGCCCTAGATTAAATGCCAGTACACATCCCCACAAACCCAAAGTTCCTTTTTTTTCTTTTTAAATTATTATTTATTTTATTTATATGAGTACACTATAGCAGTCTTCAGACACACTCCAGAAGAGGTCACCAGATTTCATTACAGATGGTTGTGAGCCACCATGTGGTTGCTGGGAATTGAACTCAGGACCTCTGGAAGAGCAGTCAGTGCTCTAAACCACTGAGCCATCTTTCCAGCCCCAAAGTTCTCTTAATGAGGAGAAATCATCACTTTTTAGTGGGCTGGCTGGGAATGGTGGTAAATACCTTTAATCCCGACACTTGGGGAAACAGAGGCAGGTGGATCAATGTCAATTTAAGGCCAGGTTGGTCTATATAGTGAGAATGTCTTCCCTAGCTTCTCCTGACAAAGGATTTTATTAATTCATTCTTTTTGCACTGTATTTTTAAAAATATCTGAACAATGAAGAACCTCAAAGTGTTTGATGTTTGTGGCTAATCAACTGTATGTATATTTGAAAGTACTTCAAGTTTTTATTAGCATGCATTTGATTTGTTCTACAATTAAATGGTGCATCTTTTCAATCAAGAGCCTCAAAGAACATAGTAGTTTCCTTAGACTTTTGAAAGTAACTTTTTTGAGTTTGATTTAATAAACTCAAACAATCTCATAAAATGATATACAGGGTTCAGGGGAAAGTGAGGGACTAATTCTTGGTCCTTATGTAATAATAAGTATTTTACTGA
Source organism: Arvicanthis niloticus (assembly GCF_011762505.2). NCBI lineage: Eukaryota > Metazoa > Chordata > Mammalia > Rodentia > Muridae > Arvicanthis > Arvicanthis niloticus. Next base: position 24,978,930 of record NC_047672.1, read on the forward strand.
TCAGCTAGCTCAAGTTTTGACCTGCTACAGTTTTCCCTTCCTCAAGCTCCAACTCCCAACCCCATGAGGCTACTATACTGTTGCAAAAGTTGATATGGATACCTAAAGTGGTTTAAATGGCAGTGGGAGTAGGTTAGGTTTCAAAAGCCTGAAGGAAGGCACCCTGTCAGTCTCTGTCTCTACCTGTGCAGAATGTATATGAAGCTCACAGTAACCACTCCAGCATCATATCTTCTGGCCTGTCTCCTTGCCATGAGTGATAATGGATTAACCCTCTGAAACTATAAGCAAGCCTTTTTCCTTTATAGGAGTTACCTTAATCATGGCTGTCTCTTCACAGCAGAACAGAAACTGTCTTAAGTTTTTAAACTTGTCTAATACCCAGTTATCTCCAGCACCACAAAAACAAACAAACAAACAAACAAACAAAAAAAACAGCTGTGGTACCATACTTATCAGGGAGATAGATCAAATGATCAGAAGTTCAAAGCCATCCTCCAATACAAAAAAGTTTGAGACCAGCTTGGGATGAGTACACAAGATCCTGTCTCTCAAAAAACTAAAGAACAGAACAGAACACAAGACAAGAACAGAACACAAGACAAGACTTAGTGATTAAAAGAACTGGCTTCTCTTCCAGAGTACCCAAATTAGATTTCCAGCACCCATGTGGAATGCAGCTCCCAACAGTCTGAAATCTAAATGGCATTAGGAAAAACTTGACTCCTGTAAGTTGTCCTCTGATCTCTATACATATGCAGTAACATGAAACACATATATCATGCAATCACACACAATTATGAATTCTTTTTTTTTTTTTAAAATTCAGGCTTAGGGGTTGTTCAAGAATGTTTAAAAGGGTACTTCTTGAAAGACAGTTCAGTGGTTAAGAGAACTTGTTTCTAGTACCTACACATGGCTTACCTGTAACTCCAACTCCAGGTGATCCAACACTCTTTCCGGACCTCCACTGGCACCAGACTAATACATGGTAGTGCACAAGCATACATATGTGTAGGTAAAACACTCATATAAAATACATCTAATATAAAAACTTTAAAAAGGTGTGGTAAGATGCAATCTATAACCCCTGAACTTGGTGGGTGAAGATCTGAAGTTCAAGGATAACCATGGTAAAATAATCAGTTCAAAAATAGGCAACGTTATATGATATCCTGTCTCAACAATAGAAAAAAAATGAATTCTGTCATTTTGTTGCTTTTATTTTCTAAGTTTATCAGAAGGAATTTATCTATAATAAAGTCATTTTGGTGGCTAGGGAGATACTCCAGTTTGTAAAGTACTTCATTTATAAACACAAGGACCTGAGGATGAGCCCCAGTGTCTTAGGTTATTATTGCTTAATGAAATGCCATGACCAAAAGCAACTTGGGGAGAAAAGGGTTTATTTGGCTTAAGCTGCATCATTATTTATCATTCAAGTCAGGACAGGAGCAGGAACCTGGAGGCAGGGACTGAATAGAGGCCACGGAGGGGTGTTGTTTACTAGCCTGCTGAGACTGCTTTTTTATAGAACCCAGGACTTATGAAGGTTCTTTTTTTTCCTCAATAGAGGCTCTCTCTTCTTCACTGACCTTAGCTTGTGTGAAATTGACATGACTCACTGGGAAGCCGGTTTGGCATTCTCAGTAAGCTCCAGGCCAGGTGAGTAGTGGGCTGTGCACCATCACCAAGAAGGAGGAGGGTGTTTCTGAGGAAGACAGTCAATGTGTCTTTTGCTTTCCTCATATGCACACATACCCAAAAACATATACATATAAAAACCTAGAAATTACAAAAATAAAAAATTTAATTATTTATTTTTGTGTAACACTAAATGTGAAAAATCTCTGGGGCTAGAGAGTCCAGCATTAAAAGTACTGGCTGCTCTTCCAGCAAGCCTTAGTTTTGACTCCCAGCACACACATGGCAATTCACAGCTGTCTAGAACTCCAATCCCAGAGGATCCAATACCCTCTTCTGGCCTCCCAAGTACCAGGCACACACACAGTACACAGATATCATGCACTCCTACACAAAGTATAACTAAGCAAATGATTTAAATGTAGAAAATACCAGAGTAGTCCACAGATGAGAATTTTATTACAGATTATAAATGGACTGGTATAGTAGAAAATATCCAAAAGCTTTGCATACTGGTGCTTGCCTATACCAGCAACCAGGCTTATCAACAAAATAAAATTTAAAATGGAAACACAGAAACACTAAAGAATTAGTTTATAAGCCTACTAATATTTGTCAGAGTCCTAACTCAAGTGCTGAGCTTCCCACAAACTAGATTTTTTTTACTCTGTTGTATTATACTTAGAACTCTTTTTCAGGCTTTTGAGAAAAGGTTTCAATATGTAGCTCAAACATATATGCTGGCCTCAAACTTCAGATTCTGTCTTCAGGCTGGCAAAGTGCTAGAATTCCACATTTAGGCCACCACAACAGGTTTAAGGCACTTATAGTTTCAACTGTGTTTTCTACTAAAAATGATAAAGATGCTTCCTATTGCATGTGTCTTGATACTTTTATGTTTGAGAAATATCTTTAATTTTACTTAAAAAGAAAAACACTCATTTGGGCATCTGTGGTTAGGGGTACTCACTGCTTATGAAAAGTAATCTGGAAATCTTTTCTTCATTCCAGATATTTCTGGCAAATGAGAAATAAAACCAGGGTCAAGATTTATCCCCTAACAATTCCCCATCAACAAGTGTATCTGTGAAGGGAAGTTACTCATAATTTCAACCAAATTTAAAAGTTAAAGGATTAAATCCTCTATGCTATTTAAAAATGGAGGATGGGAGACAGTGACCCTGTGAGAACATACCCCTGGCAAAATATTTCCTTCATCCCTCTCCAGAAGAGACGAGGAAATAAGAAAAAGCACCTGATATAGAGCCCCAACTCCTACTTCATATATATATAATGCCCAAAATGCTATAACATCACCCCAGTCTTTAGCCATGTACAAACATTAGTCTTGTGTATTGGTTGAACCACTGTCTTCTCTCTGTCAGCCTACAGACAGAAAAGGCTTTACCAATAACTTCATTGTTCTGGCACACTAGTAATAAAACAATAAATAACCACGTACTGTTCCAGAAAGGACATCGTGGGGGCAACAGTTGAGAAGGTGGCTCTTGCATACTCTGTCATCACTGAATTTGATTCGTTGACGAGTAGTATCTCCTGTAATATAGAAAAGTTAATAATATTCAAGGTTAGACAACTAGACAGTGTTTATTTTTTGAAAGTCCTAGTTATTACTAGCTTTTGGTGTGTATCTATATACACACACTTATAAATCAACCCCAGGAAGGATTAGTTTTTTTATATACCACCCTAAAGAAAAACTATTTTTTAGACAACATGCAGTTGCAGTCTATGTACTGCAAATGTAATTCAAATAAATAGTCAAAGTGGGAAAGCAAAGCATTCTGTTAAATAAAAGTACTTCAGAAAAGCATAGGATTTTAGAGCAGGAATGGACTTTACAGGTTATCAAGTCCAACTCCTTTACATTGCAGATCAGAAAAATGAGGCCCCAAGAGGTTAAGCAACTTGCAGAAGACCCACGAAGAGTTTCTACTGGTACACATGGTCTCTTCTTGACAGTAAGCACTAATTTATTTTGTAATTATTTACATTAATTGAAAAACATAAAAGTAATCTTGCAAACATTGCATACACACTGCGAATCCCCACTGAACCCCAGACGCCATTTCTTCCACTACTTTGTTCCAGTTGAAGTGTCTCCCTTTTGCTGCTGGGAGGAGTTAGAGGGTAGAATGAGGTGTTTAAGAGTGTACAAACCTGGAAGAAGGACTTATACACCAGTCAAACAAAGGCACATTGCCTAAATGAAATGCTAACTTTAATACCTCCAAAGATTCCATACTTCCAAGTTTTATGTGGTCTGTACTATATTGACAAACCAGGCAAAATGAAATAATTTTGTGCTCCTATTTAAAAAAGAGAAAAGAATAAAAAAGAAAAAACCCACACAACTCCTAAGCAACAGAAGCAACCAGCCTGCTTATCAAATATAGCTATATACTCAAAATTTATAAAGAATCTAGGAAAAGGAAAGGTAACTAGAGTAACAAAATACAAATGTTAGTTACAACTTTTTTGCTAACAATTTCTGAAGAAATAAAAGAAAAACTCACAGGGTCGTTTCCTCTATGTAGAATGATATGCCCTAAAAAATGTAGTTTAGCCTTAAATTGGTATCACTGTTAAAGGAAAACCTACTGATGAATTACTGAAGCGAAAACAGCTGAAACAAACCAAGAGATTGTAAAAACTTCTGCAGTTCACATGATACCTAAAGCACTCCAAACATTTCAACTAGGAAGTAATTCTCAAATTAAGTTCTATATTTTCACACGTGAAAAACAAACAAACAAAAAACTTCCAACATTACCCCTTTCAAGTGGTCTTATATTGCAGAGTTTAACTTAATACAACTAAATACTGTGGGGTAAGATTTTGTTCAAATTGTTTTAACTTGATTAAGAAGATTTAAAGAACATTCTAATTTGCAACTAGAACACATACATTTTTAAGAAAGATAATACTGATAAAATCATAGCTTCAGAGCAGTTCAACAATAGGTTTTCTGAGGCTAGTCTCTAGGAGGTTATTTGTGACACAATTTGGAATAATCCATTTAGTGTTCAAGCCTGCTACTATAATATAGGTTACTTTGATGGTCTTTTATTTCCTTTTAAACACAACTGCTTCTGTTCCACATTCATTAACACATCTGAAAAGTTAGTGATAACTCACGGCTCGGCGAATGCGGGGCCTTTCTGAAACTCCCTTGCAGATTGAAGTAGGCAGGCATAGATACATTGAACCTTTGCAAATAAAACAAGGGGCCAGATTGTTCAGTTTGTATAGAAGAGACTCTGCCAGCAATTTCAATACAGCACCTAGAAGTACATGTTGACTGTAAAGATTCTTGTATATAAAAACAAAAGTGAACAAAATCAGAGTGTTCGTTTTTTTGTTTTGTTTGTGAGATTTTTTTTAATTTTGGTTTTGCTTTTGTTTTTTTAACAATACTGACTTAACAAGTATAAGCCCAGAGAAAATTATGACTGGAGATAACAAAAGCCCAAGACTGGAGCTCTATAAGTGGCCCTTAGGCTAAGTGAGAAATATTTCTTTAAAATGTTTCAATGAAAACTAGTGAGTGCCTCCAGCTCCTATCAGAACCAATCTATCACAAGCTCACACTAGAAAGCAAAAAACAGAGAAGCTTTTTGACCATAGAAAGATCTTAAAAGTGATCAACTTTTAGGGGGTACAGAGCACTTACGAACCTTGGACTCACCCTGCTACAAATTATCTAAGTGTTTTGGTAATGAAGCAGCATTATCAGTTCAATCAACTAAAAAACATGGCTCACGGGTATAAGGATTATGTTTAAGTGAGGTCTTAGAATAAAGTTAATATTTATAGAAGTTTTAATAATCAAACATCAATGCTTAAAAAAATCACATTAAATATAATAATAAAGTATACATGCCCTGAAGATATTATCAAATAAAGCATGAAAATTTACAAACATGTAATAGCCTTGGTGAGCTTTAAAATAATGAAGGAATCTATTTCTATAAATGCCCCCCCAAAAAAAGCACCTAAACTATCTCACTGCAAAAAAGACATTCCAAAAACATTTGATAACTATAGCAAAAAATATCAAATACAGCTTTCAGATATTAGCCATTATAAAAATATTTTTAACAAAATAATAAAACTAGCAGTATAAGATATAACAATGAGGGACTTGCAAGTATCTGTCTATTGATACTTCAAGTTCTACTTAGGGAGACTTTATGCTTAATATTTTAAAACAATTTGGCTACAAAATTACAAAGTCATTCAGCATTTGAATAAATTTGGGCTTATGACATTAAGTATAATTTAACTACACACTTATGAAACAGAAATGCCTGTAATTTTTATTTCTGTCACAGTATCTGGCCCAAACCATGTTTTTCAAAAGAAACCAGGTAAATATTACCTTTAAATGGGAAAAAAAGAAAGAAAGAAAAAAAAAAAAAAAAAGACTAGAAATAGGCAGTAAATATGAATCCTTATAACATAGGATTTTATCAATTCAACGTGCTTTATATGTTTCCTGGTCACTGAATCATACAAAAAAAAAAAATCTGAGTTAATTCCCCTAATAAATTCTCTTATGTTTACAAAATAATAATAAAGAGAAATTGCCCTGTCAATGATAAAAGATCTTAATCATAGAATAAAACCTATTAGTGACTCTATCCTCTGTTACAAAATGGAGTAACAAAGCTTAAAACAAATGTTCTGTTCCTAAGCAGATGTATTTTCATTAGAGAAATATAACATATAAAAAACAGTAACACAAAATAGCATAATTCAAATGCCAAAGAAATATTTTGAACTGCCAGCAAAAGGTTGGAGAAACTGGGAAAGGCTTCATGGAATAAGTAGAAGCCAGAATCTGAACACTACACACAAGACTTAGAGGAAAGATGAGCATTCCAGACCAGAATACTATCTTTGACAAAATTTACAAAGGCTTGAAGGTTTAGGGAACAGTAAGTAAACTATAGTCAGCTTTGGTACATGGCTGAGTACTTCTGGAAATATACAAATTAGAGCCAAAGATACAATTTTTAGAGTGTAAAATGATATCTTAAAATCTTCCATCAATTCTTATTGTATGTAAATGAACTTTAAAAAAATTTTTTTAAATGAGGCAGCTATTAGATCAAGTTGAGTCAAAAACAAATTATCTTACCTATAAAAAGCAGGTCTCCCTGTCTATGACCGCCACAAAAAGTAATTAATCTTTATATAATGACAATGGCAAGGTTTTTGAGTAAGGAATTAGATCATCATTTATTTATTAAATAATTTTTCAAGATTTATTTCTCTATGCGTGCTCTATCTGCATGTACACCTACATACCACAACGGTTGAGACCCAACATGTGGTTGCTGGGAACTGAACTTAGGACCTCCGGAAGAGTACACAGTGCTCTTAACCTCTGAATCATCTCTCTACACCAACCTTTTTTATTTTTGATGTAGAGTCTCATGTAGCTCAAGTTACCCTTGAATTCACTATAAAAAATGACTATGATTCTGATGCTCCTACTCTGCCCCACCCCAAGTGCTGAGATTATATATCGGCCCACACCACCAGGTCTAGTAAGGAATCTGGTTTAGAATTTGGGGTGGGGAGACCACAAGCTTTTCATTTGAATAGAAACACCAAAAGTTCTACTAATCGTGTCCACCAAACAACTATCTTCAGAATTACAATTTCATTGCCTTCTTTTGTTCAATCCCCTCTTGGGTGTCATAAATTCTAACAGTTGAGAACACTTGTATATAAAGTATACAATAAAGGCTGACATGCATACTATATAACTCTAGTAACTGAACCTAAGATGGCACTAAGACATCAGTTTCACTCTGGGATATGGATTGGCCTCCTCTAAAACCAGGATTCCTATCCAAACTGTACTCAATACTGTTATCAAAATTCCCTTCAATTTGTTGTGAAGGAAAAAAAAAAAAAACCCACTGCAATACTCAATATGAAATTATGATCCTACTACCTGATATAAATTGTATTAGTAACACATAAAACCTTGGCCTAAGTGGTATCTGACATTGTATACAGTGCATGCTAATTTCCCAAAACCCACCCTTCCTCCCCCTCAATATTTCCCACCCTCTCCCTCCCTTACAAACAGTAAACCAAATCAACTTTCATAAATTTAGGTGCTATTTTAAAAACATCAAAATTTTACTTTACCCATTCTCTCCGATGCTCCCTGTATTTTTTTAAGCTGTGAGTGGATGACCATGCTATGTGATCAACAACTGTGAAGTTAGCAAAAGTGAACTGAGTTTAGTATTGTAATTTCAAAAGAACCTTAAAGTTTGTAATACTTGACATATTTAATGGTAGGCAAAATCCTATCTTACTGTATATATCATCAGGCATTAATGGCAAGCAATTTATAAAAGCAGTCAATATTTCTTTGTACAGATTTAGCTCAGAGCTCAGCTTTGGGAAAACAAAGAGTGAACAAGAAAGACATCAACATACAAAGCAATGAATGTATCCCATGTCTATAAATGAAGGCAGAGGCAGGGACAGGGAAGCTCTCCCACATTTTCTAGTGTGACAAAGTGTGCACCACCACCAGCTGTAGATGTTTGTAGGACCTTTTATCACTCAGTTGACTTGGGACACAGCAGGTCCCTTCCCTCTGAATAAGATCCACATTCCTTCAGTGATAGTGAAGCTAGAGCTAGAAAAAGAACAGAACTGAAAACCAATAGCTTCTTGTTTACCTAACCTCTCTCTTGAATCCCCAAATACGGAGGAAGAAGCATTATTACCCTTCCTTCCAATATAAATTCCACTTTCACATAATAGCATAGGAAATACATAAAAACCTATGGTCAGTTTCTAGTCTACTGCTGGACAAGAGATAACTTAAGATGTGCAAAATTAAACCCATGTCTTCACCTGACCCGAAGTGACTACTACTATACTGGAGTCAATCTGATCATTCTTACATAATCCTCCTTGCACCTTACCTGTGGCACCTATCTTTGTAAGTTTTTCAACATTCATCTACATAAATCTTTTTGGCAACTAGTTTTTGCTTGAGACAGAGAAGCTGGCTAAGTACCTCAAACTAGAGCTCATGATCCTTCTGCCCGAGTCTCTCCAAGTGCTGAAATAATAGGTGTATAGCACAACACCCAGCTTGTAATTAATTACTTTTGCTTTTATGTGTATAAGTTTTGTCTACAGGTATGCATGTGTATCACACTTGTGCCTGGTGCTCTAAGGTGAAAACAGGGCAGAGAATGCCCTGGAACTGAAGTTACATACAGTTGTGAGATGTCATGTGAGTGCTGGGAACTGAACCAGGGTCCTCTACAAGAGCTGCAAATGCTCTTAACCACTGAACTACCATCCCAGCCCTAATTGCTTTTTTTTTTTTTTTTTTTTGAGACATAGTCTCATGTAGCCCAGGGTGGCTTAGAACTGATGCAGGAAAGGATAATTCTGAACTTCTGTTCTTTCATATGCCAAGTGTTGGAATTACAGGTATGTATCACCATGCCCAGTTTTTGTAGTTACTTTTTAAAGTATTTATTTCTCTCTTCATGATACCTTAATAAGTGTATCCAGTTTGACCTACTGTATATGTAAGCAATTCAAAGTGTATTTTATAAGAAAACAATATTTTAATATAATCAAAGATGCTTTGAAACTATTTAACATAGCTTAATATATTTTGTACTGTTGTAAGATGTTTGTTTCTGAATGGATAGTCACACTGAGTAGTAGCAGCTTTCTCTCTCTTCAGGAAATGTAAACATAAGACTACTACACAGTCTAGAAAAGGCAATTTCTTCATAGTCCTTTGGTTAATATAATCTTATATGCCATTATATTCTTATGGACAACTACTTCAGTTTTTCATCAGCATACTTCTCAGACTTAAAGAGAGACATTACAAAAACTTCAAGTGTTGACTTAAAATTAGAAAAGCAAGTTAATAAAAAACTAGGGACAGTGTTTCATGCCTGCAGCCTCAGAATTTGGGAGACTGAGGCAGGACTGCCAGTAAGCTTGGATACACAGAGAGTTCTAGACCAGACTAAGGAGCTATAGAGTGAGACTTTGACTCAAAATATTTTTTAATAAGGGTATACAGATTTTAACATGCATGTCAAAAACTACAGCCTACTAAACTTTATTTTGACATAGAGTTGCAGTTCAATTCTGATACAGTAACACTTGTACTCAGGTTATCTGATGCCTTCTATCCAGAGTTTTTCTACATACAAAATTAGAAGCAATGGAAGCTAAGGTTTTTTTTTTTTCCTCATTCTTTTAATTTTTTTCTTTTGAGATGGGTTATCTCACTATGTAGACCAGGTTAGCTAGGACTAATGATTCTTCAGCCTCAGCTTCTCGAATGCTGGAATTACAGATGTATAGCAAGCACCTCACCCACACTAAAGGCTATCTTAAGAAACAGCTGAAAATAACCAAAGATGATACAATTAGCTGATTTATTCATTAAAAAGATTCCCAAAGAGGAGGGTATGGTAGAGCTCACCTCTAATCCAAGCATTCTGGAAGCTGTTCCAAGCTATCAGGGCATAGTGAAACTCTGTCTCATAAAACAAACAAATAAGGGCCGGGCAGTGGTGGCGCACGCCTTTAATCCCAGCACTTGGGAGGCAGAGGCAGGCGGACTTCTGAGTTTGAGGCCAGCCTGGTCTACAGAGTGAGTTCCAGGACAGCCAGGGCTATACAGAGAAACCATATCTCGAAAAAACAAACAAGCAAACAAACAAACAAACAAAAAAACCCAAATAAGTCCCCAATTGTTCAAAATAACTATAAACATCAAGAAAAACATCCCCAAATCAAAAATCAACAAAAGGAAAAAAAAAATGAGAATACTAGTGACAACCTAGAACAAGTTAAAATGAAAAACACACACCAGAAAGGAGATGTAAGCCTTAAAGCAACAAAACAGCACAGTAGAGAAAGTGTAATATTGAACATATATCACATTCACAAGAGCTGCCTCTGGGGACTCTGCCATTCACTTTAAAATATGAACAAAATATAGAAGGTACTACTTGTTCATTCATATAGGTCTTTTGTTTTCAAAATCAGGTTAACTATAATCAGTATCAAAAGAATGTGTCACTTAAGCATAAGTGTTAATTTGTAAATATTTACATATTAGATTTTTTGTCTCTCTGGGATTATTGGTAGCTCATACCTGTGATCTAAGCACTCAGAAGACAGAGGCAGATCACCTAAAATCAAGGCCAGCTTGGGCAAGAAGACAGACAGACAGACAAAGAAATGAAGCAAACACACATCAAATTTCTAAGAAAAATAACTTGGGAGATAGAAGCAGACAGGTCTTTGTGAATTTGAGTCAAACTTCATCTACATAGGAATCTCCAAGGCAGCCAGGTCTACATAGAGATACCCTATCTCCAAGGGAGAGGGGGGGATAAGTTGGGGGATACCAAGGAAAGTAGTTGAAATTCTGCTATCAATTAATTACACCCTGAAGTATGTCAACCAACAATCAATTAGACTACTGTGGGGGAATAGCCCAACAATTAAAGGGACTTGGATGCTCCTACAGAGGACCTAGACTTGATTCTCGACATCCACATCAGGCTGGTCATCCACTGCCTGTGACTCTGCTTCTAGGGGCCTCTTTCTGCCTTCTTCTGGCACTGTACACATGGTGTACATACACATAAGTAGGTATAAACACACAAATTTAAAAACAAAAAGAAAACAAGACATAACACCACTGTGGTCAATACTCCCTCTAATACTACAAATTAAATTGTGACACAAACTCCCCATACTATTAACAGTTTCTAGAGTCTAAGATAAAAACATCTCTTTCCTAGCAAGTAGATCCCTCTCTGTTCCATAAATCACATGTACTCCTTGGGGTTTCTACTGCTGCATTCTCCATTTCACATTGTCACTGTGCTTGTGACATCCTGAAGAACGAGTGGCTCTCATGAACCTAAACACTAAAGGAAAAATGAGAAACCAAGATAAAGTAATCTCATTCCGCTGGTCTAGATGATCTCCCAAGAGATGACCAAAAACAGAACTCTACTCACAAGTTCTGTTGGTTTTGTTTCTGGTTAGTCATTTCTATTCATAGACATGGATATATACTGGATATAGAGACTGGCAAGTAATTTTACATCTTATAACCTAGAACAGTATTTTCCAAAAGAAAGAAGTATCTTCCTGGCAATGTTATCTATTTAATATTGACCTAATAAACTCTAACTTTAAGCATATAGAATTTTAAGTGACAAGGGTCTAAGCTGGGCATGGTGGTATACCCCCTTGATTCCAGCACTTGAGAAGCAGAGGTTGACAGATCTCTGTATTGAGGCCAGCCTGTTCTACATTCAGAGTTCCAGGTTAGCCAGGGCTACATTGTGGTACCATCTAAAAAAAAAAAAAAAAAAAAAAAAGTCTAGTTCTATTAACTGTATCATTTTAACTGGCATGCCTATTTGTATTTATTTTTATGACAATACAAATTTCTTTTTAAAATTAATTTAAACATGAGCCTGTAATGTCAACTCCTTGAAGAAGCAGGATCACAATTTCCAAGTCTGCCTAGAGCTACAGAGGATGATAAAGGCCAGCTTGGTATACACACTGAAACCTTGTCTAAAACCCCAAATGCTGGATATAGCACAAGTGCTTGCCTAACTTTGTAGAAGACCATGGGTCCAATACTCAGCACCACCCCACCAAAAGCTTGTGTGCATACACACACAAAACTTAAAATTTTTAGAAAGCTAGTTGACAAAAAAATATTAAGTCAGGTAATAGTGGTACACGCCTTTAATCCCAGCACTCAGGAGGCAGAGAAAGGTAGATCTTTGTAGTTCAAGGCCAATTTGGTGTACAGAGCAAATTTCAGGACAGTCAGGGCTACACAAAAAAAAGGCCTGTCTCAAAAAAATCAAAACGTATTAATAGGAAACAATAAAACAAACAAACAAAACCCAGTATGGGTGGGAAACATTTATCTACAACAGGGTTTCTTGAATTTTCAATGTGCATCAAAACCGTGAGCCAAGCAAGGTGCCAGATGCCTTTAATCTCAGTACTCGGGAACAGGAAGAGTTGGATCTCAGTTCCAGGATAGCCTAGTTGGCATAAGAAGGTCTAGTACCATACAGATTCATTCTCAAAAAAGCTAAAACAAAATCTCAAAGAAAGAAAGAAAGAAAGAAAGAAAGAAAGAAAGAAAGAAAGCCTCTTGCTCGCTTCTCCTCTTGTTCCTGTTCCCCCTCTCTCCCCATTCTCCTCCCCACTGTCTCCATGTGCTCATAGCTGGCCGGCCTCTACTCCTCTTCTCTCTCTCTCTCTCTCTCTCTCTCTCTCTCTCTCTCTCTCTCTCTCTCTCTCTCTCTCTCTCTCTGCCTTTCTCTGTCTTTACTACCCCCTCAATTCCCCTCCCCATGCCCTAAATAAACTATTCTATACTAAAAATAGAAAGAAAGAAAGAAAGAAAGAAAGAAAGAAAGAAAGAGAGAAAAATTCAAGACTTTCTTAAACCTAATTGTTGGCTTGCATCTCAAGAATAAGCATTTGAGCCTCGCCTTTGATCCTAGCGCTTGGGAGGCAGAGGCAGGTGGATTTCTGAGTTCGAGGCCAGTCTGGTCTACAGAGTGAGCTCCAGGACAGCCAGGGCTACACAGAGAAACCCTGTCCCGGAAAACAAAACAAAACAAACAAACAAACAAAAAAAGAGTAAGCATTTGACTACAGGAATGCAGCTGTTGCTGTCTGGGACACATTGTGACCCAGAACAGTAGCCAACAAATGTTGGGGTTTTTTTTTGTTTGTTTGGGTAGGCTTTTTTTGGGGGGGGGAGGGAGGGAGGGACATTAAGAGTTTGAGACAATCTCATTCTATAGCCCAGCTGGTCTCAAACACAGAAACTCTCCTGCCTCAGGCTATCACTAGGCAGAATTACAGGTATGAGCCACTATATCTGGCCAATTTTTTTTTTAATTTGTAGAGTGTTTTGTCTAACATGCATGATACCTCAGTTTGATACCCAGTAAACATAAAATTCAATGAGATAGTCCATGCCTATAATTCTAGCATTCTCAAGACAGTCAGTCAGAAGATCAGAAGTTCAAGATCATCCTGGGATATAGAAATTTTTATTTTGTATTTCTAAAAATAAATGTATAAAAACTAAACGTTTATTTAAAACATCTTCAAGCACTAAATGCAAAGGGTATAATATATAGACAGTAGAACAAAATACAACACAAAACTTGGTACAGTATGTATCCTCTTTAAATACCCCCTCCCTAACTAAAAAGCAAAGCTTTGGATAGTTTAACTCTTAAAATATAAAATTGAGGCCTACAGAAAGCTGAGGTCTCAAGAAAATAAAAACAAATAATTTACCATATTCTTGAGACAGGATAAAAGAGTCAGCAAGGGCAGCTGGTTAAATTCTTTTCACGTTGAGTCAAATAGGTCAAACATCAGTTGTACATGGTTCACAACTAAATTAAAACATATGGGTCAATAGAGTGTTTTCTACAAAAAAAAAATAAGTTAAGTTCTTTCTCTGGCCAATGTTAAGAAACAAGATATGACATTTATTCAATTGACTGAACTACATTACTTTCTGATGCCTTTGACCTGTTATTCAGCTAAAACAAAAATATGATATAAACTTTATATATATGAATACACTGTAGCTGTCTTCAGACACACTAGAAAAGGGCATCAGATCTCATTACAGATGGTTTTGAGCCACCGTGTGGTTGTTGGGAATTGAACTCAGGAACCCTGGAAGAGCAGTGAGTGCTCTTAACCACTGAACCATCTCTCCAGCCCCAATAAACTTTAATTCTTTAAAAACTACTTTCCTCTATGTCCTCAATACACCTACTAAATTGATAAATCTATTTTATATTTAAGCCTTGCCTTTCCATTTCTACCCAAGCAGCTGCTAGTAAATGATCATTTAAACCCAAAAGAACAGGAGTAGAACAATGGTGCATGCCTATTGTCCCAGCAACTTGGGAAGCTAAGGTTAGAGGATTGCTTGAGTCAGGAGTTCCAAGACAAGCATAAAACAAACAGCTGGAGCAATTAACGTCATTGCTAATGTGCTTTGCTTGGACCAGAGTTTGGGCCTTAGAACCCATGTTAAAAAAAAAAAGTTATCCACAGTGGTACACACTTGTAATTCTAGCCTGCATGGACAGACACAGATAGATCCCAGGTCACTGGTCAGGGGAACAATACCAGAAACTGTTCTCTTACCTCTACACATACATACCTGCATGCACATTCATGCATAGACCCACACCCACCCATACCCAAAAAGGAACAGATTGGTTTTTCTTTGGATGCTAAAGCTTTTAAGATTCCTCTCAGAAACTTACCCTGTTTCACTCCCTCATTTTTTTTTCTCCAATAAGATGATCCAACTTCTTTCGTCTTCTTAGTCTACAATTTCTTCGCAGACTGATTAGGGTGGGTAGGCCTGCTTACATTTCCTCAAAAGTAGCAGTTCTGAACTGCTTCACACATTTTTTTTTCTTTGAAACCTACACTGACCTCAAAACTCATCTTCCTGCTTCAGCCTCCCAAATGGTAGAATGCTAGGATTACATTTGTAATCCTTCCATGTTTGTAATTTCACTTTTTGTTTGTTTGAGCCCAGCCTGTCTGAATCTCTAGGCACTCCTGCTTAAGCCTCTCAATGGGATTATAAGTATCACCATGCCCAGCTGGAAGCTCATTAAAAAGTAACTATCTCATTTTTTCTAGTCTTACCACACTCACTGACCTTTACTTAGTGTTAAGCCATCTATCTATGTGCTCAGCCCATTGCTTATCCGAATCTAAGCAACTTTAAGTTTCAGTCTGTGAGAAGCACATTACTGAACAATGATTCAATAAACCTGAGCATGACCATAAATAACATCTACTTGCTTTTCAAGTTCCCATCCTGAACACGGCTTATCCTTAGTAGACACCCTACTTTAACTAGAAACATACTTGCCACTTACAATGCTTACAACATACACAAAAACTAATTTATCTTCTGTTTTTATTTTTTTTAAACCTGAAACATTGTCTCAAAAACACAGGCTTACTTGAGGAGTGCTAAAGAACTGCAGAGATTCCAAGATAACAGGGTTCTATGAGGTGAGATTTGTATTGTTTTCTGGGCTGCTCTGAAGATAGAAATATTTAGAATTCAAAATACAAAATGAGGGGAAAACTTTAACTGATTCTCTATTCAAGTGTTAACAAGATTTTTCAATGTGTTGGAGATGCCTGAACACTGACAAAATCAAATGGTTACAGACACACATGAAAACTCTTCGGCCTTATATGTACATGCTCTAAACTAAGAAATATCCCATTATTGTATTTTTTAAAATGTATGCTTGTACATTAAAGGCTATATCTCTTCTACTTAAAATGAAATGAGCCAAGTATAATAAAAGGATAGCTTACAACTAACCAAGATATAAGTGTAATTCATTAAGATGAGAAGAAAATTAGGAGAATGTGTGTGTTGATGACAAGAAACACAAGTTACAATAAAGGTGATTTTACAACAACGATAAAAACCACAGAAGAAAACACTACATGAAATCTTTGATTCAATAATTTTGTAGTAATGTTCTATACAGATGCAAATGCATTGGTTAGGCATTTCTAAACTTGTATTAGGAATAGGTAAATTACTTTCTGAACTGCATTTTCCAAGGTTATTACCTAAAATGACTATTCTCTCAATTTTATGTTATCACACTACACAATGGGGTAGCAGTTAAGATTAATATCTTGTATTATTAACTGAAGAAGTATCTTATAGCTCAATAAAATTACTATTTCAAATAGCTAAAACTATCTAAAATGTTTATGTAAATGTTTTTGGTGTTTTGTTGATTTGGCTTTTGAGATGGTGTCTCATGCTGCCTAGGGCAGTCTCAAATTAACTATGTAGCTGAGTGTGGGACACTCCTGATCTTCTTGCCTCTACAGCCAAAATAGGATCAGAGCAGAGACCCATACACGACAATAATGATCTACTCTCCAGGAACACTGGCCCACATCCCTGACAGGATACAAAGCCATTACAGTACCTTTTGTCACTCAGAGGAGTTAGAAGGAAGGGCTGTGATACTACAGATTGTACAGGTCATTGCACATGCTAAGAAAGTGCTCCACCACTAAGATATATCCCCAGCTGTAGGTAACTTGTCTGCTCAAAGCTACCCACCATCATGGATGATACCATACAAGCTTATTTCTATGATCTAACTTTGGGTCTACAGGTTGGCTTCCAAGGCACATTTAAGCACACTATCATTCCTGGTCCATTTTAACCTTTCAGAAATGGTTTGTGCTCCCATAAAAACAATTTTAAAAGCATGGTACCCTTAGAACAATCTTCAAAACAATCTTCTAAACTTCAAACTTTAGGATGTCATCTAGGTCCAGGTCCTAGGCCTGGTATAGTTTAGTGGTTCGGAGCTTCCCTAGCATATGCAAAGCCCAGGCAGGAGTTTGATTCCTGTCACTGGGGAGGTTGTAGTGTTCCAGTCCTCCTCAATTTTGTTTAATCCACATTAGTTATACCTTTCTAAGTTGTTCTAGAATCACAGCCAGATACTCATAACCAAACTATATACTCACAAAGAGGGCTTATGCCAAGGGACATTCTTAAAATTAATCCAATCTAATCAAAATGACCATGGTCCATAAGAGGACACTACAGTGCTTTCTCTGAACTATCACAAAAACAATTCTCAAAAGGTTTCTTAAAATTCCCTGTTTCTGTTACCATCTGGAATATGCTCAGGGGAAACAATTACCTCTCTCTTTTCTAAGACAAAAAAATTTAAATGTAATTAATTTTAAAATTGAGATTAAAATACTAGTAATGGGTATCTACTTGTGATTTTTTTCTAAGAAAAACTAATTATTATTTCTTCAACATTTTTAGTATAACATAGAAAATTATTCGGCTTCCCAAATAACAAAGTATAGATTTAATTTGAGGCAAAAAGGTTATGTGACTTACCAAAGCTTCTAATTAGAAACCAGGTCTCCTGAGTCTCAGCCCAGTGTTCTTTTCCTTATGTCTTATTAGAAAATTCCAAATATAGACAGCCCCCCCAGTTACATGGGTTTGAGTTACACTGATTCACATATACAAACTTTATATAGTGTGACCAATGTTTCAACTCACGCGGTACCCTGCTTCCATTTATGCAGTATGCCAGGCATCGGCACGATTTTCAGTGGCACACAGGCGGTTGCCACCACCAGGGCCCTAGGCAAAATTGCAAAGAAGGCAAAGTTTGTCTTTGGCCCTCCCATTTCCCTTATGCATTTCTCTCCCACCTCCTGATCATCCTCCCAATGCCCAGTCTTCCAATGCCATCAAGCTACCCTTCTGATTGTCAAAAGCTCCCCATATCAAGAACTATCTTTCTTGAAGTGCCCAGTAATCCAAGTTATCTATTTTACTACCACCACAATTCCTATTCCTAAGAATTCTAATGAGGTCTAAGTCACTTAAGTGATTATCTGATTTAAGTAAATGATGATATATTTAACCAACAGACTTAAATTTCCAAGTAATTTAAAAAGGAATTAAAAACTCTTAATGGGGGAGTAACATCTTTCCAGAGCCCCAGAAATCCTTTATTGTTTCAGATTCCTTCACAAATACAATACTGTTAAGGGGTAACTGCCATCTAAGGCACCACTACCCAAAATAGTTTTGGCTGTTTTTATAGTTGTACACAGGGACAAACAAAAACCAAAGCTCCTTTAAATACCCACCCTTACCTACCTTTTCCATCTTTCTCCCACTTTCTGGGTCCCCAATTCCACCTCTTAAAGCCAAACATACAGCATTTTTGGTAAGTTGTCCCATGTGTGTAACACAAGGTTTTCCATTATGTGGCTCAAATTACATGGTGCTTCTCAATGATATACCTATTCTTCCCTATCCTTGAATAATTTTGTTTACTGTATACAAAAAAAATAATCCTGATTTTATTTCAAGGTCCTGAATTACAAATTAAATATCTAATAAGAAGGAAATGCACTGTTATCTCGAATATATGAAAGAACTAATATGGGTACCTTAAAAAAAAGGCTTTCCTTTTATTTTATTGAGCTAGGGGTCTCACTGCACTATACCTGGCTAAAATTCAATCCTTTTTTTCCACTTTTCCATAAAAGTAGTTGTTCTTTATTGTTTTTGCTTGAGGCAAGGTCTTGCCTTAACTCAGGCTAGCCTAGAATTATGTAGCCTAGGGTAGCCTTGAACTCACTGATATTCTTCTGCCTCAGCATTCTACCAAGCCAAAACTGATGTTTCTTCTAAATCAATACAGCACTGAAAACCAAATCACTTCAACTAAATACTATTATTTACTCATAAATATGAGTTCATTTTTTAAGTTCAATTGGTCTGAAGGGTTAAAGAAATATTCAGGGACAGAGACAGGAATACAAATTTAAATAAATAAATTTTAAGAATCCAGCTTCCTTCTGGGACTACACAGAGAAATTTATAGATATACTACATATTTAACAGCTCAGTTTTGTAATACTAGAGGGGGCTGCTATCAGAAAATTGTCAGGTCATAGTTACCTTGATCCAACTAACCTTCCAATAATATATAAGGAAATCCTATCTATGTAGAAGATACCAATAATGGCATCAATCCAAATTAAAAGAACTACATAAAGTAAGCCTTAAAGATTTCTAAAATGTTATTACAAAGATTGAACTGTTAGGCTCCTGTATGAAGCCCCTTCCAAATATCCTCACTTATGATGGAGAAGGAAAAAAAGTTAAGACACGCTGCAATTATAAACATTCTTACCCAAACATGAAAGGTTAGGTTATTTCAGTGTTTTTAATGTCTCTTTAAGGGATTACTTACTACACACAAGTAAGTTTTATTTTCTTTCCATTTTTCCCTCCTCTTTACACAATAAATCTATTATGCACCCGTATTTGTCCTACTGTTCTATTAAGAAAAGTCCCCTGTGAGTTTTTATCAAAACTTAACCTTACACTGAAAGCTGTATAAATATTGCTAAAAAGATTTGAAATAGGTTTTTGAAATAGGTATTTTTCCACAAAAAAAAAAAAAAAAAGAAAGAAAGAAAACTCAGCAGGATTTACAATTATGCTAAATTACATTACGTATGTCTTTTCTTGTCCAAAAAGGAAAAAAAGAAAACCCATTTAAATCTCTAAGAAACTTGCCTAAACAAGTTTTTACAAGTCAGGATTTGGAGTTGTTTTTTAAGAAAGTGCTGAACTTTAATTTGAAAGTACATTGTTAATTATTCCCCAAAAGTAACATTTCATCGTTTTTAGACAAAGGATAAAATCCAACACATAAATAACTCCCTATATGGATTCTAGTCTTACTGCATTTTTAAGCCCTTTCTTTCCTTCCATTCTAATTCAGTGGGCATCAAATATCCAAAATGATTGTTTATATTACTTGTAAAATTGGTCAATATTTACTGAAGTCTCTGTTAAGTGGTCTAACAAAATGGAGGTCTCTCGGTTTAAAAAAAAAAAAAAAATAGGCCTAAACACTTCTACAAAATGGGCCAAACACACCCACTTTAAGAAACCATGGTTTGGGTCAGATTTTCCACACACACACACGAAAAAAAAAGTTGACTGTGTAGGGCTCGACGAAGCGTCCCTGGAACTGGGGGTTAGTAGTGAAGGTTTCGTTAAGACCAGGGAGGGAGGGGGTATTTCTCTCCACACTCTAGAGGACGGCGGCGAGGGTGATCCGAAAGCCCAGAGTAAGGGAGCTCGAGCTGGGGTGGAGACCTTAGCGTTCCGCCGGCCCCTAATCCACAGTCATAACTGACCAACCCCACTACGCAAAACAGACTTGGGCTCTCCCAACCCCGCCAAGTCAACAGCAAAAAGCACAAACTCTCCTTTCAGCTCCCAGGCCCCGCCTCGCCCCATTGGCAGCAGTTCCCGCCAATCCGCACGGTCACCGCCCCCGAGCCCGCCTGCCAAGCTCTGATTGGACTGGAAAAGAGACGGGGTACCTTGCGCTACCAATCTGGGAGCCCCTTACTCGACCGCACGCGCGCACCTAAGTGCTCCCTTGGAGGCCTTCCCCCTCCCCGGCACCGGCCCCTCCCCCACCCCCAGGGCTCTGGCAGCGACTTACCGTCCCGAGAGGTGCCCATTAACTGGTCCAGCATAGCGCGCATCTGGGCCTGCGCCGACATGGCGGCGGCGTAGCGGGCGGGCAGGCAGGCAGGCAGGCGGGGGTGGGGCACCAGCCGGGCCCTGTCGGGCGGGGGACGAGGGAAGGGGTGGGGGAGGTGCGGCGCTGTCTCGGTGGCCGCCGCGGCCTCGAGGCCTGCGAGTGGGGAGTCGGAGGGGTCGTGGAGGGTCCGGGCTGCGCTTCTCAGGACGGCGTGGACGTGGAAGATGGCAGCCCCCTCGAGAGCAAGCCCTCGTGCCCTCACTCTCCGTCCGGTTCCTGAGACAGACGCGACACGGGCTAAGCCGACTCTCGCCTCCTCCCGACACCGACACCCGCCAGAAGCCGTCAACCCCCCCCAGCGAGCTCTGACGCCGCTCGCCACCGCCGCCGCCGCGACGGGAGCGCGCACGCTGCCCGCGCCTAGTCGTTTCCCGTGGGGGTTCGGCCAATCGCCATCCAGCTCGCTTCGCTCCGCCCTGCCCCTCCCGCGGAGGGCCCCACCCTAACGGCTGCCGAGCGCGTTCACGTCTGCTCACCCCGCCCCTCGCGGAAGCGAAGTCTCGCGAGAACGTTGCTCTCTTCGCCGACTCTGGAGCCTTGTCGGCCCCAGGCGTCTAAGCGGCAGGTTTCGTAGGCCCTCTCTGCTTGCTGCGCTGGCGGCCCAGCCCCAAATGAGCAAGTGCCAAGCTTAGAGCAAGTCGGAGTAAGAAGTTCGAAAGAAGTTCTCAGGGTTAGTGCGTTCCTGACGGATGCTGGCGGAATCGCAAGCCCGTGGGAGGGCCGAACTCGAGCCGAGGACGCCTAACCATATCCTCAGGCCACTGCCCCTCATCAGTGCCCGAGCTGGAACATGTCAGGTTCAAGAAAAAAAAAAAACAAAAAAAACGCGAAATCAACTCAGTGGCAATCAGGCATCCCGACCCCTTTGCTATGTTTAGGACAGCTGGAAGTTGCCAGTCTGAATTTGAATCAAGGGAGAGCTTGGGCCGGGCCATACTGCAGAGCAGCGTTTCCGCGGGAAGAAGGACAGCCTCCTGGGTTCCTGGCTGACTGTCGCCCTGCACTCCCACGCCTTGCTAACTGCGACCTTCCATCCGTAGTTGATTTCTTAATCTCAAGGCTGGTGGGGGTGAGGCCAGAGGGAGCCAACGGGAAATACATGGGCCACGGCTGCTTGCTAGCCGTTTTCGGAAACGGCAAAAAAAAAAAAAAAACCAAAAAATAAAACCTGCCGGCTCTTTTTAAGCTGAAACGTCGCTACTCTCTAGATAATAGGAAAATTATGCCTGTTTTTGCCGTTTCATTATAATTGCACGTGCATTGAGGAATTAAAATTCCTAACAAGTGCCAGGTTCGTAGTAATAATGTGAAAGGGCAATCACAGTTCCAAGGTCGAAACTACATTAATGAGCCGATGCAAATTGTAGTCATGTTATCGTCATCAAGTTGAAAAAAAAATCAATTATCCAGAGTACTGTTTTTGAGACAGGGTGTCAGTGTTATGAGAAAAAAAAATAGTCTTAAAAAGTGAGAATGCGCCGGGCGGTTAATCCCAGCATTTGGGAGGCAGAGGCAGGTGATTTCTGCCAGCCTGGTCTACAGAGTGAGTTCCAGGACAGCCAGGGCTACACAGAGAAACCCTGTCTCAGAAAAAAAAATTAAAAAAAAGTGAGAATGCTGGAGACATTTTTCAGTCCTGCAGAAGCTAGGCATCACCCTGACACAAGAGGCAAAATAATTGCGCTGCCAACTTAGCATAAAACTGTTTAGTTGTTATCCAGTGAAACGCTTGAAGCCCAAGGTTCCCTCCTCTTCGATTTGTGAGCCCAGCTGTATAGCCAAGTGCCTAAAATCAACTGCAAGGGCCTAAGCAGGCAGCCAGCTGCCAAGTAGGGAATATAGGGGCCTGGTGTCTCCTGTTCATCCGCGGTTCTGTAGCCAGCTTTACTACCTGCAGTTCAGACAGGCAATAGGCCAAATGATGTATTCCTTAAACTGTGTAGCTCAAACTGCCCTGAAACTTGTCATCCTACCTACCTAAGCTACTTTAGGTTTAGGCATGTGCCACAATGTCTGGTTCAAAAACTAAATTCTAAACAATTCCAAACAAGTTCTTGCGACATCCTTTGAAAATTGTTGTACAATGGAAGCTGGAGAGAGCCTTAGAAGTTAAAAGTCTCCAGTTCCCAACACCCTTGTGACTGCTCACAACCCTCGAACTCCGATGTCAGAACTGACATTTTCTTCTTGCCTTTAAGGACACCAAGCACATATATGCACCTACATTGAAGTGAAACAAAGGCATAAAAAGGTTTTTTAAAATAAGATTGGTGTAAATAGAAAACTGCAAACTATGTTCTAGAGAGATGCACTATTATAAAAACAGTATTATCCTGAGAAACACATTCTTAGCAAAGCACAAAAAAGCTCTAAGTAAATATGTTGACTTGTTTGTGGGTTTGTTTGTTGAGACAGGTCCTCACCATGTAGCTGTGAATGGGTTGGAGCTGACTGTAGATCAAGCTGGCCTGTAACTCAGAGATTGTTTCACAATGGAAACAAAAGGGAAAGGCTACAGGTCAGTGGAACAGCACTTGTTTAGTGCTGGTGAGGCCCTGGTTCAATCCCCAGTACCACAAGGGGGCTTGGGGGAGACAAAACTTACCTTACAAAACGGATTAGCCTCATTAACTTGTGTATACTTCAAAATTGCATTGGGCCGGGGCGGTGGTGGCTCACGCCTTTAATCCCAGCACTTGGGAGGCAGAGGCAGGCAGATTTCTGAGTTCGAGGCCAGCCTGGTCTACAGAGTGAGTGCCAGGACAGGCAGAGCTACACAGAGAAACCCTGTCTCAAAAAACCAAAAAAAGAAAAAAAAAAATTGCATTGGTTTCTTGACCTGTCACGTAATTGTAGAAGGTAAGCATCTGCTTCTTACCAAATGTTTTTATTTGTAATTCAAACTCTCAACACCACAAAATTAATAGCAACGTGAGTAATAATTCAATACTTTAGAGCAGAAATTCCCTCCCTTAGTCTCGTGACCTCTTCCTTGTGATCAGGCCTTGTGGTTTGTAGGGTTTAATCCAACTAGAAAACAGAAACATTTATTTCCGTGCAACAGTGGGAGTGTAGGGATCAGAGGACAGCTTTCAGAGCTGATTCTCTACTACCATATTAATCCCAGGAACAAACTTAAGGTTGTCAGCCTTGGCCTTGGCTGATCTTTACCTGTTGAGCCATCCCCCTACCCCAAATCCAGGGACTTGCGCATACTAAACATGCCGTTTATGTTGAGCCGCATCCAGCGCCTGATACTCTATGTCAAAGCAAGTGTCATAGAATCAGGGTTCATATATTCACTTTCCTTTTCATTCTGATACCTCTGCCTTTCATTTGGGAGCAATTCTTTTTGTTTGGGGTTTTCTTTGAATAGGGTTCAGGAAACTGCAGCCCAAAAGCTGAATCCAGGCCCGCCGCTGCTTTCGTTGGTTTGGGGTGAGTAGTGTTGCTTTTTTGGTTTGGTTGGCTGGTTAGTTTGAAACAGGATCTCACTATTTGAAATAGGATTGAAATAGGATCTACTGGATGGCCTGGAACTCACTATGTAGACCAGGCTTCCTACAAACTCATAGAGATCCACCTACCTGCCTTTGCCTCCCAGGGACTGGGATTAAAGATATCCAATACTATGCCCAGCTGTTTTGGGCTTTTGTAAAACAAGGCGTCACATAATTCAGGCTGGCCTTAAACTTGCTATGTAGCTGAAGATAACCTTGAATTGATCATCTCCTCTCAAGTGCTGAGATCACAGCTCAGCACCACTGTCTGTTTTCAATCGTTTCACTGGAATATTGCCAGGATCACTCATTCTCTTACTATCTACAGTTGATTTTGCCCTTTAACCAAGAGTTATAAAGTTATAAGACACTACTATATGGCCTGTAAGACTTAACTCTTGTTTATTTATTTGTTTGTTTTGAGACAGGATTTCTCTGTGTAGCCCTGGCTGTCTTAAAACTCCCTCTATAGATCAAGCTGGCCTCAAACTTAGAGATCCACCTGCCTCTGCCTCCCAAGTGCTGGGATTAAAGTTTGCCCCACCACTGCCCACTCCAGAGGGAGTGACCCTCCCTTAGATCTAATGAAAATAAATAGGCATTGATATCTGAAGTCTGCAGAAGGAATACATAGTAAGAGCTGTCAGGAGCCATAATAGGACAATCTAATAATTAGCAGGTGATCGTCCTGAGATGGCTTGCCTTGGATTATTACATAATTTGCAACAAGTGAGCCCTTATTCTGCAAGGCTGTAAGGGACTCATTTTAGGAAAGATTCCTGCTATTAATATGCTTTTCCTATTATTATTAAACAAATATAACAATCACTAGGTATTATCCCACCCCTTTGGAACAGATCTCTGCAGATCCACGAAGATATACTGTCTTGTAGTAATGCTATATAGACAAATAGATGACTTCTTAGTCTTAATGATGATCCTATAGAAATTCCTAAAATTGTATCAATGATTATTAAGCTCTTTTATAGTAGGACTGCTATTAGGTCCCTTTCTCATAGTCAAAATTACAATGAGAACTCTGCCAGTCTCCCAAGTGTCATCAATCAATTGATCTTAGATAGTAACCAGACTTTCTCCTACTCAGAGCACATTCCAAGAGGTTGTAAAACAATTAACAAAAGGTCATAAAAAGGGAACTAACGATTTATTGTAGGTGCTAAGACAGAAGATCAAATATTGAATGGGTTTATCTATACAAAACTTCACTAATTTCTTAGTTATAGTTTTAAACCTTCAGTGAACCTGTGGAGCTGAGACAGGTGATGGATGTTTAGCCAGTTAATTACTCCTAATGGATATGCATATAAACATTCTCTGTTGTAAACTTCTATTTCAATTTATGATTTGATTTTTGGTGTGAACTTGTGATGAACTTTGTAACGTGATCATGTATTCTGAAAGATGTATAAGTACTGAGGACAAAGAGATGAGAGGCAGATAGAATAGATAGAATTTTTTTCCCTTTCCCCAGATAGAGTACAATTTTCCCCTTTCCCTGCTTAGGAGCTTTCCAATTGTCCCCTTAGATAGCTTTCATAGGGAACTTTTAACAACTTAGTAATAAACGCTATAACCATTTCTCTAAGTGTCTTTTCTTCCTGTAACTTCTAACTAGCAAGGTGAAAGTTAGAGCCCAGCAGTTCCTGCTGAGACAGAACAAAGGCCACATTGCCTAATCCTCTGCTGTTAGGCTACAGGTGCTAATCACCTAAGCCATCAGTCTCTTACCCTCAGAAGGAGCAAGAAATTTTTAGGACTTTTTAGAAGTTATCATCAGCATTTCAGTACAGGTCAGAGAGCCAAAAAGCCCTGAAACCGTCAGACTTTAAAGCCATCACCAGAGTCTTACTCTGTGCCCCTGCCACTACCCTCCCTGGGCCGGAAGGCTCCTGGCAAAGAGCCAGACAGAAGCTGAAAGAGCTAAACCTGGAGCCAGCTCAAGCCTGTAGTCCCCATAACGAAGAGGCTGAGGAAGGAGGGTTGATAGAACTTTGATTTGAGCCCGGCCTGGCCTGGGCTACATGAGACCTTGTCTCAAACAAAAAAGAAGAAAAAGAGGCTTTTTAAATGGTTATATTGTTCACTTTACAATTTTGCTTTTTGGGTTTTATTAAGACAGGATTTCTCTGTGTAACAGCCCTGGCTGTCCTGGACTAGGCTGGCCTCTAACTCTTAGAGAGCCACCTGCCTTTGCCTCCCCAGTTTACAATTCTAGAGTGGAGTTAACTGGGCCATGAATTCCATAAAGCCAACTAAAAACATGCTATGTAAGATAGCATGCATATGCATATGAATATATACTTTGAAGGATACAAAGATGAGTGAGAGACATGGTTGGGTTTTGTTTGTTTGTTTTGATTTTTTGGTTTTTCGAGACAGGGTTTCTCTGTATAGCCCTGGCTGTCCTGGAACTCAGAAATCTGCCTGCCTCTGCCTCCCAAATGCTGGGATTAAAGGTGTGCACCACCACTGCCCAGCAAGACATGGTGTTTGGTCTAAGATTATGTCTAGTTTCTTATGTGTGTGTGTGGGGGGGAGGGTGCTGGGGGAAGCCCTCACAAATACAATAAAGAGAAGCACAGCACAAATGAAGAGTTGGTGGCTTACAAAAAATAATTTTATTTATGGAATTAAGGACATTTAAAGCAAAAGGATCATTTAGGGTACTTTATTTAGGTACTTCAGTCAAAAGATTATCAATGGTGCTCGCTACCATACACTAAACTTGAACAATACAGAGAGGATTATATGGCCCTGCACAAAGAGAACATGCAGATTTGTAAACTGTTCCATTTACTTTTCCTCAGGTGAAAGTATACTTTTGGTAGTATATATTTCTACACTTTTAAATCAAGTAAAATATTTCTTAGTGAATATAAATTGATAATATGGAAAATATCATAAGTATAAATAGAATTTCTTCTAAGAACTATTCACTCTACAAAATGTATTTTTCTGAAATGCTAAACTAGTTTAATCTATGAGTTTCAATGGGATTAGAACTAGAAAGAAATATTAAATGTTAAAGTTCCTTTCCATGTAGGAGGAAGGTTGAATTTTAAGACACTTAAGGCATTTTGGGGGCTGGAGACATGGCTCAGCAGTTAAGAGCACTGACTGCTCTTCCAGAGGTTCTGATTTCAATTCCCAGCAACCACATGGTAGCTCACAACCATCTGTAAAGGGATCTTCTAGTGGGTCTGAGGACAGCAACAATGTACTCACATACATAAAGAGTTCATAATACATAATACATAATACATACATAAGAGTTCAGCATGGTGGTGCTTTAGTTCCAGTACTCTGGAGGCAGGTCTCTCTGAGTTCAAGGTCTGCCTGTTCTACATAGCAAGTTTCAAGCCAGTCAGAACTACACAACAAGACCCTATCTCAAAAAACAAAAACAAAACCAAAAAAACCACGAAACTTTATTTTTTAATTGTGTGTGTGTGTGTGTGTGTGTGTGTGTGTGTGTGTGTATGTTTATGTGTTTGTGCACGTGCACACACAAGAGTGCAGGTACCTGTACAGACCAGAGGTGTTGAATCTCTTGTACTAGAGTTACAAAAGGTGGTTGTTAGCTATCTGACATGGGTGCTGGGAACCAACCTCAGATCCTCTGTAAGAGTAATACAGACCTGTGACCACTAAGCCCATCTCTTCATTTATTAACAAAACAAAACAACAAAAGCCCTAAGTTTTAAAATTAAAGCAAATACATCAGGGACTAGGAGGCAGGCTCACTAGATAAAGTGTGCACATGCAAGGGCCTGAGTCTGCATCCCTAGCATCCATATACACAGTCATGGCAGTGCAGGTGTCGAACCCCAGAGCTGGGGAGCCAAGACAAATAGATCCTGGACACTCGATAGTCACTGAGCCCAAAACAGTGAGCTCCAAGTTCAGTGAGAGACACTGTCTCAAGAAATAAGGCAGAGAAGTACTTGAGAAAGGCATCTCTTTGTCAAACTCTAGTCTCCACATGAACCTTCATGGGCAAGCGCACTGCCACGTAAGCACATCAGTGAACCCAATGTAAAAAGTTCAGCAAATTCACCCCAATTTCACTTCCCTAATTACTCAGTCAACAAAAAATACAGAAAAGCAAACAAAAACCAAAAACTACACTTTATAAAACATTTAATGATAAATATATATCGGTAGAAATGGTTAAATTCTTCAATGGAGAAACTTCTGAGGATTCTGCATCATGGCTCCCAGCCCTTCCCTCCAGGCTGACGGGGCAACTGGAGGCCCACCAAACCAGCAGACTCCTCCACTGAGCGCTCACCCTTGCCATGAAATTCCTGGTGAAGGGCTACATGTTGCCGGATGCTACGCAAGAGGCAGAGATAGGTGGCAGCTTGGAAATGAAGTTCATGTTGGGCTCTGCACAACTTCTCACTGGTGACCTAAAAAGGTAGATAGCAAAGTCAGATAGCATGTTAACACAACCTACTGTGTTCACATATCCACAAAGGGACAGTAAGCTTTCTCTACAAAATAAACAGAAAATATAAACATGCACGTGTATGTATTTAATACCCCCATAGAAGCAGTATAGAATTAGGAAAACTGATCTCAGGGTCTGTTTGTCACATAAAGAATGCATGCTTTTCCTCCCTTTACACAAATTAAGGCTGCTTTGTGGTCTATGGCTTAAACAATGCATATACATTTTGTATGTGAGGGGCACATTAAAGAAAGTACTGAAATGACCACTCCACAGAATGGTTTTTATTGTGACTGAGAGAGAAAACAGCCAGAGGTGTCTGGGAGAGTCCACAACAGAAAGAAAAAGAAATAGACCGGACATGGCCATGAGACAGCAAGAGATAATAGAATTAAAGGAGAATGAGTAGCTGGGGGAGGGACTGAGTGAGCTGAAACAGGCCTGGGAGTTGGGGCGGGGAGGGTGAGAGGGGCCATGATGCCCCCATAGGGCTTTGAGATGAATAAGGAGAGCCTGCGAATAGGGACTGAGAGAGCCCAGAGGCTAGCATGGACTCTGATGTGCAACCACAGATACAGTTCAATGGAGAGCCAAGTCCCTTCTGCCAGGAGCAAGGGAAACAGCTTCTCTACGGGGAAGACCTGTTCCTGAGGAGTGCTGGCTTCTATATAGCCTCCAGGAGTCCTATAACCTAGCTTGAGCTCATGCCTGGATACATGGACACCTGAGACCTAACACCTTTCACTCCAAAATCAGAAGTGTATTTTATCTAAAAAATAATGGCTTTGTACTCAGTTGTAACAACATGAAGATCATCGATGTAGGTAGATATGTATGTATCACATGTACATATATATATGTATATGAAATAAGTATGTTTTGATATTAAACTCGTTTTTACAATTTAACCATCTAGAAAATCTGGATTCTAATGACTTTCGGACATCATAAAGTCCATATCGATGCTCTGAGTGACCCCAGACCATGGTGGGTCTTCACAACGCTTCATTTTCTGTATTTTCTCCTTAACTATTTTGGAGTTCCAAGGTTGTGAGAAAGGAACAGGAACATCAAAAATTTGAACATAATTGAAGATGTGTGGATTAGTTCCTGGGCACCACTGCATACATAATTCCTTTTCTCAGTCTGAATATCCGAGGTTAAAATCTGAAAACTAGCACATGTAATATTTAATGTAGTACAGCAGTACTCAACTGCTCTAATGAAGACTTCTTTTTAAGACAAGGAAGGTCATGCTGTGTAGCAAGGACGGGTCTGCGACTCAGCCTTCTTGCTTTGGTCTTACAAATGCTGAGATTTACAGGTCTGTGACCCCATAGTCACTCCTGGGTCAGAGTTAGTGTATGTATATGGAGATGACTTACAAGAGAGTCTCACTATGTATCCTAGTCTGCTTGGAAATCACTTTGATCCGGCTTCCGAAGATCAAGATACAGTTGCTGATACAGCTCAGTGGGTAAGGACACGTGCTGCCAGCCAGACCCCATGCCCAGAGTTCAACCCCTGAAACCCACACAGTAGAAAAAGAAAACTGACTCTTCTCTGTCTTGTGACCTCCACGTTTGGCATGCATGCCCCCCCGCCCCCCCCAAAAAAGATAGATGAATATATTAAAAGATCAAGGTAGGAAAAAAAATAAGATGTTCCCAGTTGTATCTTTCCTCCCTAGGGAACAAAAAAGATGAGCACAGAACATTTTTAGCCCTGAGCCGGAAGAAAATGAAAAAGCATCCCCCACATTCTTATGTGCATTCAAGTAGAGTGTGATATCTCAAATTTTCTTTTTCTCTCCAATACTGGAGGTAGAACCCAAGGCCTCAGGCACGCTAGCCAAGCACTGTTCTGCTGCCTCTCATAATCAGTCTTGGTGTTTTGAGAGGTTGTTTTTGTTGTTTTGTTTGTTTGGTTTGTTTGTTTGGATTTTGCTAGTTTTGTGAGACAGGGTGGCTCTGGTTGGCCTTGAATTCAGGTATCTGCCCGCCTATGTGTCAGGGATAAAAGGTGTGGATCACCATGCTGGCCCAGCCCTGAAATTTTGAGCATGAATTTATGGTGTTTTCCTGAGGAAATTCTTCTGTTGTTACTGGGGTTTTTTGTTGTTGTTGTTTTGTTTTGTTTTGTTTTTCTTTTTTCTTTTTTTTTTTTTTCTAGATAAGGTTTCACTATGGAGCTCTGGCTATCCTGGAATTCAACCCTAGACCAGGCTGGGCTCAAACTCAGAAATCCACCTGCCTCTGCCTCCCAAGTGCTAGGATTAAAGGACCTGTGCCTCCACCACCTGTCACATCTTATTCTTGATGCTTGGCCCTAGTTCTCACTACACAGTCCCTAACATGACTTTTTAAAAGCTAAGTAAATTTTAGTTCTTAGGTTTTGCATTGCTCCAGTTCAGCAGTAAAGATAATTGTTCAAGAACATTAGTTTTCCTTCCCCTAACATGTAGTTCCACTTAGTCAAGCAGAACTGTGCAGGTAACTGCCCCTGAGCCTCAGCTATGTGTATCTTTTGGACAAGTCCAAAAGGCAGAGAATTGAGCACTACCACATTTGGAAAGTTAACCATCTTCCATTCCTTTCTAAGAGGGCTATGAACTATGGATTACACAATGTTATTTCCCAAGGATAGAATTTTGTATGTTTATATTTGTTACACCAGTAAAACAGGTATTCTGTCATACAGCACGCTAAAGACGTGCATCTCTATAGAATATAAGATATTGCTTTACTCAGTGGTGAAAGGCTATTAATAAATAAAACAGTACCACTCTTGAACTCTTAAATATTCTCGACTAAATTCCCTTAAAAATTGCTTTTGCCTGGCCCATGCCTTTAATCCCCACACTCAGGAGAAAAAGGCAATCAGATGTGAGTTCAAGGTCAATCTGGTCTAAATAGCAAATTCCAGGTCGGCCAGATTAATACTGAAATCCTGTATCATTTCCCACCAACACGCAAGCAAGCAAGAGCACACACACACACCAACTCACAAAAACACTGCTTCCTATTAAAACTTTAATGCAGAAAGGGTGAGGCTTGTGCCCTTGTGTCTTTAAGTCTTAGACCCCTAGGACCTACTTCACACATCGCCCTGTCCCTTACCCCATGTACCAAACAAACCAATGAAATGGTCAGAGACAGCTCCACCCTGGTGGGTGGCAGATACGAAGTCCATAGGAAGGTGCACCCCACGCGGCTTCCAGGCCAGCAGGGGATTTGAGAGCACAGGTTAGCCGAGGGGTTGGATCATGTGGTGAGAGCCGAAGGTGGAGGACAGGCGGTCTCAGACAGGTTTGCCCTGAGACCCCACCATCACCCTGCCCAGATCGCCCCCCTCATCTTCCCGTCCCGCGATCTGGAGCCCACCAGACGCGGCTTCCGTACCCGATGTGCTTGGAAAGCCTTAACCAGGTACCGGTAGGCTGCTGTGTCACGATATGGTCGCCCGGTGGCCGCGCTCAGGTAGCGCAGCTCCCGCAGAAGGCCTCGCAGAGTGCGCGCCGGGGACCCCAAGGCCGCCATTTTCCCGTCCTTGGCGAGCCGGGTCCTTAACAGCCTCTGGCGCCTTCGCCCGCACCCTTTCGGGCGAGTCGCTCCCCCGCGCACTCCGCCCCACAGCGCCGTCTACCGACCGCCCTTCAAGTGAAACGCCAAGTGACACCTCAGGGGAGCAGAAGAAAAGCAAGGGAAGGTACCGAATCCTCCCGGC
This sequence comes from Arvicanthis niloticus, assembly GCF_011762505.2. Lineage (NCBI taxonomy): Eukaryota > Metazoa > Chordata > Mammalia > Rodentia > Muridae > Arvicanthis > Arvicanthis niloticus. Next base: position 25,011,593 of record NC_047672.1, read on the forward strand.
CCTTCGGACTGCGTCACTTTGGACGGCCGCAAGCTGATGGCTGCTGAGTCTCTGAGGACAGATGTCTGGCAGGAGAGTATGTGGATTTGACATAGGTCACGCCAAAAAAATCTTACCTATTTCTACCAGGGACGTCAAAATTAAACGAACCGACCTCCAAACCTTATGATACCCGCAGCCTAGGGGAAGAAAATGAACCCATATCCTGTTATGGCAAACTGCAGCCCCTCAACTACTAAAGCCTCACATCAATTTCTCTAGTTTTAAAATAAAATGGCCGGGCGTTGTGGCACACGCCTTGACCGCCAGCAGAAGCAGGCGGATCTCAAAGTTCACAGACCATTCTGGTCTAGAGAGTTTCTTCCAAGACAGACAGCTAGACAGACCTTGTCTCAAAATAAATACATATAATGAATAGTAGGTTTGACTCTCAATAATCATCTAATTGTAAGGTATTGAAAGTTAAAAGAAACGCCACCCCAGATGGGACTCGAACCCACAATCCCTGGCTTAGGAGGCCAATGCCTTATCCATTAGGCCACTGGGGCTTCTTCTGCGAGTGTACTCAAAGACCATAATCAAGTTATTTCCTGTTTCGTGCGTCATCGCTAAAATTTATTCTTTTTACCCTATCACTGAGAACCAAACAGTCTCAGTATGAAACAGATGCCTGCTGGGAAATGTAGTCTAGCTACCGAGAGTCAACAGTTTCACCCGGCAAACAGTGGGCACAACGAAGCAGAACGGGTTCCCGTTTTTGCTTACGTGTTCGTGTTTCTGTGCGAAGTAGCTCTGCGCCTGCGCAAAAGTTTGCCTGAGGGACGATCGAGGCAGATGGGCTGAGAAAACCAGTTCTCCCTCTGGTTCTAGTCTTTGTCAGAAAAGCCAAGCCCCTTCCGCTTCGGCTACTTTCAGGGTTTGTCTTTGCTCTTAGCTGGTCGTTAGGTGGCGTTTATGTAGTGGTCAGTTTCTGTTTCCGGTTGCAGCGCTGAGGCCATTTCCGCAGCCAATGATCTATTAGAATTGTTGGGTTTTCGAATTTTCAAGTGGGCTATAAGCATAGGACGGCGAGAAATTAGTACCTACTATCGTAGAAATTGGGGATGATTAGGAATTGTTCCTAATTGTCTACCTTGGACAAACCGCTTCTTGAGAACAGAGATTAGCCTACCTCCCGAGTGCCGGGATTAAAGGTTTGCACCATCACTGCCGTGCCACAAAACCACTTTTTGAGGTGTCAGTGGCTCTTCATCTTCTAAGAAGCAGTTCCGTCTATTTAAGTTGCACTAGTAGTGCCCTACCTCATTAGCTTCTCTCTTTTTTTGTTGTTTTTTGGTTTTTTTGAGACAGGGATTTCTCTGTGTAGTCCTGGCACTTACTCTGTAGACCAGGCTGGCCTCGAACTCAGGAATCCGCCTGAGTCTGCCTCCCAAGTGCTGGGATTAAAGGCGTGCACCACCACCGGCCCTTATTAGCTTCCTTATTAGCTAATAAGGAAGAAGCACCAGTTGCTTCTTCCCATCTGTTCAGATATCTGGGCTAGCCTCTTTCCTCAATGCTAACAGCCTGTATATCGCCTCAGTATTCCTACTTACTCTCGGGGCTTTTTGACTTGGTCGGTGTATGTTAGAAGCTGCTCCAGGCCCTTACGCTTTACAAGACAAGGTTAAAGTTACTTTTGTCATTCGTGGTGGCATCTTTAGGAGGTAGAGGAAGAAGGATCTCTGTAAACTGGAAGCAATCCTGGGCTGTATATTCTAGGATAGCCTCAGTGAGACCCTGTCTCAAATTACATATGTCTCTCTTCCCCAGCAGCTGCTCCTGTGTGCAGATCCCAAGCTAACAGACTGTTAAAAGGAGCTACCAGTGATACACTGCATGATGAATACACACTAACTAAATGGGCTCCTCCTCCCAACCTCTTCACATCCTCAAGATCACACATTATATCCCTGGGATACAAGACTGTCTCCTCTCCCCTGTCATCCAGGCGTGAGAGACATCCTAGTTACAAGCATGGACTCTTGACCTGGAGTCTCACTCACTCTGAAACCTCTAAGAAGAGAAACCCACTCTCTGACATTTGGGCCTGAACTGCCCTTGGATTCTCTGCCATGCTGCTGACTGCCTATTGATTTGTGGCATTAATAATTTAAATAGATTTCTTACCCAAAAGGAATTTACTCACAGTGCCTTTAAAAAGTGTCTTACCCAAAAGAAACTGTAGCCCTGTGTCTCCTTGAGCCCCAAACTACAGTAAAGTGTTCATCTCTTTCCTGGCTCCCTCTACCACAATAATATCCTGTTGTACTCGTCTGTTTTCTTCTTTCAACTGGGAGACTTGTCATCTCCCAAAACCCTGTACCTAAGAGGACAAAAAATGTCGTGTCAGGCCTGACATGACAGTTTAGTCTGAGGCTCCTAAAAGTGACCAACATAGAAGGGGCTTCAGATCTGGAGCTGGGATTGAGAGGCCAGGAGGGCAACTAATGGGTGGTGGTGGGAGGCAGGCTCATCTAATTGGGCACATACTTGGTGGATTCAGTGTTCTTCTCTTCTCCCTCCAGGTTGTTTGTTTTTCGAGACAGGGTTTCTCTGTGTAGCCCTGGCTGTCCTGGAACTCACTCTGTAGACCAGGCTGGCCTTGAACTCAGAAATCCCCCTGCCTCTGCCTCTCTGAGTACTGGGATCAAAGATGTGCGCCACCACTGCCCAGCTTTTCCCTCCAGGTTTGATAGCTTGAGCTCACTCCTAGCAGGCAGAAAGTCAGCCCTCAAGTCTCGCCAGAGACAGAAGTCAGAGAGTTTAGTCAGACTCCCAGAGTCAACCATAGCTGTAGGCAGAAGCATAAGCATAAGCATATTCTGTTTCTACTTCCTGCCTTTCAGGACCTGCTGATTCTGAGACCAGTAACTCCAGGCTTTGAGGCCTCCAGGGCCTGTAGTATTTTTCTGAGGCTAGCTTACTTACACACTGCTGTTTTCTAGTTGCCAACTCTATGTAGCAGCCTAGTTTTCCATTTAAAGTTGTTCCCCCACACACAAAGATTTATTTTTATGTCTGTGAGTGCTCTATCTGCATGTTCACCTGCAGAATCCCAATGTGAGTGCTTGCAGATGCCATGTGGTTGCTGGGAATTGAACTTAGAACCTCTAGAAGAGCAGCCAGTGCCCTTAACTGCTGAGCTGTCTCTCTCTCTGGCCCACAACTCAAAGTTGTTAATCCCAAGTTAATAAAAGCCCTCCTTGTTCACCTTTTTTTTTTTTTTTTCAGTTTTATCTTGGTGAGAGCAAGAGAACCTAGTGACATCTCAAAGGAACTGGCAGCATTTGACCCCGGTGGCATATTAATGGTACACTAATGAGTACAAGAGTCTTGATGAGGGACTGGAGAGATGGCTCAGTGGCTGAGAGCATTGCTGTTCCTCCAGAGGACCTGGGTTCAATTCCTACACCCACATGGCAGCTCACAATTGTTTCATGCCTTCTTATGGCCTCTGTGGATACCAGGCACAGATTTTATATATATATAATGTGTGTGTGTGTGTGTGTGTGTGTGTATTTATATGTACAAAACATACACATAAAATACTTTTTCTCTTTTAAAGGAGGCTTAATAAGCCTGGTGGACTGTGGAGTCCTGGTCATCTATCCAGAGGCTGACACTGTTCCACTCCATTGATTGTTGCCTGGTAGGAACAATCATTTTTTCCAAAAAGAGATGGAACACTGGAACTCTGTTTTTCAAAAGTCTGACCTTTTCCTTCTAAAACCTCTTAAAGCACAATGTGATGGTTAGCCGGGCGGTGGTGGCGCACGCCTTTAATCCCAGCACTTGGGAGGCAGAGGCAGGTGGATTTTTGAGTTCGAGGTCAGCCTGGTCTACAGAGTGAGTTCCAGGACAGCCAGGACTACACAGAGAAACCCTGTCTCGAAAAAAACAAAACAATGTGATGGTTAGTTTTAATTGTAAACTCGACAAGCCGGGGTCTCCTACAAAGAATGTCTCAATGGATTGTCTAGATCAGGTTGGCCTGTGGGGATAGCTTGATTGCTTTACCTGGGAATGAAGACGCAGTCGTCGTGGGCAGCAGCTTTCCCTGGGTTGAGGTCAGACACTGTAAATGTAGAACAGAGCTGAGCTGCTGTCGGCATGTACACTTTTATTTCTCGGTGCTCCTGACCATTGCTGTGGACCACCTGCTTCAAAGTCGGACTTTGACTTCTTTAAGATGAGGGAATGTGAGTTAAATCAACCCTTTCTTGCCTAAGTTGCTTTTTGTAAGGATATCTTATCACAGCGACAGAAATGAAGTTAAGGCGTACTACATAAACAACATAGTTCATAAGCCTCTAGTAGTGAAAAAGGAAGGGGAGAGCTGAGGTCTAGACAAGGCAGTTTTGGCAGGCCTCTGAGAATCTGAGCTCTTGGTAGAAGGAAGCACAAGGAGTTCAAAACTAGCCTTGAGTACTTAGCAGGTTCTGTGTACAGCCTGGGCTACATGAGACTATCTTTAGAAGCAGAAACAAAGCAGGGTGGGAGGGAGCAAGAATTTGAATACATGAGGCATTAGAACAGAGCCAGCCAGCAAAAGTGGAGCCCTAGGGGAGAGGAAGGCGTAGAGAGAGGAGGAGGAATCTGAGCAAAACACCAATGACATTTGTATGAAAAATGCAAAATGAAACTCATTACAACAAAAAAATCCAAAAGAAGGGCCTGGCCTGCCACCTCTCATCCCATCATTCAGGAAGAAACAGAGTCATAAAAACTGTCAAAATTTTGAGGCTAACATGGTCTATCAAATAATTTACAGGTCAGCAAGGACTACATAGAGATATCCTATTTCAAACAAGAACAAGACGGTGTGTACGAGGGGGTGGGGCACACAATGGACGATAGGTAGTGTGTGCGTCTGGAGAAAGATGGGCCATTGGCCACCCCATCTTACCTTTAGAAAAAGATGCTCCAGATTCGGTTCCCAACACCTACATGGCAGGCAGCTCACAGCTGTCTTGTTACTGTAGGTCTAGGGGATCCAGTGCCCCTTCTGGCCTCCCAATGCACTTTGGGACAAAGATAAGCATGCAAGCAAAGCACTCATACACATAAAATAAAAATAAATTCCTATTAGAAAGGGAAAAGCAAGAGGCTCCTGAGAGTAAATGTGAACAAGATTATATTAGAATAAATGTTACATTACAGAGTTGTGGTTTAACACGCCAGCTTCTGTCAAAGCTCAGCCTTGCTAGACTTGGCAGAGCAGGGCTGAAAATTAAGTGGATTCTGAGGTGGATGCTGTGAGTGAACTTAAGGCGTCCACTTGTGCCTGTAACTGCAGCCACAAAGGATCTGATGCCTTCTTCTGGCTTCCCCTCAGTGAGCACTTACAGTCCAGAGCACAAACACGCATTTGTTTTTTTGTTTTTTGTTGTTGTTGTTTTGTTTTTAATTTGTGCTTTTGTTTTGTTTTGTTTTCAAGACAGGTTTGTTTTGTTTAGTTAAATAACAAAAGACTATGGAGAGGAGACACAGTATCAAGCTTTCCTTTTAGCTGAGTGAGGCTAGCCTTGAACTCCTGATTCTTCGGCCTCTGTCTCCAACTACTGGATTTCAACTCTATGACTGGTATCATGCCTTCAAACTCCTGGCTAGGTATTTATTTTTAAAGTTAGTTTTCTTTAAGTAGTGTATTTATGTTATTTTGATATAGGTTCTCAGTAGAAAGCCTAGAACTTGCCACATAGCTCAGGCTGCTTTCAGTTTCAGACTCTCTTGTATTAGCTGCCTAAATACTGGGATTATAGACATAAGCCACTATGCTTGGCTACTGATTTTGTTTTGTTTTGTTTTGTTTTGTTTTGTTCTTTTCGAGACAGGGTTTCTCTGTGTGGCCCTGGCTGTCCTGGAACTCACTCTGTAGACCAGGCTGGCCTCAAACTCAGAAATCCACCTGCCTCTGCCTCCCAAGTGCTGGGATTAAAGGTATGTGCCACCACTGCCTGGCTGTCTACTGATTTTCTTTTTGCTGTGTGTCTGTAAACTATGTGACTCTACTGGCATAGCTTCCCCTTACTGACTGATTCTGGGAAGCTTAGCAAACCAGGCCAGCAACTGTGGCAGTTTTAGGCACTAAAGTGTTAACCACCTGAAAAACAATCTAAGTGTTAGAGAAATGATATTACATTTGAAGTCATTCCTGATGTGCAAACCATGGTTATAAAAACACTGATTTAAACTGGGCAGTAGTGGTGTAACCCTTTAATCCCCATACTCCAGAGGCAGAGGCAAGTGGATCTCTGAGTTTGAGGCCAGCCTGGACTACAGGGTGACCAGGACAGCCAGAGCTACACAGAGAAACCTGTCCTGAAAACTCAACAAAACAAACAAATCCTCCTGATTTAATGTCCACTAACAGGAATGAATAAATAAGTAAAACATGGCATCCTGGATTAGGGAGGTGACTTAATGAGCAAAGCGTTAGATATTCTAGTGTGAAGGCCTGAGTTTAGATCTCCAGCAGCCCCCAGCACTGGGGAGTTGTAGACAGGGAGATCAGATCGCTGGGGTCTGCTGCCAGATAGTCTAGCCAAAATGACAAGCTTCAAGTTCAAACAATCCTGTATTCAAAGATAAGGTGTAGCAAAACAGAAGATAACCAGTCAACCTCTGACCTCCATTCATGCACAAGTGGGCATACTGGCAAGCACACACTCCAAAACACACATTTTTAAAATTAAAACTAACATGGAGTTAGAGAGATGGCCCAGTGGTTAAGAGTACATATACCATTCTTCCAGAAGACCCAAATTCAGTTTCCAGCACGCGTATTCATTCCACATTTTAATTCTGGTTCCCGGACGTCTGACTTCTAGCCTCCTTGGGCATCTGCATTTACATGACCATACATCTAACACACACAACATAGACACATACAACACTCACACACACACACACACACACACACACACACACACACACGGGTGGTGAATGTCTTTAATCCCAACACTCAGAAGGTAGAGGCAAGCAGATCTCTGAGTTCAAGATAGATAGATAGATAGATAGATAGATAGATAGATAGATAGATAGATAGATACATGTGTCTTAGGGTTACTGTTGCTGAGATGAAAAAAACGCCATGACCAAAGCAACCTGGGGAGGAAAGGTACACTTCTGTTTAGCAGTTCATCATCAAAGGAAGTCAGGACAGGAACTAAAATGGCAGGAATCTGGAGGCAGAAGTTTATTCAGGGGCTGCAAAGGACTGCTGCTTACTGGCTTGCTCCTCATGGCTTGCTGAGACTGCTCTCTTGTAGAACCCAGGACCAGGTGCCACCCCATCCCAGGGATGGTACTACTCATAAAGGACTGTGCCCTCCCCCATCAGTCACTAATTAAGAAAATCACTAATTAAGAAAATGCACTACAGGCTTGCCCACAGCTGGAGCCCATGGAAGCATTATTTTTTCAACTGAGGCTCCTTCCTACTGACATAATTTTATGTCAAGTAGACATAAAATTAGTGTGTTTAAAATAAATTTTAAGTATACATATAAAACAATAAGATGTGGTATACCCTGATGGTGGAATATTGCTTAGAAATAAAAGGGACAAACAAGTGACTCATGCAGTAACATGACTCGATATCAAAATCATCACCCCGAGAAGAGTGACTCACAAAGCCTGTATACATCTGTGCAAAATGTAAATCTGTGGTGACAGAATCCCAGTGGCGTGATGACTCAGCAGGTAGGGGCACCTGCTGCTGAGCTTCACAGCCTCAGTCTGACCCCCAAGCCTCACCTGGAGGAAGGAAAAAATGAGCTCCCACAGAGTTGTCCTCCAGGCTCCACACAAACACGGTGGCACACACAGGCCTCCTGTTGTGTTCTATTGCTGAGGGGAGATACCATGCCCAAGGAAATCATATGATAAAAAGCAGTTAACTGAGACTGGGTGTAGTCCATGACCATGGCAAGGAGCAGTAGCCGAGGGCCACACCCTGATCTGAAAGACCCCCCCCTCCCAGAGGGAAGACCTTCACTCAAGTCTCGGGATGTCACGGCCACCCAATAATTCACAAGACACCGATTTAGATGCAATCATCAAGAGGTATATTTCAGGATCGACCAGCTGATGGATTCTCTTTTTTTTTTGGGCCAGTTAGTTGTAGCCCGTTGGGTAGGAAATGTATCTGGGTCCCCATTCTGGGGAGTCTTGACCCAACAAAAGGTAGGACAGTCTGGGATGACCATAAATGAATGGGATACCCAGCCCATTTCTTGGTCCATTATTTTTTGGGTAGTCCATGAATATATTTTGGTAATCGGGGCCATCGGCTTGGAGGAGGACTGAGTGTTGAGTCCCTGTGTCCACCAAGAGTTGGGTGGGTCCAAGCCCCATCTACCTCAATCACTGTCTTCACACAGAGCTAATACCCTCGCCATTTGGAGTGTTTTTCTCAAGGCCTGGGATTTCCTGACCCTGGCTTCTATTTGTTAGGGCCCTCTCGGGCTCAGCAGCTGGCTCCTTTACTTGCAATGTGCACACTGGTCCTTTTCAAGGAGTTTCCTATCTCCCTTTGATTGGAGTCTCTCTTCTCTGCTTTTTCTTAACTACTATAGCCAAGCTTTTCTGTAAATTCCTTTTCTGTCACCTTTCTTTTTCTTCATCTCTCCTCTTTTATCTTCTTTCTCTGCTCTTTTTTCTCCCTGATATGGTAGACTTTCTTTCATTTTTTTTTTTTTTTCTTTTTTATTTTTTTTTTTTTTTTTTTTTTTTTTTTTTTGAGACAGGGTTTCTCTGTATAGCCTGGGCTGTCCTGGAACTCACTCTGTAGAACAGGCTGGCCTCAAACTCAGAAATCCACCAGCCTCTGCCTCCCAAGTGCTGGGATTAAAGGCGTGCGCCACCACTGCCCAGCCTTAGACTTTGTCAGCAACTTGCACTAAACCTTTTAATGACTTATCTCGTAGTCCCTCTAGCCTCTGAAGCTTTTTTTTCTGGTATCTAATAGCCTTGTCTATATTGATAGAATGTCTCTGTGAGCTATTATAGAATGGCTATGGGAAACTCATCTGATCCCTGCTTAACCTCATGTGTCTTAGTCAAAATTAGTGGGGTCTCATGTAGCTCTCTCAAGATCTGCCAATGGAATCTGGTGTGGGCTTTCAGGTGCCCCTTACCTTCTGCCACATGAAGGTCTCAGTCAGATCTGGTCAGAAGTAACCCACTGTTGACCACGGCCTGGTCAATTGATGGTGTCCCCATGTCTGAGGGAACATTCTTTCTTTTCAGTATCTTCTCTTGCTCTTTAGTCCTGAAGAGCACTCTTGACAACCAGAACCTACGAGGGTCTTGGGGAAGAAAGGCTTTTATGGGGCAGGGAAGGGTGTTCTTCTACTGGATTCACCTAGGTGACTATATTGGGCACTTGGTCTGGGTGCCCGAGGGTCCTGACCTAAAGACTTTTTCCTCTATTGCTTTGATCACCTTTATGGGCGGCCACCCTAAGCAGAGACACTACATCTTTATATCTTTTTGTAATTGTTTTGTCTGTTTGTTTTTGTTTGTTTTTTGTTTTTTAAAGACAGGGTTTCTCTGTGTAGCCCTGGCTGTCCTGGAACTCACTCTGTAGACCAGGCTGGCCTCGAACTCAGAAATCTGCCTGCCTCTGCCTCCCAAGTGCTGGGATTAAAGGTGTGCACCACCACTGCCCGGCCTTTTTGTAATTGTAACTGTATTAAAGACTAGATAGCTTGCAGTAGCAGAGACCTCAAACAGTAACATACATTTATTTATTTACTTACTTATTTTACATATATGTATATTTTATGTATGTGAGCACATTGTCACTGTCTTCAGACACACCAGAAGAGGGCATCAGATCCCATTACAGATGGTCGTGAGCTACCATGTGGCTGCTGGGAATTGAACTCAGGACCTCTTTAGAAGAGCAGCTTGTGCTCTTAACCACTGAAGTCATCTTTGCAGCCCCACACAGTAACTTTTTAAAAATATCTCTTATCCTTTGACCATTTCACACATGTAAATCATGCAGTTTGAACATATGCACCCCTAACTCCTCCCTCCCCATCCTCAGAAGTTCCGATCATCCTTCTCACTTGCCCCAGGAATTTTGAAATCTTTCATCTGTGAGACCCTATAAAAATCAAAATTACATTAAATAAATATCTTCCAGAGGGAAGAGCCAGTCACATTCTGAACCAAGCAAAACCAAACCCGATAGTATAAATAACTCAGTGCTCAATTATCTAGGATTCACTCATGAAGTCCTAGGCTCCTCCAAGGAGCCACTTCCCGGCTCCGCCTTTGCAGCACACAGGGCTTGTCCTCTAGGCTCCAGCTGGCTCCACTTTACTGCTGTTCTTCATGGACACCCCCATGGTGCTGGCATCTTAAAAACCTTCTGCTGCCACTAGGCTACACTTTCACCAATAGCCTCTCATAGGCTCTCACAGTGCTGAGCCTCAGCTGTTCCCCATGCCTCCTTCATGTCTCAAAACAGTACCACCTGGGTGACGTGAATCAGGTTTTCTTAGAACTCTCTCTCTGTAGACCAGGCTAGCCTCTAGCTCAGAGATCCACCTGCCTCTGTCTCCTGAGTGCTAGAATTGAAGGTGTGCACCTGTTGGTATTTGTTTTGTTTGTTTGTTTACTTATTTTCTATGTGCATTGGTGTTCTGCCTGCATGTATGTCTGTGTGAGGTTGTCACATCCTGGAACTGGTGTTACAGATAGTTGTGAGCTGCCACGTGGGTGCTGGGAATTGAATCTGGGTACTTTGAAAGCAGGTAGTGCTCTTAACTGCTGATCTATCTCTACAACCCCCAACACACACACACACACACACACACACACACACACACATACACACACACCCCTGGGCGACTCTTACACTACCAAGCTCAGTGCCAGCAGGTGGTAAAACCTTGGCTGCCTCTGGAAAATAGCTTCTGTGTGCTGACTTGGGAAACACTTCCCAGAAGATTTCAACTCAACTGAAGACCCCCAAACTCGGGAGACCCTTACTCAAGTCTTGGGAAATAAGGGCCACCCAAAAATCACAACACACCGTACCTGGATGCAATCAGCAGAGATTTATTAGGGAGAGTTGGCTAGCCAACGGTCAAATTGCTTGCCCACACAGGAGCTGAATTTGACAAAGCCAGTCAGTCTGAGAAGGGTTTTTAAAGGGGGAAACCACAAACCTGAAGAGTGAGAAGGGGGTGAAAGGTTGCTAAGGAAATATAACATAAAAATAGCAGAGAATTCCAGAGGAACCCAGCCTAAGTGAATCAGGGTCATGTGGAAAACACTCTGTATACCCATTCCTCTCAAAATGTGGTCTTGCCCTGTCACTTGCTCAACTATTTCTCAGTTGTTGTCCTGTCATTGTTGTTTCTAGTTTCTCAGCCCCACCTAGATGACTTGCATTTTTCTTTGAGGTCAGGAATGTGTCTTCCTGCTTTGGGCCTTCCCCACCCACAGGTGGGTTCTCTTCCCTGAGGCTTGAGGAATGTTAATCCAGCAAGTGTCCTCTGACTCAGGGATAATGTACTCCTCCTGGAATGTATCCCGGGGCAGTGAAGGCCTGAAATCTTACATTCGGTTCCTCTTCCTTGGAACTAGTGAACCTGCATTCTTTTGCTCAGGTCTAGGGGTCATAAAAACTTTCTATATTTTTCATGTCCTTTAAAGAAAAGTCTAAAGAAAAACCTGTATATATTTTATAAAATGATCTTTATAATATTTCACTCTACACAACCATGCTGATATCATTGCTAAATTCTCAGCTCCAGCCAACCAGCACAGAGCACCTCCTTTAAAGCAAAGGTTTCGATTTAATGGTTCTGGTATCTTGTTAAGCACAGCTGATTCTTCGGCCCCAACTAACCAGAATGACAGCATCTTAAGTCAAAATAGCAAATGGCCTTAATAAGAGTCATGAAACTTCCCTCTGAAACATCCCAAGCCAGGCTTCCATCCTCTGCATTGCTCTCAGCAGTCTGATCTTCCAGGCACCCACAGAACATCCCACAGAGACCTCAACACTCACTGGCTTTTCTAACCCAATGTTCCAAAGTCCTTCTATAGTCCTCTCCCAAAACAGGTAAAGTCTGTTTGTTACAACAACACCCAACTATGCTGGTACCAACTTGTCTTAGTTAGGGTTACTGTTGACATGATGAAATACTGTGATCAAAAAGCAACTCGGGGAGGGGTTTATTTGGCTTACACTTCCACACCATTGTTCACCACTGAAGGAAGTTGGGACAGGAACTCAAACAAGGCAGGAATCTGGAAGTAGGAGCTGATGAAGAGGCCATGGAGGGGTGTTTCTTACTACCTTACTTCCCAAGGCTTGCTCAGCCTGCTTTCTTATATAACCCAAGACCACCAGCCCAGGGTTGACACCACCCACAATGAGCTGGGCCCACCCCATCAACCACTAAAATGCCCTTACATTTTAAAAAATTAAAAAATGCCTTTCAGCTGGATTTTATGGAGTCTCTCTCTCTCTATCTCTCTCTTTCTTTCTCTCTCTTAAAAATTTATTTATTTGTATTTATGTGAGTATACTGTAGCTGTCTTTAGACACACACCAGAAAACTACATCAGACCCCATTACAGATGGTTTTGAGCCATCACATTGTTGTTGGGAACTGAAGTCAGGACCTCTGGAAGAGCAGTCAATGCTCTTAACCACTGAGCTATCTCTCCAGCCCTTTTAAAGATTTACTTATTTTATATATGTGAGTACACTGTCACTGTCTTCAGACACACCATAAAGGTTATAGAGGTAACTTACTATTTTTGTATTGAATTTCAGGCCTGCTTCACAGGAATGAATTCAGGCCTGATATTGTAAACCTGATCAATGGCTTTGGGAGGCTATAGGTCATCTACAATAAGCCTGACAGGTTGATACTTGCAGGGCAGCCACAGGATACAACTGATACCGTTTTCTTACCTAAAAGTCTGAATATACTTTCCCCACTGTGAAAGCCACTCAGCTTCCAGCACTCAGTGCTAGCTTGACTTCTCGGCACCCAAAGCATGTTGTGTCTTCATCAATAGGTGCTACATCCTTGCACAGCTTAGATCCTAGAAACTTGATTAGCAGTGGCAATGGAATGAGAAAAGGATACACACACACACCAAAAGTCCTGGATTAGATGTTCTGGCCTCTCAGATGGAGAAGCCTCAGCATCCCAGAAGCTTGGCATGTTTATTGTATACAGTTGAACAGGGAGGCAAGGTTAGTGCATAGAGATAAACAAGGAAACAGTTCTATTATTTTATATACAGCAGAACAAAGAGACAGGCTTAGCTAATCCTGGTAGGAGCAGTCTATGCAGAGGAGATTTCGGCACATACTGTCAATGGCCTCACTGGAACCCGAGAAGGCTTTGCTATCCTACTGAGCCTCACTGGAACTGTGGAGGCTTCCCCAGTTTCCCACGGGTGGAAGCCTCAGTCTTTGACATGGCTGTGTTCACATCAATAGTAGAATTACTCAAGACTTCATTCACTTAGGACTTTCTATTCTCCCTACAAATAGGGTCTTATCATGGAGGTCCAGTGGGCAACCAAGAGCAATGGCGCTGACTGTGTTGTTTAGAGGGCCCTGTGGACTTCCTAACCAATAACTAGTAGGGAGGACCCTACACGTGCTACTGAATGTTTATTAACACATGTCTTCCTGAGGGAATCACTGTCCTCCCATTCAGGGTATCTGAAACGCAGTAACTTAAACTTGTAAAATACTCTGTCTTCCTTACAGGATTGTAAAACCTACCCCATAGCCAGCAAGGCTAAGTCTCTGTGAATCAAAGGATACTCCAAAGACCTGAACGGGGTACCAGGGGACTTCAAGTGTTTGATCTCAAGAGTAGTGCAAAGAATGTGCATCTCACTTTTATTATTAAAGCAAGCAAGACATGAGGTGATGTTTACAGCTAGCTTAAGCATATACAAGTATAGCGAAGGAATACACCTGGTGTTATGTCTTATCATCTTTGGTCTCACTTGAAAAGAACCAAGTATATTCCTCCTGGGCCTTTGCCTTTCCCACAGAGACAAAGTACACATGCCAGGACATCCACTCCCTGTCCTGGCTTTCAAGTGCATTTGCTCATCACAGTTTATGTAATACATCTAGAAGGCCGCCTGTGGGAAGAACATTCTGCACTCTGCCCATACTCCTCTGTAACAGCTTTCTTACAAAGGCCCCGACACATGATGCTCTCTAAGGGGTTGTTTCAACAGGGACTTCATCTTCTTTTCAGCTGCTGCCCTCCTATCTTGTTTATCAGTGTTTGGTTGCCACGAAAACATACAAATTCAAAGAAAGTTATTTCCTTTTGAACAAGGTGCAGAGGACTCACATTATTTTTCTTGTGTAAGAGCGAAGTTATACTGTTAGACTGGGAGGAGAAGCAGGGAAATATACTCCAATTAGATGCACATAAAATTAGTATTTCGTTATGGATAACAAGTGTGGTGGCATATACTTGTAATCTCAGCACCTGGGAGACTGAGACAGGATTCCTTGATTTTGAGGCCACCGTGGTCTATAGAGCAAGACCTTGTCTCAAAACAGCAAATATTAATAATCACTAAAGTGCTGCTATTATGGAGGACAAGGTAAAATGGGATGCCTTCTTACAGACTCGGCTCTTCACCTCTGTTTCCAACTTCCTTTGTTGTCTCTGCAGATCTCAAATTCACTTTTGTGTGTGTGTGTGGGGGGGGGGGTGGTGTTTCAAGATAGGGTTTTTCTGTGCAACCCCATCTTGGAACTTGTTCAGTAGATCAGAATGGCCTCTAACCCAGAGATCTGCCTGCCTCTGCCTCTGCCCCCGCCAGGGTCAAGGGCGTTGGCCACCATCATCCAGCTTCAAATGCACTCTACTTTTCATTTGCTCAGTCCATACGTTTTCAAGAAACAAACATCCTAGAGAAGCCTGGACCCCTGACACTAGGGGAATCATAGGATGGTGTCTCCTACCAAGGCAGAGTGACTAGAACAACCCCTTTCAGCTGCTAGGAAAGTGGTCAGGGTTGGCCTGCAAATGAAGCCTTGTATTTGCCTCAGAGCACTTCTCAGTTCCACCACTCATTAGATCCTGCTGAGTTGCTAAGGTGGTTTGTGGAGCTGCAGGGTTTTGGTATGTTGACCAACCTGGCCTGGAATTCACTAGGCTTGGAATCCTTTCTTTCTTTCTTTTTTTTTTTTTCTTTCTTTCTTTCTTTCTTTCTTTCTTTCTTCTTTCTTTCTTTCTTTCTTTCTTTCCTTCTTTCTTTCTTTCCTCTTTCTTTCCTTCTCTTTCTTTCTCTTACTATCTTTTATTGAGTATTTGGAAACTTCACATAATGAACCCTGATTCCATTCACTTCACAGTCCTCCCAGGTCCATCTCCATCTCTTATAACCTCCCCTAAAACAAAACAAAAACAAAACAATAAGGCCGAGCAGTGGTGGCACGTGCCTTTAATCCCAGCACTTGGGAGGCAGAAGCAGGCTGATTTCTGAGTTCGAGGCCAGCCTGGTCTACCGAGTGAGTTCCAGGACAGCCAAGGCTATACAGAGAAACCCTGTCTCAAACCTCCCCACCCCCCCCCCCCAAAAAAAAAACAACAACAAATTTAATTTGTGTTGCCCATATACTCACTGGAGCATGGTCAAAGTCCCTGGGGCCAACCCTTAGAGATAACTGATTTCTTCTCCTACCCAATCCCCACCAGAAGCCACCAACAGTGAAGATCTACATTTCAACATCCTTATTGCCCACTTCTTGTTTTGGGACAGAGGGAGAGGCGAGAGCAAGTATTTTATCATTTGATGAATTTTATGAAGCACCTGTTATGAGTCCTTGTTTCTCTTCTAGTGTTTGGGAAACAAAAACAAGCAAAGTAGTTAACAGCTATACTCAGAAGCCGCTCTACTGAGCAAGGTGTAAAACACATGAGCGATGTGTGGAGATAAGGCTGGGGTTGTTGGGATCCGGGCCTTTGTAAGGCGTTCAGGGTCTTTGGTAACAATGCGGTATTGAGCACAGAGCCAATCCTCCCACTCTACATGGTGTCTTCAGCCATGTGTGTATGTCAAGGACAAAGCCCATACATTTTGAAGTTGCTTCTTTTGAAATTATACATTTCCCCCTTCACTTCTTTCCCTCTAAATCCTCCCATATACCCGGCCTAGCTCTTTCAAACTCATGGCCTCTTTTTTTGTTTTTGTTTTGTTTGTGTGTGTGTGTGTGTGTGTGTGTGTGTGTTCAAAACAGAGTTTCTCTGTGAAGCTTTAGCTGTCCTGGAACTCACTCTGTAAACCAACCAAGAGACCTGCCTGCCTCTGCCTCTCCAGTTCAGGGCCTTTTTTCCATTACTGGTCTGTCTGTCTGTCTGTCTGTCTGTCTGTCTGTCTGTCTATTCCTAAATACAACCTGTTCAGTCTGTATAATGTTACTTGTATGTTTTCAGAGCTGACCATTTAATATTGGATAACCAACTGGTGTGCCCTTCCCTGGGGAAGCCTATTTCCCTCCGTCTGAGCTTTCCTGAGTTTCCTGTAGTTGTAGGAAGGTTGAGGCCTTGTGGTCTCCCCTCCCGCCCGCTTTGGTATGTTTCAGGCAGTCCTGTTGGCAAAGCTTTTTAGGTCTAGCTCCTGGTGTCACAGGAGACGTGGGCTCACAGCTCTAGCTCTTACCATTTTTCTGCTCCTTCCTCCAGAATGTCTCCTGAGGTGTAAGAGAGTTGCTTTATAGATGAGTCTATTGGTACTTTTAAGTAGCAAGGTCTTCTTCTGCCACTTGCCTCCCATGTGGTGAGCTGACAGGCAGGCTGTTCATCCAGCTCTGCATAAGGGGGTTCTGGAATATCAGCTTCTTCTACCCTGAAACTAGGGAAGTGGGTCACTGTAGGTCCCGTCCTTACTGTGTGAAACGTGGCAGTGACTGGTTACCTGGCTATGCATACAAGACTGTGGAAAAATTGTATGGGGGCTGGAGAGAGGGCTTAGCCTCCTGCTCTTCCCACACTATGTCCCCACAGGGCAGGAAACTGCAGTTCCAGGGTAGTCTGTCATCTTCTCTGGCCTCTGTGAGCATTCACGCACACGGCACGCTTTCATACACACACAGAGTGTACACGAGAGTAGACAGATGCACATACCTGTTTCCTTCAACAGTGATGTCTGCTTACTTGCACCCTCCAGCAGGGAGCTCTAGACTTTCTGGATTGTGTGCCCAATAATCTTGTACCCTCTTCTGCAGGTACTTGGAATTTTCAATTATAGGCATGTAGTAAATATTGAGCCAATATAGCATAGATATTGGAAAGCATTTTAAGGCAGAAATGAGAGCTATTTTCAAAAGTAAACAATATTTGGAAAATACTTTTATTAACAGTAAAAAGTCCTAATTTCTCAGTAAAGATTATTTTATTGAAAACAATGTAATTCAATAGTTTCAGTATTTTGAAAAACATCATTGTTTATCACACTGTTTTGGACAATAGAAATCACAGTCCTAAACACTTCTAAGCATCCATTGTTAAGTTTTTCTTCGTATTTCTTTTAAAATGACAGTTAACATCTCACTGTTTTAAGAAAAATCACCTTTTAACTTAAAGAGACCCATGAAATACATTTTTTTCTTTCTGTGTATCAGCTAGGTAGGTGGGTCAGTCACAGTTCAATTGCGAAACCACTGCAGGGCTCTGATGCAGGCAGCAGCCGAGTTAGGAGTTAGGGATATTTGCGCCACACAGCACTTCAGAATATAGGAGCTCGTTTGAGTCTGGTGCTTAGCGCAGAAGACTGCTGATTCCTCTGTCGCTCTCGGTGGCTTGGAGGCTAGTAGAGAATGTGAAGTCTACCTTAGCCTCCACAGTCACTGAGTACTGGACACTTTTCCCTCCTACCTGAGGCTTTGCTTGAGTGCACTGGCAGGAAGAAATCACACCCAGGACCTTGAAGGCAGAGATGGGAAGTTAAGTTTCTAGACTTTGAGTTCCCATGGCTTGCAAAGAAGCCTTTAAGGACATGGAATGAAGGCTGGTTCCCAAACTATCCAACCGCACTGCAGCGCCCTCCTGAAAGCCTCTGCCCCACCCCTGGTGGGCGGAGAGCAGATGCTCCACCCCCTGGTGGGCGGAGCGCAGGTGCCCCTTCCACCTGAGCAGGCTTTTTGTCAAAGGAAAATAGGTGGGTGGTTTCTGCCACTGCCTGCTCTCTGGAGGGGAGGTCCATGCCTATTTCCCACCACATCATGGTTTCTACAGTTACTTAAATGTCTAACTTTCAACCGATTTTTTTTTTTTTCAGACAGGCTGGCCTGGAACTCACTTTGCAGTCCAGACCTCAAACGTATGGGGATTCTCTTGCCTTAGGCTCCATGTTAAGGCATGTGTCACCATGCCCAGCTAAGGTCTTAATTTTGATCAGATCCACTCTGTTGATAAAATCCTGTAGCATTTAAATTGCAGAACAGTATAATCAGAAGAAAATGTGACTATTAACAAGCACGCCAGGACAAGCTGTTTCTTTTCCCTTTGGCCACCGAGAACCTCCACGATGATTCCTTCCTCTCCGGCTATAAACCGGAGGTGGTTCACACAGCTTTTCCAGGAGATGCTGGACCATCTTCGGTTCTGAAAAAGTTCAGTCTGTATCACATTAAAATACTGAGCGTTACTGGATGAAATGGTATCCACTGTCTGCTGGGGTGCCCTAGGCTGCAGTGTGGCCAGGAGCTCCAAACACAGCCATAATAGATTACTGAGCTTCGCAGACACAACTTTAAACTTCCTTCTGAGAGAGCACCCTTCCTTTCTCATGCGTGCTCTCACAAATCTACTGCAATGATACGTTGTTTTTCTATACCTGGATGAAATGTACAGCTTTAGCAGGTTCTTCCTGGGTAACACACAGGTTACGTTTTGTGATTTTTTTTTTTTTTAAGTCTCTTTTTCTAGGTATCAAGTCTCATACACGGTCAAATCAAAACACCAAGATTCGTGCCACTGGAAACTTTGCCTGCCGTGCGTGGGTCAGCATCCTTCCTGTTTCACACAGCCCTCCTCCGAGTTTGCTAGCTTCTGTGCCAGGGCAGCAGAGACCGGGTTTCCCTTGGTTGTTAGAGCCGGACACTGTCTGAGTGGCTGGTTTGGAATGTTGTTTCTCTTCTTGTTGCACTTTCTCACAGGGGTGCAGAGGCGGCTGCAGTCTAGCCCTGTAGGGGCCTCCTCAGTTACATGCTAGGACATGCGCCCAGGCTTCCATTCACCAGCAGTTCTTCCTTGCATCAGGCCATCCCGTCCCTCTGACCTTTGGCTGGACCCCAATACCCACCTCCACCCCCACCCCTACCCCAGCAGTACTGGGGACTGGATTCAAAGACTCCTATGGATTTCTTCTCAAAAATGGTCAAATTGGTCTCCCGTCCTCTGAGGTGAATGGAGATTCTGAGAATGCCAATGATTCCATGAGCAGCTGTCTTCTGAAGGTACTGGCCACTGACTGTCCATTTGTAGACATGAGAGCAAGTCTGGTACCAATCTCTTAAGTCTCTCAGACTCTAGGTGGTGTGCTGGCCACACTGGTCCTCTGGAAGGCCCCTCACTGGGTCTGAGATGAAGAGGAGCTGCTGTCAGAGAAATCTTCTCCCAGTCCATGGTACAGCCCAGAGGTAGATGCTAGTGGTCCTTCCCGACTCGGAACTAAGGGCTGCAAGGTCTCTTAGCATGGGCTGAAGAATTAGTCATCCAGCTCCTCCCTTTAGAACTCAGAAGGACAACTATTGTTTTGTTCTCAGCCTTTGGAGTCTCTGGTGAAACTGACTCAGAAAGAGCCTCATTTTAGTAAGTGGGGTTACCATGGTTACCACGGTTAATCTTCCTTTCTTACAGAACGCCTGTTCTTGAAGTAGGTTATCTGATGGACCAGAGGTGACACACAAGTTTGCCTTATGAACTGGGCTGTGTGGAGATAGTTAAACAGAACTATTAACTATTTTTATATTGTATTCTTACCTGGGTATTTCAATAAAAATACAGGGGATGTATAGTTTTCACATATGTACAATTAGACGTGCAGAGATTTATGTCAATAAGCACCTTAAAGTGTTTGTGAAAACTTTACCATATAAACCACTCTTCTAAAGCCTGATATAGCTGAAACAAGTGGGAAGTGATGGTCAGATGGAAGGGGAACAGGCAACAGACCCTGCTGCAGCATTTCCCCTGACAGTGTATATTGATATCAGAGGGAGGGTTGGGCTGTGCATGCCAATTTGTCTCTGGAAGTCAAGGGGAACGAAAGACTCAGACTGGCACAGGAGGAGGGCAGGTCACAGATCCACAAAGAAGGCTGGGGCTGAAGGAGTAACCTTTTAGCAGAGAATGAAAATACCAAAACAAACCCCTTTCATCTCTGGCTTCCTGATAGATTTTTCTATGTTACTTCAAAGTCTGGGCAAGTGACAGGGTAGGGATCCTCCCATGAGAGTTCTTAAGCTCTGGTATTAACCATTCACATATGTTAAAATTCATTCTATGTAGTCCCAATATCCTGAGCTAAAAACTCAGTTTAGAGTGGTCTTGGGTTAGTAATGTCCTTAGAGCCTGGAAAATGCAAACTTGGATACTCTTTTTAAAAATAATACACTTTTAGCCAGGCATGGTGAGATACACTTTTAATTCCAGGAGAGGCAGGAGAACTTCTGTGAGTTCAAGGCCAGCTTGGTCTATATAGTGAGTTCCAGGACAGCCAGGACTCCATAGAGAGACTTGTCTCAAAAAAAAAAAAAAAAAAAAAAGATTAACAATACACTTTAGGGCTGAAGAGATGGCTCAGCAGTTAAGAGCATTGCCTATTCTTCCAAAGGATTGGGGTTCAATTCCCAGAACCCACATGGTGGCTTAAAAACATCTGTAATTCCAGTTCCATGGGGCATGACACATTCTTCTGGCCTCTGAAGGGTGAGGCATGCAAGGGCACAAACATACATGCAAATGAGACCAAAATAACGGCAACAAAACATTTAAACCCAGGACTTGGAGAAATCATAGCTAACATTCCAATGTGTAGAGATCTCTAAAGAATGATCCAGGAGCATGGGACTACACACTGTAAAGTTACACAGAACAGTAAACAGAAAAATCAGATTGATTAGGGACCGAGGTGGTGCCTGTGCTTTGCTCTGGGACAGGTTTGGTGCTCCTAACTGACTTGCTGGTCTTAGGACCTTGGTCTCATCTCTTACTAGATATCACCAGCTAAGAAGGCCGATAAACCCAGGGAAAAACATAAACACAGGCTAAAACAACCAGTTACGTTAAGAGTATATTCACAACAAGAAAACGGACTGAGCAGAGCACTAGGTAAATCCAAAAGGATTAGGAATGGGCACACAGGCTGGGGCGCTGCCGGGCTGGAAGAGGGTCTGCACAGATTAGGAATGGGCACACAGACTGGGGCGCTGCCGGGCTGGAAGAGGGTCTGCACAGATTAGGAATGGGCACACAGGCTGGGGCGCAGCCGAGCTGGAAGAGGGTCTGCACAGATTAGGAATGGGCACACAGGCTGGGGCGCTGCCGGGCTGGAAGAGGGTCTGCACAGATTAGGAATGGGCACACAGGCTGGGGCGCAGCCGAGCTGGAAGAGGGTCTGCACAGATTAGGAATGGGCACACAGGCTGGGGCGCTGCCGGGCTGGAAGAGGGTCTGCACAGATTAGGAATGGGCACACAGGCTGGGGCGCAGCCGGGCTGGAAGAGGGTCTGCACAGATTAGGAATGGGCACACAGGCTGGGGCGCAGCCGGGCTGGAGGAGGGTCTGCACAGATTAGGAATGGGCACACAGACTGGGGCGCTGCCGGGCTGGAAGAGGGTCTGCACAGATTAGGAATGGGCACACAGGCTGAGGCGCAGCCGGGCTGGAAGAGGGTCTGCACAGATTAGGAATGGGCACACAGGCTGAGGCGCAGCCGGGCTGGAAGAGGGTCTGCCTGGCACCCATAGGACCTCTGCTTTGTTTGATCTTCAAGGTGTCTAAATCTGGTGTGGTAGTGCACACCTGCAATCTCTAATCCCAGTGCTAAGATGGTGGAGACAGGGCTAAGAGAAGATCAAAGGCAGTCTCAGCTACATTTCAAGTTCAAGGCCAGCCTGGCTACATGAAACCCTATCTCAAAAAACTAAAAGACAAAAACAGAAGAAAAAGACATGGAAAGTATGGAGGGGGGGAATCTAAGACAACATAAAGTCTCAGCAAAAGAGAAAACAGATGTCGTTAGGAGAATAAATCCTAAAAACGAACAACAAGCAGCACCAACTCAAGGTCTCCAGGACCCAGGAGACAGAAAACCTAAACCCAGGCATTCAAGAGTGAGATCTGAGAGCAGCAAAACAAGCAAAGCGTTAGAATGATATTAGCTTTTCAAACAGAAGCACCAGGGAGGAAGGAAAACAATGAAATCGTACTTTTAACTGATTTTAAGTAGCAATTATATTTAGTTCAACTGTTAGTTATAAACAGGAGACTTAGGAAGCCCATCTGGAAACTTTCCTGAAATACAAAATTTTATAACAAATTAAAAATATACTAATCAGTATCCTTAATATATGACTTAATAAGCACATGGAAAGAAAGGGAAATGATATGGCACTCTATACCTGTGAGGACAGGCCAGATACAATTTAAAAACTGTACCTAGGGACTGGAGTGGGGGCTCATCAGTTAACAGTGAGGACCTGAGTTCAGTTTCCAGTGCTCATGCTCCAATTCCAGGGCATATGACATCTTCTGGCTTCTATGAGTAGGTACTATATATCCATCCATCCATCCATCCATCCATCCATACATACATACATACCTCATACACCCACATGTATTTACATATATGCATACATATATGTGCCGCACATACAATGAGGAAAAGCACTCATACACATAAAAATATTTTTAAAAGATACAATGAGCATGTACCCACTGACATTCAGAATTCTTTGAAAATTTAGGAGAAATAAGACTGAATAAGGGGGAGATATACATAAGCAAAATGGGGTGTGAAAACTGAAAAAAAAAACAGACATAAAAGATTATACAAATAAAGGGGACTATGAGTATCTTTCTAAGCATTTTGTGAGTGTTGCTAGGGAAAATACTAGAAATTATTTAACTTGAGCACACGATGATTTACATTCCTAAGCAACTCTAAGTTTATAAATACCACACATCCAAACTATAACCCAGGCATAATGGTTCAAGTCTGTTATCTCTGGACTGGGAGGTGAAGACAGCTGAGTTCCAGGCCAGCCTGAGCTACCTTGTCAATAGCCCATCTCATAAAACAACACAATGAAGTCTGAATATGGACTACACTAAAGAAAGTTTTACTCTGGAGTAAAGGTTTTAATGTTTATCATTAAGGAGTAGAGAGGCTAACATGACCACTGCTTAGCACCATGGCAGACAAGCCAGTATAATGCTCCAGAAGACGAAAGTCAAAGAATGGGATGAGGAAGTAAGTCGGCATAGTTTGGTGGCACAGTGCTTGCTAAGCTTGTTCTGGGCCCTAGTAACAGGAGATACTAGAATAGAAAAAGCTTAGTGCCGGGATGGAGCTTGGGAGTCAAGCTCATGTCTTCTGTGGGTGAGGTTCTGCGTTCAATCCCCAGTACCATCACCACCAAAATTAAAAAAAACATTTAGCATCAAATATGAAAAACCAGCGGATATTTGGGTGTGGTGGTGCAAACCTGCAAGCCAGTACTTAGGAACCTGAATCAGGAGGGCTTTCTGTTCAAGGCCAGATCCTGCCACAAAATAGCAGTGATAATATATGGCAAATAATACATGGAGCAGGCTGGGCTGTGGTTCCATCATGGAGTGTCTGGGCCCCGTCTGGGCACAGCAGAAAAGAAGGGAAAAGAAGTGAGAAAGAAAAGGGAGAGCAAAAAGGACCCAAGGAAAGGAAATAACAATGGTAAATGAGGTGCCTTGTTGCACATCTGCAGCATTCAGATGAAGAGGAGAGCTGAGGAAGAGAGGCGAGGAAGGGAGGGAGTGTGTGAAACATGGACAGGAATCAGCAGTAAGCTGGGCAAGGTAGCATGAAATCTCAACGATCAGGAGAGAGCCTGAGGCAACAGACCAGTCAGTGCTTCAGTTTAAATGTCTTCCATTCCATGCATTCCAAGTCTTTCTCCTTATCTGTCCATCTTTCCTGTCACCCTCAAATCTAATGCTACTTTAAGAACAAAATTATAAGGATTTTACCTCATTATAATTATTATTTCAAGTGTATATGTTTTACCTACATGCATGTGTGTATACCATGTGCTTGCCTGGCACCAGGAAGTCCAGAGGAGGGCATTGGGACTGGAGTGGCAGATGGCTCCCAGTTGCCACGTGGGTGCTGCTAATCAAACTTGTATCCTCTGGAAGAGCTGAGCAAGTGATCCTAAGTGCTAAGTCATTCTCCAGTCCCTAAAGCCACTCCTGCTGGCCTCCCCACTGAAGTTCCTGCTTTGACATTTGACAAGGTTGAGCTCAAACTCCAAATTTTTGAATTCAAGAGGTAATTACAGGAGTGTGTGAACCTGCTTGGCTACACATTTTTTTTTTTTTTTTTTAAGATTTATTTGGTCGGGTGGTGGTGGCGCACACCTTTAATCCCAGAGGCAGGTGGATTTCTGAGTTCGAGGCCAGCCTGGTCTACACATTGAGTTCCAGGACAGCCAGGGCTACACAGAGAAAACCTGTCTCGAAAAACCAAAAAAAAAAAAAAAAAAAAAAAAAAAAAAAAAAAAAAAAAAAAAAAAAAAATTATTTATTTTATGTGAGTACATGGTCACTGTCTTCAGATACAAGACACACCAGAAGACATCAGATCTCATTACAGGTGGCCGTGAGCCACCATATGGTTGCTGGGAATTGAACTCAGGACCTCTGGAAGAGCAGACGGTGCTCTTAACCACTGAGCCATCTCTCTGGTCCAGCTAAACATTCTTTAACACGAGTAGCACAAGTCCAGAAAATAGAGACTAGGGTATTTTTGTGAAAATGGCAACCATTAGGTCCCAAGATGACAGTCTGTAAGACTTCTACAGAGAAAAGTAGAGAGCACAGAAGGCAAAAACTATTTGAATAAATGAACAAACCACAGATATTTGTCTTCTAGTCTAAAACCACTCTACAAATTGAATTCCATCTAAATAAAAATTTCTACTTTGTGGTGGTTTGAATGAAATTGGCCCTCATAGGCTCATGTATTTGAATGTTTGGTCCCTAGTTGGAACAGTTTTGAGAAGGATCAAGAAGAGTGGCCTTGTGGTGGTGTCACTTGGGGTGGGTTTTGAGGCTTTAAAACTCAACACGAGGTCCAGCCTCTCACTCTCTGCCTTGTGCCTGTGGATTAGATGTGAGCTTTGAACTACTTCTCCAGTGCATTGTCTGCCTGTGTGCTGCCATGTTCCCCGCCATGATAATGGACTAACTCTGACACTGTAAGCAAGCTGCCAATTAAATGCTTTAAAAACAAACAAAAAACCTAAAACAAAACAGTTGTCTTGGTCAGTGTCTCTTCCTAGCTATAGAAAAGTAACCAAGACAAGCTTAAAACATTTTTTTTTTAATGTGTGTAAGTGTTTTGCCTGAATATCTGGGCACTATGTATGTGTACCTGGTTCCCCAAAGAGGCCAGAGGGCATTGGATCCCCTGGGACTGGAGTTACAGTTATGAGCTGTTGTGTGGGTGTTAAATCCCACCTGGGTCCTCTAGAGGAGAAGGCACTGCTCTTAACTTCTAAGCCAACTTGATACCCACTTCAGCTTAGTTTTTTAATGCAATGTGATTTTTTTTTTTTTTGAGAGGGGTGGGGGTGTCTCACTATATAGCTCTGGCTATCTTGGAACTCAGTATTTAGACCAGGCTGGCCTTGAACTTAGAGTGATCCACCTGCCTTTGCCACTGGAGTGCTGAGATTAAAGATAGGTGCTATTCATGCCAAGTGCAATGGGAATTAATTTTTAAAAAAAAGATTTACTACATTTTTCTGTAGCCAGCAGATGGGTATGAGGTTTTAATTGCATGTATGCTTGTGCACCATGTGCGTGCCTGGTGCCCACCAAGTTAAGGAGAGAGCACTGGATTCCCTGGGGCTGGAGTTATGGGTGGCTGTGAGCTTCCACAGGGACAGCTGGGTCCTCTGCATGAACAAGTGTTCATAACCACCAAGCCACCTTGCCAGCCCCACAAAATGTGAAATTTATATGACAATAAAAATCCACAATTAGCTCAATCAACACAGGTGCACAGAGGACAACTGGGGAATTGATGTGACACATCCTCTAAACCCACAGGTGTCAGGGCCAGCCTTGCTTATACATTGACGGTCTAAAATTAGCCATAGGCCTAAGTCAGCTTGCTAACACAAAGTCTTGGGTCTCTGTGGAAAAACACTGAAACAGATAGCTATAAGATATTGTAAACAGGCAGCTTTGGTGGAAATTTACCATCCTGGATGAGAAAAAGTAGTCATAGGTCTTGTGGATAGTCATAGACCTTGGGTAGCGGTGGATAGTGCCAACTTAGATAAGGACAAGTGAATCATAGGTGGAGTCATAGTGACCTGTCCCCTGAACCTTCACCTAGCTGATACCCTGTTCTGGAAGATATCTGTACTCCCCCTGAACACCTATGCTCCTGCGTCATCCCTTCCCCACATCCTGCCTTTTTGTGTAACCTGTGTGAAAAAGTAAAAATTGCGATTTGATCAGCCTATAGACAAGCCGCTGTTCTTTGTGTCTGCCTGTTTCCCCATTCTCTCTTTCAGGTGATCTCCCTGGACCCCTGTTCACTGCCCTGCTGGCCGGGGCAATAGGAGTGGCAAGCAGCATGGTGCTGGTGCAGAAGTACAGTCCCACGGAGGAGAGCAGACAGAGCTCAGGGGCAGAGGCCTCTGTCCACGAGAGCTGGGCAGAGGACAAGACTGGCACTCCCAACTGAAAGGGGAGGACTGATTAGGTGATTCTTTTCAGGGAAGTAACTGAGTGAAACAGAAGAGGAGAGAAAGGTAAGCTAAGTCTTCAAGGAGAAAATGAAGGGGGAAATCTGTGGTCTAGGATAGAGAAGCACATTAAAAAGAACCCCTGGCAAATACCTAATATTCTCATTCATCTCTCTCCCAGCCCCTTTGTGACAAGGTCTCATTATGTAGCTTAGGTTGGTCTCAAAACTCACAATCCTCCTGCTTTGGCCTCCTGAGTGTACGCTACCATCCTTGCTAAATTTGACTATTAAAAAGCAAAGATTTCTGTTCAGTAAAGAATGCCATACACAAAGTTAAAAGGCAGGGGATGGGTAAGTGTGACATCCAAGACTGACAACAGGAGTGTCCACAATGAAGACAGAGAAGACTCTCAAAAAGCAAGCAAGGATCAATGAGTAATTTCCAGAAGGGAAGACTACCTAGAGCCGTTTTTGGTTTGTTTTTTAGTCTTTCTGTGGTAATAAGGAATTAAAGACAAACTAGGGTGCCCACCTCTTGGGAATGAGCAGTATGCAGTAGAGTAGGAAACAATATAAATGATGCCACAGACCATGACAGCACACAAATATGTAGACCAATGTAGAGAACCCAACAGCAAAGGCAGGAAACTTTTATACCTTAGTATCAATTGCATACATCAAATCTGAGTGTATGCAGAGAAATATTACTTACCAGGATGCACGCACAATGGAAGGCATCAAAAAAGCAACGGGGCAGTGCAGGGCAAGAGACTAAAGGATGGACAGAGGAACAAAGTGTATGATCAGAGAAGAGAATGCTTTTGAATGGACACATGATCAGATATTTGGAAGTGCAGTAGCCAATTGGCTATGAAGCAGAAGCCTGAAGCCGGCAGCAGGTGGGCTACTGGTAAAGAGATGAACTTTAGTGACCTCGAGATAGACTTCTCCAGAACCAAGGTAACTTTTGAAAGTCTGCTAGGTATGCAAGATGCTCCTTACTTTGTAAGTCAGGAGTTGCTGCTCCTGCGATGAGAGTGTTTTAACTGGGTTTTATCCATGCCTGTATGCTAAGCAGTGATCGCAGCAGTTTACAAGGCTGTTTCGTTTGTTTTGGAAAAACGGGAAAATGAGGAACCATGCACTGAGAAGTAAAGGCATGAAGAGTAACTGTAGTAGCTGTCATTACTGGTACATGCTAGGCACTCTGCTAGGTCCTGTCTGCACACAGGGGAGCAGGGGAATAGGTAAGAACACATTTTATGTGAGACTTTCATAGAGGAGCCATGTGAACCCAAGACTGTCTAATAACAGTGTCCTTCACACTATGCCACCCTACTAGTAAAAAAATAGTGAAGAGACACACACCAGGACACAGGACGGTAAATACAAAGGGAACACTCATATCAAGGCATGATACACACGTCTGTGAGATGACAAGATGTACTAGTATATACCTGGAGAGGAGGTGACTGCTATTATCCTTTGAAAAGCATAGATCCCTCCTGACACGGACTCACGCTGTGATCTCAGGCTCATGATGTAGCTGAGGATGACCTGAGTTCTCATCCGTCTCCCAAGAGGTAAGATTACAGGCAAACGGTGGCACGCTCAGCTCTGGATCAGGAAATGCTATGAAGTGTTAATCTGATTTACCAAGCCAATTTTATGTCAGACTGCATTCCTATACTGCTACTGTAATGCTAGCGACACACTTGGACCCAAACCTCTGCACACTTCCACCCCTAGAATTTGTAAAAGCAAAAAAGCAAAGTATCCACATCAACGATTTGTAAATCTGGCTTGAAATTGCACATAGCACCCCTCCTTAGCCACCTTCCATTTTGTTGCCTCCATGGTGAATAAAACTGGTTTCCTTTGGCTCTCTGTGTCTCCCTCTCCCTCCCGGCCCCCCTCTCTCCAACAGTATGACCTTATCTAGCCCAGGCTGGGCTGAAAATTGCTGTGTAGACCAGTGTGTCCCCGACTCAGCCTCTTTATTCTCTACTAGCATTAAAGGTGCTGTACCACGTCTTTAGTTTTCCACATCACTGAGCTCTACAAGTCAGCATCAGTCTTACCCAGTCACTCCTGAACTGTAAACCATCCGCTTATTCTGAGACCCTTTACCTCCTTGGATGAATTTTTCTTCAAAAAACGTTTCTGAGTTCCATTTTCATATACAGAATAAGTGATGAGACAGCAAGATTCCACCAGGAGCATAATTACAGCACCAGCTGTAATCTAGCATTTAGGAGTCTGAAGTACGATTACAAATTCAAGGCTAGCATAGGTCACAGAGAAGTCCTGTCTCAAAAACTGTTTTTAGTATCTATGATTAGCAGTAAAGCTATTGCTTATCTGCTACTTTGGGTAAGACCATGTGTCAAACCAAGGATGGGGCTTTTTTAAAAGTATATTTTGAGAAGGAGAGAGAGAGAGAGAGAGAGAGAGAGAGAGAGAGAGAGAGAGAGAGAGAGAGAGAGAGAGAGATTGATTGAGATTGATTGTGATTGCATGGATATGTGAAGGTCACAGAGCAACTTTCCTGAGCTGGCTCTCACCGTTCACCCTATGGGCCAAGGATCAAATTCACGCTATAGGCTTGGCAACAGGTGCCTTTACCCATTGAGTCATCCTACTGGGCCAACGGTAGATCTTTTAACCACCTTGACTGACAACAATGCATCTTTAGGGACCTGGAGAGATGGCTCAGTGCTGAAGACCACATTCTTTTCCTCTTCCAGAGGACCCAGACCCAGTTCCCAGCCCCTCTTAGCCTGTTCCGACTCCAGCTGCAGGAGTTGGCTCTTTTGGCCTTTGTGAGCACTCACATGCATGCTCCACTCACGTACCAGTACTTGGACACTTACATGTAAGTAAAAATCAAAATAAATCTCTAAAAAATGACCAAATGGTATTGTTAATACATCCATATTATACACTGACAAAAGAATGACATCATTAATTATGTCAAATTATTTAACTCAGGTGTTTTGGAGTTTTTTTGAGACGTGTTAAGTACCTTCAGGGCCAGGAAGAACAACAGGAGAGACCTCAGACACAACTTGTCTTTAATTTGTAGTTCAAAGTGGTTGATCCCGTTTGAAATTCTTAGTCTTTTTTAGCTTCAGGATAAGACACTTTTACACCACGTAAAAGAAAAGAAAGTGAGAACAAGCACTCAAACCACTTCGGATCTTGGGCGTCTATGTTCTTGTCTCTATTTTCTATGCACAGATGCGTATCACTCAACATGTTGCCCACAGGAAGGATCTAGTGAGCCTGCCTGTAGGACTCTACCCACTCAAACACTCACCTCCCAGCACACCTAACTGTCTCTGTGTCTGACTGCCAATGGCTTGGAGGGCCACCTCAGGCCTTCTCTATGTCCTGGAGCCCTCCTGTGCTGTTCCAGAACAGAACTCAAAATGTCTGGTGGCAAAGTAAGAATTTGCTTTTTGTACACTGACAAGTGATTGCAAACTGTTTAGGAATATACGAGCAGGCCATGCCCTTTCTTTTATTATACTGTATCTAGGCACAATATAAGACTCTCAACTCTGACAGCGGAACATTTGAACCCAAGTTAACCCAGTAACACAAGAGACACAAGAGTGATATTTACATTCCTTTTATTTAATACAACAAACACATAACATATACAAAAAGAAAAAAAAATCACTCATGTAAAAGGTCCTGTCATGGAGGATAGACAGGAAACATCTATACTGAATCAAATAAGGCTCTCATTTCAAAATGGGTTTGCTAGCTACACCTGGAATATGAACAAGGCTGTTTCAAAGCAAAATGAACACAGAAATCCCTGCACGGAGGAGTGCATCATGGGGCCAGTTTAATAAGTTCTCAGATGCATGTTTGGGAATATCCAAAATCCACCAGCAGTCCTAAAAATGTGAGGCTCTTCTGTTGCTTTTTATTTAGTTTTTAATCTGCCCCTTTTTTTTCTCTCTCTCTTAGGAAAAGTTATAAGATCTCTAAAACCAGGGATCCTCCAAGTGTGGGAGCTTTAATGCCTGAGTGCACAGAATGCTGGTGCTAGACCAACAACACAAAGGCAATATGGCCGCACAAGAAGAGCTTAGCTCCTAACTGACTTCCAGTTTGCTAGTCCCATGGACCACCAGAGGGCAGCATGAAGGACCACCTCCTTGCTCACTGCAGGATCAATAGCAGCAGTTTGTCCATATTCCTGCTGAGTTGAACTAGAAATTCAACAAGCACCAGTTTGTCTCAAAAGAGCCTTACACACACACACACACACACACACACACGCACGCACGCACGCACACACGCTCACACACTCACACAAACATACACACATCATTACCACCCCCTTTTATTAAATTTATTATTTATTTATTTATTGTTTACTAAAATAATACAAAAAAAGGGAGACAGGTATATTTACAAAACTCCATGGCTGGTACAGTACATAATTTTTAAGACACACTAAATGCTACAATCTTTCAGGTCCTGAGATTATTACAAATACCAACTCAAAGCTGTGTTTAGGTCCAGTTTTAGAGGGAAAAAAAATCCCAAAGTATTAAGTCACACACTTATTTGAAGTACAGCATTATTCCTTCAAGTTAGCAAACACACCTTCCTACAAGCAGATGCAACCCAGTAACTGGGGCCTTTCTCCTAAAGGACTACCAAGTCTCAGGCTCCTTTCTTGGAGACTGGCTTGCTGACATGGTAGCATCTGTGTAGGGTGGAAGTGACCAAAGAGGAGGAACTGTCTCCCTGTGGGAAGTGGCTTTGCAGGGTGGACACTCACTGTACAAATAATTGTTTTTCCTTCTGCTACTAAACAAAAGTCTCCCCTTATTAAAAACTTTCACCATAGGGTTAGAAATCTGTGCTTAACCGACTAAAATTCACTCTTGTTTTCCAGTTACAGCAAATCGGTCTGCAGTTCCATGGTAAGTCTTACAATCATAAATAAACCTTGCTCAAAAGTAGAGAGAGAAAACACCCATCATCTCTTAGTCACCTTGGTTAGACTTAAGTTCATTATTTGGAGCACAAAATTCACCAGTCAGAGATTTCTCTTCCTCTCCTTGAAGTCTGATGTGTTTAATAAGACAAGAGACAACAGGAGGGTCAAACTAGCACACTCTCCTCCAAGAACAGTTTAGCATGCCAGCAATTTCTAGAATAAGACAGTCTTTCAAAGACAGCTGACAACAGGTCACTGAAAAGCTTGGCTCTCTTCCCTGAAAGCCATATGGGAGGAAAACCAATCTTTACTGGGAGAGGGCCCCTGATGATCACATGTCAAAGTGTACATGCAATCTATTATGGAGTCAGAGCTGAAATGTCAAGAAAGCTGACCAAAGATGGCTCAACTTTCTAACTGTTTAAAACAAATACCTTTGTCAACTGAGAAAAATGTATTTTTCTTTTTATGTTACTAGCCAAAATTGGGCAAATCCTTGGTAATTTTGCCAGTGAATTTCTGACAGGGTTTAAGTTTCTGTCACAGTAGAGGTAAGTAAAACAGGAGGAAAGTCTATGGTTATAAGTACAGAAAATACAATATGGTTGTGACATTTTAAGAACAGACTATCACACACACACAGTGGCTAGCTAGTCTTGGTTGCTGCTGACTCTCGTGTTACCTCA
The DNA here is from genome assembly GCF_011762505.2 of Arvicanthis niloticus. Taxonomy (NCBI): domain Eukaryota; kingdom Metazoa; phylum Chordata; class Mammalia; order Rodentia; family Muridae; genus Arvicanthis; species Arvicanthis niloticus. Next base: position 25,044,282 of record NC_047672.1, read on the forward strand.
GGTAACTAGTCTAATAGACAGAGCTGCTGACGCTCGTGATACCTCAGGTAATTAGTCTAACTGTATTCCAACCAGAGTTCTATTAACAAGCATCTAACAACCAGAGTTAGCAAAAAATGGAATACTGTAGCAAACTGGGGGCAAATAATGGTTTTCTGAAGAACCTACAATTAGGACTAAGGATTCAATGATCTGGTTGGCTCAGACCTTGGCAGAAGAGCTTTGCTGTAGGAGGTATGAGCACATAGGGAGGTATAGCAAGGCAGACTGTAGGAGCCCCTAATGAAGACCTGCATTTCTCCTCAAGAGTCTTAAAAGATACTGGTCTTACCAGGCTATGTAAAAATGAGATCTATTTATTGTTAGTTTGCACTGCTGTGTATGGACCTCCAGCCTATGCACATGCCGGGCTAGAGTTCCACCACTGAGATATACTCTCAGACTATAAAATCTATGTTTTAATATAAATGAAAAGAGAAAAAAAAAAATCCCAGTCATCAGTGACACCCCCCTCCCACTCACCCCCCCCCCCCCCCCAATTATAGACTACTTGTACCATAAAGACTTCAAAACGTGTCACTGACTAGTTTGGGTAGCAGTGTAAAAAGTACACAAAGTTTGAATACTAACCGCTATGGAATGGAAAGACAGGACAGACAGACAAGTAGAAACATCACAACACAAGGAATCACAAATAGCCACTTTAAAGCAAATGGTACTTTGAGTGTGCATAAGAAAAGTGTCATTAGCATCAGGCCAGTCAAAGGTAATTCCACTAAACTCTAGAGATAATCTCTGCTTGCATCCTCCACTGATGTAAACTGTCCCCTGTGCTATCTTTGCGTTTGACAGAGACTGACAGCAGACATCAACGTGAGGGAGAGGAGGATGTAAAGACAATTTGCCTTTTGTCCCTAGATCTAACAACAGGCAACTTATACTGCAGTGGAGCAAGTGGTAACTTAAGAGCTCACACCAAAGGCAAGCCTGAAGACTGAAAGAAATGTAGAAAAATTCAACATTAATATTCGGAGCTATTTTTAAACAGAGCCCAAGGCGAGTTTGTAGCTGTGCCGACCTGAACGCTAATCTAAACTTCTCAGCATTACGCTGAGGCGACTTTATCATAAAAGCACAAACACATTCCACAACATCAACTCTAGATCTGCACGGGCAAGAGGATCTTCAGCCAGCGTTTTATGTAAAGCTCACATTTTAGGGCAGACAAACACAGATGACAGCAATCTTAGGCATCTGTTACTCTTCCCCAGAAGAAACACACAGATTCAACAAAAACCGCAAATCTTATTACTTTGGGTTAATCTTAACATTTGTTATTGAAGAATAAGAAAGAATATCATGTGGAAAATGAAGTGTATGCTTATCTGCATAGCTGATATTCAGAGGCTACTGAAGAGAGAAAAAAAAAAAAAAATCAACAAAAATCCCCAAAGTGATTTTAGAAGAAGGACTAGAGAAAGACTAGGTCTGAGCCAGTTCTGGGTCAGTCCCGATGTGCTGGCTGCTTCAGCCCAGAGCTACCTCCTAACTCCCTTGAGCTGTGTGACTGCTCTTCAACACCCTGCACCCCAGTCTCTCTGACCCTGGATAGGTGCTGCAATTTAAAGTCACCCATACACATGCTTTCACATACATGATTCAGCCCTAACAAAAACTGTAGCATCCATCTGTTCCTGTTGTTATATAGAGAAAAATATTATGCATTAGTACTTAGTGTGCATGAATGGAGGGTAAGATAAAATGATCCTAATTTCCTCCCAGGAGCTAGGGAAATCATATTTCTTTCTATCCTGACCATCTTCACCTCTGCCCTAGCTAGGTAAAGAATCCTCTCTTTCTTCCTCCCATTTTACTACAACCTGAGCAGCTGATGGCTCTGACTGAAGAAGCATGAAATAAAAAGTTAAAAGATGCAAAAGAAAAAAAAGGTTAAAAAAATGTACAGCTGCCCAAGTGCAGGCCTGCCCCACCCCCCAGGGCAAAGGTGGATAATCCTACTGATGCTGGAGTCATATGCAGGGTCTGACGTACTCTTAGAAAGGTAAGAAGTTTCCATCACCAGGCAAGTACTACAAGGAAATTAGATTCAAAAGGTAGACAAGGGAGGCTATAAACTTTCAGGATCATTTATCCATAATTCAAACTTTATCTTTACTTTCACAACCTTTGCAAAATATCATACAAGTAATAACATCATAAAAGCTTTAAAAAAATCTATTGGTAGTTAAGAAACTTAGTGTTCACCCCCTTTGATTTAATCTGAAACTAATAATTATACCACACGACAAATATGGTATGTTTAAATATCAAATATACATCTAAATTAAAATTCCAGTGATTTTTTTTTTTAACTTAAAGACCATAGGGTGCTCTTTATATCTACTATAAGGAAAACGTTTGTTTTTTCAACCTCTGCAGGAAGATAATACTATAGTTATATAGAATGTTTTAGAAAAACAAAATATTTTTGAAATAGTAAAGTCTCTGATATCCCTGGGAGGTAGGTGATTATTATTATACCCAATTGTCTCATGGGTAATCTGAGGCACGAAGGTTAAATGACTTCCCCCTAGATAAAGTAGTTTAGGAGTTACACTCACTACTGATCCTAAGCTGGCTAACAACAGCTTTGCCAGCAGGAACCTCTTCTTTTAGCCACAAGTCTCCTTTTCCAACTAAAATTTTACTTAAAAGGGGGTCCTTTGTAGATATAGAGGATCAGTTCAACTTAAGTCCCTTTCAACATGACACATCTAAACAAAACAAAACACCACCACCCCTTAAGTCTTAGATACTGAAAGTTATATTATTTTGCTCAAGAAAGACTTTGAAACAATCATGAAATCAGAGCAAATCTGATCATGTGGCAATAAACAAACTGAAATCTCTCAAGTATGTCCAGATTATGAGTGTCTCCTCACTGTCTAAAATCTGAGCTCGTTCAAGTTTAAGCTATACAACTTCAACATCATTTTCCAGAAGAAAACATCTTTTAATATTAACATGAGTGCCAACTTCCTTCAAAATGTATTCAGATACCACCCCATGGTTCTAGCTCTAGCCTCTGTGTACTGAATCTTGTCTGCATAGGGCACCATGCCAACTTGACCAACAAGATACTCTTGTTACTCTGATGCTTTCTCATGTACTACTTCTGCAAGATTTGAGGGGCAGAGACAAGTGGATTACATCCAGATAGTCAATGAGTCCACCGAGTTTATTATGTTTGCAATAACCAATACATATGTTATATATATATATATATATAAAATGCCCTATATATACACACACATATATATTAACTTCTACAGATATTCAGAAAGGGAAGCCAGCATCATGTGCAAAAGACTACTTCCCAATCTGCCCATCCGAATCAACTCAAAGCAATGGAATAAACAAGGCAGAAGTTCTGAAATGTCAAAAGGGCAGTGCTTAGAAAGATTGCCATAGAACAGCTGCTCCTGGTTTATACACACTGTGCATCTCATACTTGTGTCTACACACACAAAGCAGAGGAAGAGAGTTATTACATGACATGATTTTGGCAAGTCTGAGATTCTTTCTCCTGAATCCCCTGACTTAATCAGTCTGTACTTGAGGGTGTCTGAAAGTTTCAAAAGAGGGAGAAAAAGAAAGAAATAAAAGGCACTTAACAAAGACAAAGGCCTGAATTGAGCATGGTTTCGAGGAGTAATATAAGCATTTACCAGAGATAAGAACTTATTTACAACGAGTTAAACTTTTCCCTTAAAACTTTATAAAATAAAATTGCATAACATGTTTGTGATCATTTATCTACTACTGTACTTTTCTCTGCTTTGTTTTTACAAAACCAAAAGCACCCCCAAAGCAAAACCAAACAAAGAGTCACACATGCACAACTAGAAGTCAAAGTGCCCTTCAGAGAACGTGGATCAGCAGAAGCACCGTGCTGAAGCACAGGGCAGTTCTCGAGTCTGGCCTGGATTATAGACTTTTCTTTCTTCTATTTTTCAATTAGAAAAATAAAACAAAACAAAAACCAACAAAGGAAACAAATTCAAAACCTATATAATAACAACAATACAAGGACCAGTGTGCTTTTATAGTACACTCCTAAAATAAAGTACCCTAGTTCTTCTACACAGGTGTGACATGACAAAATCTCCTACAAATTAAGCAGGTAAAATCAACCAACACAGGCAAAGTTCATCTTCCAATGTAGCAGCAAGTAGGACAGACAATGAGTTCTAGAGACCTTCCCAAAGGACAGAGTTCTCATAACCAATGGCAGTCGCAATAAACAGTAGAAGTTTCATTTCAGAAAGTCTTGAACCAAGTAGAGGTGGGAAGGGCTGTGGGAGAGGGCAACCAGAGGAGAGAGAATAGGGGTGCCTACCCTTTCCATCTCTGCATAGTAAACAATTTAGATCTGCTTTGGGAAAAATATATCCTGGATTAAGATTACTTTCAATAAACTGTTTCCAAGCAGGTGTCAAACCCACAGTCTTCATACAGGTATATGCCCGGTTCTTTCCCCAGTGTTGGGACCCAAATAAGCCTTATTCAGTGTCTGTGACACAAAACAATATAATTTGGGCTAATAACATCCATCAAAGGGGTGGTGGGCATGAAAGAATGTACTCATTGAATCTTCTTGATTTCTTCAAAGTATCAGGACTTTGTTATGATAGATTAACTTGGCTTGTTTTCCCCAAATCTTTTCTCCAGATTGTTTTAAAATCATGATTTCTCACTCTTTGTTCTCAGAATCATGAGAAGAACTATAATTTAATTTTGATAGAAATTATTGCTTGCATTTCCTTTGGAGGCTCTGAATGAGCTTGACACTTTGCTCCCAAACAGTCTCCAACTGCGGTTCAGCACTGCTGCCCGAGGACAGCTCTGCTGACTGTTATTGCTTGTGAATACTGAGGGTCACCTTGTATGTACAGTAACAGCTTATACATCAGTGAAGGCAATTTCAAATATAAGACAGTTGGAAACAGACAGTTTAATCTTCCTGAATCAAGTACCCCATTGAGTGGGCCCTAAGTGTGCTGATTTACTTCTGCATTTGGATGTTGCTATGTTCTGTAGCGATACACATTGCTCTCTCTACAGATATCCTTTCCAGTTACTCAACATTTTAAAAATAACATAATTTGACTTTAAGTGCAAAAATACAGTATGAATTGCAAGTCTCTGTTAAAAAATAACCAACTTATATGCTTGTTTAGTAATAAAAACTGTCAAGACAGGTAACCATAAAGTATGGACACCATTTTCAATGTTATGATATAGAAAGGAATGTATTTACATTTAGAAAGGACTTTGATTCATTTGTATAACATGAGGGGTTGCTGGAGTGGGGATCTGGCAGCAGTCCTTAAGGAGTCGAGACTGACAGGAACAGGATATACTTCACACATCATATTCTCAGTGCCCAGGGTAATTTTATAAAATGACATGGGAAAGAGAATTACAAATAGTCTTCTTTTCTAATGATGGCAAAGAACCATCAACGGTCTTCATATGGCATGGTTCAGAACTGATGGATTTAAGAACCTACAATTACTGTTTGTCTTTTAATAGCGATTGATTTATATTAATGTGTATATAGCAAGAGAGACACTAATACACACGGACTTCCCTCTGGGTAGAGAAAATGAGGCACAAGGCTGCCTTCCTCAACAGACACCCCAGCACAGCAACCCATGGAGTATAAGCAGGCCTGTGAAAGGAGGTTCCCCGGGGCTGCTGTAAAGCCAAGAGCTGAGCAAGCTTCTCTAAGAGACCTTTCAAATGAACCTTAACATGCTAAATTCAAGTCAATTATCTCTGCAACATCCCAGTATCTTTCCAAAATATCTACTGGGGCTTACATAGCCTCTGTATTGTTTTATTGGTAAAGTTCTACAGTCAAGAAATTATACCAATGATTTCTTTCCTTTGTTTTTCTTTTTTTCTTTTTTTCTTTTTTGAGACAGGGTCTCATTGTTAGCCCAGTACAGACTAGCCTGGAACTTGCTGCAAAATACTTCAGGGTGGCCTCAAACCTGAGATCTTCCTGCCTCAGCTTCCTGAATGCTAGGATTACAAGCATGGGCCAACATGCCTAGCTTCAAAAGTTCTAAACAAATCATCTTCCCTTACTGTAACGAGTTCTTGGAACTAAAGCTTTCAATTATTCATTGACTTTTTGCTATTAAGCATGCCATTGTGACTTGGAAGTCAAATTATAGGCACACCAATTGGAGCAGATTTGTGGTTGGTTATTAGAGTCCTAGAGGCTTCTTGGGACTTTTGCTTATCAAAGGAAAATGGGGTCTGGTTAACACTCTCATCTGAATAAACTCAATGATATAGGGTAATATGTAATGAGACTATGAGCGCAACCTTGTTATTAACAGGTCTGTCTGTCACCATATATAAACTAAAGTTATATCACTCAGAGCTTATTCTTGGATAGTCTGAAAATACTCAGAAGTTTAAAATTCAAGGGCCACCACAAACATAGCCGAGGCAAAATAAAATGTGTCCCAAGAGAATTGTGTTTTCCTCTTCACACCCTTCACTGCCTCTATCTAGAATTAAAGAATCTTATAATCTGTAGGCTGACTTCAATATTAAGATTCTGAGTAAATCCTAGTAAAACTTTTAAGATTCCAAATGCTGAAAATATACTATGCTGGATATGGGTCATAAAGCTTCATTGTGATAGCTATAAAGGTGAATCCTTGTGCACATCCACATTCCTATTGGAATTCATCCCTTTAAAACAGCACTTCAGAATGAAAACAGTATACTACTATAGTTTGACCTATAGCTTAGCTATTTGTTTGACCCATGAATAGACAGATGCTGTGCGCACTCCTGTTTACATCAACAGCTCTCGTCACCTAAAGGACCACTAGTCAAAGAGCATTGTGCAGGGAGGGAACCGGGCATTTGCAGTTCTTGGCAGGCTGCAAGGGAGATGAGCAGCAAAGCAGCAGCCCAACAACAAAGACCCACATGTCAAGAGAAAATGCGAGCAGTCACATCTGCGCATCAGGACTAGAAATAAATATTAACCAGTCAATACCAGACGACACGTCACCTGCTTCTGGAAAGGATTCAGTACTTACTTCTGAATGGAGGGTGAAACCGACCCTTTTATAAAAAGGGGATTATTTACATTTAGTCTCTTAAGAGCACGGGCTCATTTTCCTGACTTTAAAAATCTAGAAGCTATAGTAAGTACTATATATCACTGTGTTACAGCAACTTTGCTGAAGCATCTTCAGTCCGCTGACTTGCACCGGGACCTGCTACATACTGGAGAAGATTCAAGTTTGCTCAGGACATTTCAGGGTACAGTACTCTTCTGCTACTGTCTGGAGAGCATCATGCAACTGACTGTGGCAAATCTGTCCACTAAAGAACATGACTGATTCTCCTCAAACTGGGCTAATTCTACTTGCAGCTGCTTTTATTATGCACGTATATGTAGAGCGTTCAGATCTAACCCCCAGGATGGATGGCCATTTACCCAAATCCTCTCAACTTCCTTCCTTCTCCCCCAGTTTTCTTTTTTATAAAGTCAAATTGATACTTCTGTGGGTTTGACAGCTGAGGCTGTTTTAAGTAGGTTAACATGGGAACTTTGATTTTAAAAGACCAAAGGTCACTAACTTTGCACAAAAGCATTTCTTCTTCCTGCACTGGCTTTGCTCAAGTAACATTTTCTTTCTTTTCCTCCTCACCACAGTGCTTGGGACAAGAATGTAAACATGGACAGGAACAGCAGCCCTGTGACCACCAAGACTTCCATCAGCTCGGTTCGCCAGCCAGCCAAGTGGTTCCTCTCTCGATTGCTGGAAAGTCACTGAGGTTTCCGTGGTAACTTAGTGTCCCCTTTACTTTGGCCTCCATCTGAGAAAAGAAACATTAACTTGATATGTTTTGCATATTGTAAAAAAGCAAAAAGCAAAAGCAAGAATTATCAGTTTATTGTGAATTACATTTCTAAAAAAATAACCTTTACCTCACATGGTGATGGTATTACAGAAGCTGATTAAACAAACAGGTAGAAAGCAGTGACTGAAAACTATGAAAACCACCCTGGCAGGCATGTACCATTTATTTACCTCATGACCATGTTCAATGCTGGGTTCTAAATAAATCAGATCACACAATGCCCACCTTCAAGAAACCTACTCCACCTTTTGATTTCTTTGGAAGACTAGGCCATTTTTACTTTCTTGTATGTGAAATTAAGTATTCTGGTATAATATGACATGTGATAATTCCCATGTACTGTGAACACAGCACACTGGTGGTCAAGAAAATGCGCTATGTGTTTGTTTAGGTCCTAGCCTTGTGGTACCAGATGCAAGTCTGCTGCTGGGCAGCTTAGTCTCGACATCCACCTATGCTGCTGCACGGCACTGTTTGCAGAAAATATCTGTGTGTTCTACGTAACTCTCAGCCAAACATTTCTAAAAACATTGGAGGAAGAGAAGATGGGGTTCCTCGGGTAAGACTGGCATCCAACAACCCAGAGCACTGGATAGTCTCGGTTAGTTTTCAAAGCCCTAGTAAGAAAAACAAAGACCCAAAGAGAAGCCAGGCCTGAGAGAAAATGACAAAGAAAGGAAACTTCTCAAGAAGAGGAATCCTAAGTCACTCGTGTCATATCCAAGTAGTCACTCATGTCATATCATATCAATGTTAATGGTTATTTCAAACTTGTATTAACAGTTTACTAAATAATCAGGGCTTTTTCATTCACAATATGTTTGTAGAGAGAAATGATTTGATCTATGGTATAACCAAATTATTAAAATGGTAAGGTACTATTAAAATAGGATTTTGTTCGAAGTAATATTGTTAGAGAGAAAATGACAAAGAAAGGAAACTTCTCAAGAAGAGGAATCCTAAGTCACTCGTGTCATATCCAAGTAGTCACTCATGTCATATCATATCAATGTTAATGGTTATTTCAAACTTGTATTAACAGTTTACTAAATAATCAGGGCTTTTTCATTCACAATATGTTTGTAGAGAGAAATGATTTGATCTATGGTATAACCAAATTATTAAAATGGTAAGGTACTATTAAAATAGGATTTTGTTCGAAGTAATATTGTTTAATTATCAAAATAATTTAACTATCAAAATAAAGCAATCCCGTTAACTGGACTGTGAAATTCTTTATAGCAGTTAGGTACAGTATGGCCCATGGCCAAGTCTGGCCACATTTGTTTTTGTTAATATAATTTTATATTGGAAGTCAACTTTACTTGCTTGTTTAAAAGTCATTTGTGGCTAATTTATAATGATAAAGTTGGGTAGTTATAAAAAAAAAAAAAAAAAGACTGTAGAGACTACAAGTCCAAAATGTTTATTATTATTTATGCCACCCAAGTATGATGCCACACAGCATGCAATGGGTTCAAGGCTGCTATGCTCTACAAAGCACACATGACAGGCTAGCCAGGCCTACACAGTGAGATCCTGTTTCAAACCACAAACCACAAACCAAACCAAACCAAACCAACCAACCCACCCACCCAAACCAATCCCTCTGTGGCCTGTTTTCGATAAGATTAAGAGAATGAACACTGATGGGCTCTCACCATCAACCATTTAACAGTTATTTATTAGACCCCACAGGACGTCCATTAAAAGCTCTTCTGTTCTGTTTCAGTGTGAGTAAAAGAAGTGCTGCTGAAGCTTCTCCGATGGAGTCCAGACTTTAATACACTGAATCCAGACTTTAAGTTTAATACACTGAATCCAGACTTTAAGTTTAATACACTGAATCCAGACTTTAAGTTTAATACACTGAATCCAGACTTTAAGTTTAATACACTGAATCCAGACTTTAAGTTTAATACACCGAGTGCCATAGACTGTACTTTTTGAGTGCAGTTTTAAACTTAAATTTTAGTGATTTGGAAAATGCTTTGTCTTCCTTTTCTTGTCCTGGGAGAGTGGTGTTAACCAGACAGGAAGGTAGTTTACATAGAGTTTGAGTCTTTTGAACAACAAGAATCCTGTTTGTCGGAGGACTGGAGCCATTACAAGGTCCACTTTAATTACTGGAGGTCAGGCCCTCTATCCCCGCCTTGGCAAGGTTAGACTCGCCACACCCCTTCTATACTTGGAGAAGGGAGGAGATGTCAGGGGCAGCTCTGCTTATACATTGATGGCCTAAAATCAACCATAAGCCTAAAATCAGCAATAGGCCTGACATATATGCCTGCTAACACAAAGTCTTGGGTCTCTGTGGAAAAACACTGAAACAGAGGGCTATGAGCTATTGTAAACAGGCAGCTTCTGTGGAAATTTACCAGCCTGAGTAGTCATAACCTTGTAAATAGGCAGCCTTGGTGGATAGTACCAACTTAGATAAGGACAAGTGAATCATAGGCAGAGTCATAGTGACCTGTCCCCTGAACCTTCACCCAGCTGATACCCTGTTCTAAAAGATATCTGTACTTCCCCTGAACACCTACGCTCCTGTGTCATCCCCTTCCCCACATTCTGCCTTTTTGTGTTTATAACCCCTGTGTTAAAAAGTAAAAATTAGATTTGATAATAAAAAAAAGTGAAAAAAAAAAAAAAAGAATCCTGTTTGTCTACTTTCTTGTTGGTGGTCACATTCACACCAATCAGCAGAGCACTCATCTTCAGCTGAACCACACAACAAAAATAGATTTAAACTAAGTCAAATGCAGAAAAAGAAGATGGAGCTGGGCAGTGGGCAGTTTAATCCCAGCACTTGGGAGGCAGAGGCAGGCGGATTTCTGAGTTCGAGGCCAGCCTGGTCTACAGAGTGAGTTCCAGGACAGCCAGAACTACACAGAGAAACCCTGTCTCGAAAAACAAAAACAACAACAACAACAACAAAACAAAACAAAAACAACAACAACAACAAAAAAACAAAACAAAACAAAAACAACAACAACAAAAAAGATGGGGCTTATGTTCCTTCTCTCAAGACAAGCCTTGAGCAGAGCTGCTCACAGGAATAACCACAGGATTAATGAGGGCCTATTGCCTCAAGACTGCTGCATAGCTCTAACTTCTGCCCTGTGCTCAAGAGTAAAGCAGTTAAAGACAGTTTATTTTAATTTGATGTGTATGGGTGTTTTGCCTGCATGTATGTCTGTGCACCGTGTGTGTGCTCTGAAGCCAGAAGGGAGCATCACCTCTCCCAAACTTGCAGATGGTTATGAGTTGCCATGACCTGAACTCGGGTGCCCTCTAAGAGCAGTAAGTGACTTGAACTGCTGAGCTCCTGACTGTGCCTGCAGAGAAAAACTCTATGTGTGCAACAATGTACACAGCACAGTGCTCACTTGTGTGGAAGTGAGAGGACACTTCTGTGAAGCTGGTCTCATTTACCTCTTTTTGTGGGTTCTGGGGACTGAACTCAAGTGCCTTTACCTGCTTGTGGAGCCATCTTGTTAGCATCGATGACTTTGGTTAATTATTTTATAAATTCATACTTAGGCAACACATCTATATAATAAAACCCTTTAAAAAAGTCTTCTTGGGTTTGAGAGATGGCTCAGCAGTTAAGAGCATTGGCTGTTTTTACAGAACACCTGGGTTCAAGTCCCAGCACCCACATGACAGCTCACAACAGTCTGTAACTCCAGTTCCAGGGAATCTGACATACATGTAGGCCAAACATCAAATGTACATAAAAACCAAACAAACCTAGTTTTTTTTTTTTGTTTTTTAAAGTCTTATGTCTAACAGATCTCACTTATCCTTTTCTTTTTTTCTTAAAAGTGTTTGTTGCCACTGAGGAGACAGTCAAATGAAAAACTTCCCTGGCATTTTGTCATTTCATCCCCACCATCTGAAGAACGCTTAATCAGCATCTATAAACACTTATAGATGATAGAGACAAGCAGTTTGCTTACCATTAAATGCTTGCTGTAAGTGTGTAGGCAGAGGTGAGTGGGAAAGGGTTGCTGCGTGCTGAGTTCCTGGTTGTAAACTCTTTAGTAAATCTGAGAGGAAAACACACTTGTCAGTGATCTTAAGATGTGAGCCCCTTAGATCAAACTTAGAAATAATGCCTTTTCTAATACCATTGTAAGCCCAAGCTCTAATATGTAATACTACAGCACACACACTTAAAAAGTTGACTTATGTAAATATAGTCATGATTATGCTAAGAAACCCCCCAACTTTGACTTTCTCTTACATACTGCATTGCAATAACAATGTGGTGTTAGGTGGTTCATTTGCTCATTTAAAACAGAGCCCCACTTACTCTGAGTTAGGCTATGATGGAGAGCCGCTGAGGTAGATCCCGAGGTGGTTGTCACTCCAGCTGTGTCCGTTCCAAAGCCAAGTAGCTCCAAGGGAAACTGGAAGGGCATGGTCACTGGAACAAGGCCACCCAGCATCCCAAAAGGAGTCACAGTTTGATTTGTTACAGACAAAGGTGATGTCATGAGAGTCAGAGGTGAGGCATTAGCCAATAATGATGCTCCTGCTGTGGACTGTGTAGAAACCAGGGGTCAAAATAGATAAGCAATAAAGCATTGTACCTAAATTAACATATTCATGGATGCAAGACTGTCTCTTTATCCGTTCTAACAAATCAGGAAGAAATTAAGACTGAGGTGAAAAATATAATCCAGAGTTACTAATAACGGTTCTGAAAATCTGCAAGTGACATTTGAATACTTCTGTGTACACAGCTCTTTTGTTGGCACTGTAGTCTACATCTTAGATGTCAATGCCCATTCTTGCTGGTAAGCCTCAAAGTCCAAAACTTACACTTCTCCTTCTCTGCTTCTCCTTCCAAAACCAGACACGAGTCACCAGGAAGCAATTCTAGCCACCTCCGCTGGGATTCTGCAGGCTCAATCCCTGGCACTGGATTAGCTGCTGTCCTCATCCCTCCCCAAGTTCGTGCTCTTACATGTGCTTCCCTAGAGCTGATAACTGCTCAACCCCAACCCACAAAGTGCTCCAACTGTAGGACAGCACAGCGCCTCTCCACACCCCACCCGACTCTCTTTCCTTTTACATCTTCACTGTTATTTCTAGATTCCCTTCATTGCCCAGTAATAATCTGATATTATTTGTATTCCTTAAAAAAAAAAAAAATCCTCCTGAAGGACAGCCTCCATTTCCACAGTCTAGTTTCTCCAGAACTGCTGGAAGCTGGCTTCCATTGCGCTGCTTTTCTGAGATTAGACTAAGTGTAAATGTTTTCTCACCGGGTGGTGGTGGTGCAAGCCTTTAATCCCAGAACTTGGGATGCAGAGCCAGGTGGATCTCTGTGAGTTTGAGGCCAGCTTGGTTTACATAGCAAGTTTCGGGCTTGCTAGAACTTCCAAAAAGTTTTTTTTTTTTTTAAATTGACAGTACATATTAGCTATTGTTAGTTTTGTGTGCTTACTTCTACTAAAATACTTCATATTAAGAGTTGATGTTTTATTTATTTTTTCAAATAGGTTCTCTGTGTAGCCCAGGCTGACCAGAACTCATTATAAAATACCATCTAACCTTGAAATCCAAGTCTTCCAGCCTCAACATCTTAAGTATTGTGACTACAGGAATGCCTCAGACACCACCATGCCTGGTAAGGGTTGAAGGTTTTATTTCTTAATGTGCTAGAAAATACATGTAACTTTCCCATACATGTGTGGCATATTCATATTATACATTCCAGGGTTCACTACTGCTGAACAGAAGTGGTACCACTCTGCAGAAGCCATCTCGTTTTGCTTCCACTCCACCATTTCCTCTTCTTTCCTCCTCTCCTTTGTTACCAAGGAGATTTATAAGGTCAGTTCTGACCTGTCACCTCAGGTTTAATCCTATGAATCAGAGTTTAGTGAATAACACCACGTGGGCTTCCAACACTTAATGTGACATTTCCAAAACTGGTATCACCTGGTCTCCCACATTTCCTGCTTTCAGCAGGCATTTCTTTTTCAGGTGTGGGGACTGAGATCTTAAATCTGCAGGTCTCAAAACTGAAGGACAGTTTCCTCTTTACCAACTTTCTCCTTACACCTAAGTACTAATCCTCTGTTAAGTAACACTTGGAAAGGTTGCCAGCCTTTTTCTTTATTATGCTGATTCTGATAATACAGTGGGTACATTTATGAAAAAATACCCAGTTAAAGCAACCAGGATAAAAAGGATCCTGTATCAGTTTAAAAGTAAGCAATAATGATTCCTTCTTTGTAAACATTAAATCCAGTGTAGTTTCAAGACAGTCTCCAAGGCTGTATCCTGAATGGACTTCCTCAGTGAAAACAGAAAATAATGCAAATGAGTTAAACCTTTTAAAGTCTTTCTGCAAGAATCTAACTGAAGTGTTACCACAGACAGAGAAGATAAATTGGGGCAAGTCCTATTTTAAAAAACAACTTGAATAGCAGCAATTTAAAAAATATGTTATAACTAATGTTTTATACTTTCTAAGAATTTTCCAAATCTGATTTTATTATTAACTGGAATGTCAGGTAATCTCTATGTTACACTGTCATGCAGAAGTTTCTGTAAGGGGCACTTTAGGAAGTAGAAAACCCACTGTTTATAACATTTGGCAGCACTATCTAGGTAAGCAGAATATACAGCGTCCATAATCAGACATGTTTTCTAAGCTTTCTCCATTCTGAGAAAAAATATGAATGGAAATTGCTTTTCTCAGGCAGGCACTTGTTCTTCTAAAGCTATTCATTCTGTCTGGTGAGACAGCTGTTTCTCATCCACCCAGAATAATATTCTGAAATGTAGCCATACCATTCTCCTAGTTAAGACCTCTTTTTAACAGCTTCCCTTCCTCACAGTGTAAATCCCAGTCCCAGGTCCCCTTGACACAGTGTGGGTCTCTCCCCATACTTTGCTCACACAGCACACGAGGGCTCTTTCACTTGGCATTTTTATACTGTTATTTCCTCTAGCCCGTCCCAATTTCTTCTTTACACATGGCTGTGCCCTGTTTCTCCAACTCTCAGCTCAAATTCCTTTAACAGGCCTTCTGTAGTCTATGGTCTTAGCAACAACCAATTTTTAACATATTTTCATAGCACATGCTTTTAAAAAACCCTTGTGTTTAGTTTATCTAAAAGGTATGTTCCATGAGAGCGGGTATAGAATGTAGTTTACCCTGGTCCCCCGGCACAGAGAAGAGAGCTTGGCACACAGTACTTGGCACAGTTTGCATACTGAATGATGACTTCTAGAATCATAAAGAGGCAAATATGGGGTCATACCAAGTCAGTAAGTTGAAGGTCAAGAAAGAGGAAGAACCTTCTGGAAGGCAAGTTATTAAGTAGAAGTAGACAGAATTAATAATAAGATTTGAACTTCCAGCCTTTGTTAAATGACCTATCTTTTCACTGTGCTTCAGATAGCCCTGCAGATGCCTTGTAGACAGGAGGTGCAGCTTTCGAGAGCAATAGGCCCCAAATTTACTCCCTCATCAAGGAACATCTGCTTTCAGCACCTGGGTTCAGTAGGCATCTGGAGGCTACGAGCAGCTGAGAACACTTCAGAGACGCTATTGCACAGTTGCAGAGGCTACATGATGTTAATAAACTCTTGACTTTTTCCTGAGTCAAACCAGTAAGAGATAAAAACAGATCAAAGAAGGCAGGCATCTTGGGGTTTCTGTGTCATAAAGCCACTTGGGAGTGGAAGAGTACCAGGAAGAAACTTGTCTGGAGCACAGATATTGTCATGCACACAGATTTTCTTGCTGACAGATCAGTTATTCTTAAGATAGTGAATGGCTTCCTTTGGGATAATTGATAACCAAATACAAGAAGGTCAGATAGATTTCCGAGGTGAAACAAAGTGAAGGACAATTTAACCAGGTACTTGAAGGACAATGAAGTAAAGAATAATACACAAAACCAAGTTTTAAGTATAGAAAACTCCTTTAACCTTTCATAATAAGAAAGTAATGAAGCCATAACTCTGATAGTGCAACAAAGACAATACTTATGCCATGGGGGATTTAACCAAAATCTGATTACCTTTTCAGCAAGACGGCACAGTTATACAAGAACTGAAATTTTTATTTTTATAATGGATGTCACAAGGTAACTAATGGCAACATTTGTAAAATTAAGTTTGTCATTCATTCTTCCTTGTACGAAGTCTCATTATGCTCACTATGTGTAACCTTGACTGATCTGGAACTCACTGAAGACTAGGCTGAACTCAAACTCAGAGATGTCCTGCCTCTACCTGGGACTAAGGTGAGCCACACCACACCTGGTTGCCATTACATTACTCCTTCAAGCTGGGCATGGTGGTGCATTCCTATAACCTCAGCACACAGGAAGCAGTGACCTTCTTGAAGGCCTTGCTCAGAAAAAAACAAAACTCTGGATGGTAAGGAGAAGAGTACAGACCAGGAACTACTACTTTTGTTGAAATTTCATTTTTTTTTCTTTGATTAAATTAAAGGCTAATTTTAGAAAGTTGCTTCTTTAGCAAATATGAACAGTAATGAAGGCTAATTCTCAGATTTTATCTATAATTAACAATTTTAACAAATAATCCCCATAATCAGTGTATTTGAGTTTTGTTATTTACCTTTCTACCCCTTTTCTTTAACCCTCTCTTTGGCGACAGGTCTAACTAACTTGCCGGTCTTGAATTTACAGGCTCAAGTGAATCTTTTAACTTAGTACTGGGATCTAGGTGAAAAACATCACGCAGCTTTATTTTATGATGAAAACTTTTTTAAAAAAAAAACAAAGATAAAACATTACTATGGAGTTGAACCAGTGAAGTGCCAGTAAATTAAATTAGTATTCCTGAACCCATAGGAATGGAGAAGAATGATTTAAGTGGAAGAATGATGACTTGCTATTATTAAACATATATTCAGCACCAAGTCTTACACTATACTGAACTACATGACACCTCTACAAATAGGAAGGAGAGAACTTCATTAAATTACCATTCCACAAATTAGGAAGCAGAAAGAACTTAAAGCACTAACTTAGACAATGCATTTCACAGATGAGTCACATTCTCATGAGCCACAGACTTAAGTACCTGTACCTGATAAAATACATATTTTCAAAAAGGTCTTTACAACATAGTATTATGTAAGACAGCTTTTTGAAAACACCCTACAAATAAAAGGCGGTGGGCACAGGTGGCTTTCTCTTGTCTCTAAATTTGCTCACAGTGAATATACATTACTTCCAGGAGGAAAAAATGTGAAAGAGGCCACATCATTAATGTAAAGAGCAAGCCTCTCGGAAGGCTCAAAATATAGACAAGGCAGAAAAACGAACACAGTACAAGATGATTTAGAAGTCAGAGCCAAAAGTGTATGAATGACATATCAGACGTGTTAGTCCAAGGCTGTCATTCAACAGTTGGGAGACTGTAACAGATTGCTACAATCCCAAAGTAGCCTGGGCTGAAACTAGCCTGCACTACAGAGGAAGATTCTGCCTCCCAAAACGCTAAGTTGGGTGTGGCAGCACATGCTGCGAATCTCAGCTTCAGGGACAGGTAGGAGTGCAGTAGGGTCCTAGCCAGTCTGGTCTGTATACAAATGTCTACTCTCTAAACAAATCTAAAAAAGCACTGAAGCACAAACAACTACCAAACACAGAATAACACAGTCTTTATTTTTATCAAAAAAAAAAAAATCTTAAAATTACATTTATTCTTGGTGCCATGGTACATGGATGTGGAGGCCAGAGGACAAATTTCGGGAGTCTGTTCTCCTTCTACCATGTGGGTCTCAGAGATCGAACTCAAGTCGTTACACTTGGTGGCAAGCACCTTTACCCATTCAGCCATCTCACTGACTGAAAATAAAATATTCTTGAGCTGAAAAAATAGTCAGGTCTGAGGTTCTTTATGTCCTAAGTACAAAATTAATGTAATTAGATAAACACAGCTATAGTCTAAGAATACTGAGATTTAAAAGGTACATTTTGTACTCATTTCAGAAGAATAAACACATCACTTATAAAAGGGTATAATATAATCATCACAATCTCAGACTTTTCTATAATCCTAAATGCCATACAAGGAATCCTGAGGGGCAGTTTAAGAGCCAGGAAGTGTACTCTCAGTAAGTGTTACAGTACACAAAGATGTGACCAGTTGTGCAACAGCAATGGTGAAGGAAATACTATTTCTGTCCCTTCTAGCAAACAGGCTTTGACTAACTGAGGGCAAATTTACACTATAAATTAACAAACTGGGAAGATGTGGTATATAGGCATTCCACATTAAGCAGACAGAATTACACATAACTAAAAAGTTAATGTAAAATAAAATTTTAGAGAGGATAAATGCTTAAAGAAAAATAATACAAATGTATACATTTGATTTAATAACTAAAGAAGGTAGCACAATGGTTAAGAACACTTGCTGCTCTTTCAGAGGACTAGAGGTTGGTTTCTAGCATCCAAGTTAGGCTGACACCTGCCTGTAATGCCAGCTCCAGGGAATCTGTCGCCATCTTCCGGCCTTCTTAAGCACTGCACCCAATATGAACATCATGCCCTCTCACACATTTATAAAGACAGAAGAAAATTAGTCGAGTGAAAATATGCTAAACTCCTGCACTACTACTATTCTGTTTTTTGCTTTTAGTAAGAGAGAGTTTGTGGAGATTTTCTTTCCTCAATAGAGTGTCATACAGCCCATGCTGGCCTTGAACCTGATGTGTAACTAAAGGTAACTTTGAACTTCTGAACATCTGGCCTCCACCTTGCCAAAAATTAGGATTGCAGGAGTGCACCACCATGCCTAAGAGATAAAGTTTTAAATATCCACTCAACTTTTGCTTTTCAGAACAAATGTTAAGGTAAATGTGATTTTTTTCCCTGGTATTGGGGATTGACCTTGGGGTTTCACAAGTGTTAGAGAGACTATCACTATGCCCCTTCTAAAGCTTGCTTGCTTGCGTGTTCTCTTTTTCTCTCTCTCTCTCTCTCTCTCTCTCTCTCTCTCTCTCTCTCTCTCTCTCTCTCTCTCTTTCTTTCTTTTTAAGACACTGTTATACAGCCCAGGTTAGCTGAGAATCCCCTGAATATAGCTCAGGCTGGCCTTCAACTTGAGTTCTTCCTGCTTCAGCCTTCCATGTGCTAGGATTACAGGTGTGTGGCACCATACACATGGCCTAACATGGTACTTGATTGAAAAATAAAAAACCCACATTCCAATGAAGACTTCCCCCAGCACTATGATGTCAACACTGAGAGCATTTCATAGGCATGGCTGTCACCGGCCCATTTTAAACACATACTATGTGCTGTATGTATCACCTGGAAAGTCATAAGTGACTCAGAAAGTTTGCTCAATCTTACATTCATTATATAAATACACAGTCCATACATACCTGCACACTGGCTGTTACCACTGAAGTCCCTGAGGCAGAGGTTGGTCTATGTGGAGTAGACAACGGTTTAGTAGCACCCTGTGTTCCACTTCCTGTTCCCCCAGATAGACTAGTCCTATTAGCTCCACTTGAGTTAAGGTTGCTACCTCTGCTGGCAGGTACATTCATTGGGATTCCACTCAAGCTGTTCTTCCCAACAGTTCCAGTGGATGATGAGTTTGTTAGTTTAGAAGGGGCCTGAAGAGTTTTTGTAGTCGGAAGGCCAGAAGTGCGATTTGAGGGCAACAAATTCAGAGTGGGAGACTGTCTGCTGATGTTCATTCCACTGGGCTGTTTATGGACAGGGTTGTTACTTGTGGAGTGGCTACTCTGGGCTACTAGTGTGTTTGGACTAGAAGAACTTGGGCAAACAGCAGGCTTGGGAGTTGGGCTGGATTTAGAAATCAGTTTAGTAGATATTGAAGGCTTAGCAGACAGAGAGGGCTTGGGTGAAACAGAAGGCTTAGGTGAGGGCAAAGGTTTGGGAGATGTGGCAGGTTTGGGAGATGCGGCAAGTTTGGGAGATGCAGTCATTGAAAAGGGAGATTTGAAACCCTGCGTGGAGATTTGTGACACCATAGCCTTGGCTAAATAGTTACTGGAGGTAGTGGTACTCGGTGCTGTCCTAGAGACCAGGGGGTGGGGCCCCTGAGAACCATTTCCAGGTGATGGGGTAGACAAAGGGAGGCGATACATCAGTGGCTTATCTGAAGTCTTGAGTAGTTGGGACGAACAGGAAAGTTGGGGGTTATTACTTAATTTCACAACTGGGTTGGTCTGTGATTTACTAATGGTAGCTTGTAATGGAGACACATAGTTCTGCTGGACAGCTGAGTGCTGGTGCACCTTTGTTACTTGTGTTAACGAAGAAGCATCTTGGGCCTCTGATGTTCCCAGAGCATGAGAGGAGGCAGCAGCTTGGACTTGGGAGGAGGAGACATGAGTCTGTGAAGAGGAAGAAGCATGTATCTGGCTTGACCTTTGCAGTCCTTGCTGGAGTAGCCTGGCTGGCAAAGGCTCTAAGGAAACTTTAGGGTTCTGAATTGAAGAACCAGCAATAAGGCCTGAAGAAATACCAGTATGAGCTAAATCCTGGGGTTTCTTTGGTACTGGCCCCGAGTGACCAGCAATAAGACTTGATGAGTGAGCAGTCTGAGCAGAATCTAGCTTTTTGGGAGCAGCCAGTGGTAGCTTACTCATGATACTTGCCAGCTTCTCTTCCCTCAGTCCTGGCCGAGGTTTCGTAGTTGGCACAGTTAGCCTTGAACCAACTGAGGGGCCCTTGTTCCCATTGTTGATGACAGCTAAAGCTTCAGACACAAGATCCAGTGAGGCTGAGGGGAGAGACAGGTCTTCATCTAGGGAGTCATCAAGGCAGATGGTTTCTTGAGCTGGTACTGAGCCAGAGCTGGCTGAGGCAGCGATGGATGTGCTGGAGCTCGTGGAAGGACCACCACCTGAAGCCGCCATGGATGCAGGAGCTTTGGGGTCTTTTTTGGGGCTACATTCCTAGCATAAACAGCATTATATTAGAAAAAAGATATAGAGTTAATTTGCAAATTTTAAATTTAGTTTTTATAAGACTAAAATTCTTATGATGACTAAAATTATTATTTTTTTGGTTATTTTGCTTGTTCTGATATAGGTCTGTTTATAGCCTTGCCTGTTCTGGAACTCCTTATGTAGATTAGGCTGGCCTTGAACTCACAAAGATCTATGTGCCTCTGCCTCCCAAGTACTGATATAAAAGTCATATACCAAGGTATGGGCTCTCTATTTTAAAGCTAGAAATCTTGAAAAGATTGCCAAAACCAAAATAACATTAAGACAGTACTCTCTACCCAGCTCTCCAAATAACAGTGTGTGATACATTACACCACCATGTCCTTTGAAAAAGGGGCTAAAGGACACTAACTGGCATCACTCGTTAACTCCACTTAAATCAGAAGTTCAGAACCTGTCAATCCCTGCTTATCAGACACTTTATTGTCCTGTGCTTGGAAAGGACTTCACTTTTGCATCAAGACTATGACTCTTGTCTTATTAATGAGATTTGCTGGGATGCTGGCTCTTGCTCTCCACTTCCTTGTATTTCGACAGCTCCCAACCACCAGTGTATTAGGAAACTAGTCAGTTATTCAACCATATTTAAATCATTCTACTTATTTTGATGGACATCATTTGTAATGTATCAAATATGTGCTTACTGTCTCCTACAAGTGAGAAGACACTCGTCTAAATCTTAAGTCTAAGTCTTACTGTCATAAGAAAATGAAGGTATCAGTATTTAAAATGCTAAACATCTAAGTGAATATTGTCTGTTAAATTAACTTTCTTAAAATTCAAGGAAGAGTTAAGAGAATTATAGTTTAAAATATTCAGAGAAAAAATACTAGCAAGTTAGAGAGCACCCATTTATTTGTTGAGAGTAATATAAAGTGCTAGATTTCATGTTTAAGATAAGACAAAACTATTGCACAGATCAAGAAATCATTTCAGAGTTGCTGTTAGTTTCTTAGAATGAAAGCATCCCAAACCCAGAGTCGTATAAACTGATGTGTACAGCCACATCACTTACCTTTAGCATAGTGGGGAAAGAACGAACAGGAAGGGTCTTTACCATCACCTCCTATGGTGTTACAGTAAGTAAGCTGTTAAGAATGCTGTTATACTCTGACTTCCATAGCACTTGTCCTAAACTTTTATTCCAAGAACTCCAACTTAAAAGCCTCACTCTCTACAGAAGTGTGGGTAGGAGCCCATTAGGGTCCACTGCTTGCTCAGATGAGGGGTAAACGTGGGACGCATGCTTGAGCATGTTGACAGTCCAAGGACACTGTTACTAAAACTCCGTCATTACAGAGTATAGGACTGTGGTGGGGGCAATAATATCAAAGGTATCACCAGCACAAAGTTTCTATTTTATGTCTCTTTTGGGGGAGGCAGCATCTTTTTTATCCCAAGTTAACCTCCAACTCTATCAGCCAAGGATCACTTGAACTTCTGACGCTCCTGTCTCCACCTCCTGAAGTGCTGGGAGCACAGTTGTGCACCACCGTGACTGCTCTATGTGACAGGAGGGCTTCAAGGAAGCTAGATAAGCACTTACCAAGTGAGCCCTATGCATGGCATGGACATGCCTGCTTTTTATTACCTTTCCACCTTAAATATTCATTTTGGTAGCAAAGGAAGACTTGTTCCTGGCTAAAGAATAGAAGAAATGTGGGAGGGCTCACAATCCAGCTTCTCCTCAGCACTGTTAAAATTATTTTATGTTCTTTTTCCTTGGAGGTAGGAGCAGGTCTGTGTATCCCTGAGTGACCTGGAGTTATGTAGAAGACAGACTGGCCCCAAACGTGCTGCAATTCTTCTGCCTCTCCCTCCAGAGCGCTGGGATTACAGATCAGTATCACTATGCCTAGGTAATTTTATGTTCTAAATTAACAATTTATGGACTGTCCTCTTGAGTATTTAATTGTTTGTGGTATCCACTGACTCTATAATAATATACAGCCCCCCTCAACATAGTTTATATTTCAGACAGTAAGCTCATAGCTTTTGTTTGTTGTTTGTGTTTTTTGTTTTGTTTTATTTTTGTTTATTATTATTCTGGGTCTTTTCTGTGGTGGTGAGATTAAGAACAGACCTCTGCCATGCAAAGTCTACACTCTGTCTGAGATGTCTATAGCCTGTATGTTTGACTGATTAGTATGTAAGCCTAGGATGTGAAACAGTGCATGGCACAAAACCTGTTTTTATCTGCTGTCCTAGGCCAGCCACCTTAAAGGCTTTGCCAAGTAATGCAAAAAAAAAAAAAAAAAGTCCTAACAAAGGGGAAATTTTCAGGCAGGACTGTCCTTCTCTAATCTAGGCCCTTGGCCAAGACATAACTGTCTTCATGTCTCTGCTGTTCCCTCTCTCCTCATCTGTAACTAAAGATGTAATTCTTTCAGGGCCCTGATTGTTTGCTTTTTGTTTTTTAAAGATTTATTTTTATGTGGGTGAATAGACTGCTGTCTGCAGACACACCAGAAGAGGACAACAGATCCTATTACAGATGGTTGTGAGCTACCATGTAGTTGCCGGGAATTAAACTCAGGACCTTTGGAAGAACCACTGAGCCATCTTTTTATCCCCCTCTGGGACCTGTTTTATACCGGCTTCTTTTCTATTTCTGACTTGTATTAACCCCAGAAAATCCTACCTGCTATACTCTGAAAATAAACTGAAAAGAAACCATAATGTCTCACTCCATATGTAGTCTCTCCATACATAAAGTGACGGGTAGTCTTTCCAAGGGCAGTGAAGCCTCAGTCACAGACCATCAACTGGGTAGTTTCTCTTTGCCTCTGGAATCGCTCCTTCCCAATTACAATCTTGGCTATGTTTTTTGAAAGAGAGTTTCTCTGTGTAGCCCCAGATATGCTAGAACTATCTCTGTAGACCAGGCTGGCCTGGAACTCCTGCCTCTCAAGGGCTGGGATTAAAGGTACATATAACCATGCCCAGTCAACTATGTTTTAAAAGAACATTTGTTTCATTTTATCCAATATTTCTATATAGAATTAATGTATGCAAATTCTCACTGCTCCACAACCTTTCAAATGGACTTTTATGAAGTTGAAATCAAGGAATTTAGCATAGCACCTATTAATCTTTGCTAATCAGCATATGTTCTTTTCATTTTAAAAATCCATCCCAACACTCACCAATTAGGACCAACTACAGATTTTGCTGGACTCTTACCTTGACTTTGGGTTTTGATGCAGGGATCACCTTTTTCTTTGCCCTATGATAAAAGATTAAAATGAGGGTCATTTCAAAAGCAGTTATATGTTACAGATGACAGCAGACTAATCTAACTCTTTCCACTATTGGGAAACATCCTTGAAAGCAGAAACTACATATAAGTATTCATTCAGCTTGCCTGGGGGTACTTAGCAATATTTTTCTAATTCAAATTGACTTAAAGGCCAAGTAATTACTAAAATAAGAAATATAGATAATAAGAAAAATTAAAAACCACATATAAATACACAAAACATAAAATAACTCAAAACAGGTGCCTACAATTATATGCAGAGAAACAGCTTCAAGGTATACCAAATACAAATTAGGGAAATGGGTTATTAATGACATTTTACTTAAGAAAAAAAGGTTTTATTAAAAATTATTTTTAATTGCAAAAATCAAATAAAATGGTCAGAATGATAAGAAATTAATTAATTAAATGGCCAGAAGAAAGCTTTGTGAGTTTGAGGTCACTCTGGTCTATACTGTAAGGTCCAGGCCAGCCTGGGCTATATAGTGAGACCCAGAATCAAAATAAATGAAGCAAGAAACTTTGAACAATTAGGAATTGGCATGAAACACCTTTCTTTCTTTTTTCTTTTTGAGTCAGGCTGCTTTCTCTGTGTAGCCTTGGCTATCTTGAAACTCACTCAATAGATCAAGCTGGCCCCAGAGATCTGCCTGCCTCTGCCTCCCCAGTACTGGGATTAAAGTACCAACACTGCCTGCCTTACCTACCTTATTTCCTGATAAAAATACAAATAAATATATATACATACATGTATACATACAACAAAACACAAAGGTAGCAGTAACAATGGAACGATGTTTTAAAAGCTGAGGAGTGGGCTAAGATGTAGCTCACCGCCCGGCATGGACGGGAACCAGACACAATGGCATGTACTCATGATCTGAGCTATTTGAGAAGCAGAGGCAGTAGAGTCACATGGAGCCCACTAAGACCAGACTGGGCAACAAAGCCAAGACTCTGTCTTAAAGGCGAAAACAGTGTAACTGAAACACAACAGATCTCTGATAATACACTAGCAGTGCCCTTTCTATACACTAAAAATTTCTATTTCTTCTAACTGTATGCATAAAAGGAGAGCAACAGTTTTATAATAGCATCCCAAAATGATAATTAAAAGTACACAGAAGTGCTAAACAAACTATAAGTTGATAACTTTATATATTTCAATATATATATTGAATATATATTATATTCAATAACCCCTTTTTAAGTGCTAGAGATAAAACTAAGGGTAGGTAAGTACTCACTGAACTGAGCTATTTTCCCAGTGGATCAATATGTAACCCCCAAAGCAACCATGACATTCTCCTATGTATTAGGAGAACAAAGGCTCATTCTTTCATAGTAGTCTCCCTGCACTAGGCATGTGGCTGAGAGAAGAGTACCTGCCTAGCTTATGCTGGGACCTGTGTGTAATTTCTGGTAGTAACATTTTTTAAAATTTGATTTTATTCATGAGTGATAATATGTGTGTATAGAGACAAACACGTCTCAGTGCATATGGAGATCAGGGTGAGCTTTCAGGAGTTGGTTTCTCCTTTCACCATTGGGTTCTAGGGCTCCAAGTCAGGTTTATAAGGCAAGTGCTTTTATCCATGGAAACATTTTGCAGACCTAGAAATTTGTTTTCTATTTTTACTAAGGAAATATCCATTTCTGTGTAACACAAGGAAGAAGAACACTAGCTGATCAGCTCATCTGATGCAGTTAATCATGCAGACAGTGAGAACAAGAGGAGCTAACCTAAGCTCCCTGCATAGCTCTCTACTGGAGAGTGCTAACCTAGACTGGGACAGGATCTCAGGACTGTTTCCAAAGTCACCAGTCAAAACAACATGAAAAACAAACCAAATCAAAGGTGGCAACAGAGAGATGACCTAAAGTGGCCTTCAGTCTTACCTATGTTAACCAGCACTTTAGTGAACATCTTCTCTCCTCTCTCTCTCTCTCTCTCTCTCTCTCTCTAAGAATTATTTATTTTATATATTTGACTACACTGTTGTTATCTTCAGACACACCCAGAAGAGGGCATCTGATCCCATTACAGATGGTTATGAGCCACCATGTGGTTGCTGGGAATTGAACTCAGGACCTCTGGAAGAGCAGTCAGTGCTCTTAACCACTGAGCCGCCTCTCCAGCCCCATCTTTGTTTCTTAAAGCCATAACATGAATAAGAACAAATGGAGAAATCTGGAATTAGGATTTACTCACGGAGCAGAAGTAAGATGATTATGTACACTCCGGCTCTCCTTAAAAAGCATTCTGGAAACATTAAAAGACAACATTATTTTTATAGTAACTAACATAGTAATTACTTCACTTTGTGTTTTTGTTTTACATACAAGCTCTTGCTGTGTGGCCCAGACTAGCTTCAAATGTAGTATTATATAGGTCATGTTAACCTTGAACTCAAAATCCTTAATCATTTGATTTTTTTTTGTTTATTTACCAAACAAAAGTATTAACTTTATTCAATAATGTATTTCATGAAAAGTTTTATATGGTTTCTTCATATTCAGAAGTTTTAACAAATCAATAGAAAAAGTTTATGTTACTTTAACATAAAAGGTTGAAGTGGGGCATTGGTGGCACATGCCTTTAAACCCAGCCCTAGGGAGGCAGATCTCTCTGAGTTTGAGGCCAGTCTGGTCTATCCAGAGAATTTCAGAGCAGCTAGGGCTACAAAGAGAGACGCTATCTTAAAAACAAAACAAAACAGGATGACAGGTTAATAGCCAAGTTTGGTTTTTTTATTCTTTTAAAATTACTCCAGCCAGGCATGGCAGTGACTTCCAGTACACAGGAAGCAAAGGCAAACAGATCTTTGTGAGCTCAAGGTCAGTTTGGCCTATGCAGACCCAGCTGGCTTTGAACTCACA
Organism: Arvicanthis niloticus; assembly: GCF_011762505.2. NCBI lineage: Eukaryota > Metazoa > Chordata > Mammalia > Rodentia > Muridae > Arvicanthis > Arvicanthis niloticus. The sequence continues at coordinate 25,071,383 of NC_047672.1, forward strand.
GAGACTCCACCTCTGCTTCCCATACTCTGAGACTAGAGGCTTGCATCACCATGAACAGTGATTTTGTGTTTCTTTTTTTTTTTTGGTTTTTTGAGACAGGGTTTCTCTGTATAGCCCGGGCTGTCCTGGAACTCACTTTGTAGACCAGGCTGGCCTCGAACTCAGAAATCCTCCTGCCTCTGCCTCCCAAGTGCTGGGATTAAAGGCGTGCGCCACCACCGCCCGGCGATTTTGTGTTTCTTAAGATGGGTTTTACTACATAGCCCAAGCTGGGATTCTCTACTGCAGCTGGCTGCAGACTACAATCCTTCTGTGCCATTCTCATTAGTGCTTTGTTACTAGTGTGTGCCACCTTCTCAAGCTCAGCTCTAAATCCAGCCCGGAGTTCCTTTCTATGCATTAAAAGCCCCTCAAATTTATAACTATCAGCCCACAGCCCTTTTTCCTACTACTAAACTCAGAAGAAAAAAAAAAAGGAAACAAATTTTAATTTAAAACAAAATAAAATATTTATACTTATTTGTTTCCACGAGACATGCTTTGTTAAATGGTGATGATCTACCCTCCCTCACATGTAGTTGTTTTACTGAGATAGAAATCTCTCAATGTAGCCCGAGCCTGTAATATTACATATTAATAGAATGCTGAACATGTACATTCTTATTTTAAATAATTTTTTGAGATTATAGTCTCCCTTTCCCTTTCCTCTGTCCAAACCTTCCCATGTACCACCCCTCCTAATGTAATTTCTTAGCAAAATCAATGTAGTGTGTTTTTGCGCAAATATATATTTAATAAAATTAACAAGAAAACACATCAAAATCCCAGAAGGCACATTTCTTACCTTGCCTGCATCCAACCCTTAGGCCACAGTGGCTTCACCTCTGTCTCCATGAAGGATTTAAGATAGTCCTCGGCAGACTGGCTTTTATTTGGCTCTAATTCATAGCATCCCAATTTGATCTCAACAAGGTTACATAACAAAGTTCTAAATAGATTAAAAATATATATTGATACAGAAATATGAACTGTGAAACTAAAGAAAATAGAATTCCAAACAGGTATTTTTGAAGCACACAAATCTGATGACAATAAAGAATATTCACTAAAGAATTCAGACAATGATAAAAGAAATAAGTTATAACACTAACCATTCATTGCACACACTCACCCCCACCATTAAACAATGGCCTTTGCCATAATCAGCTTGAAGAAGTTAATGAAGAGTCAATGCCCCTATTCCCTGGGCTTGGGGACTGAGGTGGTTAATATTGGGCTGTTTTTCTAGGGAAAAGTAGTGGTTTTGTTGGAACAGGGAGGATTAGTTAGGATTTATTGAATAGCCATAATCTATTGATAGAAATATGTATAACTGTTATTAAGATGAAGTTATAATTTCTTAAATGGTACAAAATTTACTTTGATTTCAAATTTAAAATTTTCATTGGTATGAGCTTCTTATTAATATAAAAGTGAGATTAATACTGTTACTCTCAATAGGCACTGTGCCTATATAACACATTTAGGAATACAAGACTGAGACCCTTAGCCTGTGAGTTAAGGGCCTATAGCAAATTCATGGCTCTGAGTTTATTGTTAGGGTATTTTCTATGTTTTATTTAGAAATAGCTGAGAGGAGTTAACAGACAACAGTCCAGATTGTCTTACATGGATAGTTGGTTTTCAAAACATCAGAAGTCCACATAATTGACGATACAAACATTTCTGTATTAATGTTCATTTTGATTAGAGACCTGTCTGCTCCTGACAGCTTCCTGTCTTGGATTCTAAGAAGAAATTGAGCATCTTTGGAGTTACTCCAGTTGTGGTGAGACAGCCACTAGGCAAGAATTGCCTCTTTCCATCTACAGACAAATTATTGTCCAGAAAAGGACACACTTGCGCAATAGTCGACTGATTATATCTGCCAAGACAGAGTAATCAGCCCTTAATAATTCTGCATCACTAGGTCTGTCAGATGATCCTGGGCCAGAAGGCTGAAGATTGGATGCTCCAACATTCTGTAGTATAGGGATTGTCCAGGTGTTCAGTGGTCTCTATAATTTGGCTAAGTTTTAGAAGCTATACTTTGTGCTTCCCATCATTTGTTACTCAGTCATTCTGGATTTCTGATGGGGTTGAAGACTTAAGTCTCATAGCCAATCCCAGCTATTTACTTTGAGAGAAAAGATTTGAAAGGATGGTTTTCAGCTGACATTCATTCTAAAGCCAAGAAAAAAGCCAGGTTCAGAACTAAGTCTCTTAGTTAGGAGAGATGACAGAGGTTCTGGTTAGTCAACAAAATGATGGACTGGGTATTGGGTCTATCTTGTACCTTACTGACCCAAATTGGTATAGTTATGCTCTAACTGTATTTTAAGAGAAAAGTTTTATTTTAACAGGAAGGGTGATATGTAGGAGGAGCTAAGGTGGGAGGAGTAAAGAGAGAAAGAGGAGAAGTAAGAAAAGGAGGAAGAGAAGGAGAGGAGGAGCTAGGTGACAAGAGAGGGGGGGAACATGGAGGCAGATGTTCGAGTGTCTCCGCCAGTCAAAGGTAGTTGGTATATCTAGGTTGGGTATTGGGTTACACTTCTGATTGTATGGGCATCTTGTTATTGAGCATTACCAAACTTATAAAGCCTTTGATTAACATTAAAAAAATAGTATAAAAGCAAAACAAAACAAAAACCCAAAACCAACAATGGCCTTTGGTACCTTTCTTTAAGTGAGTAAAGACTGAAGGGAACAGTTGTTTCCCCAGGGTACAGCAAGCCAACAGTTCACACAAGTATCTTTATTACATGCCTGTCCTCTGCAACCAGAATGGTTGCCCTCCACTGAATAGCTGATTGAATGTGTTGTATAGAAACCAAAGCCCCAACACCCTGAGGTGACTGCACCAAATTAATATCCATGAGCTTGTTTTCTTACACACTAACTAGTCTTTGATTGCTTCCAGACTAGTCCTCTTCTGCTGCGGATTCTTCTCGTCACTCTATTTTTGACTAAGTGACAACTGACAGAGCTCACCTGATGGTATCATCCCAGTGGAATTTCTTTCGTGGGCCTATGACTCGCTTCCCTGGTTTATCATCATCATCATCATCGGATCCATTTTTTTCCCGTTCTTCATCTGCTTGCAACCTGAAAAATGAAAAACATTTTATGAAGAGAAGTTTTCACCCAGAGTTCACAAGACTCAAAGTTGCTCAGCCAAATGCTTATTTAAAACAGAACAAACAAGGAGCTCTATTTCCATACAATATGCTGAATTCTGAACTAGCATAAAGTGGCTGAGTAAATAGGCCTCTGAACTACAATACAGAGGACCAAACCAAATGCTCACCCTTTAGGTTAAAAGCTGTCTGTGTCCAGCTCTAGCTTAGCCAGATTGGTCAGCATGTGACCAGCCTAACCAGTGTCAGAGCTTAGCCTTTTTTTTTTTTTTTTTTTTTTTTTTTTTTCCTTGAGACAGCATTTCAGTATGAAGTGCAGGCCAGTCTGGAACCTGAATCACCCTGCTGAAACCTCCTAATTGCTGTTATTATAGGCATGTCCCATCATGCGTGACTGGGTTCTTGTTTTCTTAATATGGAGATTAACTAGATAAAGCCTTGTGCTTTTGACAGCAAAGCAGTTGAGTGGGGAGTGACAATTAGGAAAAATTCAATTATATCATTTCAATGACACACATGGTTTCACAAAGATGAGGACTACTTAAGAACATCAGCTAAAAGTGATTTTTGTAAAGCCAGCCCAAAGCAGGTACATACTTGGCACACTTGGCTTGACTGCGAGCCTGACAGTCCTCCTGGTATTTAAACAGCTGTTCAGGCATGACGTTGCTAACAGCCAGCTTCAGTTTCTGCAGAGGTTCTCTTAAACGATCATCCTAGAGGGGAGAGAAGATAGAGTTGGAATTTTCTCAAACATCCTAACAAAACTTACTCTATAATCATATCTTCAATAGGTGAAATCACATGTCACATATTGATTACAGACCTGAAATGATTATCTAACATGGCTATTTCTTCAACAGCACTGATCTGTCAAAAGGCACATTGGAGGCAAAATTAGGATGATTGAGTCTCACCAACAGAGTCCCTGTTTTTGCCTGCTACTTCACATTCTTAAACATGAACCCAAGTTTTGGTCAATATGCTTTAGGAATGAATTGCAATGCAAATAATCTAGAGAATGGGAGAGACACTGCCCAGACTACTGTTTAACTCCTGGCTAGTAGATATACCCAAAGAAGGCACTACACTCTGAAATACTACAATACGTAACTGGTGACTACCAATAGGATGTGGACATCCTGTTCTCCCAGCTGTTGTTAGCAATTTTAAGTTATGCTGCAAGCAAAAGTTAAGTTCAAGGGCAAATGATAGAAGAAACAGAAACTCTTCTCCATATGGGTTCAGCATAGAAAGAAAGAATTTTATATCTGACACCTTAAATTGGCCAATAGCATTTTCATCTTGCAAATATCATATACTTAGTGCTTAAAAATCTTTATTACTGTCATAGGTCCAGAAATATCTTAACTGTTTCTTCACTGATTTTCTTTGTTTTTTTTATAATGAGGTCTGAACTCAGAGACTCAGGCATACTAAGTGAGTGAATCTTTATCCTTGAATTGCACCCCAAGGCCATATATATATATATATATATATATATATATATATATACACACATACACACACACACACACACACACACACATATATATAAAATTTTTGATAAAAGATGTATTTGGAACATGAAAATGACTAGAAAGCATGTTAACTATTCCATGGATACTAATTAATAAACTATGGTATCTGGAACATACTATTTTTTTTTTTTTTTTAATCTCAACATTTACTATCAAGGTTTCTTGAAGAATTATGTAATTAAGACAACCTCCCTGGAAAATATCAAATATCCATAAACAGAAAACAGAAGCTAAATGAGATATAATAGAGAACTTTATACACATCAGCAGCAATGGATTTTGACTATATGTAGAGACACACATCTGAGGCATAGCATAGTGCTAGAAAGCAAGTGACAGAAGAAAACAGTTTGTTTCTATTTATATGAAGCTCCAACAATGTAAAGCTTACAATGCAATGTTTAGGGATAGAAATGGTGTGACAAAGCTTATATAAATACCAACAAGGACAAGACAGATGGTGTCTTTCTCTCATATCTAATGGAATATTAAATAACTTCAATATCAAATTTCAAATGTTTCTCTGAAACTATTTTGTTTTTATGATAGGGTTTTACTATGTAGCTCTGGGTGTCCTGGAAGTCACTACATAGATGGAATAGGCTGGCCTCTGCCTCCAGAATGCTGCTATCAAAGCAGTGAAGCTGATGCTGCTGGTCCCACTACAGCTGGCACAAAATATTCTATAATCTGGGACTGGGGATATAGCTCAATTGGTTGAAGGTCTGCCTAACAGGGAACATTCATGGTCCACCAATATACTACAGAATATCCATTCAGAAAATGAAAATACACACTAACAAAGACAAGCAAAATGGCGAAGGCCTACAGTCCCAGCACCCAAATGTAAACTCTGCTAAATCTGGGCTAGTTTAGGTCTTATGTCCTTTTCAAAAAGGAAAATAAAGTGTTTTTACTATGTAAATGGTGCTTCTCCGGGTTGGGTATGGTAGTGCATACCTTTAATCCCAGCACTGCTGCTTGATCTGTGATTTTAAGGTCAACCTGCTGTCTATAGTGAGCTCCAGGCCAGCCAAAGCTATGTAGTGAGGCTCTGTTTCAAAAAACAAAAACTAAAAAGTGTTTCTACTTCTAGTTCTATTTTATCAGTTACTTATTTTTGTCATTTGAATTTTGGCTTCAACTGTCAATGTCTCAAGTTGCCAGCAAAACCACAAGATATGAGATAGCAATACAATTTCTTTATTCACTAATTTGCTTTGAATCAAGAAGGAACTATAATTTCTCAACTCAAAAAACCTCTTTGTTAACAGAAATCAGTGCCTCAATAAAGAATTCTGTTTGTGGTGCCTACTAAAGAATCTATGCCTTAGAAATCAGTATTTCTTATCTAAACCTACCAACTGTTGAAATAACATTTTAAAAAATTATGTGTTCACACACCAACACCCATGTGTACATGTGTATGTTATTGCTCATGCCATGGTAGATTGTGAAGTTCAGAGGACAATTTTGTTAGGCTTGTTCAGCAGGTGCCTTTACCTGCTGAGCCATCTTGCCAACCCTAAAGAAGGGGCTCTCAAACACCCTGAGTAACGCCATGTTTATTAAAGATATGCAAATAGAACTATAAAGTGACAGATGTGCAAAGACTGAGCAAATATTTTCTTGCTTACTGGTTACAAAACCCAAGATGTAGAAATTGCTCTTCCACTTACCTGAACATTAAGATGTAACTTCTTTAGACGTTTTACCAGTGTTTCCTTATTGCATGGCACAAATGCTTCAAGATGGGAGTAGACATCACTACGAATGACAGGACCTAGTTCTTGTAGCTGTAACTCGATGCTGCCCCCCAAAAAAAACCCGAAAACAACAAAAAACACACAACAGTAAACAACACAGAATCCTTTTTACATAGCACCATATAAGCCATAAAGGAGCTGGGTGGTGGTGACACACACCTTTGTCTTAGCAGTAGGGAGGCAGAGGCAGAGACAGGCCACTGAGTTCAAGGCCAACCTAGTCTCCAAAGCAAGTGCCAGGACTACACAGAGAAACCCTCTTTTGAAAATCAATCAAACAAACAAAATAAGGAAGGAAGGAAGAGAGGGAGGGAAGGAGGAAAGGAAGAAAAAAGAAACAAAGAAAGGTAGACGTTTCCAAAACTGCATTCCCTACAGTCCATACAATATGTTCCCTGAAGGTATCTGAAAAGGTAAAGGCCCTTATGCCCGGCTGTATGTTCAAGCTATTTCTTCATTTACAAAAATGAAGCTACATTCCCTACTGTAACTGTGACATGGCTGTGGATTTAATAGTTTACTCCATTTATTGTAAATGATAGGTCATGCCTCCTTTTCTTGGAGCAGAAAACTAATTGTTAAATGTGCATTTTGTCTAGTAGCTATTTTATTTTGATGGACCAGTCTGACTCGATCTTAAGATTAGAAGCCATCTTGTTACAAGGTCAAGATAAATTCCTTCCAGTTTTCTGTATAACTTAAATTTGACCATGTCTTAATCCATTTTCTGGACTTTGACATGTTCCACATCCTACACTTCAACTCCATCCTGATGAGATGTTCTGCCGAGTCATGAGTAAGGCATCTCCTTCTATGACACCTGGTATTGGTCCGCTGGGATCCTGTCTGGGACAGTGAGGATACCTGAGGTTAGAAGAATACCTTCTATCTGAAAGTCCTGTCCCTAATCAAAAGATACAGTTGGACTATAAAACAAAGAGTCAAGGGTACAGGTAGAAACCAATGCCCAGGGACTGGCCCAACACCAAGTTCCTATAAAGTTCCAAGTTCCTGGTTAGTCCAACTAACCAGTTTAGTCAAGTCCACCCAGATTAAACAAAACTTAATAAAATATTAAAGCTGCACCTCCATGCATTTATATCAAAAAATGTATCTTGTGTTGGCAACCAAACTTTGTAATGTAAGAGTTAACAAGATGGTATTAGTTTTAAAAGGCATGAAAGGAGAGCAGCTAAACCCTGGCACCATACTGCAGGACTGGAATTCCTGGAGTCCAGATAAGACTACTGAGGAAAATGCAGCCCAACTGCAATGAGGGACCTGATTTGGAAATGCCAGTGCCATATAAGGACCATCAAAAACAGCAGCCTTCTTCTGGCCTGCAGGCATACATGCAGGTAGAATGCTGTATACATAATAAATTTTTGGAGAGACAGATGGCTCAGGTTAAAAACAGCAGCCATAATGAAATGAAGCCAATTGGAGCCTAGGGGGTAGGCTATATAGGATGCTGTCAAGGGTAGAGCCAGAGAGGTGACTTGGGCCCCTTACAGGGCCCCAAAGGATCACAAATGAATCCCAGATATTAAGCACTGAGTTGTTTACATTGTTAAAGTTTGGTTTTTGCCTTGTTCAGATTATGACTGTGCCCTGTTTCTTCTCTGTTAAGAGATATAACAGGGCCCCCAGAGGTGCTCTAGGATGTTCCTGTCTTCTGATACAGCAGGCCAATAACCTAAGCAGTGCAGCAAAGAGCCTATAGAACGTCTTTCCTTACTTAAAGGTCATTCAGGCTAAACAAACTAACTGAGGAATATATGTGTAGTCTCTTCACCTCCCCCTTTTCTTAAGCTCTAGCTATTCTGATAAACTGAGTCAGACAGGAGACTATGATCGTCCATAATGATGTACCATGAAAAGACCAGGAAAATAAAGTTATCAGTCTCATGACTTAAAAGTTCATTTTGATACTCAAGAGACCTTCAACTCAAAAACTGTAATTCTTTAAAGGCTAAACCTAACAGGGATAAAAATACAAATTCTAATCTTATAAAAGCAAGTAGCTTGTAAACTGTTAAAGATAATTAAAATATGAAAGTTAGTAATAAGATACCTTAGAAATAACCAAATTTTTAATATGTCCAAAACTATACTTGTAGTCATGCTAAATACAAATTCATAGGAACTTTTTTTAGATTCCTGTATGTTTTCAAGGTTAAACTTAAAACAAATAACTAAAATCAAGAAAATTTTATTTAAAATCAGGTATACTTAATAAATGCCCTCACAACTTTACAGAGTTCTACTGAATATGACATTTAATCTATTTAATGGAAAAAATATTCCTATAATAGACAGAAATGTCAGCTCCTAGGGGCAACTCTAAGGTCTCTAAAGGCAACGGGTGAGGCACAGCCCTGCACAAACTGTGGGCACTGCTGGGTTGACTGCCTTACTCTGCCTAAGTCAAGGGAGGCCAAGTTCACCAAGTTCTTCATCCCCAGGAAAATCTCTCTAACCTTGTGGGTCTGGCAGCCAAAGGCCGACCCTGTCTTTGAAGCAGCTGAACATGCAATGTTGTCCTATGTGACAGCTGAAGACAGACCTCTGCTCCCCCCACAAATTACCACTGGAGCCTAGGATAACTGTCTAAGTAGTGTTAAGCCTCTTGTCACGTTAATTGATATTTCCTGCTATAATTTCTCTCTTTCACATCTCTGATGATGCTGATGGCTAACTGTGGCTCTATCAATTCAGCAACAGCTTGCCTGATAACTAATTTCATACATGAAAACCAGGCCTCAGCCAGCTGCAGTGATGCACATCTGTATTCCCAGCACTTGAGAGGTAGAGGCAGTCTAAGTTTGAGGCCAGTCTGGTTTACAAAGAGAATTGCCAAGTTCCTATGTGATCAAAAACTCTAGGAAATTCCTTAGTCTTGAAGTTTTTTGGAGCTATATAAGCCCTACTTTATCCTATGTTCAATGCTATTTTCTCAAATCCCATTTTAGGGAGATAGCCCTGTCTGACAGAAATAAAGCTTGCTTAATTTGACCAAAAACTTTAGGTTGCTGTCTTTAAATCTCACCCAATGGGATTAATATTTTTCTCTTCTAAAAGTAAACCAGCAAAGCTTATAATAATTACCATATTTTAACAGAGAGAAAATATTAATAAATAAGGTGTCTCTCAAAATGGAAAAGATTATAACTGGCAGCTACTACTGAAAAAAGAAAAAAAAAAAAAACAGATGTCACTTTGAAGGCCATTATTGAAGGCTCTGAGCTGGGTTGATGATGTATACTTAATCCTACTCAGAAAGAGGTGCCATGGATTTCTCTGAATTCAAGGCCAGCCTGGTCTATGTAGGAGACCCAGGCCAGCAAAGGCTAAACATCAAGACTGGTGTCAAAATAAACAAATAAGAAAGTAAAAGAAACTGGGGTTCTTTGTAACAAATTATGTCCAAGTCACCATAGATAACTGTTGAACAACATACAGGGAGGCTACAAAATCATCCATATCAAATGAATTTATCACCTTGAAGATACACTTCAATTTCATCTGGGTAGCAGTTGGGTCTACCTCTAATCCTGGTGCTCAGGAAGCAGAGGCAGGCAGATCTCTGTGAGTTTGAGGACAGCCTGGTCTACAAAGCCAGTGCTACACAGATAAAAAAAAAAAAAAAAAAAAAAAAAAAAAAAAAAAAAAAACAAAGGGAAAAAATAGATATATTGTAATTTCAGAAAAAAATAGAACAGACAAAATTGCATTTTTTAGAACTGGTTAAAAAAAATCCCTGGTATTAAAAAAACTAAATGTGAATAGAAGGTTAAATACAAGCACCAGCATGGAGAAATGTCATGGTCATGAGTGTGCTACTCAGAAATGCTTGGTTGGTGCCATTTGGCTAGACAGTTACTAGGGGCCTAGGCTCCTCCAGACTTGTCTTATTGTTACAAAGTTAGTTGTGCCTGAAAGTAAAATACAAACTGTCCAAGTACAAAGAGATTCTATTCTATGTAAGAAAGTCTAGACTGACTCAAGGAGAACATGTAAAAAGTCACTGGTTTTCATGTCAGCAAACAGCAAGTACACAGCGAGTGCAATCTGAGCGGAAATGCTCGGCAGCAAGCAGAAGCCCGTTATCCATTAGGAATGCCTGCTTCAGGCAACAGGGGAGAAAGTGAGTGAGGATATGTACATTTGTTGACTCAGGTCAAATTCAACTATGAAAGAACAGTCGAACCATGAAAGTCATCTTGCTCCTCAACAAAAGGAAGAAATATTGAGGCCGGTACACCTGGGCAATGTCAAGGGAGTCTATTTCAATAATCATCACAACTATTACAGCACCGACTCTGCCTAGAAAAAGTAAGGCATGTGGGTTTAGGACAGAAAGGAAACAATAAAAAGTGCCTATGGAAAACCAGTCAGCTCCAAGTCTGAGGACTGAAGAATGAATGGTGTGAGGAGGGGCTGGAGAGCTGGTGTAGTGATTAAGGGAGCTAACTCTCTTCCAGAAGACCCAGGTGTGACTCCCAACACTCACATGGTGCCTAACAACTGTGTGCAATTCTAATTCAAAGGAATCTGGCAAGCTCTTCTGAACTTTTTGGGCACTAGGCAAAATATCTGTTAACATTCCTTCTAGGTTCCACTCAGCAATTACCTGGCAATAGCCAGGTAGGCCTGGCTTACTATAAAAGGGGCTTTTTGCCCCCTCCTCACTCTCTCTTTTTTAAAAAAATATTATTTATTTATTATTATTTATACAAGTGTACTACTGTCTCTGTCTTCAGACGCACCAGAAGAGTGCATCAGATCCCATTACAGACGGTTGTCAGCCACCATGGTTGAGCCATGGTTGCTGGGAACTGAACTCAGGACCTCAGCAAGAACATTCAGTGCTATTAACCACTGAGCCATCTCTCCAGCCCATCCCTTCCCTCCTCACTCTCTTATTCTAACTCTATTCTCTCCCTGACCCCCTTTTCTCCCTCTTTCCCCACCCCCCTCCCACCTCTCTTTCTACAAGCTCCTGGCCGGCCTCTTCTCCTCCTCCCCTCCTCCTCTTCTTCCTCCTCCCCCCTCCCCCTCCCCCCATCCCTGTAGTCGTCTGTCTCTACTCCCTCATCTCCCCTTCCCATGCCCTAAATAAACTCTCTTCCATACTATATCCACTGTGTATGACTGCTACCTTAGGGGAAAGGATGCTTCAGCACGAGCCTGCCGAGGCCCCACTCCCACCTCACCATACCTGCCTCTATCAAACATATCCTTGGCTTTTTTTTTTTTTTTTTTTTTTTTAATAAAACACAACAATACTCACACATGAAATAAATATATCCTTAAAAAAGAAACAAAAGTACATGAGCTTCCCAATTAAGAGATTTGTTTTGTGACAGAGGAGGAAAGAATGAAAAGAGAAGCCTTGTAATGGAATGCCAATAGTATGTCTACCTGTGCTGTCAGAGCACAAGGATGGGCTCCGGGCTCTCCCTGGGGAAAACACATTTTCCCTCTTATAGAACAGTGAAACGGAATGGGAAAGGAGGGAGAGAGTGAAAAGGCCAGAATTAGCCACGAGAAAAGAGTTGATCTAGTATAGTATATAAGGAAGGAAACAATGGCTAGTGAAATCTCATGCTGGAACCTAGACAACATGAGAAGTAACAACAGCTGCACTGCCTAGGGGCTCTGGAGTTAAAAGCAACCTAATCAGCACAGGTATGATCAATCCTACACCTCTTCCACACACCTGCATTCAACCTGAAAAACCGAGACTGATAAAGAACTGTACTGCCACTCCACTAGAGACACACTTATGTTTGAGGAGCCTAGTTTTTAAGTATGGTGATAACAAACTGCAACTAATTATAAATAATGAAAAACAATAGGTATAAAGTACCATGCTCAGTTTTATGCAGTACTGGGGAATCTGATCCAGACCTTTATAAATTAAAGGCAAGAACTATACGAGTTGAACTATATTCTTAGCCCTTCAACCACCTACTTAGTATAGTGTAAGTGTATGTGTACAGATGTGGGTGAATGCCAAGTCAAGTGTGTCGAGCTCAAGACGTAATACCAGGAGTGGGCTTTCTCCTTTCATCTGGGTTCTAGGGTTCAAACCAAGAACAAGCTTGTACACCAAGTATTTTATCCACTGAACCATCTCATCAACTAGCTCTCAACTTAGATCCCAAGCTAGCCTCAAATTTCTTGTTCTTTTGCCTCAGCCTCTTGGTGCTGAGATTAGAGGCATATACCACTACTCCTGCAAAGTTTTGTATTAATTATTTTATTATTTAAGATAGGGTAGCCCAGGCTGACCTTGAACTCACAATGTAGTTGAGGGTGACCTTCAACTGTCCATCCTTCATTTCTGAAGTGCTGGAATTCCAGATGTGCCAGCACACACACCCAGCTGACACAAACCCCAGCTTCAAGCATGCTAAGCAAGCTCTTCACTAACGACAGCCTCCGCAGCTGCCAAGTTCCTCCTCTGTTCTCTTTCCTTTCTCTCCAGGTAGGAATAAACTTAGGGCCTCATGAATGCTAGGCAGGTATTCTATCATTGAGATTTATTTCCAGTCCATGTTTAAAAAGAAAAAGATAAAAATCACTTACTCCAGAAGAATATTATTCATATCTTGTGTAAAGAATTTTTTCCTTCCTTCTTCATCAAAAAGTTTGGCAGCCTAGAGAAACATAAGAAAAGCAGACAATGTAATTCACAACGAACAGCACTGACATGAATTGTCTAACAACAACATGACAATAATTAGTAAGCAATCATCATCAGTAAAATAACACAAATTCTGACCCAGAGTCAGGCAAAGTTGTTTGAGATCCAAATCGAACAGGCTACCATGTATTTTTCAGGCAGCCACCACAGACTTAATGGCATAAAAAGCAGAGACTTGGGCTGGAGAGATGGCTCAGAGATTAAGAGTACTATTTGTTTTTCCAGAGATCCTGAGTTCAATTCCCAATAATTACCATCTATAATGAGGTCTGGTGCCCTCTTCTGGCCTGCAGACACACAGATAGAATACTGTATACATAATAAATAAATAAATAAATAAATAAATAAATCTTTTTAAAAAAGCAAAGACTTATTCTGTCATTTGGACAATCAAAATCAGTACCATTGTGCTAAAATCAAAATGGCAACAGGGCTAGCCTCTCTTTCAGGGAACATTAAAATAAATAGAGAGAAACTCTAAGAAGCAAAAATCAAAGCATACAGTGGGTTAAAGATGCACACAGAACTGACAGTACCACTTGAAATAAAGCAACTTCCCAAGGGCCATCTGAATGACAACAACAGGGAAATACTATCCTTAAAAAGAAGCAATGTGAAAATACATTAGCACTGCCTATTTTAAGACTTTATCATCATCAAAGGTCACAAAAAGCATGAAACTGAAAACTGATCGTCAATCCTGTGATTAGATGGTGTTTGCCAAACTGTCTAAAATAAAAAACAGATATTTCCTATAAGTAAAAACATAAAGAAGAACTATAACACATACACATACACTAAAAGACATAGCTCAGGCTAGTCTTGAGCTTGGCGATCCCCCTGAATCAGACTCCAGAGTACTGGGATGACAGGCACTTTTCCATTATGTCCACCTTAAACTTTATAATTTTAAAAGCTTTAATGTGATTAAAAATTAGATTTAGCCAAAAAAAAAAAAATCAGACTTAGTACTCAATGTCACAAATATATACATATCTAAACAAAAATGCCAGGCAATAGTACTTTCTGCCCTGTCTTTGATGTGTTAGGACTTCCAGTTAATTTCATTAAACTGCTGGATTTTACCTACCAATACATCAACCCACATCGCATTTTCTGTACTGAGCGAAACCAGGACCATGTACATGGTAGGCAAGTTCTCAAGCATGGACTGAGCCCACAATTCTTCTCCCAGCCCTCAAACCACAATTTTTTAAAAACAAGATTATTCAGTTTCCAATAAAATATAGAAAGTCCTTGATGATAGGTCTATGAACTATTTAAGTTTGTATTTTTTTTTTTAGTTTGTAGTCTATACTTTTATTTATTATCATATAGAATCTACATAAACAGCCAGAAGCTTATAAATAAGGAGAACCATTACACAAGATGCTCCTAAATCAGACTGCTAGCAAGCTGTGCAGACAGTGGCTGACTGCAGTAGTCTGGCTTCTACTTTATTAAGAACAATAAAAAAATTATCAAGGAACCAGCTCAAACTAATTACATAAGTTTGAGGACAATATTGTCATTGCTGTAGTTCTCTTAACCAGGTGACTAGAAGCAAACGAGTTTTTAATGAGGAAACTCTGCCATAATCACTTACAGCACAATAGGCTGAGGAAGTCAAAGACACAGCTCCTGTCAAAAGCCATGAGATGCACACTGGCAAACTTGAGCAAACCAGGGCACCTCTGCCAAGCTACCAAAGTACTTGACAATTTCATATGCTTTAGGTAGAAAAAGCAAATTTCTAAGACATGATTCTTACACAGGATGAAGATTAGGCATGTGTAGGGGACAGAAATATACAAAGAAAGCCAGAATGAAAATGAATCTTAACAGAAAAAAAAAGAGTCAAATGGTTCAGCATGAAAGGATATTTATTCATTGCAAGGTAAAATATGAACAGCAAGTTTATCAGGCAGATGTAAATGTTCAAGCCAAAGATAAATTTTCATCTCCTGAAGAAAAAGCACCATTCTCATATTTCAAAGTAAGACATGAAGAATTTGTAGATATCAGTGACTCTTCTAATTGGTAATTTCCTACTAAAGCCTTAGGGGAAAAAAGCTGTTGTGGCCCTGTCACGGCTACTACAGACAGCTTGTTGTTTGATATGAGACATCACTGAGCTTTCTCAGACCAGAGCATGTCTACAGCTACCTCAAGAGTGTGCGAAGAAGCATGGCTTATATGACAGAGTGTGTGTACTATGGCGTGCACTCTGAACCTTGCCTTGGAAACTTAAAATCATTAAGCCATGCTGCACCTTAGTTTCCCCAGCCTGCAGACTAGTGGTATGGAAAGTCTCTCAGACACAGTCAGGACTACATCTCGAGAGAAATGACAATAGCACACTCGAGACAGAGCATCGTTTTTTATTTTGTTTTGCTTTGGCTAATCAAACAGTACTTAATATTACTAATAACTTCATCTTTGAAAGCCAAATCACATCACCATTTCTTTTTAAAAACTAGAAGAAACTTGCAATTAGGGTTAGGGCAAGAGGAAATGGAGAAAGCATGAAGATGAGGTAACTCCTGAGGCTTACATCACTTCTGTTACTTTCAAGATGTGTGCTCCTGCTGAATTATTTAGCCACTCTCCACTTACATAAATAATGTTTGTACTTCAAATACAAAATTGTCAAGAAAATTAAGAAAAAGAGAGGAAAGAAAAATTAAAAATTCTTTTAATTAATTAATTAATTAATTATTTTAATTTAAAAATCAAATTAAAGAATTATGGCAATAATTCAATAGTACAGTGCTTGCCTGGCAGGCACAAAACCCTGGATTCAAATGCCAGGACAATTAAAAAGAAACAATCAAACAAAAATTCATAAACAAACAAAACCTTCCAAACGCACTCAGTTAAGGTCTACAAACTTCAACTTATATATTACCTTTAAGGGAAAACTAAAATGGCTGAAGTCAAAATGGCTGAAGGCACATGACGGCAAAGATACTCAAGCAAAAGTAAAAAAGAAAGGAGTCCACAACAGAACAGTACAAAGTTGGAGTCTGCCATTCACAGATCTCTCTGCCATTCACAGATCTCTCTGCCATTCACAGATCTCTCTGCCATTCACAGATCTCTCTGCCTCCTGCTATGACTCCAGCCACTGCTCTAGCGCCATGCCTGCTGCATGCTGCCATGCTTTCTGCCATGATGTGCATACACTAACTCTCTGGAACTGTGAGGCTCAAGTTAAATATTTTCTTTTGTAAGTTGCCTTGGTCAAGGTATTTTGTCACACCAATAGAAAAGTAACATACAGCTGGGCAGGTCGTGCATTCTTTTTTTTTTTTTTTTTTTTTTTTCGAGACAGGGTTTCTCTGCGTAGCCCTGGCTGTCCTGGAACTCACTCTGTAGACCAGGCTGGCCTCGAACTCAGAAATCCGCCTGCCTCTGCCTCCCAAGTGCTGGGATTAAAGGTGTGCGCCACCACCGCCCGGCCGTGCATTCTTTTAATCCTTGCACTTCAGAGGCAGATTTCAAGTTTGAGGACAGCCTGGTCTACAGAATGACTTTCAGAACAACCAGGCCTACGCAGAGAAACCCTGTCTTGAATAAACTAAAAGACAATGACAACAATGATGCTGGCAAGGATGAAGGAGGGGGAGGAGGGAAGAAGAGAAGGAGAAAGAGGATGAAGAAGAAGAAGAAAGTAAGATTTATCTACAGCTCCAGGAGAATCAGAAATCTCCTCTGGCCTCAAAGACATTGCACTCATGTGTACAACTCCACTCCACCCCCACACATCCACATACAATTTAAAAAATAAAACAAGGGGTTGGAGAGATGGCTCAGTGGTTAAGAGCACTGGCTGGCTGCTCTTCTAGAGGTCCTGAGTTCAGTTCTCAGCAACTGGTGGAATGAATCTGTACATGGAATCTGATGCCCTCTTCTAGTGTGTCTGAAGACAATGACAGTGTACTCACATATATAAAATAAATAAATCTTTAAAAAATAAATAAATAAAACAAAATCTTTAGGAAGGAAGGAAGGAAGGAAGGAAGGAAGGAAGGAAGGAAGGAAGGAAGGAAGACCGTAAGTCACAGGTCTGGAAGGAGAAGATCAAAGGCACAATATTTTCTTTTTTCTTTTTTCTTGCTATTTTTCATTTGTTTATTTTTGTTGATTGTTTTACTTTTTGGTCTTTTAAGACAGGGCTCATTATGTAGCTTTTGCTTCCTGTTGCTATGTAGAGCAGGCTGGCCTTGAACTCACAGATATCCACCTGTCTCTGTCTCTTGAGCACTAGGATTAAAGATGTGTGCCATCATGCCCACCTTAACAAAATCATAGTGAAAAAATTTACAAAACTAAGAAAAAATGCCCACCAAAGTGCAATAGGCATACAGAATATCGAATAGCTAGGACCAAAAGACAACATGTCGTAGCCAAAACACTAAATGTCCAAAACAAAGAAAGAATATTGAAAGCTGCAAGACAGAAACAAAGTCACATCTAAAGCCAGGCCCATGAGAGCAGCAGCTGGTTTTTCAATAGATACTATAAAGCCAGGAGGGCTTGGGCAGATGTTTTACATCTGGATGACTACTGATGCCAGCAGATTTATCTGTACTAATCAAAGGAGAAAGGAGAACTTGCAAAGATAAAAGGCAGTTTAAAGGAATTTATGATCACCAAGCCAGCCTCACAAAGGAAACCTTAACGGAAAACTTGGGACTGAAGAAAGAGTTTGGCACATTCAAGAAGTAGTAACAGGAAAGCATAACAAAGGAAGACTAAGAAAAACAAACACAATAAAAATCAACAAAATGACAGTAATCAATGTGTGTGTGTGTGTGTGTGTGTGTGTGTGTGTGTGTGTGTG
Organism: Arvicanthis niloticus; assembly: GCF_011762505.2. Lineage (NCBI taxonomy): Eukaryota > Metazoa > Chordata > Mammalia > Rodentia > Muridae > Arvicanthis > Arvicanthis niloticus. The sequence goes on from NC_047672.1 coordinate 25,089,424, forward strand.
CATTTCAAGAATAACTGTGCCGGGTGGTGGTGGCGCACGCCTTTAATCCCAGCACTTGGGAGGCAGAGGCAGGCATATTTCTGAGTTCGAGGCCAGCTTGGTCTACAGAGTGAGTCCCAGGACAGCCAGGGCTACACAGAGAAACCCTGTCTGGAAAAACCAAAAAAAAAAAAAAAAAAAAAAAAAAAAAAGAATAACTGTAAGCATCAATGGTTTTAACTCTCCAATTAAAAGACCCAGACTAGCAAAATGAATTAAGAAACAGGGCTGGAGAGATGGCTTAGGGGTTAAGAGCACTGGCTGCTCTTCCAGAGGTCATGAGTTCAATTCCCAGCAACCACATGGTGGCTCACAACCATCTGTAATTGGATTTGATGCCTTCTTCACATAAAATAAATAAATAAATAAATCTTAAAAAAAAAAAAAAAAAACAAAAACAAAAACAAAAACAGTATCCATCACTTTGTTACCTCCAAGACACATACCTTACCACCAGAGATAGAAACCACCTTAGAGTGCAAGGATGGACAGAGATACACCAAGAAGATAGACTTCTCCAACTAACATAAGGATAACAAATACTGATTAAGGGAACAATCCATCAAGACACTACAATCTTAAAAATATATGCTCTAAATTTTGCACTTACCTCTACAAAGCAAATACTTCCAGATGTAAAGTAACAGGTATACACAGACACATACACACAGACACACAGACACACACAAACACACTCTATCAGTAACTGGCTTCAATACCCCATTTTGACCACCCCTCTCACCAATGGATGGATCATATAAATAAAAAATGAACAGAGAATTAATTAAATGACATCATTGATCAAATGGATCAATATATACTTGATCAAGATATATCCATTTGATCATATATATATAAATACACACACACATATTTATAAAACATTCCATCCAAACACTAGATCATATACATTCTCAGCAGTCCATGGAACTCTACACTAAAATATTGAGTTGTAAAACATACCTCAATAAATAAAGAAAATTAAAATAATTCCTTGAATTTTATCTGGCCATAGTAAAATAAAGCTATGTATTAACAGCAATAGGCACCATAGAAAACACCAGGCACGGTGGCAAAAGCCTGTGATTTCAGAAACTAGGGATACAGGGGACCAATGTCAACATATTAATAGTAAAAGACAACAAATCCACAGCCAACATATATTAAACAGAGACAAACTTAAAGCATTTCCACAAAAATCAGGAACAAGACAAGAATGCCTGTTTTCCCCAGTCCTGTCCAACATGGTGGTTAAAGTCTTAGACCGACAAGACCAGAGGAGGAGGATAAGGGATACAAACAAGAAAGGAAAGGAAGAAGTCAGGACTCTTATTTGCAGATGATGCAATTCTAAACATAAAAGATCTTAGAGACTTCACCTCAAAACTCCTACAGCTGATGAACACATTCAGCAAAGCAGCAGGATACAAAATTAACACACACAAATCAGGAGCCTTCCTATGTACCTGAGACAATAACGCCAAGAAAGAGACTGGGGAAACAATGCCATTCGCAACATATAAAAACAAAAACCAAAACACTTTGACTAAAACAAAGCAAGGAAGTAAAAGACTTGTACCTAAGGCATAGGAAAGAACTTTACAAACAGAACTCTGATAATATAGGATAAATGGAACTTTATAAAACTAAAATCTCTCTGTCCAGCCAAGGACATTATCATTCAAACAAAGAGGCAGCGTACAGAATGGGAAAAGATTTTTACCAGTATACATCTGAGAGTTGGCATCTAGACTATAAAAAAAAAAACCAAAAACAAACAAAAAAATCCAAAAAGAAACTCTAAAAAAACTTAACACCAGAAAAGCAAACAAACCAACAATTGCTGCTCTTCATAATAGCCAGCAAATAGCCTAGATGTCAATGAATGGAGAGTAAAAGGTGGTATATTTAACTGTAAAGAAGATTCAGCTATATACAAAAAAAATGCATCTGCCAGAGCCTGACATATACAGAGGTGGATGCTCACAGCTAACCATTGAGCTGATCATGGGGTTCTCAATGGAGGAGTTAGAGAGAAGACTGAAGGAGCTGAAAGGGTTTGGGGCCCCATGGGGAGAGCAACAATACCAACAAACCAGAGTTCCAGGGTCTAAAACACCAGCCTGGGAGCACATAGGGAGGGTCCCATGACAATGTCAGGCATAGGTGGGTGAGGAAGTCCTTGGTCCAGTGAAGGCTGGACGCCCCAGTGGGTGGGGAGGTGGGAGTGGGAGGGTGGGTGGGGGCATATCCTCATAGATGCAGGAGGAGGGGGGATGGGATAGGGGGTTCCTGGGTAGAGGGAAAATGGGGAAAGATGATTACATCTGAAATGTAAATAAAATAACCAATAAAAAAAATTTAAAAAATAAACAAAGAGTGAAATAAGAACTCTTAAAAAAAAAAGATGAAATTTGCAGGTAAATGGCTGGACCTGGAAATAGTCATTCTAAGGGAATTCAGACTCAGAAAGATGCAGTCTCTCTCATTTGCATATGCTAGCTTTGAATGTTTAGATATGGATTTAATTTAGAGCAAACACTGAAGTCAGGAAACTAGTTACTCCAGCTCCAAGGATCCAGTGCTCTCTTCTGGCCTCCATGGGTACCTGCATTTATATGCACAAACCACTTCACCTATACACATAATTAAAAATGAAATAAAACCTTTAAGAAATATAGTCATCACTGGCAATTAGCCCTCTTTTTAATTTTTTTTAAAGCATATAGTTTTTTAAAGATTTATTTATTGTATGTGATGTGAGTACACTGTCACTCTCTTCAGACACACCAGAAGAGGGCATCAGATCCCTTTACAGAGGGTTGTGAGCCACCATGTGGTTGCTGGGAACAGAACTCAGGACCTCTGGAAGAGCAGCCAGTGCTCTTAACTGGTAAGCCATCTCACCAGCCCACAATAAGCCCTCTTAACACACTTCTTTTAAGTTCTGCACTGAGAAAGGAAATTCAAATAAATAAAAATATAGAACATCTAATTAGCAAGTCACAACCTTCAAAGAAACAGTAAATAACACACAGACCCAATCAATAAAACCAAAGGGACACTTGACGAAAAAAGGCAACTCTTTTGCTCCCCTACACAGGACATTTAAGTTTTTCAGAGCTAGAGAATAAACGCAGTTATAAGGATGGTTTCAACGGAGAAAGGAGAATAAAGGAAAACTGAGAGGAATTCATACATAAGGAAAATGGAGAGGAGTTCATACAATATTACGAAGAATGATTTTAGTAAAAAACAATTTTAAATTCATGAATTAAAATTCAGAAAGACACCAGTTTAATAATGGCTACTTCTGCTAGGGGTGAGCAATCTGAGTCTTTTCCTTATGTATTTATTAAGTACATCCTAAGTTGTTTGTAGCAGATGGGCCAGGCTGGCCTCCCTCTGCAGATCCTCTAGTCTCAGCCTAGAACTGCAGGCATCCACTACCATACCTACCATTATAAACGTTTATATTACTTTTATAATGAGGGGAACAAAGTTTAAAATGACTAAAATCTGGCATGGAATCAGACAAACATGCAAGTAACTAAAGATCAACTTAAGCCAGGTCTGACAAATTTGAAGACAAACTATTCTGTATCTCAGATGAGGGGTGTGTGTTGAGAGTGGGTTTGCAGCTGGTCAGACTTACAGTGAGTCAAAGTATGAGGAGAAACCAATGTGACACCTGTCATGGTGGGAATATAACTAATGCTTACTATAGCCTCTGATTAGCTAGAAATATAGACCATAGAATAACTAGGGGCTGGAAATGTGGCTCAGAGGTAGTTTCAAGATAGAATTTCTCTGTGTAGCCCTGGCTGTCCTGGAACTCACTTTGTAGACCAGGCTAATCTCAAACTAACAGAGATTTCCCTGCCTCTGCCTCTGTCTCCTGAGTGTTGGGATTAAAGGTGTTCCAGTCACCACCCTACAACTAGCAGCAGAATTCTTAACTAAGTTATATGAAACCCCGGATTTGATCTCTTGGAATTGTAAAAACTATATAACAAAATAAAGCAGCTACAAGTTAAAATAGCTTCCACCAAGTAACTTCAGGTACAATTCCCACAATACCACTATGTATATACAGCCAACTTCTAAAATGGATTATGGAAAAGAGCAAGTTGTTGAGATTGTGGGTTGTTTTTGTCTTAAAACTTCAAATTGAGTGTTTGCGCAGCAAATAAAAAGCAAAAGCATCATTACACTTACTACACGAAGGTCCTCAATGCGTTTCTCAAGCAGCACAGGGAGACCATCTGGAAGTGTAGGTACCACCTTGGGCACAACCTGAGAGGTGAAGGTGGGTTGGGTGGTATTTCCATTTTCTCCCCCTGACTCAGAGAGGGGACTTCCGTCAGAAGTAGCATCCAGTAATCTGTCAAAGTCAAAATCATCTAGCATCTCTAGGGCATTTTCAGCTTCCTGAAACAGTTCCTGTTCATTTGTGCTAACAAAAATAGGGAGGTCTGGATCAGCACTGTTCAGACTTAAGTCTGGGAGGTCATCCCCCAGGGCTGTTGCCACACAAGGGGGCTTAGGCAGAGAGGAAGTTGATGGGGTCACTGGGACTTTAGGAGTAGATTCCTTCTTCAGTGCATCCTTCTCTTTTTGAAATTTTCGTATCATGGCAGCCAAAGAAAGGGAATCTTTATACCGCTTTTTCTTTTTTTCAGACTTGTGTGAATTGAGAGCCACAACCCTGAGAAAGGAAAAAAAAAAAAAAAAAAAAAAAAAAGACTGGTTAGGCTTTGTCATTTTAAAAAGTTAATCCCCTACGTAAGTAAGTGAAATAATTAAAAGAATCACATGGGAGATGGCAGAACAAAATTGTCTTCTTAGTTTCTTATTGGATTATACTTTCATGTTAGCACCTTCAACATCTGGATAATATGACAGGGTTTCACACTCAAACTCCTTATATGTCATCCTGAGGATGCCCTGAACTCCTGCTTCACCCTCCCAAGTCTTAGAATTACAGATTTGTGATAACACATGTGGATTAAACTGGTTCTTTTAGGTTAAAAAGCTGTATTGAACGAGACAGTCAAATGAAAAATCTGTAAGTATAAACTGAAACACCATGGGACTCTCAGATGACATGCAGGAGGTCAAATTAGACGTAACTAAATATAATAGTGGTAAATATGTATGTCTAAAATGAAACTGGGAATACTGTGGTAATAATTCCTAATAGGCTTCTTTTTAGCATACCCCAGTTGTTTGGGTACTTTTTTCCTTGGCTTCTTTTCTTTTTCCCCTTCCTCTTTTCGCTTCCTCTTCTTTACCTCATTATCATCTTCTTTTATTTTGGGAACCTACAAAATAATAAAAGACTGTATCATTTATCAATATAGCAATATTTCCTCTTTGATGTTAGTAATGCAGCATCTAAAGCAGCAGGTTTTAAAAGTCACTGTTTAAGTGTCAGAATTTCTTGCTGAAAGTACAGACCCTTGGGGTGTATGAACACTCTTGCCTAGGTTTTTGTTGTTATGTTGTATATGTGTATAGTGTGTGAGTACAGATGCATTATGAGCTAGGGGGTGACAATGGGTATGTTCTTCAATTGAATTTACTCAGTTTCTCACTGAACATGGAGCTCACCAATTAGGCTAGACTGGCTTGTGGGCAAGCCCAGATATCCTGTCTAACTGTGGCTGTGATTGAGTTCACTGGGACCTCAGAGTTGATGTTTTGAATAAGGATTTTAGTGATTCTGGTAAAAAATGAAGTCTCTGACTCCATAGCAGAAAACAACTATGGATAATCTTAGTTTCTCAGCTATAGTACATCAACAGAAGTCACAAATTAGGTTTGCAGGAAGCTTGATAGTTACGAGAGGTTCTTGTACAGAAAATCCTCCTTTCTTATTTGTTTATTCATTTTGTTTTGCTTTTGGAGGCAGAGTCTTACCCTGTACCCATGGCTGGCTATGAAACCAGGCTGACTTTGGACTCATTAAGATCCACCTGCTTCTACCTCCCACATTCTGAGATTAAAGGTTGTTTTTTTGTTTTGTTTTGTTTGTTTCTTTTAAATAGTGTAGAGATCAAATCTAGGGCCTTGTGGACAAGAGACAATTATTCTACCACTAAGCTATATCCCCTGCCCACAGCAATAATTTTAAGCAAATAATTAAGTACAATTTCACTAAACAAGAGTATTTTACTTTCCCTTATGTTCATAGCTATGGCACAAATAATTTAAAAAGTCTATCCTAAGGCTAGGTGTGGTGGCACATGCCTTGAATTCCAGCACTCGGGAGACAGAAGCAGATGAATGTCTGTGAGTTTGAGGCCAGCCTGGTGTGCATAGCAAGTTCTGGGCCAGTCAGTGCTACAAGTATATCCTGGGGCAAGAAAGATGGCTCAGCAAGCAAAGTGCTTACCATGTAAACCTGACGGCCCGAGTTCAGTTCCCAGAGCTCACAGTGGAAGGAGAGAACCAACTCTCAAGAGTACTGCATACACATACTTACATATACTCACCATATATACACATATAATAATAATAATAATAATAATAATAATAATAATAATAGAATAATAAAAAAATTCTGGTTTGAGTGTACAGATCAGTAATAAGAGTGCCTATTTAGCATATAAGAAGGCTAAATTTTTAGCAAGCACAGCAAAAATATAAACAAAATAAAACAGAAGATCATATTAATTCTATGCTTTCCTTACCACTGAGATGTCAAACTCACCTTGGGTGGCTTGTGCTTTTGGTTATCTGTAAAATCATCTTCTTCAGTATCTGAAGCTTGGCGAAACTGCAGAGTGCCAGTGTTGATATAGAAGCCTCCATATTTTGTTGTTAGTGAAGCAGGGACTAATTCATCATACTAGAGCAAGAAAAGTTTCAAATATACTCTCCTGTGTATAATTCTATAAACATGTCAAAGAACAGCACTTGCTGACACCTTCCATAAATACTAACTGTATATCCAGCAATCCCACTACTAGGTATACTCCCAAAGACAATGACATCAGTATGGCAAAGACATGCCATGCTTCTGCGTCAAACGCAGCATCGTCTGAAGAGCCAACACTGGAGCAACGTCCAATAGTAAATGAGTGGAATATTAAAATGTGGTACATTTACTTATATAATGAAACATTATTTGGCACTAACAAAGAAAGGCAGAGCTGGGTGTGATGGCACATGGCTTTAATCCCACTATTTGGGCAGAGACAGGTAGGTGAATCTCTGCGAGCTCAATGCCAGCCAGGTCTATATAGTGAGCTCCAGGACCACCAGAGCTAGATAGCGAGACCCTTTCTAAAAAGAAAAAGCCAGAAAACCCAATTCAGTATATAAAAGAGATTATGTTAAGTAAAATAAGCCAGCAGAGAGAAACCAGTACCACACACTACCCTTTATATGTGGACTCTAATTATACCGAATTCATAAAAGTACAGAGTACAATGTTAGATACCAGAGTTTGAGGGCAGAAAGGGGTGAGGGAGAAACTGGTTGATAAACTTTGTATTTCAAAATAGCTAGGTGATTATCCAGGCTAATTAGTGCTTGCCTAATCACCAAAAATATGGACATTATCGAAGTGTTAAACTGTACTCCATAATATATGTACAATTACTAATTTTAAATTGTTTTAAATTATATTTATTTTAAATCAACAATTATTAATTGTTGATTTAAAATAAATGAGGGGAGTAGATCAAAACTGCAATAAAGGTGTTGATGGAGTAGCCTAAATTTAGAAAAAGTTAGTATCTGGAATACAAGGCAATTCTGACCATTCAGTACATTTAAGAGAGGAGTTTCCAGAAGAACCCTGACAGATGGTAAGCTAATAAAGAATTAAGACTCATGGTGCTGTTCTTTATCCCCTTCCCTTTGCTATTATTGTTTTGTTCTTTGTTAGAACTCAGTTTATTTGTTAGATGATGTTCCAAAAACACATCCAACGAGCCCAAAATAAATAAATAAGGAAATAAACAGCAGCTTAGAAACAAACAAACAAACAAAAATCTTTTACCTCTGCCCCTTTTATAAGCATATTGGACAAACCAGGGACTTATAGTATTCCTTGCCTCTACCCTTCATGACAGCAACTCTAATGAAAATTCAAAATAAATTAAAGCAGAGAACTGACTATTCAGATAAAAAGTCAGTCCTTCAAAACCCTATCAATATGTAATTTTACTAATAAGGAGATGATAAGAAAACTTCTTTGTCTTGTCTCTGCGTGTAAGTAGAGGTACATTTTCAAGTATTCAAAAGAAGTAAAGCATACATCTTCAAGAAAAGCAGAAAAGCAGCTTCACAGCAAGGAAAGAAATACAGTCAAGCAGCATGCTGGGAAACCAACTTAGACGAGGCCTCAAAAATCCATAGTTTAAGGTTTATCATTTCACCCAGTGGAGATGGATGAAAAGCAAGTATTAGGATGGAAGCCAATCCTAAGCAATCAAAGTGTTTATTTGAGAATGAAAAAAAAAAAAAAAAAAAAAAGCATTCTGTTCCTAGCAGTACTCAGATGCAGTAACCGTGATACCTCACTACTCTATGCCTGGGATTCTTCAGATTACACTTTGTTTTGTGTTTAAAGCAAACATCCTTAGGAGTGGAGAGATGGATTAGCAGTTTAAAGCTCTTGTTGCTCCTACAGAGGACCTAGGGCTCTAGTCCCTGCGTCACCCATATGGTGGCTCACAACCATTTCTAACTCAAGTTTCAGGAGACCCAATGCCCTCTTTTGATCTCTGTGGGCAAAAGGTGCACATGTGATGCACAAATACATATTCAGAAAAAATACTTGTACATATAAAATAAAATCTTAAATAAATCTTTAAAAGAAACGGATGCCAGGCATAGTGGCACACACCCTTAATCCCAGCGCTTGAGAGGCAGATCTCTAGGAGTTCAAGGTCAGCCTGGTGTACACCGCAGGTTCCAGGACAGTCAAAGCTGTTACAGAGAAATTCTGTCTCAAAAACAAAAATAAACAAAAAAACCAAACAAACTGAAAGAAAGAAAATAAAAGAAAGACAGGAAGAAGAAAAACATTCTTGTCACAAGCAAGAAAAATCCATATTCTACTGGTCACTATATGAATATAAGCCATAATGGCACACATCTTTAGTCCCAGCATTCAGGAGGTAAAGGCAGGTAGAACTCTGTGAGTTCAAGGCCAGCCTGGTGTATGAGGATACCCAGGGCTACATAGAGAGACCCTGTCTCAGGAAGAAAAAGAAGGAAAGGAAGGAAGGAAGGAAGGAAGAAAGAAGGAAAGAGGGAAGGAGGGAAGAAGGCAGGGAAGAAAAAAGGAAGAAAAAAAGAAAATTATCAAGGCTAAGCATAAAAGTTATGATGTGATTTTTTTTAACTGATTCCTTTCAAAGATTATGGAAAAGGGATAAAGTTTGTTTATGCTGAATTTCAAAGAGTGAAATGAAGAAGAGAGAAAAAAAATAAACTACTCTTTTGATTTCCTAGATGTACTGCTCTACACACCTCATGGAAAAAAGATCAGTACTCTGACAAGTGAAGGACTGAAAGAGAAAGAGGAAAATGACCACCTGATGACATAAACATCCCTGTATCTCTGGTTTCACATATTGAAAAATACTACTAGTTCTCAATGGTTCTTCACACAGATGCTTCTCTTTGGTCCTCATGACACCCTTGGGAGGCAGGGAAGGCAAACATTATTCCTATTTTACAAGTGGAAAACAGGTAAGAATCTATCCAAAGCCAATTTGTACCTTTAGTAAAGTCTCCAGCCAACTCAAGTGGTTTGCTAAACCAAACCACTTCTTCATGGGGGAAAACACGCACCCCAGATATTGAGGGCAATCTTAACTGCTCTAAGCCTTCTGATGGGGCTCAGGTATGTAACTGAGCCATCTAAGAATAAAGTTAAGAGGTAATGAAACAACTTAAGATATCCTAGCTCTAAATCCTTTACCAAGACTAACAAGAACTAGGGCAAATCTAGCAACATTAACGTCTGGAAGTTACACATGCTCAGTCCTTTTACAGTTTAGAAAAATAAAACAGACTGATTTTAGGCCTTTTAGTAATAAGGTAGCAGAAGACTATAAACCCTCAACTGGGAATAGATGATTTTTAATTTGGAAAGCTTATTGACAACAAATCAATACAAGCAAGGTGTCCTTTGATTGGATCATCATTGTTTTATGTTTGAATTATAAAAAGAACAAGGTGACTTTTAAAAGATCAATGACAGGGCTAGTGAGGTGGCTTAGAGGCTAACACTGTTCTTTCAAAGGTCCTGAATTCAATTCCCAGCAACCACATGGTAGCTCATGGCCACCTGTAAAAGGGAGCTGATGTTTTCTTCTGGCATGCAAGTATACATGTAGACAGAGCACTCATACCTAAATGAATAAATAAATCTTTAAAAAGTTTTTTTAAAAAAAGACCAGTGACAAAATGTTATTAACTGTACAAATCAACAACTTATACCTACAAAATTCATCCTTATTAAAGCATCAGCTTTCAAATTTTCTTCAAACCAAGTAAAAAAAAAATGATATATCAAAACCCAGCAAATACATACAGAATGGAAATAAAATCATCTATGATAGACCCCTTTCCGTTTGATTTTGGGTTTTTTGTTTTTAATACAAGTGAGAGCTAGACAGATGTCTCAGCAGTTAAGAGCACTAATTTGCTGAGAACCCAGATCTGATTCCTAGTACCACATGGTGGTTCAAAACTATAACTCCAGTCCAGGGATCTTGTCTTCTTCTGACTGCTGCAGATACCAGGCATGCATGTTTTGCACATAGATACACACAGCCAAAACATGCATATAGATAATTATAAAATAAACTACTAGTCATATGGTCAAAATTGGTACATAATTCATATATTAGATGCAAAATTAAGTTGAAAACTGCTTTATTCAAATATAAATATTATAATTAATATTAAAAACATCATAGATGAAAATTCATTATATGGTTTCCATTATAAGAGTCAGAACTGAGGCCTAGGGGAATGGCTGACTGGGGGAGTCACTTGATTAGCATGCTTACGGCCCCAGGTTTGATTCCCAAAACCATCCATCAAAGAGTCAAAACTGAGCCAGGCAGTGATGGCACCTTTGATCCCAGAACTTGGGAGGCAGAGGCAAGGGGAATGTAGATATTCAAGGACAGCCTGGTCTACTGAGCGAGTTCAAGAACAGCCAGGGCTATTCAGAGAAGCCCTCTCCCAACCCTTTGCCCCCGCCACCCCCCCCCCAAAAGTCAAAACTGAAGACTAAGATTTTTAGAGTTGCCAGAGATCAGGAGGGCTGGAGGGATGAACAGGCAGAGCACAGAGAATTTTTAGAGTGAAACTACTCTGTATGGTCATAAGGGTGAACATATGTCAATAAACACTTGTCTAAACCAACAGAATCTAGCATACCAGCAGGTACACACTATAAACTTAGGTGATAACAGTGTATGGATTAGGTTTATCAACTGTAACAGTTATACTACCATGATACAATATGTTGATAGTAAAGGAGGCTCTCTCTCTCTCTCTCTCTCTTTCTCTCTCTCTCTCTCTCTCTCTCTCTCTCTCTCTCTCTCTCTGTGTGTGTGTGTGTGTGTGTGTGTAGCCAGTGGATATGGAAGCTCTTTGTACTTTCTGTTCAGTTTTGCTGTGAATCTAAAACTGTTCTAGCCAGACATGGTGGCACAGCGAGATCTCCGTAAATCTGAGGCCAGCCTAATCTACATAATATGTTCCAAGACACCCAGAGCTATACAGTAAGATTCTGATGCAAAGAAAAAAAGACTAAAAAATAGCTGGGGGTGATGGTACATACCTTTAATCCCAGCACTCAGGAAGGAGGCAGAGGCAGGAAGATCTCTGAGTTCAAGACCAGTCTGTTCTACATTTCAGGACAGTCAGAGCTATACAAAGAAATAGTGTTTCAAAACAAAAGAAGCCAAAACCAAAACCAAAAGACCCAAAAACCTAAAAAGAATTAAAAAATATATCTGTTCTAAAATACAGTATTAACTTTAAGAAGCTATTTAAGTAAAAGTATGGGTTTATGCAATGGCCATGAATGAATTTCCTTTTGGGTAAGTCAGAATTTTAAATCTACACATTAGCATTATTACTAACGGCTGATACTTGTTAATGCTCTTCACCATATTTAAATTTACGTTATTTTAATCTCAAAGTAACTCTGGGAGATAGTAATTGTATAGAAAATTAGGTAACACTGACATATGCTTTCTTGATCAAATGTCAAATTAGGAACTAATATAAAACTAGAGCCCTGGACTTCTACACTGAGTTCCAAGCAGCAGTCAATACTCTAGACAGAAACATCCCAATCTTAATGTGCCAATAGCTAAGTTTTAGTAATGGTAAGTGTTCTCTACTCTAAACAGCACTGCTAATAAGCCTTGCCAAGAAACCACAAGTGATTTAGGAAGATATCCAGTGTGCACTAAGCTGACAATCATTCCAATCACTCTGTTACCAGTATAAGCTCCATCTGTCACCACATATGCAAACAAGTGCTGTATCACCACGCAAAAGCTATACTAATTTGCAAATCATAAAATATTTAAGTACTGTCATTAAGTACTGCAGAAGATATGATAATCCTAAAAGATATCATAATCCTAGGCATTAATCTAACACCCAGATAAAAATGGAAGAACATAGACCTACTACAAAACATGGCAAGCCTTAATTTATATACTAAGACATAATTCTAATGATTCTTATATGTTGTCCCCAATTTCATCTTCCTTTTGTAAGAAAAAGTGGATGCTAGAACTCAGGTTGTAGAATTTGGTCAAAACATACTGGTGATAAAGCCTGGTGCTTAATATACCACTACTGGCGTAAAGTATATAACAACAGCAACAAACTAAACAGTTTTATAGTTATCTGCCAAACTAACTTTAACTCTAGAGCACCATCCTTCAGGACTATTTTATAAGTCATTCCAAAATGACCTCCAGACGTTTGCTTCAGGATGGAGATCCCATGACCAATAAATTCTATTGCTAGCAATTTGCCTCAGCCATATTATTTGAACTCTATAAAGTATTCTGAATATATGTTTATTCAAGTAGATGAATGCACCCAAGATGCTCAACTACCTGCAAACATAACCCTAAGAAATTAAAACTACTTTCACTAAATCAGTAAATAATATACTGTAACAACCATTTAAAAAGCGTCCCTATGTGTTAATATATACTATTAAAAGATGTTGAATTTCAAGAAAAGAATATTTAAGATATATATAATGATAATATTTGTTTCTTTTTTACAAGGATATATATAGGTTGAATGTTTGTTAGAAACAGATTTTCTTGACGATTACAAAAAAAGTTTTCTGTTTACTTCTTGGTGGGGACATTTGGAGAATCCTTTACCTTGTACTTAGGACCCATCCTGTGCTTTGTGGCTGGTTTAGCATCACTGACTTATGGACGTATATGCTGCATGTGTGTGTATGAGGGTGCACTCCCTTGCATGTGGGTATGGGGGCTAGAAGCCTACATCAGGGGTCTTCCTCAGTTTCTCTTCATCTTAAAATTTTTTAGTCTCTCATTGATCTCCTCAGACTGCCTGAATGACAAGCCCTGGGATCTGCCTACCCAGTGCTCAGCACTTTTATGTGGGTGCTGGAGATTTAAATTTAAGTTCTCATGCTTGCATGGCAAATACTTTCCAACTGAGCCATCTCCCCAGCATCATAAATGATTCTTTTAAAAGCTAGAAAAATAAAACCAAAGAAGTCGTAATAACAAAAAAAATTCTTGTTTAAGCCTTATACCCAGAAATTGTAATTCAGTAAGTCTTAGTTTAGACAAATGTAACAGAGGGCTGGAGACATGGCTTAGTGTTAAAAGCACATATAGTTCTCACAGAGGACCCAAATTCAATTCACAGCATCCATATCAGGCAGCTCATAACTGTCTAGAACTTCAGCTTCAGGGAGCTAATGCCTCTCTGACCTCCCTGGGCACATACAAAGACACATATACATACACAAATAATAAAATTCTACAAAATTAAGAAAGCATATCAATGTTTTCCACCATTGATTAAACTTAATATAATCATTTTCAGCATTTGGTTATAGAACATTATTCCTTTTCCCATGTATGAGTATCAATGTGTGTGCTTGTATAAAAGCGAGTGCATGTGCTTATGTTTTTAGATAGGGTCTCATATATCCCAGACTATACCCTCAATTTGCTATGTCTCAGGAATGACCTTGAGCTCCTGATTCCTCCATCTCTACCAATGCTGGGATTGCCAGTATATAATACTGTGCTTTTGTCCTTTTTGAAAACTTTACTTCTCAATTTGGGCAAGCAATAATGATTTCTCTAGGAATTAATGCTAACTCTGCACCTGAAAATAAGCAACTGATTAACCTCAAAAGATTCTTGAAAGACCTGAAAGCACAGCAAACTATAAGTAATGGCCTACTATCTTGTTGGCAAACCAGGACTTGCTGGCCAAGCTCAGCCTAACAGTCTGTTACACAGCCTGCCTGAATGAATTTTGCATTTTTTAAGTGGTGGGGAAAACATCAAATTAAATATTCTGTGATGCATTAAAATTACATGAGTTTATATTTTACAGTCTATCAGTAAAGTTTCACTCTTAACATCACCACACTGGTCTATGTACATAGTCTCTGGGGCTGCACTCATGCTAGAGAAGTGCTCTAAGAGACACCATATGGCTCACAGTCCACAATATTTACACATGGCCTTTCATAGTTTGCCAAAACCTGGCCTATGACTAGTAACAACTTACCATGAACAAGCCAACATTACAAAAATGTAAATCTACAGTTAAAAAAAAACTATACAAACAGCTTTAAAAAGCACAAATAAACATCCATTGAAATATTTTAAGTTGACTTGATGTCTACTGCCAAGAGCTTACTGCCATATTGAAGAAATACTACTCACAGCCTCTGAGTTATCAATAAATGGATCTGTCTCATCATAGCCAAAGCCTATATCAATTAAATCTTGTAGCCGATCCTTCCGGTGTTTACGAGCTTTCCCACCCTGCAAAGAAGAGATACATTAGACTTATTCAGTACCTGCACTGTTTCCAAAAATTAAAAAAAAAAAGACCTGTTAGAAGAATTCATGTAATTTTCATAGAGAAAACCCTCTGTAGGATCTCCCCATATCTTGCATGTAAAGTGCACTTAGTGACTGCTTTCTTCAGAGTAGAACAAGTTGGACAAAGTAACTATAAGGTAGAAAATCTGTCAACACTTCCTCAACCACACAGTCAGCACTAACAATGAATGAGAAATCAAATTGATGGCATCTATTTTTGACATAATAAAAATTACTTTTCAACTCTGTGATCTTCCATTTAAAAGCCTGTAGCCTTTGTTTGGCCATGAGGCTATAAAATAACTGATCAGTGTTTTGCAAAGCCATCATGATTACCAAAGCCAAGGAAAACATAAAAAAAAAAAAAAAAAAAAAAAAAAATCTGCTAGACATGGTGGCACATGATTTTAATCTAAGCACTTGAGAAGCAGAGGCAGATGAATCTCAGTGAGTTCAAGGCCAGCCTGGTCTACACAGTGAGTTCTAAAACAGCCAGGGCTAGCCTGTCTCCAAGAAATAAAAGAAAAATAATTAATCTACATAAGCCTAAGGAGAGAGCCGCACTTTGAACATTTTTACATTTACATATTCAAGCTCAACTATGATTTTCAAGCATCCCTGAACCGTCTCCTCATCCTGTGAAGAGGGAAGAGGAGGAAGAGGAAAATACCAAGGATCTGGCCTATCAACATGTTACTTCCAAGCCACAGTGGGCTTTGCAGAAAAGATAAGAACTTGATTCCAGTTCTCACAAGGCTGACTTTAATGCAAATTAAGTCTAGTGTTTAAAGATGGTTACATTTAATGCTACGTGTCTTTAAATAAAAAACTGAATGAAAAGAAAATGATACTTAAGGGAGAAAAGGCTACACTGAATTATAAACAATGTCTCTAAGGCAGTACTTACCCTCGGAGTAACTTCCAAAGGTAATTCTAAATAAATGCTGTTCGCCATACATACTGACATTGAAACAGCTAAACTACCTCAATATATGCCCCTCCCCAGCGGAAAAAACCCTCAGTGGGGAATAGGTAATAAAATGGGAGCCAAGTGGTGATGACACATTCCTTCAATTCCAGCAGGTAGATCTGTGTGAGTTTGAGGTCAACCCAGTTTACAGAGAGTTAGACAGCCAGGACAACACAGAGAAATCCTATCTCAAAAAACCAACCAAGCAAACAAAAAAGAAGTATATTAAAACTTTTAAAATTCTACTAAGAATTATTTCTCCCCCCCCCACATATACACATATTCTTCATATCTATAAAAATATATTTTAAATCAGTACTTAAGATTTTAAAGTATCTGCTAAGGGCTTGTGGTTTAGCTCAATGGCTGAGTGCATTCTTAACATATGTACAGTCCTGGATTTTATTTCTGGAAGTCCTCCTAAAACATGTCAAGAATTAAAGCTATAGAGAGAGTGCCTGCAATTCCAGCCCTTGGGAGGCTGAGACAAGACAGAAAATTCAATGCCACTCTTCTACCCAGTGAGTTTAAGAAAGCAATATGATAAAATGTCAGAAATGATTTAAGTTCTTTTAAAACTTTTATTTTTATTTTATGCCCGTGAGTGTTTGCCTGCATGTTGATAGGTATGCCATGTGCATGCCTGGTGCCCACAAAGTCCAGAGGGGGCATTGAATCCTCTGGAAGTGGAGTTCTGGACAGCTCTAAGCTGTCTGTGATATTGGTGCTGGGAACTCAGCCTAGGTCCTCTGCAAGAGTAGCAGTGCTTTCAAACACTGAGCCATCTTTCCAGCCCCAAGAATTTAAGTTCTTATTCCCAAACAACTAAAAGCAAAGATAATCTGATTAAGAAACTTACCAAGCACATAGTGAGCCAGCCTTTATAGACTGTATAGTACTGTAGCCAAAAGAAAGATTAATGATTACACTAATTATTAACAGTAAAAAATGAAAATTCTATGAAGGTTGTATGGAGTCTTTTATAATAGATGATCTACTCAAGTCTTTCCTAAGAAGACATTTATATTCTTAGACAAGACAACTGAAACTAAACACTCGTGGGAGCCCTTGAGTGAAATCACTTGGCTACCATATGGGGAACAAATGCAGTTAAACGAGAAAAAAAAAAGTGTAGTGATCGCAATGTCACCAGTTAGTGGAGGAATAAAATCTGTACTTAACTCCCCTAATTATGTAACTAGATCATGATGACAACAGCTACTATTCGCATCAGACACCGAACACTTTCATCTTTTATTTCACATTCCACAAATGAAAACACACCAAAGCTTAGGAAGGAGAGCTAACTGGTCAATAGTTACTGTGGTGATTTGAGTAGGAATGGTCCCCACAGAAACACTTGTTTGAA
Source organism: Arvicanthis niloticus (assembly GCF_011762505.2). Classification (NCBI taxonomy): domain Eukaryota; kingdom Metazoa; phylum Chordata; class Mammalia; order Rodentia; family Muridae; genus Arvicanthis; species Arvicanthis niloticus. Next base: position 25,106,921 of record NC_047672.1, read on the forward strand.
TGTTTGGTCATAGGGAGTGGTACTACTAGGAGCTGTGGCTTTGCTGGAGGAAGTGTCTTTGAGGTCTTAAAAGCTCAAGCCTGGACAATGTGACAAGGTCTCCTTTTGCTGCCTGCAGATCAAGATACAGACCTCTTAGCTCCTTCTCCAGCACCATGTCTGCCTGCATGCCCATGTTTCCTACCATGACGATGACAATGGACTAAACCTCTGGAAACTGTAAGCCAGCCTCAATTAAATGTTTTCCTTTGTAAAAGTTGTTGTGGTCACGATGTTTATTCACATCAATAAAACCCAAAGTAAGACAGTTTACAAAGACTTATGTGTATCTAGAAAAAGAAAATTAAGAGATGTTACAGAGCCTGTGGGGGTCACTCTTTAGCTAGAGCATTCAACTCAATGTCTGAATTCAAATCAGTGTCCACATTGCCACATGTCTCCAGATTGGCTTCTCCCATGGGCACATCCAGTACCCATGTTTTGTATGTAGTGTACTTAGCTAGCTAGCGGAGAAGGCTCGGAGGTTAGAGGCACTTGCACAATTCAATTCCCAGACTTCACTCATGGCAAGAGAAATGTCCGTCCTCATCTCCACATGCATGGTATGGCATGCTTTTACCTACTCTGGATCACACATACTTCATTACCTGATAACATTAAAAGTGATAATAGCAAGTGTTAACAAGGATGTAGACAAACTAAACTTCTATTTCACTTGTAGAGGCACAAAGGGATCTAATAGCCTGGTGTGGAATCCACACTTAAAATCCCAGCAGGAACAGGAAAATCTTGAGTTTGAGATTAGCCTTGGCTATATATATAGAGAGAGAGTTAAGATATTGCCTCAGAAACAAAAAAACCAAACAAACCAAAACCAACCAAACATACATACATATAAAAGCCAGACATGGTAGCATATGCCTTTAATCCCAGCCCTCAGAAGGAAGAGGAGGGTCTTTGTGAGTTTGAGTCCAGTCTGGTCTACATAGAGAGCTCCAGGACAGGCAGGACTACAAAGAACAAACCCAACAGCCACTTTGTACGAGTGGGCATGATAGTACGTGTACGTAACATCAGTGCAGGGTGTAAGAGAGAGACAGATTCCAGAGCTCACTGGCTAGCCAGGCTAGTCAATGCGAAGGAAGATCCTGTATCAAAAAAGTAAGGTTCTTTCTCTAGCCTTCACACACACCTGAGAGCACACTTGAATATATAACAAACACAAACATGCATACTACATGAAAGAGAGTACACAGTAAAAAATGTACAGTCTTTTTCCTTTTACATGTATTTTTTCTGTGTGGGTCTGCAGCACGCATGTGGAACCCTGATGACCACCTGTAAACACTGGTGTTGTTCTACCACCAGACAGGTTCCAGGGATCAAATCAGGTCATCCTGGCTTGGTAGTAAGTGCTTTTTTTTTTTTTTTTTTTTTTTTAAAAAAAAAAAGATAAGTTATATTGCCAGGCACTAGAGGTAGTGAAAACCTTTCATCCTAGCACTCGGGAGGCAGAGGCAGGTGGATCTCAAAGTTCAAGGCTAGCCTGGTCTACAGAGGCAGTTTAGGACAGCCAGGGCTACACAGTGAAGTCCTACCTCAAATTGGGCCAATCCTCCTGCCTCAGCCTCAGTGCTAAAGTTACAGGCCTGAGACACCACACCCAGATTAAAATGTATGTTAATATAAAATGTATGCTGTGATTTCTTTGGCGCAGTTTTATGTATGGTAGTGTAAAACTTAAAACTAAAATTGGGGCCTAGTAAGATGGCTCTGAATACAGCTTTGCAGCCAAGACTTGAGCTTGGTCCCTGGAATTTACAAGGCAGAGGAGGGAAAACAACTCCTATATGTTGTCCTCTGACCTCAACATGAACAAAAAACAGAAAACTTTATTTTATAAAAATAAAAAAAAACCCTCAAACTCTGAAAACAGTACAATGTCCTTCATGTGCTGAATGAATAAAACACTGGAAGACCCACTAACACATACAAATGACTCTCAAAGACCATGTTAAACCAAAGCCCCACACAGACAAGGTTCATTTACAGGAAATTCCAGAAAAACAAAAACCTATAGAAACAAAAACAGCCCAGAGGTTGCCAGGGCTTGGGCTAGTGGCAGAGGCCTGTCTGCCGAGATATACAAAGAAACTTTATGAGGAGATAAAACCGGCCTACGCCATGACGATAGTGACACAGACCACATGCCTTTATTAAAACTCACTAAGTTGCACAATAAAAATTGAGGAGTTGTAATTAAACTATACCTCAATAATTCTAACCTTCAAAGTCTGTCTTCAATTCTTCTCTACTTTCCTTCCTTCTCTATCTCTCCCTTTTAACTTTGAAATTTTTACCAGAGCTGGGGTTAAACCAAGAATAATTATTTTTACCTCAAGTCTATCTCTCATGAACCTTTGCTTACAGATTTAGTCACGCCTCCATCTTCCTTTCCATTCTAATATGAATTTACCTAACTGTATTCAATCCCTTGGCTAACCTCACTTCCCTTATGTTAACTCTTATTACATCTGATAAATAGTACAAGTATATCATTTCCTATAATCCTGCCTCAGAAATATGCGACTCTAAGACAAATCCGAAGGCCTTGATACTCACAAGTTCAAGGTTTTCTGCATGGAACATCCGATTGCCTACCCATCTTTCTCTCATAACTTTCTAACATGAACTTTTTGGTCCTTTGACATCCCTTCTTAAGCACATGCACTCATCTTCTCTCATTTGTCCCTTCCTTTGGATTGTATCCCCCACGGACTCATATCTTTCAAAGCTCTGCCCGACTTTAAATTTTTCTCTAGAATGCTAATTAAAACCACAACTACACCCAACACAGTCACTGCTCATCAGATACTTTCAGGGCAGAGGCACAAGGTTCAATTAGATAAGTATAATTTTCCTGGGGAAATCTAAAAACAAAACAAACAACAAATCTATGGTCTGTTGTAATGAGCAAATACAGAAGAACAAACAGTTATTGGTAATCTGACTTAGGAACATGTGTGTGTGTCTAGTCAAGGTTACCAGCTTGTTGCCACTAAAAATGACTACTGTTAATTGTTAGTGCTCACTGGAGCAGAATAGTAGTACTGTTAAATAGGTGTGAATCCTTTTAAGTGTCAACCTTAAAGAGATTATCAAAAAGCTAACTAAAGCTTTGACTATTAGATTAATCTGAAATCTCACAAAAATCCTATCAATAACAGCATCAAATGATATAAATATAAACAATATAACTATGACATGATCATTCAATGCTAATAGCCATTAAAAAACAAAAGGTTATATATAAAGACTAATAGAAGCAGTTCGTTAAATCTAAAATTCAGGTTAATGACACTATGAGTGTTTAAACATCTGAGGACCAACAAGATTCCCCAAAGACCTACATAAGTAGGAGAAACCAGACTCCATAAACTGTCCTTGTAATAAATCCACACATGTAATGTGAATGTGCACACCCAAACACACACCACATAAAATACATAAATATATAATGTTTTAAGTTTAAAAACAGGTGGTTGTAGAGATGGCTCATACAGTTAAGAGCACTTGTTGCTCTTGCAGGGGACCCTGGCCGTTTGAGTCTAGTACCCACAAGGTGGTTTACACCCATCTATAATTCCAGTCCCAAAGCTGGAACTTGCTATGCAGCCCAGAAAGTTCTCAAAACTTGTAATCTCCCCATTTCAGCATCCAAGTACTAAGATTACAAGTGTGCCCCACAATTTCTGCCTTGGAACAACACATTCAACAGATGCCCAAAAGGAACATATGCACTGTGAATTTTAAACATTAAAATTTACCTAAAGGAACTCAAGACAGATTGGCAATGTGCCCTGCCTAGTAGACAAACCTATTTTGAATCACTCTCATGTTCAGTATCTTTAGAAAGATTGTGCCCGGGCTGGTGAGATGGCTCAGTGGTTAAGAGCACTGACTGCTCTTCCAGAGGTCATGAGTTCAAATCCCAGCAACCACATGGTGGCTCACAACCATCTGTAATGAGATCTGATGCCCTCTTATGGAGTGTCTGAAGACAGTGACATATAATAAATAAATAAATAGTTTAAAAAAAAAAAGAAAGAAAGAAAGAAAGATTGTGCCCTACAATACAATCAATCTTAATTCATAATTTTCTGAATCTTTTTATACTGTACAATTTACACATTAAGTAGACCTTATAAAAAAATCAAAATTTACTTCCATTTTGTTATGTCTCAAATGATGAAGAAGAACCCTTTTGCCGGGCGGTGGTGGCGCACGCCTTTAATCCCAGCACTTGGGAGGCAGAGGCAGGCGGATTTCTGAGTTCGAGGCCAGCCTGGTCTACCGAGTGAGTTCCAGGACAGCCAAGGCTATACAGAAAAACCCTGTCTCGAAAAACCAAAAAAAAAAAAAAAAAAAAAAAGAACCCTTTTAAAGTTCTTTTTCTAAGCACTCCTTCATGACTCAGTCATTAGCACTGAGTCATTTAGTACTGGCTTAACCTGATAATCAGTATCTCAAGCCAATGCTGAATGATTCCATTAGTAAACTGAAAAACAAACAAGCTATTCCTAAGACAGGACCCCTACTGCCTCTGTGACAGTCAATAGAACAAAGCATCAACATTCATTGACCATGTATGGCCGACAGAGCAAGCAGAACATTAACTAGTAAGACTCTGGTCTTACAACCAGAAAAAAACACCCTGATTACAAAGCATCTCAATTTCTACTCCAGTCCCCTAGAACTATCTTTTTATATCCATGCTAATTTCAACCTTCTAAATAAAAAGCCTACAGTTTTAAATCAATGGAAACAATTACCAGCACAGAAACATTAACATACACTTTGATAACCATCACTTATGGGTGTAAGATCTTCCACATGTCCTAAAACTGCTGTTTCACAATATGTCTGGAATTTAAAGACACTGAAAATTTATTTAGCTCAGAGGACACATAATAAAAATGGCTCAACAAAGCAAATGATCAGAATTAAACAAAAAGGTACTGTTTGAGCAAGGATTTCTTTTCCCTTTAAGACTACCCACTCCCTTAAAGTTTTTAAAAGAGCATTTATGATTTTAATATACACTCAACCCTTGATATCCTGGATTGGTTTCAGGACCTCTAAATTTATCACTGTTCCCTTAAAAAACAAAAACAAAAAATAAACATCCTGACGCTATTAGGACTTTGATACATGCATTAATATTGATATTCCAAGTCTCTAAGATAGATATTTCTTTCATTTTAAGTAGGAGACTTTAAAGCTATAATTCATCGGTGGTAGTAAATGCTTGGCAAGAGGTTGCTCAGAATCAAAGTTAACTGAGTCCCATGTGAGGCACTAGGCACTGTGTTGGACACCTTCACAGAGACTACTGAATTTACACTCAGTTCTAGAAATGGGAGTTACCAAGACACATGTGGTACAAAAGGTAGCAAAATCCCCAAAAGTAATCTTTTGGGCATCACAAGTTATATTATGTCCTACACCAAACTAAGAGAACAAGTCTGAATCCGTTAAAATGAACCTTGTTCCCTGCTCTGACATACAACACCTAGAAACTATCTTAAAGCAGACAGAACCTAGGATGTTCGGCCTCAACATCTGAAACCTTATTCAGGAGAGAGAAAAAGGAAGATCATGACTTTCAGGCCACTCTCGGCTATAGAGTAAGACTGTCTTAAAACAACAAGGACAACCAGAAAAGACCTCAGTACAAATGCGTATGGATTTTTGGGTATCTTTTCTTTTAGAGCACCTACCAGTTCATCTGTTTTAGTGAAGAGCCACAGAAAATATACCCAGAAGGACTCAAAACAAAACAACCCCAAAACTCCATTTATAGATATGAAAGCTGGTCTTAAAGAGCAAAACAACTTCACTCAAAGGGCACAATTTGTTGGAAGCAGAGAGTGGCCTACAAGCTGACACAAATTCTACTGTATTATGGTATTTCTCTCATGCAGGAGCCAACAAATGTCAACTCTAATTCAAGTTACACTTAGAAGATAATAAGAATGGCAAAGCCAGTGAATACTGATATCTCATCCCTGTGAAGCATTTCTAATGCTCACAGAGGAACCAGAAGTGCAACCTCATTTCTCAACTCACAAGAGTAGTTAATGCCAGAGACTAAATAAGACATAGGAGTAGAGCTTTCTACAGTCTGGTATATATTTTTAAAATTGGAGGAAATATTATATGAAAAATTGTATTATACTTTTATAATATAGTTATATTTTTATTAAAATAAGAATTAATATATTGTTGCATGGACTAAAGGATATACAAGAATATTTAAGGTAAATATGACATAAAGAAGTTTCATAGTCATTCTGATCCATGAGGCTTAGAAGTACAGTTTAAAGCACTTCTCTTAAAGTAGTCTCTTAAAAGGGAAGAAGGCTGATAAACTGCCATATTAAAAAAACAGTTCTCCACAACAGTGGTAGGGAAACAGGGCTAGAGCTACACACAGCTGGATGTGTTGCCTATTCTTGACCTTGTGTGACCATGGACTAAACACTTAGAGCCTCTTCTCTTCACCTATAAATAAAGTAAATATTACTTACCTTACAATTTTTTATTGTAAGATTTGTTAAGCAAACTGTTTAGATTCTAGAAAGACTGACTGTAATGAATGCAGCCTACAATACAGTCAGGACAAACCTGTAAAACTGTCTGGCTGTCAAAACCATTCATTCAGCTTCAATTTGTGTGATCAAGATAAGTAAGCAGTTGCTATTTATAGGCCCTCCCAACTAGCTGCACAAAGAAAACAGGCCAAGAGGGTAAAATTACCTAGGTGAACATTATTGTACTCACATATTTCATTTCAAACTTCTTAGCCAACATTTCCACTTCTTGCCTCTCCTTATGCTCATCAGTAAATGGATCTTCTGTATGAACAAGTTTCTTCTGATTCAAAGGCAACAGGAAAGAAATGCAAGTATTAGTACTACTTCGACTACACTGCCATGTATTAATCATATATCAACTATAGTACAGTATAACTAAACATTTAATAGCATAACATATAGATATTCTCAGTATTATATATTTTATAACTATATCCATTGTATTATTTTCCAGACTTGAATATATCTTTAAATTTCAATGAGTCAATTTTTCCTAATATTAACGAATAGGTCAAAAGCATTAAAATCTATTTTTTAAAATGGTACACAGGAGGAAAGTATCTGCAGCTAATAGATTTACACTTGTACTGTTTTTTGATGGTCAAGAAGTTAACAATCTAAATAGACTCCACTTGCAAAATGATCCGACCACAAATAAAGCAATCTCTCCCCAAAACTAACATATATTTTATTTTGATATTATCCCTAAAAAAGACTAATTCAGCCATTGAATATCCCTAAAACAGTATTCAATTATAGACTCAGGCTCCATCACATGCTTACGTTATTACTAAAGTATTTGCAGCTGTCCTGGCTTTCTGCTGAGACTAATAATCATTTCTGTATCATCGACCTCCTGTCAATGGATATCAATTCAAGGAATACACAAAGCCAAAAAGTACAATGACTCATCATGGCATCCTTCTAATAGTGTGGAATGAAACATTGTAACTCATTATAGCTTCGGTCTAATAGTGTGGAATGAAACATTGTAACTCATCATGGCTTCCTTCTAACAGTGTGGAATGAAACATTGTAACTCATCATGGCTTCCTTCTAACAGTGTAGAATGAAACACTGTTCTAAAATACAGTTTCAAACACACGCACACAAAAACACACACACAATGAGCATACTTTTGAAAATGAAAATATTATTGTGTGCTGCATGGTGGGGATGAGTGAGCATGTGTATACATGTGGAGGTCAAAGGGCAAATTTATCAAGTTGGTTCTTTCAGTGCATCTTTCTGTGGATTGTGGGGATTGAGCTCAGGTGCCAGTCTTACATATACGTGTGTATTTTAGCAGATGTGTTTTATATGCATGCTTTTCAATGTACAAAAAAGCTAAGAGCTACTTTAAAAAATACTATTTTTATCTAATTTTTAAAATTTTACTTTGAAAGTAAATCTAGTTTTGTTGTTTGCCTGTCTTGTTTTTTGGACAGAGGGTCTTTACGTAGTCTTGGATGACCTAACTTACTACATAGACCAGGATGGCCTCCAACTCAGAGGTTCTTCTGGTTCTCTCTAATGCTGGGATTAAAAGTATACATCTGAAAGTAAATGTTTTAAAGGTTTAATTTTTTCAAACTGATGTAGCAGCTTTTTTTGTTTGTTTGTTTTGTTTTTCGAGACAGGGTTTCTCTGTGTAGTCCTGGCTGTCCTGGAACTCACTCTGTAGACCAGGCTGACCTCGAACTCAGAAATCGCCTGTCTCTGCCTCCCAAGTGCTGGGATTAAAGGTGTGCGCCACCACCGCCTGGCGATATAGCAGCTTTAAATAACTAAAAATGAAAATGTATTACAACCAGGGCAAAGAACTGAATTTGGAACTAAGGCACTTCATCCTAAATATAAAGAATGACACAGAAAACATGACAGGGAAACATGGACAGGATGAAGGCAGAAGGGTTCATCCTCAAGGTACATCAGAATAAAGAAAGACCTCTTAAGATTTTTAAGTAGTGGATTTTAGAATCAAAATTTAAATGTAATAATAAATATCTACAGACTTTCTTATCCTAATTGGCATTATGAATGAAAAACACAAAACAAGTCAAGGGGAAACAAACTAGCAAAATAAGACTGGCAGGGAAAGTAAGCATTAGACGGGGTACAGCAGTCATCTGAAGCTAGTGGAACTGACTGAGGAAATCAGCATGTTCCCTCCCATCACTGTGTAGCCCAAATATTAGGTCCTTATTCTGAGGGGGACTTTTACTGAACCCAGAGCCTTTCACATGCTAATCAAAAGCTCTACCACTAAGCTTTACCTTCAACCCAGCCTGACTCATTTATTTATTCATATATATATACACACACATACACACACATATATATAACTCATATATATGTATTTATATATATAACTCATACATATACATATATGTATGTATATATATGCACAAATATTTATATTATTTTAACTAAGAATCACCTTAAAATATTCTAAATTTGTTTTCAAGACAGGATTTCACTACACAGCCTCAAAGTCACAATCCTGCCTTAGTATGCTGATACAAAGAGTATTACCATGCCCAGCCTGTTCTAAAATATTTTGTGCACTTAATAAGGGCATCAAAATCTATCTCTTGTTTACATATGCTCTATAAAATTAAAACAGACTCACTTCTTTACAGTTAAGAATAATTGTTAGCAATCCCAGTATTTAGTAAGGCTGAGGTACAAAGTCTGACAGAAATTTGAGGCCAACCTGGGCTACACAGTGAGACCTTCATTTAAAGCAACAAATACCCACAAAGAACCATCTCTTTCCCCAATAAAAACTCAAGAAGAATCTCCGACACTCAGAGGAAACAAATTTCAAGTTATCAGCTACCTATGTGTGATATCAATGCGATGATTCTGTCCTTTGAGCCTAGCAGCACAGTCAAGTCCTTTACAGGTTTTATCCAACATATACAAAGGAATACCAGAGTTCTGTAACTGTGCAGGCATCACCACTGTTATCATGGTTTTTCTCTTACCAGAAACATTTAATTCATTTTGTTCTTAAATGGGTACTCAGGTTATCTGATTTCTTGGTTTGCTAAGAACTGAACTTTTTTCTTATGTATTTGTCAAGTCCAAAACATGCTTTATAATGCACTATTGCTGGCAATGGGGAACACATCTTTCAGGGCAGGGATGACTCCAATGTCTCAGGCAGCTCCTGAACCACAGTTATGGCACCAATACCACAAAGAAAAAAACAAATCAAAAGGCTGACCTTTTGATTTAATTATTTAATTATATTTAATTATAGTAACACAAAATTAAAGTTACTTTGAAAAATAAATTAATCTGAACCAGTCTTGGTGGTACAGGACTGTAATCCCAGCTACTCAGAAATCTGAAACAACAACATCACGAATTCAAAAGGCTGCAGTGTGATCTTGCTAGTTAGAGTTAGCCAAAATATACTTTTCCTCATAAATACAACAGTATATATCTGTTAATTGAGATTGCACACTTCATTTAGCAGGTAGGAAGGGGCTTATTTAAATGTACCGCAGTGCAGATGGCACTTACACAGACTGTTTTACACAGCCCAACTTTCAGTTGACAAATCTTGTTCACTGACATACAGCTATTTAAAAGTTGAGATTTCTTTTTCTAATTTATTTGACTTAGCCTACTAAGGTACACTATTTAATTATAGTAACACAAAATTAAAGTTACTTTGAAAAATAAATTAATCTGAACCAGTCTTGGTGGTACAGGACTGTAATCCCAGCTACTCAGAAATCTGAAACAACAAGATCACGAATTCAAGGCCAATATGGGCTACAAATTAATTCATGGCCAGCCTGACCAACTTAAAATTATCTTGTCTCAAAAACAAAGGAGGGAATGTACTTGGAGTCATGTCAATAATATGGCATATCCCTGGCCTGGCATGTTCAAGACCCTTGGCTTCATTCTGGCATTAAAAAAAGAACAGACTTCCCAAAGGAGGACATTTTGGGATCACCACTTTCCAGACACTCTCCAGTTGGTCACTCTCCTAGGCTGTCTTTATGGAACCATCATAATCCAATTAAAGAAGTGTATTTTACACATTCTTAAATAATAAACATGGGACTAATCATTGGAAAATGTGGCCACTTTTCCTACAAAAGTATACCATATTAAAAAACAATAAATTCTTTTGTGGAATTACAAAGAAAAGATATATGGTTGAATATATGAGAAAATGCCAATAAATCCCTAAATTGATAGTATCTATGAAGCAAACATAAAAATTAAACCTAATTCATATGTCCCATAGAATATAAAAGTATAGCCATGTGCCAAACATTGCTTTTAAGGTCAAGGAAAGATCACATACACAACAGTAAATACCCCAGAGCCTATATAGCAGGTTAAATTTAAGTATGATATAGCTAAAAACAGATTAAAACACCTAGGTTAGCCTGGCAGGAAAGTGCACACCTTTGACCCCAGAGCTCAGGAGGCAGAGGGATCTGAGTTGAAGACCTGGTCTACAAAGTGAATTCCAGGACAGCTGGGGCTACACAAATCCTGTTTCAAAACAAAACATCTAGGTTAGTATAGATAGGGACTTCCTATATATTTGCACAACGACAAAACACTAACTAGCATTATGTATTTTTACCTAAAAATGGCTTTTGTCATGCTGTTTTATTATACTTATTTGTGTGTATGTGTACAAACTGCAGAAGATGGTTCTCTCCTTCTACCATGTGGATACTGGGGATGGAACTCAGGTCTTTAGGCTTGGCAGCAAGTGCCTTTACCTGCCAAGCCATTTTGTCACCCAATTTTTGATTTTTTGAAGCAGGTTCTCATTATGCTGCCTGAATTCTCCATCTTCCACCCCAGCCTCCAGCGTGCTGAGGTCACAGACTAGCATTCACAGCTACAAAATGTTTTGCATCTGTAACTTAGGCAAATTGTAAAAATTGTACACCTACTTATATTAGCAAATCAAGGGTAAGTTTTTCTTTTTTTGGAAAATGCTCCAATTTAATAGACAAAAAAATGACATTCATATTATAAAAACAAAGAGTTATGAATGGAGTCCACAGGAGAAAATATTATGTGGAAGTAACCAAAATGGTCTCTATCCCTAAAAATTCAATTTCTCTGAAAACATTTAGTAATGATGGCCACACAATACTTGTAACTAGCCATCAAAGGATTATCTGCCACAAAATGAACACAGACTAATGATATTATTCAATGTGAGACTTCTGACTAAAGAGTAATCCACTGCAACAACAAAGATAGTTGAAAGGAACTATACATTCTGGAGGAGAAAGCCCAGCCTAAGAAAGAGCATAGTCGCTAAACAAGAAGGCAATGTCTGTCTGCCTGCCTCTGTCTCTCCCATCTCCCCCTTCTAAAGATCACCAACCACCAACCCACAACAATAAAAATTACAATCACCGACAAACCGCTGTCCTAATCCCATTGTTCACCGGTTCCCTCAAGAGCATACCGATGTATTTTCCTAAGTTTTTTTTTTTTTTTTTTTTAATTCAAAGCGAATGTTTTTTCCGTAGTTCTCCAGAAAACTACAACTGACAAATGCTCCCAATTCGAACTAATGAGAACCACTCAAATAATATGACTGGGCAACCACCGAATAAGATGGGAGACCTTTCCATTCAAAGACAATATGCACAAACTCAATACACACACGCGCGTGCACAAAGCTAACAATATTTACCAACACAAGTGCAACCACATTACGAATCCACTTTTTCATTCCTAACGTAGAATCATTAGTTTCTGAAAACGTTTAATTTCTCTTATATCCCTTCAATCAAGGAAAATAAACCACCCGGCCACGAGCCCATCTCAGCAGCCCTGGCGCACGGTATAGCTGGGTTGAGGAAGGGTGAAGACGAGCCGAGAAGGGGGGTCACACAATCTCTCCGCTTCAGACCGGGGGGCGTGTCCCCCCAAGGTTTTTTTTTTTTTTTTTTTTTTTTTTCCGCTTCCCTTCTACCGGAACGACAGATTGAAGTGCCACAAGAAGCTAGCCGCCCGGCTCTCGCAGGGCCTCGGGATTTGGTGTGGGGAACAGAAAGGAAAAGGAGGAAAAAGCTGAGGTTTCGAAAGGTGCACAGGAAAACCGGCTCGGCGCGGTGTGCAGGGGACAGCCTCGGCCACCCAGGTGGGCCGAGCCGCGCAGCTCCCGCCCCGTCTAGCCGCCCGGCCCCCGCCACCCCACCCCCGGGGCGAGCGAAGTGCAGAGCAGCCCGGGCAGGCGGCGGGTCCGGAGGCGCCCGGGAGGGAGGGACCCTCTGTACCCGTTGTTCTCCGCACAGCAGCAGCTCCGGGTAGCTGAACTCCACGCAGCTTTCGTCCGTGGGGTCCTTGAGCACCAGCTCCAGGCGAACCGTCTCCTTCGGCGGTCGCGGCGGCGGCTCCGCTCGGGAAGCCGACTCCCGCGGAGGGGGAGTCTGCAGGGGCAGCGGCGGCGGCGGCGGCTCGGGCCGCGGGGGCTCGCGCTGCAGCGCCATGGGCGGCTCGGCGCGGCTGACCTCGCGCTGGGGGAGCGGCTTGTCGCGCGCCGGGGGCTGCGCGTCAGCGCGGGGGGCCGGCTCCGCCCGGGCCGGCTCGCCGTACGGCTGCGGCTCCAGTCGGGGGGGCTCGCGCTCCGCGCCCGCGAAGTCGGCCTCGCGCCGCCTCACCGGTGACAGGCTAATGAACGCGACTCTGCGCGGCTCCGCCATCCCCACTGTTCTGGCCCTCGGCGTTCGCTCGAGCCGGCTCTCGCCTCGACGCCGCGCGGCGTGCCTGCCCGCCTTTCCTTCTGCTCTCCGTCACTTTTCTTCCCTCCAGCACCCTCAGCTGTCCCCGCGGACGCCACCGTGAGTGCGGACCGGGTCCCTGTCTCCGCTACTACGTTCTGATGGGCTCCACCGCCATCGCCAGGGTCGCCGCAGCCGCCATGTTGGATCCCCCACATAAATAGAAGCAGGCCGCTGAGCGGGCGCATGCGCACACTAGAGACGCTCGCGTCCACAGTCGTGGCTGTTGCTCAGTTTTCCTCTTTTTCCTCTCAACAGTCTGGAGGCCAGACAGCTCGGAGGAAGTGACGTCACAGATAGACCTGTCTCCGTGGCAACGGGGACGCTATCTCTGCTTTGGTTTCAAAGGAGGGGTTTGGGGTTCCCGGAGTGATTTCCTCCTCTCGCCCGGAAACCGAGGCGCGCTCGCGGATCCCTTAGGGTGAGCGTCGCGATGTGCCTGGGACCGACCCAGTCATGGCGCCGGGTCCCGCCCGACGTTGGCCTCTGGCTCTCGTCGCCCGGGAACGGGGCTGTCAGCTGAAGATTCCAGGCGGACCCAGGAATGGGGTGGGGGGCTCGCGTCCCGGCTGCCGGGCTTGCTGGGCCGTTGCCCGGTCACCTGAGGTGTCCAGCGTAGAAAAGCGAAGACTCGATTCTATCCAGACCCCTCCCGAAAGCGCCACGCTGCCTCCTACACTTCTCCCTAGCCGCTTTGCGCATGGCGGCGAGACGCTCAGTGACGCGCCTCAGTTGGGAAATTGGACTGGCAAACGAACAGTTCTTGAAGACTTGAACGTCTTGGCAGCGTTTGGTGTTATTTTAGGGGACGTGCTCTCAGGGAAAAAAAAAAATTCACGGCTCATTTCTGAGTGGGAAGGAGCGTTGCTTAGGTTTCGCTGGAGCACCCGTGGGAAACGTACTGGAATTCAGATTTTAACGGACATGAATTACTGGCCCTTTTAATCTATTCAGTAGAAAGTGAATTTGAAAGCTCCCTTTCCGCATCTTCAAGGAAACCCAAGCTTGTTAATTCCATTAACTATATTAGAGGTTGAAGAGCTGAGTCAAAGAGACGTCACAGACATTTTTAATTGCTCTTCTATTCCTTAGCAAAGGTATACCAAATGGTGATGGAATGTTCATCCCAAAAGGTCCTGCTAGCTCCAAGCCAGGTGTGGAGACGCACACCTTTAAGTCTCAGGAAGATACAGGCTGAGACTGTATTTCAACATGGTCCACATAAACAACTCCAGGTCAGCTAGCACTTCTTAATGGAAGTGGTGGCACTCTGGAGAGCCAGGTAGATCTCTATGAGTTCAAGGCCAGCCTGGTCTACTTAGTGACTTCTAAGCTAGCCAGAGCTACATAGTTGAGACCTTGTCTGAAAAAACTAGCAACAAGGGAAAAAAAAACAGAGGAAGATGATTTTTTTTTTCTTTAAAATGCTGCAATATTTCCTTGACACTATATTTGACCTCCAACATTCCTTTCAGTACTCCACATTCTGATTGGGGTCTCCTATTTTGGACTGAAGTGACCTTTCTGCCCGTAGACTCTGTTTCTGCCATCAACAGGGCAATTAATGTTTCTGGAACACTTTTTGTTTATCATCCTCTATCCAATCTCCAACTGACTAAGTATACCCGTGTTCAGTTTCTGCAATTTATCCCAGAAATAATAGTCTGTCTGTCCTCCAGCCAAGCTCTTCTGTAGGTAACATGTCATACAACATTATCTAGTGCCTTCCAAATACTTTGAACATCAATCCACAGGGAGAAGTAGATGCTAATCGGTGGTGTAAACTACTCAAATCAGCACTTGAGAGGCAGAGGCAGGGCCGGGCGGTGGTGGCAGCGCACGCCTTTAATCCCAGCACTTGGGAGGCAGAGGCAGGTGGATTTCTGAGTTGGAGGCCAGCCTGGTCTACAGAGTGAGTTCCAGGACAGCCAGGACACATAGAAACCCTGTCTCAAAAAAAACCAAAAAAAACAAAACAAAAAAAAAAAAAAAACAAAAAAAAAAAAATGTTTTGCCGGGCGGGGCAGTGGCGCACGCCTTTAATCGCAGCACTTGGGAGGCAGAGGCAAGTGGATTTCTGAGTTCGAGGCCAGCCTGGTTTACAGAGTGAGTTCCAGGACACCCAGGGCTATACAGAGAAACCTTGTCTCGAAAAAAACAAAAACAAACAAAAAAACAAAACAACAACAAAAAAACCCCAGAGGCAGAGGCAGGTGGATCTCTATGAAATCGAGTCCACCCTGGTCTACAGAGTGAGTTCCAGGACAGCCAGAGCTATGTAGTGAGACACTGTCTGGAAAAAACAAAACAAGAAAAAAGTGGTTTCTCCAGTGTATACACACCCACCCACCCATGAAATTTAATCTATCTTACTAAGATAATGTAGTATAGAGTAAAAACAAAGTTGGAGGTCAAAGTACAACTGTGGCGTCTATTCTCTCCTTCTAGGTGGCCAGGCTTATAGAGCAAGTGCCTGCACCTAATGAGTGATCTTGTTGGCCTAGAATTGTTTAAATGTTAATTTCTACTTTTGAATCTATTTTCCTACACAGTAATAATTATATAAGACTGGTTTGTCACATATATCTAACATAAAAGTGTTCTGTACTTTTTCATTCTAAATGCTCTGTGGCAACAGTTTAGATTGTGGCAGTACCACAACAAATTTTTGTTTAGCTTCTCTAAAAGCATATTGCCATATTTACTGTATCTGTCTTAGTCAGGGTTTCTATTCCTGCACAAACATCATGACCAAGAAGCAAGTTGGGGAGGAAAGGGTTTATTCAGCTTACACTTCCACACTGCTGTTCATCACCAAAGGAAGTCAGGACTGGAATTCAAGCAGGTCAGGATACAGGAACTGATGCAAGGCCATAGAGGGGTGTCACTTACTGACTTGCTTCCCCTGGCTTGCTCAACTTTGCTTTCTTATAGAACCTAAGACTACCAGCCCAGGGATGGCACCACCGACAATGGGCCCTCCCCACTTGATCACTAATTGAGAAAAGGCCTTACAGCTGGATCTCATGGAGGCATTTCTTCAACTGAAGCTCCTTTCTCTGTGATAACTCCAGCTTGTGTCAAGTTGACACAAAACCAGCCAGACACCATCAGTGCTGAATAAAGTTTTTGTTTTATTTTGCTTTGCTCTTTAAGACAGGCTCTTACTATGTAGCCTTGGATGAGCTGGAACTAGCTCTGTAGACCCGGCATGTACCACTGGGTGTGACAGCATACGCCTTTGATCACAGCATCTAGGAGGCAGAGGCAGGCAGATCTCTGTGAGTTCAAAGCCAGCTTGGTCTACAAAGTGAGTTCCAGAACAGCCAGGGATACACAGAAAAACCCTGTATTAAGGCGTGTGTCACTACACTTGGTTTCTATTCCTTTTTCTAATACAAAAATCCTCTTTGAGTGTAATTTATAGTATCTTGAATAATATCACTAATGTACAGATATGATTTTGATGACATTCTTTTCTGAAAAAAAAAAAAAAAAAAAAAAAAAAAAAAACATAAGATCTCCTCCATTCCCCGGAAACTCAATATAAAATTTCGAGTTTTCTGTCAGCAAACAACATTCTCATGTGCTTGCTTGCAAATATCTCAGGGCATTGTGATAATGTAAAATTGGTCTTAACAGTTATACTCTAAATTAAATAAGTTATAAATTAGGACTATTGTGTCATGTACTGATGCTTTCTCCTAAATTCTATTGTAGTTTGCTTTATTTTGTTGTTGTTGTTGTTTTGTGGAGTTGGGGAAAGAGGGATTGGGGGGTAGCGATGAGACAGGATTTTTCTGTGTAGCCCTTGGCTGTCCTGGAACTCACTCTAGAGACCAGGCTGGTGTTGAACTCACAGACATCTACCTGCCTCTACTTCCTTAGTGCTGACCACCACCACCTAGCTGCTTGCTTTGTTTTTAAATAATACTTGTAACCCTCAAAAGTAGTTTCTGAACCCTCTAACTGGTTACAGTTTTGAAATTGAAGTAAATGTGCATCTTAGCAGTTAAGAAACTGAACAAGTCAGGGAAAAGTGATTTTGCTCCTAGGAACTAGGGATAGAAAATAGATACATATACATTTCTGAGAGAATTTCATTTTTAAGAATGATTTATTTATTTTATGTATACTCATGTACACTGACACTGTCCTCAGACACACCAGAAGATGACATCAGATCCCATCACAGATGGTTGTGAGCCATCATGTGGTTGCTGGGAATTGAACTCAGGACCTCTGGAAGCAGCTAGTGCTCTCAACCACTGAGCCATCTCTCCAGCTCTTGTGAGAGACTTTTTAAAACCCTAAATGATGCAGTTGAAGAAAGGGACCCTTAAAGAGTCTAGAAAGAGGTCATAGTCAGTTCCTAGTGAGTACCAAGTCAGAGTATTTTTATTAACTATATATTACACTCTTGTTTTAATGTGTATGTATTCATTTAACCATTATATAGCCCTTGAGATAATCTATTGAGATAGTCATCCCTTATCTGTGTATTGTATGTATATGCTTATGTGTGCACATATGCCTGTAGGTGTTGATGTTGTATGTCTTCCCCAATCACATTCTACCTTATTTTGAATTTATTACATTTATTTATGTTGAGTTTGTGGAGGTCAGGAGTTTGGTCTCACTTTCCACCATGTAGGGTCTGGGTGTCGAACTTGAGTCCTAAGGCTTGGTGGAGCCTTTACCTGCCAGGTCATCTCATCAGTCCATCTACCTTAGTTTTTTGAGACAGGTTTCTCACTGAACTTGGAGAGCATCAATTGGGCTAGGCTGGCAGGCCACCAAGTTCCATGGATCCACTCTGTCTGTTTCTCTGGTGTCAAGTGCCACACCAGGCCCAGCTTTTATACATAGGTGTAGGGACATGCGAGCTCAGGTCTTCATGCTTGTGTTGGCAAGCAGTTTATTGACTGAGCTGTCTCCCTGGCCTCCTATTCATGCCTTTTGTCAGCACTCATGTGAGGAACAAACATCTTGCACAAAGCCCTGAAGGAAGAGACTTGAAGAAAAAATATTTAAGCCTCTGGAGGGAGTGAGCTGGAGCTTTGAAAGAAACTGAAAATACAGAGATGAACTCCAAGTAGAGATGATGGGTCAGGTCATTAAATCTTATTATAAATGGAATGAGAGACTGGAAAGTTGGCTCACTGATTAAAAGCAAGAACTACTCTTATAGAGGACCTGAATTAAGGTCCCAGCACCCACTTCAGGCAGTTCCCAGCTCCCTGTAACTTTAGCTCCAAGCGATATGACATCCTATTGTAGATGCAACAGGCACCTGTACCCACATAAACAAATACAGACAAATAACAAAATAATTCTTCAGTAAAAACAAAACCAAAAGATAATAGAAAAATGTTTAAAGTGGCATAATTATACAGTAGTCAGCTAGCTTTAACTTTTCAAATGCTGTTAACAAATCTGCTTGTGTGACAAGGTCTCTACCGATTGATCCATCTCCCTAGACCGTCTATACTTTATTTTTAACATTATTATTGGAAAGGCCAGCCCAAATCAAACACTAGAAACCCTTACACCTAATTTCAAAATCCTAAGGAAGAGCCAATGATTGGCTGTGTTGGTGCCAATCCCCAGATCAGTCAACTGCCAGGAAAGGTCTGGTGACCAGGCATCTGCTGAGGTAAATGAGTTTAAGCAAAAGGACCCTGTTCCTGGAAGAATTTGGAACCTATTAGACAACTACTCTGAGGTCTATAACACAAAACAGCAGGATAAAATTGCTCATAATGACTAATGGCTAAAGGCAATGACAATTTCTTTTCTTTTTTTAACTCACTTGAAAAAAAATAGATACAATGTAACTCAGGAAAGGAAAGAAAATCTAAGACAAATTAAGAATGCTATAAAAGAGCTGCGCCCCCCTCCCCCACTTCAGAAAACAAAACAGAGGAACAAAGCACTAAGACTAGACTCCAGACAGTTTCATAGGGGAGTTCAACCAAACATGATAGGAAAATATATTCAGTAGTATTTAAATTGCTGCAGCATAGAACAGAAGAAATTCCTGTTCCCTCCAAACTTCGCTTCTTTACAGGTATCCAGTGAAATACTGATTCCAGTTCCAGCGTGCACTGACTTGCAACACTCAAAGGAAAAGTTGTCTTTAGACAGGCATTGATCCATTTGTTGATGAGCTAGTTAGAAATGGATGACACTGAGTTTCTGAGGATGTAGAGAAACATGGGGTTCCTTTTGTTGCTGGAATAACCATTGTATATGGTAACTTAGAAATAACTGTGAGAAGTATATATGCTTTAACCAGTACTCCCAGTTCTGTGAGTTTATCAAAGCTGTAGTTTATTACATTTTATTTAGGTGTGGGGGCTGGGGAATAGAAATCAGAGGACAGTTGGCAGGAATGGGTTCTCACTGAATGGTCCTGGGGATGGAATTCAGGTCCTCAGGCTTGGTGGCAGGTATTTCTATCCACAGAGCCATCTGAACCAGCCTGAAGAGCTATAAAAGTCTGTACATCTTTGGTTTTATCCAACTTGATTGGTGATATATACAGGATTTTTTCTTTTAGTGGTTTAACTTCTTTTAATTTTGAAATACACTTTCAAAGCCAGCATATTTGTGAGTAGTATAATTTTTCTAATTTTTTTTCTTTGAGACATTGTTCTGTATAGGGCATACTGGTTTCAAACTGACTTCTGAGTGCTGGGATTCTAGGCAGGCACCACCATATGGCTTCTATTTATAACTTAATTAATTTTAGAGTTGATTAGTATTTCTTGTGGCAGCCTTATGCTTATTTCAATAATTTTTTATAATTCTCAAGAGCCCAACGTCATTCATTTTCTTTTTCTTCATGTTTTTTTACTGTAAGGATTCAAGACCTTGTCTTCTGAGCTTTAATACAAATCTAGTTTATATAGCCTCTTTTACTTAAATGTTAAAGGAAAATTTTAATTTTGGTATTTGTTATTTTCTCTGTCTCTGGTTTTATTTATTTGTTTATTTTAAACATCGTAGAGCTGGCTGGGTTGGCTGTTTTGTGGCAGGATGTTTCCAAGCTTGCCAGAACTCCAGAGTTAGATCCCTAGGCACAGAGGAAATGCTGTCGAAGGCACAGCACATACCTAGTTTGGTTTGGGTATTAACTTCTGCTTTATATCATCATGATTAAAAATACACACACTGAGCTGGGCAGTGGCACACACTTTTAATCCCAGCACTTGGGAAGCAGAGGCAGGAGGATCTATGTGAGTTTGAGGCCAGCCTTGTCTACAGAGTGAGTTCCAGGACAGCCATGGGTACACAGAGAAACCCTGTCTTGAAAACCTAGAAACAAGGAACAACCACCCCCCCAACACACACACACACACACACACACACACACACACACACACACACAGGTTCTTTTGCATTTACTGAAGAAGGTCTTGGGCCTTGACGTTAAAACTACAGAGTGAGAATAGGCTGCCTGGGTCTAACGCTCCCTCTGTTGCTTACTATCATATCCTTTTTTTTTAAAGTGACTTTTACACAGTCACTTAAGCACTTGTATTGTGTCTCAGTTTCTGTTTGTAAAATGGGGATAATAACCTATAATTTAAAGCACTGGTGTTGGGGCAGGTGAGTTGGCTTAGCTGGTAAAAGTGATTGCAGTCAAGCCTGACGACCTAGGTTTCATCCCTAAGATCCACATGGTGGAAGAACAAAACCAGTGCCCCAACTTGTTCTCTGATCTCCACACATTTGCCACAGAACACACGTGCCCATATACACATAAATTAAATGTATTAATCGTTTAAAAATAGTGTTTGAATCAATTGGTTCATTGGGTTAATCAAGTATGAAATGTTTAGAACAGAGTGTGGTACATGGGAAGTGATGTTATTTTCTTTGTGGTTTAATGTACAGTAACTTTATTGAGCGGCCCAAGGGTCCTTGAAGGGGAGGTCTATTCTTTGGCATATGATGCTATTCCTTTTTGCCAATAATGCTTAGATGACTGCAGCTTTACTTACATCTTCATTTCACCTTTCATGACCTGCCATTATCTCTCATCATTTTTGTTTTTTGAATATTGGTGCCTTTCCTTTGTTGCATGTTCATAACCATTGTGTTCATCAGGAAACAGAGCCTTTATCATTCCAAGTGTGTCTGTCTGACCTGCTTAATGACTTCGACCTGAATCCAGCCTTGTTTGATTACGGCACCTGCTCTCCCTCTATTTGCATTTTCCCAGTTGAACTGCTGCCTGTCTTCTCACGTTAATGTTCACAAATGACTTGGTTCTCAGTAAGAGCCAGCAGCCCAGAGATGGATTTCACTTTGTGATCCAGTCTACCAGTCTCTTTGCTTTAATAGGTGACATAAACCCATATTCACGCCGGGCAGTGGTGGCGCACGCCTTTAATCCCAGCACTTGGGAGGCAGAGACAGGCGATTTCTGAGTTTGAGGCCAGCCTGGTCTACAGAGGGAGTTCCAGGACAGCCAGGGCTACACAGAGAAACCCTGTCTCGAAAAACCAAAACAAACGAAAACAAAACAAAACAAAAAAACCCATATTCAGGTTAGAACAAGAGGTATGTTTGAGCAGAGGCATTAGTCTATCATATTTTCTCCTTTATATCTTTCAATAACTCCTTTAAATTGTCTAGTTGCTTCATTTTTGTGTATATTTTTTTTGAGAATTTAAATGTTTTGTATTGTTGTGTAATGAAGTAAAATTCAAATGGCCTTAATTCTCAGTTTCTTTGGATGTTATCTACAATGTTATATGTTACTTGTATTCTATATTTGATGTATTATAAGGTACACCCATGCCTGTAACTAGATTTATCACCAGTATATGACACTACTGTACCAATACTACTGTCTACCTTTCTGTCCAGAGTAAAATGTTGTCTGACAACTTTCACATACATGTACCAATTTTCAATGAGTTTTTTTCTTTTTTTTTATATTTTATTTACATTTCAGATGCCATCCCCTTTCCCCATTTCCCCTCCCTAGAAAACCCCATCCCATGCCCCCTTTTCCTTTTTGCTTTTATACATTTTTTGGCCCTCATTTGATGAGAGATAGAATGGGACACATGGATCCACTGGCATAAGTTATTTTCATAGTATCCCTAGTCCATCCTTAGGATATATTACCTCATAAACATGGGGAAAGGCTCTGTTTACCAAACTTGTATTGGTGACTAATACTGGAGTTTTCAGTGATACATTGAAAATAAGAGCAACATCAAAATGTTACTTTGTAACCCACTTTTCCAACTCAGCAATGTGGCCTTTGTTTTAGTAGTATGCTAGTTTCCTGTGGCTGCTAAAAAATACAGAGAACACTGGCTAAACGCAACAATCTTACATAGTCAGAAGGCTTAAAATGGGTCTGCTTGAGCTAAAATTAAGTCCTTGGCTGGGTGGTAGTCCTTTCTGGAAGTTCCAGGGAAAAGAGAGCTTCTGGAGATCCTTGGCCCTTGGCTCCTGGCTCTCTTACTTCATTTGCAGACCCAGCAGCCTTGGCTGAGATGTCGTCACCCTCTTAGACTCCCCCACTTCCACTCTTAAGACCCTCTGTGATTACACTGTGTCCAGTGGAGAATCCTGATAATCTTCCTAAACTAAGGTTGGCTGCTTAGTAACTTTTTTTTTTCTGCAACCTTTAGCTCTGCCTGTGTGTCACCAGCCACAGGAAAACTAGAATTGGCTGGTAATCTGAGTGGCCTCGCCCCATGCCAGCTCCTGGCTCTCCATCTTGGTAACCTGTATCGACTTCTGTGCCATCCTCCTGTTTCCTTTCTACTACCAGTGCTCATTTCAGTGTCTTTAACTTATGGAAAGATCATTGCTATGAAGCAGTTTTGTTGAATTCACTCCTACTGCTGCAAGAACCTGTAGTGTGTGTTGTACACTATTACATGCTAACTTCACAGAATTTACTCCCTCATCGTAGTCAGGGCTACATGGGTTTTTTTCAGGCGGTTCCTGGGCATAGTGGTTCCCGGGCATAGTGGTTCAAAGAAGCATTCTTGTGCATATTTCTGGTGAGATTGTAGAGACTGGCTCTTGGACAAGTAGCTAAAAGAATGGGATTGCTGAGCTGTATTGTGAAGTTAACAAGTAAGGCCATGCATGTTGTTTCTTCTTCCTTTCTTTTCTTTGAGACAGGGTTTCTCTCAGAGCCTTGGCTGTCCTGGAATTTACTCTGTAGATGAGGCTGGCCTCAAACTCAAAGAGCCACCTACCTCTTCCTCCAGCATGCTAGGATTAAAGGCATGTGCCATCATGCCTGGCTCTATGTTGTTTCTTAAAGAACCCAAATGACCAGCAATAGTGGCTCACACTGTGAGCCTAGTACTTGGGAGGTGGAAGTAAAAGGATTTAAAGTTCAAGGTCATCCTCCACTACAGGGTTACAGGAGACCCTGTCTAGAAGAAAAAAAATACAATAAAAATAAAAGAACTTAAATAGATCATGCCTAAAATAGGCAGTCAATCATGGTGGCTGGTACCTCTAACTTTAGCATTTAGAAGGCAAAGCGGGCAGATCTCTGTGAGTTCTAAGCTAACCAGGGTCACATCGACTGTACGAGCATTCCTCTGTGTGTGTTTGTGTGTGTGTGTGCGCGCACATGCGTGCAAGTATGACTGTACATAAGATATAATAAAGTGTATCTACAGCCTATTGCTCTCTCTCCTGAACTTAGCCTAAACCTCCCTGGGCAGCCCTTAGGTCTACATCAGACATTTAGATTTTATTTACAAAGTTTCTGGTGCTCATAAGTGTGTAAATTTGTCTACATATGACACATTCAAGATACATGTGAACTGATGGTGTTTCCAGATCAACTTATTGTGTGCTCTAGAGTTAAGGGATGTTACAAGTACATCACTAAGTCCCAGATTCTGCTGCTCTTGGACCATTTCTAAATAGGCCAGACCACTGTTTGAGCATTTCTCTAAAGTGCATATGATCTTGTGTTTTATAGAATGAAGAAGAAATGAGAGGTAATTATCTAAATATAATTTAGGGTTTGGGATATTTGGCTTCTGGGCACTTGGATATCTGCTGTCTATGCGGTACACAAGGCAGGATCTTGCTGCATGTTGATGTTGGGGATCTTTTCTGATTGGTTCTCCCAAGTGAAGCAGAAGGCATCTCATTTACATGTCTAGAAACATCTCCATTACCTTCTTGTATTTTCTTCTTTTCTGTATCTCCCCTGCAAACTCCCTTTTCACTAAATAGCCAAGGATGGCCTTGAAGTCCTCATCTCCCCAACTCTGCCTAAGTGCTGGGGATCTACATGAGCCACAGCACTTAGCCCCGTTACCTCTTTTTAAAGATGTACTTGTGCATGTATTTTATATAGCATGTTCTGTCTTCATGTACATCAGAAGGGGGAATCAGTCTCATTACAGATGGCTATGAGCCACCATGTGGTTGCTGGGAATTAAATTCAGAGTCTCTGGAAGAATGTCAAGTGCTTATAACTGCTGAGCCATCATCTTTCCAGGCCATCCCACTATCTTTTTAAAGAGATTAATTGTAATAATGTCTATGCCCATCTGTCTACATTAGCGCATGTGTGCATAAGAGCTGTTGCTAGAAGAGTGTGTTGGGTCTCCTGGAAGGTGGGAGCTATCTGTGGTGGGTGCTGGGAACTGAACTTGGGTCCTCTATAGCAATACGCACTCTTAACTGCCCAGCCATTTCTAGAGCCCCACCATTGCCTTCTTACTGTTCTTACTAATTTGTTCCTGCTGATGACATCGGCTACCTGGCTGAGTTAACCTGTGTGTACTTCTGTTAGACTGGCTTTCTTTCAGTCCCAGATTGTGTACTATCTTGGCATTTTCAAATTGCTAGAAATGCAATACAAGAATTGGGAACCAGGCAGCATGAGGTCGGATCTCATGAGCTCCTTGCTACCGCGGTTATGTGTTCAGGTATTTAATCAGACAGTAGTTGGATACATGTTCTGTGTGAAGCACTGTACAATGTGATGGTCATACAACTTCATAATAGACTGCAGTCAGCAAAGAGCCAACCCCAGTGCCCCAATGATCTGGTAAGAACCACTAGGTCCTCTGTGGAAAGGCTTCTTTGGCATTATCTCCTTTTTTTTTTCATAAAAATTAACTCGTGGAGCCCTAAAGTCTCTTTTCCTGCCTTCACTCTTGATTAGGGAAGGAAGATGACATATGACATGTCTAACCCTGTACTTAATGATGTGAAACAGAAGATCTGATGAGAATCCAATGATAGGATTGGATAGATGGCTCCATCAGCAAAGTACTTAGTATGCATACGGAAGGACCGGAGTTCAGATCTTTAGCATTTATGTAAGAAACCAGGCCTGGTAGCATGTGCCCTAATCCTAGCACTCAGGGAGGATGTTGTAGGAGGAACCCAGAGTCAGGCTGGCCAGCCAGTCCTGCCAAATGAGCAAACCCAGCTTCAGTGAGAGATCCAGATTCAAAAAAGAGGGCCATAAGGGCTAGAAAATGGCTCAGTGGTTAAGAGCAAATATTCTCACAGAAGACTACAGTTTAGTTTCCACCACTCACATCTGGCAGCTTACAACTGCCTGCAAGTTCAGCTCCAAGAGATCTGATGCCCTCTTCTGACCCGCAATCATGTACATATACCCATATACATACATATAATAACAAATATTTTAAAAATATAAGGTGGTAAGAGATAAGACACTCAGCTTGACCTTTAACCTCCACACGTGAGCACAGCTGCACAAACATAAACACATGTGAAAAGAACCAAAAAATATATTTTAATTTAAATATAGTACAGGGGTATGTGATTCTTTTGTAGTACAAAAATAATTGTAAAAGTGTTTTTCCATTTGTAAGCATACACTACAGATTGCTTTTAAATAGTACATTGATACTATAGACTGTATAAATTACATATTCCCCAGCCTGGCCCTTCTTCTCTGGGCTGTCATCTGTAGAGAACACAGTTATGAACCTCGACGCCCTGTCAAGACAATCAGAAACAATTATCCCTCCTAACAGAATTGCATGTGCTTCTCTTTAACTAGCCTTCATGTTTCTGTCTCAAGCCTGTAGATTAAAAACCTTAAAAAGTAATCTAATATTCTGCTGTTTGGAATAGATATCCTTCTGTCGAGGAAAATGTCAGAGAGACTACTGAATAGTAAACTCAGAAATTCTCATTGGGAAGTACATCACTGTGAATGAGTGTCTTTCAGAAATTAGGAGCTAGAACTGAACAGCCCTTTACTGGAAGATGTCAACAGTTCCTGGAAGGTGATCTGCCTTCCCATTCTGCTTCCAAGTATATAAAGCAAAAGTAAGTTCCATAAGAATGATTCACAGAACTATAGCAGGTTTGGCTGTATCTGATCCACCTAGCACCTTTGGCAAAGAGAACCAGGTACTACTAAAACAGTGGGAAGAGCAGAACAAGACAACAAGAAGCTCTGGCATAAGGAAATGGTGCAGCTTTGTTTCCTGCAGTCCTGTTAGACTAGTATTGTAACTTGTGCTTTGGACCAATCATATCTGAGCCTAATGTAAGAGATGACACACTGGCCATCTTAGAACACCTTGGAACTGGCCAACGTTGAAGGCTGTGTTCAGCCACTGGTCCTATTGCTTCAGTTGTTATACTCTGTACAGATTTCCCTCTCCTTTCTGTGCAGAACTGCCACCTGCAGCAGGAGGCTGGGGCAGGAGGAAGAATTTGTGGTGTTCCTAAAAATTCCCCCATCTCCTCCTTCATGCACTCTCTGCTCTATGAGGATGGGTTCTAGATTGTGTAACTCAGACTTACAGAAGAAAATTACAGAGCATACAAATAGGTAATCTGATACACAAAAAAGACGTGGGTCTGTTTTCTTAAAGTGGGATGTAAGCCAGACAATACTTTGTTGTAGAAGAAAGAAGTTTATGTGATGACAGCTCAGAGACATGAGGCTGAGGGAGAGGCTAGCCATTAGGAAGTCTCTTCAAAGAACCCTACTTTATAATTGTATCAATAAATCCTTACTACAGCATGTTCCTATGTGTGCAATATAAACAGGTATATTCTGGCAGTGGTGGCACACACCCTTGAACCCAGCACTTGGGAGGCAGAAGCAGGCAGATCTATGAGTTCAAGGCTAGCCTAGTCTACAGAGTGAGTTCCATGATAGCAAGGGCTACACTGAGAAACTCTGTCTCAGAAAAAAAAAATGTTATATATATATATGTTTCATGAAAATTTTCCCAGTCCTATGTTCAAAATTGATGTTCATTCAGCAGATACTAAGAACCTTGCCCTGGCTTTGTTTCCTAAAATACAAGGGAGACCCAACTCTGAAGCTTGCACACCTTCAGAGATACCAAGTTTTTCCTTTCACTCACCTTTTCAAAACCCAATACTCAGCTTGTCTCGCTGTAACAAGCTACGTAAGCAGCACTTTACTCGATGAGAGAATGGTCCTATAAGCTGACTATGTACTACTACCTGCAGTCTGGTAGAGGGCCTCATGGCCATCCTCAGAATCACACAGCTTGGGAAGACTTCTCCCAGGACTCAGTCATGGATGGGCTAATGTACAGGATGATGGCATATGATCAAATGATGGCAATTCTTTAGTATAAAAGTACTTGTCACTGAAGCTAGGAGAAAATGTCCTGAAATGTTAAGAGAGAGAGAGAGAGAGAGAGAGAGAGAGAGAGAGAGAGAGAACTATTATCTCTTCCTAAAAGCCAGTAAATTACATAAGAGTGTTCGGAATGATTCTGGAAGAAAAGCACCAGGGAAGCCCACAGTACTTTCACCAGTAGATTACATTGAGTGTCAGCAGACCAAGGAGATTTGTGCTGCCTGATGGCCAAGTCCACACATACCACCCACTCAACTTAATGCTCTAAGAGCAAAGAAGGAAATGTTAATCAAACAGGGTCCTGGATCGCATATTCAAGTACAGGAAAACAGTTCCAATTTGATGTGAGAGGAAGCTGGTCCTGGCCTGGGCTTGGCTGCTTAGATGGGCACTCTGTTCTCCTTGGCCCACTTCTTCATGATCCTGATGATATACTCCACTTGGGTGTTTCCTGTGCTTCTCAGTAAATGCAGCACTTCTCGGAGGGTCTCTCTGAGGAAAGGTTTTAAAGAACAATTTTTCTCAATAGAAAAGAAACCCTGGCAATCCCATGGCATTGTTCTACATCCCAGTGAGGCATGTGTGATGATCCTCCACTGGGCATAAGCCAATTATAAAGCTGCTAGTTTTCTAAGCCATGGCAATGGGTCGCTTCTTCAACAGATTTGTTCAAAAGGGTTTAAATATACTAGGGTTCAAATATACTTATAATATAAATGAGAATAGCAGTAAGAACCAAAACTTGGTGAATGCCCAGCATTTACACTTTAACTAACTAAAACATGTTTTAACTTAAAAACATTTTGCACTATGCAGGTCTCTGAGAAAGACAGAAGGAGGTGTCAGATACCTTGGAGCTGAGCTTACACTTACAGGTGTTGGGAAACGCCCGACACACGTGCTGGGATTCAAACTGTAGCCCTCATGACTGAGCAGCAAATGCTCTTAACCACAAACCACCTCCAGCCCCAGGTTAAAATTTATTATAATTAAAGCTTGGATTTTAGGTGAGGCAGGCTGAAGCTTCCCTGTTGTCTCATTAGAACTTTGGCAACTGCCTGTGGATCTGCTCCCCTTGTGGTCTTGTGTTCTATTCCTTTTCTCTCTGAGGAACCTCCTGCACCTGACTAAATGCTTGTATTCAGGATTATACACAAGCACAAAGCAGGAAGTAAATTTTAATAATTTGCTTGCAAAATTATTACAGTTTTCTATCCATATGCATTAAGCAATAAATATACTGCCATGGAACTATTTTTATAACACTAAATTAATGAATTAGTTTTAGCCCAGGTTGCCTTTGCTGGCCTTGAGTCCACTATTTTGCTTCAGGCTCCCAAGTGCTAGGAATTTACTTTCAAGTATTTTAGTTTTTATTCACATAGAACTATAATCCTCTTAGTTTTACATAATCAAATACCTTAGCATTTTCCAGGATACAAGAAAGCAGAAGCAATAAAAGAATTATCAACTAGGTCTATTCCATTTCTATTTTTTTAAGGCCTAAATTAGATAGCAGAAGGGCTTTTTACAGAGCAGAAATGTCAACGGCATTTGCTATGGAAATGGCTGTTCATCCAGGGCCAGATATAGACCTTGCCCTGGATTTAGAGGCTCTTGTATGCTTAGAGTCACTTGATTTAATAAAATAAGACATTTCTGGAAGAAAATGATCATATAGGCAATGCTAACATCTCAGTGTTTCTACCTTTAAGATTTCTGCACCAGGGGCAGATGGACAGAGGCAGTTCTTTTTTTTTGGGGGGGGGGGGGTCAAGACAGGGTTTTTCTGTGTAGCCCTGGCTGTCCTGGAACTCACTCTATAAACCAAGCTGGCCTTGAACTAAGAAATTGCCTGCCTCTGCCTCCCAAGTGCTGGGATTAAAGGCGTGCGCCACCACTGCCTGGCTAGAGGCAGTTTTGCCCATTTGTTTACTTACTTGGGTTCTCTCCCAGCTAAAATCATCTGGAAAATGCCCACACAGGCACCCCTCTTGCCTTCCCAGTATTCAGGGTTGGGATCCAGCCTCTCTAGGACATCAAAAGCTTTGGCTGAATAGTAGAACTGGCCCATCTGCAGAAAAGAAGGCATGGTGGTAGCATTGACATTTAGTCAGAGGTGGGATGGAATGAAACATGCAGAATACAGAACAGAATGGGATAAAACAAATGTACAGTTTCTTTTTGGCATAGCAGTTTAGGTACATTTCAATTCCTAGCTAAAACAAGAGAACAACAGTTTAAATGCACAGGTTCATTTAAAGCCACCTGCCCTTACTTTCAGTGATAGAACATTTTGTCTAATACTGTTGAATTATGATGTCATCAAGACATTTGCTGTTTCTTCTAATTCTATTCTACTCTAGTGAGAAATTGACAGCTGTCTTGAATTAGATATTTTTTAAGTTTCTTCAATACACTACACTAACCAGACCATATTCAACTCAAAATCTTTCCCTGATTGTCCTAGATTCTAAGTACACAATCTCTTAATTCATTTTGCAGACATCTATTCCAAAGACTCAACACATTTCCTTAGCTTCACAGAACATGCTGAGCACAACTGAAATCTGCCTAGGTGGGTTTCTTGTGTTGGCTCTTAAGGCTGTAAATTACTGGGTGATACTCTTCACTCTGTGGGTTTGGTTACTCCTCCAGCCTACTACTCAGCCACTGACAAGTTCCTTAAGAAACTTATGTAGAGGAATTTTAATCCAGCAACATGGCTGCTCTGGCAATGGATCACATGCAAAAATGATCTGGCCAGAATACAGACACACCCTAGATTACAATATGATTTGGCTGGAATACTGACATGTCCTTAATACACACATTTAATCCCTAAAATGGAAGTTAAGATTAGTTTGTAGAAGGATGCAGCCATGTTTGAAAATGACAACTAATTGAGAGGCAGACAAAGTGATGAATCAGAAAAAGATTTAACGATGAGTCAGAAAGGATATGTCCCACTCTCACAAGAATAGTACATCAGTGAGAGGCTATTAAAGAGCAGTTCAGGGAGAAAGAATGAGCTAGACACAGGTAGTGTGGTGTGGTGTGTGTGTATGGCAGTCTTAAAGGGAAAATTTTATAGGTTGTAGAGAAAACAAGCTAGACACAGGTGAAGACATAGTGAGCCAGTGAATAAAAAGGATCCAGAAGTTTAGGACATATTGCCAAAGTTAGTATGAGGCCAAGCAGAGCAATTCATTCAGAAGCTGAGAGAAGCCAGATTGAATCAGTCAACTTGGTAGGCCAGATTTTATGGAGGTTAGAAGTTTCCAGGCCCATACAATCCCTTATCCTGTCTTTCTGCCTACTTCCCAAGTGCTCTTCCTCTTCTCAGGGTCTTCACATTTCTTCACAGTATGTAATCCAGCACATACATAGAGTGGTGTGTGAAACATGCACAGCTTACTATGTGTGAATACAAGTGGATCAACCATCCAGGTCCACACGCTGTGACAAAACAAGATCTTCTAGCAGATTCCTTCCAATAGCTGACCACTCTCTTGAACTATTATTTAGCTGATGCCATGTGATGCTTGTCCTCAAGTTTCCCTTTCCTGTCACCCAAACTCACCTTGTAACAGTCATTCGCAATGAGCTGTAAGAGGCTGAAGGACTCGCCAGAGGTTTCCATCTTAAGATAAAGTTCCCAAGCTAGTCTTGGTTTCTTATTCATAATATCTGCAAAAGAAAATGATTGTGTTAGTATTTATTTATGATAGTGCCTCAGGATATTAACCAAAGATGTTCTTCACCTCCAGCCGTGAGCCTCTCAAGTGATGAAATTATAGGAGTGTGCCACATTCCCGGCATTTTTTAAACGTTAATTTTTATTTGTGTGAATGTGTTTGTGCCCCTGAAGGCTGAAGAGGGCACTGGATTCCCCTGGAGCTGGAGGAACAGGAAGCTGTGAGCTGCCTGGGTGCTGGGATCTGAATTCTGTTCCTCTGCAAGATCAACCAGCATTCTTAACCACTGAGCCATCAATCATTTCAGCCTCCAGGCTTAGGCTTTTTAAATGTATAAGAAATAACTCCTGCACTGTGCCATTCTATGGACTTGGATTTATATACAAAATACCGGTAAAATACCTCTCACATGGAAAGCTTGCAATGTTGCCATCTAAATGGTTTCTTACCAGAATTAGGGCAAACCTAAAATATTTAAGATATACATACTTATCTTTGAGACCGAGTTAAGTTCTAGAAGTTCTCACTTTGCTAAAGGGTATAGTCAGCATTCATTCACTCCTGCACACAGGCCCGCACTCACTGCTGACCAAGTGTTTGGTCTACACCTGTAATTCCAGCTTTAGGGAGATTAAGGCAGTGGGACCCAGGAGTTTAAGGCCAACCTGGGATATAGAGTGAGACTTTGTCTCAAAGTACTACCAGCACCACCAACAAAAAGAATATTCAATTGCTAAAATGGTCCTGAAACTGTAAAAACATAGTGATCATTTTAAAGACAGCTTTAAAATTTTTACTTATCATTGTATGTGTTTGTTGTGTGTTTGGGAAGGAGGGGACTATGTCAGGCTGCATGTATGATGGCCAGAGAATAAATGTCTGTTCTCTTCTACTTTTATGTGGTTTCCAGGAGACAAGTGCTTACTTGAGTCATCTTAGTGGCCCCTGGGGCATATTTTAAATCTAACTGGATTGTAACTAGTCTATGCAAGGGATTATGTAGACACAGGCCTGACACTTGTGCCCAGGTGAGACACCACATACAGACCTGAACCCCAACCTCTTTCCTTCACTGTGATGCTTCCCTTTTTAATATCTAATTTTAACTTAGTGAATCAGCTCTGTTGTGCCCTGTTGTCATTTTTTAATTTTGTTTGTTTATTTATTTATTTTTTTTTTGAGATGGTTTCTCTGTAGCTTTGGCTGTCCTGGAACTTGATCTATAGACCAGGTAGACCTTCAACCACAGAGATTGTCTGCCTCTACCTCCCAAATGCTGGGATTAAAAGTTGTATGGTCATACCACCCTGCTTATTTTTTTTTTTTTATTTTTTTCACCCACAGAATCAACTAACCTGGGTTCATAGAGGCTCACAGAGACTGAGATGACAATCAGGGAGCCTGCATGAGTCTAACTTAGGCCGTCTGCATATATGTTATGGTTGTATAACTTGGTCTTCTTGTGGGACTCCTACCAGGAGGGCTAGGGGCTGTCCCTGAATCCGTTTTTTTGCTTTTGGGACTCTTATCCTCCTACAGGGTTACCTTATCCAGACTTAATATGAGGGGAACTGCCTAGTCTTATGGTAGCTGTCTGATGTGGATGCTGGGAACCAATCAAGTTCTCTGGAAACACAGAGAACACTCTTGACTACACTATTGTCTCTCTAGTCCAGATTAGCTAAAAAACAAAACAACAACAAAAAACCATAAGGCAACAAAAAACACAAAAATATTCATTCTGTAGCCATGGATGGCCTAGAACTCAATATGTAAAATAGGATAGCTTTGAACTCAAAAAAATATGGCTCCCTATATCTCTCAACCAGTCAGTATCTCAGACTGACCACAAACTCATCATGTAGCCAAAACTAACTGTGCAGCTAAGGATGGCCTTGCACGTGTGATCTTTCTGACTTCTGCTTAAGTAGTGCTGGTTTTTTTGTTTTTATTTTCTTTTTTTAATTGGCATTCTCAAAGAACATAAGAAGACCTATAGTTGCAGGTCTCCTGGTGTCAGCCTCCTGAATGCTTTAGTATTCAGTATTGTTTTATGTTATCTAATATGGGTTCACTCTACCCACAGCTGGATAAGACGGATCTCCGCTCTTTGTTTTATTCATGCTTTGTTTACTTTTCCCTCACATTTTTTCTGTAGCTCAGACTAATTACTAGTCTTACTTGTTTATTTCCCTCTGTCCTACCATTAGTAACTAGTACCTTGGCAAACAATGTACTACTTTTGTTCCTTTATGCCACTAAAATGATTAGAATTGAAGAGGCAGTTGCTTTTGACTGACACTTGCTGCATTTTCACGATAGGCATATCCATATGTTAGAGTTGTTTCTTCAGTTAATATTCTAATAATAGAGCAGAGCTGGAGAATGGGCTTGGTGCTCAGAGCATGTGGTCTGAGGATTTAGCTACTGAGCTACACTTTAGAACCAGAATAAATGAAACAGCACCTCAACTCTACAACAATCTAGTCCCTCTTAAACATGGGACATACTTTCACTGAAAGAATATAACTGATTGAAAACGAAATCCAACAAAAACCATAAGCCCAGGTGTGCAAATCCCAATGCTGGGCCAAGTGTGGTGCCTTTAATCTCATCACTTGGGAGGTAGAGCAGGTGGATCTCTGTAAACGTGAGGCCAGAGGCTATCTATAGTAACCATCTGGTCTATATAAAGTGAGTTCCAAGACAGCCAGAGCAACAAAGTGAGACTCTCTCAAAACAAAACAAAACAAAACTGCAAAAGTACGTCTCAATGTAGAAACAAAAACCCTGAAAATTTAAAACAATATGACTACTCTACAAATCAATAATTTTATAGTAATAGAGTCCATGAGAGTGAAAGTGAATGAGGTGAAATCCTAGACAAAGAATTCAAAAGAATAAACATGAGAACATTTACTGAAATCAATGAGGACATGAATAATCATCTGAAATCAAAGAAAACATAAATAGCCGACTAGAGAAATCAGTATAAGGGGCTGGAAAGATGACTCAGTGGTTAAGAGAACCGGCTGCTTTTCCAGAGGGCTCAAGATTCTGTTATGTGAAACCACATAGTGACTCACAACTGTCTGTAACTTCAGTTCCAGGGGATCCAATGCCCTCTTCTGGCCTCCCCAGGGACTACATTCACAGAGTGTACATATCCATGAACATAAAAGAAAAACAAAGATTAAAAAAAGACATACATTGTTAAAAAATAAAATTAAAGTCAAAATATGAAAAGGAATTTATAAAAAGAAATACTGATAAAACTTAACTTGAAATTTTGTAAGTGTAAGTCATACAAAAATTCAGTGGAAAGCCTCACCAATAGAATGGATCAAGTGGAAGACAGTATCAGGACTGGGGGAGAATGCAGATGAATGTGATAGCTAATCTCAGTTATCAACTTGACTCTATGGAATCAACTAATGCCCAAGATTTTGAGCATGCCTCTGAGGCATTTTCTTATTTGGATTATTTGAGGCCACAAGACTCACTCTAGATGTAGGTTATGCCTTTGGGTAGCAGCATATATAAAAGCACTCAAAAAAGGAAGTGTTTGCTTTTCTTACTTGCTTGCCCTCATTCTCACAGACAAGTTCATCTGTCCCATTGCTGAAGAATTTCTTTGCCATGTATTAGAACTAACTTCTTTGGGATTCCAACATAGATTAAAGATCAGCAGCTCTCCAGGAATTCTTAGGGCTCCAGTGCCAGATTGGGAGAATGCTGAAATATCCAGTCTTGGGGACAGAACAACTACCAGATTTTAGCCTTTCTATCATGAAACAGCCATTGTTGGAGTACCTGGAACCTACCCTGTAAGCTATTATAGCAAATCATATGTGTGTGTGTTTGTGTGTGTATGTGTGTGTACATTCTCTCACTACTGTTTTGTTAGAGAACCATGATTAATATAGTGACCATTCATATAACAATAAAAATAAAGTATTAATAAATGATGGAAAATGAGATATATGGGACATAATTAAAAGACTTAATAATGATCCATGGGCATAAAACAGAGACAATAAAGACAAAGGAATGAGCCCATGGGGCTCTAAAATCTCAGTTACAAAAAAAAGGGGGAAGTTATATACTCCTTTACTACAAAATTTTATTTTGAATTTTTGGAACTTGGATGCCAAGGGATTCTCTGCTTATAAATGAATTGGATCATGGTCTGGCAAGGAGCAAAAGTATGGTTAGGCTGATGATCATTGCTGGTGATGTTGCTCTCATAATTCTTAGAGCCAGTGCTACTATTTCTGCATTAGCTTTAACACAAGAGGTACAAATATCTAGTTTTGTTAGTCATCTTGCACAAAATTGTAAGACCCCAAAGGGCTGTTATGCCCTGGCTGAGACTTTCTGTGTGCTGCTGTCTACAAAGTAACATTCTGCATTTTTTCTAAGAACAAAATATCCTGTTGAAGGATGATTCCCCAGGAAGGGAATTTACACCTGACATCCTATTGCCCTCCAGATGAGTTCCTGTTTTTTCTTGAGTTTGTGTTTTTCCTTCCCTGACTTGGTGTATATATTGAACCTGCCCAGTAAAAGCATTGGCATTCTCTCACAGTGAATGACCCGAGTCTGAGTTGTTCTTTAATCCCCCAGACCTATGCCAGAGCTCGGTACTGTGGGCAGCACCAGCGCTGTCAGAAAATGTAACCAATGCCCTAGGCATACAAAAGGATTTGGATAGATGGCTAGAACAAAGAATTGACACATAATATTATCATAGTGCAGACCATAGGAGATGAGGTACAAGGAATGGAAGTCAGAAGCCATTTGGAATGTCATGCTTGATATCTATGAATCTGTATGACTTCAAAATGTATAACGAGAGTCAGAATAACTGGACCAGAGGAAAAAGACACCTTCGAGGTATATGGCAAAATACTAATACTACATTAGATTTATTAGCCCTGCATAAGGAGGTTGTGAATTAAAGAAATGCAAAGACTTTGTCTTTTGGTGCTGCTAGCATTGCAAATGATATTCTGAAAAACTTACAGGCCATTTTCCCCTCATAGTCCTCATTTACTTCTCTCTTATTGGGAGTAGCAGGACTTGGCTTTATGAGGCTTTTATGGCATGTCCATTACCTGTTCTTTTGAGAGGAATCATCAAGCTTTTATAGATGTCAGAGCAGAGTTACATAAATTCAAGCTCCAATGTTTTCCCTAGCAGAAGTTGTTAGTCAGTGACAGGTAAGATTATCTTGAAAACCTTCTCAACCTAAGACATACCATAAATACAAGATTATTCCAGTGCCAATGACGGGTTTTTGGATGGCAACCTAAGACAGACACAACTTTCTGCTCCATGACTGATAAGATGTAAATAAAAACGACAAGATTATCTCAGAGGTGGATCAACCTAAGACAGGGCATGAAGACTAGGATTCATGTGCCAATGGCAGGTAAGGTTTATACTTCTTGAGGGAATGCCTAAGACAGCTAGAGTCTTTGTGCACCAATAGCTGAGACAGCTTTGGCTTGTATAGATAAAAAAAAAGGGGGGCATGTGGGGAACACATCCAGAGTTAACTTTGGCTGACTTCTTGCTTATGATTAATCATAAATTAGTCTGCCAACATTTGTTGTTTTTAGTTAAGACATGAGTTATATCCTACCAAGTTTCTTCGCTTATGCATATGTCCTTGAGAAACTGTAAGGAAATAGCCTTAGCCAAACATAGATATTGTGTACCCATATAAGCATTTTTGGTCATTGTTTAACTTCCTGGAATTGGTCATGTTTGTGTTGCTTGCCTTTAAAAGACACTGAGAAAATACACTCATTGCTGGCATGGTATTGACCAGCAGCTCTCCCATATCTGTCTCTTGCATCTTCTTTCTGCCTTTACTATTATCATCCTCATTCGCCCAGTTGTGGTTCCCAAGTTGACTGACTGGCTGGCTCTGGCAAAACTTTTAGAACACCAAGAAGACAGGACCAGAAAATAAGCTCCTAAGTCACTAAGTCCTAAGTGACTAAGTCCTAAATTACAGTTAAAACACTAAGCATAACAGAGAACTATACTATGATTCTAGGTCTTCACACCATGGACACTTGCCCACTCGTGTTTATTCTGCACGACTTATAATAATCAAGCTGGGGAATTAGCCCACCAACATATGAATAGATCACACACACACACACACACACACTGGATATAAAGAACCATAATATTATATTCAAGAAACATGCACAACTTGAGAATATTATATTAACATATGAAAACTTAGAAAAATGAATTCTTCTCTCATTTTCTCTCATTTTGAATCCCAGATCTTCTACAGCTTCACAAGACCATTTCTCCATAAGCTATGAAAGCTGGAGAGAGATGGTAATGGAGTATATTGTGGAAGGGCATGTGTGTGGGGATGGTCAAGGAATGTGATAAACTTGAAGTTGTCTTGTTGAAAGCTGGCACTGTGTACAACTGATATGTGCAAAAAACTGATAAAAGAAAAATATGACTTATTAAAGGTTATCAATGAACAAAAATTATATTCTGACGTTCCCAGTTTTGGGCTTGAAAAATAAAAAAGGCAACATCAACGTGACAGCATCAGCCCTTCAGTGACACTGCAGAGTCTGGAAGCTTTAATAAAGCTAAGAACCTGGCATCTTTCTGCAGTAGCAGCAGTATGTCAGTGTGGAATGGTGGAACTAATCACAGGCAGTTACACATCACATTCACATGGCAGCTCTTACCGAGGAGTATAAATAACCCTTAATCACTGTCTACTCATCCTACAGAAAACAAAGAAGTGTAGAAAATGCTTAATGTGATTTCCAAACAGATTACATGATAGAAAGAAAAATAGAACTCATGTCATGATGTTGAAAAAGAAAACTTACAGCAGCGAGCTAACCAACTAAGGTAAATGTAATCATTTTTCAGTTTCTCACTTTGGATCAAGAGGAAAACCTATGAGAGAAAAGAAATAAACATAAGGCTGAATATACAATAAAAATAGACATTATCAACTAGACCAGTCTGTTGAGACTATAGTCTTATATTTTAATAGTAAAACTGAAGCATTAAAGGAAAAATTAATGATTATAAAATCTATGTTTATTGACACTATACTTTTTAAAGTATTTACTTTTTATTTATGGGCATGCATGTGAACCTGCTTGAGTGTATATACACCATGAACATGCAGGAACCCACAGAGGATAGAAGAGGTATCAGATGCCCTTGAATTTGGATTATAGGCAGTTATAAGCCACCACATAGGTGCTGGGAACTAAACCCTAGTCTTCTGCAAAAACAGTAAGTGCTCTTAATAGCTGAGCCACTTCTACAGATTGATATTGGACTTTGTAATGTAAACCATAATGAAACAAATTAAAATTATTTATTTACTCTGTATGTGTCGCTTTGTGTGTGTGTGTGTGTGTGTGTGTGCATAAGAGAACATGGAGAATGCAAATTGAATTGATCCATTCTTATCTGCTTGTACAAAGCTCAAGTCCAAGTGGATAAAGGACCTTCACATAAAACCAGATACACTGAAACTAATAGAAGAGAAGGTAGGGAAGAACACTGAATACTTGGGCACAGGGGAAAAGTTCCTAAACAGAACACCAATAGCTTATTTTCTAAGATCAAGAATTGACAAATGGGACCCCATAAAATTGCAAAGCTTCTGTAAGGCAAAGAACACTATCAATAGGACAAAACAGCAACCAACAGATTGGGAAAAGATCTTAACCAATCCTACATCCGATAGAGGGCTAATACCCAATATATACAAAGAACTCAAGAAGTTAGACTCCAGACAACCAAATAACCCTATTAAAATGGGGTACACAGAGAAACCCTGTCTCCAAAAACCAAAAAAATGAGTTACAGAGCTAAACAAAGAATTCTCAATTGAGGAAACTCAAATGGCCGAGAAGCACCTAAAGAAATGTTCAGCATCCTTAGTCATCAGGGAAATGCAAATCAAAACAACCCTAAGATTCTACCTCACACCAGTCAGAATGGCTAAGATCAAAAACTCAGGTGATAGTAGATGCTGTCAAGGATGTGAAGAAAGAGGAACACTCCTCCATTGTTGGTGGGATTGCAAGATGGTGCAACCACTCTAGAAATCAGTCTGGCAGTTCCTCAGAAAATTGGACATAGTATCACCTGAGGACCCAGCTATACCACTCCTGGGCATATACCCAGAAGATACTCCAACATATAACAAGGACATATGCTCCACTATGTTCACAGCAGCCATATTTATAATAGCCAGAAGCTGGAAAGAACCCAGATGTCCTTCAACAGAGGAATGGATATAAAAAAATGTGGTACATTTACACAATGGATATTACTCAGCTATTAAAAACAATGAATTCGAGAAATTCTTAGGTAAATGGATAAAATAAGAAAATATCATCCTGTTGGGCGGTGGTGGCGCACGTCTTTAATCCCAGCACTTGGGAGGCAGAGGCAGGAGGAGTTCTGAGTTCGAGGCCAGCCTGGTCTACAGAGTGAGTTCCAGGACAGCCAGGGCTACACAGAGAAACCCTGTTTCGAAAAAACAAACAACAACAACAAAAAAAAAAAAAAAAAAGAAAAGAAAACAAAAAAAAAAAAAAGAAAAATCATCCTGCATGAGGTAACCCAATTACAAAAGAACACACATGGTTTTCACTCACTGATAATTGGATATTAGCCCAGAAGCTTGCAATACCCAAGATTCAACTCACAGACCACATGAATGAAGAAAGACCAAAGTGTGAGTGCTTCGGACCTTCTTAGAAAGGGGAACAAAATACTTATGGGAGCAAATACGGAGACAAAGTGTGGGACAGAAACTGAAGGAGGGGCTATCCAAAGATTGTTCCACCTGGGTATCCATCCCATGTGCAGTCACCAAAAATAGACAGTAATGTGGATGTCAGGAAGTGCATGCTGACAGGAGCCTGATATAGCTGTCTCCTTAGAGGTCTGCCAGAGTCTGACATATACAGAGGCAGATACTCACAGCTAACCATTGAATTGATCATGGTGTTCCAAATAGAGGAATTAGAGAGAAGACTGAAGGAGCTGAAAGGGTTTGTGGCCCCATGGGGAGAGCAACAATACCAACCAACCAGAGCTCCCAGGGTCTAAACCACCAGCCTGAGAGCACACAGGAAGGGGCCCATGGCTCCAGCTGTATATGCAGGGGAAGATGGCCTTGTGGGGCATAGGTGAGAGAGGAGTTCCTGGGTCCAGTGAAGGCTGAACGCTCCATTGTGGGGGAAATTGTGGGTGGGGAGGGTGGATGGGGGCATATCCTCATAGAAGCAGGAGGATGGGGGAGGGAATAGGGGATTCCTGGGTGGGGAAGAAATGGGGAAAGGGAATTACATCTGAAATGTAAATAAAATATCCAATAAAAAAAAAGAAACTGGCTTAGGTGAAGAATGTGGATAGGTGAGAGAGGTGAGAGAGGAGGTCCTTGGTCCCATGAAGTCCGGATGCTCCAATATGGGGGAATTTGAGGGTGGAGAGGTGGAAGTGGGTGGGTGGGTGGGGGCACATCCTCATAGAAGCAGGAGGAGAGTGGATGGGATAGGGGGTTCCTGGGTAGGAAGGGAATGGGGAAAGGGGATAACATCTGAAATGTAAATAAAATATCTAATAAAGAAAAGAGAGAACATGTGTAACATGATATGCATTTGGAGGTCAGAGGGCAATGTTCAGAAGCTGGTTCTTGCTGCTGCAGTGCTGTATACTTGAGGCTAGCTGCCCTGTAAGGTTCCAGGCAGTTCTCCTGTTCCTGCCTCCCATCTACAAGAGTCCTACCACAGCCAGCTTTTTATGTAGGTTCTAGGGATGAGATTGGTCACCAGGTTTATGTAGCTAGCTCCTTAACCCACTGAGCCACCTCTCTGGACGCATTCTTTCAGGCTGGCCAGTCTGCTACTAAGTGCTGGGTTTATAGGAATGGGGGGGGGGGAGGGAACAAGGCTCTAGCCAAATCAGCCTTCAATAGTTCCTTAATCTCTTACTCTCTTACCCTCTTAATCTCTTACCCTCTTGCTTCTCTGTCTCCTCCCCACCCCCCTTCCTCTCTCTCCATGTGGTCATGGCCAGCCTCTACTTCTCTACTCCTGCTTCTCTGCCTCTCTGCCTCTCTGCCTCTCTGCCTCTCTGCCTCTCTGCCTCTCTGCCTCTCTGCCTCTCTGCCTCTCTCTCTCTCTCTCTCTCTCTCTCTCTCTCTCTCTCTCTCTCTCTCTCTCTCTCTCTCTCTCTCTCTCTGCCTCTACTACCCTCCTGGCTCCCCTCCCCATTCCCTCAATAAACTCTATTCTATACTTAAAAAAAAAGTTCCTTACCCTTTACCATTTATTTTAGTGAGAAGAATCCAAGGATGCTGTTAGATATGATCACAAATGCCTTTGAAAGCAAGCACCCTAATACTTGCCATCATTTTAAAGAGAGAGAAAAAAAGAAGGTACTCACCTCTTCACCCTCACTGGTATTGCCTGTTGCAGCTTTGGCTTGGGCATAATTAAAGTTAAAGATGTCATCATTATAGAAGTAACTCTGAAAAATGTACCAAGAACAGGCCACACTGAATATTAACATGTAAAATGTAAAATCATCAGCTATACTAACTAAACAGTCTTTCTTTCTTACAGTTTATTATTGCTGTGCACAATGCCACCCACCTCTAATCCCAGCACTCAAGAGGCAGAAGCAGACAGAAGAGATCTCTATGAGTTGAGGACAGCCTGCTCTACATGGTGAATTCCAAGCCAGCCAGGGTGACATAGTGAGACAAAAAATAAACCATTGTGCATGTGCCTCTCTGTGTGTGTGCATGTGTATGTAGCTATATGTGTGTATATGTGCAAATGTGTATGTATGTGTGCATGTGTGTGTATGTGTCTATATGCGTGTGTATGTTCATATGTGAATTTGTGTGTGCGTGTGTATGTGGCTATATGTGTGTGTGCATATGTGTATGTGTGTACAT
Organism: Arvicanthis niloticus; assembly: GCF_011762505.2. NCBI lineage: Eukaryota > Metazoa > Chordata > Mammalia > Rodentia > Muridae > Arvicanthis > Arvicanthis niloticus. The sequence continues at coordinate 25,149,679 of NC_047672.1, forward strand.
GTGTGCATATGTGTGTGTTTATGTCTGGTGGTAGTGGGGTAATAAGTGATGTGTGTGTAATGGTGCATGTGGAGGTCAAAGGACAATTTTGTGGTTCAGCTCTAGGTCTTTCCTTCTGCCTTTACCTAAGTTCAAGTCACCATGCCTGTCTGTCTGTCTGTCTGTCTCCCCTCTCCTCTCCTTTCCTTTTTTTTTGTTCTTTTCTTTATTTTCTTTCTTTCTTTCTTTTTTTTCTGCCACCATAGAAATAATCTTGAGGAATTAAGCCAGGTGTAGCATACACCTTTAATCCCCAAATTTGGGAGGCAGAGGCAGGTGTATGTCTGAGTTCCAGGCCAACCTGGTCTACAGAGTGAGTTCCAAGACAGCTAGAACAATAGAGAGAAACCTGTCTTTAAAAAAAATAATAATTAGATTAATTCCTTGATGCCATCAATCCTACCAGAGAAAAAGAGGCTATATAATATAATTTTTTTTGTGGGGGAGAAGTAACTGTGATTGGCCTTCAGTTCTTTTTTTATTGTCATTTTGAGACAGTCTCATTACGTAGCTTTGGCCAACTGGAACTTACTATACAGAGGCTGGACTTGAACTCACAGAGATCAACTTGCCTTTGCCTCTGCCTCCTGAGTGCTAGGATTAAAGGCATGCACCACCACCACATCCAATTGGGCTTCAAACTTGTAATTCTCCTTCCTACAACATAATTTCTATCTCACACTGCATGTAGAGTGTTTCACACATAAAGTCACAGAGATAATTCATACTGACCTTAAAAGAGTTGAGGTAAATCAAGACATCATCAAATTGTTTAAGCAGGAAGAAACAGGAAGCCATGCACTGCCTTCCTGGTATTGTATCTAAAATGGGGTTGACAAAAGGGGGAAGAAACCATGGAAATTCATGAAACCAGAAGGTGTCTTTAGTTAAAATTTGAGTCACTGTAGAATTTAGAAACAGGAACATAGTTGCACATGGTGGCACACACTTTTAATCCCAGCACTCAGGAGACAAAGGCACGTGGATCTCTGTGAGTTCAAAGCCAGCTTGGTCTATATAGTGAGTTCCAGGACAGCCACGGCTATATGGTAAAATCCTGTCTACAATAAAATACTGAATCTTAGGACCTTTTTCTAATTCCTGATTCTGAAAAAGTAAATTCTTCTGACCTCAGACTCTAGTGTCAACTCTCGAAGTACATAAGAAATGTATCTCCCGCAAGTATACTGATTTTGGTATTCCCTAGACTGCCTTATGAGACTTTGGTTTGTGTAACTTAAGACCTCAAGTCAATCAATGTGGTCGAGTCTCCATAGTTACCTCCATAGTTAACCTACCACTTCTAAGCTATAACAAGGCCACAATAGTATTCCATGAAGCTATCTGACTCTGACCTGGCCCAGCATTTATCTCTGATCTTATACTCCGATTTGAGATAGGAGCTGCTCGTATGACACCCCACCCACACCCGTGGCATTCTGAAGATTTCATGCTGCTGTTCAATGTTTATCATAGTCTGATGTTTATCATGATCTCTTCTGTATTATGTTCAAGGTCTGTCTGTCCCACACTGTAAAGCCCACAGGGGCAGGGATTCTTTTTTATTTGTGCTACATTCCCAAAGCTTAAGTAAGTTTTTGTCGTACAAATCAAAAAATAGAGAAAGGAAGTGCTAGTCAATAAATAGTGTTGGTGAAACATTTGTGAATCTTCAGTAGTGATTTTTTTTAAAAAGTTAACAATCAGTTCAGCAAGCACATTTTTTTTTTTTTTTTGCTATGTAGACTAGCCTGGCCTGGAACCCACAGAGATCCACCTGCCTCTGCCTCCAAAGTTCTGAAGACATGTGCCACCTCGCCCACCAGATTTAATTTTTTTTTAATAGAAAAAAGAGAGAGAGCAAGAGAAACTTAGTGTGGTGGTATATGCTAATAATCCCAGGACTTACATTTTATTTATTTATTTGTTTATTTACTTACTTACTCCTTTCTCCTCTCCCTCCCTCCTTTCTCCCCTCCCTCTTTTGGTTCATTTGAGACAGAATTTCTCTGTGTAACCCTGGCAGTCCTGGAACCCACTTTGTAGAGCAGGCTGGCCTCGAACTCATAGATCCACCTACCTCTGCCTCCTGACTGTTGGAATTAAAGACATATGCCATCATGCCCAGTACTCTGTCTCTTTTTAAAGATTTTATTTTTACTTATGTGCATGTGTGCAGATGCCCAGAAGCTAGAGTAGGGCATCAGATTCCCCTGTACCTAGAGAAACAGATAGTTGTGAGTGCTGGGAACCAAATTCTGGCCCTCTGCAAGAGTAATACATGCTCCTAACCACTAAACCATCTCTCTCTCTTTTTTAAATAGACTCATCATTGTTTTAACATTTAAAATATATTTTATTACATTTTTTTCTACATTTGAATTGTATGTGAGTGTGGCCATGAATCTGCATGGTGGACATGCAGAGGTCAGAGGACAAGTTGTAGAAGTTGTTCCTCCCTTTCTATCACGTGGGTTTTGGCAAACAATCTCAGGTCAGTAGGTAAAGACAAATGTAGTTACCTACTGACTCAGCTCACTGGCCCTTACTTTGTTTTTATTTTATTTTTATTATTAATCATTTTATTCATTTATATTTCAAATGATATCCCCCTTCCTGGTTACCTCTCCCCCATCCCCCATCCCATCCCCCTTCTCCCCATGCTGGGGCATCAAGCCTCTCTCCCCTCCAATTAATATCAGATAAGACTGGTCCTTATTTTTAATTTTTCCTTTTTTTATTATGTGTGACAAATGTGTGTATATGTATGATGTGTATGCATGTTTATCTGTGTATAGGTGTGTGTACAGTGGAATTCATGAGGGGTCAGAGGATAACCTTACATGTTCCATGCCTTCTACCTTGTTTGAGTCAGATTCTTTGCAGTTTGGCCATATATGCCCGGTAAACTTGTGGGGATTCTCCAGTCTCCACCCCCTTCTTGCAGCAGCAACACTGGGGTTATAGATGCTTACAACCATGTTTCTATGGCTGCTAGGGATCCAAACTCAGGTCCTCATGCCAATAAGTGCTTTACCACCAAGCCTTCTCCTCGATCTGGGACTACTTTTATAACCAACAAAATATGCTCTGAAGTTGGGCTTTGCCTGTAATCCCAGCACTTGTGAGCCAGAGGCAAGATGCTTATAAGTTCAAAGCCAACATAAGGAGTTGTTAAATACTTCATAAGAACATTTCATATTAAAACTAATTTATATTTACAACTCTCAGGAACTAAGAAGAAAATTTATTCCTGTTTATTTATTCTCTTATCACTTTTTTAAAAATTGTACTTATTTATTTTTTTATGTGCATGAATGTTTTGCTTAAACATATGTCTGTTTATCATATGTGTGCTTGGACCCCATGGAAACCAGAAGACATCAGTTTCCTAGGAGTGGTGTTACAAACAGTTGTGAGTTGTCATGTGGGTGCTAGGAGTTGAACCCAGGTCCTTTGTAAGAGCAAACAGTGCTTTTAACTGATGGACGAGCCATTTCTCTAACCTCACATCCATTTTTTTAAAACAAAGTTATTTGTATTTTAATTATGTGCACATGTGAGTGCAGGGGCCTGTGGAGGCCAGAAGGAAATATTGGATACCCCGGAGCTGGGCTTATGAGCAGGTATGAACCAACTGATGTGGGTACTAGGAATTGACCTTGAGTCATCTGTAAAAGCAGCAGATGTTCTTAACCACTGAGCTGTCTCTCCAGCCCTTTCTTATCCTCTTTTGCTGATATGTTCAAAAGGGAAAATGCTGATATTTTTCTCTTATTGTTGTGTTTATTTGTGTGTGTTGGTGTGTGTCTTTGTGTGTGTGTGTGTATGTGTGATTGTTGCAACAGAGTCTCCTGTAGCCCAGGCTGGCCTTCAGTGTGGAGCTAAAGATTTGTTTTTGAACTTCTAATTGTGCTGTCTCTATTTCCTGAGAGGTAGAATTATAGATACCAACTATCATGTCTGCTTAAAGTGGTGCTAGGGGTCAAACCCCAGGCTCCTGAGTGCTAGGTGATCAAGCTACAAAACGAACTATATCCTCAGCCCTCCTCTCCAATTCTCCTAACTTCTTGCTTCATAACAAGAAGTATAACATGTATCTCTAGACAGACAGACAGACTCCACCAGTCAATATTGTCCAACTACAAATATGAATTGTGTTCAAAAGGACAGATCATAGACATACCACATTCACTAGCTGATCCTCCTACCAACTGGAAAAACTGTTGAGCAATTTTCATATGATCCCTCTGCAAAACAGAACAGAACTAAGAGAGAGGCAGCAGGCACACATATTTCATTTATATTGTAGTTATGACCATAATGCATTTTCCTGTATGTCATTTAACATCCTTGTTATATCATGCTCAAATTCTTATTAGCACAGCAGCTAGAAAATGACAATTTAGAATTGTGTGAACACAGGTAGAATCATTTACAGAAAAAAACTCTAACCTCAAAATTCCACTCTAAAATCCGTGCATTAAGTAAATTTACACATTCAACAAATATGCAACTCTCTGTGTCTGAACTTTGTATAGGTGCTATAGACATAAGAAGAATTACTTACTAGACTCATTTATCTAAGCAGTAAGTATTTGCTGCCTACATAGAGAGACCCAGAGATGAAAGGTTTATTTATTGCATCCTTTGTGTCATGAAGAACTTAATACCTTAACATGGATAAGAACCTTAGTTTATCTATCTGTCTGTCTGTCTGTCTGTCTGTGTCCCTGCCTATCTGCCTATTGTTGAGAAAGGGTTTCACTATGTAACCTAGGCTGTCCTTGAACTCGGGATCCTCCTGCTTTGGCCTCCCAAGTGCTGTAGTCATAGGTGTGTGGAACCATTCCCAACTAGGAACAGCAGCCTAACTTTGAACTGCTTTTATAATTATAAGATGCTCCCCAAACATTGGGGAGATTGAGACAGAAAGATTGAAGATTTCTGTGAGCTCAAGGCCATCCTGAGAATATCGTATATTAGACCCTATCTAGAGAAACCAAAATTAAAATAAAACAAACAAAGAACAACAACAACAAAAGGCCAGGCAGTGGTAGCACCTTGATCCCAGAACTTGGAAGGCAGAGGCAGGAGGATCTTGTAGGTCAGCCTGGTCTACAGAGTGAGCTCCTAGACAGCCAGGGCTGCCCAGAGAAACCCTGTCTCCAGAAAAACAAACAAACAAACAAACAAACAAACAAACAAAAGAAAAGCTTTTGCTGGGCAGTGGTGGCGCACGCCTTTAATCCCAGCACTTGGGAGGCAGAGGCAGGCGGATTTCTGAGTTCGAGGCCAGCCTGTTCTACAGAGTGAGTTCCAGGACAGCCAAGATTATATACAGAGAAACCCTGTCTCAAAAAAAACAAAAACAAAAACAAAAAAAAAAAAAAAAAAGAAAAAAAATCTTTTTAGAAGAGATAAGGGTGTGTTTCTAGTACCTTAACAAAAGCTTTTCTAGAGAAAGAAGTTTCCCATGTTCTAGATGCCAAATCCATTGTGTTTGTCAGAAAAGAAATAACTGTATTACATTGGCACTCTTTTTAAGCAAAATAGCAAGTTTTATGGTTAAAGCTTTTTTTAAAAAAAAATCTGTACACAATAGAATTGTTTTTGCAAAGATTCTGAACTGGAGGTTTTAAAGAATCAAAGGAACTGAAGGATGTGACTCAGTGCAGGAATCTACCATGCAGAAGGGTCTGAGCCCTGGTAGCCCACCCCCCAACCATAAAGAAAAGGCCTGCAGAAGAAGCTGGTGAGCGTCAGCTTGTTACTGGTTGCACATCAGCATCTATTGTGGTCTTTACATAGCTAGAACTTTGCCAAGTATAAATTATCATGATTTCATACTTACTGAACCCATTTCCTGGCCAAGGGCTGCATTGACAACTCCCTTGAGGATATACTCCTGGGAAAACACAACCATACCAATCACAGTTACGTGGGCTTTCTTGTTGGCCCTTTGCACCAACTCTACTTCATATGCTGACTTGCTTTTCTTGGCTGTATCCTGGCTTATGAAAGGATGAGGAGTCTGGTTTGATTTCTAGAGGGCAAATGCCCATACAGCAGTTTATCATTGTAAAAGCTCAGTCTTAACTGAAATAATTCAGTGAGAGGCTGAATTTACTCAGTTGGCAAAGGGCTTGCCGTGTAACATAAGGACCCTAGTTCAATCCCCAGGACCCATGCAAGGAGACACTTGTAGTTCCAGTGCTGGGGAGGTGAAAACAGGCAGATTCCTGGGGCTTGATAGGCAAGCCAGCCTGGCTTCAGTCTTTTATTTAATGAAAGGGACGGGATGCTTTTTTTATACTTAGTATACACAGTGTTGGAGATACCATAGAGACACAATTCCTGAATGCAAGGAGCTAGCAACTTACTGAAGGAAAAAAGATAAGTTGCAGACACTTAGAGAGCAGCTGTTCATTCATTATAATTACAGATTTCATTTTTTAGAACAGATTTAATATTTTCAAAGTTTAGACCTTTTAGGGAATCAAATACTAAGGGATTTGAGCTACACTTAAAAAAAAAAAAAAGCCTACACATTCATTCTCATCCTAAAGTCACACAAAACCATCAACATATGCGGTCTCCTTGATCCTACAATAGGAGCCTTCTCTGCCACAGCTTACAGCTGTGTGTCTGCAGTGCTGATCTCCATAGCACTTGTTCTAAAAACTGTATGGCACCTCCAGTTACCTGAGGTGTAGTAGGTTCCAGATCCTTGATTAAATTATAGGCTTCCTGCACATCATCTGCAATGTAAGAAGTTAGTTGTTACATGGGCTTGTGTTTCAGCAAAACTCTCGTAAGCACTCACTAGAAAGTTGAGAGTTGCAGTATTCAGACTCGTACAAAATAGGGCTGAGGGAGGGAGCAGGTTAGTAATAGACTGCTTTTACAGCAGGTGCAAGGCTGCACACACACACACAAGAGAGAGAGAGAGAGAGACAGAGAGAGAGAGAGAGAGACAGAGAGACAGAGAAATAGAGAGACAAAAGATAGAGACTGAGAGAGAGAGAGAATACCATGTTTTACTTGACCTTTAATTCTCCATCAAGTTCAAAGTTGTGTAGCTGTCCTAAAGAAAACTATTGTTTTTATTTTTTAAAAAATGCATGTATGTATGTCACGTATGCATGTATGTGAAGGCCAGAGGATAACCTGGTGTCATCTTCAAGGACATGGTCCACCCATTTTGAGACCAATTAGGCTGGAGGGACTTGTTAGAAAGAGACAGGAATCCTCCTGTCTCCACCTCCCTGTGCTGTGTTACAAATGTCTGACACTACATCTGGCACTTTCACAGGCGTTCAGGAGCTGGAACTCAGGTGTTCCTGGGCTGGGCAAGGTAGCACATGCCTCTAATCCCAGCACTCAGGAAGCAGAGCAGCTGCATCTCTGTGAATTCAAAGCCAGCCTGGTCTACAGAATGAGTTCCAGGAGAGTACTATTGTAAAGACCCTATCATTAAAAAAAATGTAGGCTGGATATTATGTCGATGGATTTGTATTTAAATAAGAAGAATGTCTCCCTTTTTTTTTTTCAAGAAGAAACAAACATTATATACATTATATTCACAAGAGTGAATAACAATGTAGACATGTTCTCTCTGTGTAGTGCTGGCTGGCCTGGAATTCACTATGCAAACCAGTCTGGCTTTAAACTCACAGAGAGGCACTTGACTCTGCCTCCTGACCATAGAGATTAAAGGTGTGGGCCACCCACACCCAGTTTAAAAAGTATTTAATTTGGAGTTTTTGGAGGTTCTTTTGTTTATGCTAGAAATTTGCTTTTGTTTATGCTAGAAATTTTTCATAATTTCTGAAATTTCTGAAGTATATTCAATTTTTCATATCTAAAATTTTTTTTTGCTTATCTATCATATAGAGAGGGTGGTTTGTAAGACATGTTCTCACAAAATAAACATATTTTTCTCAGTGAGAAATAAGTTGCCTGGTTGGGCTCTACCACACGCCTGAAAAAAACACACTACAAGTTTAAGATCCATAGCCAAGTGTACTGGTAAGTTCTGAGAAAAGCCGCTCAAAAATGTTTCCAACAATGAGAACATTAGACATCACATTTCTCATAAGACACCTGGGTACAGAGCAGGAGATGCAGACTCTTTGAGCAAACACAAATGCTGATAATTTAAAAACAAGAAAATGTGAATGTGCACTTTCTTTTCTTCTCCTTCTTCGATTTTTTTTTTCCTGGTTTTGCTGAGACAGGGTTTCTCTGTGTAGCTTGGCTGTCCTGGAACTTGATCTGTAGACCGGGCTAGCCTCAAACTCAAAGAGATCCACTTACCTCTGCCTCCCAAGGGCTGGGATTAAAGGTGTGTACCACAACCACCTGATGTGAATGCACATTTTCATAAAAGGTAACCAGGAAAAGGAAAGTAAGGGGAAAAAATGATGATCCAAAAGGAAATTGACAGAGAGGAAAAGACAAAACAGTAAGACAAAGAAAAGAAAAACAGACTGAGGGAGCAGAAGGGGTGTGAAGAGGGAGAAGAAGGAACCGAAGAGGAAAAGGCACAACTGGTAAGTGCCACTCAATTTGTCTTATCTCATGAACTTGGTGCAAATATATCTTTGGAAATCTTATGTATTTACAATGTATACAACTAATTCAGTCATATTAAATATTCTAAAATATTTTTTATCATGTCAGAACATGACAAATTTCTCTTACCTTGACGAAGATAGTAAATCACTAGGTTTAGCCTAGCTTCGGGAATGACATCAACCAGAGGAGGTAAAACCTGCAAAGCCCCTTCGCCTCCTCGGAAAACAACCTGCACAGAGAGCAAGAGTGTCACTGTGGTGTCTCAGGGGCTATGTATGTTCGTCACTGTAAACACAAAGCAGCAAGGGAGTGTCCGTGTGCACCTGTGATCCCAGTACTCAGGAGGCAGGTGTGAGGAGAGCAAGCTAGTTCAAGTCCAAAGCTAGATTGAGCTTCACAGGGAAACTGTGTTACCACAGCATCACAAAAGTAAAAAGCCCATGATGGCATTTACATAACTTTTCAGAGCCGTTTCCACATTTCTCAATGTAATTATTATCAATTGCAGGTAAGGGCTGGTTACTACAAGTCGTACATCCCTAATCAAAAAAACCAGCCAAAAAAAAAAAGCCTGAAAATGTTTAAGTGGTACTGCTGCTGCTGCCATGACTGTAAAATTCCACACATGACCTCAGAAAGTAGGCTGGGCTGAGTGTGGTGGCATATGCTTTAGTCTTCACCCTGGAGAGGCAAAGACAGCTGGATCTCTGAGATCCAGGCCACCCTGGCCTGTATTTATATAGGATTGCAAGCCAGCTAGAGCTGCATAGTGAGATCTTGTCTCAACAAGAGGAGGAGGAAGAGGAGAAGGTGGGGGAAGAAGAAACAAAGCAGAAGGAGAAGCAGTAGTTTCTCTGTCTCTTTCATCTGTTTTCAGATGGGGAAGATGGACTCACCATACAAAACCATTGGCTCTGTGCTCCCAAGTGCCTCGCTCAGAAGCATACAATCTCCTCATCTCATTGTGTTGCATGATGATAGGCTACCATTTCGTGTGAGCTTAGATTTCATTTAAGCAAAAGCCATCACAATCCAGGCCTAAACCCATTAGTTACTTTCCACTTTCTCCAGTACAATCATCGTCTGGTTATCTTACACACATCACACTTGCTCTACACTCATGTCCTACATTAAATGAACCCTCAAAAACTCAGCCAGTCTTCAAGCATGAAGCAATCAGCCCATTATTCTAACCATGAGAATATGTTCCTTTGTTCACTTCAGTCTCCATGCCTTGCCCTTCTTTCCAAGTGTGATCCACACTCTGTCCTAATAAGAGGTGCCCTCTAATAAGAGGTGCCCTACAGAAAAAGACTGATGTTTGAAACCCCTTTATCTCATCCACAGTAAGGCAGCACTCCCTGGAGTAGTGCAGTATTTGTTGGGGTGTTTTCTTTTATTCATCTTTAGTTGCTATGATGTACCAAGTCAACCACGCTGGGAAGCTTCCTCACCAGATTGTGCCTGATGAGTTCTTTAGCAAATTCAAAGGGTGAAGAAGCATTGTCCATCAAGCTTTTGAGCTCTGCCTAAAAAATAAAAAGGAAAGGCATGTCAAAGTAATAAGCATACAGCTCTTATTTTCTAAGATTTATTTTGTTATTATATTTATTTATTTTGATTTTTTTTCAGTTCTCTCTATGTAACCCTGGCTGGCCTGGAATTTGCTATGTAGACCAGGCTAGACTTGAACTCACAGAGATCTGCCTGCTTCTGCCTCCTGATGCTGAAATTAAAGACATGCACCACCATACCCAACTTGTTATTTTCTTAGTTTATGTGTATCTATGTGTAGGTCTGTACTTGAACACACTCTTCTTCTGAGACTACCAGCATTGAATACTTCTCAAGCTGGAATTACAGGTGGATGTTAACCATCTAACGCGGGCTCTGGGAGCTTAACTCAGGTCCTCTGCAAGAGCAGTGGCTCTGCAGCCCCAGCCCCAGCACGAGTGGGAGCTTGTGAATGCAGCACAGGTGCAGAAATAAATGACCTTCCAAAACTTGTTCCCCAACCATGACATACAAGCCATACATGTGTGTAGACACACACACAAAACAAATAAAGAAATAATCTTGTGACTAAGCCCAAAGAGCTAAGGTCGATTCCCAAAACCAACACAATAGAAAAAGAGCCTAGGTTCCTGCAAGTTGTATGCTGATGTCACTTGTATAAAGGGCATGGCACACATACAAATATAAAGATAATAAAAATGTTTAATAAGCTAGGATGGTAGTGCATCCCTAATCCTAGCTTGGGAGGCAGAGGCAGGCAGGTCTCTGTGAGCTTGAGGCCAACCTGGTCTACATAGTGAGTTCCAGGACAGCCAGTGCTACATTGTGAGACCCTGTAACCAAAAAAAAAAAAAAAAAAATTAATAAAGTAAAATCTCTAAAAGATTATTAATAATATCAAACTTAAAATTGAGACTTTTGTTTATGTGGGTTTTATGAGACAAAACAGAAAACTAAATAATTAGTAAATAAAAATAATAAGTAATTCATTATATGCTAATAAAATTATTATTTTAAAAACTATATTTAACAAGGGGAGCAGTGGTGGCACACACCTTTAATCCCAGCACTTGGGAGACAGAGGCAGGTGGATCTCTGTGAGTTTGAGGCCAGCCTGGTCTATACAGTGAGTTCTGGATAGCCAAGGCTACACAGAGAAACCACAAAAATCAATCAACCAACCAAAAAAAAAAACAAAAACCCAAAAAAAACGGTATTAACCAACACACAGGGATTGGCTCTGTTTCATACTTTCCACAAATTACTCTCTCTCTCTCTCTCTCTCTCTCTCTCTCTCTCTCTCTCTCTCTCTCTCTCTCTCTCTCTCAATTGGTGCTTTTTTGTTAAAAAGTCACTGTGAGCTCCTGACAGGAAGGGAACCTGAAGAAAAGATGACAACTGGAAGACCATCTCCATGTTAGCATTTGTTATCCTTGTTTTCCAGTACAAGCATAATCAAGAAATGTCCCTACTGCTTTGGAGGACAAGTTAGTAACGATACCACTGCCACCATCTCTTTCACGTTTACTTCAAATACAGCCTTGAAAAAGTCTGCGTGTCACCAGTACACAACAATGGCATGGGATTATTTCTTCCTTCATGATAATTTGAAACCATAAAAAACATTGTTTTCTAAACATCTGTAGTACACATAAGATGTTCTGTCTATGACCTGACGCAAGGAAAATTCTTTTTCTTCTCAGAAGAGATTCCATTCCATGAGCTTTGTTCACTAATATGATATGGATTAGCTATACCCAATTCCACCTATTCTTAGGACGTTTGGCTAGTCTTGCTTGCTAGCAAGCTCTGAGACGTTCCGAGGCTGCACCACTCACCAGCAAGTGAGTTCTGTGTTTCTCATGCTGCGACAGCCTCTCAGCCCTCTTAATAATACCTGGCTTAACAGAGGCTCTGTCATGGCAGGGGCAGAAGTTCCAAGGGTGACAAGTGAGTCCCTAGGGGCAGCATCTAAGAAGATGCTATTCACTCTGTGCACGTGGTGAGAGTGACAACACTGTGCCCAGGCAGCTTGTCGGCCTCACTCAAGCCTTGGCCTGTCTCACAGCCTCTGCAAAGTGCTCAGGGACCCAGAGACAACAGAGCACGCCTTTACATTATTCAGTTTAATGATCTTAACTGAAAAAAAACTACAAACATAATAGAGGAATTATTAAAACATTTTAAACAAGTGGGGCAGTGGTGGCACAAGCCTTTAATCCCAGCACTTGGGAGGCAGAGGCAAAGGCAGGTAGATCTTTGAGTTTGAAGCCAGCCTGGTCTACGGAGTGAGTTCCAGGACAACCAGAAAAATCCTATCTTGAAAACCCAAACCAAAACAAGACGATTTTAAACCATACTGAAAAAAATGACAAGAAAGTAAAAGAGTTGTGTCAAAAGTAAAGGGAAAACAGATCCAGGAAAAAAGTCACATAAGCCAGTTTTGAACTGGAGGTTTTATGAGTCTCATAGAAATAGATTTTTTTTTAAACTTCCTGTATCATGTGGGTTTTTAATGATTATTTATTTATTTATTCTTTTTTTTTTAACACTCCAGATTTTTCCCCTCCCAGTCCACCCTCCAACTGTTCCACATCCCATACCTCCTCCCCACCTCCCTGTCTCCACAAGGATGTTCCCACCCCAACCCCCCACCCCACCAGACCTCTAAACTCCCTGGGGCCTCCAGTCTCTTGAGGGCTAGGTGCATCTTCTCTGACTGAACCCAGACCTGGCAGTACTCTGCTGTATGGAATTTCAATATACACTGAAGGAAAGGCCATCCAGAGACTGCCTCACCTGGGGATTCATCCCATATACAGTCACCAAACCAAGACACTATTGTGCATGCTGACAGGAGCCTGATATAGCTGTCTCCTGAGAGGCTCTCCCAGAGTCTGACAGATACAGAGGGGATGCTCACAGTCAATCATTGGACTGAGCATGGGGTCCCCAGTGGAGGAGTTAGAGAAAGGACTGAAGGAACTGAAGGGGTTTTTAACCCCATAGGAAGAACAACACTATCAACCAACCAGGCCTCTCAGGGCTCCCAGGGACTAAACCACCAACCAAGGAGTACACATGGAGGGACCCATGGCTCCAGATACATACATAGAAGCAGGGGGAATGGGATAGGAGGTTTGGGGGGAGGGGACCAGGAAAGGGGATTTGAAATGTAAATAAATAAAATATCCAATTAAAAAAAAATATTTTTTTTTTTTTTTTTTTTTTTTTTTTTTTGGTGGTTTTTCGAGACAGGGTTTCTCTGTGTAGTCCTGGCTGTCCTGGAACTCACTCTGTAGACCAGGCTGGCCTCGAACTCAGAAATCCACCTGCCTCTGCCTCCCAAGTGCTGGGATTAAAGGCGTGCGCCACCACCGCCCGGCAAAAAAGAATTTTAATATACATATTATTTACTCTTTGAGAACTTCAGACATGTGTTTTGTAAATTCACAATGTGTTTTGTAAAATTAGAGCATTTAAGTCAGGCATGTTGGCTCCTGCCTGTACAAGACACACTTAGGAAACTGAGATGGAAGGATCTGGAGCTCCAGGTTGGCCAGAGATATATAGTAAGAGCCTGTGATGGTTTGGCCCCAACACCAAACAGTACAAATGGGAGGAACACGTGTCTAAGAAGGCAGCAATGCAGAAATGTAGACAAAGCCTGATCTAAACAACATCTGAGGAGTTCTTAACTTCACCAGATTATCAACTGGACAGATGTGAACACATGGTAGCACTAAATCCAATGGTCCCTGAGAAAGGTAGGAGACAAAGGGAAGGAGAGAGGGAGAGAAATGTTCTGAGCCACAGACAGACTTTAGAGACAGAAGCTGAAGCATTTGGTTTTAATCATTCATATGAACATACATCATCTAGGTAAAACTATCTAAAATACACTAGATACAACATAGATCATTCAGAAATGAAATTCCTTTTAGGATATCAGTTGGGTTTGTTTTGTTTTTTTTTTTTTGTTTGTTTGTTTTTTAGTTCATATAGTGCAAGGCATTTTGTGGCACACCTTTAATGCCAACACTTCAGAAGGAGAGGCAGGCAGACCTGTGTGAGGTCAGGGTCAGCATAGTCTATATAGGGAGTTGGAGGACAGCCAGAGTCAAGAGTGAGACCCTGTCTGAAAACATGTTTATATACCTAATTGGTTATAGAATCACACTGGCAATAAAAAAAAGAGCACTAATACAGAGCCTAGGTCCTAGAGTTTATGAAGTAACTCCTATTAGAACTGAGCTAATTAGAAACACATCTGTGTGCCTACCTCAGCTGCTTTGCCGTTATAAAGGCGAAAGTGATTGCAGGCCTTAAGGTTGAGAGCGATGGTACTATCAGGGATTTGCTGAAGGTAAACAGCCAGGACTTCTTGAGACACATCATAGTAATCCAATTTGTAGTAGCAGAGGGCCACATACACATTGAGGGCCAGGTATTCCCTGTAAGCAGAAAGACTAAGCTGAAGGATATTTCACAGAAGTGTCTAACTGTAAAGCGCAAATGAACAATAAGGCTAAGAGGAGAGGCCAAGGATCTGCCCTGGAAGGAAGAAAGCAAGAGAGAATAAGGACATTTTCTTTCTCCTTTTGAGTTCAACACTTGAATGTCTTTAAACCAGATTTGATATATTTCTCTTTTATGAAAGTTTTTATTAGCACATATTAGTTATACATAATAACTGGTTCATTTATGACATTTTTACATGTACATATAATGTATTTTATATTCACCCTACATTGTGCTCTCGTCCCCTTCCCACACCCACTCATCCCCTTCCTCTTTTCCATTAGTCTTCCTTCGTGTGTGTGTGTGTGTGTGCGTGTGCGTGTGTGTGTGTGTGTGTGTGTGCGTGCGTGTGAGTTTATTCAGGGTTACTTATAAAGGCAAGGATGACAGGTCATTTATAGGAACACGGGCGACTTTCCAGTGGATAGATAACCACTAACAGAAATGCCCCTGTCTTCCTACAGCAGCTATTGACTGCTTCTATGTCCTCAGGTGAAACCTCATGGGCCCCCTCCCAGCAGTCATCAACTGTCCATAAATCCTCAAAGAAGGGCAGAGCTTTGTGAGCATCCCCTCCTCCGTATTGGAATGATGAATGGCCCAATTTTGTGCAGGGGATCATAGCATTCAAGGGAATTCAAGTTACACAGACAGCAGCATTTGTCAACACACCACCCTTTCCTCTCATCTTTTCTACTCTTCCATAATGTTCCCTGAGCCTTTGAGGGAGTGACATGGATGTTTCATTCAGGGACCCTTTTTGACCTGTAATGAGTGTCTGCAGTTAATGCCACCCACTGCAAAAAGTTTTCCTGGCCATAGCTGGCAGCAGCACTAATCTATGTGTAAACCTAAACATTTAAAAGGCAATTCGAGAGGTACATCACGTCCCTGTACAAAAGCAACAGCAGTAGCTTCTCTACAAGGGCAAATGACTTATACAGTCATGGGCTTTTAACCAGTTTTACAGTACCAGAAACGACTTCTCCCTGAGGAAAAGTCCTCAGAACCGATCAGAAGGCAGTCAGATGACCCCGTAACATTTATACCACTATTGCACTTGTGGGCAATCTTGCCTATCATGTTGGTAGTTTAGCACACAGCGTACACAGCTGAGTAAGAATGTTCACAACAACTTTCTTCCAGCAATTGGCATAGAACCTTCCAGTACTGTGAAAGCTAGTCAGGTGCCTTGGTTTCAATGAGAAGGGATCACATATGCTCATGTATTTGAATTCTCCGCCCACGTTTGGTGGAATTGTTGGGAAGGATTAGGAGGTGTGGTCTTGTTGGAGGAAGTGTGTCACTGGGAGAAGGCTTTGAAGTTTCAAAGGCCCAAGTTCATTCTCAGTTAGCTCTGTCTCTGTCTCTCTGTCTGTCTGTCTGTCTCTCTTCCCCTCCCCCTCTGCCGTATGATTGTTTCATAAAATGTAAGCTCTCAGCTATGTCCCAGCACCACGCCTGCCTGCCACCATGCTCCCTAACGTAATGGTCATGGAATTACTCTCTGAAACGGTAATTAACCCTAAAATTAAATACTTTAATAAGTTGCCTTGACCATAGTGTCTCTTCACAGCAAGTAACTAATATACCAGGAGAAGAAGCTTCTAGCTCACTTCCAGCTAGATTTCTCTGTATCTTGCAACAAAAAAAAAATGTGGACTCTTCAATATTGGGACAGCTAGTTCTAGTAGGTAACCAAAAGCAATGGCAACAGCTTGTATTGTTTAGGGGCATGTAGGGCCTTCCTATAATTCACAGGGATGTAGCACACAATTGAAACTGGGATTTTCATCTTGGTAGATTTTTCCTTTGATAAGTATGAAGTGTCCTTCCTTATCTTTTTTTATTACTTTTGGTTGAAAGTCGATTTTATTTGATATTAGAATGGCTACTCCAGCTTGTTTCTTGGGACCATTTGCTTGGAAAATGGTTTTCCATCCTTTTACTCTGAGGTAGTGTCTGTCTTTGTCACTGAGGTGTGTTTTCTGTATGCAGCAAAATTCTGGGTCCTGATTATGTATCCAGTCTGATAGTCTACGTCTTTTTATTGGGAATTGAGTCCATTGATGTTAAGAGACATTAAGGAAAAATTATTGTTGCTTCCTGTTATTTTTGTTATTAGAGGTGGAATTATGTTTGTGTAGCTATCTTCTTTTGGGGTTGTTGGAAGATTACTTTCTTGCTTTTTCTAGGTTGTAGTTTCCCTCCCTGCATTGGAGTTTTCCATCACTTATCCTTTGAAGTGCTGGATTTGTGGGAAGATACTGTGTAAATTTGGTTTTGTCATGGAATATCTTGGTTTCTCCATCTATGGCAATTGAGTGTTTTGCTGGGTATAGTAGTCTGGGCTGGCATTTGTGTTCTCTTAGGGTCTGTATGATATCAGTCCAGGATCTTCTGGCTTTTACAGTCTCTGGTGAGAAGTCTGGTATAATTCTTATATGTTACTTACCTTTTTCCCTTATTGCTTTTAGCATTTTTTCTTTGTTTTGTGCATTTGATGTTTTGATTATTTTGTGACGGGAGGAATTTCTTTTCTGGTCTAGTCTATTTGGAGTTCTGTAAGCTTCTTCTATGTTTTGTTTTGTTTGGTTTTGTTTGGTTTGGTTTTTCGAGACAGGGTTTCTCTGTGTAGCCCTGGCTGTCCTGGAACTCACTCTGTAGACCAGGCTGGCCTAGAACTCAGAAATCCGCCTGCCTCTGCCTCCCAAGTGCTGGGATTAAAGGCGTGTGCCACCACCGCTCAGCTAAGCTTCTTGTATGTTCATGGACATCTCTTTCTTTAGGTTAGGGAAATTTTTCTTTATAATTTTGTTGAAGATGTTTATTGGCCCTTTAAATCTTCACTCTCATCTATACCTATTATCCTTAGGTTTGGTCTTCTCATTGTATCCTAGATTTCCTGGATGTTTTGGGTTAGGAGATTTTTGCATTTTGCATTTTCTTTAACAGAGGAATAGTGATAAAAACTGCATGGTATTGGTACAGAGACAGGCAGGAAAATCAATGGAATAGAATTGAAGACCCAGAATTGAACCCACATACCTATGGTGACTTGATCTTTGACAAAGGAGCTAAAACCATCCAGTGGAAAAAGAACAGCATTTTCAACAAATGGTGCTGGTTTAACTGGAGGTCAGCATGTAGAAGAATGCAAATCAATCCATTCTTATCTCCTTGTACAAAGCTCAAGTCCAAGTGGATAAAGGACCTTCACATAAAACCAGATACACTAAAACTAATAGAAGAGAAGGTGGGGAAGAACATTGAATACTTAGGCACAGGGGAAAAGTTCCTAAACAAAACACCAATGGCTTATGCTCTAAGATATATAAGATCAAGAATTGACAAATGGAACCTCATAAAATTGCAAAGCTTCTGTAAAGCAAAGGACACTGTCAATAGGACAAAACAGCAACCAACAGATTGCAAAAAGATCTTTACCAATCCCACATCCTATAGAGGGCTATTATCCAATATATACAAAGAACTCAAGAAATTAGACTCCAGACAACCAAATAACCCTATTAAAATGGGGTACAGAGCTAAACAAAGAATTCTCAACTGAGGAAACTCGAATGGCCAAGAAGCACCTAAAGAAATGTTCAGCATCCTTAGTCATCAGGGAAATGCAAATCAAAACAACCCTGAGATTCCACCTCACACCAGTCAGAATGGCTAAGATCAAAAACTCAGGTGATAGTAGATGCTGGTGAGGATGTGGAGAAAGAGGAACACTTCTCCATTGTTGGTGGGATTGCAAGATGGTGCAACCACTTTGGAAATCAGTCTGGCGGTTCCTCAGAAAATTGGACATAACATTACCTGAGGACCCAGCTATACCACTCCTAGGCATATACCCAGAAGATGCTCTAACATATAACAAGGACATATGCTCCACTATGTTCATAGCAGCCTTATTTATAATAGCCAGAAGCTGGAAAGAACCCAGATGTCCTTCAACAGAGGAATGGATATAAAAAATGTGGTACATTTACACAATGGAATATTACTCAGCCATTAAAAACAATGAATTTGAGAAATTCTTAGGTAAATGGATGGAACTAGACAATATCATCCTGAGTGAGGTAACCTAATCACACATGGTATGTACTCACTGATAATTGGATATTAGCCCAAAAACTTACAATATCCAAGGTGCAACTCACAGACCATATGAAGTTCATGAACAAGAAAGAGCAAAGTGTGGGTGTTTTGGCCCTTCTTAGAAGGGGTAACAAAATACTCATGGGAGCAAATATGGAGACAAAGTGTGGGACAGAAACTGAAGGAGGGGCCATCTGAAGACCATTCCACCTAAATATCCATCCCTTTTGCAGTCACCAAAGGTAGACGATGATGTGGATGCCAGGAAGTGCATGCTGACAGGAGCCTGATATAGCTGTCTCCTTAGATGTTTGCCAGAGCCTGAAATATATAGAGGTGGACGCTCACAGCTAACCATTGAGCCGATCACGGGTTCTCAATGGAGGAGTGAGAGAAAAGACTGAAGGAGCTGAAAGGGTTTGTGGCCCCATGGGGAGAGCAACAATACCAACCAACCAGAGCTCCCAGGGTCTAAACCACCAGCCTGGGAGCACATAGGGAGGGACCCATGGCTCCAGCTGTATGTGTAGGGGAGGATGTATGTGTGGGGCATAGGTGAGAGAGGAGTTCCTTGGTCCAGTGAAGGCTGAACGCTCCAGTGTGGGGGAAATTGTGGGTGGGGAGGGTGGATGGGGGCATATCCTCATAGAAGCAGGAGGATGGGGGAGGGAATAGGGGATTCCTGGGTGGGGAAGAAATTGGGAAAGGGAATTACATCTGAAATGTAAATAAAATATCCAATAAAAAAAAAAAAACTGGCTTAGGTGAAGAATGTGGAAATATGTGGAACTTGGGGCAAGAAAAGACCTAGAATATCATAAACAGAACTCAATGAGCCATTCTGAAAGGAATTTGGAAAACAGGCATGTAAATGTTATTTTTTAATATAAATATATGTAGTAATTTAAAAAAAGTGGGATTTTCATTTATTAACATATATGTCTGTATACCATGTGTGTGCCTAGTGCCATGGAGGCCATAAGAGGGCATCTTCTGCCTCCAAAGTAGTGAGATTACAGTAGTATGCTGCCATGGCCAGGCTTAAATAATGCATTCTTATTGTTGATATTTTATAAACTATTATTCATTTTTAAAGACAGCATACAAAGTAATAGGTTTTATTATGGTATTCTCATACATATGAATCATTATATTTCATTCTAACCAGTTTTTTCCCCTCCTCCAAGGCCATACATTTTCAAAAATTAAATAAAAATATTATATATATTTTACAGTGATCAGTAAACACATCAATATATAAATTTTACAGGAAACTGGGAGGCATTTAAATGGCTCCTTAGAAAGGAGAGATGCTAATGAAAAAGGTAAAGGCCAAGCAGGATGGCGGCACTCCTTTAATCTCTGGAGGCAGAGGCAGGAGGAGATCTAAAAGTTCAAGGTCGACCTGATCTACATCAGAGGTTCAGGACAGAAACATAGTAAGAACCTGTCTCAAAAACCAAAGGGGCTGGAGGAGTGGCTCAGTGATTAAGAGCACTGGCTCCTCTTCCAGATGACCTAGGTGTGATTCTTTATACCCACATGGCAGCTCACAACCATATGTAACTCCAGTTCTAGGGAAGGTGATGCCTTCTTCTCCAGATACCAGGCACACGTTTGGTGCACACACAAACAGGCAGAACACCTATATACATAAAATAATAAATCTAAAAGCAAAAACAACAAGAGAAAAAGGGTAGAGAAAGTCTGGTGTGAACAATATACAAAGTGTTCTTAACCTCATTGGATCATCAATGAAATAGATTTGAATACATGGTGGTACTAGGTTCTAAGCCAAACCGGAAACAAAGAACACTAAAAAAAATGTCGGAGATGTCAAGTGGTCAGTAAAGAACACAGACCTGTTATCCAGCAGTATCCGCTTGTATATATCAATAGCTTCTTGGTAATGGGAGCGCATGTAATGAATTGAGGCCAAACTCAGCTGATCTTCTTTGATATCCTGAAGATTCTGATGAAAGTTCATTAATTTCTTCTCATCATTAAACTACAATTGTGAGAAAAGACAGGCAGAGTTTCACACACATGTGAGAGAGAATCACAGATGATGGAGGCCTGAACTCTCTAGCCACTGTATCCCTGTTTTCTCCATATCTTAGCTCCTTATCTTGTTGGTACTGCTGTCGAGAAGGATGGCAACATCTCTGGAGACAGAGCTTTGGTAACAGAAAGGCCATAAGTTACAGCTACGATTTATTACTTGATATCTCCACTCTATTCATTTTTCTCCTTCTTATGTTTTCTTTTTTTGCTATTTCTTTGCCCTCACCCCTTGACAATTCTTTCTCATTCTTTTATATTGCTTTTTCTTCAATAAATAGTATGTAATCAAAATGTATTTGTCATCATGTAACTTCAAAAACGCGATTTTAAATGTTCTGTTCTAGGTTTTTTTCAACTTCTCTTCAGTTACTATATGTGGTTGTTGTTTTAGGCTATCAGAATTCAACCTTCTTGCTGATTTTATTAGAAGATAGCTATAAGGGCTGGAGAGATGGCTCAGAGGTTTAGAGCACTGACTGGTCTTACAGAGGTCCTGAGTTCAGTTCCCAGCACACACATGGTGGCTCACAACCATCTATAATGAGATCTGGCACCCTCTTCTGGCCTGCAGGCATATATGCCGGCAGAACACTGTACATAACAAATAAATATTAAAAGAAGATAGCTATTAAATAGCAACTACCTTTGTCTATACATGGGACAAAACTATATGTTTTGTATGTAACTCTTGATTCATAGACTATCCACTCCTTCCTGGTGCTTCAGCTCTTTTATTTTTTAAAAAATATTATTTACATTAATTTTATGTGTTTAGGTGTTTCCCAGCATATATGTAGATGCATTCAGTGGCCATGGAGGACAAAGGAGGGCATTGAGTCCTCTGGAACTAGAATTGCAATCTGTTGTGAGCTACCATGTGGGTGCTGGAAACCAAACTCAGGTCCTCTACAAGTGCGCTTAACAGCTGTACCACCTTTCCAGCCCCCTTAATTTTTTCCTTTAAAGAACCTGTTTTAAAGCCCAGGGACTAAAAGAGAACTACTCTCACTGGGTATGCTGGTGTAAATGACAATGGCCCCCAGAGGCTCATATGTTTGAATGCTAGTCCACAGTTAGTGAAATTGTTTGAGAAGATTAGGAGGTGTGACCTTGTTGGAGTAGGTGCAACCTTGGAATAGGTGTGTCACTGGGGGTGAATTTTGAGGTTTCACAAGCCTAAGCCAGGTCCAGTTTTTCTCTCTTTGCCTGCTGCCACTGATCAAGATGTAAAACTCTCAGCTACTGTTCAAGCACCATGCCCGCCTGCTTTCTGCCATGATGACCATAGATTAAACCTCTGAAACTGCAAGCAAGCAACCCCCTCTCCCCCGCAAAATGCTTTCTTTTATGAGTTTCCTTTAGCCAGGTGGTAGTTTAATTCCAGCACTTGGAAGGCAGAAACAGGTTGATCTCTGAGTTCAAGGCTAGCCTGAACTACAAAGTGAGTTCCAGGACAGCCAAGGCTAGACAAAGAAACTCTGTCTGGGGGCTGGGGGAAGCAATCATCAAATTTTGGGGCTGGAGAGATGGCTCAGGAGTTAAGAGCACTGGTTGCTTTTCTAGAGGTCCTGAATTCAATTCCTAGTAACCACATGGTGGCTCACAACCCAGTGACATACTTCCTCCAAAAAGGCCACATGTACTCCAACACCTCCTAATCATTCTGACATAGCCACTCCCTGATGACCAAGCATTCAAGTATATGAGCCTATGGAAGCCATTCTTATTCAAACCACCACACAGCTCACACAAATGCTTTGAAAACAAATAGTTTTAATACCTATATTCTAGACTCAAGTATAAGCACAGTTTATTACAAATTTCCTGACTAACTCAGGGAAAACAGAAGACTCTGTTGTAACCTTACCTTATATTTTGACTTGCTCCCTTGTTTGTCTTTTAGACATTGTTGAAATGATATACATTATTGATTATAACTTCATACATTTTCCTTTTAATTTATTCCATCTTTGGATTTTTTTCTAAATTGTTCTTTTGTTTTGCCAGAGCATCAGCATGGAACTACCAGTGTGTCCTTATTACAGCCCATGGTAATACATGGGTAGTGATACAAACTGGATTGTCTTTGTATATTGATAACACAAGGGAGAACTGTGCTACATTAATAAAGTAAAATGATGTGTATTTATACCTGGACATTTCTCCAAGTGTGTTCATTTCTCCAAGATTTCTACAGTCAATGGGATGTGAGATTTTGCTTTAAGTTTTAATGACTTGCTAACATCACAGTTCTCAGGCACCTTTGTGGAAGAAGGCCCTGTTGTTTTGAGCACCAATTTCAGGATTGGGTATAATAATATGTTGCATAATGTATTGTCTATGTGATTTGATGTACCATTTAACAATACCCCATGAATCCCCCTGAATGATGACCCTCTAAACCCCCAGATCCAAAGATCTTTCAATGTGTCCTAAGCCCAGACTTTTGATCACTGGATAGGCAGAGCCTTCACCTTTATTCTCCTATAAATTAGTTAAAAAGATGGAAATTCAGTCTTCTGCAGCCCTTAAAATTAAGGTCCTGGGGCCTGAAGAGATGGTCCAGCATTAAGAGAACTTGCTGCTTTGGAAGACCTGCATTTGGTTCTTAGTACCCACATGCAGGCTATGGCCATCTGTAACTCCAGTTCCAGGGGATCTGACACTCTCCTGTGGCCTGTGTAAGCACTGTACATGCATATCGCACAGACATAAATGCAGGCAAAATACCCACATAAACAAAATTAATTTTCTTAAGATAAGAAATTAAGTAGGGGAATTGAGGCAGGATAGAAAGATAAGGAGTTATGTTGAAATGGAAAGAAGAGGGTGAGAAAGAGCAGGACCTTCTCCAGACTGACCTGCTTTGACTACTGAGAAAGGAAGGAGGCTTAAGACTTTACTGATGGGGACCTAATGGTCAAAAGAGGCAATGTGTAAGACCTTGAACTGTGCTCGTGCAGGGCCAGATGATACGTTGTTCCCAGAGATGCTTCAGTCAAGGATGCTCCACTACAGCAATTAGGCTGTGCTACTTGGGGCTAAAATGATATAAAACCTTATGTTCCTAACATTCTCTTCTCCTAGACTAACTTTTAACCTCTTAACAAATTATACTCTGGACGATTTTAAAAGAACAGGGGGGCTTCTTATCAAACTTTAGACATGTAGCCACACTTGTCTTATAGGATGTGGTCTTTGTGCTTGTGTTCTCTCTCTCTCTCTCTCTCTCTCTCTCTCTCTCTCTCTCTCTCTCTCTCTCTCTCTCTCTGCAGTTATTAAATCCAATGCTGCCTCAAAAAGAAAAAAGGCTACTAAATAAAGAAAGAAATCCTGTGGCTGACCTGCAGTTTGATCACTGATACACTACAGATGTGTGTATGTATGTATGTGTGTGCACGCACATTTATACCCATGTGTGCTTATGTGATACTGGAGAACAAGGAAGTCTGGGATTCCTGCATGCCAGACAAAAGCTCCATCACTGAATATGTCCTCGTTGTTTTCTTGAGCCCCAGCTGGCCTATAATTCATTCTGTAAACCATACCAGCCTCAAGCTTGTGGCACTCCTCCTCTCTCTCCGTTCCAAGGATTACAGGCCTGTGCTGCCAAGCCTGAGTCTTTCAGTATGAATGTTAAAGACAAACAGTTGCTTGAAAATACTAAGTTGCAAAGTCTAGCCTGCAAATCTCTTTATGGTGCTCATGTTTTCTTCTTTAGAGTGCACTGTTTAATTCAGAACATACGAAAATCTCTCTCTCTCTCTCTCTCTCTCTCTCTCTCTCTCTCTCTCTTTCTCGTCTTTCTTTCTGAGACAGGGTTTCTCTGTGTAGCCCTGGATGTCTGGATGTCCTGGAACTTGCTCTGTAGGAGATCCACCTGCCTCTACCTCCTTATAGCTGAGATTAAGGTGTATGCCACCACCACCCAGCAAGTTAATCTTTCTTTAGGCCTGAAAATTGGAAAACATGCAAATAAGAGACAAAGGGCAGTGATGGGAGGGCTGTGGCACTTCTGTCTATTAGAAGGAACAGTGATGACAGTAAGTGAGGGTCCAAGTTAGAGTTCTGCAGACAGTACCCAGCTAAAACTGCCGAGGAGGCTCTCTCAGCATCAGTCAACGTGGTACATGAGAAACATTCAGAATTTTCAAGAGAACCTAGAGATCAAAGTGTGTATATGACACACCCTATTGAAAAAAAAAAAAGACAATTGGGAAACTATTTTAGAAAGATTTCACAGCCCAAGAACTACCATTTACCTCTTCTGTAGACTATCTTGTGACATGAAAAAAGATAATATACTTTTGAATGGAAAATCTGGATTTAAGACAATACATATACAAATAGCATGATCTAAATTTAATAAAATAATTCACATTTCCAGAAAGATATGGGGCCAGTGGTCTAGCTCAGTGGCAGAGTGCATGCTTAACATGCATGATGTCCTCAGTTTGATCCCAGCACTAAAGAGAGGGAGAGAAAGGGTGGAGAGAGAAAGTGAAAAAGATGAACTTTTAAGACTGGATGAGGAGATCTGGAAAGATGCCGTGATGGTTAAGAGCACTTGCTGCTCTATCAGAGGACCTGAGTTTAACTCCAAGTACCTACCTAGTGGCTTACCACCTTTTGTAACTCTAGCCCCAGAGGATCTAACACCCTCTTCTGGCCTCCTTGGGTACTAGATAGTGCTTAGGCATACACGCAGGCAAAAACATCCATACACATAAAATTAAATAGTAATAGTAGTAGTAATAATAACAGAAAAATGTCTAGAAGAGAACAGGAAATGTTCATTATTGTGTGTACGTGTATCTTTTAAAAAAAATTTCTAGGGACTAGAGAGATGGGTCAGAGGTTGAGAGCACTGACTGTTCTTCCAGAGGTCCTGAGTTCAATTCCCAGCAACCACATAGTGGCTCATAACTGTCTATAATGTCTACACTTCTATAATCTCATTATAGAAGGCTCCCTCTTCTGGCATGCAGGCAGAACACTGTATAAATAAATAAATGTTAAAAAAATCTTTTTCTAAAAGAATATAATAAAATATCTTATTTTTGTAATAATAAGAAAAAACAAAGTATTTTTTTTTAAATCAAATTGAAGACTTCCATTTCTAGTAATAGTGGACTTGCTGGGAACATAGTCCTTTCACTAAGAACAGACAGACATTTGAAAGCCACTAGAAATCTATATGGAGGCATTAAAGTTACAAACTTAATGAAGATCTGTGATACTAAGATCCCAAAGAGATGGAAAGGACAGGATGTAAGGTACCCACCAAGACAAGACCAGCAACATTTATCTGTTAAGGACTCTGGTTAGTTCTTAAGTGGTGACTGAGTTGACAAAAGCTAAGTACAGCTTGTGGGAGTCGTCAGGCTTGATAGATAGACATTAGAGGCTGTCAGTGAGGAGTCTGGGAGGGTAACCTAGTAAGGGAGCAAAGTGGAAAGTCACCAGCTCTCAGAACAGCTAGCAACCAGCTTTAAATGGCTGATTCTGCTGGCAGTAGCCAGACCATTGGCTCCTCATGTCTCTGCCAGATGCAAAAGTAAATCCTCTGTGGAAGATGGAAAACTATCTAGAACCTCAAATTATCTTCATGTTGTTTTCATCTATAGTAGCCAGAATTCAATGTGA
Source organism: Arvicanthis niloticus (assembly GCF_011762505.2). Classification (NCBI taxonomy): domain Eukaryota; kingdom Metazoa; phylum Chordata; class Mammalia; order Rodentia; family Muridae; genus Arvicanthis; species Arvicanthis niloticus. The sequence goes on from NC_047672.1 coordinate 25,176,154, forward strand.
TATGATCATGCATACAAGAAATAGGAGTATTAGACCAAAAATCAGCTGTCAGGAAAGAAACCTATGAGAATTCTTAGACCTAGGTTTTAAAATAACAGCCATCAATATGCACTGAAATTAGGATGCTCTAGTAAAAAATTTAAAATGTTAAAAATAAAAATATAAATTCTGGAAAAGACCACAAGTGAAATTAAGAGCTAAGTACATGGATGGATTTAATATATGACTAGACATGGCTGCAGAAAAATTAGTAAGAAATCTCCTCAAAAAATATAGAGTAATAGAAGTGTTTACCTGTGACACAATGAAACTGTTTGCATAGGTACATGTTATTGAAATCCAACAAGGAATGAAAAGCAAAACAAATGCCGGGTGGTGGTGGCACACGCCTTTAATCCCAGCACTTGGGAGGCAGAGGCAGGCGGATTTCTGAGTTCAAGGCCAGCCTGGTCTACAGAGTGAGCTCCAGGACAGCCAGGGCTACACAGTGAAACCCTGTCCCTAAAAACCAAAAACAAAAAACCAAAAAAAAAAAAAAAAAAAAAAAAAAAAGTTGAGAAAAACAAAACAAAAAAAAGAAAACCCTTAACAACCAAAAAGCCTTCACTATGTAAAGGACCTGAGCTCTAATAACCTCTAAAGTACTATTAACAGTATGCATAACAACAAGCTACAGGGGGCAAACGTGGAACTTTAAAAAATCAACGCAAAAAGGATACAAGAGAAAAAAGGAGATGGAATTTTGATCATCTGGGACAAATAGAAACAGAACAGTGAGATGGCAGTTACAGGCCTAGGTGTGGTGGTATGTCCCTTTAACCCCAGCAGTTGGGAGGCTAAGAGAGGAAACTTATGTGTTTGAGGTCATCTTGAGCTATGCAGCAGTTTTAGGCCAGCCTGTACAACACAGCAAGGTCACATCTCAAAAGCTAAGAGCTCTGGATCTAGCTCAGCAGCAGAGCACACACATAATATGCACAGGCCTGGGTTTCATTCTTAATTCTGTAAAATAATAATGACAATTATGTTGTAAAAAATTTTAATGTACCAAATATATTTTATATGCTACTCGTTTGTGACTTAATTAGCTTTCTGTAAAACAATTTAGCAATATTAACAGAAAATTCTAGTTAAGTATTTCCACCTCTATTGGCAAAGGGAAGAGAGAAAAATGTTTTTAAAGCAAGAAATGTGGAATGAGAACATCATTACCTTGTGAGCCAGATGGAACAGTAGGCGGTTTTGGAGCCGGCTTTTTGGAGCTGGGGGAAAAAGAACCATGTTGTTTGATAAATATGGGCTTTTAAAATAACAGCTATCAATATGCACTGAATTAGGCTGGAGAGGTGGCTCAGTGGTTAAGAGCACTTGCTGCTCTTGCTGAGGACCCAGATTCAGTTCCAAGTTCACTCATAGTTTACAACTGTTTGTAACTCCAGTTCCAGGAGATCTGGTGCCCTCTTCTGGCCTCCAAAGGCACACTCAGGCAAAGCACTCACACATAAAATAAAAAATCTTGGGGGAAAAATTCAATAGTCTGTGAAACTTAGTCCCTTGTCAGAATAAGATGAGTCTCAGGTGGACTGCCCCAATCCTTACCTAGCTGTACATGTCTGCTAGAATAAACAGTCTGGTCCCCACCTGCAGGAGCTCCAGAAGAACGAGAAGGAAGCTGTTCTAAGGTCCTGCTCTCCACTGTGACTTCTACCCTGATACTGCTATGACGTCCCACAGTCCAGCAGTCCACACGCTGAACCAAACACTGCTAAGAGTCTCTGTCACCTGAGAGCACACACGGACCCACCTGCATTTTGCTGTCCATCTCAGGGATCTTTCTCGGTTCCTCTTGAAATCCCCTTTTCCAGAATTATATTCTCCCACGTTTTCCTAAATCCAGAATTACACTTTACACTTTCCTCGATAGCAGTCCCCTGTATGCCAGGAATTTTCTACCACACCTAGTACCACCCTCAAACAGGCATCTAAGAAAAAGGCTACACCCCTTTCAAGTCCCAGTCTTGTTTGTAGTCTTGTCAATTTTCTAATTCTGGACAACCAATTCTATCTCTCTTTTATAGAACAATATCATACTTCAATTCATGAAGAAATAAAAACTGTATGTAAGTATGGAAATAAAGGTGGCTACTGTGGGCATCCTTCATGTGCCTATCAACTGTCTCAGTGCACACTCTTAGAAACATGAGACAGATAGTGCCCTAAGGGACCTGGTGAGTGATTACATTTGGAAAAATTACACTAGTGTATATGAAAAATGGGGTACAAATTAAGAGTGGCTTTAAGTTCCTCATTTTCCTTGAGGAATAGGTCTTATACATATAAGTATGAATTCTACCCTGAAAATCATTTTCCCTAACAATTTCTTTTGGTGGTGGTGGGAACAAGGTCTTTCTATGTAGCCCTAGCTGTCCTGGAACTCACTCTGTAGATCAGGCTGGCCTTGAACTCAGAGATCCACCTCCCTCTGGCTGCAGAGTGCTGAGACTAAAGGCATGTGTCTCCACACCCAGCTTCCTCACAGTGTCTTAATCAATATTCTCTTACCTACTTTCTCTACATTTCCTTAAGTTTCATTTGATTTGCATTCTAATTATCTTTCATCTTTTTTCATGTCCCCTCTTTACTTACAAGTTTGCTAACAACTCTTCTTTGGGGACTCTGACAAGCTTCTTTTTTTTTTTTTTTTTAAGATTTATTTATTTCATGTATGGGAGTACACTATTGCTGTCTTCAGACACACCAGAAAAGGGCTTCAGATCCCATTATAGATGGTTGTGAGCCACCGTGTGGTTGCTGGGAATTGAACTCAGGACCTCTGGAAGAGCAGTCAGTGCTCTTCACCACTGAGCCATCTCTCCAGCCCTCTGACAAGCTTCTAAGAAGGAGAATCCACCAGACTCTTCAGGTGGGGATCTGAAGGCTGGCTTCCATGCTTCTCACTGTGAGCAAAAAGCCCCACAGCAGAATAGCATAAGCAAACATGGTCCTAACCACTGCCCTCATCTGAAGGCCACTTGTGGCACCTTTTAAAGCCACCTTGCCCCATCTTATCCCAGCAAGGGACTAACTTTCATAGCTATTGAAGTTTGTAAATAGCAAAGTTACTGTTCAGCTCTCATGTCTGAGGTTTAACTCTGTAGTAGAGTACTTGTCTAACAAGCATTCAGCATTGGACTAAGTCTCTAGCACCCAGAAAAAAAAAATACAAAGATTATAAGGCTGGATTTAAAAATTTTAAGAACACTTCAACTGTAAATTGAAGTATCTATATGACACACACTTTAGAAGCAAAGATAAAAATAGGTACAAAGCAAAGACTCATCATAAGGCAGAGTAGGAATTATAACAACGGGTAAGCCACTAAGCCAAAAATGATATATAAAAAGCCCATTTTACCTTTAATCCCAGCAGCTTCTGCTTGTTTATACATCCCAAGAAAAAAGTAGGTGCAGGCCAGGTTCACCCACACTTCTGGATTGCAGTTCTCCTCCTTTGTTGCATTTTCATATTCCTATAACAGACATTGGGTGATGGCTATGCTTGACAGTAAAGCAAGCGTCCATCCTCTATGATGGGAGAGTTCTCTCTCAGAGCAGCTTACACTTTGGGGATCCTACATCTCCTCAGCCATTATCTACCAGAAGAGGTTACACTCCCATGTGATTGATTCTACCCAGACAGTCGTCTTGTACACAGAATTTACACTTTGTTTCTTGTACATAAAAGTTACACTTTGTAGTTTCCTCATTTCTAAAATATCTTAGAAACCTTCAGAAATTAAAACAACTGAAATTTATTTTGCTAACTTAAAAAGATATACAGATGGGGCTTCTAGAGAGACGGCTAAGAACACTGGCTGTTCTTGCAGAGGACCCAGGTTCAATTCTCAGCACCCACATAATGGCTTACAATCATCTGTAACTCCAACTCCAAAAGACCCAATGACCTCTTGGTCTCTACAGGTACCAGGTGGGAACCTGATTCATATACACACATGCTGGCAAAACACTCATACTCATACACTAAAATAAATAAATACAAATCATTTTTAAATAACTGTGAAATGCAGAGGCACGCCTCAATGATAGAACGCACGCTTGACATGCGCCAGACCCTGGGTTCAGATTCATGTGAATGCTAACATGTTAGAGTCTCATTAGCATATATGTAAAAACAAAGGGCAAGTAAATACAGACTCGCATGCCAGACCATATAGAGTCCTTCTCCTTTTTATAAAGTTACTTTTGGACTGTATTTAAAATCATTTTATAATACTAACTTACATTATGCATAAAGAATACTATCAAATGTATTAAATACTCAGACAGTATATTGGAGTACTATATCTGGCCATAGTTTGTGGGTTTTATACAAGTATTTTAGTTTATATATAGCAAAGTGAGAAGTTGAGCAGAAAAATTCTCTATAAATATTCGTCTATTTATTTATTTAGTCAGGGTCTCTCACAATAGACCTGACTATCCTAGAATTCAGTATCTTGACCTTAGAGTGAGGTCACTCTGTAGACCAGGCTGGCCTCAAACTGAGGAGATCTGACTGCCTCTGTCTCCCCAAGTGCTGGGATTAAAGGTGTGTACCACCATTGCCTGGCTGTCTCACTATTTTTTAAAGTTAGCTTACGAACTAGCACACTTCCCAACAACGTTTTCATGGATGGTTTTAATTTCCCCTCCCCTCCCCTCCCCTCCCCTCCCTTCTCCTTCCCTCCTCCTCTAGCCTATTTTCTGACTCCTCACTGTGTGCCCCTCCAAACATTCCCACCCACATGTATTTCCTCCTCCACTTTTCATACAGAAGCAGAATAATGTAGAAAAGACCAATTATTAGATACTGATATATTGACTGATTTAGTGGTTTACGTAAAGCACTGCTTTTACTACCTGTCTGCCACATGACTTCACATGAACAGCTGAAATAACTGGTTGTTGCCCTGAACAACCTAATGCCTGCCACTGATTGTCACTGCAGCTTCTAGCTTGCCTGTACCACTTTGTGGTTTTAGAATATGAGATGAGAATGCAAACTGGACCTGGGGCTGAGGCCCCTCAGGAGCTATCTTGGCTTCAGTCCACCAGTGACAGCTCCTATCTTCCCACACTGGCATCAGAGTGCTTCTTTCAAAAAGACTTCCAAACAATATTCCATGTGTTCAGTTATCTTCCCCACCCTCTCTGAATCAGTACGGTAAGGAGGGTCAATGGATGCCTGTATTAAAAGATACAGGACTGGAGAAGACAGGGCAATTTCTTTCTTTTTACTTTGTTTCCTCCCGCATTGTTTGGCTGATTCCATGAGTATATACCATATGATGTCATTGTAAACACCCATTGGATTTTCCCCACTAACCTCCAAAGCTCTCTTGTAGTCACCCAGGTGAAAAGCACAGTATCCAATCCATAAATTAGTGTCGTCTTCTTGCTCCCCAACGTGGCGTTTAAACTTCACATTAAAATTTCATGGAAAAAAAAACACAAAAAAGACTTTATTAATAAAGGCTTGGGAGTTTTGTTTTGTTTTGTTTTTGTAAAGGTAAGCTGAGTTACCGGTAACAAGCAGAATGCTAGCAGAGGCTGGACAGTACGAAGCTCAATTAAGCCAGCACTGACAGGAGTCGGCACAGTCACGTTCTACTTGGCATACAACTCCATTTCCCCCCAGACATTCTGGATTTGTTTTTCTGTGTTTGCTAGCACCTTACTCCAGAACATGAGTAATCTAATAATTCTGGATAACGCCCCAAAACTATACCAAACATTTAAAGCCAAGTAACCAAAGGTTAGAGGCCAAGCAATGATTCTATGATCCCATGGCCACTCCCTGTGTTAATGGGACTTAAATTCATTCCAAAGCCCAGGCTCCCACCACCAGGCTCTGCTGCATCCAATCTCACACTTTTGTCTTATTCTGTTAACACACACACACACACACACACACACACACACACACACACACACTTACTTCTCTGAGGACAGGCTATGTCAGGATTCTGTTAGCCCAATCAGGCTAGCTTACAGACTAAAAGAGCTAAAGATGTCCAGAAGATGGTCTTATTTGTGTCCATTATAAAAACTTAGGAATTCCCCGGCTAATAAAAAAATGAGTTTTATTACAGAGAAAAGGACTGAGAAGGATTCTCAATTACCATGTGTCCTAGTTTCATTCCCTTTGCTGTGATAAAGACCCTGACCAAAACAATTTAGGGAACTGGGCATGGTGGTAAATGCTTAGCTGGATGTGGTGGTGCACATCCTTAACCCAAGCACTCAGGAGGCAGAAGCAGATGAATCTTATGAGTTCAAGACCTGCCTGATCTACATAGTGAGTTAGTTTAAGGCCTGCTTAAAGAGAGACCTTGTCTCAAAGAAACCAAACCAAAACACAGGGTTCTTTGATTGTAACGTAAGTTCCTTATACAGAGGTAACAGTGGATAGAATTGCAAGCAGGCCAGCCCTCAAGTCCCTGCACAGACTTGCCTCAATATGAATGATAACCTGGAATTATAGGCCAAATAAATCCTCACCTCCCCTAAGCTGTTTGTTTGTTTGTTTGTACTGTTTTGGTTTTGCTTTGTTTTTATCTTTATTCAGCCCAGTATTTTTACTTTTAATGAGGTGTATTATGCACTTGCTGCTCTTCAAGAGGACCTGAGTCCAGTTCCTAGCACCCTCATAAGGCAGCTCAAAACTTTGTGTGACTCTAGGTCTAGGGCATCCAGTTCTTCTGGCCTCTGTGGGCACCTATATTTGGGTGCACGTACCCACATGCAGACACAATCTAACCACAACTTTTTAAATGTTTTAATGTGAAAATGCAAGGGGAAATACACGGGGATGGGAGTGTTTGAAGGGGTATGCAGTAGGGAGTCAGAGGACAGGCTAGAGGAGGAAGGAAGAGAGTCAATTAAAACTGTCAATGAAAATGCTTTAGAGAAGTCAGCTAGTTTGTAAGCTAATTCTAAACAGGAATGAGACAGTGGTGGCACATGCCTTTAATCCCAGCGCTCAGGAGGCAGAGGCAGGCAGATTTCTGAGTTCGAGGCCAGCCTGGTCTACAGAGTGAGTTCCAAGCCAGCCAGGGCTACATAGAGAAAGCCTGTCTCGAAAACAAACAACAACAACTAGACATGTACATGGTATTCAGTCCTCTGACTTGCACTGCTAGAAGGTCCTTCCAAGGCATCTCACCTACTGCCAAAGATGAGAGCTGACACACAAAAGCCAAACAAGTGGGCTCAATATCAAAGCACTAGTAAGACACATAGGATTCTTTTCACATGTAGGTTTCACACGTGAAAAATAAAGCTAATCAAACAATTATTATCAACAGTTTGAGAGCTGCATGACTATAGATTCACATTAGTGAGACTGGTGGGAAAATGTGATACAATAGTTTGCAGCAGTGGATAACTGGACCAGGCTGTCAGAACTCTTTCTCCCTTGGTGCATCCTGTGCTCTACTGTACTGTGTGCTTTCCACAAGCAGTTTCTCAAAGCCCAGTCTCCTAGGACAACTTTATGTTAGATTTCTCAGACTACTTACCCAAAATGCAGCTTCCTGGGCATCATTGCTGAGCTAGTGAATTCAAATTGGCAAAGCAATAGCCTAGAAATAGAAACATCTAACTATCCTTGGCACTTCCAATGCATATTAAAAAGAGATATCTACAACTAGCATGGGTTTAAAAAAAAAATAATGACCCTGCCACACAGAGTTGAAATGTTGTATGGGTTTATTATAGTTTTAAATTATAAATGGTAGGATCACTTATTTTTTTTTACCAAAATGTAAAAAGGAATAAGTTACAACAAATCACTCAGGATTTATGGTAAGTAATGTGTGAATTGACACTGTTATATGCAATACTGTTCCTTTATGCTAGATTCATCATCTGTGGAACTAGAAAAAAATTAATTTTATGTGTACAAGTCTTCATGTATGTCTATTCACCATATGTGTTTATAGTGTTGAAGGAAGCCAGAAACCTTAAATCCCATGACATTTTAGTTACTAATGGCTGTAGGCAGGCATGTGAGTGCTGGGAATTAAGGTACTATGGAAGAGCACAGTCCTTTTAACTGTTGAGCCATCTCTCCAGTCCAAAATGTTTTATATTTCATCAGGTTTATAGTTAACTTGGAGTCTGGAATTTGGATTACCCATAATGTGCCCACCTGTCCCAGTAGCATAGTAAGCAGCATTCAACCCACCATCCACCAGACTTAGAAGTAAACCTTCTTTGGACATTACCTCCAATAGGGTAATGGCGCCAGTGAAATCTCTTTGCGAAAGCAGATCCTCTAGTTTTGGAATCTTCCTCCCTTTCTTCTTTCTTTTGTCAGTGTGCGGTGACTCCCCGCCCACAGCGGGTTTGGCCCTTGAAAGCATCTGTAAAACAAATAGGAAAGACTGTTCTATCAAAAGTCATTTTTAAACTGAGAGTTCTCAGTCAGCTCTACATGTCACATCCTTACTATCAAACCCTAGGAAGGCTATTCAGATTCTTTTTTTAAACACACATTTTACTAAAAGGACCATCACCTTCTACGGAAGTAGAACCGAATAGCTACTTCCAACAACTTTAACCGTAAGAGACAAACACTCACGCAGCTTCTACTATCTCGGTCTTCCAAGACTCTTTTTTCCAGTTCACAATCTAGTATCGGGAAATGAAGAAGCAGGAGGGAAGAGAGCACCGAGGTATATTTCTTCGCATCCCTCCGTATTCCCCGCGGAAACATTGGAAGAATAAAGGGATCGCCCTCTAGAGACGTCTACACCTAGATTTTACCCAATAGTGCGTTGAGAACTCTAAGCCCAGGTACAAACCTATTCGAAATCCCCCACCCTTACTATTCAGAGCCACTAACCATCTTGGCGTCGGTCCTGTGAGCCCCCGCTGCAGATAGTCTGCAAAGGCTGTGCTTCTGCGAGTTGCCACATCCACACAGCGAGCTCCGTCTCCAGGGCAACGCCGCGGGAGGCTTGTCCTTCTGAGAGAAGAGCGCCCCCAGAAACAGTGCCCTCAGCTTCTTGGTTCCGTGGGTTTCCGCAGCTGGAAGAGTAGATGTTTCTCTCAAAGAAGCGGATCCTTGTTGTTTGTGCTGGGGATGAAAATGTGGTTGTGTCTCTGTTTAGGAATGTAGTTTAGGAAACGGCGGCTTAGAATTACTATTACGACTAGGAAGTATATTTCAAATGCAAGTTTCTTGGGAAGGTAATTTTAAAGGACCACTTCCGTTTTGCCTAGGTTGAGGACGACAGCAGCCCCACTCCCTGGTACTTTGTCTCTGTTTTCTGCTGGAATCTGCTGAACCAAAGAATAGTTTGGAGGCAGAAGTGATACCAAAATATTTCCTCTAGACAATGTTAACCCCGAAGATGGGAGGAGAAAGACCCCCCCCAAATAATCATGGCCAAATTAATTAAAGCAAGCGTTTTAATTCGTGTACACGGGCTGCGGCTCTTTCCGTCCAGTTTGGAGAGATCAGCATTGGATGTGAGGAAGACAAGGTTTTTATAGACCTTAGGAATTGGTGTCGGGGGAGGTGTTCCAAATGGGGAAAAACAGGAAAGGAGTGTTACAGGAGCAGAACATAACTATAACAAGTAATAAGTAAGTCCTAACTGCCGGGCAGTGGTGACGCACGCCTTTAATCCCAGCACTTGGGAGGCAGAGGCAGGTGGATCTCTGAGTTCGAAGCCAGCCTGGTCTACAGAGTGAGTTCCAGGACAGCCAGGACTTCACAGAGAAACCCTGTCTCGAAAAAAAAAAAAAAAAAAAAAAAAAAAAAAAAAAAGTAAGTCCTAACTACCTCCTGTAACAGTCATGGTTGTAAGGTGGGCATAACAACAGATAGCCACAACAAGGTAGTCATATAAGCTTTCAAAATAAAGGTAGGGCTGCAAGATGGTTATAAACAACTTTTAGAAACAATGACATGATTGTCATACCTGGAACAGGCAGTACAGAACCATTTGTAGTTAAGGCTATAGGTGAGGCATAGCCCCAATCTTTAAGAAACAGAGGTTTAATTATAAGCAGGAATACACCTAGTTTGTTTTTACTATAAGGTAATTTCTGTTTGTTTTGTTTTGCTTTTCAAGATAGGTTTTCTCTGTGTAACAGCCCTGGCTGTCCTGGAACTTACTTTGTAGACCAGCCTGGCCTGGAACCCACAGAGATCTATCTGACTCTGGCTTCCAAGTGCTGGTATTAAAGATGTGTGCCACCAAGCCCAGCTATAAATGGACTTTTAAGTCTAAGATGGAGGCATGCTGGTTCTTCAACACACCTATACACAATTAGAAACTGTAAAAATGCATGTGCAATTAAAGCACGAGTGGAGTATTTACTCTAGAGCACCATTAACTTAGCTGCAAAAGTATTTTTAAATGATGGAATTGTGGAATGTTGGAGCTAGAAGGGACCTTAGAGGACATGCAGTCAAACTTTCAGAATGAGCAGATCCACTAAAGACCTAAAATCTTAACAACTTGGATGAAGATGTGTAATCATTACATAGTTGGATTACTTTCCATACTACTCTGAACAGCCTTTCAGGGACTCACGTCTACTATAAATGTATGAACGGCACATATAACATCTTAGGTTCTTTTGCATTCTCATCTCTGTCCAGCTTTTGTGTGTCTTCTCACACTGCAATCTGTTGGTGAGTGAATGACATTTGCCTTTGTATATACACTTCTGTAAATACAGAAATAAATTGGTATGCAGAGATATGCAGAGATATGTATGGAAAGGCTAATATCTACACTTTAAAGGTGCACAGACTGACCAGCACTCCACTTAAAATTCTTTTGTTTCCAAATCTCAGAAATATTCCTATTTTCAACAAAAATTTCAAAAAAAATATTTTAGCTACTTTTTTTTTTGTGGTGTGATATAGATGACCGATCCTTTAGTTGAAATAGTCAAATAATTATAACATAATCTTTTAAAAGTACAACTCAGTAGACTTTGGTGTATTCACAACACTGTATTCTTTAATAGTCTTAAATTCTAAATCTTCCCAGGGAGAAACTTTACAATGGTGCTGTAGAGATGGCTGCTCTTCCAGAGGTCCTGAGTTCAATTTCCAGCAACCACATAGTGGCTAACAACCATCTGTAGTGGGATCTGGTGTGCAGGTATATATGCAGGTAGAGACCTCATATACATAAAATAAATAAATCTTTTTTTAAAAAAAATCAAAGAAACCCTATAATGCACAGCAGACATTCATCATTTTGCATTCTCTAGGCTCTGTCAACCACTTATCTATTTTTTGTCCCTGCTGATTTGACTATTCTGAACATTTCATAGAAATGAAACCACAGAAAGAAGAACCGTGTTACATATGTCCAAATATTGAAAATTTCAAAACCAGCCCAGCAAAATTATTAGCTAAAATGCTTTATCATTCTACCTTGACAAATACAACAACTTGTAGAAGTTTGGGCTCCAGTTTAGAACTCTGGGAATTCTTAGATGGGTGTAGCAGTGCACAATGATCTAACCCAGTTCTCAGCCTTTAGCCCTTCTCACCCCAAGCTGTAACCTGCACTAATAGGGCTTTGTGCATCACTGTGGACCCTCGAGGAGCCAACAAATTCAAGCTCTAGACACCCATTTATCCTAGAAGTTGTTATACTCTTATAACCCTAAAGGAAAACCCTTTTGGGGTTTTCAGACCCAGGGCAGAACCCTACTCAAGTGTGCAGACTAAACATTGCATGGGTAGAGATTCAGTATTCAAAGCTGTAAAGGAGGGAGTACAAGAACTCAGCACTGTATGTTCTAAGTAGTTTTGCAAACAGTGAAGGTAGAACTCAGAGCAGAGGCCTCTTACTACGGTTTAAAGTCCATGTTACTCATAATACTGTTGAATTTACTAAATCAGCTAAAATGATCCCTCATTTCTGAAAGACTGTGGTATTGCTTAAGGCTCTGCATCCTTGGGGAGGCTGTTTGAGACACATTGTAGTTGTAATGAACAAAAGATGTCCCTAAGTGTACTGGAGAAATTATTTTTTCCCAAGGACAGCTCTAAGGATTATACCTGGTGTTATAAAACACGACAACATCAGCACAGGAATGGTGATTACTGGGGTGAGAGACAAAGTTAGGGCTTGCAGCTTTATTATGATGGGAGAAAAAAGCAGTGTCTAAGGGTCTATGATACATATCTAGATTCTGGCGATGGCTGTATGACTATGTAACATTACCCCCAAACCATTGAAGTATCCAATTAAGTATCCAGTATGAGTATATCTGACGACATGTAAGCTGCATCCCGTGAAATCTGATTTTGATTGTTTAAATGGTAATCTAGTTTTGAGTGCAAGGCAGTATTCTCTTTTTTTCTAGATTTATTTATTTTATGTATATGAATACACTGTAGCTGTCTTCAGACACACCAGAAGAAGGTATAGATCCCATTACAGATGGTTATGAGCCACCATGTGGTTGCTGGGAATTGAACTCAGAAACTCTGGGAAAGCAGTCAGTGCTCTTAACCACTGAGCCATCTCTCCAACCCCTCAAGGCAGTATTCTTTCAAAGATTATTTACTTTGATTATATGTATATATCTATGCAAGTGTCCACAGAAGCCAGAAGAGGGTGTTGGATTTCCTAGATTTGGGATTACAGGCAGTTTTGAGCTGTCTGATCCGTGTGCTGGGAACTAAACTGTGCTCCTTTACACGAACAGCAAGTGCTCCTAACCACTGAGCCATCTCTCTGACATTTCAATAAGGTGCTCTTGAAACTCTGTCTCTCCAGTTTTGCCCTGATGTATACTGACAACCACCCATGGTCCTCAGAAACCACTGTGGAAATTATGTCTTTGTTCTTGACAGAGCTATGAGCTGCTGGGAGAATGTTAAGACACTGCCAAGTTTTGATCAGGCCTGGAAGGGAGGGGAGGCTGAACTCATCATTAGAGCATGTGCCTAGCATGAGTGAGGCCTGGAGTTTGATCCTTAGCACAGAAAAAAGTAAGTTTCTACATTTCTCAGTAAGGTTGGTTTTCCTTAAAAGAAAATATCTTGAAAAGAAACCTCCATGTTTCCAAGCAAGGCAGTGGTGGCACATACCTTTGATTCCAGCTCCCAGAAGGTGCTACAGCCAAGGCTATACAGTGAAAGTGTATCTCAAAACAAACAAAGAAACAAACAAACAAAACCCCCACAACCAAACAAAAATGAAATTTCTATGTTTCCACTACAGACAACAGTAACTTTTAATCTATTTAAGTGCTGTTAGCTTTTTCATTGTGTTCACTAGATTTATAAATATTCATCAAAACAAATGTTTTGGGCTGGGGAAATGGCTCAGTTGTTAAAGTCCTTGGCCCACAAGACTAAGGACCCAAGTTTGCATCTCTAGCCCACATAAAAGACATGATGCAGTGGTTCACCTCTGTAATCCAAGTGCTTGGGAGGCAGAGAACGGCAAACCCCTACTCCATCTAGATGACCTGGTGAGCTCTGGGTCAGGGAGAGATGACGTGTGTGCTGATATCAAGGACAAATTTGAGGAGTTAATTGACTCCTTATTTTTATGTGGATTCTAGTGAGTGGACTCAGGTTATGAAAGCATCACTTTTTTTTTCTGGGTGAATCCCATTCCATCCTATGAATAGGCACATTTTGCTTACATTTTCATATTATTTAAAGCACATGATACCTAGTAAGTTTTCAGAGCTTGGTGTTCCCATTAGTCTCACATTCAGTGAGCTGGGGGGTTGCAGCACAGCATCGATCCTGTTCTGCCTTGTGTTGGATCAAAGAAAGATACCAAATCATGAAAAACTTCCTAGATCAACAGTCCTTAACCTGTGAGTTGTGACCACCCAAAGACACGTATTTTCAATGGTCTTGGGAACTGAGACCCTGGTCAATAGCCAAATTACAGTTATGAAATAGCAATGATGATAATTTTATACTTGGGGATCAGCACAACATGAGGAACTGTATTAAAGGGTCACAGCATTGGGAAGGCTGAGAAGTGCTGTCCTAGATGTAGCATGCTAGTGGCCCTGCCTTGGCCTGCAAGTCTCATTTCTATTATGACTTTCTATACATTGGTTTTTATTTTATCACAACTAATTTTATCAATGAAAAGCATTGGTTTTATGAGTTTTCAGGAAAACATGTGGGGCTGGAGAGATGGCTCAGTGGTTAAGAGCACTGGCTGACCTTCCAGAGGTCCTGAGTTCAATTCCCAGAAACCACATGGTGGCTCACAACCATCTGTAATGGAATCCAATGCAGTGTACAGTGTACACATATACATTAAATAAATAATTGGTTTTTTCAAAGAAAAAAAGAAAGAAAGAAAACGTGCATTAAATCACAAGACAACACTGATACACACTCCCAAAATAGCCAAAGTCAAACTGTGGGCCTAGGCTATTGTCATATGATGTCTTGACTCAGGCTGAGCATCTTTCCAAGTGGCTCATCCATGTACTAGACAACTCAGCACTGGCTGTCGGTGGGGGTGGGAGGATTACTTGGCACATGGACCTTTTCATGGGGTGACTTGAATGCCTAAGTCATTTGAGGGTTTGCTTTCCCAGAGGGAGGGAGCAAAGAGGAAGCTACAATGTTTTCATGACCTAACTTTGGTAGTCACACTGTCATTTCAGATTACTGAGGTCACTCCTATGCAACTTGGAAGGAGACCACAGTTACCTGCAGACAAAACTCACTGAGAGCCAGCTGGCTACTTGCAAGTTAATTCCAGCCAAGGACATCATCATCCCCATTACTTCTGTTTTCAAAATAAGGCATAGTGAGTAGTGCTAAGAGGAGAGCATGCAGCCTGAGGTTCCTCATTTCAGTTCCAACAAGAAAGTCTAAATCCGTACTGAGAGAATGGCTGGCCCTTCTCTGTGGTAAGAGCTCTCTTCTCTATTTACCAATGTCATCCTCGGCTGTTTCATTAGCTAGGGAAAATTCCTGGCCGTCCCCTGCTTCTGTCCTCCCTGTCACCTGATCATGTGACTATTGACTCTACCCACTCCTATACCTCAGTGGAACATCTGTTTGGCATGGACTTTGGACATTCCATCTGACTCAACTCAGATATGTATGTACTTTTGATTTCTGTGACTTAGCTGACTCGTCGTTACAATCTGGGTGTGTGTTGCTTCCTTCTGATTGGTCGTTTAGCTGATTCCTATTGCTCTCTACTCCAGTGTGTCCTCACCTCCAGCTTTGCACTCCCAACAGATTTACCAGTAAACCACGTTAAACAGTGAAGAACTGGAGAGATGGCTCAGCAGTTAAGATCACTGGCTGTTCTTCCGCAGGTTCTGAGTTCAATTCCCAGCACCCACATGGTGGCTCATTACCATTGATAAAGTGATCTGACATCTTCTTCTGTCATGCAGGTGTACATGTAGGAAAGCACTCATAAATGAATAAGATAAACTTTAAAAAACAAACAAGAAAAACAATGAAGAACAACAACTGAAACCACAAGAATAATAGACAAAAACAAAAAGCAATGAAACAGCAAACTCTGATAGTCTGGAAAAAATTCTCCTTCCTTTCCTTTCCCTTGTCAGCCTTCTAGAATGAGTGATCTATACTCAATAATTCTCTTCCTCGGCTATACACATTTTGAATTGTAATCTTACCCGTCCAAGAAAACTGTGCACCAAGCTGGAATATAATGTTGCATGTATTTGTTGATTTAAGGACCATGCTCAAGACATAAGGTTTATATCTTGGCAGGTCTACTACTAGACTAGTTCCCCAAAGATGGAGCTTGGGAAAATGATAACACAGACATGAACAGACTGCAGAAGAGATAAACGAAGTATCTGTGAAATAGGCATATGTTAAAATATACTACTTTAGCCCAGGATAGCCATCAGAGGGTTGTACCCTACAGTGTAGCTCAGAGGAACTACATTCATGGAGGCTGTGGGGAACACACTAAGAAGAGGTGCACCAGGGTCCCTGAGTTCAGTGGCATTGAGTCCGGAGGCACAAGGTCAGCTATTTGGGAGTCTGGAGAGGAGGAGTGGTGAGGGATTCGAGGCCAGCTTGGGCAACACAGTAAAAATCAAGAGAAAGCAAACATCCCTCCAGAGATCCATTGCTGATGTTCCCAGTGGGACATAACTGACGGGGTGTAGAGCTGTCTTCAGAGTTGACTCCCTGACAGCAACAAAGATTCTAGGATCTCTGGGACTGTATCTAATCCCAGACACTTGACAGCCAGAGCTAGAGAACCTCAATAACAAAGCAAAGAATGGGAGACAAAAGGGCACACTCATAAAAAACTTGGAGATTGTAGACAAAACAGTTTCCCAAGGAAGAAAATAGATGGGTGGTCAACAATGTACAGTTTAGTACATGTCCTCAGTAAAAAAAAAAAAAAAAAAAAAAAAAAAAAAAAAAAAAAAAAAGTGTGTGTGTGGGAGGGCAATGGTATAACTAGGTGGCAACAGCACGTGCTTTTAATCCTGGTGGAGGCAGGCAGATCTCTGTGAACTGGAAGCCAGCTGATTGACAGAGCTAGTTCTAGGACAGCCAGAGCTAAGCAGTGTTATTCTGTCTCAAAAAAATAAATAAAATAAAAATTTAAAAAAAAAAAAAACCCAAAACCAAAACCAAAAAAAACCAACGAGAGAAGAGACTGGGGTTGGGGGTGGGGCAGATTAAAACCAGTGGCACTTATCTTCAATTCCAGCACTCAGGAGTCAGAGGCAGGGGGAGTCTCTCTGAGTTTGAGGCCAGCCTGGTCTACATAGAGAGTTCCAGGATAGCTGGGGTTACACAGAGTATCCTTGTCTGTAAGGGTGGTAGTGGTAGTGAATAAGGAGAGATGTGTTGATGGCACATGTCTACAGCATGCTGACAATGTCTCCTTGATATGCTCACTCAAGGAGAAATCACAGTTATTTGTCTACTAAAACTGTGTTCAGTTTTGGACTGACTGAGCTGAAGAGGTGACCATGTCCCCTGTGGGGAAACCTCTAATATTCCATAATGTACTATAATAATTCTACCAGTTTTCTTCCCTAAGTCACCAATAACACTAGAATTGTTAGTAGCTATAGGGACACAACTCCACAGGACACCTTTTTAGAGACTTCTACACATGGAAAACTAGATTTCAACAAAGAAATAAGTTTCAAGGTGAGCCAAACATAAAATTAGCTTTATTAAAAGCAGAAAGGAAGGTGTTTCAG
Organism: Arvicanthis niloticus; assembly: GCF_011762505.2. Classification (NCBI taxonomy): domain Eukaryota; kingdom Metazoa; phylum Chordata; class Mammalia; order Rodentia; family Muridae; genus Arvicanthis; species Arvicanthis niloticus. Next base: position 25,193,406 of record NC_047672.1, read on the forward strand.
GAGAGAGTAAAACATACCTGTAGGCTTAGATTTTTCAAAACCTAGTTTAATAAGTGTTCTTTTTAAAAAAAAGTGTCACTTATTTTGCCTGCATGCATGTCTGTGTGAGGCTGTTGGATCCACTGCAACTGGAGTTACAGACAACTGTGAACTGCCATGTGGGTAGAGAGAATGGAACCTGGTTCCTCTGGGAGAACAACAGTCAGTGGTGTTTTGTTTTGTTTTGTTTTTGTAATTTTATTTATGTAATGTATGAGTGCTCTGCTGCATATACATGCACATGCCTGAAGAGGGCATCAGATCACCCGATAGATGGCCATGAGCCACCATGTGATTGCTGGGAACTGAACTCTTAAATGCTGAACCATCTCACCAGTCCCTAATAACAGTTCTTAAACTGTTTGTCATGGTTTGAATATGCTTGGCCCAGGGAGAGGCACTATTAAAGGTGTGGCCTTGTTGGAGTAGGTGTGTCACTGTGGGTGTGGGCTTTAAGACCCTCCTCCTAGCTGCCTGGAAGTCAGTATTCTACTAGTAGCCTTCAGATGAAGACAGAACTCTCAGCTCTGCCTGCACCATGCCTGCCTAGACACTGCCATGCTCCCACTTTGATGATAATGGACTGAACCTCTGAACCTGTAAGCCAGCCTCAATTAGATGTTGTCCTTATAAGAGTTGCCTTGGTCATGGTGTCTGTTCACAGCAGTAAAACCCTAACTAAGACATTTTTTTAACCTCCCTTCTAGCCCACCACTCACCAGAGGTAGTTTAATAGGGCAAAGGGGGATGGGGACCTGTTTAGAAATAGTTCTTTGGGGCGATTCCAATCTTTGTTATCAGGATACCAGCAGTTAGGTTTACACAAATCAGCAGCAGTAGCTCAATCCATTCACAAATACCACTCAGTAATCCTCAATGGGCAGTTTGATCCAGAAGAAACCTCCAGGCTCTGCCAGTAGGCCCCAGTCCACAGAAGCAGCAAGAAGTCACCAGAATATCACAAGAAGTTTTTTGGTGCATTTTTTTCTCTATGAAATCACAACAAATGAAGATCGGCAAAGAAGGCAAGATGAACCAATGCCACAGCGCTGTCATCCACTGTCGGGTTATACTTATACTCTTTTCAAACGTCACTTGTCCTCTCAAGCATCGGTGTGTGGGTATGTGTAAATGAATTTTTCCAGGCAGCTTCCAAAATAAACAAACAAACAAAACACCACATGTCTGTTCTTAGCAAAACATCCTCATATAAGACAGTTTCCAGAAAAACATCACATGATACAACTGAGTCTCTAAAGAAACCAGAACTTTCCACTTCATACACCTCATAAGACCAGTGTGGGTTTCTTAACAAGTAATAATTAGTTGCCATTTTCCTAATCCTCATTGTATATCTGAGACCGTCATACTTGGATGTTGGACCCCTCCTGGCATCTGACTCTGAAGGATAAGTGTTAGTGTAGTGTGGAAGCAAGCTGAGTCATCTGACATAGTGACTGTACTGTAGGAGGAAGAGGTTTACATCTCCAAAGGTTGCCAAGGAAAGAAACTACTTTTCTAACATTGTTCAAAGAGCATAAATCGTTTATTTCATTTACTTTTCCTCTTAGAAAGATTTATTTTATTTTTAATTATGTGTATGATTATGTGTATGTGTCTGTGTGAGAGTATATTTATATGAATTGCAGGTACCCTCAGAGCCCCAAAGATAGTGGGGGATGCCCTGGAGCTAGAGGTACAAGAAATTGTCAGTGACCCAAAGTGGGTGCTGGGAAAAGAATTTCGGTTCTTCCCAAGAGCAAGAAGCCCTCTTAACCTCTGAGCCATCCCTCCAGTCCCAAGGGTAGAATTTTTAAGAATGTTAAAAGTCAAATAAGTTTTCTCAGCAATCAGAGTTGTAAAGTGAATCTCTGAGGGGCATTTAGTCTAAGAGAGGGGAGTACTAGGAACATACAGTTTCAGGCCCCAAGCAAGAAAAGTATAATTGCCGTCTTTGTCACTCTTGATTGAAATGTATTTGGTAGTGCATTATCTGGCCCTACATGGGCACAATTTGCTTACCATCTCTGACAAGATGCCTTTTGGGAAACGTGTTGTATTGGTTAGGGTTTTACTGCTGTGAGCAGACACTATGAACAAGGCAACTCTTATAAAAACAACATTTAATTGGGGCTGGCTTAAAGGTTCAGAGGTTCAGTCCATCATAATCAAGGTAGGAGCATGGCAGCATCCACACAAGTATGATGCAGGTAGAGTTTAGTGTTTTACATCTTCATTCAAAGGCAAACAGGAAAAGACTAGCTTCTAGGCAATTAGGAGGAAGGTCTTAAAGCTCATCTCACAGTGACACACCTACTCCAAGGCTACACCTCCACATTGTACCACTCCCTGGACCAAACATATTTAAACCACTATATTCCACTCCCTGACCCCACTGGCTTGTTCAAGCACACAAATCTCTGGGGGGGGGGGCATATGAAGTCATAGCATAAAAAGAGATTTAGTCCAACTTGCAAAGCCCCCATAGTCATAGCAGTCTCAATAATGTTAAAAGTTCAAAGCTCAAGGTTTCTTCTGAGATTCATCTAATCACTTAACTGTAATCCCCAAAGCAAGACAGGAAAACAGCTGGGCAAACTCTAAAGTCTGCATCTTCATGTCTGATGTCAAATAGGTTTTCAGATTTCGAATTCCTTTTTCATCTTTGTCGACTGTAACAAGCTTCTTTCTCCTGGGCTGGTTCCACTCTTTGTTAGCAGCTTTTTTCAGAATATAGCCCATGACTCTGGCATCTCAAAAAATCTTGGGGTCTCCAAGGCAATTTCAATGTTACAGGTTCATGTTTCAATGTCAGGGATCCACACATGATCTTCTGGGCTCCGTCCAAAGGGCTGGCATCACTTCTCCAGCTCTGCCCTGTGTAGTACTCTAAGCTCAGGTTGATCCACTCCACTGCTGCTGCTGTTTTTGGTGATCATCTCATGGTACTGGCACCTCCAATGCACTGGGGTGTTCTGCTGCAAGTAGGCTTCACCAATAGCCTCTTACAGGCTCTCTTTATGGTGCCAAGCCTCAAATCCTTTGCATGGCTCCTTCAGTCCTGGATCATCAACTGCAACTGAGGCTGCACCTTCACCAATGGCCTTCCATGGCCTCTCACAGTGCCAAGCCTCAACTGCTCTACATGACTCCTTCATGCCTTCAAAACCAGTATCTCCTGGGTGACTCTTACACATTACCACGTCCAGTTGCAGCACATGATACAACCTTGGCTAACTCTGGAACACAGTTTCTTTGTGCACTCAGAAAACATTTTCCAGAAGATTTCATCTCAGTGATGCTAGTCTCTTCTTAATCACCACTAATTTCTTAACTCCAGCTAACCAGCGCCAATTGAATTGTCCCAGTAATCCCTTCTATTTTTCACTCTAAAGTCAGAGCCATATGGCCAAAGTTGCCAAGTTGTTTCCTGTGGCTGGAACATGATTCCCCCTTATTACCAGCTTTCTGTTTTCCAACTGCCTCACGCTAAGCTTGGCTGTCCTGGAACTTGCTCTGTAGATTGATCTTGAACTCAAGAGATCTGCATGGCTTTGTCTCCTAGAATTAATGGTATGTATCACCATGCCTGGACCTAAGGTTAGCTGGGTGGGATCTTGCCCCAAGGTCCCACTCCCTTAATCTGTTATCTTCTAGAACATAGGATTCATCTCCATTCTACTTCCTGGTACCCCTTTAATACTTGAGCCATATATTTTGTTGTTTTCCTTTCTCAGCTTGCTCCTTTTTATTACAATGCTCTTCATAAAAGTGAACTTTAGTAACCACACAACAAAATTTATACCAGATTGTTTTGAGACCTCCTTTTTCAAAGCAATTAATCCAAATATCTTCATTTTAGCCTCAGGCAGACTCTTCAGACAATGGCAAAAAGCAGCCACATTTTTCACCAAAATATCTCAACAACAGTCTCTAGGCCACATACTGAAATTCTTCTCCACTGAAACCTCTTGAGCCAGGTCTACACAGTTAAAGTCACTCTCAGCAACAAAGTCTTCCATATTCCTACTATGATGGCCCATTAAGCCCCACTTAAAGCATTCCACTGCTTTCCAAATCCAAAGTCCCAAAATCCACATTTTTCCAAATAAAATCATGGTCAGGCCTATCACAGCAATATCCTACTCCTGGTACCAACTACTGTATTGGGGTTTTACTGCTGTGAACAGACACCATGAACAAGGCAACACTTGTAAAAAACAACATTTAATTGTTGCTGGCTTACAAGGTCAGAGTTTGAGTCCAGTATCATCAAGGCAGCATCCAGACAAGCATGGTGCAGGCAGAGCTGAGTGTTCTATATCTTCATCCAAAGGCAAACAGGAAAAGACTAGCTTCCAGGCAACTAGGAAGAAGGTCTTAAACTCCACACTCACAGTGACACACCTACTCCAAGGCTACACCTACAAATAGTGTCACTCCCTGGACCAAACATATTCAAACCACTACACATGTATTGTGTTAGGGAGCCATTTGTTTCCTGCCATTGGAATCTGAAGTTTCCTGGCTTTGTCAGTAGTAAAAGCAGACCAGATCCCCTCCTCTGAAGTGGAAAATTAATGGCATAACCTAGCAAGAACAGCCAGGCCTCAGGGGAATCAGCATGAGTCAGCAGGAGGGATTTGGACCAGAAGGAGTTGTTCTTGGCTGTGCCTCTCTCAATGAAGCAAAGATCAGAGAAGACATGAGACTAAGAAGGGTTGCAGAACCAGATCTATAAGCAACATCTCTCACAGTCCCTTGAGTCCTATTTATACTTCCTCCAAACAGCGTGTGTCCTTGCACATGTCTTCCCTCACCAGGTGTCTTGCCTTAGCACGTGAGTCTGTATCAGCTGCCATCACTCTGTCAATTGTCCTGAGTCCTCAGAAGCAGCAAGAAGCCACAGCACACTACAGAAGTTTTTTGGTATGTTTTTCTCTATAAAGTCCAAACAAATGGAGCTCAACTATACAATGTAAGGCTGACCAATACATGTGTGTCAGCTTTTCATCACGTGTCCTTTCAAGTGCTTGCTTTAGCAGAACATCCTCTCTCCTGTGTCTGCTCAGTGAAACGTTCCTTCACGAGTCTACCTTAGCCTTTCACCACGTCCACTTCAGCAAATGTTCACGTCTGCTTTGGCAAATCATCCTTTTAACACAACTAACTTTCCAAAGAACCCTTAAGTTTCCCCTTTACTCCTCCCTTCCCATGCTCTCCTTGTGTGTCACAGTGCTTCCTTCTCTCAGAACAACGCAATTCTGAGAAAGAGGAATACATATGTGTTTTTGTGACAGTTAGGGGCAGGGTCAGAGTTCATCCAATGCCCAGAGATCTGAGGCACCCTCACAATTCCTGTGGTAGAGCTAGGTAAAGCACAGCTAAGGTCCAGTTTACAGTGGTTCTTCAGGTTCTTAGAGTCACCAGTTGCCATTTTCCCAATCCTCATAGTAATTTGAGGTCACCATACTTGGATGTTAGGCTCCTCCTTGCATCCATCTGATCCTGAAGGATAAGGGCTGGGATAGTATGGAAGCAAGCTGAAACATCTGAAATAGTGACTGTACTATGGAATGAGGGTACCAAAGAGATTGCTGCCCCTCTTACATATCTAAGGGATGAAGAACTGTAATGCATATCTACTTAACCTCCCAGTGGGCCTTGCAGCCACTGGGATCTTAGAGAATGACTGCAGACTATTGCCAGGAAGTAGCAGCTTAGACCCAGGCATGCATCCTAAGGCATGTGCTTGGCAGCTGCGGATCTGGTGAATACATTCTTTTCTGCTCCAGTCAGTCAGTAGTTCAGTCAAGTAGACTTATAACAGTTCTTACAGTATTACCATTGGCTCACTCACCTGTGGGGGAAAAGGTGGAGAGCATGGGAGACACCTTGGGGTGCGGTACATGTATTCACAAGAGTGGAAGCTAGGGGTGGTGGTGGTGATAGTGTACACCTTTAATTCTAGCACTGGGGAGGCAAAGGCAGGCAAATATCTGTGTTTGAGATCAGCCTGGTCTACAGAGTGAGTTCCACGACAGCCAGGGCTATACAGAGAAACTCTGATTCAAAACACACACACAGAGAGAGAGAGAAAGAGAGAGAGAGAGAGAGAGAGAGAGAGAGAGATTGAGATTCAGAGATGCTTAGACAGGTATGTTGGTTTAACAGGTAAAGGTGTTTGCTGTCAAGTTTAACAATCTGAGTTAAATGCCTAGAACCCATATGGTAAGAGAGAACCAACTTCTGTAAATTATCCTCTGATTCTCTCTCTCTCTCTCTCTCTCTCTCTCTCTCTCTCTCTCTGTCTCTCTCTCTCTGTCTCTCTCTCTCTCACACACACACACACAAGAAATATATTACAAATTTTTAAAAAACTAGAATTCTACTGGTTATTAGCATTCTCAGGTACATCTTTCAAAGTAAAAGTCTATTTCTCACATTCTTTATTTGAAAGAAGAAAGCATATAAGCTGTGAGAAACTCTAGGTTCTCGTTGGACACAAACTGGGTCACGCAGCATCACCGCTGCCTTTAGTCTCTGTCTGGGTTCATTTTCTGTTGCTATAACAAAACGCCTGAGATCAGAATAGGAGTTATTGGTCACACAGTTCCAGAAGTCCGGGAGCCTCTGTCTTACAAGGTCAGGTTTCTGTTGCGGTGAGAAAACCCTGTCCAAAAACAATTTGGCAGAGACAAGATTTCTTTTGCTTACACTTTAAAGTCCCAGGTCATCATGGAGGGAAGACACAGTTGGAGTGTGGAGGTGGGAACTGAAGCAGAGTCTTGGAGGAAAGCCTTTGCTAGGCTTACTGGTTTGCTCTCCCTGGCTCACTTGGCTTACTTTCTTAGACAATCCAGGGCCACCTGACTAGGAATGGCACCACCCACAGTGATCTGTGCCTGAAGGCCTGAGCATTGCACAGATGGCTCTGGCAAGCCTTGCCCTTCTCCCCCATTCCCTCTGCCTTGCTAAAAACCATTAGATTACATTCCTAAAGCTAGCCACCAAGGCCTATCCCCTTGTTTGGCCACTTCCTCCTTCTGTGGCTGACTACCAAGGTCCAGCTATTGATGTACTGAGGTTCAGCAATCCAAAGCCCCCTTGGGCTCATCTAACTGACATGCCCAATTAAAAATTAATCACCTCGCTCTGACAGGAGGGTTGCCCCTTTACCCTTATAAACTGTCATTTACCTATAGGCCTTGTCTGTCTCCTCTCTATCTAGGAACAATCCTCTCTTCCCCCTCTCTCCTCCTCTATCTCCTGTCTTTGTCTTTTATTCCCTGCCCTTTGTCCTTCTGTGGCAAATGAATCTCTTTTGTGCTGAGAACTTGGTCTTGGGGTGTCTTGCCCAATACTGGTACTTTCAGGGCCCTCCTGTATCATCATTAATCAAAAAAAAAAAAAAAAATGTCCTACACACTTGCCTATAGGGAATCTGAGGTGTTATCTTAGTCAGGGATTGTATCCCTGCACAGAACATCATGAACAAGAAGCAAGTTGGAAAGGGTTTATTCAGCTTACACTTCCACACTGCTGTTCATCACCAAAGGAAGTCAGGACTGGAACTCAAGTAGGTCAGGATACAGGAGCTGATGCAGAGACAATGGAGGGATGTTACTTACTGGCTTGCTTCCCCTGGCTTGCTCAGCTTGCTTTTTTTTATAGAACCCAAGACTACCAGCCCAGGGATGGCACCACCTACAACAGGCCCTCCCACCTTGATCACTAATTGAGAAAACGCCTTACAGCTGGATCTCATGAAGGCATATCCTCAGCTGAAGCTCCTTTCTCTGTGATAACTCCAGCTTGTGTCAAGTTGACAATCATCGTCGTTGTCGTTGTGTTTTATAAAAATAAAGAGGAGAGAAGGAATATGTTTGGTGGAAGTGCAGTCAGGTGTGGGGAAGGAGGTGCCTCTACAGGCCTATGCTGAGGCATCCTTTCCCATGAGGGACCAGCCACACAGTATAGTATAGAATAGAGTTTATTCAGGGCATAGGGAGGGGAGTTGAGGGAGTGGAGACAGAGAAAGGCCGAGAGAGAGAAAGAGAGACAGAGAGAGAGAGAGAGAGAGAGAGAGAGAGAGAGAGAGAGAGAGAGAGAGAAGGAATAGAGGCTGGCCATGAACATGTGGAGAAAGGGGAGAGAGGAAATGGGGAGAGACAGGTAAGGGGCAAGAGGACAGAGCTAGAACAAGAAGGCAAGAGAGAGCAAAGGGGGCAAGCAGCCCCTCTTATAGTGAGTCAGGCATGCCTGGCTGTTGCCAGGTAACTGTGGGGTGGGGCCTAGACAAAATGCCAAAAATCATCATCATTAGAACAACATCCTAATTTGAGGTTACGTTATGTTGAAGAGGTCACCTCAGGAACTTTGGAAAGGTCATGGAATATTTGCCCCTCTGGCAGGGAGAGGCTGATTAACATTCCTCAGACCATAGCGTGTGTGTGTGTGTGTGTGTGTGTGTGTGTGTGTGTGTGTGTGTGAGAGAGAGAGAGAGAGAGAGAGAGAGAGAGAGAGAGAGAGAGAGAAGGAGAGAGAGAGAGAGACTGACTGACAGAACACATTCAACAGGACTTACTGTTGGCCACCTACAGACACCTCTCATTCCTTGCCACCTCATTCCCTAAAGACCAATCAGTTTCAAAAGTCACACTGTTCTGCCAATCACATTGTGCCTAATGGCTGCTGCCCTGAAAACTGTATAAAAAGCTCACTGAACAAGCTGCGTGGGGTCACCACTTCACCTTCGGTGTAGGACCACCCCAACTCGAAGCTAAGGCCTGCCAGAGTCTTACAGTGTGACAAAACTTTTCTTGGGGAGATGCTACACTCGGTTCTACTCACTCCAGATAGGAATGTACACCAACGTACAGATACGGCCTAAGTTCAGGTTGGTAAACCATGCTTTTTATTGAGGTTACTTGCAGAAATGTAGGTGAAGGGTTACAGGAGCAGAAATGGCTCAAAAACAGTTGTATCACCAAAGCCCACACCAGCATGGGTGACGGCTCACAAAATCTGGGAACCTGGGGCTCATTGCACAGCCTGCAGGCCGTTCAACAGGTTGAAGAGTATCTGCCTGTTAGGGGTTTACCAACTGTCACAATTGGTAAACCTCTAACAGGCAAATTGGCTGCTTCTCTTTCCAGGCAGCTGGTCTGGTTTCAGAGTCTTCTCTGCAGCTTGGCTTATCTGAGCAGGACTTGTATTGCTTCTCTGTCAGGGATCGGCCTATGGAATTTGGTCTGTTTAAAGGACTTCTAGGAGATATTATGAGTTTTTTAAAAAATATTTTTCATAATTGATTTTTATTTTCTGTGCATTGGTCTTCCCCTGGTACTGGAGTTACAGACAGTTGTGAGCTGCCATGTGGGTGGGTGCTGGAAATTGAACATGGGTCCTCTGGAAGAGCAGCGGCTGAGTCATCTCTTCAGCCTGATAGTTTGAGTTTTTGATTTTCCTGTTTAAGAAGATTCACTGCAGGACGGAATGCTACAGTCTCAGAGGAAACTGTTCTATGACAAACAGTTCATAATAAAGCAAAGCAGAGTAAGCATGCTCACACAGGTCTCTGTACCCCCTCTAATGGAATCACAAATGCCATCATTGAGACCCCTCTCCCCTGACATTTTCTCACCCTATCTCCCTCAAACCCCAAATAACATTAACATATGATTTTTTTCCCCGCATACAGATTCAACAGATTCAGACTATAACAAACTAGGTTGCTTTGCATGAGGCCTAGAACAGGAAAGAACTCTAGAGCAGGACCAGGCTGTGGTACAAACATCCTTCTTCTTGGACCATACCATTTAGGATAACCTGTAGCATTAGAGGTATTGGGGATAAAATTACAGTTTTTTTTTTAAAAGTTTTTAAAAGAAGCTTTCATTTATTTTTTAATATATGTATTACAGGAAACAAAACACAAGAAGGCAAGAACAACGTCACTCAGTCACAAGCAGCTCAGCTCAGTGTGTCGTTCTAGATCCTAGACTCCTGGGCGTGTTAGAGCTCCTGGGCAGGGAGAAAAACTTGTGATGTGGTCAGTTACACAGCCTTAATCCAGTCCACTACTAGGAAAACAGAGGCAGGAGAGGAGGATCGTGCATTCCTGGCCAAAGTGGTCTATGCAGAGGAGTAACATTTTTAAACAATAACAAAAATAAAATGCCAAGGCCCACCCTTGCCATGGAGAGGGGTTCTGACAGAAGGGGTGTCTGGGAGCGGCGAAAACAAATGGCTGGAAGTCAAACCATGGGTCCAAGCTCTGGCAGCCTAGGTTCTGCTGAGGTAGCTTTCCAGACTGCTCAGTTAGGGCAGCTCTCTCTGCTAGTAAACCTTCTAAAAGCTATCTGGAAAGCTCATGGGTTTTCTGACCAAAGTCAGAAAAGCTGCTATAAAAAATTATTGGATCTTCCGATGAAGTCAGAAATCCTGTTAGAAAAAAAAATTTCTAAGAAAGTATTTTTTCTCTCTCCAGAGATCTCCAGATAGCTTAGCCCTTGCTAGAGAAAAATTCTAAAGAACTGCTATCCTTTCTGCTAGCTCATTTCATGTAGACCAAAAACACCCAGTTGGTTTTTTTTTTAAAAAAGATTTTATTTATTTTATGCATGTGAATACACCATCTTAAAAGAGGGCATAGAATCCCATTACAGATGGTTGTGAGCCACCCTCTGGTTGCTGGGAATCGAACTCAGGACCTCTGGAAGAACAGTCAGTGCTTCTAATCGCTGAGCCTTCTCTCCAGCCTCAAAACCCATTTTTTTTTTTTTAATTTACACATTAGTTCAGTTATTTATTCCAGGTTCCCTTCGATTATCCTTTGAATCAGCATCCTGTGATCCCAACCCTTTGATTTTTAGGAAACAATAAGGAGAGTTTCTTTTAACATTGCAAAAGAATTCAGAGATCTGCCTGCCTTCATTACACACAGATGCTAAAATAGCTGGGTGGGACCTGGCCTGAAATAACCATTTCCACCACACCTGGGCCTAACCTTGCTGTGTTCGAGGCTGACCTTGAACTCAAGAATCTGCCTGCCTTTGTTTCTTTCTTTCTTTCTTTCTTTCTTTCTTTCTTTTTTTTTTTTTTTTTTTTTTTTTTTTTTTTTTGGTTTTTCGAGACAGGGTTTCTCTGTGTAGCCCTGTCTGTCCTGGAACTCACTCCGTAGACCAAGTGCTGGGATTAAAGGCGTGCGCCACCACCGCCCGGCTTCTTTGTATCTTTCTTACTGGCTCGTAGTGTAGCTGCCTCTGTTCCTTTAGATTTGTGAAGCCCCTCATAATTCATATTGCATCCTTACTTTTTGCATAGTTGGGAAATTATATATTTTTGAACTCATATTTTTAGAGCTCTTTCCCAATGCTTTAAGGACTGTCCTGAAGGTTCCAGCATTTACCATTTTATAGAGACATTAGCCACACCTTCACCTTCTGGACTCATGCTGTCTCAGATTATCATGGAGTCATTAAAGTTAGCTCAGAGGAATGTGAAAATACGTACATTATTACACAAACAAGCCTTATGTCCATAGCAGTCATCTACACTCATGGAGGCTCACACCATGAGTCCTATCCCAGGGGCAGGAACCATGTATGTCACTCTGTCCCCACAATAAAACAGGTGAGTTAGACATTCTGGTTCCAGAGATGGATGTACTTGCCAGTGGATCCAACAGAGAGCCCTTTGAACTATAAATAATGGCTGCTGCCAGGTGCTTGGGCCTCATGGCGGTCAGAGGCCAGCTGAGATAACACGTAAGAGGAGAGGTTCTGGCAAATGTGGGAAGGATGCTATATGTACTGGAGAAGGAGAAATACGGATGGAACCCCATGACTGGCATGGGTGTCCCTCAGATAGATAAGACAATAGATAACCTTGTAAGCATAGACACCTCAGCCTGGTAAATGTCTGAGATCTACTGTGGAGGTAGCTGAGGGTCTGGTGCATTATAATAGATGGTACTGGAGAGGTGGCTCAGTGGTTAAGACTGTTAGCTGCTCTTGCAAAGGAACCATGTTTAGTTCCCAGTGCCCATATTGGTTGGCTCAAAGCTATCATTAATGTCAGCTTCAGGGGATTCAACCCCCTTTCCTGGTCGCCACAGGTATTTACATGAGTATTTACACACACACACACACACACACACACACACACACACACACACAGGGTGTTAAATAGTACTGGAGAAATATCATGAGGAAAGAGATCCAGGAAGTACTAAGGACTGGATATAGCTGACACAATGTGACATTACCAGAGCTTGCCTCTCAGCTCCCAGGACTATGTTAGCTGATAGCTGGCAGTTTTAGCTTTTCCTGGATCTGTCCAGCATCTGCTAAAGTGTTTCTCTACTGGCTTTGACCAGCAAAGCAGTGGCACATGGGCCTCATAATATGGGCCCAATAATTTTTGGTCAACTTGACATAATCTAGGGTCATCTGGGAAGAGGGAACTTTAAATGAAAAAGTATCTCCACCAGAGTGGCCTGGGGGTAGTTTGAGGGGCTGTTTTTGATGTGGGAAGGCCCAGCCACTGTGGGCGGTGCCACCCTGTTCAGGTGGTTCCGGATTGTAAGAACAGAGCAAGTTGAGTGAGGAATGAAGAGTAAACCAGTAGGCAGCATTCTTCCATGACCTCTGTTTCAATTCCTGCTCCGACTCCCCCTCTTGATAGACTATAAGATAAAATAAACCTTTTCCTCCCTAAATCATTTCTGGTCATGGTGCTTATCACAGAAAGCAAATCAGGACACACCCAAGCCAGGACTCCTGCTCTCTAGCATCCTGTGATTCCTGATTTAGTCTTCTCAAAAGTGTGATAGCGCTCCCTCAGACTCTTCTGGGCCTTCTTTTGACTTTCTCTGGTGTTCTACCCAGGGGCTGACCCCTACCCCTTCCTCTTCCTCCTCTTCTTCTTCCTCCTCCTCTTCCTCTTCTCCTTCTCCCTCTTCATTCTCCTCCTCTTCTTCTTCCCGTCTCCTCTTATTTTTCTCCCTCCCCTTACCTTATAGTCCATGCTGTCCCAGAATTTCCTATGTAGCCTAGGCTGAGCTGAATCATCCTTCTGCTGATGTAAAAGAAACTCAAAGTCATAGAATAGATATTTTAACAGATTTAGTAATAGATTTTCTTTGGAGATATTAAATCACACAAAATAGAATTTAGTTAAGGGACGGCTGCCTCCAAAATATCCCAAAGATAAATATATTCTAACCAGCCCTACTAGAGATTAGTACAATTTAACATGCTAAAATGTAAATGTTTGCCAGGCAGTGGTGGTGCATGCCTTTAATCCCAGCATTTGGGAGTCAGAGGCAGGAGGATTTCTGAGTTCGAGGCCAGCCTGGTCTACAGAGTGAGTTCCAGGACAGCCAGGGCTACACAGAGAAACCCTGTCTCGAAAAACAAAAACAAAAACAAAAACAACAACCACCCCAAAACCTTAAATTTTTTTTTTTTTTTGTCCCTCCTTTCCATAATTTAGAGGCCTCTTTCCTTAATCTCTTTAATCTCATTGGAGAAAAGCTTCTGCCTTGATTCTGGCTCTGTGAGTGTGCTGGGGCCTTCTTGGGTGTAGGCGGCACGTACGTGTGTGTGTGTGTGTGTGTGTGTGTGTGTGTGTGTGTGTGTGTGTGTGTTTGTGTGTGTGTGTCAGCGGTTGGGTGTCTGAAAAATCAGTGAGCACTAAAGCCACCCAGAGGCTTCCAAGTTGTCTTATGCGCAAGAATAATAAAGAAATTTGGACAAGGATGAGTAGAAAAGAAAAATGAGAAGGCTCTTGGGGAGACATTATGTTTGCACAGTGTGGTCTCTTATGGATTTTATGAACTGGACGGAGACTTCTTTTTTAAATTTTATTTTTATTTTATGTATGTTTACCTGCTGTATTGCATGTTGGCACGGTTAAGCCACCTTAAGGGTGCCGGGAACCAATCCAATATCCTCTGCAAGAGCAGCAAATGCTCTTAATTGCCAAGCACCTATGACTGAGGCGATCATTATTGAGATTGGTCATGTTTGTGAGCAAAGGGCTGAACCGGCGAGACTCCTTACCCCCCTTCCTTGATCGGCTCCTGTTTGGAGTATGTGCAGGGATCTCAAAGAAGACAACAGTACTTGACTGAAGTGTCTGAACAATGCAGACTTTACATTTGATCAAGAGGGGGTCCTCAGGAGAAAGAACACAGAGGCAGGAGGCACACTTGTCTCCTCCTCTTCTGCCTCTTCCTCTTCCTCCCCTTCCTCTTCTTTTTTATTTTTTTAAAATTTTTATTTATTTTTATTTTTGCCAGACTGAAAATAAGCCTAAGTGGATTAAAAGACAACTACAGAAGCAAGAGACAGAATTTATGTAGTCTTGGCCGTCCTAGGACTTTTTTTTTGTGGCCCCCCCCCCCCCCCCCCCCCAGCTAGCTAGGGTCTTACCTCCAGTCTCATTTGATTATCTAGTCTTAAAGGAAATACCAGCAAAGAAAATGAAGAGAAGGAGGAAGAGGTTGTCCACTTTAGTCTCTCAATTTCCTTGAATGCAGTGCGGGTCTTTGTGCTAAAAAAAGTTTTACTGGAGATATATATATATATATATATATATATATATATATATATTCAAATATATTTGAATAAAAGTCTTTCTTACAAGGTGAGGATAATGAAAATGTTTTAATTTCTTGTCTTAAACAGACGTTTATAGTATATGATAGCGAAGACTCATAGTTAATATTTCTAATATCCCTTTACCAGGTCCCTCATCCATCCACAGGAGGGAGTTGACTGATTCTAGATCCTTCAAGGGACTTCCTCTGATCCCCTTATGGGATACTGCTGTTTATAAAGCCGATGCCCTCTCTGAGAGCCGGGATTGTCTTTGATTACTGCGTCTTCAGAGTCACTACTGTAAGAACCACACGAAAATAGTCAATAAACACATTGATCTTACTTGATTTGATAAGAATGGGTCTCTGGGAATCTGCCAGACTGAAAATAAGGCCAAGTGGATTAAAAGACAACTACAGAAGCAAGAGACAACAAGTAGCCAGCGGAGGACCCAGGCTTCGCTGCTTTTCATACCAAAGGTCCAGTGAGTCAGAGGGAACCAGAGTGAGTCCCATCCAGGTTTTTGATGATTTTGAAAAACTTTTCTTATTAATTTGTTTTTAAATTTTAAATTACATTTATTCAGGGAGAGAGAGAGAGAGAGAGAGAGAGAGAGAGAGAGAGAGAGAGAGAGAGAGAGAGATTGAGAGAGATTGAGATTGAGTGTTGTGGAGGTCAGAGGACAACTTGCAGGAGTAAACTCTCCCAGCGTTCTGGGGGTCAAATTAGTGTCCTAGGTTTTAGCAACTGGTGCCTTTACTTGCTGATTTATCTTCCTGGCCAATAATCCCTTTGTCTCAGTCTTACAAGTGCTGATATTACCGGCATGCCGTCACCACACCAAGCTTTTAATATTATTGTAGTGTGTGTGTGGGGGGGGGGTGGTGGTGGTGGTGGTGAGAATTACTCGTATCTCCCTCTTGTGGAGTTCAAAAACGTCACGGTGCACCTTGTCTGCAGATTTTAAAGAAAGGCTTATTTCCTAACTGATCAGTGACCGCTCCATTCTTTTCCTTCCGAGTGCTGAAAGGAAAGCCCCTTTCTTTTTCTAATTTGGGTCTAGTGTTTAAGGGCCTGCAAATTAGCGG
Source organism: Arvicanthis niloticus (assembly GCF_011762505.2). Taxonomy (NCBI): domain Eukaryota; kingdom Metazoa; phylum Chordata; class Mammalia; order Rodentia; family Muridae; genus Arvicanthis; species Arvicanthis niloticus. Next base: position 25,209,142 of record NC_047672.1, read on the forward strand.
AGACTACTGAAGAGACAAACAAAATACAATTATCCTAAAGAAAAGTTTTAAAGTCTCAATTTAACAAGGGGAGGGGGCCAAAGAGGGAGAAGATTTTTTGTGTTTCACCAGAGGGTCTGGAAGGACACACGGAGCTTTTTTTATGCTAACAGCCTGGAGCCGCTGTGTCTTCCGGAAGCTCCCTGGGGGGCGGGGGTGGGGGGGGACACGGATGGCTCTTTAATTTCGTCAGCCTTTGCTTTCCTCAAGAGCAAAATCTAGTTAATATTTCTGTCTCTATGGTATTTCTACGGTAAGGTAAGGGTTTACCTTAAAAAAAAAAATTATCTTCATGCCAGTGGGGGAGGAGGAAATCTGAAGACATTCTAAGAAGTTGGTTTGGGGCACCAAAATTGGAGATTTTAGTTAGGAAGGCCAGAAAGGATCAAAGAGTGGGTCTTCAGATTGCTCTGGAGAAGGCTACGAAACCAGGGAGGGTGACAATCACCGCCCTCTAAGAGGGGTAGAAAGCGCATAATCCTAGATCTGGTGCCGCGTTCAGGCTGGGGAACGAACTTTCGAGAACCCCGGTCATCCGAGCTCCACCTGTTCCTTCAAGTTATTTCCTCAAGTGCGGAGTTCTTTATAATAATATCCACGTCCTGAGGTGGTGGCGAGCGTTGACGACACTCGCTTACAGGAAGCGCTCACCAGGTCTGCTCTTTCCGGGGCTGGGTGGGGCGGATTTGAGGACGCTTCAAGTGGGCTCCCCAGGATGCGTCACTCGCCTCTGGCTTATCAAAACTCCACCCGAGCCTCCTGAACCTCTTAACTTCCTCTCTTCCTGGTAGCAGCCTCGCAGTCTCGAGCTCGGGGCACCTCACGTCCAGCCTGGAACCGAGGGTGCGGCGGACCTGCCCGCGTAACGTTGCTTGCTTTCCATTCGCTCTCCCGCGCGGCTGACTTTAAATCTAACCCCAGGACCCGGTCCGTGAGGTCGGGCCTTGCGACGCCACCTCCGGAGTTGGAAAGCGAAACCGCTCTGTTCAGTGAGCGGCACCGCCCGAGTCCGCCCCTGGGGCCGCGCGTAAGTTTCGATTCTCGGCGAAGCGGAGTCCCGCGCAGCGGCCAGAGCAGCGGCAGCCATAGCGCGCCATGGCCGATCCCGGGGTGTGCTGTTTCGTTACCAAGATCCTGTGCGCCCACGGGGGCCGCATGACCCTGGAGGAACTGCTGGATGAGATCAGGCTCTCCGAGGCGCAGCTCTTAGAGCTGCTGGAGGCGGCGGGGCCCGATCGCTTTGTGCTATTGGAGACTGGAGACCAGGCCGGGATCACTCGGTCGGTGGTGGCTACTACTCGAGCCCGCGTTTGCCGTCGCAAGTACTGCCAGAGACCCTGCGACAGCCTGCACCTCTGCAAGCTTAATCTGCTCGGCCGGTGCCACTATGCACAGTCCCAGCGGTGAGTGCACTGGGGATGGGGAAGGTTCTCTACCTGCGTGGCCGGGCACCGCGCGGCTGCTTCCTCAGGGAGGCCAGAGCCGGGTGGATATCGCTCACTCGGCTGCAAACTCCGCTGCAAACCCCTTCTCTCATAACCTCTAAGCCGGTGGTTCTCAACCTTCCTAATGCTGCGACCCTTTAATACAGTTCTTCAGGTTGTGGTGACCCTCACGCCCACCATAACATTATTTCCGTTACTACTCCGTAACTTCTAATTTTGCTACTGTTCTGAAACGTAATGAAAATACCTGTGTCTTCCGATGGTCATATGCGACTCCTGTGAAGCTCGACTCCCAGGTTGAGAAACCGGTAGCCAAAGCGCTATTGGAGAGGCAGACAAGCCTGCCTCTCTACCCTTCTCATCGCGCACGAGAATCTTAATTAAAGTACTTTTGGTCCAACCAGACTTTGTGGAAGTTGCAGGTACACCTTTTACTCCTCGCTACCCTGGTACCCTGAGTGTTGCGATTGCCCCAGAATCCTAGCCGCGCTGCCCAATCTCCTGTGTCTCCGGTGCAACCCCCGGGTCGTTGTGACCCTTCACTCGGTGGTGTCTCTTCATCTAGCGACCGGGCTGCTCCACCTGGCCAGATAGATAACCAAAGGTTTAGCGGTCACTCTCTCTAGGTCTTCTTCCTAGTCTGCGTGGTGGCCTGCATAGTGACCCACCCACCCCTTCTTACGACCCACTCTCTCAAATTGCATGAAATAATGTGGTTTAACTTCTCAGGCAGCTGCTTCTGTTTCTACTTGGTCTGTTTTTTCTTCTTAAATATAGGCGTTTCCAAGGCTTGAATAGAGCCTTTTATTTTGCTTTTTTCTAAATTTCTCCAAGACAGAGATCACTCGCTTAGGTTCACCTGTCATATATACCGAGATGATTTCCAAGCACATAGAACCTGTGCAGGCCTGCGGTGAATCCAGCTTCTCCATCCAGGGTCTGAGGAACCAGTGTCTTGCTCACACAGGCCAAAATCCCTCTAAACAGGCTCTCCGACCTTATCCCTGACGTCACACCAGTTTATATAATTTCTAACCCCTTCTGCCTTTTCCTCTTCCTGGTCTCACTTCTGAGTGTTGCCGAAGTGATGAATGGTTGGTTCTTCTAGGCTATCGTATTTCCAAGATTTTGTTGTTGTGGTTGTGGTTGTTGGTGGTGGTACTAAAGATCGTTACTAGGACCTCCCGCATGCTCCGCAAGCGCCCCACCGCCTGAGCCTTTAAAAATCTTTTTGAGGCAGAGTTTCACCACTTGCCCAGGCTGGGCTTGAATTCCTGCAGTTAGCCCCTTAGCTTGCTTCCTCCTGTTGCTCAGTCCCAAGTGGTTGAGATTTCGGGTCTGTACTGCCAGGCCCAGGCTTCTTTCTGTGGAGAGTATTTTCCACACTTGGTTGAGTCTTAAAAACTGTGAGTGTTGCCCTGTTTTGGAATCAGTGTGATCATCACACAGTTTTCAATCTTCCACTTATTCACAAGCAAACAACTCCAGTCACTCACGTCCAGGGTGCGCCTCCTGCATGTACATATCGAAACACACAAAGGAGGAGGGTTTTAAATGGATGGAGTAATTTTTTTTTTTAAATTGGTAGTTGTTTGGAACAAGAACTCATTTAGCATTAAATATTTGAAGGAATGCTTCCGTGCATCCCTTTATTTAAATATTTAATGTCATGATGCAACAGTTTGAAAGCCTTTCTGAGTTACAGGAAGTTGTGTTTAGAAGACACCATCTAAGTTGCTTGCAACTGAAGAAATTGCCCGAGTAGGAAGAAAAGGAAGTGGTTTGAGGCAGAAAAGGAAGGAACATTCTAGCACTGTACTGAGCGCCGACAGAGTTGCTAGCACGCTTTCTGATTCTTTTTTTTGTTGTTGTTGCTGGTAGTTGCCTGTTCTGAGAATTTCTTCAGTAAGTGTTGGCTTTTTGTTGTGAAAGTTTCAGTATTTTTCTACAGTTCAAAGCATATTAAAAAGTGGACAGGGGAGACTGCTGAGTCACCATGTACCCATCATTTTGGTTCAACAGTTTTCAAAATGTGGCCTGCCTTGTGTCGTGTATTCTCCATCTCTGTCCCCCCAACTCCACTGTTTTATTTTAAAGCTAATCCCAGAGATTGTTTACTTCATAAGTATTCAGTATTCTTATAGGTAAGGACTAGATTTCATTAATATTTTCTCTCTCTCTCTCTCTCTCTCTCTCTCTCTCTCTCTCTCTCTCTCCTTGGTTTTTTGAGACAGGGTTTCTCTGTGTAGCCCTGGCTGTCCTGGAACTCACTGTAGACCAGGCTGGCCTCGAACTCAGGCCTCTGCCTCCTAAGTGCTGGGATTAAAAAGTGTGCCACCACTGCCCGGCTCATTAATATTCTCATTGTACAATGATCGCTTTTTAAAAGAACCCTCCCTCTCCCACCCCCCCCACTCCGTACCATGACATAGGGTCTTGCTGTAGTCCAAGCTGGTTTAGAACTCCCTTCAGGTCAGGAATGACCTTGAATTTTTGGTCCTCCTACCTCTACCTAAGTGCTGGAATTACATGCTTGGCACCACCAACCATAGCAGGTTTATGGGGTGATACCGATGGAACCCAGGACATTGTGCATGCTGGGAAACACTCCACTAGTGCAGCTACATCCTCAGCCCCTCTCCCAGCAGTGACTTTATTATCAGTTAATCTAGTATTCAGATTCTTGATTGCCTTAGTAATCAAACTTGTATTTTCAGGATAAAACACCTATATAGATATAAACCATAATTACTTTGATATGTATCCAATATGCTTTTTAGAAATGTCATTTAGGTTTGTTGCACGCAACATGTATAGAATTTCTAGCTTTATGAATTTTGTTGTTGTGAATGATTTTTGTCTGGTTTGAGACAACCATTTTAACTGCTTCGAAACTCCACTTTTTTTGTATCTTGAAAGATCACATATGACAGAGGGATTATTTTGTAAGTTTAAGTTTAGATAGATACTCTAGAGAATTTATTTATTTATTTTTGTCTCACTGAGTAGCTTTCAATAGTCTGGAACTTGCTGTAGACTGGGCTAGCCTCAAACTGGCAAATCCACCTGCCTCTGTCTCCATAGTGTGGTAGGAGAAATAAAGGCGTGTACTACTGGGCCTGGCCAGCGTGTGTCTATTTTTTGATGTGTATGGGTGTTTTGTCTGTACATGTACCATCTCTCATGCCTGTGCCAGACCCCCTGCAACTGTAGCCACAAACAGCTGTGAGCCACTGTGTGTACTGCAGGGGATTGAACCTGGGTCCTCTGGGAAAGCAGTCAGTGCTTTTAACCGCTGGACTATCTCCCCCTCCCTAGACTCTCCTAGTTTTGTAGTATGTTTCCTTTAGCAACTCTTAACAGAATTTTGAGTATTAACATTTGTCATGCATTAATAACTTTGTCTTGACTCACTGGCTAAAGGGATCAGTTAGCCACAACTAACATCCACAGTGATGTACCGTGTTTGCATGTTGTAGTGTGATTTGTGTTTTGTTTATAAATACTTTCCCTGCAGTACTTTTATTTATAGATGGAAATGCTCCTGTCTCTCCTTTTGTAATGCTTCTGGCTATACATTTTAGTTGACAACAGGACTTTCCTGGGTAAGTGGGCGGTGCATTCATGTTTGGGCACTCAAGTTGGGACACTTCTGTTTACTGACATGATATTTCCAAACCTGAAATTCAAGTCTTAGGAGTAATACTGACACTAATGCCATCAGCCTGAGAGAAATGACAAGTGAGTCTTAACCATAGCTCCTGAGAATAAGTACAAGTCCTTCCCTTTTAAAATACATTTTAACATTATTGTTGTTGTGTCTGTGTGTATAGGTGTACAATGTGTGTAGGGGATTACATGTGTTCATAGAGCACAGGGGAGCCCAGCACAGTTATGTGAACTGGGTTCTTCTGTTTTCTTTTGGTTTTGTGAGACAGAGCCGTGCTAGGTAGTGTAAGTTTGCTTCAAACTCAAGAAAATTCCCCTGCTTCAGCCTCTTGGGTCTAGGATAACAGTCACACATCATCACCCCAAGCCTTGTAAATGCTATCATGGGACTGGAGAGGTGGCTCAGCAGTTAAAAGCACTTTCTGCTCTTGTTCTGTTTCCAGCATCCACATGGTAGCTCAAAACCATCTGTAACTCCAGTTTTGTGGGATCTGACACACTCTTCTGGTCTCCACAGGCACCAAGAATTCATGGGGTTTAAATACATACATGTAGACAAACCACTTGTAGATAAAGATAAAAATAAATAATCCTAAAACAAAAAATCTTATTTTAATCAGATGAAGTGGCCATAAGGGCCTTTAAGATTTTGCTGAATGCCCCCATAGCTTGTAGAAGTGGCCAGGCCACCCCTATTTGCAGGACTTGAGCTTCTCCATTATCTAGAGGCTCCCTGAAGTGAGGTCTTTCATGAACTCAATTCCCCTTGCAGGCACGATTTCTGTTGGACTGGTTGGAACAGACTGTCTTAAGGTCATTGTGTTACTATGGTTTCTGTCAATGTGGGTGTTTTCTCTGGGCTATTTCCTGTTTTTATGGTACTCAGTGCTGAAGCTTAGGGTAGGTGTGGGGCCTATGAGAAGGCTCACGAAGTAAAAGTGCTTGTCTTGCAAACCTGGTACCTTGAGTTCAATTCCCAGAATCCACAGAAAGATGGAAGAAGAAAATCAAATCCACAAAATTATCTTCTGGTTTTTACACATGGGCTTTGGCATGTATGTGCCCCATACATATTACACACTAGTTCACACAAATAAGAAGAAAGAAATTTGGGATGTAGAGCCAGTTAGTGGTGGTACATATCTTTAATGCCAGCCGTTGGAAGGCAGAGGCAGGTGGACCTGAGTTTGGAGCCAGCCTTATCTACAGAGTGATTTCCAAGACATCCAGGTACTCAGAGAAAACCTGTCTTGAAAAAGAAAAAAAAAAAAAGAAGAAAAAAAAAGATAAAGAATAAAGGGATACTAAGTGACTTTCTATTTTTTAATTTTTGTTTATCTCTTACAAAATAAAGCACCTCGAGAGACCACATCTTTGTTATGTCCCCAAGTCTCAGTCTTTTGCCTGCTTTCAGATCTGCAGATCCATACATAGGTGGTATCAAGGTTAGGGTATTTGTAAGCTCTGCATCAGTGGATGCAACCAACTGCTGATGGAAAATATTCAGGGGGAAAGGCTTGGGCCTGTACTGAGTCACTGTTCTCTAAGGAGGACAAATATTTACATAGCATTTCCATTGTGTTAGGTATTCTAATGGTACTTGGAAGGGTGTGCCTTGGCTACGTGCAAACGCTGTGTCTTTTACAGAAGGAATTTAATGTGGATTTCGGCTTTGAGGAGATTATGAAATCAGCCTCTGGGGGGGGGGGGTCCCAAAGGATGACTCTTCTCCATTCATTTGCTCTTGTTCACACAACATGATGTTTCTCTTGCTCCATTTTTTATTCTTTTTTGTTTTTTCGAGACAGGGTTTCTCTGTGTAGTCCTGGCTGTCCTGGAACTCACTCTGTAGACCAGGCTGGCCTTGAACTCAGAAATCCACCTGCCTCTGCCTCCCAAGTGCTGGGATTAAAGGCATGCGCCACCACTGCCCAGCAAATCTTTTTTTTTTTTTTTTTTTTTTTTTAAGATTCATTTACTTTTATTTATATGACTACACTGTCACTCTCTTCAGACACACATCAGAAGAGTACATTGGATCCCACCACAGATGAGCCACCATGTGGTTGCTGGGAATTGAAACTCAGGACCTCTGTCAGAGCAGTCAATGCTCTTAACCACTGAGCCATCTCTCCAGCCCCGAGCTCTGGTTTTATGGGTCTTGGTTCTGGTCTTTGCCAAATCGTACCCATATCCACTTTTAAAAGACTACATAGTACCAAAGAATGGTGTTCATGCCAAGCCTGCACCAAAGAATGGTGTTCATACCAAGCCTGCACCACCTATGCTTGGCAATCTTGAGTCCATAGATGTCCATTCATGTTTTTAGAATCTCTATGTGTGTCCTGAGTCTTTCTACATGTAGAAGGTAATGGTTTATTCAGTCTGGCGTATCCACTACCTCAGGCTGTCGGTTCTGTGGGTGAAGGGAGAGCATAAGGAGAGCAGAAAGTGGTGGGCTGGAGCTGGGAACCAGGGCTACTATCTTCTATTCTGAGAGCAAGCAGTTTGAGAACTCTTAAGTTTGTAGTTGACTACCCTGGTCATTATGGGCGAATATTTTTGACAATAATAAGAAAGAACACAACAGATTCTTAGCTTGACTCAGTCTTGTTAGATGGACAGGCATTTCATGTGAACCTTATTCATTTTCAGCTTTACTGTAGACCCCACACATTTTCGAGGGGGACTATTCTGATTTATTCAGGCCTATGGCTTTCTTTTGTACACATGGCTCATTTGTTCATTGAGACTTTCAAAGGTTTTTTTTTTTTTTTTGTCACTAAATCATGATCTTTCATTATTTTGATTATGTTTCTTCCTGTGTGTCTTCCCTACAGAGACCATAATGGAGTTTCACAACTTAAGTCTTATGAGAGGACCATGTGAAATTCTAAAGAGTGTTTGTGGAGCTGGGCCTGCTAACACATGCCTTTAATACCAGCAAAGCTCTGAGTTTGAGGCCAGCCTGGTCTACATAGCAAGTTCTAGGTCAGACAGGGTTGTACTGTGAGACCCTGTCTCAAAGGGGGAAAAAAAGAGTTGGGCGATTTACACTCCCGATTGACAGGAGTAGTCCTTGCTTTGTGTCTTTGTTAAGTGGTCTCATAAGCTCTTTGAAATTTGTGCTGTTGAAGGCAGTGTAACATTGTACCCCACTGGCTTTCTGATTCATTTACTCAGTTATTTACTTGTTTAATTAAGTCACTTATTTATTTATGAATGGAGACTCGTGTAGTCTAGGCTGGTCTCCCCTCTTGATGTGGTTGAGGATGGCCTTCTGTATCACACTGAATCACTCATTTTTGAAGATTGTTGGACTGGATGCATTTTGTTAGTACTCTTTTTGGTCATTTTAGCATAGTATTTCTTTCATTTGTTTGTTTGTTTGTTTTGACTTTTTTGAGATAGTAGTTTTCTTTGTAGCATTGGCTGGCCTCAAACTCAAGGATCAACTTGACTCTGCCTCCTCAGTGCTGAGATTAGAGACCTGAGCCGCAAAGCCCAGCACATGGTATTTGTTTTTTGTTTGCAATGGTGTTCGTTTTATGTTTTTTTTTTTTTTAAATAGCTAAGCATAGTTTTTTAAAATTTTGCATTCGTAAGCACATTCATGGCCTTGTGTAAACATTCATGGCCTCGATCCAAAAAATCTGCCAAAGAATCGCCTCACGCTGATGCTTTCCTACCCTGTCTTCTGGCTACCTCTGACCTCCTTCCTCCTTCTCTGTACACTTATCTCCTCTGGACCTTTCCTCTGGAAGCATCATCATGAGGGGTGTGGCCTCTGAGGCCTGCTCCCTTCAGGCACTGTGTTTTCAGAGTTTCAGTTGAGCAAGTGACACTTAGTTTGGCTGTATTTATCCTGGAGCAGAGCGGCCTTCCTGGGAAGGAAGTCCTCAGTAGACCCATGTCCCTGGGCCATGGCCTTAAAGGCATACTTGCTATTTTCTGCAACCTGGTGACCAGGCAGCTTGCAAGCCGGAAGAATCATTTTGGAATCTGTTCTCTTTCAGATTTGCTTCATGTTTTTTTATTTTACTTTAACCAAAGACAGTCAGTGTTGGTGACATTCTACAAAAATGAAGCTAGGAAACTCAAAGTACTATGAACAATGATTACAAATAAATCCTCTTTTTTTTTTTTTTTTGCTTGTTTGATTGTTTTTGTATTTTTTGTTTGTTTGTTTGTCTGTTTCTTTTTCGAGACAGGGTTTCTCTGTGTAACAGCCCTGGCTATCCTGGAACTCAATTTCTAGATCAGGCTGGCCTTGACTTCACAGAGATCCACAGCTGCTGCTGCCACCACCACTGTCACCACCACTGTCACCAGGCTGCCTTTTACTTTTAAATGACACAACCAGGAGACATTTCAGGAAACCTTTGGCGTTCAAGCTGCCCACAAATATTTACTGAGGGCATACTTTCTGTACCTCTCAGGAAAATGGAGTCCTCAAGTAGTTACCTTATTCGTTAACTTTTCTATTTTAATATTCATCTAGTCTTTGAAAGACATTTATGTTGGGAAGTGTGGGTGGAGAGGAGAGGAACATGACAGGACTGGAAACGGCTTGGCTTAGACCTTCTCCAGAAGATCATCAATATTTTGGCCATAACCCTGCACCCTCCTGATTTTTATTCCCTAATTCCTGTGCCTTTTCTTAGTCCTGATGTGGGCTTAGGGAAGGAAGCTTTGCTATACATTGAAATAACTTGGGAAGGAATAGTGGTGCCAGCTCCTACCCTTATAGACGCACGCACGCACGCATGCACACGATGTGTGTGTGTGTGCGTGTGTGTATTTGCCTGCATGTATATTACACCACATGTGCAAGTGCCCATGGAGGCCAGAAGAAGGTATTAGATACCCTCGGACGGGAGTTACTGTTCGTTTTGAGCTGCTCACTGTGGATGCTAGGAACCAGATTGGGATCCTCCCTGAGAGCACAAAGTACTGTCAGCTGCTGAGCTGCCTCTCCAGCCCCAGACTTTTAAAGATTTAGTTAGGCTATGGTTCGGGCGTGGAGATTTTGTTTGAGGGTTCTGTTTGTTTTTTGAAGTGAGGATTGAATCTGGTCACATTTAGGCAAGTGGGCTATATCTTCAGGATGGACATGGCAAGGGGGAGGGGAGTTTTCCAAGTCCCTAGAAGATCCAATTGGTACCAGTTTGTCTCACCCTGTCTCTCACCTCCCTCCACCCTCACCTTCAGTGGGCCTGGGGACTCTGGTGTCACCTCCTGCAGTTCTGCTCCTACCTGAAACTCCAGACCATGAAGTGACAGTGGGTTGGGCTCCCTTTGTACCTGGTATGTTGTGGGTAATGCAGCTGTGAGCAAAGCTTTTAAACCCCATTGTTTGCCTCTCTGCATATCCTTGGTTGTGCTGATCTATTCTTTTTGGACTCCATCCTATCAAGTGGTCCAAATTCAGTGACCCATCCCTACCCTCTCATGACCTGGCTGTGTAACCTTGGACATCATAAGTGAAAAGAGAACTGGAGTCCTGAGTTTTTAGAACAATACTTTATTAGGGTTGTTTTTGACTGCCAACATTTTTATTCTCTAGACCAATGTCTAGATAATATCTTTCACACATCCTGGCCCCTTTTCTACCTAGCTTGTATTATTGTGCAATATTTCCTGTTTCTGTGCAAATCAACTCTCTCTCTGTGTTTATTAACCCCATACGTTATGAGGGAACATGAGACTTAGGGGGAGAAGGAAAGAATATTTTGATGTAGTTTCCATCAAAGATGGAGACTCTTAGGTTTTTGTTTACTCTGATCTGGTGAGCAGCTGCCCTGTTTACTGACCAGGGGTAGCTGGGAGGGGAACACCCAGTTCAGGAGCCTCCTCCAGAGTTGAATGTGAAGAGCCCAACCTTCAAGTCTTGGCCCCAGAAAATACAGAATCACTTGGGGTCTCACAGCAGGTGTGGCTGGAGTCAGGTATGTTTAAGCACTGCAGTTGATTGGGTTGCCTGCATTAAGAACCACTTTCTAAGCTAGACTTTTAGGCCATGCTCCTCAGCTGAGGAGAGTGTGGGCTGCCTGGGTTAAAGCAACATCTGTGGGTAGAACGGCAAAGGAAAAAGGTGACTTATTATTAGGCTTGGGGCCTGAGAGACACCACTACCTCTTTCGTGGCCATCTTTGCTTCCTTTTAAGTTATCATTTCCTGTGACTGGAGCTGTGTACTTGCTGTGTATCTGCGTCAGAGGCACTCTGAAAATGTTTGCATTGTACCGGGCAATTCATGCAGGGTTGTATGCAGGCCCTTTTTCAGTCAGTATTGGGGGGTGAGGGGGCACCTGAACTTCTAATCAACCCTCTCTGCAGGAGCAGTGTCTCCTATTGGGGTGGAAACCATGACTACTTTCAGTGCCTGACCCTTCCCACCCTCTACCTTCAGACCAAACTGGGAACTGGCTTGGGGCTGCCATTAGTAGTCTAACAAACTCTCTGGATCCAGATGATTCTTTTGCATGGTACAGACTGGAATCAGCTGGTAAGTCTGGGATGGGACCAGTTCTGATTACTTCCATGTGGATTCTGGTCAAAGGAACACTTTTGAGAGGCTTGGGCTCCTGCAAGAGGCCCTTGGGAGACTCTGACACCAGTTCTGGGAGGGCAGAGACTAGTGAGAACAAACTGTGGAAGGAAGCTTCAGCCTTCGCTCTCCTCAGACCCCGGAGCTGCACCTGCTCCTCCCAACAAACGTCACAGTCGGGTTTTTTTTTTTTTTTTTTTTGCCTTTTGCTCTTAATCCTTTACGATCCCCTCTGCCTTTATTCCACAGCCAGTTTTCCAGTTAGTGACGAGGAACAATGGCTTCTAACATCCCTATGTTTTTCACTTGTATGGAAGTTTCTGATCTATATGTTTTCTGCTTTGCAGATTACAGGGTTTGGGTTTTTTTCCCCCCCTTCTCTGTTTTTGAGGTTTGAGTTAAATGATCCGGTCTTCCTCCTATCTGCGTCACCACTTAGCTCTCAGTTACTGGACCTTAGTTGCCCACATGAGGGTTATTGTAATTGCTAACCCCAGTCAGGGAACATGTGGTAGACGTTGTTTGTTTTTCTTCTGACAGCAAACTGCCCCGCCTATGTGGCTGATAAGTGTGCTGAAATGAGGGCCAAGGTAAAATCAGCTGAGGGAACGCCTGGAGCCTATAGGGAAACAGCAGGGCCTGCTAGGGATGGGGCACCAACCGAATCCAGACTAGACATAGATGTACCAGACAGAAGCTGGGTTTAAAGTGGAGAGCAGAGGTCAGGGAGGTAGTAGTCTGCCTCAAATGGAGATGAGAAATGAAAACTAGAGCCACCGGAAGGGCAGCATCAAGGACAACAGCCAGCTCAACCTGACTCTTTTAGACATCCATGCCTGAGTGGACTTCCAGGTACAGAGAGCCCCAATGGGTTAGCTCTATGGTCAGGTTGTCTGGGCTAGACCCAAAAGAACTAACAGTTGTCAATTTCTCAGTCAGGGGTTGGAACCTGCCTGCTTGTGGGAGTATTTGAGCAGCTGGCTTAACCCACTGAGCCACCTTACTGGCCCTGGGCAGGTGCTTCAGTTGGGTCATTTCCAGATCTGTAACAAGAACCTTAATGGGAACAGTGGAGTGAGGTGCCTCAAGGGGCAAGGTAAAGAAACCTTCTCACACATCTGGCAGAACTCTATCAGAGTGTAGGGGCGCAGAGGGAGATTCTACTTTGGGCTGAGACCAGAAGGGCTTACCTTCTGAAGCTTTTTCTGCCCTAACAGTCTCTTCAGATCCTCTCCCATGGACTCAGGGAGTGAGTGATAAGGTTGAGGTTTTGCTCAGCTGCTGAGGGCTCTCAGTGGTAGAGACTGGTGAGAGCAGTTATCTGAAACCACAGAGCCAGAGGCAGAAGTTAGCAAAGCCGAGGTCAGCCTTATCACGGAGCACCAGAAACAGTGGAAGCCAAGGTTAGCAGTGGGGAAAGTAAGGAAAGGGCCTGTCTGGGAAAATGATGAGGATGGAGGTCATCACCAACCGTCACCTCTCCTTGACGTAAAACAAAGTGCCTGGGAGGACTGGCTGGATTCGAGGATTCAGCTAGTGACCAAAGGGCCATGGTCTGTAATTCCTTAAAGGTTTTGTTACATATGAAGGCAATTCTAGAGGCTCAATACCATTCCTGGAAGTGATTCTGTGTGTGTATGTGTGCAACTGCACACATTTGTATAGGGTGTCATTCCTCCAGAGCTGTCCACTTTTTTTTTTTTTTTTTTAGGTTTTGTTATTGACTTAGAACTCACCAAGTGACTGAGTTTGCTGGCTAGTGACCTCCAGGGACTTGCCTGTGTGTACTTCTCCAATGTTGGGAGTACAAGTGAGCCACCAGGTGTAGCTTTTTATTTATTTTTTTGTAAGTTTTAGGGATTGAACTCAGGTTCTCATAAGGCTGACCTTGGCTGTCCTGGAACTGTAGACCAGGCTGGTCTCAAATTCAAAGATATGCCACTCAAAAAATAAGGCGGACAGCTCTGGAGGAATGAAGCCCTACACGATTTTGTGTGTGGTTGCACACCTACATGTGCATGTACAAACACACACAGAAGAGTCACTTCCAGACTTCCAGGCCTCCAGAACCACCTTTTCTGACTGATCAGTCTCTTCTCTTCTCTTCTCTTCTCTTCTCTTCTCTTCTCTTCTCTTCTCTTCTCTTCTCTCTCTCTCTCTCTCTCTCTCTCTCTCTCTCTCTCTCAGAAATGAGTTTTAAAGACTAGAAAATGATTTCCACTTAGATGTTTATGTTTGTGAAAATCAACCAGTTTCAATAAAATCAGTTTTGCATTTCTGCTCACCAGTGACAAAACAACTGAGAAGTAGTTGTGAAGTGAGCTGCCTGATTGAGTACTGGGATTCAAACTTGGGTCCTCTGGAAGGACATCGAGGGCTGCAGACCATCCGGCCCTCTCCAGCCATCTCCAGGCCTCTTAGTGGCTATCTCAGCAGGCAGTGGTTTCTGAACAAGTTGTTTCACACTCCATTACCAGTTTTTTTTTTTCCTTCTTTCACAGCTATGTTCAAAAGAAGTCTATAACAGTTAGGTCAGATACTATGTGTACATGTATATCATTTGTAAAGAATGCTAGGTGTGGTGGCCCACGCCTTTAGTGCAAGCATTCAGGAGGCAGAGGCAGGCAGAGTTTGAGACCAGCCTGGTCTACAGAGTGAGTTCCAGGACAGCCAAGGCTACACAGAGAAACCCCTGTCTCTAAATAAATAAATAAATAAATAAATTTAAAATAGAATAAAAGCTGGGCAGTGGTGGCGCACGCCTTTAATCCCAGCACTTGGGAGGCAGAGGCAGGCGGATTTCTGAGTTCGAGGCCAGCCTGGTCTACAGAGTGAGTTCCAGGACAGCCAAAACTATACAGAGAAACCCTGTCTTGAAAAACAAAAACAAAAAAACAAAATAAAATAGAATAAAAATGTACCCCTCCTGATTTAGCTGTTTGGTAAATATGTCTATATTATTATTTATTTGTGGGTTTTTTTTTGTTGTGTTTGTTTTGTTTTGTATTGTTTTTGTTCTGGAGACAGGGTCTCTGTCTTCGTGTCCTCAACTGGCTCTGTAGACCAAGCTGGCTTCAAACTCATAAAGATCCACCCATCTATGCCTCTCAATCCTGGATTTAAGAGTTTGTGCCACATACCCTACTTTTTTTTTTTTTTTTTTTTTTTTTTTTTTTTTTTTTTTTTTTTTTTAATTTATTATACCTTCACTTTCTTTTTTTAACTCGGAGGCAGAGACATGCAGATCACCATGAGTCTGAAACCAGCCTGGCCTTCATGGCAAGTTCCAGGCTGGCTGATTTTATATATAGTGAGATCCTGCTTTTGTTGTTTATCTGTTTGTGTATGTGCAATCAAACTGAGGTCATCGGATTTGTTGGCAAACTTACCTTTACGCAGTGTGTCCTCTGGCTGGACCGGTGTACCTTTTAAAATTGTATTCTTTCTGTAGGATTGATTAGCCTATGTTAATTGCCAAAGGATGCAGCATTGATCTTTGCTGAGTCGAAGTTTAATGGACTTTTTCTTAATCTACTTCACACATGCTAAGCAGGCACTCCACAACTGAAGTCGACTCTTCTGAAGTTCAGGTTTTTGGGGCTGGCATATGAAATAATGGACTTCACTGTGACGTTTTCGCATCTTCACCTGTTAGTCTTATTGGTTCCCTTTTCCCAGTGCCTTTCCCTGCTCCGCTGCACCCTCTTGGAAATCCCTTTCTTCTCTCCAACAATTCCCTCTTCTGTGTCCTCTTGTCTTCTCCCCTTTGCTTAGAACTCGAGATGCCTGTCCTCCTTCTCCTGGTCCTCTTCCTACATCCATGCCGTGTGAATATGGCTCCCTTCTTTTTCATCTCTTCTGTGAAGTGCAAACATTAACTGTTGTCCCCTCTCCTTCCAGGAACCTCTGCAAATACTCTCACGATGTTCTGTCGGAACAGAACTTCCAGGTCCTGAAGAATCATGAGCTCTCTGGGCTTAATCAAGAGGAGCTGGCTGTCCTCCTTGTCCAAAGCGACCCTTTTTTCTTGCCTGAGGTAGGTCCTGGTTCTCACTTTAAACACCAGGCAAGAGTATTATGTGCATGCTGCTGTAAACCTTTAAACCCAGCACTCTGGGGAGGCAGGGGCAGGCAGATTTATATGAGTTTGAAGCTAGCCTTGTCTACGTAACAAGTTCCAGGCCAGCCAAGGCTACCTGGTGAGACCCTGTCTCAACAAATAAAAGAAGAATTTGGGTCCATTAGGCTGCCAGGGACTCTACTGTGAAAAAGGATGGGTTGAAGACCTGGTGTAGCAGGACTGGTTGAGGCTTTAAATCAGGGTAGCCTTGGAATCGAAACTGCAAAGATGCCTAAAAGATGCAGGCACAGGTTGTGTCACTGTACCATCCTACTCCTACCATAAATTTAGTGATTAAGGAAATATAATTTAAGCTTTTTACTTTTTTTTTTTTTTTTTTTTTTTGTTACTGTTTTTTTGAG
The DNA here is from genome assembly GCF_011762505.2 of Arvicanthis niloticus. NCBI lineage: Eukaryota > Metazoa > Chordata > Mammalia > Rodentia > Muridae > Arvicanthis > Arvicanthis niloticus. The sequence continues at coordinate 25,225,326 of NC_047672.1, forward strand.
ACAGGGTTTCTCTGTGTAGCCCTGGCTGGAACTCACTCTGTAGACCAGGCTGGCCTCGAACTCAGAAATCCGCCTGCCTCTGCCTCCCAAGTGCTGGGATTAAAGGCGTGCGGCTAGCTTTTTACTTCTTAATAGCCTCATCAAAGGTCAGCAGGCTACAGCCCAGAGGCCAAACCTGGGCTTCCACCAGTCTAAAAATAAGTCTATTGGAACACAGCCATGTGGGCGTGTTTACAGATTTTCTGGTGCTGTTTCCTCCCTCCAAGGGTCAGGTGAGTAGTTGCAACCGAAACTGAATGGCCAGAAGAGCCTAAAATGTTTACTGTGGGCTGTGACAGAAGTGTGGAGCCTTCTGGGTCCTGCATGGATATGGGCAGTCAGACAAGCTGCATAGTTGGGCAGAGGGTCCAACACCATTTTGCAAGACTCATGCTAGTGGGTCAGCTCTGTTGTCTTCAGAATATGGCTTCCATCTCTTAGTGCAGGGATTTGTCACTGGTCACCACTTTTTAGTCAGTGGGATGGTAGAAGGGAAGTTGAAGCCAAACAGTTTACCCTTTAGGGTGTAGCACATCTGCTCACATCTCATTGGCCAGTGCTTATCACATGGTCATATTAGCTGAAAGTGGGGCTGAGAAACGTAGTTTCTGGCGGAGTGGCTGTCTGTCAAGGACTTCTATTGCTAGAGGAGAGACGGAGACTGCGGAAGACTATGAAGTCTCATCCGCATAGGCTTTTGGAGTGGAGAGTCAGTTGATGTTGCTCGAAGGACCACGTCTGAACCCGAGAATCCCCGAGTGTATCCACACTACAAAGTCAGTACCAGCCAGAGCAACGCGGGAAGGGGCAGAGCCACATCTGGGGGGGGGGGGGGGTGCGGGGGGGGGGGGAGACAGGAAGGCAGAGCAACACAGGAAGGAGTGGAAGCGTAGAAGAGATGCGAAGCTGCCAAGAAGGCTGGGGTTCTGTTAGATAAGATAAGGTAGCCAACGTCGGTTTCTTGAGGATTCGACTATTTGGGGGAGATTTAAAAACTCCGGCGCAACAGGTGATTTTCTGAGGAGCCCACTGAGCTCTGGAAGCTCTGAGGGCAGGGCGTTTAGTAAGAGTGTGTTAATGGGGAGAGGACTTGTTCTCTCCTTTCACAGCTCCAAGCCTTCTGTAGGTGCTTAGAGTGTTCTGCTCCATTTCTATCTCTTTCCTCCCTCCCCTCTCCTTCTCTTTCCCTTCTCTTCCCTAGAGTGGGACGTTCTCAGTGCCCTTAGCACCAGCCAGCATCCTGACTCCGCCTCTAACCTAACCTGTGCAACCTTGGACAAAGCTTCAAACCCTCTGGGCATCATTACATCTGTGGTTTGTTTTGTGACAGTTGAGATTTAGAAGTGCCTGCAAGCATCGGGTACCATGTGAAATACTGAATAAAAGCAGTGACAAGATACACACTCCCCTGTCCTCAGAAAAATTCTTGGGTGTAAAAGTAAATTTTTGGAGGGTTCCCCGCCCTTCTGCGGCTAAACATCATCTTTTGGATGCCTGCAAGGTCAGGCTAATCACCAACCATTTTCTTCATCTAGTGGCTCAGACACGTGCCTCATACTCCTTACAATACAGTCTTACACTTTGTCACTCCGCCTCACAACAGATGTTAGGCAGACAGAATAAATATTTTCCTTCTGCTGTTGAGAAGGAAACAGAAAGTAGAAGGTCGCTGGGACCATGAGGTCGCCCAGCTGCTTCTAGGGCCTTGACCTTTAAAGCCGCCTCCGTCAGCCCCGTAGCCACGTGGTCCGATTGCACCATGTCTTTACTCCAGCTCTGTAGAGCTATGTGTGCAGATGGGTTTGTTTAGAGCAGTGGTTCTCAGCCTTCCTAACACTGGGCCCTTTAATGCAGTTCCTCATGTTGCGGGTGACCCCCAGCCATAAAATTATTTCATGTAGTTTTGCTTCTGTTATGAATTTTGTCCTGATATGCGACCCCCAAAGGGACCGTGACCCACAGGTTGTTTCGATAGTGGGTAAGGATTTCCTTACTGAGTTGGTTATAGTGATGTGTGCCTGCAATCCCAGCACTTGGGAGGTCAGGGAAGGAGAATTATGAGTGGAAATCTAGTCTGTGCTACATAGTGAGGCCTTTGCATCTAAAACCTGAAAGCAAGGCTGAGCAGCGTAGTGGTGTGCACCTTTAATTCCAGTTAACAAACAAAAAGTGGGGAGGGGTGTGCACACCTTTATCCCAGTGCCTGGGAGGCAGAGGCAGGTGGACCTCTTCAGAGTTCAAGGAAGCTGGGGTGGTGACTCAGAGGTTAAGAGGTCCTGGGTTCAATTCCCAGCAACCACATAGTGGCTCATAGACATCTGTAATGTGATACGGTGCCCTCTTCTGGCCTTTAGTCATACACGTAGGCAGATCGCTGTATACATAATAAATAAATAAATAAATAAATAAATAAATAAATAAGAGTTCACCACCCCCCTTCTTCTTCCTACTCTCTAACCCCTCACATATAAGTCATTTGAAAATGTCCTATTCTGGCTATGAGAGACAAATGACAAAAACCCCAAAGTTGCAGATAAACACACACGTGTCCTTTCAACTGTAGAGTAAGTTAAGATCCAAACTAGACTTTGTCTTTTGGGCTCCCTTATGATGTCCTGTGTATAGCTTGCCATTTGAATTTGATTCTTCCAGGAATTTTGAAATTCATCACTATTTTTCCCTCTTAATGTTTCTTTTCTTTTAAATGCAAGGTTTTGCACTGAATTTGTGATCCTCTCTGCCTCAGCCTCCTGAGCACTGGGTTACAGGTATGTACCATCCTCCATGAGATATCATCTGTTAATTCTTCTTCAGACTCTTCTATCCCCAAATAAGTCGCCAGTTGACTCCATCTCTTCATCCTTGGGTGCTGCATGCTTGTTTCCCCGTGGCATGCCTACTGTCTATGCGGACGGACGGGGGCATTCTTTAACAGGTGTGGCAGGCAGGTCCAGGTGTGTTTACCCCATTGTTCTTTCTTTCTTCTCTAGATATGCAAGAGTTACAAAGGAGAGGGCCGAAAACAGATCTGTGGGCAGCCACCACCGTGCGAGAGACTTCATGTCTGTGAGCACTTCACCCGGGGCAACTGCAGTTACCTCAACTGTCTCAGGTCTCACAACCTGATGGACAGAAAGGTGTTGGCTATCATGAGGGAGCATGGGCTGAGTTCTGATGTGGTCCAGAACATCCAGGACATCTGCAACAACAAGCACACTAGGCGGAACCCCCCTGGCATGAGAGGTATGTCCTTTTCCTTTTTAATTGTGTGAATTTGCAAATAAACAGAAATGACAGTGGGGCATGGTGGCGCATACCTTTCGGACCAGCACTCAGGAGGCAGAAGCTGGCGGATCTCTGAGTTCAAGGCCAGCCTGGTTTATGAGCTCCAGGACAGCCAGGACTACACAGAGAAACCTCATCTCAAAAAACAAGCAAGCAAACAAACACAAAAGAAGAAAGAAAAACTGCAGGGAAAGAAATCTGCACTTAAAACCTCAACTTCACTACCTGCATGCGCCACTTTAATACAGTTGGAATAATGATTTATAGACAGTTTTACAAGTGGCTCTGTCCCCTCATTTTAAAAGAGTTTATTATAGTCTGGTGCTGGTGGCACACACTTTTACATGTAACATACCGGCACTCAGGAGGCAGAGGCAAGTTCATCTCTGAGTTGGACAGCAGCTTGTTCTACAGAGCTAGTTCCAGGACATCCAGGCTACAGTAGAGAGAAACCCTGTCTCAAAGAAAGAAAGAGTTTGCTTGGGGGTGGGGCATGTGTGCATCTGTTAATTCCAGCACTTTGGAGAAAGAGGCCAGCCTGGTCTAAGAAGCCAAACAGTTATTTTGTTAGTTTATTTTTGTCCTTGAAGCTTTTTTTTTTTAAATGGGAATCAAAAACATCTTTTGGGATGCAGAAGTTATTAGTGTTGGTCCAGCTATTTAGTCTTTTTCTCTGTGTATGCATACATACATTTATGTGTACAGATTGTTTTTAATGACAACTGCTTACTTATTTTGTGTGGCGTCAGAGGCCAGTTTTCAGGAGTCAGTTCTCCTTCCATTTTACAAGCTCCAGGGATGAGCTCAGGGTGGTGACTGAGAGCCATCTTGCCAGTCACACACATACTTTTGTTTGTTTATTTTGAGACAGAATCTCACTGTGTGGAACTAGCTGGACAGGACCTCACTATATAGACCAGGCTAGCCTCAAACTCATACAGTTATGCCTGCCTCTGTCTCCTGCGTGCTGGGATTAAAGGCATGCCCCACAATGCACAGCTCACACTGCACATTTTGTGGTTAAAATCTATGATGTGTGGATGGATGCATTGTGATATTTTACTCAAGTCTGTCGACACATTCTCCAAAACTTTTCTCCTATATAACATTTTTATCATCTTAGAAATTGTGTGTATATGTGTGGGGTGGGTATATGCATTTGAGTATATGCATCTGCAGGGACCAGAGGTGTCAGCTGTCCCCGGAGCTGGATTTATAGGTAGGTGTGGGCAACCCAACATGCCTCAACTGTATTTGCCTTGAGCCTACTTCTTTGTCCCAGCCTGATACCAAATTTCTGCCAAATTCCTAGAAGCAGCCCCAAAAGCTCTCCACGGGGAGGCTGCTTTTGCTACAATAGTATTGTCCCCTTTCCAGGACAGTATACACATTTTCCTCATAAGCATACGGACACTACCCCACCTCCATCCTCACCTTTCAAATACCTTCCCACAACAGACATCATGTACGTACATACCACACCAGACTTCACACACTGGGTCACTCCTTCTGACTTCTCTGCTTCCTAGCTGATGTGACTTTTCTAGAGAGAAGACGCTGCTTCATCAGTGTCTCTAGATTTTTTTTCCCCTCTTCAATAATTACAATGTAGGGTAGGCTAGCCTAAAACTTGCTGTGTAGCCAAGGCTGGACTCCTGTCTTAGCATCCTAAGCATTGGAATTATAGGCATGAGCCAACCCAACCTGCCTTCAATTTTGACTTTTAATAATAAGTTTGGGCACTTGTTGTAGTAAATGTTAATTGGGGGTTTCTACCCCACCTTAAATCATTTAGTTTCCAAATACAAACCCTTTATGTTTATAATAAGCCTTAAAGGCACTAGAGCTGGAAGCTATCAATGCTCTGTGCTCTCTGTGCTGTTTAGTCTATTTCCCTGTCAATAACCTTGAACTATCACTGTGTTCCACCTTGGCGGCTCATACTCCAGCAGGCCGGCCCTCATGGCCGTGCACTCATGATCCAGCTACCTCATGGTACCTTCTTTCTTCTCTTTCCTCTCAGTCTCTACTCAGACCCCAAGCCTGGGAACCTAAGCCCCGCCCACCTCTCTTCCACCCAGCTGTCAGCATCTTTATTCAAACAATAGTTTTAGATTAAGAATTAAGGTTTTGCACAACAAAAGCTGTCGTCTGTGAGAATTCACTGTCTTGAGGCAACTAGATCATTAGCAACAGACCAGACCTCTAGAGGCACTAAGGGAGAAGCCTGGAAAGTTTGCAACTTAGATGAAGTCTTAGCTTGAGTCTACAGTCATTTACCGTTTGGTTTCAGTCTTAGAAGTGTCTATTCAAGAACCCAGACCAACCATGAGTGACATCTCTGTGAGTTGTAGACATGTTCCTCTCGTCTGCATTTCAGCTGTCAGTCACTGTAGTAATGAACGTTAATCCAGAACTAGAGTCTGGAGACTGGAGAACTCACTGAGTTTCAGGAGAGGCCAGAGGAGCTTTGGGGCCTCCCTTGTCTTAGCCACAGACCGATGTTGTGGACTCTGCCAGGTTGCAACTTCATCCTTAGATTCGCAGCCACTTCTCAGGAAACTCCTATGATAGAAGCTGCAGGGTTGGACAAGCAGAGAGAACATGGAGGTAGCAACTGACCTGAGCTTGAATTTTCTCTTTGCGTTTCTCTTTGTAGCTCCCCATCCGCATCGCAGAGGTGGCCCACACAGAGCCAGAAGCAAGAGCAGAGACCGCTTCCTCCACAACAGCCTAGAGCATCTCTCAACTGTCTCACCTCTGGGATCTGGTCCACCTAGCCCAGATGTCACCAGCTGTAAGGATTCCCTGGAGGATGTGTCTGCAGATATCACCCAGAAGTTCAAGTACCTGGGGACTCACGACCATGCGCAGGTCTCATCTAAGGCTGCTGGTGTCCGAGGACCCAGTCAAAGGAGAGCAAGCCAGGAGTTTTCAGAGAATGGGGATCCAGATGGCTTATTTTCTAGGAATCGTTCTGAATCATCCTCAAGTCGAGCTTCTGCTGCCTGCTTTCCTCTTGATGCGGCACAAAGAAATGAAGCCGTGGCCATGAAAATGGGCGTGCCTTCTGGACGCGGCATGGAGGTCAAGGGCAAGAATGACACCGATCACATGCCGTTTTTAAATAGTTATATTGATGAGGTGACAGTGGAAGAAGCAACACTGTCAGAATTTCTAGGTAAAAGGGCCACGGCCAACGGTCTGGAAGAAATGATGTTACCTAGCAACCGTCGGAAGAGTGTGGTTAAGCCCCAGGATCCCCAGACCTCTGGCAGAATTACTGACAGTGGCCAAGACATGGCATTCCTGCTTAGTAAATATGGAGAAATCCCAGGGTGGGCAAGTACATCTATCCTTAATGCCCCAAATGACTCTAGTCAAATTATGGATGAGATGCCTAATGTCTCTAAAAGTACCACTGGATTTGGTGTAAAATCACCACCAGTTACTGGAGGAAAAGAAGCAGTCTATTCTGGAGTTCAGAGTCTGAGAAGCCAGGTCCTGGCTATGCCTGGGGAGACCACTACCCCTGTACAGGGCAGCAGCAGGCTGCCTCAGTCACCTCTGTCTTCCTCAAGCCACAGAGTTGCAGCCTCTGGTAGCCCTACAACACCCAAGAACAACACCAGTGCCTCTGTGAGCCTAGCCAGTGAACCCTCAAGGATGACATCAGACCCTGGTGAGTGTAAGTTGCCTAGGGGACTGCCAAGGCTTGAGTGCACAGGGAAAGACAAACACAATACCATGGCACTGAATCACCTCTGGTACCCTGGTGTCCATGATTCATTCCTCTGAGGGGCTGTGCAGGCTCTCAGGAGCAGCCCTGAATCCAGGGATGCACATGAATGTGGACCCCAGGTACGACGTTTTCCTCGATGTGAGGCCAGGTGCCCTCATTTCCTCTTTTGCTTTGCAGATCTCCTACGCTACATCGTAAGTCCTACATCTAGTATGGATGATCACGGCCTGAAGGAAATCTGTCAGGACCATCTGTACAAGGGCTGTCAACAGAGTAAGTTGCGTTCTCCGTAAGATGCCTTTAGCCACTGGGTACTGCTGCTGTGAGCATGGAGCACACCAGTGCTTGCTGGGACCATGCTGCTGCTCTAGAGTGATCTAAGGAACTGGCTCACAGGGTAAACCTGTGTGATTTTTAGAGAAGACTTTTCCATTGTGGCGCCACTATTTTTCTACCTCCTCCCCCTCCCCTGTTTACTCCCTCTTTCCTCTTTCTGTCTCTTCAGCCTTTTTTTTTTAATCCTTTACAATATCATGTGTGTAATGCAATTTTTATTTTCATAAACACACCTATTACTCTTCTTATTCCTCTCCCTCCCTTTCCCTTTTCCAATAAGCCACCAACAAGTATGTATGTTTCTTCTCTCTCTCTCTCTCTCTCTCTCTCTCTCTCTCTCTCTCTCTCTCTCTCTATGACTCACTGTGTTTAATCAAGATGGCACAAGTGTGGGGCTATTTACAGGAGTCCAGGAGGCTTATCAATGGCCACACTACTGAAGAAAATGATTCTCCTGCCTCCAGAGCCGCTTTCCTCCTCCGTTTCCCCCATTCCCCCCTCCCTCCTCCTCCTCCATTAATGACTTTTTGAATCATATAAATCTCATGCAGTGCCCTTCTGTGAGTTCCCCGCTGTGGTGCCTTTTTTATTATAAAGTAGCCATGTATTTTTAAACATTTTTTTTACAGCCATTTAAGGCTCTAGAGAGATGGTTCCGAAGTTAAGAGCACCTATTGCTCTTATAGAGGGTCTGGATGAAGTTTCTAACCCCCACACGGCTGCTTCAGTTCCAGGGGACCCAATGCTGCCTCCTAGCCTCCACGGGCACCTCCATGCACACAGTGTAGATAAACTCATGCAGGCATGCACACATACACATACGAATTTTTAAATCGTTTAAAAACTATCATTTATATATTTACTCAGATATGTATATCTATTAGACACATACATATATGACAGCAATAATAACTGAAGAAAAAGAGATCATGAATTCAAGATGGTCCAGGAGGGCTTGGAGGGAGAAGGATGATGGGAACACAGCACATATATATGAAATTTAAAAATTGAATGAAACAATTTAAGTGATTTAAACAGTGTTGAGAACTTGAGAGGTTAGTCTCTGTGTTCCCGGCTGGGATGATAATAGCTCCTTACTATTAGATTGGCAAGTGGCCACATGTGCTGGGAGCATTTGCTTAGCAATAATACAGCTTTCTTCAGTATATCTGTAATTAAAGTGAGCGTCAGAATGTCCACAAACTGGAACACTGCTTAAAATAAGCAAATGCATGGCCTCTAGTCCAAACTGGGTATCAGATACTGAAAGGTCCAGGACTCCCCAGAAGGGAGGTCCACTAGAGTCACAGGATAGCACGCACCCAAAGGACACACGAGAGACCGTCTTGCTGTAAAACACATGAGGTGGTTTATTAAATCAGAGTTCTGGGCCAGCCCATATCCCCATATCTCACATAGGGGATAGAGGGACTGACCTCGTGGCTCAGGGGTCTAGCGCTTATATATGGGCGGGGTGGGGAAAAAGCGAACTTTCGCTCCCCCCCCCGCCCCCCCCCCCCTGCACAGGATTGGTTTGTTTTACTTTTTTGAACACTAGCAGGCCATACCATGGGGGTTCCTCCCTTGGCTGGTCAGTTTCTGGGATGTTCTTAACAGGCCTTTGTCTTGTAACTCCACCTCCTCTGTAACTAATTAAATGGGCCCAAACCTGCTGGCAGGTCCTTTTAACTATTTTTAGGTTAAGGAAAGGGCCCTGTTATTTATTATTAGTTTCGGCCTATTTCAAACATTCTCTTTTAATACCAGTTTAAGGAATTCACAATACCAGTCAATCATAATGGAATGACAGTAACTTACTGGGATTCATTCTGGGAGAGATGATTCTTTAGGCCAAGCTTCAGAGAAAGACAAGGATTTGTCTGTTTTAGAGAGCTCCTTGTCTCAGTCAGAAAAAGGTGCAGATCCTCTGGAACTGGAGTTACAGATGGTTGTAAGCTGCCATTGGGTGCTGGGAATCGAACCCAGGCAGGCCATTGGGAAGAACAACCAGCTAAGCCATCTCTCCAACCCGGATTTTATTTTCTAATGGGTTTCTGTGGGGACCAGAGTAAATAACACACAATCCAAGCAGGGGCCAAAATGACCAAAGGGACGATGGGAAACTGCCTGTCAGGTGGGTTGGGGTGGTCTTGACAGGAAGTCAGTAGTGAACTTGAAGTTAAACAGTGAACTCGAATTGGTTAGAAACCCCGTTACCTGTCCATAAATCTCTTCTTGTCCTTGTAGGCAACTGCAGCAGGAGCCACTTCCATCTGCCCTACCGGTGGCAGGTGTTCATGTTTACCGCTTGGGTGGATTTCCGGGACATGGAGTACGTGGAGCAGGCCTATTGTGATCCCCATGTTGAAGTGTAAGTTGGTGGCTTTCCTCTAGCTAATGGGATCCACAGCCTGTGGCACACCAAGCTAGTGATTCTAGGAATATTTAGTCACTCGAGGCATGTCCTGTGGAAAAGTACAGTACAGAGGTCAGCGCATGCTCTTAGTAGCTCATCACTATTGAAAACAGTAAAGGAGCACAGGGAGATGGCTTAGCGTACGAAGGCACTTGTTGTCCCCAAAGCCTCACAACCTGAGTTTGCTCCCTGGAAGTCATAAAGAAACCAGATGAGGTGCCCTACCCATTAGAAGCTGGTGGCCATCCAGCCTGGGGGTGGGGGATATACCACATAACAATAGAAAGAAGCAAGGCCCTGCCCCAGGAAGGCAAAAGAGAGAACAGCTCTAGCAAGCTGTCTTCTGCCTTCTACTTTTCACACATACAACACACAGCAAAAAAATTATTAAACAAAAATACACTAAAACCCAGGAGCTGATGGTGACACATGCCTTTAATCCCAGCCCTTGGGAGGCAGAGGCAGGCAATCCCTTTGAGTTTGAGGCCAGCCTGGTCTACAGAGCAAATTCCAGGACAGCCAGTGCTCTGTTACACAGAGAAAACCTGTCTTAAAAAAAACAAAAAACAAAAAGAAACCAAAAAACCCCAAACACTGGGAAAACGGTTCAGTTGCCTTACAAGAGCCTGATATACCCCTCAAACCCATGCTTTTAAAAAGACAGACAGACACAGCCATGCATGGTGGCTCATGCCTTTAATCCCAGCACTCCGGAGGCAGTGGTAGGCAGCTCTCTGAGTTTGATAGCAGCCTGGTCTACAGAGTGAGTTCCAGGAGAACCAAGACTACACAGCAAATCCTATCTCAAAATAAATTAGTTAATTAATTTACAAAATTTAAAAAGCCAGACAATTATTGAGGAGTTATCTCAGTCATAGAATGTTTGCCTAGAAAACACAAAGTTCTGGATTTGGTCCTCAGCTCTTGGTCGGGGGAGGAAGCAGGGCTCATGATTTCAGACCTGGGGAGAGAGAGACAGTTGGATTCTTAGGGTGTGCTAGTTAGTCAGTCTAGGCTACTTGGTGAACATCAGGCCAGTGAGACCTGGTCTTACAAAACAAAGTGGGAAGGATCAAAGAATGACAGTTGAGGTTGTCTTCTGGCCTCTGCATACATGCAGATACATGTACATGCAGACACACACACATATCTCACACACACACACATTTTTAAAAATGACTTAAATGATTAAGAATAAATAAGCCTTTGGCTTAGTTTATTAATTTAAAAATATAACTGACAGTTTGGGAGGTAATAAAGTGCGTGAAATCAATCCCCAGGACACACAGCAGAGTGTGGAGTAATCGATTCCCAGCCTAGCCTGCTTGGTAAGTTCCAGGTCAGTGAGAGATCCTGTCTCAGAAAAAAAAAAAAAAAACCCACAGTGGATCTAAAGTTTGACCTCTAATCTTCATGCACACATGCACACACGTGCACATGCACCCCCCCACACACACCTAATTTGAATTGTGTGTTCTAGTACAGACATTTGATATATACCTACAATTTTGTGTGTGCCATCTCTGTGTTCCAGAAGCATCTAAGAAGGTGCCTTGGATTTCTGCATTTGCCAGGGTTGGCATGGGTGATAGCCACATGACCACATTTACTTTTGGTGTGCAAGAGGGAAGTGTACATTTTTTTCATCCAGTGTGGAATGTAGGCAAATGTTCTGTGATGCTGCATTCTGCCACTAGGGGGCAGCATTAGCCGTTCTTGTACGTAGATGAGACTTTTGCCTGGTGCTCCTCCCACACACCCCCTACCCCCAACATACTTTTCCTTCTTCATAACCCAGCTCTCAGTCTTGAAACTACTGGTGTTTAAGAATAGAATGTGTTGTGGGCTAGTGTTTAGCAGTATTCTTGCTCTTGCCTTCCCTGATTCCCTTCACCTGTGGTGACTGATAATGGTCTCCCACTTATTACTGAAGGTTCCCTGATCTTTCCTTGACCAAGGACCTAAGGAGTCTTTCTTAGAACAGCAGCTCTCTAACTTTGATCTCAACAACATTAACACTCTGAAATATATTGAGGATCTGTGTATGTTAATTACAGCTATCAGTATGTCATATTAAAAATGATACCTGGGGCTGGAGGAGGGTTAAAAGTAGATAAGAGTTCTTGCTCCCAGAATACACTGGGGAAGGTGAGAATTGACTTCCAAGTATAGTTCTCTGACCTCTGTGCATGTGCCTGTGTGCACACACCATACACATACATATACACATACATACGCTGTATACACACATGTATCACACACACATCATGCACGTAAATACACACCCTATGCAAACACTCACATTATATATTCACACGTGCACATCTTATACACACACCATACATACATACTCTACCCATGTCTCACACAAACTCTCAAATGCACACACATCATATGCACAGACATCATAGCCACACCCCCTCACATCATACCCACAAAACTCATACATACACACAAATAAAAATGAAATCTGCTTGTAAAGTTATGTACCGTGTCACCTCCAGAAAGCTGTCTTGCACACGTGAAAGTAGGAAAGCAAAAAAAGGTAAATGGTAGGGTTTTTGCTTTGTCTTTTGAAGTAGGGTTTCTCTGTGTAGCCCTAGCTGTCCTGGAACTTGCTCGGTAGACCAGGCTGGATTCGAACTCAGAGATCTCCCTGTCTCTGCCTCCTGAGTGCTGGGATTAAAAGCATTTGCCCCCAAGCCCAGTCTTTTTTTTTTTTTTGAGGATACTGTTTTAATATTACTGTAGCTTTGACCTTGTCAATCCTCTTCTATCCCTACATTATTCAGACTATTTTAATTACAGTACATTTTTTTTTAATTAAAAAAAATGAGTTCCTAAACACTACACCAATTTGTTTTATGAACAATTTTATTCTTTTTATGGGGGTCAGGGAATGATCTTGCATTTTCCCTTTACGTAAAGATTTTTCTTTAATGTGTATGAGTGTTTAAGGCTATTTGCATGTGTAGGTTTCTTGGAACTGAAGTTGCAAATGGTTGTGAGTTACCATGTGAGTGCAGGAAATTGAACTGAAGTCCTTTGTAAGAGCACCTAGTGCTCTCAACCAACCACACTGTGCTCTCAACCAACCATACTGAGCCTTTGCTCTAGCCCACTGGGGAATTTTTTTTTAAGGGAAAAAATGAATATCTATTTACACTTATTTATTTATTTATTTAGTCAGGGCCTCATTGTGTAGAACAGGCTGGCCTCCAACTTACAGAGATCCATCTACCTCTGCTTCCTAAATGCTGGGATTAAAACAAACCACTACACCCATCAGGAATGTCTTTTTTTTTTTGGGGGGGGGGAACATTACATATTGTCTTAGGGTTTTACTGCTGTGGACAGACACATGACCAAGGCAACTCAGGTTCAGAGGTTCAGTCCATTATCATCAAGGCAGGAGCATGGCAGCATCCAGGCAGGCATGGTGCAGGAGGAGCTGAGAGTTCTACATCTTCATCTTAAGGCCGCTAGAATGAGGGTCTTAAAGCCCACCCCCGTATTGACACACCTACTCCAACAAGGCCACATCTCCTAATAGTGCCACTCCCTGGGCCAAACATATTTAAACTACCACATATATGTTATACAGATAAATTACCTGTCTGGATTTCAGAGTTTTTATTATTATGTGTAAGACTAAGAGTTGTGCAAAGGAAATTTAGGCTCAATACCACTTAGAATGAAAGAGTCAGAGAGAAATAGAGAAAGAACATTTAAAGATCCATTGCAGCCCTAAACTTTAAATTCTGTGTTCACGGGAGGGATAACCAGAATGCTGGAAACAGAGGTCACTGAAGTTAATTTTCTACCTTTCTCTTGCAGCATTTTGATAGAAAAACATCAGATCGATTTCCAGAAAATGACTTGTGATTCCTACCCCATCCGACGCCTCTCCACTCCTTCATCTGTTGAAAAGCCGCATAGTTCCGCCTTCACCACCAAGTGGCTTTGGTATTGGAAGAACGAATTTAATGAATATATTCAGTATGGGGATGAGGTGAGTACCATTTCCCTTTGAGAGGAAAGAAGCCAGAACACTATTAAAATGTTTGAATCCTACATACCTACGTATCCTTGGAGAGTAGACACGGATGGCGAAGCTTTGGGGTGTTTTGGGGGGTGGGTGCCTTCCAGTTTCCAGTTCTTATATACTCTAGGAAGAATGAGAAAATCTATATTGTTTTTCACTTGGGAGATACAATTCAGTCATGTGTCCCTCTTTCTCATTCTGAAAGATGCCCAGAACTGTGAAAGACCTTTCTTTCTTTCTTTTTTTTTTTTTTTTGAGGTGGGGGAGGGGAGTTGGAAACAGGGTTTCTCTGTGTAGCCTTAGCTGTCCTGGAACTCACTCTGTAGACCAAGGCTGGCCTCAAACTCAGAAATCTACCTGCCTCTGCCTCCCAAGTGTGCCACCACTGCCCGGCTGTGAACGAGGGTGGTAATGGGGGTTTAGGAAACCAATGGAGAGAGATGTCTCCATGGTTGTTGTACTAACAGGACATCTTAACATCCTCTAACATACAAACCACATCTGGTCACTAGCATTCAGTCAGTTTGGACTTACGCAAACCTGAAATTAGACTGGAAGATTCTAGGCTGACCCACAGTGGTGACTTAGCAAAAAGGACCATAGAGTCTAGATAAGCTGGGCATCTGCCCTTTTGTGTAAATGTCTTTTCCTCTGATTCATAGCTTTAAAGGGATCGGGGTAGGAGGAAAAGGCAGAGGGAGGAATGTCTTCGAATCAAAAATGACTTTGAAAGAAACAAACAAATGAAGCCAAGAGTAAAGGACAAAGAAATGACAGCAAGGTTTTGCATAGTTGCCAAAGCAAAGAAAGACACACTGTCCATGAGAACCCCAGTGCCTCTATGAGAAACTGCAGGGCAGAGATGCCACCATTTCTACTAAAGTGTTAACGTCTGCCATGGAGACATTACAGATGGCCCGGAAGGGACAGGTGTGGTGGGGAGAGGGTTCTACAAGGGTGTCTCCATCTCAAGGCTGCATGCAGCACAGTGCTTTCCAAAGGCCTTAATAGCACACACATTGTATCAAAGAATCTTCCAAGGATCCTAAGTGGACAGGGAGGAGTCCCTGCAGAGTTGCTGTTTTGAAATAGGCGAAGTCTGGCACCTAGCCTGTTTCAAAACCTAGGTCGGTCCCTGTGTCAATCTGCTTTCTCTCAAGGGCAGGGGGATCAGAGTTCTGTTCACAGTGGGCTCCTGTGACACAAAACTGTTTATTTTCTTCTTATGGTAAAGCCAAACATGCTATCAAAATGCAGTTGCATAGGCGTGATATTTGTCACGTGCTGTGGGAATAGACATTACAAGCCCAAATCAGTTAACCCTGGAAAAGATGAAGATAAACTATAGTTCTCTTGGTTCCTATATTATCTATTTAATGTTCTGTCAAATAAGGAAGAAAGATCAGGCAACATTTCTATCCTAGTGACATCAGTGCCAGAGACCAAAAAGAGAATAGGACATATTTAACTTTAGAGCCGCTGACTAAGGTGCCTGTCAGCAAACCCAACAACCCGACTTCCATTTCCCCCACAGAAATAAGTAAACGTAACTTACACATAATGTCTAGTTCTATAGATCACATTTCCTAATAAAACATCACGAAACTTCACCCACAAGCATAGGGGTGCATGAAATCACATCACTGGGTTACATCAGCCTTGGCTACATACTGAGACCAGCCTGGGCTACATATTGAGATCCTGTATCAAACAAACAAATGAAAGAAATAACACTCCTGAGCTCTTTTATACAGACATTTTTCTGGGGCATTTAGACTACAAAGGTGTTGAGATACAATTTTATTTCTTAAATTACATTGTGTGTGTGTGTGTGTGTGTGTGTGTGTGTGTGTGTGTGTGTACATGTGAATGTGGAGGTCAGAGGGCAACTTTCAAGAGTCATTTCTCTCCTGTCATGTGGGATCTGGGGCTGGCATTCAGGTCCTCAGACTTGCTAGCAAGCAGCTTTGCCTGCTGAGCCATCCTGTCAAGGCTAGCACATAACCTTAAATGAGCACAAACACAATACAAGACCTTTGTGCTGTGTGATGTGAATGAGTTCCTGTGCTTTACCATGGCTTACATCGCGTTGGCTCTTCTTTCACTAAAAGGGAAGGAGGGTAAAGGTATGAGCCTTTATCTGCTTTCTCATGGAAAGAGTTCGATCCCTGGGACACACATAGTGGAAGAAGGAAACTGACTTCTACAAACTGTCCTCCGATCTTCACACGAGCACCCTGGCTCAGGCACTTCCCTACCCTCCTACTAAATAAATGTCCAAAGGTTAAAAAGAATATATCTAGGTCAGGCATGGTAGCATATGCCTTCAATCCCAGCACTTTGCAGAGGTAGTTGAATCTCTGTTAGTTCAAAGCCAGCCCGGTCCACATAGTGAGTTCCTGACCGTATTTCAAAAGCAGGGGGAGCAGTGTGGGGGAGAATGCTTAAAAATTAGCCAGGCAGTGAACTAGGGAGGCAGAGGCAGGAGGATCTCTGTGAGTTTGAGGCCAGCCTAGTCTACAGAGTGAGTTCCAAGATAGCCAGGGAGAGCTACACAGGGACAGAAAGCCTGTCTTGAAAAGCTAAGGAAGACAGACAGACAGACAAAATGAAATACAGTTAGACACTGTGATAAGGAACAAGATGGAAGAGGAAAGTGAAACCGCCACATTTTACCTACAAAGTTCAAATGCAATAGAGTTAAGAAACTCACAGTTATTTTTTGGGATTTTTGCATTTGTGTTGGGTTGAATTCATAACTCTCTTCAGCTGCACCAGACCCTAGAGCCTTGTTAGTTAATGTGAGGTTCACAGACCATCATCACCTAGATGATGTTCAAATGCTGAACCACCACTCCTTCTCCTAACTCCTGAACCATATTTAGTCAGTTCCCTGGTGTGCTTCCTGTGTGTGAAATTTGGAAAAGTGGTTTAAGGCACAAAGCCGAAGACACAGATGATGTAATTGTCATCTCTGAGGTTTATTGCCTCCATCTGCTAACCTAGGCCTAGTCCTGGAAGCTTCTAGCATCCGTAAACTCTGGTTGGCTGGTCAACTCAGCTTTTCTTGCTCAAAACTCCTCTCCAAGATGACTGATCCAGTCTGGCTTCTCTCTCAGCTTCTGACTTTTTGCTCTGCTTGGCTTCAAACTAACTCCAGCAATATGCTCTAATCTTCTAATGTTTCTCATTGTCTGGCTCATTCTGTCTTCATCTGTGTCTAGCTTGCTCTCCCCATGCAATCTGTCTCTGTAAAACAGTCCCAGTAAAACTGCCTTGTCTCTTTTTCTCTCTCTGTGCTGCTCTCTCTTAAGTAGCTTCCCTTCCCTCTCTGTTCTCTTGAGAGTTGGGCATATCCTATTCAGTTAAAATCTTTCTCTGATTTGTCATTTTGTCTGCTACTCACTCAATTAGATATCGCTTTCAAACATGTCTGCTTCCTTCTACAAATTAACTTCATTGTTTCCAATTAAAGGTGTGTGCTAGGGCTGAGCCACACCACAGTTGGAAACAGGTTTTTCCCGTAAACAATACATCTTGGGGTTCACAGTGTGATCAAATATCCTGCAACAGGCACTCATTAGAAATGTAGTCAGTTTCTATAGAACAGTGCTCTCTCCAGCACTGTGACTTGGTGTCTGGTGGGAAGTTAGTAAGCCTGGAATGGAAGAGCCTCCCTAGATGCAATGTTAAAGCAAAACTGTGTGAAATAGAAGAGTAGAGATTTCCTGAAAGTCTTTACCTGTGTTTTCTTCATTTTTGTGTGAATAGAGCCCAGGCCACACCCACTCCGAAATCAACTCTACATACCTGGAGTCTGTCTTCCAGTCCTGTCCCAGGGGAGTTTTGCCATTCCAGGCCGGTTCACAGAAGTATGAGTTAAGCTTTCAAGGTGAGTTCTTGTCTTTGGTGCTGTGGAGTGTTTATAGAATCTGGCACTGAGCACACAAAAGTAGACAGTCCAAGTACATGTCACACCAAAGGTCAAGGGTCTTTTTTAGCTTGGGGAACAGTCTCTGAGAGTGACAGCAGGTGGCCTGGGGCCCTGTTTCCAGCAGACTCTTTCTGTGCACACAGAGGAAATGAAGCAGTGGGCATATTTCAACATGTCTTGGTGGGAGTGCCACCTGCTGTCACACTACTACCCAGCTATTCGTAGATTCTCAAAGTATGTATTCACACATAGCTGGGTTCTTTCACTCAAAACAGTGGGTTTTAGAATATTTATGTTGTGGTATGTATAGTAGTTCTTCACTTTTATCTGCTGAATAATGTTCCATTATGAATACATTCCATAGTATATTCATTCACAACTTTTCCAATGTTTTGTTATCAATAATGCAGCTATTTTTGTGTGGATATAGGTTTTCATTTATTTGAGTGGGGTTCCTAGATATGTTGGACTTCATGAGAAGGTATTTAACTATTTTCCAAAGAGAAGTGTTATTTTATACTCAAGCAATGCATGGTAATTGAAAAAAGTTACTCTTAGAATCTTGAACTAGGTCTACAGTTGATTTATCTAAAACTACCCTTCTGTGCATGTAAGATTAGTTCGTGGCACACACCTTTAATCCCAGCAATCATGAGGCAGAAGCAGGTAGATCTCTGTGAGTTTGAGTCTAGCCTGGTCTACAGAATGAATACTGGACAGCCATGGCTAAACAAAGAAACCCTGTCTTTAAAAGAAGAAATAAAGAAAAAGATTCAGTCATGAATGTTTGCTGTACAAATGACCTCTGGGAAAAAATTAGTCATTTTCTAGGATCAACTCTTGATCTTTATTTTATTTTATTTTTCTCTAAAGGGATGATTCAGACAAATATAGCTTCCAAGACTCAAAGGCATGTTGTCAGAAGGCCAGTGTTTGTTTCTTCGAAGGATGTGGAGCAGAAGAGAAGAGGTCCAGAGTAAGTGTTCTGAAGCTGTTAGCTCGGGCCATGATCTTGCTGCGTAATGCATCTGAATTCTGTGTTCTTGGGAAGTTCCTGCTTCTGTCTCATTGTAGTTTCTATTTGATTTATCCATGAGTAAGGAGATTGTTAAACAATGTGGCATAACTGAAGGTTTTCTGGGCCAGGGGGTCAGGGAGTGCAAGCACTTGGTTAAGCTTTGTGTAATAGATACAAGGCCTTGGGTTTGGGGTATAGGGTGGGAGGGATACTATACCATGAAACCAGCATCTGCCCTTAACTTACAGGGTATTTTAGCAGCTCCTGTCCATACTCTGGGCCTCACTTGCTGTGACTGGCTGGATCAAGGGGTATGCCAGTGAATAAACTGGATTTTTGTTTTGCTGTGGGTCCTCTGTCTTTAGTGTTGCTGTGAGGACAGGATGCTGAGAAAAAGGCTTAAGCTAGGAGCCTGGTGAAGAACTGGAGAAAAATGAAGTTGGCTAAAGGCGTTGGTTTTAGTTTTAATTGATTTGTTAATCATTGTACCCATGGGGCACTTCAAGGTGGGTTTTGCTGTGGGGAATTCATTGTATCTTGCCTGTCTGCTATGAAACTCAGTAAAATTTTATTGTTCACAAACTTTGCAGTTGGATTTTTTCCCTCTGGGGGTGTGTGATATATGAGTCAGGTTTCAAGGCAGGTGTAAAAATCAAGCTGTTCTGAGATTCCTGTAGTTATAAGAGTCGAAGGTAGGTTACCACGAGGCAACATGGAAATGACATCTAGAAAGTGCTCAAATGTGGGATAGGCAGGAAGTCATGTCCGGGAGGGATATGGGCGCCAGTGCTGCAGGATGGAGCAGCTTGCTTCAGGTTCTAGATCACCTAAGTTCACACCTGCCCTCTGTTGTTAACCTCTGGGATTTGGGCAGATGAACCACACCGACCCCTCTCATCTACAAAACATACTTAACAGCAATGGTGTACTCACTGTTGAGATACAGCCTCGGACCCTGGGGACAATGGCTTGGGTGACTGGTAGTCAGTAGGGATAGCTTCTTTGGTTTGTATTCCTCCTCGTGTTAGACTCTGTGACAACACACGTGTACATCTAACAAAATTGACAGTGATTCATTAAACGTCATGTATATCCACTTCACGGTCTATTTTCCCTTTCTCTTTGAAGTTACCTTTTATAGTTGATTCATCCCTAAGTTGCTTTTAAACTATTTAAGTGTACCTGCCTCTATTTTTTAGAAACTGTTGTGTGGGGGCTGGAAAGATGGCTCAGTGGTTCAGAGCACTGACTGGTCTTCCAGAGGACCAGAGTTCAGTTCCCAGCACCCACATAGCAGCTCATAATTGTCTGAAACTACATCAGTGCACATAAGATAAAAATAAATAAATTATACAAACATGTGCATGCTCATGTGTGCTGGTGATCTCACCAGTTCTGGTACATGTGGAGGGCAAAAATTGACATTGGTATGTTTTCCTTAATCTACCTTGAGACAGTTGCCAACTGAACCTAGAGCTTGCACATCAGCTAGACTGACTGGCCCACAAGGCTCTGGAACACTTGTTTCTAATTTCTTGCCAGTGTTGGGGGGGGGGGACTGCCATGCATAGCTTTTTTATGTGGATACTGGCATCTGGGCTCAGAGCCTCAGTTTTCCCAGTTGTAAAAGTAACTTCTATTTGCCTAATAGAATTGTCTTCTCTGAGGCTTACTGTTGAATAAAGCTCACCCTTTCTGGTTCTTTCTGAACTCTGACTGGCTGGTTCAACATAGCTGTTCTGGCTCAAACTCTTCTCCAAGCTGACTGATTCAGTCTGGCTTCTCTCAGCTTCTCACTGAATTGTTTTGCTTGACCCGAACCAACTCTGGAAATTTGTTCTAGTCTTCTGGCTCGTTCTTTTTGTTTTTGTATTTGTTTTTGTTTTTCAAGACAGGGTTTCTCTGTATAGCCCTGGCAGTCCTGTAACTCACTCTGTAGACCAGGCTGGCCTTGAACTCAGAAATCCGCCTGCCTCTGCCTCCCAAGTGCTGGGATTAAAGGCGTGCGCCACCATTGCCTGGCACTTCTGGCTCCGTTCTTATTCTCTAGCTTCAGTAAGCTCTGCTGACCTGCACATGAACTCACAAATAACTCCACTCTCCTGCACTGACTTCCAACTGACTCACCAAACTCAAGTCCACTCAACTGGACAGACTCCCAACTCTTTGCACTGCGATTAAATAGCTTTTCTCCTGAGAGTTGGGTGTATCCTATTTCTGACTCATTCTATCACATCTTTCTCTGGTTCATCACTTTGTCTGCCCCTCAATGAGATGTAATTGTTTGGGATTAAAGGTGTGTACTAAAGGATTCCATCCATAGGGACTAAAGGTGTGCACTAAGGGCGTGTCTGCATTCCAGCCAGCTCTCACAGACCTAGAAGGTCTTTGGATGTGATTAGAGCAGCCATATTGCTGGATTAAAATTCCTCTACACTCAATGAACCATCTCCTCAGTCCATCCCCCACATTCTCTTTTCTCTTCTCCCCTCCCCCTCTCATTTGTTTGTATCTGAGATAGGGTCTTTCTGTGTAGTCTTACCTGCCTGAAATTCAATATATAAACCAGACCATCTTTGAATTTAGTTATGCCTGGTTCTGCTTCCTGAGTGCTAAGATTAAAGGTATGTGCCTCCACATCTGATTACCCTCTGTTTGTTTGTTTGTTTGTTTGTTTGTTTTTTGAGACAGGGTTTCCTCTGTGTAGCCCTAGCTATCCTGGAACTCACTCTGTAGACCACGCTGGCCTAGAAATCAGAAATCCGCCTGCCTCTGCCTCCCAAGTGCTGGGATTAAAGGCGGGCGCCACCACTGCCTGGCTACCCTCTATTTTTAAAATGCAATTTAAAAAAATGGAGTCAGAAAAAAGAAGTAGGTATTTCAATCAATCAAAATATACTCCATCATATTCCAATGAGGCCATTTTATGGGTGGCTTCTGTAGGCTGGTTACTAGATTTTGAGGACTTGTCAGGTCAGGGCTGGGTTTGCTCTGATTGTCCTGTTTACTGACTTTAAGAATGGCTGCAGTTATTTCAGTCTTCCAGCTGATCTCTCACCTTGAAATGCAGTTTTGACAAAAAGGCAAGGTCCCCTCCTCTGTCTTTCTATACTTACCTGTCTATCATTCGGCAAAGAAGTTACAAGTCACACAAGCTCGCACTGACATACCTGTACCTTTAAAGGTTGAGCAGACAAATCAAACAGAATTAGTGCCTTTACATGGTAGTTTTATTTACTATCCATCCATCCATTCATTTTCTCAGTATGTGTGTATAGGTGTGTGCACATACCTATTCCCCCCCCCCCCCAACACACACACACAGGAGGAGATCAAGAACAAATTCTAAAGAGTCAGTTCTTTCCTACAACCTGAAGACTCTAGCAATGAGACTCGTCATCAGGCCTTCATGCAAACAGCTGTACCTACTGAGCTATCCTGCCTGCCCATGCTTTTACAGTTTAAAGGAATGGGCAAGAGAGCGTTTCCATTACTTAATTACCCTCCCCTCCCCCCCCTTTAAAACCTGTGGTTACTGGAATCAGGAATTTTCAGGGGTAGTTCGGAGGAAAAGCAGAAGTCAACACCGCATTTCCCAGAAAGCCCTGCCCTCTGGCTGCATGTGAGGGTAGAAAGAAAGGGGGGCAAGTAAAACGTTCTTCTTCTTTATCTGCAGCCATCAGCCAGTGATGCCCCAGACAGATGCTTCGCCCCTGTATCCTCTTCCCCAGAGGAGTGCTATCACTGTTCCTCCTAATGATTATGAGGTAGGTAATTAATTGGCTTTGCTTGTTTGCTGGGTGAATCAATCCTTTAAAGGTGGGAAAATGCTCTACTGTGAGCATATGGGTTTGTTAATGCATGAATGAATTGCTTCTTCAAAACTTAGCTCCAGAGTCAAAAGTAAGGTAAGGGTACACCACATAAGTTGGCCTGAACAGACGGGTGCACACGCCTGCTGGTTCATGCTAAGCCAGCCCTTCCTACCTGAGAACAGCAGTGATGGTCAGGGCATGGGCAGGTACATGTGATGATTAGTATGCATTCTTTATTTTTTTAAGTTTCTAGAACTCAATAGCCAGGATGCGGAGTATGTCAAAATAAGTGAAGACTTTAGAGCATCCATGAAACCTTTCAAGATTGTGAAGATACAGAGGATATGGAACCAAAGGCTCAGGGATGCTTTTGACAGGTAACATAGTCAGACCTTGTTTGGGGTCATGTTATTTAAGTAGATCAAGAGGGGAATAGTCATTTTATTTTATTTTATTTTATTTGCACATTTATTTATTTGACACTAGGGTGCGGGGTGTACACATCACAAGAAAACTTGCTGGAGTCAGTTGCCCCCTCCCCACTCTGTCCACATGGGTCCAGGTGACTGAACTCAACTCTCATTGCCCAGTGGTGGCCATCTTGCCAGCCTAGTGTTCTTGTTACTGAATCTCACATTTCTCTACCTTAGGAAGAAGCAAAAGATGAAAAATAAAACTGAGATGCTCCTGTTTCACGCAGCACACCGGACTCATGTGGATTATATCTGTAGGAATAATTTCGAGTGGGTCCTACATGGAAACCGGGAGACCCGATATGGAAAAGGTTTGTGCTGGAAGAGGGAGCTGGGACTCCAGCCCTGAGCATGGCTTTTTTGAGATGTCCTTGGCATCACTTTGTAAACCTGCACACTGGGGCTTAGCAGCCTTAAGAGAAAATAAGCTGAGTTACCGTAAGCCTGTGTTGGGACAGCTCTGTTGTCTTGAGGGTATGGGTGCTAGGCCCTGACCCTAGGGCTCCTGTCTTGTCTGTCTTGTCTTTTTTCTCTGGGAACAACCCCTGATAGAACTTTTTCTCCATTTTCCTTTGCAACCACAGAAGCACTGCTTTCAGTTTTGGGTTTTGGGTTTTGGTTTTTGGTTTGTGTTTGTTTTTGTTTAGTCACCCTCTGGTCTTTCCCCTCCCCCTCCCCCACCCAGAGCAGCCCATTGAGCTCTGCCTGCAGCTCTAACCCACAGATGCAGACTCTTCCACCTTCCACAAACCAGCCCCAAAAAGGCCTACAAACCTTGGGCCAAGTTTATGAGTGCAACAGCCTCGCTTTTTTACATCAGTTTTCTGTATCGGTTGTCACCGAGACCCAACAAGAAGCACCTTAAGGGGCAGTGGATTTATTTTGGTGGGAAAGGCATAGCGGCAATAATTCCAGGCGCCTGGCCGAAATGCAGCCAGGTTCCGGCTAGTGTATGTCAGGTTTTCTTCCTTTTTCTTTTTTACTCAGTCTGGGTGGGCATACAGGTGGGCCTTTCTGGAAAACTTCTCTGGAAGTGTCATCAGAGACGTGCCTCCCACCTGGTTGGAAACGTGGTTATGTTGAAGCTGAGGATTAAGTATCGAGGGCTTACAGGTGTCAGGCGGTGTTGGCAGAGGTTTCTTTCAATCATATCAATGTCTGACTCTTTGTATTCTCTTATAACCTATGCTCACCGCGAATAGTAATTCTCTCCACTTTTTTTTTTTCTGGTCATTTCTAGGAAATTATTTTGCAAAAGAAGCCATCTATTCCCATAAGAATTGTTTATATGAAACCAGAAACACTGTTATGTTTGTAGCCCGAGTCCTGGTTGGAAATGTCATTGAAGGAAATATGACATTCAGTAGCCCTCCTGCGCTCTATGACAGCTGTGTGGATACCAGGCTGAATCCCTCTGTCTTTGTCATTTTCCGGAAAGAACAGATTTACCCAGAGTATGTAATTGAGTACGTGGACTCAGAGAAAGAGAAAGGGTGCATAATTAGTTAGGAATGACGTATGCAGCGCCGAAACCATTCTGTTGCTGTCTAGGACCAAGCCATCCCCAGACAGTAGACAGGCTTTTACATCCCCTTGCTACATTACCTAACGTCTTAAACCAGCTTCTTGTCCCAAGTCCATCTTTACCTCCCCAGTACCAGCCCTTCTGGTGTTCTTATCATCCTTGGTGCCTTCTGTACCTAAGTCATTAGTTCTAGATGAACTATTCTGTTAGTTTTTACCACCTAGTAGTCAATATCTGTTTTGTCTAATATTCACAGTGCAATTCGGGTATAGATTCTCCACACAATTACATTAATTAAAAAAATATATCAAATTGACTATAATGTAAGAGGGAAGTATAAGGTCATAACTTCGGCACGACTTTACAGTACTAAGAAATAATGGAGTCGTCAGATGCCTACACGTACCTTGAACCAGTATGAGCTTATAAGAAAGGAATTGGAGGAACATGAAAAAGCAGGAACATGTGTAGACATCAGAGTAAAAACTAACGATACACGTTATTTGCAAATGTCAGCAACTATCTGTACAAGGTAAGAACGAAATACCTTCATTGAAATAAAGCTACAGCACAAAAGAACTTACAGATTGTCAAAACAGCGGGAATGAAGAGATACATTCTTGCAGACGAGCTGTAGGTAGTACACGAATGTCTAAAGAGACATTCAAAACTCGAATAGGGCGCAGAGTGATTTCTTATTGTGAGGAACTGCCCAGTGTATTGAAAAATGCATAGTTGGCTCTCACATGCTAAATGCCAGTGGTGCCCTCCTTTGCCCGAAGTCATGACAACCACAGACCCTACTAGACCTGTCCATCCTTTTAAAGGTACATCTTTTATAACATCCTTTGCCATCTTGAGATGATTTATAGGTAATCTAATCTACATTTAAGTTTATTCAGACTTAATTTAGTGCCCTACTTATGTTATAAATGGAAACTTAGAAAGTCAGAACTCTGGGAAGGATACAAACTGTAAGTGCTCAGGCATGACTATGCTATCAGCTACGAAACATGTTAACTCTCACTAGGAATACGTTTGGCTTAAGAGTCCAGCAGGGCTAACATCTGAGCTGAATGAAGTACAGGAAAATGAAAGATGAAAGGGATGTGTGACAGAATGCAGTATTAGGGTACACCACAGCAGACTCCGTACCTTATCTATGGTGAAGGAAAGGGCGCAGTCACTTTGATTGAAATGATAGATAATAAGACAGGACAAATTACAGTCTGTCTCAGAGGAATCCAAGGATTCTTTCTCAGACATGTTGTAGGTCCTGCATAAATGTCCAACAGGACATTAGCCAGTCGTAAAGGTGCAGAACGGTTTGTGTGTGGGACTGACCCATCCACACACAGCAGGGCGCTTGTTCTGCCTCAGGCTGCATCTACTCAGTGCCGTTAATAAACTTCAGATACAAAGCCAACAACCATCACTCTCCAGTATACTACATTGGGGACCACTGATCTAGTTAATGGTAGTACTCTTAGATAATTCAATTGTTATTTCCATTGTTTTACTACAGAATAAACCAGATCCTTGCTTCTCAAGCCCCTGGTTTTTAAAAATGCTATGTTCCTTGATTTATAATCTTTCTTGTTTGCTCAATAAAAAGAAAAAAGTAATTTGATTCATTTGCCTTCATTTGCTCTGTTTATTGCTATTTCTAAAACAAACAAACAATAAACAAAATCCACTACAGACAAGACTGTAGGTAAGACTGGCATGGTGGCAGCTAAGGCTGCAGTTGATTGGCCCAGCCTGGACTACAAACTTAGGAAGAGAAGTGTTAGAAGCCACAAACATACTTTTCCTCCTCTCTTTCCAAAGGTGGTAACAGTGTTGGACTAAGACATAAAGGTACATATATTTATAAGCAGAATTAACCTCTTAGCCAATCTTCAAAAACCTTTCTTTAAAGCTGGTTGTGGTGGTAAATGCCTTTAGGCAGAGGCAGGAAATTTTCTGTGAGTTCTAGGCCAGTGTCTTAGGGTTTTACTGTGGTGAACAGACACCATGACTAAAGCAACTCTTAAAAAGAACATTTAATTGGGGCTGGCTTACAGGTTCAAAGATTCAGTCAATTATCAAGGCAGGAGCATGGCAGCATCTAAGCAGGCCTGATACAGGAGGAGCTGAGAGGTCTACATCTTTATCTGGAGGTTGCTAGCAGAATTCTGACTTCAAGGAAGCTAGGACCTAGGATGAGGGTCTTAAAGCCCATGCCCACAGTGACACACCTACTCCAACAATGCCGCACCTTCTAATAGTGCCACTCCCTGGGCTGCACATACACAAACCATTACAACCAACCTACTACATCATACTGTGTTTCAGGCCAGCCAGTGAGACCCTGTCTCCAAAACAAAGAGTCATTGTCTAATATCTGAAGATGTAGCTCAGTTTATTACAGTATTTGTCTAGGTTACACAAAGCTTTGGCTTCAATTCACCAGTGCTGCATAAGATCAGGGGTGGTGGGCATGTCTGTAGTCTCAGCACCTGGGAGGTAGAGGGTCGTTTAAGTTCAAGGCCATCCATCCTCAGCTACTACATAAGTAGCAGGTTCAACACCAGTCTATAATACATGAGTCTGGTTTTTATTTGATTTTAAAATGGAGGCCCTTCTCTACTCATTTTTCATCACAAGCTGTGGATCGTGGAGAGAAGACCAGAGAGCCGTGTACATGGCAGCACACATTTGACAAAGTGAGGGCGGAACGTCCATGAGTTGAGTGAGCGTCCACGCCAATAGGCACTGTTGTCAAAGCCTTCACATCCACACAGGAAACCTGTGCATTCTCAGCCTTCACAGAAGATGCAGCTGGCCTTTGCTACTTTGTAGTTCTTTTTACTACCCCATATCCCCCGGGTTTTACCCCCTAACACTAGATAAAAGAGATAGAAGGGGGACGGTCCTTTTGTTTCTTTGGACACAACTACTAACAAACCACAACTAATCTCCCTAACAATCAACAACCTCCCTGTCTTATCCCGGGCTTCCATTGCCTGTGAAGAGACACCATGACCAAGGCAACTCTTTTGTTGTTGGTTTGTTTTTGTTTTAAGATTTATTTACTTTACATATGTGAGTACACTATCACTGTCTTTAGACACACTGAAGAGGGTATTAGATTCCATTACAGATGGTTATGAGCCACCATGTGGTTGCTGGGAATTGAACTCAGGACTCTGGAAGAGCAGTCGGTGGTCTTAACTGCTAAACCATCTTTCTAGAGCCGCAAGGCAACTCTTATAAAGAACAACATTTAATTGGGGCTGGCTTACTGGTTCTGAGGTTCAGTCCATTATCACCATGGCAAGAAGCACGGAAGCGTCCAAGCAGGCATGGTGCTGGAGAGTTCTACATCTTATTCCAGAGACAAGCAGAAGACTGGCTTCCAGGCAGCTAGGAGTAGGGTCTCAAAGCCCACCCCCATACTGACACACTATCTCCAACAAGGCCACACCTCCTAATAGTGCCACTCCCTGGGCCAAGCATATTCAAACCACCACATTCCACTCCCTGGCCCCCATAGGCTTATTCAAACACATGAGTCTATGGGGGCCATACCTAGCTGTAGCATAATGAGAAACACATTTAGTCCAACTTCAAAAGTCTCATAGTCTATAACAGTCCCAACAATGTTAAAAATCTAAAGTTTGAAGTCTCTTCTTAGATTCATGCAATCTCCTAACTGTAATATCTTAAGAAATCAAAAATAAAAACAGATCACACATCTCCAACATTATGTACGATATACATTATCATTCCATACTGTCATGGTGAGGAAATACTGGGCCAAAGTAATACAGAAAACCATCTGGGTAAACTCCAAACTTTATGTCTCCATGTCTGATGTTAAAGCACTCCTCAGATCACCAATTCCTTTCATCCTTGCTGTTGGCAGATCTGGCATTCAGCAGCAACAAACTTTGTTCTCTTGTGCTGGTTCCATTCCCTGTTAACAGTTGTCCTTGGCAGGTATCTCATGGCTCTAAAATCTCTAACATCTTGAAGTATCAAAGGCAACTTCAACTTTACAGCGTTTTGTTCCAGTGTATGGGGTCCATACATAATCTTCTGGGCTCCTCCAAAGCATCTGAGTCACTTCTCCAGCTCTGCCCTCTGTAGCATTCATGTTGACTACACACCACTGCTGCTGATGTTCTTGGTGATCATCCCATGGTACTGGCATCTTCCAATGGAACTAGGCTTCAACAGAAGCCTCTCATAGGCTCCCTTCATGGTGCCAAGCCTCAACTTCTTTCCATGATCCCTTTAGTCCTGGGCTGTCAACTACAACTGAGGCTGTACCTTCACCAGTAGCCTTCTCTGACTTCACACAGTGCCAAGCCTCAGATGCTCTACATGACTCCTTCATGCCTTCAAAACCAATATCACCTGAGTGACTCTTACACATTATAAAGTCCAGGTAGGTAATCATGAGGTACAGCCTTGGCTATCTCCGGAACACAACTTCTTTGTGCTCTCAGAAAACATTTGCCAGATTTCACCTCAGTGATGCTGATCTCTTCTTAATCACTGCTAATTTAATAGCTCCAGCTAACCAGCATCAATTGTCCCTTTTACTTTTGACTCTAAAGCCAGAGCCACATGGCTGAAGATTCCAAGTTCTGCGTGCTGGTCCTGGAATATGGTCCCCTTGTTCTATTACATTATCGTCAGCTTTCTGTTTTCCAACTCCTTCATTGCCTAAGCTTGGCTGTCCTAAAACTTGCTCTGTCAATTGACCTTGAATTTAGAGATCTGCAAGGCTGACTTCTGAAAGCTGGGATTTAAGGTATGTATTACCACGCCTGGACCTAACTTGCTCCATACCAGGTTGGTTGACTTTGAACTGAGAGACCTGTTTGCCTCTGTCTCCTGGGATTAAAGGCATGTACTACTACTATGCCTGGACCTAAGTTTTTCCTGGCCACTATTTCTCAAGAGCTGGATCAAAAGCCTGTGTCCTCCATTTCTGGATTGTAATTCATTCCAGATTAAAAGTCCAAATGAGGGTAGTGGTGGTGGTGCACGCCTTTAATCCCAGCACTTGGGAGGCAGAGGCAGAGGCAGGCGGATTTCTGAGTTCGAGGCCAGCCTGGTCTACAGAGTGAGTTCCAGGACAGCCAAGGATATACAGAGAAACCCTATCTCAAAAAACCAAAAAAAAAAAAAAAAAAAAAAAAAGCCCAAATGAAAACAATAACCAGTTAATAATAAAGTCTAAAATGATACAACTATTCTGTGTTCAACGGCATAAACAATAAGCTTACCTGGGTGGGATCCTGCCCCAAAGTCACCACTCCCTTAATTTGTTAACTCCTAGAACACAGAATTAAGCTCCATTCTACTCTGTGGTGCCGTTTTATTACTTGAGCCATACATTTTGTATTTTTTTCTTTCTCTGCTTGCTCCTTTTCACCAAAACACTCTTCATGAGACTACTCCAGAGAACAAAGTCTCAGAAGTCTTTTCTGAGACTTCCTTTATCAATGCAATTAATTGAAATCTCTTTACCTTAGCCTCAGGTAGACTCTTCAGACAAGGGCAAAAATCAGTTACATTCTTCATCAAAATATCTCAACAACAGTCTCTAGGCCACATATTGAAATTCTTCTCCACTGAAACCTCTTGGGCCAGGTCTGCACAGTTCAAATCATCCTCAGCACCAATGTCTTCCATTTTCCTACTAGGAATGTCCTTTAAGACCCACTTAGCCGGGTGGTGGTGGCACACGCCTTTAATCCCAGCACTTGGGAGGCAGAGGCAGGCAGATTTCTGAGTTCAAGGCCAGCTTGGTCTACAGAGTGAGTTCCAGGACAGCCAGGGCTACACAGAGAATCCCTATCTTGAAAAAAACAAAAAACAAACAAACAAAAAAAAGACCCACTTAAAGCATTCCACTGCTTCCCAAATCTAAAGTTCCCAAATCCACATTTCTCCAAAGAAAAACATGTTCAGGCCTATCTCAGCAATACCTTACTCCTGGTACCAACTTCTGTCTTAGGGTTTCCATTACTGTGAGGAGACACCATGACCAAGGTAACTCTTATAAGGAACAACATTTAATTAGAGATGGCTTACAGTTTCAGAAGTTCAGTCTATTATCATCATGGTAAGAAGCATGGCAGCATTGAGGCAGGCATAGCACCAGAGGAGCTGAGAGTTCTACATATTGTTCTGAAGGCAAACAGGAGAAAACTTGTTTCAAAGCCTACTCCCACAGTGACACACTTCCTCCAACAAGGCTGTACCTACCCAACAAGGCCACACCTCCTAATAATGCCACTCCCTGAGCCAAGAATATTCAAATTACCATACCCCCATATACTATCAGGCCTCTAGTATTTAAAAACCCTCTGCAAAGGACGCAGAATTTCAAGTGTCACCGAATTGTGGAAACTATCATGCAGAAACATGCCTCTATAAAGTGTGAGGCAAATCATAGTCAGCTGTGGTGGACAGTCTTTTTTTGTTGGTTTTTTTGGGGGGATTTTTTGTTTGTTTGTTTGTTTTTTGTTTGTTTGTTTGTTTTTTGTTTTTTTGAGACAGGGTTTCTCTGTGTAGTCCTGGTTGTCCTGGAACTTACTCTGTAGACCAGGCTGGCCTCGAACTCAGAAATCCACCTGCCTCTGCCTCCCAAGTGCTGGGATTAAAGACATGCACCATCACTGTCCAGCGTGGTGGACAGTCTTAAGCAACCCCACATCCCTATCCCTGGGACTAAAACAAAAGCATAGTCTTATCACTACACACAGACACTGTCTTTGGATCTGTAGTGTACTCTAAAGGCATCTCATTCAATGTTAGGAAGTGATAGAAACCAGCACTGGGCTGCCATAGGCCTAAAACAAAAAATGCCAATTGATGGTGGACCAAAAACCCCCAACTGAACTACAGTAAACTTGTCTTTCAGGGCCAGAGGGGTTAGAAACAATGGTTATTCTTCACAAAGGACCTGGGTCCAACACCCACATGGCAACTCACAACTGTCTATAACTCCAGTTCCAGGGAATTCAAAATACACATGATGTACAGACACATATGTAGGCAGAACACCCATCACATAAAATAAAAAGGTTAATACACTTGTCTTTCTTTTTTTTAAGACATTTATCAGGTTTGTATATACCTGTGTGGTTTATAGGCACCGCAGGCGTGCATGCGTGTCTTTGCATGTGCTTGCCCTAACTTGGCTTTGGATGACTTCCTGCTTATTATATTTCTGGAAGCAAGGTCTTTGACTGAGTCCAGAACTCACCAGTTTGGTTAGTCTAGCTATTCAGCTTCCCCTGTGGATCCTGCCGCTGCCTACCAAGTGCTTGTGTGACAGGCGGCCCTCACATCTTCATGTATTTGAATAGGATCTAGGCCTTCAAATTCCAGCCTCTCACATGTCTAGTAAGCATTTTATCCACTGGGTTATCTCCCCAGTCCATCTATTCTTTAACATACAGAATCAACCTCATTAAGCTTCTGGATACACTTGCTTTCACCATCAGTGGCCTTGAAGTAAAATTCTTCCCTATTTTTATCTTGCTTGAACTTGGACGTCTCTCTGTGTGCACGTGAATCTCATTCCAGTTTAACCCCTTTCTCAACCTGAATCTTTCTTTTTCAGCTGTATCTTAGTTGGCTTCTCTCAGAGGCAAACAGAGAAGGATTGATTGAGAGCAATTCCTTTAGATGATACTCCCAAGCAACCTCTTCTCAGTTTACATTTTAGGCTGGGCTCCCTGGTAAACAGATAAGGATTGCACATAAAGTTTCTTTGCAAAGTAAGTGGGGAGGGGACACAGAGAAAGAAAGGCACTACAGGGGCAGCAGGGTTCATTTCCATTAAGGAGCCATAGAGAAACTGTTAAATATCTCCAAGTCAGTCCATAGAGAAATAATAAGCTAGGAATTTGTTCATTGTTAAGAAGAAAAATCCTGCCGAGCGGTGGTGGTGCACGCCTTTAATCCCAGCACTTGGGAGGCAGAGGCAGGCGGATTTCTGAGTTCGAGGCCAGCCTGGTCTACAGAGTGAGTTCCAGGACAGCCAAGGCTAGCTATACAGAGAAACCCTATCTCGAAAAACCAAAAAAAAAAAGAAGAAGAAGAAGAAGAAGAAGAAGAAGAAGAAGAAGAAGAAGAAGAAGAAGAAGAAGAAGAAGAAGAAGAAGAAAAATCCTCTTAGGTTTAGTGGGTTTATGTATACTTCCACCAATTTGACAATAGGAAAAATGTTTACTTATGTGTCTATGAATGAATAAGAGAAATAACTCCTTAAATAGCCAAACATAAAGACATATACATATAGTATATGTCTTGAGATTCACAATCTTGGGATTCACAAGAGAAAAACCAGTTTCACATTTTGAGCCAAATTTGAAGCAAGCTTTACTTAAATACTGACCAGGATGGACTCAAGTCAAGACTTCCCAGTGAGTGGCAATGAGACAGGTGTTGAAGAGACTTTTAAGGACAAAACCATATGGCTGCCGTATTTTCTTACGTGGCTTTGTTGTTTTCCAAAAAACTACAACTCCCAGCATTCCAGGAAGTTAATTGGTCTTTGGACTTACAGGTTGGCTTTAAGAGTAGCTTAACAGAGGAGGGTTAGGATAGCTGGGCATGGTGGTGTGTCCCTGCTATTCCAGCACTCGGGAGGCAGAGCGGCTACATGACACAAATAAATAGGACCAAGGAGTAAAATGGCTTTTGTGAGAACAAATGATAATTAGGTAACAAAGAGATGAGAAAGTTTATGATAATGCCTGTTTGTGCAGGTAGGAGGATGTAATCTCTTATTTTCTTTCTTTTTTAAAAAAATATTTCAATTGTATTTCATGTATACTAGTGGTTTGCTGCCATGTAGGTCTGTGTACCCACATGCTGCCCAGTGTCCTCTAAGGTCCAAAGAAGTTGTGAGCTGCCATGTGGACCCTAGGAGTCAAACCAGGGTCCTTGTGTTCTTAATTTGTTAAGCTATCTTTCCAGCCCTTCAATTTTATTTTTTTAAAGACAGTCCCACACTATAACCAAGGACAGCCTTGAACTAAGCATTCTTGCCTCAGCCTCCCAAGTGCTGGAATTATAGTTGTGATAGGCCACACCAGGGATCTTTTATTATTATTATTATTCATTAAAAAAAAGAAAAAGAAAAAGAGGTTGCAGTCTCTCCTTTCCAAGCTTGTCTTTAGTGAGATAACTGCATCTGCTCATAGGACATTGTTTGGTTCCAAGCATTTATGTCAGGTGCCTCACAACTCTAACTACAGGGAATCTGGTATCCTCTTCTGGCATCCATGGGCACATGTGGCACACACACACACACACACACACACACACACACACACACACACTTTAAAAATCATTAAAAAGGAGCTGGGTGTTAATAGTGCACACTTTTTAATAAAAAAAAACAAAACCTTTTTATAATTGATTCTTTGTGATTTCATATCGTACACTCTGTCCCTTGGTATCCACTCTCTGCCCTTGCAACCTACCCCCAAAAAGAAAATTAAAAAACAAAACACACATCTCGTTGTCGAAACTACAGTGTGTCATAGCATACACTTTTGTGTACACAACTTTGCTTATAATGTTCACTGCAGTGAGTCATTGATCTGGTTAGAGGCCTCTGGCTTCTGCTTTACATCAATACTGGAGCCTCTCTGATATTCTGTTGTTGCCCTGCGTCATGGAGGTCCTGTAGCTTTGGATCTGCAGGACCCGCCCCTTCATGTGCTCCAGAATTTCATAGATGGGGTAAATGTTTGGATGGCTAACTTAACGCCCTGAATCAGGACCTGGGTGGTAACTGAATTAGTCAGCCCACCAGCTCTCCTGCACCTACACCACCAGGGCAGGATTTCCAGCACTACCCTGACAAGTTCAATGCCACCAGGGCCAGGTCTACTGTGCTGCCCAGGTGAGGTGCAGAGCCAGCTAGCCTGCCTGCCACAGGTGTGGGCTGGGGGTGATCTCACCCTGGTGGTGCACATCTTTAATCCCAGCACTCAGAAGGTCAATATGAGCTATTGTGTCTAAAATGGCTCGAATCAGAGCTGACTACTGGACAGCACTTCCTGAATCTGTGTATGAACTCACTATGATTTTTGAGGGTTTTTTTTCCCCCCTTTATAAGCTGACAGAAAAATCAACAATGTCATGGCTCAATCCCATCTGAGCTATGGTCCTGATTGATCAGTGTTATGGTGTGCGTTCAATAAACCATCCCTATTTGACTGAAATCGGTGTTTGTGTAAGTTTGTGGGGCAACTCATGGACCCCAACATTTAGGAAGGAAGGAGCTTTTACCCCCTGAGCTAGTTCCTTACTAGGTTTTTTGAGACAGGGTGTCATGTATCCCTGGCTAGCTTCCAATTCAATAAAGTGCGTCATGTAGCCCAGACGCTGGCCTTGATCTCTGCCTCTTCTTGCCTCCACCTCCCAGGTGCTAGCATCACAGGCACGT
The DNA here is from genome assembly GCF_011762505.2 of Arvicanthis niloticus. Lineage (NCBI taxonomy): Eukaryota > Metazoa > Chordata > Mammalia > Rodentia > Muridae > Arvicanthis > Arvicanthis niloticus. The sequence continues at coordinate 25,260,425 of NC_047672.1, forward strand.
GCCACCAGGCAGGGCGAGCCACCTTAGCAGTTTGGATTCTTTGCAGCCCTCTCTACTATCCGTTATCTGCAAGGAACCCAGGAGCCAGGAATGTTGCAGGGGCGCAGGCCCTGCCTTCTGAGGCCCGGCCCCCTATAGCGGGGAGGAGCCTGGAGGCCCCGGGCTGGCGGGGACGCGCTAGCGGGTCATGGCGGACCTCACTTTATGCGCGTTCCTCACCAAGGTGCTGTGTGCTCACGGCGGCCGCATGTTCCTGCAGGACCTGCGCGGCCACGTGGAGCTGTCGGAGGCGAAGCTGCGGGCCGTGCTACGGCGCGCGGGCCCGGAGCGCTTCCTGATGCAGGAGGTGGAGCTGCGCGACGGCCCGTGGGACGCTGAGGCCGAGGTGGCGGCGGGCGCCGGCGCGGGCTCGGGCTCAGGCGGCGGCGCCACGGCCTGCAGGGTGATGGCCGTGTCCTCCGCGCGCCTCTGCGCCCGCTACCAGCGCGGGGAGTGCCAGGGCTGCGACCAGCTGCACTTGTGTCGCCGCCACATGCTGGGCAAATGCCCCCACCGCGACTGCTGGTGAGGGGCGGAGTCCTCAGTTTCCAGCGGGGCAGTGGGTGCGGGCGGGACGCGCCCTCCGGATGCTCTCTGGCGAGCCTGGGTGGGATGGGACAAAGGCCTTCTTGCTGGCCGTCCCTGTGCTCCTCGTCGCCGAGAGGAATAACATGGAAGGTCTCTCCACTGAGGTTTATTATTCATAGCTACCCCCTGTCCCCAGATGTGCTGTCGCTGTCCCTGGATGCTAGGATGCTTCACAACAGCAGCAGCCTGGCTAAATCCGTGTCGCGACTTTTGAGTTCACTTATGCCTAGTGCTGCTTGAGGGACATCTGGGGGCTTCATGGCCCGCCGAACTTCTGTTCTCTTCTCTCCCTCCTTCCGTAACCACAGCTCATTAGCGCTTAAAAAAGCTGGTGTATGTAGTCCAACCGCAGGAAACTGGTGGCAGGATGGGGCTACATAGGCCAAGCACCCCTCCCAAGCCCAGTGCTTTGCAGCAACCTGGGAAGCTTCCTGGTGCTTTCTTTGTGGTGTTGGTGGACAAAGAGATCAGCAGCTGTTGTTGGTCTGAAGAGCAAGTTTTAGTTACTACAAAAACCAATGAGTAACCTCTGCCAAGCCTGAGGGTAGAGTTCTTACCCTTGACTTTATCGCTACTCATCAAACAGGAAAATGACCCCTGGAAGTGAGTTGCCTCAACCCCATTTGTATTATTAGTACTTGGGGAATTCACTTGTAAATTGGAAATGCCTAGGCAAAGAATTAGACCTGCCAGCCTCTTCCCTCTTCTTGACCTGGGCTTCTTACTGCTCTGAACTCTTCTAGGTCTACCTGCTCCTTGTCCCATGATATCCACACACCCATCAACGTCCAAGTCCTGAAAAACCAGGGACTTTTTGGCCTCAATGAAGCACAGCTTCGAATCCTGCTTTTGCAGAACGACCCCTGCCTTTTTCCAGAGGTGAGTCCTTGAGAAGCCGCCATCCTACCATCAACTGTGGCAAGCCTTTCTGCCTTTCTCTCACTGATCGCCTGTTCCTCCATGTTTGTTTTCTTTTGTTGGGATAGGATCTTATATAGAGCCCAGGATGGCAGCGAACTTGCTATTTAGCTGACTAGCTTTCTGTTCTAATCTACACCCCTCCCCACCAAATGTGGACGTTATAGGGGGCCATTTCCCATCACTACTTTAGATGTTAATTTTAATTGCTTTTAGGTACTATGATTTGGTTTCAGATACTTAAAAAAGTACCCATTTTTAATTGCTGGAATGGGTAAAATTAGCACACTTGTTTTTATTTATGTGAATTTATTAATAAAATAATCATCTCAAATTTATGAGACTACCAATAAAATAATTGATAAAAGATTTATTATGTATACACTATTCTCCCTGCATGTATGCCTGCATACCAGAAGAGGACACCAGATCTCATTATAGATGAGCCACCATGTTGTTACTGGGAATGGAACTCAGGACCATCTGGAAGAGTAGCCAGTGCTTTTAACCTCTGAGCCATCTCTCCAGCACCCCCATATAATTTTAATCTGGCATGATCATTCTGTTGTAGACATTCCTGTTAGAGGCAGGAGGAACAGATACTTTGATCCTGGATGTCTCTTCTACAGGCTGGGGCATTTCCTTATCTTTGAGGGACCTGAGCCCTGATAAAATCAGATCCATGGCTTCAATACAGAAAACAATTTTAGGGAGAGTTCATAGGAAGTAAGGTTTATTAATAGATTTTAAGAATTAGATGTATTTGCTGGGGAGGTTTTTAGGGGGTCGGGTTTAGGGAGCAGTGTGGCATCTGTGTGGTAGTTCATCCCTGTATCTGCATCAGCAGAGGGGGCAAGATCTCTTTAAGTTTGAGATCTGCCTGGTCTACATAGTGAGCTCCAGTGCAAATAACTCCAGGCATTGAAACCCTATCTTAAAAAACAAACAAAAACTACAATGTATCATCTCACCAGATTAGATTAGCTATTGTGGAAAAAAAAAGAGAGAAAGAAAGAAAACAAAAAGGAAAAAGGAGAAAAAGTAGACCAGTGTGATGGTGGGAACCTGAAAATCTCTAGAGGCCAAAGAATTGAGAGTTAAGGACTAACCCCGGGCTACACAGCAAGATCTTCACTTGAAAATGAAGCAAACCAAAAGCCAAACCCAAGCCAAGATAAAACAAAGATAAATTAGGCAAGGATGCTGAAAACTCTCATAGATAGAGCAGCCAAGTTTGGAGGTTTTTCAAAAAACAAAAACAAGCTATGCTTGGTGGCTCACTCCTGTAATCCCAACCCTCAGCTGAGGCAAAAGGGTAGCAACAGATCTTGTCTCAAAACAAAAACACAGGGACCAGAGGGGGTAGCTCAGCTCCTAGAGTACTTGCCTAGCGTGGGCAAAACCCTGAGTTCAGTCCCCGGCATCTCATAAAAACCAGGTTTGGAGGCACTTCTGATCCCCCTGTCTCCCTAACGTGATTTCAGGTATGGGTCAGCATGCCCAGTGCGGATCAAACCCAAGATTCCAAGATTCTTGCTGTGTAGCCCAGGCTCTCCTCTGCTAGCAATCATGTAGGCAGTTTACCTGTAACTTTGGCTCTAGGGCATCTGTGGGTGCCTGTACTCATATGCATACAAGAAGTCTGATGGCAGCTTTGGGGGAGGGGTGCGTGTATGTGCACATGTGTGAAGGCCAGAGGTCAAAACTGGGGATCTTTTTAATATTTTCTTTTTTAAATTTATTTTATGTATATGAGTATACTGTCGCTCTCTTCAGACACACAAGAAGAGGGCACCAGATCCCAGCACAGATGGTCGGGAGCCACCATGTGGTTGCTGGGAATTGAACTCAGGCCTTCTGGAAGAGCAGTCAGGGCTCTTAACCACCTAGCCATCTCTCCAGCCCCCACTGGGGGTCTTTTTAAATCATCCTCCACTTTACTTTTTTGAAACAAGGTCTCATCCTCACCCCCCACACCCCCACACTTCTTTTTTTTTTTTTTTTTTTTTTTTTTAAAGTACAGACATGGTAGTATTGTTACCCTGTAATCATAAGACAGGAGAACCCTGGGCCTACTGACCAACCAGCCTGTCTGAATCAGGGAGTTCTAAGTTCCATGAGAGACCTGTCTCAAACAAATAAAGTGGAGGGTGATTTTCAAAGACCCCCCAGTGCTGACCTCTGGCCTTCACATGCTTGTGCACATACATGTACCCTGCCCCAAAGCTGCCATCAAACGTCTCATATGCATATGAGTTAAGCTATAGTTTGTTGGCTTACAGGTAATAGTGAAAACTCACTCAAGCCTTGCTTCACTTCCGCCGCAGGTCTGTTTGATGTACAACAAAGGTAGCGATGCCCTCTATGGCTACTGCAACCTCAAGGATAAGTGCAACAAGTTTCACGTATGCAAATCCTTTGTGCGGGGCGAATGCATATTTCAGCCCTGCAAGCGCTCCCACCAGCTCATCCATGCTGCCACCCTGAAGTTGCTAGAGGACCAGGAACTTAGTGTCTCAAGCGTCGTGAATTTCCAGATCATCTCTAGCTACAGACACAAGAAATTGCACAAGATGCTTGAAGAGAAAGGTAGGCATAGATAGAGCCTTCAGGGAGGAGGTGTTGACAGTCTCTGGTCTGTGTAGTAGGAGAAGCGGTGATTGGAAGCCAGCCTGCAGACGAAACATTTCACGTGCTAATTACAGCCTTTCCTTGGAAAGGTTGAGACTGTCAGTCACATTTTGTTTTGTTATTACTTTATTTGTTTATGGTGCACGTGTGTGTGTGTGTGTGTGTGTGTGTGTGTGTGTGTGTGTGTGTGTGTGTGTGTGGAGGTGCCAGAGGAAGCCAGAAAAGGGGGTCAGATCCTTTTGAGGTCTATGAGGTACTGGCAATTAGAGCAGCCAATGCTTTTAATCACAGAGCGGAGCTTCGAGCTGTGTTCTAGCCCCAGCTAACATATGGAAATGTGATTCTAACCAAAGAAGAGAAAATCTTGCCAAGTTAGAGGATTTGCCCAAGTATTTGAGCATGGTAGCTTCTGGGAAAATTGGGAGTCAAGAATTTGGTAGACTAATCTTAATAGTTCAGCTGGGAACACGAGAGGGAGATGGCAGGTGATGTACATATGGTTTGTTTTTATGAAATTGAACTACAGTTTTTACCTATTTTCATTTTTAAGTAATTTTGACCACATTACAGGTAACTGACTAGAAATAAAATTGCATGTCTCAAGAAGTGCTGGAGAGATGTCTCATTGGTTAGAGCACTGTTGCTCTTGCAGAGGACCACGGTTTGACTCCCAGCATCCACATGATGGCTTAGAAATTTTATTATTTATAAAATAATAAAATAGGGGCTGGAGAGATGGCTCAGAGGTTAAGAGCACTGACTGCTCTTCCAGAGGTCCTGAGTTCAATTCCCAGCAACCACATCTCACAACCATCTGTAAAGGGATCTGATGCCCTCTTCTGGTATGACAGTAACACAGTGACAGTATACTCACATACATAAAATCAATAAATCTTAAAAATAATAATAATAAAATATATTTTTTAAAGTTTGGTTTAGTCACTGTTGTAATGCTGTAAAGAGACACCATGATCAAGGCAACTCTTATAAAAGAAATGGGGCTGGCTTAGGATTTCAGAGGCAGGCAGGCATCATGGCAGGGAGCATTCAGACAGGCACAGCAGGCGTGGTGCTGGAGAAGTAGTTGACAGCTATATCCTGATCCATAGTCAGAGAGAGAGAGAGAGAGAGAGAGAGAGAGAGAGAGAGAGAGAGAGAGGAAGAAGAAGAGGAAGAGGAAGAAGAGGAGAGAGAAGAGAGAGGGAGAGAGAGAAGAGAGAAGAGAGAGGGAGGGAGGGAGGGAGAGAGGGAGAGAGGGAGAGGGAGAGGGAGAGAGAGAGAGAGAGAGAGAGAGAGAGAGAGAGAGAGAGAGAGAGAGAGAGAGAAGAGAGACAGAGACACTGGGCCTGGCTTGGGCTTTTGAAACTTCAAAGCCCACGCCCAGTGACACATTTCCTCTATTCTGGCGGCAGCCTAATCCTTCTGTCCCATCAAAGACTTCACTCCCAGGTGAATCAGCATTCTGCCTACCAGCCTAGGGGTGCCATTCTTATTCAAACCACCACAAAGTTGAGGGGAGATCCACTTTGTGGTGACTCTGCAAGCCCAGTTTCTGAGGAAGTGCTGATCTGGCTGGGGTAAAACTGGCTTTAGCTTACTGTCTTTGTTCACTAAATTTAATATCAGAAATATCTCCTCATGTTGCCGCTTACTCTTTCCGACTGCTTATTTTAATTAATTTACTTTTTTTTAAAAAATCCAATCCACCCCATTCCCTCCCATGCTGCTTCCAACAACATAGAATTAAAACAAAAAGCTCATCTCTCTTCCTTTCAGACAACCCAGCTTCTACTGAGCCATCACAAGGCCTTGGGAAACAAGGAGCTCTCTCCGGGGCTGTGGAAGCCAGGCCTTTTCTCCCTGCCCGTGCTCAATCGCCCAGGAAGCCCCATTAAACCTTAAGACCGTCAGAGGAATCGAGAAGCAGCTTGTTCATCTTGGAGGATCAGAAGCAAGACTTCTGTTGAGCTGGAGGTTTTAGCTGGTCTTTCTTTCCCTCAGTTAGTATCATTGGCAACTCTAATACCTACCTCACAACTGATTGCCAGAACCCAGGATGGAAAATACACTTTCGGCTGAAGTTGGACCTGGAGCTGGCAAAGAGAGGGTAAAATTCTGAGCGTGTAGTCCAGGGCGAATCCTGAAGCTCTAGCCTCTCTCTGAATACCTTCGTGCCTCTGGACAGAGCAGGTTTCTGCTGCCTTCTGGGTCCAGCTGGTGTTTTCTAGACTCCATTTACATAGCTTACATTATAGACATTGCAGTTTGTGCGTGCCGTGTATTATTTGTTACCTGTGTTTATACATAGTCCCTTTTTGCACAGAATTATTAGTATAGTTTAATCACCTCCCTTATTCTGGAATATTTCATACTCCTAACAATGTTTGAATATCTCATTTTGTATCTGTGCAGTATTGAATTTAAAAGCCAATTTGTACCTTTGCTTGGTTTGTAGGTACTAAATAATACTGTCTTCTGATACACATTTCTTTAACCATCTGTGTAGATAACCTCTGTCCCCGCTTTCTGTGTGTTTTGCTTGATTTTGTGAATTTCCTGTGTTGCATTTTGTGGTTCGAGCCGTCTGTGCTGTCGTCAATATTGTGTTCATAATATTCAAGTTTCTGGGTTCATCCTCAGTCAGCATCCCAGCTAATAATCTTTGGGCTCTGCCCAGAGGTTTCTACCTCGCCCCTCTCTCATCTTCTATTGAGCCTATCAGAGCTCAGCTGCTCTATCTTGAAGGATGTATAGGTCACTCCTTCCAGTTGTATCTCCCTGGTGTGGATGGGGACAGGCCATCAGAAGTCTAAATATACCTTGCCCATTTCATGGTTTCTCCCTCCTCCCTTTCCCACTCCTCCCCTTCCCACTCCTCCCCTTCCCACTCCTCCAGCCTCCAAAGAAATTGCATTTGATTATTATTATTTACACTCTGTCATTTTCCTGTATGTATTTTGCTGTGAGCCGTCTTACGTTCTTAACGGGATGAGGTAGCTCAGTGCATGCCCTTTCCATCCGTAGACGTGGCAGCTTTGACAGGATTGTCTTCTCGTGCGTCTCACCGCCATGCTTGTATACATGATGTTACCTGGGAGTGTCTGTAATCATTATTGCAACATTTTCTTCAAGTCCATAAGAACTCAGTTTAAGTTTCGGTTCTTTGGGGATTTAGTCTACTGAATTCTCTTTCTGTATATATGGTTCTGGGAATGGGCCTGCGGCTCATGTGTGCTAGACAAGTGCTCCACCTCTGAGCTGTATCCTCAGCACTCAAGTCAGCTTCTGTCATTGTTATCGGACCGAGGCTGGCTGCTCACCTCATGTCGGGCAGAAAAAGTGAAGAGATGTGCTGAGGGAAGAGGGAGATTTGATTCACAAATCTTCTTAGAAAGGAAGAACTGGGGTGTTACATAGCCTGACTCTCTGGGGAGCTACCTTGCAGACAGCTTATACAAGTGGGTGATGGCTGACCTTGGGCACTTTCTCCCAGTGTGTGGGCCGGATAAGGCACAGCTCTGTGCCATGTCTTGAAGTGTTTTCACTTCTTCCTGTCTCCGAAATGGATCGGTATGTTCTTGGGTTTAATGGATCGGTATGTTCTTGGGTTTACTTTTCAAATTAGTTCCACAGCACACAGTGAACTGACTCCCAGGATGGAGAGGTCCTGAGGCCCAAACCTGTGTAATGAGTGAACTGGGCTCCATGATCACGCCCCCTTTCTTTGCCCTTAACATCGCCCGATGACAGTTCCTCAGAGAGTTCGTGTTAGAGCTAGAGGGGTCTGTGTGGAAAAGTGGCAAGTTTTGAGGCTCCTCTCAAACTATCAGTCTCCCCCAGCCCAACACCCACCTCATTCTGAGACACTTATCCAGTCATTTGCCTCAAGACAACACATTATTGATTGTCCCTACTGTCTTTTTCTCATCCCATGTCAAACCTGTCATCATGTGTTGGAAGTACTTTTCCCCTCAGAAACCTCTTAATGGTCAGTTTTGTTTGCCTCTCTCCACATTCAGACACTGCCTTGGTGCACACTCACTTCCCACACATCCCACCTCTCACTGCCTCTCGTGTGTGCACGCGCACACACACACACACTTCACTGCCTTGGTGCACACCCCCCACCTCTCACTGCCTTTGTGCACACCTCGCCTATGTATTTCATAGGCATATTACTCAATGATACCCAGGTTAACTGTTGGGGTTTTTGGTTTTGTTTGTTCAGTTTGAGGTGCTGGGTAGGCTCTTGCACCCACTACAATAATGGTAGCCACATTTAAATTATTGATATAGTTGGCCTTTGTAGATTTCATTTATTTGTTGACATGTTCTCATGCAGCCCAGGCTAGTCTCAAATTCACGGTGTAGCTCGGGTTGGCCTTGAACTCCTTACCCTTTGCCTCTGTCTCTCAAGTGGCTGGGAGTGTAGATGAATGCTACCACATCTGCCTCTAAAGTGGCTTTTGGTTCCCTGCTCAAAGCACGTTTTTCTTATTTAGTATATGTGTTTAGGCTTCCGAGTACAGTGATGTGTGTGGTTCCGTGATGTATATGTGGAGGTCAGAGGTTGCCTGCCTGTTGTCAGTTCTCACCTTACATTTGAAGGAATTCAGGTTGTTAGGCATGGTGACAAGTGCCCTAACACACAGCACCATCTCATGGGACCTTGCTTGTTTTGAGATCTATAGAGGAGGTGGCTTTAGTAGTCCTGCCGGAGTGCTGGGGTCACAGGTGTGGGACACACCTGGCTCTTCCCTCTTCTCCCTGCCTCCGTTCCAGCTGCCTGAACTTTTGGAAGCAAACCTAAGGATATTGCAGTTCTGTCTCTCCTGCTGAAATTCTCATTGGCCTCCACCATGCAAGGCAAGAGTCATACATTAGGATCCACAGGGGCAGAAGTGACAGGTGAGTGGGGGTGAGGAAGAAGGGCTGTGGCAAGCTGCCCTGACAGTGAGGGGAACTCCCTTCTGGTTTCCATCTGGGGATGTGGACCCAGATCTCCATATTCTTCAGTTTTCCAGAAGAAGTCAGAAATACAAACTTTTGTGAGGTACTACTTTGGTGATTAAGTATTAACTGTTTTTGGTTGAGTTTTAGAAATAAAAGGTTAGGGTCTGGTGTTGTGGAACATGGCCTATAATTCCAGCACTCGGGACAGGAGCTGGAGGCAGAAGAATCCAGAGTTGAAGGCCAACCTTCATAACACAGTGAGTTAGAGGCTGGCCCAGGTACTAGAAACCATGTCTTAAAAAAACAACAAAACTGATGGCAAGATTTCAACCAACTTAGATTTTTTGGAATGTATTTCATCTTATTACTCTTGTTTGTTTGGTTGGTTATGTTTGTTTTTGAGGCAGGGTATTCTAGGCTGGTCTTGAACTCAGTAAGTAGTCTATGTTTTGGGTCCTCCTGCCTCCACCTCCTGAGTGTTGACATTCCTGGCATTTGCTCCTATGCCCCACTTAAGCAGTGCTCGGGTCTGAAGACAGGACTAACCATGATAAGCAAGCAGTGCCAGCTGAGCCACATCCTCAGACTAGTCCTGGATTCTGTCTTTAAATGATGTCACATCCCCAGACTAACCCTGGACTCTGTCTTTAAATGATGTCACATCCCCAGACTAGCCCTGGAGTCTGTCTTTAAGTGATGTCATATCCCCAGGCTAGCCCTGGACTCTGTCTTTAAATAATGTCACATCCCCAGGCTAGCCCTGGACTCTGTCTTTAAATGATGTCACATCCCCAGGCTAGCCCTGGACTCTGTCTTTAAATGATGTCACATCCCCAGGCTAGCCCTGGACTCTGTCTTTAAATGATGTCACATCCCCAGGCTAGCCCTGGACTCTGTCTTTAAATGACGCTGCCTCTTCTGTAAACAGAATCATAATTCTGTAAACATAATTCCCTCTGTGTGCCTCAAAGCCTGGCAAAATTACAATTGTCAAGACTCTCAATAACTCTTACCCCAGAGAGGTGGTTCGTATACATCACATTCCAAAGCTTTGGTTTTAAGCAAAAACATTATTTATTCCTCATGGTAATACTGACACTTAGAATATTTCTTGTCAGATACTGAATTAGTTGATTCAGTATATGCTGGTTTTCATTGTTTTGTTTGGTTGGTTTTGGTTTTATAGGTTTGGTTTGGTTTGGTTTCGAGACAGGGTTTCTTTGTGTAACAGAGCCCTGGCTGTCATGGACTCACTCTGTAGACCAGGCTGGCCTTGAACTCACAGAGATCTACCTGTCTCTGCCTCTTGAGTGCTGAGATCAAAGGTGTGTGCCACCACTTCTGGCTCTGATTTACGTTTTGTTTTTATTTAAAACAAAAGAAAATCAGGCTCTCATTGTAGCCCTGGCAGGCCTGGGACTCATGTAGACCAGGCTGGCCGGAAGCATCTGCTCGGTCTAAAGTTGTTCACCACCACACTCAGTTGAGGTTCTTTACTTTAAAAAAAGAATGCTTACCCCTCCCCCCCTTTTTTTTCCTAATGAGGGCGCTACATGATGCAAACAGTTGAATCATTGAAGTCTAGAGTCAACTTCTGTTCATGAAGTGGGCTGCCCATCGAGGATTCTGTCTGTCCGACATCAGTGTGTCCTGATTTTCCTCACCATGTTTTTTTAATAAATTTATTATGCTAATTCCTTCCTGATTATCTTGTGTTTGTGTCGCTACTCATCATGGTGATCTCTCTGAAATATTGCTAGCTTGTACGGTCCGTACGCTTGGGTGAGCTGTTAGCTGCAGTAGCCGTAGATGGCCGGCCTGTCTGAACATGAAACCATCGCTGCAAAGCGATTTGTTGCGGAGCTCTGTCGTTCTATGTTAAATACAAATACAAATATTTTTGGTATTTCTTCATTAAATATAGAGTTAGCTGTCAGCTTTAAATTACTGTTCTTTATTAGAATAAGAGAAATATGATTCTTATTTGTTGGAAGCTGAAAAATTGATAAAATGACTCAACCTCTTAATGGAATAATATCTTAATCATCTTGCATGACTGATTGCATTCAGTGTTTTTATTATGTTAAATTTATGATAAATGAGCTCTACCTGACTGTGGCATATATTCTTGTTTTCTATTTGCTATACGTTGATACATTCATAAATAAAACTTGTTTATATCTTATGGTATATATAGTGATTTTCTTCTTAATTTTATTGGCTTATGAACAAAATATAAATTTTACTTTAAGTAACAGAGCTTCTGTAAATTGATTCACTATTTATTTGTTTGACTTTTTATTCAGGGCCTCATTCTGTAGCCCAAGCTAGCCTGGAATTCCTGATCCTCCTGCCTCACACTCTCGGGGGCTGGATCACAAGTGTGGCCATCACTCCCAGCTCCGTTTTCATTTTTAAATGTATTTATTTTTATTGCATGTGCATGAGTATTTGCATGAGTTTATGCACACCACATGCACGCAGGAGACCACAGAGGCCAGAAGAGGGCATTAGATCCCCTGGAGCTGGAGTTTAAGTTGCTTGCTGGGACCCACCATGTGTTCTCACAAGAGCAGCTAGTGCTCCTAACCACGGAGCCATCTCTGCAGTGTTCAGAGGGTGGCATTTGGAAGCAGATTGGATCCCAAGGACCAGCCTCATGAGTGTGTCCACATATTGATGGATTTAAAGCACAGTGGGCTATTGGGGGATGTAGGAAACTTTGAGAGTTGGGCTGTAGTTGTAGGCCATGACCTTGAAGGGTGGGTTTTGTCTCTTTTTCCTTCCTCTCATTCTTTCCTCTCAGTTTCCTGGTGGCCAGGAGTTGAACAGCTCTTTGCCACAAAATGCTCCCACCACGGTGTTCTGCCTCACCAGGTCCTGAAACAGCAGAGCCACGTGACCATGGGCTGAAACATTTGACTGTGAGCCAAAAGAATGCTGATTTTAATAGACATTTGTTACAGGATGGAAAGCCACGAGTATATTAAGAAGGTAGTAGTCACCATTAATACCTTTGTATAACAGCTGGGTGGTGGTGGTGCATGTCTTTGGTCCCAACACTCAAGAGGCAGAGGCAGGTGGATCTCTATGAGTTTGAAACCAGCCAGGGCTACACAGAGAAACTCTGTCTCAAAAAACTAAAACTAAATACATAATCACGCTGGCTGATAAGATGGCTCAGTGGGTAAGGTTACTTAGCACAAGCCTGAGTGACTCCCAGGACCCACATGATGGAAGGAGAGAACTGACTTCGGCAAGTTGCCTTACAAGTGTGTTCTGACCTACACACACACACACACACACACACACACACACACAGAACATGATTTTTTTTAAAAGGAGGTTATCATTGCTAATAAGTATTTTCAGTTTTTCCTCATATATCTAATCTTGGATATTGAGGTTATATTTGTCTCTTTAAAAGCATTTTTCTATATCAAAAGCATTTGCAGTGTTATTAGATGGGCATGTTACACGCTTGTGTGTCATGTGATCATAGTTCTATTGTTGGATGTTTATTGTTTGCATCGTTTTAGTAAGTGCCTGCACTTGTTATTTTCTTAGAATAAATTTCTAGGAATAAGATAGTGGATACTGGAAACATTCACGAAGAACTTCAGAATTGCTCCTCAGAGCAGCTACCACAGTTTCTGCTCAGCATGGGAAGTGCCAGGCTCGGGTCTCTCTGGAGTGTCCTGTCAGCATAATCTCATGAAAGACGCATACATTTTGTTTCCTGGATCGTTGTTCCAAGACAATATATGTCACATATTATATAACACAACATATTATATATTTTTTCTTCTCCAATAATTATGCTTTCCTTCTATAAGAAAAAAATCATTGAAGCTATTAAATGTTTGAAAAAAATTACATACCTGGGCATGGAGCTTGCCTTTGATCCCAGCACTTGGGAGGCAAAGGCAGGAGTTTCTCTGTGAGTTTGAGACCAGTCTGGTCTACATAGTGAGTTCCAGGACAGCCAGAGCTATGTAGTGAGACCCTGTTTCAAACAAACAAACAAACAAACAAACAAAGTTACAGTTCAGATTCTGGGTAGGCCCTGAGAACTGATATCTAAGCGTGAGAACTTAGCACAAATGAATGAGGGGCAGTAGCAGTCTTGTAGGCCTGTCGCTGCCTATCTGGTGCTTGGAAAGATGTGTGTGTGTGTGTGTGTGTGCACATATATATTGTGTATGCAAATATATATTTTGTGTATGTGTCTTAGGGCTTTATTGCTGTGAAGAGACACCATGACCAAGGCAACGCCTATAAAGAAAACATTTAATTGGGGCTGGCTTACAGTTTAAGAAGTTCAGTCCAGCCGGGCATTGGTGGCGCACGCCTTTAATCCCAGCACTTGGGAGGCAGAGGCAGGTGGATTTCTGAGTTCAAGGCCAGCCTGGTCTACAGAGTGAGTTCCAGGACAGCCAGGGCTACACAGAGAAACCCTGCCTTGAAAACCAAAAAAAGAAAAAAAGAAAACCAAAAAAAAAAAAAAAAAAAAAAGTTCAGTCCATTATCATTATAGTGGGAAGCATGGCAGCCTGCAGGCAGACAGACATGGTGCTGAAGGAGCTGAAAGTTCTATATCTTGATCTGAAGGCAGCCAGAAGGAGACTGTCTTCTGCAGGAAGCCGGGAGGACGGCCTCTTCTACACTGGGCAGAGCTTGAGCACTAGGTATCCTCAAAGCCCACTACACAGTGATACAGTTCCTCACGCAAGGCCACACATATTCCAAAAAGGCAATACCTCCTAACAGTGCCACTTCCCATGGGCTATGCATATTCAAATACATGAGTCTATGAGGGGGCTGGAGGGAGGCAAGCCTATTCAACCCACCACAGTATGCAAATATATATATTTGTTGTTGTTTTGAGATGAAATCTCAAGTATCCCAGGTTGGTGTCCAACTCATTCTGCAGCCAAAGATAACCTTGTACTTCTGATCTTTTTTTCCACCTCTCAAGTGCTAAAACTACAGGTATATACTGCGATGCCCAGGGGATCAAACTCAAAGGTTTCTATGTGCTATGTATGCAACTGCTCTACTAATTCAGCTACATCACCAGCTGCAGTCCGCTCAAATGTTGAGGAAACTTTTGTATTATGTCTAATTAATTATGCATCCTAGGTTATATTCTTATTCAAATTGAGACAAGGTCTTGCTTTGTTGCCTGTGCTGTTTTCAAACAGGCCTTCTGTATCAGTTGGTACAGGCACGTGCCACAGTACCAGCAGTTAAGGTGTGTTTTATTAATCCATTCATTATTTAGTAATATTAAATTATGTGCCTTCTCAGTTTCCTTTTGCATGGGAAGTTCCATCATACGCTCCACCTTATAAAGGTAGCATTTGCTGAACAACTGTGATGCCAGCACTTGGGAGGCAGAATCAGAAATGTCAGGAGTTGAAGGTCACCTTCAGCTACACAGAGAGTTGAGGCCAGCCTGAGCTACTTGAAACCCTGTCTTAAAGAACGGAAAGAAAATAATAAAGGTGATATTTTATTTGTGTCTGGCCTGACGTGCATTCATGCTCCAGTGTGTATCTATGAGATGAATTTCTTTTTTATTCAGAGGGACCAGCAAGGTATAGTACACTCAGCAAGATCTCAGCACAAGTGAGGAAAGCTACGACTTGGGTTGGCTCTACCAGCTTTAAAGGCAGAAGTGTCTCAGATAAAATCTTTGGCTCACTGTCTTACACAGCTGCATACTCAAGCCAAGAAAACACAGCAGATGCTGTTGTAAAACAGTTGATCTTGCCTTTCTTTATTGGATATTTTTATGTGTTCATACTGCTTTCCTCCAGCCTCTATAGGGTTTGGGCCTGGTGATGTCTAATCTTGACTTCTGGAACCATGCTCCTGTCTTTCTGTCTCTCTCTCTGACTCTGTTTCTCTGTCTCTGTGTTTGTCTCTCTGTCTCTGTCTCTCTCCTAAATCAGGATCTTGCAGAGAAACATCTCTGGGCAACATCCCCACTCTCCCAGCGTGGCCATCTCCCTTTTCTCCTTTCTTCTGGTCCCAAGCCCGGGGAAATGACAAAACCCGCCTCTGTCTGTCCTTCTCAGCTATTGACTGTTGGCATTTTTATTACCAGTCAGAACCAGCTGGGGGCAGGTTCCCAGAAGCTATGTGCAGACACTCTTGTAAGCAGTTTTGGGGACCCAGATTAACATTAAGCAGCATTAAGTCAAACTCACGAAACACGAGTACCACCACCAAGCGACATCCTTAGACCTCTGGCTCAGTTTCTTAAACAGTTCTTTACTAGCGTGTATTAATTGTATATAATAATGAGTTCTATTGTAACATTTCATGTATATAATGCATTTAGATTATATTCACCCCCACTACACTCTCTTTTATCCTCCTCCCATTCCCAATGTTCCTCTTCCTCCTTCAGTTAGTGACCTTTCCTCTACTCATTTTTTAGAGAGGGATGTTTGAGCCAATGAGTCTAATTAGAGTTGCTTATAGTTGCTTACAGGTGGGGGGGTGGGTAATCTACAGTAACGTGGACAGTACTGGCTACACTGAAAGAGAATTTTAAAATAGGCTCAAACTAATAAAAATAACAGGGCTCTGGGGCCCTGTGATTCCTTTTCCCTAACCTAAATAGTTAAAAGTGCCTGCCAACAGGTTTGGGCCCAGTTAATTAGATACAGAGGAGGTGGAGTTACAAGACAAAGGCTGGTTAAAACATCCCGGAAACTGACTGGCCAAGAGAGGAACTATACCCTGCCCCCATGGACCGGTATAGCCTGCTGATGTTCAAAAAAGTAAAACAACCAATCGTGTGCACCTGTGCGAAAGTTCCCCCTTTTCCCCACCCTACCCATATATAAACCCTAGACCCCTGAGCCGAGGGGTCAGTCCCTCTATCCCCTATGTGAGATATGGAGATGTGGACTGGCCCAGAGCTCTGATTAAACCGCCTCATATACTTGCATCAAGTTGGTCTCTCGTGTGTGTTTGGGTGCGTGCTGTCCTGAGACTCGAGTGGGGTCCCCTTCTGGGGAGTCTTAGACCTTTCAGCACCACTGCAGAAAATGTCTCGTCCTCACCCCAGTTACCACTGCCTTTAAATCCTCAGCAGGGGAGGCTTTGAGCATTCTGAGCACCTGCCACCAGCAACCAGTGGCTTCTGGTGTCCTCGTACACTAAGGATTCGTTTGACTCTCCTAACCTGTGGCTTTATCTTATCCACCCATACTCCTATTCAGTGTATTCTCTTCTTTATTAAAAATACATGTTAGGAGCCTCGGTGAGCGTGACAACATTCGCCATTACAAGATGGCGCTGGCATCCTGTGCTCCCACAAGTAAACAACTAACTGCGCAGGTGCAAAAGGCAAAAGCGCGCCAAAGCCACTGCCCATCCCGGGGTGTAATATGGGGTGATGAGTGAACAGCCAATCAGAAGTGAACACGCCACTTTAGGGTACATATAGCAGTGTCTTTCCCGGGCTTGGGGTCTTCCGATTCTGCTGATACAAGAATAAAGCCTCGCTGTAGTAACTACCCAAACACTGCCTCACGTGTCTCTTTCACAGGCAAAGGGGACTCGGAAGGGGTGTGGAATAAATACACGGGGGGGGGGGGGGGGGGGGGGGGGGAAGTTCCTTAGATATCGATCAGGGGATGGGGATGGGCATGGGAGTGTAACTAAGTTGGGAGAGTGCTTACCTAGCAGGCTCAAAACCCTGGGTTTGATCTCTAGCATCACATAGAACTGAGGAACTGGATATAGCAGGGACAAAGGGACTCCCCTCCATGAGATAGTTCTTCCCTGAGCCTGGACTCAGGAGGAAAGAGGAAACACGGTAAGACCCTCTAAGACCGAGAACAGGCATAGCTTTGCTTCTGTGTTTGAGAGTCTCTGTCAATTTGACACAAGCTAGAATCATCTGAGAAGAAGGAACCTCAATTTTGAAAACATCTTGATCAGATTGTCCTGATGTGTCCACTGTGGCACATCTGTGTCGAGAGCTTTTGGTAAAGCTTTTAGAAATTTGGCAAGTACTTGTCACTGGGCTCAAGGAAGTAGGCTCAGAGAAGAATATTCACTTTGGGGCCAATGCAAGGATCAAGGAACTTGTGACTTCCCCCTTGTCTTGGTAACCCTGATAAGCCCCAGACCCAGTGACATGGGGACTGTGTTTATTGCTTTGTTTGGTTACTACCTGGTGTGATCTCTTTGCTCACTGCCTTGCTTGATTACTTTGTGTTTGATGTAAGAACTAACCCTATTCCCTTCAAGTACCTAGAATGATATAAAAGTTGACTGGAAAGAATAAACCCACTTCAGCCTCAGCATTGGCTGGAGTCATGTTATAATTTTGTCTAATTGTCTTTTTCTTTTCAATCCTCACTCCTTCCCTTGAGACCCTGTTGACTGACTGAGCTGCCTTGGTCACATCTGGACCTTTTTTTTTTTTTTTTTTTTTTTTGGTTAATGAATGATGGAGGATGGCCCGGCCCACTGTGGGCAGTAGTACCCATGGGCAGGTGGTCCTGGGTTCTGTAAGAAAGTAGGGAGACTCCACAGGAAACAAACCAGTGAACTGCACTCCTCCATGGCCTCTGCTTCAGTTCCTGCCTTGAGTTCCTGTCCTGGCTTCCCTTGATGATTAACAGTGACCTGGAAGCCAAACACATCCTTTCTTCCCAGAGCTGCTTTCAGTCAGCATGTTCTATCACTGCAATAGAAACCAAACTAGGGCAGCTTTCCCTGCATTCTGTTTTCCAAAACATCCCATGGCTTGCAGGAAGTGAGGAAAGAAATTCTGCTTGTGCTGAGAAGAGCTATAGTTTCAGGTAAGAAAGGAGGGGAAGGCAAACAGGAGAGGTATGCTGTTGAACTGCTTTTTTGCAATGGATAGCCCATAGCGGATGCCTAATTCAACAGGATGACCAGACAGTACATCCAGACACCACCAGCAGAAGTGGAAGTTTTTCAGATACTGTACCACCCATTTTATCAGTTTTTGTGAGACTTTTGTATCTTAGATCTTACTGGCCGGGGTGGGGTTGGGGGGATTGTCCATCCCTGTGTTATAAGATTCCTAGAGACAGGGGCTGGAGAGATGGCTCAGTGGTTAAGAGCACTGACTGCACTTCCAGAGGTCCTGAGTTCAAATCCCAGCAACCACATGGTGGCTCACAACCATCTGTAATAAGATCTGATGCCCTCTTCTGGTGTGTCTGAAGACAGCTACAGTGTACTCATATATAATTAATAAATAAATCTTAAAAAAAAAAGATTCCTAGAGACAGAAAAACACTCTCAGATGAGCCTTTCATATGTAAGCTAATGGCCCTCTTATGGATCCCTGCCTGAGATGCCATGTGACATCCCTCTCAGGAATTATAATAATCTGTCTTTTCTTGTATACCTGAATAAAATCAATAATCATATTTAAAAATAAATACCATTTATCTCATATACAAGATATGTAACAGACTTCATTGAGTCTTCCAGTGAGTGGCAATATTTTTAGAGAAATGAATGGACAGTCCAGTGCAGGTCATTGGAAGGGGCTATCATTTCCTCCATAATAGGGGCCAAGCAGAGGATCACCACAGGGCAGCCAGAGACGTTTTCTGATTATTGAACAAACTCACAGGAAGAACCCTGCTGCTATGATTTGTCCATCATTGGACAAAATAAGGACGGCTTGGACGCTAGCACTCTGCTATCTGTTGACCAAAATGACTAGCAAATGAGTAATGGATGGGTGGTGTATACAAAGTAGACACACTAGCTGAAGGGATCAGTCACACGCAGGGGAGGACAGTTCCAGATGTGATCACACTACTGGGAAGGGCATGTGATTTAAGATGCATGAATTGTTTCTTTCTGGAATTTTTCATTTGATATTTTCCAACTGTAGTTCACTGTGTGTAACTGAAACCACGGAAAGCAATGCCATAAATGGTGTGTGTGGGGTGGGGGGGCGAGGGAAGGCAGATGGTAGAGCCAGGACTCGACCATTGTATACTAATGGGAGGGCTAGACGGTAGGGTCAGGACTCAGCCACTGTATACTAATGGGGGGCTGGGACGAGACCACTGTATACCCTTCTGCACTTTTTGTTTTCATTTGGCAATTTAACCTACAATTCATTCCACATGAGTGAACAGAGCACCTTCACAGAGAACTGTGGATAAATAACTAAGCACTGGTGAAAATTTGGAGAAATTGCTCTCATACGTGATCAAAGAGTGTGTTAGCAAATTCTTTTTTAGACGGCTGTAGGTTGAAGATCTTTAGAATCTGAGGAATCAAATAAAAATTTGAAACCATGAGAGCCCTTTGAATAGCTGCCACATCAGTGGTGGTGAGTTTAAAAGGTTTATAGCCTCACCCCACTTTCTCCTCTCCCTCTCCCTCTCCCTCTCCCTCTCCCTCTCCCTCTCCCCCTCCCCCTCTCCCTCTCCCTCTCCCTCTCCCTCTCCCTCTCCCTCTCCCTCTCCCTCTCCCTCTCCCTCTCCCTCTCCCTCTCCCTCTCCCTCTCCCTCTCTCCCTCTCCCTCTCCCTCTCCCTCTCTCCCTCTCCCTCTCCCTCTCCCTCTCCCTTTCCCTTTCTGTCTCTCTCCCTCTCCCTTTCTGTCTCTCTCTCTTTCCTTCCTGCTCTTGCTGCATTGCCTGCCCTGCCATTATGGACCTGTCCCTGTGGAACTGTAAGCTAAAATCCTTTCTTCTTTAAGTTGTTCTTGGTGGTGTTTATCACTACAATAGCAAAATATTGCACAGACTAAAGCTGGCAGCACTTAAAGCATTTCCTTTGGAGGGAGTGGGGGTTGGGTTTTTCAAGACAGGGTTTCTCTGTGTAACATCCCTGAGTGTCCTGAAACTGGTCTTGTAGATCAGGCTGGCTTAAACTCAGAGATCCATCTGCCTCTGCCTTCCTAGTGCTGGGATCAAAGGTGTGTCCAACTGTGCCCTTCCCCCAGGCCTGAGTAGGCCTGCAAAGTCATTTACCACAATAGACCAAGCAACAGTAGGACCTAGGAGAGGCATTGCATTACCAGCCTTGGAGCCTTGGAGCCTGCTACCTGAGCTAAGAAGAATGGACTGCCTGCTGAGCTAGCCTTGACACCTTCTGGACTGCTATCTCCTTGCCCAGCCCCTGGGCTGAACCGAGAAGAGACTCTGGGAGGGTGGGGCTTCCCCTTTATATGTGAAAGCAAATTATTAAACTTCGGGTCTTGATCAGAATACTTTGTCTTGGCCCCACATTTCTCTTGCCCTCCATTCCCGTCCATTCCTAGGCTTCCTCTCAGGAGAACCCGGTAACCTATAGCTGCAGGCAGCTACATCCAACCATTAATTTATTTTTATTTCAAGTGCATTGCTGTTTTGCTTGCATGAATGTCAGTGGGAGGGTTCAGATCCTCTGAAACTGGAGTTTCAGATAGTTGTGAGCTGCCATGTGGGTGCTGGGAATTGAACCTGTGTCCTCTAGAAGAGCAACCAGTTCTCTTAACCACTGAGCCATTTCTCCAGCCCCAAGAGACTGTATTTTAAGATAACAGAAGGAATAAAAGTTCCAAGACAGAGATGTCATGTTCTGTACTTTATATACATAACAGTCATATAGTTAAAGTTCCAAGAAAGTAAGAAAGTATCAGAAAATTTCTAGAGAGACATAATGGTATCCAGGGTCAGAATAAACCAAACAGATTTAGAGCTAGTCAGAAGGGCAGAGCAGGGTGCTATGAGATAGAGCATGAGAGGAGAGCAAAACAGGCTCTGAGGAAAACTTTCAGTAGATTTGTGGTTTCTGTTGGGTGTTTGGAGCCAACTCCTAGCAGAAAGTGGCTATTATCTTTGCAGCCATCTCGGGCCATATACTTGAAGGTTGATATTTTTCCACCCTGACAAGGGACTTGTTTTTCTAGCATGATGCCTACAAGAGCTGAGCACACTCTGACTTGTTTAGTGTCCCCAGCTGCAAGGCACATGTGGTAAAAGTGTCTCCAGCTGCACTCCCCTGCTTGTGCTTATATACCCATGATTTTCTTCCAATAAATGGGACTTGATCAGAAACTTTGTCTTGGCTCCATTCTTCGAATCTCTTGCCCCTCCATCCCCACTCTCTCTCTTGCAGACCCCGTTGACGGAACCGCAGGCTGAGTCACCTGGCACCCAACGAGAGGCAGCAAGAATGAGAGATCCAGTGAGGGATGTTACTGGAAGAAGGGTCAACCGAAAATTTAAAAATGAAACAAAGGTGATCGCAGTGGGAACCTGTCACATCGAGACCAGGTAAATCATGGTAACAAAAATGGGGCAAGAAATAAGTCAGCATGAATTATATGTGGAACAGACAAGAAAGGTTTTAAAGATGTGAGGAGTAAAGGTGAAAAATTCAGCAATTGTTGTCATTTTTTGATTTTATCAAAGAGTTCTGTCTTTGGGGCGCCAATTTGTCCACGTGTGTCAATTGTCTGTTTTTGTTTCATTGTTTGAATGATGTTCTGTGTTTCATGTTCAAAAGAAAAAGAAATGTAGAAATCCAAAATTAAAATCCAAAATACAACCAAAGAATATTGACAATTTGTCAGAGTTGGACTGGGACAACCTAGAGGAAGAGGTGGCCAAATATTATGACCTTGAATGGTCCTCTTTCCAAAAGCCCCTCCCTATGTGCCTCTGCCACCAGATGCTCTCTTTATGGGGATGGTGGTTGTAGATCCCAGAAAGGAGTTACAGGACAAAATTTCTCTCCTTAAACAACAAATTTTTTCCTTAAACAACAAATAGAGTTAAAGGAAGAGTATCAGGACTTAATTAATCAGCTATAAAAATTAAAGACAGGGAAGATGTCTCTTGAGGGCAAGGCCACCTGAGAAAATACCCCAGGTCCCCACATTCCTCAACATGGAGTCCACGACATTCCTGCCCTCTGGTTTTAGTTGGAGAGGCTAAAGCTTTCCCTGTATCAGAGACCATAGATACTCAGGGGGTTGCTTGGAGACATCACACAGGGTTTAATTTTCACATCATTAAAGAATTAAAAAATGCAGTGTCACAATACGGCACCACTGTTCCTTTTACTCTTGTAATCTTAGAATCTGCCACAGAGGAGTGGCTGATTCCTAGGAACTGTAATACTCTAGCAAGAGCAGTTCTTAGTGGTGGTGACCATCTTATTTGGAAATCAGAGTATCATGAGAATTGTAAAGAGACAGCTTAGGAGAAACATTCAGGCAGGCAATGGTTGGTCCTTCAACACCTTAGGGGGAGAAGGGCAATTTGCTTCTAGTGATAACCAGATGCAATATGACCCAGGCTTATTCACTCAAATTCAGAACACAGACATGAAAGCTTGGCGTAAACTCCCAGTAAAGGGAGACCCTGGTGCATCTTTGACAGCAGTCAGACAAGGGCCTGATGAACGATTTTCTGATTTTTGTTCATCGATTAATGATAACAACAGGGAGAATTTTTGGTAATGCAGAGGCAGGTATAGATGTGAAAATGCCAGTCCTGCCTGCCAAGTGGATTAGACCCTGAAGAAAGAAGACAGACCTCACTGGGTACATCAGACTCTGTTCTGACATAGGGCCCTCCTACCAACAGGGCTTAGCTATGGTGGCTGCTATGCAATGACAATCAGTAAGAGATTTTTTGGCAAGTAGAGACAAAAAGGCCTGTTTTAAGTGTGGCAAACCTGGACACTTTGCAAAAGATTGCAAGGCAGAAAATGTGTTAACCCAGAGACAGCCCGGAAAACAGCTTGGGCTATGCCCGTATTGCAAACGTGGAAAGCATTGGGCTAATGAAGGTAAATTCAAGAAAGATACACAAGAAAACACCCTTTCCCATAATCAGGGAAACTGGAACAGGGGCCACCCCCAGCCCCAAACCAACACAAGCCAAAACAGGCTTATGGGGCAGTCAGTTTCATACCAGTAAACAACAGTTGTTTCAGTGGGGGCAGATATTGTTTTATCTCTAAAAGCATGTAACCAAATCTAGCATAGGCAGTCATCAATGCTAAAGAAGAATTGATAAATCAGCTTCAAAATATAGTAGACTTAAGTTGGAGGGCTGCCATGTTCCCTGCAACCTGATGAAATGTAGCAGCAATCACAGCAACATAACTGCACACTAAGAACAGTTATAGGAAGTAATGGACCAGTAGTTTGGTTGGGTTTCATAAAGAGGTACATGCTAGAATTGTTCATGAAAACCCAACTGTTTTAGTTAGGGTTTTACTGCTGTGAACAGGCACCATGACCAATGCACGTGTTATAAAGGACAACATTTATTTGGGGCTGGCTTACAGGTTCAGAGGTTCAGTCCATTATCATCAAGGTGGGAGCATGGCAGCCTGCAGGCAGATCTGAGGATTCTTCATCTTCATCTGAAGGCTGCTAGCAGAATACTCACTTCCAGGCAGCTAGGATGAGGGTATTAAAGCCTACGCCCACAGTGACACACCTACTCCAACAAGGCCACACCTCCTAATAGTTCCACTTCCTGGCCCCAGCATATACAAACCATCACACCAACTACTCTTCCAAACTCAAAAATAGAGTCAGAACCCCATCAAAGATCCTAAGAAATCTGAATACACACATATATAGATGTATATGTATCATATTTGGTGCTGTGGATGGAACCCAGGGCCTTGTTTGTGCTAAGCACACACTCTATAACTGACATTTTAAACTGTAGCCCTAAATACTTTTAAATTATTGAATATCAGTAATAAAGACTACCCAAAAATTAAGGAGTGGTTGTGGCATTGAAAATCCAGATAAGTGGCACACACCTTTAATCCCAGCACTTGGGAGGCAGAGGCAGGCGGATTTCTGAGTTCGAGGCCAGCCTGGTCTACAAAGTGAGTTCCAGGACAGCCAGGACTACACAGAGAAACCCTGTCTCGAAAAAAACCAAAAAAAAAAAAAAAAAAAAAAAAAAAAAAAGAAAATCCAAGTAAAATGATTTTGAAATGTGAAATCCAAATAAAAAGCTGGTGAGGTTGAAGTCATTTTTTTTTTAACCATACTTAAATTTTTTTTCTTGGAAATTATGAGAAAGTGTGGTAATTATGAAAGATTCCATTTCTTATGTCCATGTGAGTAGTAGATGAAGTCTATTAAATATACCAGCTCTTGTAATTTTTTTTTTTTTTTTTTTTTTTTTTTTTTTTTTTGGTTTTTCGAGACAGGGTTTCTCTGTGTAGCCCTGGCTGTCCGAGCATTCACTCTGTAGACCAGGCTAGCCTTGAACTCAGAAATCCGCCTGCCTCTGCCTCCCAAGTGCTGGGATTAAAGCCATGCGCCACCACCACCCGGCTCTCTTGTAATTCTCAAAGCAGATATGAATCCTATCAACAGGGCCCTTAAGCCCAGGCAGGAATTAAAAGACCATAACTAGTGACTGTTTGTATTTGCAGGGAATGCTTGCCTTAAACTATCTCACACCCTCAAAAGCAAAGATGGTACACACCTGCAATCCCAGTAGTCAGGAAGCCGAGCAGGAGGATTGAAATGTCAAAGCAGCCTGGTCTATACAGAAAGGCTCTATCTAAAAATAAAAACCAAACTCAAGGGCTTGCTAGGTCTTGGGTTTGATTCCCATCATCAAAACCAAGCAAACACACTGGGCATGATGGTGCATGCCATCACTGCATTCGGGACTAGCCCAGTCTACATAGGAAGCTCCAGGTCAGCCAAAGCTTTATAGTGAATCTCTGTCTCAAAACACAAACAAAACAGCCACATGGTGGTGGCACACCTTTAGTCTCAGTACTTGGGAGGCAGAGGCAGGCAGATCTCTGATTTTAAGGCCAGCCTGGTCTACAGAGTGAGTTCCAGGACAGTCAGAGCTAAACAAAAAAACCCTGTCTCAAAAAATAAAAACAAAATAACAAACAAACAAATCCAAAATTGACTGCAAATGGATGCCTGGCAGGTCTGGGGTTGTGGGGGTGTGGGAACATGGCTTTGACTTTGCAGAAACATCTTGGGTGGAAATGTGCAGGTAAGCAAGCAAAACCAAAGGAAAGCATCAAGCTCTGCATTGCAGACGGCACTGGAAAATCAAATATTTTTGCCTTGTTATTTCCGTGTCTGTTTTCTGTTCACTCTGTGTTCCGGTAAATGTACTCACAAATCTGACAGTGTTCAGTACAAGGGTAGATATCAAATGTGGCATATTATGTATGCTAAAAAAATTCATAGTGTAAGGATCCATGATTTGCACTTACTGGCTTATAATCAGCTAGGTTCTTTATACAGCTTAGATCCATCTTCCTAGGGATGGAGCCATCCACAAGGGGCTGGGTCCTCTTCCAACAGTCATAAATTAAGATTAGTTCCTCTGACATAGCCACAGGCCAATCTGCTGACCTCGACCATTCCTTACTTGAAGTTCTCTTTTCCCAGGTGACTCTAGGCTATGTTGACTTGACAATAAAAACAACCATCACAAACTGTGTCTTCAAAAATGAGGAGGAAAGGCCGGGTGGTGGCACATGCCTTTAATCCCAGCACTTGGGAGACAGAGCCAGGTAGATCTCTGAGTTTGAGGTCAGCCTGGTCTACAGGGTGAGTTCCAAGAGAGCCAGGGCTACACAGAGAAACCCTGTTTTGAATAAACAAAAGACAAAACAAAACAACTGAGATGGAAAGCAGTTGACGAACGTCTAGCATTGACCTCTGGTCTCCATATGGTTAAGCATACACACACACACACACACACACACACACACACACGCACGCATTCATACCCCCTCACATAAATATAACCTCCCCCCAAATATTCATAAACATCAAAGGTGAAACAATATTCAGTTTGACAAAGGGCAAGAAGACTAACACTCTCAATCCTGGTGCAGGGATAGAAGGCAGATCTGCTATGTTATAATGCTCTTTAAAATATGTAGTGTAGGGGTTAGAGACATGGCTCAGTGGCTAAAAGCACTTGCTGCTCTTACAGAAGACCTGGATTCAGTTCCCAGCACCTACATGACAGTTTACAACCATCTGTAGCTCCAGTTCCAGGAGATGTGATGCCTTTCCCGACCTCTGCAGGCACTAACACTCCCATGGTGTACATACATGCAAGCAGGCAAACATTCATATGCATAAAAATAACTGAATCTAAAAAAAAATACGCAGCACAATGTTTAGGTGCCTTCTGCGTAGCTTCTGGCACATCTAATACTAATAATGTTTCTTTGGGGTTAGTGAGATTATGAATAATTCTAATACTTATAATTTTGCTTGGAACATTATGCTTTTTTGTACAATGTATGATAAAAATTAAAGCTCTTTTAAGAAAAACGAAAAAAAGATGGCATGATCTCAAATTATTTCAGTGAGTTTTATTAACAAAGATAAGGAAGATTCGTTAAAAATTCTATTAGAGGCCAATTTCATCTAGAAACATAGTTACAAAATCCTTAAAATTCTGGCAAAGAATTAAGCAATAATGATCACCTATGTGTATTTAGCTAGATGCCTGATACCATGTGGGGTGTATAGTATGTGTCTGTAGTGTACCAGAGTCATGCTATCTAATGTGTACCACATATGGATATTAATTAAAATTAAATTACATTCAAGATTCCACTCCCCAGTCAGCCAGCTGCATGTTGAATGCTTGACAACCATGGCTGTTTAACTAGACAGTACAGATTTACATAATGCTTCATTCATTCACTCAGTCATTCATTCTGTGGGTGTGGCATGCATGTGAGTGTGAGAATGCCTGTAGGCAGAGGCCAGAACAGGAAATCATTGTCTTTCTCTTTAGTTTTCCACTTTGTCCTTGAGACAGCATGCTCCTATGTTCAGCTAGTCTGGCTGGCCACCCCCTGGTATCTGCCTGACACTTCCTCCAGTGCTAGGGTCACAGACATGATCAGACATGTCCACCTTTTTATCTGGGTGCTGGAGATTTGAATGGGCATCCTCACATTTATAGAACAAACATTCTTACCCACCGAGCTGTCTCTTCAGCCTCAGACAACAAGAAGTTACAGAGCAAGTCCACCACCACAAAAGCTCTTCTCCATAGAAATGTCTTAATTTGTCCTTGGAAAGTGGTGGATGAGTTCCACCCAGCATTATCTGTGGGAATATAATTTTATCACCCAGCTTCTGACAATTGTCTTCTTGAGCCTCTAACATTCAGATTTGTCTGATGTGGAATAAGAGTCAGTTTTCAGGCATCTTTCATTGTTTAGGGAATGCTATTTTCTAAAGGATAGAGCTTGTGTTCTTCCTGGAGCCTTGTCAAGAGCCTTGATCCACTAAATTTAACAAACGTTTGTGGACGCCAGCTCGTTCAGTTCCTGTGCTCTGAAGAAGGCCAAGCCCACATTGGGTTTGAAACAGCCTTTTATACTTTTCCAGTGATCTCAGCTGGTGTTTTGAACTACGTGGCAGAGAAACCCAGCACTTCCTCACATACTTTGAAACTCGAGGAGTTACTGTGTCAGTACAAGGGTGCACAAGTAGATGCCAAGCTACTTCCCTTCTGGGCCTGGTACCAAAGAGCTTGGCCACCCTCATGCTCCTCTTGGGTTAATGCACTCCCTCGGAGAAGCAGGGAGGGGTGAGGCAGAAGGAGAGACTGCCTCTGAGCTTAGTCCTTGATTACAGTTGTCCACTCACCAAACATCCATTGGGCATTCTGACCCTCCACCAGCCACTGAGCTTTGGGGAAGAAAAAGATGGAAAGAACAAGGTCTCTGTCCTTGGAGAATTCACACCGGAGGTGGGGAGCTGACACACAAACTCCATGCAATTGGCACAGTCACTAAGGCTACAAAAGGACCAATAAGAGCAACAAACCCTTCTGTTTTGTCAGGGTTTCTATTCCTGCACAAACATCATGACCGAGAAGCAAGCTGGGGAGGAAAGGGTTTATTCAGCTTACACTTTCACATTGCTGTTCATCACCAAAGGGAGTCAGGTCTGGAACTCAAGCAGGTCAGGAAGCAGGAGATGATGCAGAGGCCATAGAGGGATGTTACCTACTGGCTTGCTTCTCCTGGCTTGCTCAGCTTGATTTCTTATAGAACCCAAGATTACCAGCCCAGGGATGCACCACCCACAAGGGACCCTCCCCCCCCCCTTGATCACTAATTGAGAAAATACCTTACATCTGGATCTCATGATGGAGGCATTTCCTCAAGGGAGGTTCCTTTCTCTATGATAACTCCAGCTTGTGTCAAGTTGACACACAAAACCAGCCAGTACACCTACGTTGCAAAGACCAGGGAAGACTTCCTGCAGGAGTGATGCCCACAGCTCTGGAGGCTCCAGACTGGACCTTCTCCTGGGAAAGACATGCCTCTGGGATTTGACAGCTAAAGGAGTCCTCTCGAGGGTGAAGATGGTTAGGATGGTGTGCAGGCTAGTTTGTGAGTCAACTCGACATAAGCAAGGGTCATTTGGGAAGAAAGAATCTAAATTGAGAAAATGTGTCCTAGGAGATTAAGGCAAGTCTGCAGGACATTGTCTTGATTGATGACTGAGGAGGGACGACCCAGATCACTGTGGGTGGGGCCACCCCTTGGCACGTGGTCCTGGATGGTACAAGCAGACAAACTGAGCAAGCCAAGGCAAACAACCAGTAACAAGCAACATATCTCCATGGCCTCTGCTTCAGCCTGTCTGCAGATTCCAGCCCTGAGTTCCCTCAGTGATGGAGTGTGTCCCGAGAGTTGTAGGCTGATGTAAATCTTTTCCTCCCCAAGTTGTCTTTGGTCATGGTGGTTTATCACAGCAACGGGAACTCTAAGACAGATGGCCAGCTAATTCGTGTGGGTTTGGCTTCACTTGTACTTGACCTGAACCCATGATGAGAGAACAAGGATGGAGCTAGGCTGCATCCATCATTCTCAGCTCCAACTTGCCAGAGTCAAGTTTCACACACGCTCATATGTGAGTTGGAGTTAGTACCAAGCTAGAGAAGGAGGGTGGTCCTAAAAATAGTTGTTGCCAACTGTCGCCATGATTCTGAGGTGGGTATTTGGAGAGCTGCCACTAGTTAGGGCTATAGGCAGAGATGACCATGGTGAGTGGGCACAGAGGGTTTAGCTGATGGATGGGCGGCAGCTTGTGTGTTGGAGGCTGGAGCCTGGGGGAAATGGAGGTTGGGGAAGTGGGATAGGCAGGGACGTGGGCCTGAATCCTCCCTCTGGAACATTCTTTCTTGCCACCATGGCTACTAAACTGTGTAAGAGAGGCAGGCTTTCTGGGTCAGCCTGTGTCAGTTTCTGTTGTCACTTGTTTGGTATTTTTAGTGGCACACTGGAAAGAGGCTTTGTTTACATCTATGTATTTACTCTCTGTGTGTGACTGTAGTTGTGAGCCACAGCACATTGTGGTCAGAGGGCAGTTCATGGAGTCAGTTTTCTCCTTACAACTTGTAGGTTTAAGAGACTGAACTCAGTTCATTGGGTTTGGTAGCAATTGCCTTTACCATCTTGCTGGCCCAAAGAGCCTGGCTTTAACCATCTTAACCTCTGCGGTTACCAGCCCCCTAAGGACTATCTTTCCACCTTAATTTTTGAGACAGCATCTCACTGAATCTGGAGCTCACAGTGGCTAGATTGGCTGTCCAGGAATCTGTCTGTGTTCCACCATAGCAGTGCTGGGGTCACAGATGTATTCCAGCTCATCTGGCTTCCTAGGTGGGTGCTGGGGATTTGAACGTGGGTCCTCATGCTTGTCCATGCAAGTATTTTACCCACTGAGCCATCGCCCAGACCCTTGGCTTTTCTTTCAATAGCCAGAAAGTCTTTTTGGAAGCTGAGGTCAACTGAGGTAGTTATTTAGTTGAGATCATAGAATGTCTAGCTCAGACCTTATTTGCTCTTTTGTCCCCAAATATGCCACATAAGCAAGGGGTCCTGTTCTGTGTTCTGTTTGCTTTTTCCTGATTGTTTGAATTTTTTAACAGTACCTTCTCCTTTTCTTTTTCTTTCCTTTAAAGGACATTCATTGCCCATTGTTTCTATTATTCAAGACCCAACTTACACCCCAACATTCTCTGTGACTCCTTTGGTAGCTTATATTGACCCATTCCTTTTTCAGATTTTTCTAGTCTCAGTCTTCCAAACCCTGCCATCTAGTCCTGAGACTGACATTAAAGAGGGTGTGACCGACCGTGAAGTCTGATACCTTGATGGTGCTGTCTTTGTTCTTAACTTGGGGAAGACGGTGCCTTCTAAACATTTATCTTCATTTATTTTGTTATTTGAGATAGGATTTCACTCTATAGTCGAGGCTGCCTCGGCCTCCTGAGTGCTGGGATGAAAGACATGAGGCACCACAGCCGGCTAAGATTTTTTTGACTGAAAGATAAATATAACATCTTTATCAAAGAAAACAATGCCCAGATTATATCATCTTAATACAACAATCTTCAGTGTTGAGTTATTTCCAGTGATGCATATTGTTTTATATTAGATGGTACACTACATAGTAACGACTTATTTCATTTTCATTTGTGTGTGTGTGTGTGTGTCTGTGTGGTGTGACCATAGAGGTTGGAAGAGAGTGTCAGACCACCTGGAACTGGAGTTATACATAGTTGTGAATCCCTTACAGACACACCCAGATGCTTGCCTCCTAGGTAATTCCAGAAGCTGTCAGGTTGACAATCACCATGTCCACTGCACACCTTGTTTTGTCCAATAGTTGCTGTTGGTCTTTTACATTTCATCTTTTCCACAGTCAATGACTTTCTTGAGTGCCTCTTCTTGGTCCTCTCCTCCTATCAAGTCCTCTCTTTTCAGGTGCAATTACACACACTCATGGCTGTAGCTAATGACCTGCCGCCATAGATGGTTTCCATGTCTGTCTTTGGCCTTTTGGCTTGACTCTTTCAAGCTCCTCCCCCCCCACCCCCCCCCCTTTTCCTCACTGTAGTTCATGTGAGCTGGGCTCCTCGGCCAGCAGTTGAGCATTCAATCTTCCTCTTGTGTAGGAATCCAGCCTTGCCTAGTCAAATGCTTCTTACGCAGGACACAAAACCATGAGCCAAAAAAGGCAAGAAAGGTTGGCTTTCATCAAAGTGAGAGGGAAAAAAAAAGTCTGCTCTTTGAAACATACCAGTAGAAGGCTGAAAAGGCCAGCTGTGGGCCAGGAGAAAATATTGCCAAAACATTCATCTGATTTATACCAAAAATATGTAAAAATGCTTACAAGTTGGTAGTAAGAAAAATGGCCCATATAGGATGTGTAAAAGATGTGAAAACAGACTGTTCCAGAGAAGACCTGGTAGGTGCAAATCAACAGACCATGGTGCTTAGCATCGTTAGAATGCAAGAAAGAGTTCTCTGTGCACAGCTACTTGACCTATTTAATTAAACTGCAACAAAGCTGGCCTCATGGTTCCTGCTTGCTCTTTCAGCCATTTGGGAGGGTGAGGTCAGATGATCGAAAAGTCTGACGTCAGCCTAGTAATTTAGTGAGTCCCTTTCTGAAAATAAAATTTAGAGAGGGCTGAGAATGTTATTCAGTGGTCTTGGGTTCTTGTTCCAATACTGTAAAAACATAAGCAAAAGCAAATAAACACACACAAATAAAACCAAGTATCAACAAAGATATGTAGTAACTAGGATTTTCATACATTGCTAGTGGGAATGTGTGTGTGTACATTCATACATACATATATACCCCACATACATACATACATACACCCACACACCCACTTTGGAAGACAATTTATCAGTTTTCTTAGAAAGCTAAATGTACATTTGCTACAGAATCTGGTAATTCTCCTCTTAGGTATTACTCAAGGAAAATGAAAGCAGAAGTTTATACAAACATTAGGAAATAAATAATAGCCAAGAAAGTGGAAACAACCCAAATGTTAACAGTTAGTAAAGTGGATGTTGTGGTATGTCCATTCACAGGAACACTGCTAAGCAACATAGGGAACAAACTATCAATACATGTAACAACTGATACATACTAAGTAACCAAGGCTCAAAAAGTTGTATATATTTAACATGGGTTTACTTTATCAGCTGGGTAGTGGTGGTGCATGCCTGTAATTCCAGTAGAAGCAGGCAAGTCTCTGAGTTTGAGGCCAGCCTGGTCTACAGAGTGAGTTCTAGGACAGCCAGAGCTACACAGAGAGATCTTATCTCAAACAAACAAACAAACAAACAAACAAACAAAAAGCAAAAAACAACAGTAACAAAAGTTGTATATACTATATGGTTCTATTTATATGAATTTCTGGAAAAAGCAAAATTATAAATGTGTAAAACATATTATTGGAGTTGCCAATATTTGGAGCAATTTGTATGTATGCATGTGTGTGTGTGTGCATGTGTGTGTGCGTGTAGGGATATAAGGCAAGATGACACAAAGGCAATTTTAGGGCAGTGGCAAGGTTCTATATCTTGAATAGTGGTGGGTATAGAATTCCCCAGGCCTGTGAAGGTGAATTTCCTTGAACTCAATTGTCTGACTAAATTTATCTAACTAAATTAAAGATGTAAAAATGAAAGAAATGAGAAGGGTTGCAGGTGGGAGAGAAAGGGGGAAGAAAAAAAAGAAGAAAAAAGGCAAGGAGGGAGAGAGGGAAAAAGAGGAAGGGAGAAGGGAGAAGCCATATATATCTGAGGGGCCTTTCTGGGCTACATTGTTAGCTGATTATAAACACTGAAAGTAAAAAAAAAAAAAAAAAAAAAAAAAAAAAGATGAATGAATCAGGGGAGAGAAGTCACACATGGTTCAAATGCATTTATTTATTTTCTGTGTACGTGCAGATTGTCTCTGCGTATGTCTGTTACAAGAGATTGGCCAGAAAAGGCCGCTGGATGACTGAGGATTCGAACTAAAAATGGTGGTGAGCCAGTGTGTGGGTTCTGGAAACCAAACTCAGGACCTCTGGAATGGACCACTGAGTCGTCTTCCCAGCCTCAAGAAACCATTTGTATTTTGAGTTAGGCTTTCTGGGCTACATGTTGAGCCAATTTTAAATTGTGTTAGATAATGCCAAGCTATCCTCCAAAATGCCTGTACCAACTGACATTCCCTTCAGCAGCATTTGAGAATGCCCACTTCCCCAAATCCTTATATAAATGGATAAGATAAAAAAAATTTAAGCTTGCTGTCTTTGGTGGTGGGAAATGTTCAAATCTTTCATGCTTCATGCACACAGGGTTGCAGTTTCCTCACTGGCCTTTGCTTCCCCTTCAGCCTTTCCTCTACAAATGGTCTTATACATTGTTAATAGACTCATCTTTCTTGTGCTTCATTCTAATAATAGCTCAAGAAGATCTTTATTGATACTTGGTCGCCTACAGATGAAGCTCGGATCCTCTAGCCCCGTAGCTTGGGTCTTGCTCTGTGCCTGTTTCACTCTTCCTTCTTGTCCATTGGCTCTTCTCTTTCACTCTTCCTTCTTGTCCATTGGCTCTTCTCTTCATTCTAACTGGGTGCTTTCCATCCCTGGCTACGCCTGAAAATCCCAGGAAGCTTTCTAAACAGAGTGTTGCCCAAGCCTCAACTGTGGGCATTTGAGTTTAATTACTGGAGGTGTGGCCCAGGGATGGTTTGCTTTATCAAACTCCAGTTGACTTTAAGCAGTTGCTAGGGTTGTGGTCCGAGGTTCCAGTTGAGCTGATACATCAGTTAGAAAAATCTCATGTTCCTATTATTATGTATTTGTTCAGACATTCGTCTTCTCCACGTGCAATCCTGCTAAGTCTCATAGCTTTCTAATGACTAAAGTCCACCTCATGTGTTGCTGAGTGCTGGGACTTGAACCGAGGGCCTCATGTATGCTAGGTGAATGCTCTATCACTGAGTTCCATCCCAGCTCATGAAGCTTTCCTCCTGTCCTCCTACCAAACACAAATGCCCCCTTTGGACATTTAGTGACATCATACTGACATCTGAATCTTCTGCTTTGTAATAGAGAATAGAGTCATTTTGAAGCTTATTTTCTCCCCTCTACAAAATCATGGTGTTGTGTAATAGTTTCCTCCGAGATGAACACATTCCATTCCACAGGGAAGCTCCTTAAGCAGGGGGGTGGGGGGTGGGGGGTGGGAAGCCTAAAAACCAAAAGCCAAACAAATGAACAAAAACTTTAAATAGCTTCAGGAAGTCCCTGAAACTGACAGATTCCCTAAGCCCCTTCCTGCCAGAGTAATAAAAGTTGAGAGTCCCCCTCACAGGAACAGAGCCCAGCTGCAAAGACTCTCCAACCAGACCAGCAGCCTGGAAGAGACAGAAACCAGCTGAGCTGCCTGGAAGGGGTTTAGACCAATTGAGTCACTTGGAAGGGACACTCTCCAATATGTTGACCTCTTGTATGCTCTAGGTCCTAGCTTTGTGGGCTGTCACCCATGCTGGGGTGGGCTTTGGTGATATAGTTTGTTTTTGAGTTATTTCTGTTCCTGTAAGCAACCCCTAACCTATATTCCTGTAAATAATCCCAGTAAAACTCATGGCTCACCAAGCTGGACTTTGGTGGTATCTGTACTGTGGTTAGTTGTAGGTGACCTGCCTGGGACAGCACAACACATGGCTAATTACATTTCCTCAAGACTCAGCACAATTTTGTGGGACAGCCTCAGGGGCTCAGTAAAAAACACGTTTGGATACTTACCTGGTTGGTTCTCTCTCATGCGTAATTGCTGGGTGCCATGCACAGTTTGCTCCAGCTGTCCCCTGGCTCAATGTCCAATGTTGCCTTGCTGTAGCGATTGTCATTGGCTCCTCTCATTAGCACAGAAACACTGTCTTTGCTCACACACCATTCTTCCTTCAATGTTTAAATTTCCTTTCATTTTAATGTTTGAGACAGGATCTTACTATGCAGCCCTGGTTGTCCTGAACTTACTGTGTAGACCAGGCTTGTCTTGAACTCACAGAGATCTGCCTGCCTCTGCCTCCTGAGTACTAGGACTAAAGGCCTGTGCCCCTATACCCAGCCTCCCCTTCCCCCTTTAAAGGTCTCTAAATGCTGTCACCAGTGGAATAGTCTCTTTCTTGTCACCAGTCTGCTTTCACTGGAATGTGAGCACCATCAGAGAAATGCTCCCTTCTGTCTGCTGTGATACTCCCAGTACCCACTGTGGGGTCTGGCGTGTCTAGCAAGAGCTCAAAATATGAGTGGAACTTAATGAACATGTGGACCTCGTATCAGTTACCTTGCCTATCGCTGTGAGAAAATGCTGACAGAAGCAATGTA
This sequence comes from Arvicanthis niloticus, assembly GCF_011762505.2. NCBI lineage: Eukaryota > Metazoa > Chordata > Mammalia > Rodentia > Muridae > Arvicanthis > Arvicanthis niloticus. The sequence continues at coordinate 25,295,761 of NC_047672.1, forward strand.
GAGGAGAAAGAATGTCCTTGGGCTTGTGGTTTCAGGGGTATTGGTTCGTTGTGGTGGGGATAGATAAGGGACATTCCTGTGCACAGGAGTTATGGCCCTGCCTGTTCAGGTCCACAGCCCACAGTGAAATATCAGCAAGACCTATGATGAGCAAGCAAGCCGAAATAAACACCTATCTTTGCCCTTTCGTGTACAGACCCTCCTACTAACCTGGTGGGCTGAGTTCAAGGGCAGAATTTAAGAGTCCATGCATTGCAAAAGCATTCACTCCGTCTGTGTGCCCCTGGAGCTTGTCTTTCCATCCTTGGTTCTTTGCTTCATCCTACAGGATTTGTGTAGAAACCCTCTACACCTATCAAAGCCCTGTCACCACCTCTGCAGACAATTACCCCCGTCCTCCCCTGTAGCCAGACACAGCAGCTGTTGGCCCACTTTTGGGAGGACAAACCTCAGGATGATACCACACCGACTCCGAAAGTGAGTTAGGCCGAAGGAGTGGAATTATGGGGTCCTGGGCACTCAGGCAAGGGAAAGATGGATCCTGGTGGGTTTTCCCTCGGCTCCTCAGACTCTTGGGCCTGTGGGGCCCAGGCGCAGCTGGTAGAGGCCCAGAACGGTGCCTGTTTTGCCTATATCTAAGAGTAAAACTGACCCCACCTCTCTCCCTCCCCAAACCAGGCTAGGAGCCTGCTGAGGAGCCACGCTGACCCTTTCTCCTAATTGTTGGTACTTCACTTGTGGCTGAAGGAAAGCTCATCTCTCACTTATTTATACATAAAGTGTGACTGTGTGAAAAGGTGTCTAGCAATCAATGCTTCTATCTCCTTTTATATCCCCCTCCCAGTACTAACAAGTCTTACACAGTGCTTAGAGAGAGCCACTAGATCTGTTCGTTGCATAGTTTTGTTTGAATGCTCTGAGTGTCTTAATCCCTATATTAATGTGCACAAATGTGTGACTAGGTGTGGGGGCATGCATGTGCACTTGTGTATGCACGAGAGTGCGTACACACACACACACACACACACACACTCCTGTTTACCTTGAACATTCATTCCTGCTGGGTCTGCAGAGTCTTACTATCTGAGCCCTGGGAGTCATTTTGCTAGACACTGAGGGAGAAAGTTCTAATTCCCGATAGAGGTTGGTTTTATGTTTTGAGAGCAGGGATACCAAGGGACTCTAGGGATTCCCTTTTTCCTCAGAGAGTTGATGCCCTGGGGTCTTTCCTGTTAACCCATGGTAGCATTTTTTTTTTTTTTTTTTTCCTAGCAGAGTCTGAGTTGACTCAGAATGGTGTGGGAGACTCCTTTTCTCCCACACTCTGATGTCTAGTGCAGATGGAAACTTCCTGGAGGCTGAGGCCAATTGTAAAGGACACATAGATTCTCATCAATAAATATATAATGAGATCTTCCTGGGGCTGTGGGGGATCCTGTGTGGGGTGATAACATGTTAGAATGTCATTTAAACTTTGTGTATATGTGTGTGTGTGTGTGTGAACTAACAAGTTCATAAAACAATAATGTAACACAATAGGACTAAATTCCCAGAGCTGCTCCAGGTGGGTGGCCTGTGGCCAGCTGAGTTGTGTATACAAGGAATTCAGAGAAAAGCCAGGAGAGAGGGGAGTCATACCTAGGGCTATTGTGGTCAGGGTGCAGATATGTTCAGACAAGCAGAATCTCCATTTAGGTATGCCTGAGACAGTTCCGTGGATGTATATGGCAGGGGTGGGGGCAGGAGAGCAATTTATAAGGGTTGCTCATGACAGGTGACACAATGGAGCACAAAAATTAGGGTCATCTACAAAAGCTTGTAACCTAGATTCTCATTTTCCCTGAAATGTAACAGGTGTCTCCCTCCCCACCCCCCTTTCCAGAAAAGGAACTCCTGATTATTTGCCTAGATAAATGAGTTTGCCCAGCAAAACGGGGTAGCGCCTTTCTGATCTGTTTGCCTACCTCACTGAAGAGCAACCTTGATCCTTTGGCCAGTCTGAGTGGCTCACGTTTCCCACTGTCTGTCATAGTTTCTCAGTCAACAAGATACTTCTCTTAATGCTCAGCTTTCAGACCATGGCTGGTGCAACCTCTGAAATATAACTGTCCAAAATTATGGTGTGTTCCAAGACCTTCTAACCTTACTCGGTCTTCAGAGTTAACGCACTTGGCTCTTAGCACAGAGACAAATGTTAACTCTCATCCACATCCCCATTTCCTCGGGAAACTAACCACCAACAGGGTCTTTTTCATCATGCACTGTTGGCTTTTTCTCTCTCTCCTTCCTTCCTTCCTTCCTTCCTTCCTTCCTTCCTGTCTCTCTCTTTTCTTCCTGTCTCTCTCTTTTCTTCCTCTCTCTCTCTCCTTCTTCTTCTTCCTCCTCCTCCTCCTTTCTTCTTCTTCTTCTTCTTCTTCTTCTTCTTCTTCTTCTTCTCTTCTTCTTCTTCTTCCTCTTCCTCCTCCTCTTCCTCCTCCTCTTCCTCTTCCTCCTCCTCCTCCTCCTCCTCCTCCTCCTCCTCCTCCTCCTCCTCCTCCTCCTCCTTTTTCTTCTTCCTCTCTCTCTCTCTCTCTCTCTCTCTCTCTCTCTCTCTCTCTCTCTCTCTCTCTCTCTCTCTCTCTCTCTCTCTCTCTCTCTCTCTCTCTCTCTCTCTCTCTCTGCCTGGATCTGTGTGTTTGTCTGTTTCTGCCCACCTCGATTCAGCTTCAGCAGCCCCTTTCTGAAGACTCACTAAGCTCAGGGCTGTAGGCTCAGGTCTCTCCAAAGGCCCACCTTCGCAAGGTGGCAGAGCTCTGGAAAGGCAAAGGATGGGCTGAGCCCTGTGCGCCTCCTCCCCAGCCTTTTCCAGCGCGCGCGGGCTCTGGGGTAGAGAGCTGACTTCTTTTGGCTTTGTCCGCTCGGCAGCCCCGGGTCGGCCAGGGACCTTGGCCGCTCCGCACACACACCTGCTGCCCGCCCCGCGTGGGCGGCCTGGGAGGAGCGTGCCCCAGAATCACCGGGTTTGCGACCGTTTCTCCAGCGCCCCGGGGGTGCGGGTGCGGGTGCGGGGCGGCGCCGTCCCGGGCGCCCTCCTGAGAGGCGGGTCCTGGAGGAGGGCGGGGACCCGGTCCCGCCTCGCCCTCCGCCGGGCCGCCCGCAGGCAGGCGCCGGGCCGGCCGGGAGGTGGTGCTCGCCTCTCCACGCGGGGCCGTGCGTTGCCCGGCAGCGGCTGCGAGGCTCGGGAGGGGGCGGAGCGGTGCGGCCGGCGTGCAGCGGCCCCAGTCCGCGGATCCGGCCCGGCCCGCCCCCGCCTCGCCGGCCTCGCTGAGCGCCGGTGCGAGGCGACCAGTCTCCGTCGCAGGGGTCGCCGGCGTCCCGGGCCTGAGCGCGCCCACGCCGGGAGGCCGGGGTGCCGGAGTGCCGGGGAGCCGACGCGTGGCCATGGAGCGGAAGCCCCGCGCCAGGGTTGCACTGGTGTCGGAGCGGTGCGGCCGCGGGCCTTCCTCCCGCCACCGCCGCCCGGGGCTGGTGCTCCCCGGCCTCTGGCTGCTGCTGCTCGCAGGGCCGGCCTCGTGCGCCTCAGGTAAGCCTCGTCGAGCCCCCCGGGACGCGGCCGCCACCCTGGCCGCCTTCGTTGCCGCGCTCGTCACCCCCTGGCTCCCCCACCCGCCCATCCTCTTTTATTCTCCACCGCTCCCTCGCCCTCCTTGCTGGAGATGCTTTTCTATTCTTCCTGGGCCCAGCAAATAAAGGCATGGAGGAAATGAATAAATGCAAAGGAAAAGAGCGAGCGGTTTCTGACCGGTCTTGCTAAAAGGTCTGCAACCTAGTCTTCCGTGAACCATGGTGCCCGAGGCGGATCTGGTGGTTTCTGCTCCGAAGATGCCTATTTTCTTTTTCCCCTTTGAAAATGCAGGCTCTGGGATTGTGTTTGTGCACGGCAGTGTGAATGTGGCGTAGCGAATGTTTTGGGATACTTTTATTGTTGGGGCAAAGGGGTGCATCGGGTGTGTGCTATAGAGCAGTTGTGCATTGCCGAGAACAGCCAGTGTTCCCCCAGATGCAAGCAAGCTGGCCGTGTCCCCCAGTGCGCCAGGACACAAAGAACATTCAAAGAAAAATCTCTTGGAAAGCGCCCTGGCCATGGATCTTTCCAGGGAACTAGCTATTGGTATTGCCTCTACAAAGGCATTACAATGGGGTGTGAAAATATTTTGAGTCTGAAGTGTCAGGGCATGAAAGGAGTCATGGTTGGTTTTATAATAGATGCAATTTAGTGACTGTTCATCAGCATGGGATTAAGAGACATGATTTATGAGGCGTGTGGGTGGGTTTTGTTTGTTGAGGAAATGGTTTAATTCATGTTGCTTCTCTGAAATGTTTATTTGTCCACCCTGAGCGTGCACTGGATGGATGGCTTGGAGACCATCTCCGAGGTGACACAGTGCAAGCCTGTGATTGCCCCAGCACACACATGCTTGGTTGCTTTGTGGGTAGAAAAGGGAAGGTGGAAGGAGCAGTTTAGGGTGGGGAGCTTCTTCACGAGGCACAGGAGAGCCATGAAGGCAGCCCAGAACCCTTCCTGCTTGTGGGAGCAGGGCCAGAGGACTGCCAAGTGGCTTGAAGGAAGTAGAACACATTTGAAGGTCCCTTAGGCCCTACTGTGGGCATTATAACTAGCACCACAAAGGGGGCGGTGGGATACAGTGGAGGAAGGGACTCCAGGGAGCACAGGATGGGACCTGTTTACTCACTCAGGAGGACATTAAGGCAGAAGCATCTTGCTCAAGGTCACTGGCTGGATGGCGAGAGGGATTGCTGTAGCTCTCCATTCCCCTTTGCTTTTTGTGACCCACAGGCTGGGGTCATAGCTGAAGCCTCCAGAGATTTCCTCTAGCTGGGTTGAACGCTGCCTCAGGGAGCCAGAGCCGAGGTAGGGTTGACAGAGTGGGCCTCTTCTAGGCTGTGTGTAGTGGGTGCAGAAACTTTGCCTAAGCTAGCACCCCCTGTCTGAATCTCGCTCTGAGAGTTCCAGTCCAGTGCTCCTCAGAGAGGGGTTAGTCCTTCTGAGAGCTCTTGACTTTAGTCAGCAGAGAAAGCTGGATTCTGTTGGATTTGACCATCATGGGACCTCGTTCACTAACTGTTTCCACTGATATTTGTGCCAGATGCTGCTTGACCCAGTCACACTAACGGTTAGATTTTATGACCCCTGCTTAACCAAGGAGGACCTGAACAGGTGTTTCGGAGAGTCTGGCTCCAGAGTCTATGATACACTTAGCTCCCTGGCCCCAGAATTTTCCCACCTGAACATTGTCATCTGAATATTCTGGAGAGGTAGGAGATAAAAGTTGTTTTGCTAGACTTAAAGACATTCCCCCCACCCCCTTGTTTAGAAACCCTTTTCTGGTTCTCTGCTACTCCTAATCCAAAATCCAACTAGGAGTTGTGAAGTTATATGTCTGTTCTACAGCTGACATCACAGAGCCGGAGGTGGCATCCTTTCACTAAGTTGCTTCACTGGTGTGCATAGCTGCCTCTGGGCAGGAAACACAGAGTGTGTGCACAGCATCCAGCTTCAGGGACCTGGCCGCCAAACAAAGCAAGTGCGGGTGTGTGTCCACTCAGAGTGAACTGCTAGAGGGATGACCTGAATGAAGATGGTGCTCTGATTGCAGGCTCTGGGGAGCCAGCTTAATGGACGGTGTCTGGTAAGGTGCCCAGGCTGCTTGTGGGATGCCTGGCCGAGGCCAGCAGCTGTTGGTCTTGGGACAAGGTAGTGTTTTTGGCCCAGGTTTCCCCTCAAGTGGCACCAGGACCCTGTAGTCTTAGTGTCTTACTTTCAACAACAGTATGGGCAGGTAGACTTTGCTGAGTGCTGTCCTGGTGTGGTGGTGGTGGGGGGGAAGGGGGTGGAGCCTTAATCTTGTTTACAAGTCCTCTGGGAGCCAGCAGTCCGTGTCTGGCTAACCATTCTCCATCTTGAGCAGAGATGGACTTGATTTTCAGGTGGTCCTCTTATTATAGTTTTCAGAGGGGGCGGGGAGGAGCGAGAGCGAGCTAGTTCTCTGCTGTATTGATTTGTTGTCTGTTTCTATTTCCTTTAGCATTTTAAATGCATGATTTTTGTTGTTGTTGTTTTGTTTTTCTGGACAGGGTTTCTGGGATTAAAGACCTATCCCCACCTGGTGATTTCTTTCTTTCTTTCTTTCTTTCTTTCTTTCTTTCTTTCTTTCTTTCTTTTAAAGAAAACATTTATAAGTTTGGTCTTGACTATTTCCTGTTGTGGAAACAACCTGAAATGCTTGGAGATTTCTCTTGAACGCAGTGCTTTTAGGTAGCCAGCCACCCACAATGGAGAAGGAGAGAACAGTGGCCCATTCCTTATTCAGGGACAGTTCTACTTAAGAATTAGGGTTATCATGAAATCGACAGCGTGGCAGAATCTGGAAAATAAAGAAAGGTGCAGAAAACAGTCACTCAGGACTTGGGGTTAGCTCAATGGCATAATGTTGGGTAGCTTGTACAGGCCCTAGGTTCCATCCCAGGACAAGAAAGGAGGGAGGACTCACCCACAGTTCCACAGCCCATACACTATAAGTGGGTTAGGTTTTGTTTTTATGGTAGAGTTTTGTTATATAACCCAGGCCTTACTCTGTAGACCAGGCTAGTTTTAAATCTGTGACAGTCCTCCTGCCTTGGCCTTCAGTGTGCTGGTATTCAAGGTGTGGGCTGCTATCGCCGCTGCAACCGACACAACCAGGCAGCTGCAAACATTATGGTGTATAGCTTTACAGATCGGTCTTTGCCTCTCTCCATTTTCCCTTATCTATAGGTCTTTATTTTTAAGCACGTATGTATTTGTGGAGTGGGAATGATAACGTGATTAACTGTCAGGTGTGACAGGCTGGCTTCCTGTGTGTTTGCCTGGAATGTGTGGTTTTCTGTGGACACTCAGCATGTCAGTGAATCAGTGTTCTGAAAGTTGTAATGTTGGAAAGAAGCCACAAAAGTGTATGTAGCTGATGTCTGTCATCACATCCATTGTTTGTTTGTATGTATGTATCCATCCATCCACCTATCTATCTATCTGACACAGCATCTCTCTATGTGTAGTCCTGGCTATCCTGGGCAGGCCTCGAACTCACGGAGATCCTACTTCTTCCTAACCAGTGCTGGGGTTAAAGGTGGATCCTTTGATTATTTTTAAACACTTTTGCCTGCTAAATTTGTAATATATTCTTTTAGTTTTCACATTTTGTGTTTCTTTAGTATTGAAGTTTTGCTTATTTTTATATTTGTATCCTTTGGATTTTTGTCATTGTTTCTTCTACTATATTTTCTTCCTTCCAATGTTTTCCCTTTACATTTAATTAATTAGCTAAATAATTTTTGAGGCGTGGTCTAATATAGCTCACTCAGGCTGGGCTCAAACTTACTCTGTAGTTGAGGATGACCTGAACGTCTGATCCTCCTGCCTCCACCCCATCGGTGCTGGGATTGCAGGCATGCGTCTCTGTGTCCCAATTTACACATGCTGATCGTTACACTCTGGGCTTTGTGCATGCCAGACAAGCACTCTCCCGCTGGGCCATATCCCCAGCCTCTTTTACATATTACATAATTGAATAAAAAGTATGTTTGTGTGTATCCACATGTGCCCTGGTGAGCCGTGGAGGACAACTTTGTACAGTTGCTGCTTCTACTTCTCGTGGGTTCTGGTATGAGACTCAGGTTGCCTGTCCTCCAGTGACGAGTGTACCTGCTGAGTCATCTCCCTGTGCCCACTTTTTATATCATTTTGAGACACAGAAGTGTGCAGTTACTGTGATTAGCAGAATCTGCTTTTTCTTTGTGTAATTTTTTTTCATGCATTTATACCACGGCTTCAGTTTTTATCTGTCTTAATGAGCAACTGGTTGTTTCAAGGGGAATATTTGCTAGACCTAGTTTAGAATTGTAAGGGCTTAAACTGTGTGCAACTTGTGATTCCCAGACCCCCTGCACTCTGTTATTTGGAGTTGGGGAATGCTTGTTAAGAGTTTAAACTTCAGAAACAGGGTGTGGATTGCAAGCCTTTCATCTCAGCTCTTGGGAGTAGGGGCTGGGGGATCTGAGTTTGAGGGCAGCCTAGTCTACATAGAGAGACTTTGCCACAAATAAATAGGAACAGATCTCAAAACATCAACAGAAAGATTTATATTTCTGGGGCTCATCTTCCGGTAAATTCTAATCTCTTGATGGCATCTGGGGATCTTTATCATAACAATTTAAAGCTCATGTGTAGGGATTTACTACACTGGAACTGTCTAAGTAGTGTAAACGCATCACACAAGTATTGACAGAGAGTTTTTATGTCTTATGGTTGTCTTTTTATCTCAGGTTTTATTTATTTTATGTGTATGTGTACAGGTGCTTTTGAGGCCAGTAAAGGGCATTGAATCTCCTGCATCTGGAGTTACCATGAGCCACCATGTAGCTGCTGAGGTTTGAACTCAGATACCCTACAAGAACAGCAAGAACTCTAAACAACAGAACCATCTTTTCAGCCACTCCACTTGGCTGTCTTTTTACCATCAGAACATTTGAGTTAAACCGTTCTGTTGACATTGGTTTTGGTTTGTCTCTTGTTGCTTCTGGTTTTCATTGGGACACTGCTTTGGCTCTCCTCCCTCCTGGCTGCTGAGCACTGTAGCTACAGTCTGTCAGGAAGTGCCTTCCTTAGGCCTGAAAACAGAACCCCCACCAGGGAGCTGTTAAAGGTCACCTGGGACTTGGGAGCAGGGGTTTCTGTCTACCCTGGGTGATAGCGGCAGCTAATTACTGCGGTTATAATTACACCAGGTGGCTTTTCCTAGCGAGGAAGATGCTGATCTAACTGCAGGGGCTGTTTGCAAGTTGTGACCCCAGCCTTTCATCTGGAGCCCACCAGGATGCGATTTCTCCTCTGCATATTTCTGGACAGATTAGAAACTCGGGGTGTATGCCCTTCTGCCTATAACTTACTGTGGGACCACAGACACATGTGGGACATAGCCTTGTCCACATCGGTGGGACATTTCCTCTTGGCTATCTTAGACGCCTCGGAAATGTATAGATGCAACTGAACCCCTCCACCCTGCTACGTGCGTGTGCGTGTGCGTGTGCGTGTGCGTGTGTGTGTGCGTGTGTGTGTGTTTGTTCTCTTTGTCCATTAGATATGCCAGGCTAATGAGCCATTGAAGAGAGTCCTCTTCTCATTTCATTAACAACCAAAATTTTTTTTTGTGTGTTTTGTTTTTGGAGATGGGATCTCATGTATCTCAGGCTGACTGCATACTTGATATGTAGTTGAGGATGTCCTTGAACTTCTGATCTCTTGCCTCTACCTCCTAAGTGCTGGAATTACAGATCACTATGCCTGGTTTATATCACTCTGGGATTAAACCTATGACTTCATGCACTCTAGCTAAGTACCTTACCCCCAAATCTTGTTTTAAAAATCTGTCTGCTCCATGCCTGCTGGTGTACACATGTAATCACAGTTTTGTCAGGAGGCCAAGGAAGGAGAGTAGAAAATGTGAGTGCCACTTGCCTGGTAAATGAGTGGGGCCCCACCTCGAAGTAAAACTGAAGAAAGGCAGGCACAGAGCATCACAGCTCAGCAAGAAGGTGCTTGCTGCCAGGGCTGGTGATCGGAGTTTGGTCCCTGGGACCCACACAGTGGAAGGAGAGAACTGAGTTTAGAAAGTTGTCCTTTGATTTCATGTGTGTGCCTATGCACGTGAAGAATGAATAACAGCGCTACCAGAATTGGGAGAAATGAAAAACAAAGGCAGGACTTGGGGGAGGCTGGAGTGAGGCTCGCGGTACAGCAGTCGCCTAGCACGCTCCTGTTTCCTCCATCTCTGTCAGCAGTGTTGTAGGTCCTGAGCACTGTGGCCTGCAGCTTCAGGCATCCCCCTGCACTGGGGAAGATGTATGTCCCTGCTCCCACTGCCCCTCACATCCCTGGCAGATAGAGTTTGCAGAGCCCCACCCTAGATGTTCTGAATTGAAATCTAAATTTGCCAGGTTCCTAGGTTCTTGTGCAGCCCACAGTTCAAGGGTGAGACACCCTGGGTGTGGAGGAAATGCTTCCTGTTCTAGCCTCCTGGGACTTGATGGTTGTCAGCCCTGCATCCTCTTTCCTAGTGCCTGGGGCCTCTGTCCTCCCTCAGGACTTTTCTCTCAGTTCTTGTTCCCTCAGCTTTCTGTGGTCAGGGACTAAAGGCAGTACTCAGTACAGTGGCTGCCCCTAGGACTCCACATTGGTCCACTTGACAGCCATTTAAGAGGTGTGACGTGATGTCTCCCTGTCTCGCTTTACCCCAGATGATTACTGAGCACTTTTTATATACCTCTTGATTATTCTTATGACTCAAGAACTTTCGGTTTAGATCCTTTGCCCTTAAACTCACTAGAATGACACCGTTTCTCTTGGGCAGTGCGCACATTCTGGTTGCTGTTAACTGTGTTGCTGACGAGATAATGGGTCATGGGTATTTCTGAGTATTGGTGATGCAGTGGCCCAATGTGGCCAGTAAAAGATAGAGGGATGGATGTAGACCCTAAATTCTGCCCTTCCCACATGATCCCGCAGTGTCACAGGGGCTGTTTCTCAATCCAGGGGAGGCAAGAGTTGGAGAGGGTCCAGGCCTTCGGAAGGTGGATGTCTACCATTTTGTGAGCTTGCTGTGTATGCTCAAGAGATGAGGTAAGACAGTAAGAGAGTCAAGAGGTGAAATAGACAGGGAAGCAAAGCAGTCTTGGGATTGGAGGAGACAGATATTGTTTGAAGGGAGGCAGAGAGTGCAGGAGTGTATTTGCTCATGGTTGGGAGGGATGAGAGCCAGGATGAAAAAATTCATTCTAGAGAGAAAGAAAACAGAAGAGGTCCAGGCAGCAGGCTCTGGAGGCAGCCATGCCTTTAGTGAGTGACTATTCATGGAGGGAGGGAGTTGCTGAGAGGGGAGTAAGCGGAGGTGGGACTGGGAACTGAGAAGATGCTTTCCACAGGAGGAGAGGACAGTCTTGGTAGTAGTCCAGGTGGACACACCAGCGGCTTGATGGAGGATGAGCAGGTGGTGCTGGTCTTGAGTTGGTCAGAGCTAGTGGGGAGGCAGCTTTTCCTGTGGTAGGCTGTTTACAGCCCTGCACCATCATTTGGAAAGGCTTGCTGAGGCCTTGTTTTTGCTTCTCTTGTTTGGGCCTGTGGAAAGAGCCCTTCATCACTTAGCGTTTCAGGTGAGGGGATTAACTTTGGAGCCAGACAGTCTGAAGGTCTGTTTTAAAATGCTGGGAGCCTTCAAAGGGTGGAGGGACTGAAACCATAGAACAAATGATCTTTTGGAGTCAGCTCTGGGGAACTTGGGCAAACCCCAGGAACCCAGGGTTCACTGCTCCAGTGTGGTCCCCCAAACAAGCAACATCAGCGTCACCTAGGAGCCTGCCAGAAACTCAGGCTCAGCAGGACAGGTAACCCTCAATGCCTGAAATCCCAGCACTCAGGAAGAGGCCTGCCCTGGGTACACATGGAGCTGGAGGACAGTCTGGGCTACAATAGACAGTGCCCCACGCCCCCAGCCTACTGAATGAGCTACTTTTGTGGTGTCTCTAGGTAATTTATGTGTTTCCTAAGGTTTGGAAGCTCTAGCCTCAGCAGTTTCTTGGTGAGCTTAGGTGCATTTCAAAGATTCCTGGTTGCTCCCTAATTAGTGGGGTGTCCTCAAGTTGTAAAAGCCCAACCCAGATTTCTAGGGAAGTGGAGGGTAGAGCCTGAGCTGATATCTGGCTGGATCAGAGGTCTGCTCCTGTTCTAAGCTTCTCTATGGGGGACCAGTATGACTAGCCCTGATTTTCTAAGGTGTGTGGAAAGAGGCAAGTGGGCTAGCCACAAGGATTACAGAATCCCTTTGAGATCAGGGAACAAATGGTGACCAGTGCGTGTGCGTGTGTCTGTGTGTGTGTGTGTGTCTGTCTGTCTGTCTGTCTTCAACCTCCCAAATGGGAGGAAATTGTGGCACACTGCAAATGGGTAGACCTCAAGGATTCTGAGTGACGTCATCACTCAGATAGGTAGAATGGGTAGAAGGTCAGATGCTGGGTAGTTCCCTTAGGTGAGGTACTGCGTAGCGTGGATATTTTAGAGTCTCTCTGAAAGAAGGGCCCGGGAGGCAGAGCATAGAGATTTGGGTAAAGTTACAGAGTTTCAGTTTCCTAAGGGGAAGTGTTTAGGAAGTTGGTTGTTTAAAAAGTAACAATAGTGGTGGGGTGGGCTATTTGTAGGAAGTAGAAGTAGGAGTAGGAGCGAGCATCAGACTGAGGCTTTGTGGTCTAGGTAAGTGGAAAGAACCCCAGTTCCACTCAGGTGATGGGTGTGGGGTGTAGGACCCATCAGCAGCTGGTGGTCAGGACAGTGGTAACAAAGTTTCCCTGACTCTGTGGTCTGTGGTTACTAGCAAAGATCTCCAGGCTGCTCCAAGTCAGGATTGCTCCACCCTGCCTCACTTAACTGCTCCCACCCCCCTTCTCACCTTGAAGATGTGGAGGTTTTTTTTTTTTTTTTAAATTTTATTTTTTATTTATTTATTTTTTTTCTTGAGTAATTGTTGGTTGGAGAGCCTGGCCTGGGTAAGGCAGCTGGACAGACGGGTTAGAGTTTTCATCCTGGGCCTGCATAGTGGCTCATACAACTGTAATATATGTGTGGGGTGTGTGTATATGTATAAATGTTTTTGTGTGTATGACAGGATTTTATTATACTCTTGAATCCAAGTGATCCTCCTGCTTCCAAATAGTCTTAAAAAATTTATAAAACCCCACTGTTCTCTGCAGCCCTTGGAATTGGGCCTTTAAATGTGTGTGTGTGTGTTTTTTTTTAATATGTTTTAAGGGTTACAATAGTTTTATAGGCTTCCCTCCCTGATTATAAAAACAGTATATATTGGTTGCAATAATTAGTACTTGCTGTTCCTTCTTTCTGTCTAGAACATTCTTACCTCAGATTTTATCTGCAGTTACTTCCCTTCCTACAGGTCCCTCCTCAGCTCCCACATGGTCAAAAGAAGCATTCTCCAGCAAGAATGCTTTCATCACCCCTAAGCGCCTGACTGCTTTGGTCGCCACCTATATTTCTGTTTATTCTCAGTCCCTTTCACTCGACCATAGGCTGCAGCAGGACAGGCTTGCTTCACTCAGTGTTTTGGTTCTGTATCCTTTGTTTATTTATGTAGCAGATTGCCCTGTGTACTGGGCCCTTGGGCTGTACCACATGTCACTAAGTGGTTCTAGTTAGCGGTACATTAGTAAGCAAAGACATAGAGGGACTTGCAGATTCAATGTAGGATGTTGGAGACCTCCATTGCAAGGTGCCTGAGTTAGTGTGCTGTGGTGTCCAGAGGGCCACCAACGGAGGGCCTTAAATGGCAGAGGTGATGCTCTTTTGCTGGGGCTCCTGATGTTGCCACAGTCTCTCTGCAGGTGCTAAAACTGGATCTGTTCCAGGCCACGCTCATGGCTGTGGCAGTTCCTGGCTTACGGCAGTATTGCTACATCTTTCTTGTGTGTCATTTGACATTTTACCTTTTTGTAAGGACAGCCATGATGAATCAGAGGCTCACCTACTTATACCTGACCTCATATTAATTATATCGGTGGTGACTTGTTTCTACCTGAGGTCATACTCTGAGATTCTCTGGGTTAAGAGTTTGTTGTTGATGTTGTTGTTATCCAGCCCATAGCATTGATGTCTGAACTAAAAGCTGAAGCAGGCAAAAGAGTGCCCAGAGGTCTTTCAGGGGACAGTGTTCCCAGCAGAAGACATTGCTGTGCATGGGCCTTAAGGCAGGAACTTATCCAAGATTAGGTCTCAGAAGAGACCTAGTGTGCAGTGTGGACGTAGGAGGGCCAAGGATTAGAAGTGAGTCCTGGGCGTAGAGGGTCATAAGAAGGCTGTCATCAAACGGCGACTAGATTACAATGTAAAGTGTGCTGTTCATTGAGCACATTCAGTTGGTTTAGAAAAAGCTATAAATTAACAAGCAAAAATTGCCTCACACCCCGCCACTCCAGATAATTGCTGTGACATTTCGGTGTGTCTCTTTTTAGTTTTTCACACACACAAACACACAAGAACACACACGCAAAGCAGTGGTGTCATATCCGACACATGGTTTGGCAGTTTGCGTTTTCCCTCTTGGCGCTCCATTGTGGGGTCTTCGTGTTTGTACCACAAGCCAATTTTATCCGGGGCCGTGGATGTTCTCTGCCTCATTTAACCAGTGCTCTGTTGCTGGGTTGTAACTCTCGAGTGTTTGTGCTGTACATACATCTTCACACACTTTTCTAAAAACTTCTGTAGGATAAATTCCCAGAAATAGACTCACTGGCCTAGGCATTAAATTTTAATGCACTCTGCCAAGTTGCTCTCTAGAAAAGCTGAAGCAATCCATATTGTCTCTAGCAATGCCTTAGCAGTGCCAGTGGTTTTTCTGTTTTCTTTTTTCTTCCCTCTGAGTACAGCTCGTCACCCATCTATCATCTTTGCCAGGCTCACAGGTAAGACATGTTTTCATAACTGTTGCGTTTCTTTGATTGCTAATTGGCGCTGGAGCCTTTGATCAAGCTCCCCTTGGGCGCTCTTTCTCTGGTTTTCTGTAGAAGTCCCTGGGCTGAGGGACTAGAGAGAGGGTTCAGTGGGTAAGAGCACTTGGTGAGGGAGCATGGGTGACCACTGGGGAATCTGAGCTCAGGGACCCAGCACTCATGTGAAAAAGCTTTTTATGCTAAGACCCCAGAGCTGTGGTGGGTGGAGATAAGAGGATTGCTGGGGCTTGCTGCCTGCCAGCCTAGTTCCGAGTTCAGTGAGAGACCCTGACTCAAAAAGAGCATGCCACCTGGCATCTGAGCATGTGCACAGGCTCTCGCACAGGCTCTCGCACAGGCTCTCTCTCTCTCTCTCTCTCTCTCTCTCTCTGTGCCCAGAGCTGTGCTGGGAAGAGCAATACTAGCCAAGCCAACCATGGTGAGGCAGTGTAGCTCTTGTTTTATCTGTGGCATATACAGTTGTGAGATAGGCATTCTTGCTACTCCTACTGCACAAAGGAAGACAAGTCTCAGAGGGGTTCACCAGCTTGGTCCAGGCCACACAGCTAGTGTCCTCTCAACTCTGGGGTGAGTGTGCATACCCCAGCTAGGTTCCTGCTGTCTGGGCCATGTTAGTAAATGTCAATGTGGTGTCTCCTGTGTTTGTTACAGGATTGGGTGGAGTAAACTCTGTAGTTCATAGTCAAAGTCATTTGTGACTCTGGGAGAACACTATGCTGGTGGCCTGGAACAAGCCTTGACCCAAGACACATACAGCCCTGTTCATAGAAAGTTCATACCAAACCTTGGTTGAGAGAAATGAATAAGGCAAACTTTCCAGAGTTACAGAATCATATGGAGAGTTGTCTTGTTTTTGCAATTGAACATTTAATAGTAACAAAAAAAAAAAAAAAAAAAAAAAAAAAAAAAAGGACGTTCCCTTTGCGGAGTGCTCTGTCAGTCTCAGTCTGGAGGGTAATCTTCCAGTGCACTGAGTGACATTTGCTCCCTGCACTTTCTCCTTTGCTGAGGCTTGGATCACATCCTTGTGGTTTTGATAACGTTGCTACAAAGATGATATGTTTCTGTGGTTTTTTTCTGACGGCCAAGCGTGTGGTTTTCTTTCTTCTTTGATCATAAATTAGCGTGTGCTTCTGGCTTAAAAATCAATTTCTCACTAACTTTCCAGTTTTGGTGGGAGGGAGTCAATGCCTTCAGTGGCTCAGTGGTTAAGAGTGTTGGCACTTACAGAGGACCTGGATTTGGTTCTCAGCACCTACACAATGACTCATAACTGCCTGTAACTTCAGTCCTAAAGATCTGCTATCCTCTTCTGGCCTCTGTGGTCACCAGACATGCATGTGGTGCGCAGATATACATGAAGGCAAAATTCTTATACACATAAAATTAAAAAAAAAAAAAAAGGATTAAAAACAAAAACCAAAACAACCAGCACAGTGAGCCATTCTTTCATGCTTTCGCCACGCGT
Source organism: Arvicanthis niloticus (assembly GCF_011762505.2). Classification (NCBI taxonomy): domain Eukaryota; kingdom Metazoa; phylum Chordata; class Mammalia; order Rodentia; family Muridae; genus Arvicanthis; species Arvicanthis niloticus. The sequence goes on from NC_047672.1 coordinate 25,311,833, forward strand.
TGAGCTTTCTTAGTTCTAAGGCGAAAAAAAGCAAAAACAAAAAAACAAAACCTAAAGAACAGTATATCTTGCATTTGTGCCAGATTCTGATGATAAATACTAACTTTCTAAATGATTCTCAGAAACTGGTCTTGGGACTATTGTTTTTTTAGAAAGTCATTGTTGTTATTGTGTGTGCCCATGAGGTTGAGGGGTGCACTCGGGCCATAGTGCACAGGTAGAGGTCATAGGGCAGAATGTCACCCTTTCCTGGGGTGGGGAAGGAAGTGACTGGGCAGGAGAAGGCTGCTGTTGAGGTATGATGTCCAGCAGCCTCCATGTCTTATGGTGAGATAGTCACCATGTAGGCAGGATGGGCTGGTACAGTGTGGGCTCTGTGGGGAAGGTGGTTTACAGTTGCAGTTTTCATGGACTGCAGAAGAAGGTGTCAACATGGAGAATCTTGGTTCTTAAAAGTAGGATAGAGTGAAGTGAGTCAGTCAGTCAGTCAATCAATCAATCAATCAATAAAGTAGGGTGGAGTGGGGAGTGGGGTATGCACAGGCCAGGAGAACTAAGACCACAGATGCACCAACCAGTTCCTGATCCGAGAGAAGCCAGCTGTCCCATGGCTGTGGGGTAGAGAAGGCTCACCATGGGGCTGATCCCACTGTGTGCCCAGCCTCGGACACGAACCTGATGATCTCTGTGCAGCTGCTCGGATGGCTTCCACACTGTCAGAATCCCTCAGCATCCAGCACTAGACTTGGAAAGAGGCTTTCCAAGAGTCCTTCTGTGTGGGGCCTGGAAGTGTCTGTTGACCTTTATTTTATTTTTGGTGTTTTTGAGGCAGGGTTTCTTTCTATAGCCCTGGCTGTCCTAGAACTCACTCTGCAGACCAGGCTGACCTTGAACTCACAAACACAGATCCACCTGCCTCTGCCTCCCGAGTGCACTAGACTAGAGGTGTGCACCAGTCTTTTGACCTTTAAATGGGCATCATTCTCTTTAAGTGTTGAACTTCATTTTACTAGTTGTTTATGAGACATTTTAAAAAAAAAAAAAAAAAAGCTTGAGTGTTTGGCTAATTGCCATGAGGGAATGAATTGGTGTGCATCTAATTTTTAGAATACTAGCAAGGTCACTTGGTTAAAAAAAAAATGCATTAAGTAGAGATCAGCAGCCCTGAAGATATCCAGCCCCTGAGCCCTTTGTAGCTAGAGGAAGCAAGTAAGGGCTTGTCTATACCTGAGAAACAGTACAGACTAGTGGAGACAGGGGCAGAAGTCCAGGTCAGACAGAACAGCATCACTGAGTAACCAAGAGTGTCATTTGGACTGACAGTGTTCTCAGACGCAGGTTCCTGGAGGTGGCTTTTAAAGCTGAGACACCAGGAGATGCTTAAAACATCGAAGTAACTGATCTTAAGGAGAAAACAGGACTTGGCAAGATGGCTGAGTGAGCTGCTACAGACACTTGCTGCCAAGCCTGAAGACCTGAGTTAGATTCCCTGGAACTTACATGGTGGGAAGAGAGAACCAACTCCTGCAAGTTGTCTTCTGACCCTGCCATGGTATATGAGTGGCACCACCCTGCACACACACACAACGAATAATAAATGCATTTAAAAACGAGATAATATATAAAATAATGTGTGAGAACTTTAATATATAAAATAATGTGTGAGAACAGAACAGGGCAGCTCTGTAATATTTCTCAGCAGTATCCTGTGTTTACCTCTCTCTGAGGGGATGGCTGGGCTGCGGCTACTCTGGTTGGGTCATCTTGGGTTGCTGCTTTCTACCGTGATGATGAATAGGCCTCTCTGGACCCAGGAGAGGAACACTCACTGATGTGGGGTTGGAGCACCATGACCCTGAACCAGAGGATGAGAGGCACCATCTTTAACCACAAGTACAGGCATGGCTGTTGTCATGGGAAGTACGTGAGAGATTGTTAAGTAGCTCCCGAATCATAGAACCTGACAGCTGGCAAGTTGCATAAATATTCATGTATGTATCAGTTTCTACTTCTGTGGTTCTGACAGGATGCTCCAGGGCCCACAGTTTAAGGATGCAGGCTGTAGGAGGCAGAGACTGACTGTCAGCGCATAGCTAACAGGATGCGTGTCAGATGCTTATTATTCTGTTTGAGATTCAGATTCTGCAGAGGAAGCTGGGACTTGGGAGTGGTGCCCAGCCCTCAGCCAGGAGCATGTGCAGATGTGCGAGGGTGTGCATGCCTACACATAGGCAGACAGGATAGTATGTGGGTGCTTAGGAAGGGAGGCTGAGCAGTAGAGGGTAGACCAAGGAGAGAGCAGGAAGAGTACAGATCAGGACAGCTCTGCAAGTGACCATGGGAAGCCAGCTGCACAGAGTTATGTGCCTTGAGGGTTGGTTGAGCTTTGTGAGGGGACTTTGAATTTCTGGCCATTCCCATTGCAGGTCTCCTGGCTATGTTCCATATCAATATTTACATTAAATTCATTTGTTTAGGATGAAGTGATGTCACAGGTTACCAGTGTCTCTGACTGATTTTATCTTTGTTTTCCTTGATATTCCGGCTGGGTGGAACAGCCTCCTCCAGCTTCCTTGCCTGGAGTCTAACCTCTCTTCCTACCATACTGCCATGGACTCTGTGTCTTCATGGGGAGAACGCTACTGAGCCGCTTGATGCTTGCATGCTTTCTATGCACTGTTTCTTCTTCCCAAAGGCCCTGTCCCTCCCTGTTGGCCTCATTTCATTTCTCCCTCAAAAATCTCAGGCCACATTCACCTCCCCACAAGGCATGTAGAAGCAGAGTGGCTTAGATGCCCTCTCTGCGCACGCAACTCAACTCATGACTTCCAGAGTTGGAGATCTTGCCTTGTTACTGTCTCCTTACCAGTGTGCAGTGCGGCTGGGCTTAGAGACCATCCTTAGTGAACACATGATGAATTGTTAAATGGATGAATGAAGGAGTGTTCCCACAGATGGACCGTTGACTGCATACATGATTGTGTGCACGATGACCCCTTGAATGAACCACTGACAGCATACATGGTTGTGTGCACAATGGAATAAGCTGGAACAACTCAGGACATGGTGAGTTTGGTGTGACTTCTCTCTTGTTGAGAATGGCTCTTGAGAAGCTTGGCACTTTGCATTTTCATCACTGCCTCCTGTTAGTTTCTTCCTCCCACATCCAAGTGCAGACTTCTTTATGCCTACTCTCTCTCTTCAAATCATTGTCACTCTCTTGGCTTCAGGATCTACCTTCATGTGGTCAGACTCCAGAACTATGTCTTTGTTCCACGTTCATCCTAACATAATTCCCTGTGATTGGCTGGCTGTCAGACTAACCTGAAAATTGTGGACATGAAGATCTCTGCATACTGAGTTCCTAGTTGAAATACAAAAGCTTACTAGTCTCTGTAAATGATACTCACTTTCAGATGCTTTGGAATATGAACTATATTTAGAATAAGTACCCATCTTTACTTCTGTTTTATAAATAATTTGATACATATTTTCCTGGCTGTTTTTTATGTGTTCATGTGTGCACAGGGTGTGTGTGTTCATGTGCCTGTGGAGACATAGGACAACATTGGCCTTTGTTCCAGGGAGCCGTCCACCTTGTCTTTTGAGGTAAAGTCTCTCATGGGCCTGGAGCTCTATATTTTAAGTTAGGCTGGCTGGCCAGTGAGCCCCGGGGATCCACCTGTCTCCACCTCCTCCAGTTCTGGGATTACAGTTGTGACCCAACTGTGCCTGGGGTTTTAACTTGGGTTCTGGGACAAGTTCGTAGCCTCACGTTTGCAAAGCAAGCACTCTATGAACAGATCCATCTCCCCAGTCCTTTCTTGCTGATCTCCTGAAAATTATGCTTGCATGCACATGTAGTAGACCCTACTTTTTTGAAAGATAGAAATGGGATTATGCTACCCATAGATTTTGTGTCTTCCAGTTTTCACTTAATGTAAGCATTTTCCATATGCTTTAAAATATTTTAAAGTAAACATACAATATTCATTTATAGGGCATGATTTCCCAAGTCATTCCTGAATTTCTTGTTTGGTGTTTTTAAGATTCTGGGATCCAACCTGGGGCCTTGCGTATGCTAGGGTAGAGCTGTACCCCTGAGCTGCATCCCAGCCATTCCTAAACAACTTGGTATCTTATTGGTCTCCATGTGCCTAACTGTACAGTCCTGTGATGAACCTCTGTGCACAGACCTTTCAGCTTCTCTTTATTTCCTTTAGGATAATATTAAGGAAAGAGTTGGATTACAAAGGGCCGATTTGGAGAAGAAAAAAAAGTCCCTGAGAGTCAGTGTTCATCAGGAAGCTTTGCAGGGTGTGTTGGAGAACATGCCAGTTTTGGGATCTTAGATTCACAGTTCAGCAGTTTTTAAAGGAGACTAACTGGGCAGATGGCTGTTTGCCCCAAGGCCCGCTGCCTGGTTATCCTCTGCCTCATCCTTTATACATGAGCATGTGCTTGCTGACTCACTAAGAGTCAGCACCTTTGGCTACTGGGTGAAAGTCCAGGGGTCAATGTGAGTGGTGTTGGGAATCTTTGCTGCCCCAGCACCTGAGCAGGAGAGCTCACTATTCTCTGGGACCAATGGTATGATTTTGTACAAAAGGACCAGGGCCTGAGGAATGTGGGAAGGGGTAGGGTGTATGTGTGTGTGTGTACACGTGCGTATGCACACACACGCTCCTCTCTGAGCCTCAGAGCCAGCAACACCGTGTTTCCATGGCAGAGTGCCCCTTCCTTGATCTTCCTTTGCCACAGATGTATTTAGTGTCTCTATTCTAACTGTTCCTGACTTGAGTTACAGTGGTTATTTGATTTCCACATTTGTGGTTAAAATGCATGCAGCATAAGATTGGCCATCAGAAGCATTTTAAGTAGAGGGTCATCAGTGTTAGGTACCTTTGCAAGCCCTTTTCATCTCACAAAACTGAACTTTAAATCTATAAAAAACCAACTCCCTGTCCTCATACCTCCAGTCTCTTGGAGCTACAACTCTGCTTTTGTTTTTTATGAGTATGACTCCTGTGTTCCTCTAGATACATGGAGTCATGGGATAGGTTCCTTCAGTCCTTGAGTTCATTCTTGATGTAGGATGTGTCACAGTTCCTTGTTTAAGGCTGCATAGTATTCCATCAGATGCATGGTCTATGCTTTTTTCTTTTGCCTTTTCAATACACAATATTTGGTATACATTTCAAATTAAATATACATTCAGTGTTTGTAGTCTGGGCAATAGAAAATCCAGGTGAGGTATATTTTATTTATCTGTCATTTCTGGATGGACTTCTTTCTTTTTTTTTTTTTTAACCTTTTGGTTATTGTAGATTATGTTAGAATATATTATTATATATTGTATATTTATATCATATAATATATAGATAATATATATTATAAATCACTAGATTATAGTGATTTAATTCCGTTCTCACTACCGGACTGAACAGTGAGGTCAGGGGTGGTGTTGGACTCATCTCCATGTCCTGGGAGCAAAGTACTATCTTGGCACAAGTAAGAGGTGAGGTGGTGTTTGAACAAAGAGATGATGGAGCCATCCAGCATACCGCAGAGGAGGGAAGGGTGTGTGTGTGTGTGTACATATCCAGGGTGAGCAAACAGAGGACAGGGGCTGGACAGTGTCCCTGGTTGATGTTGTAGAGAGCATTTCGACTGCTAGTGCCCCCTCCCCCAGCTGGACAGGCAAGTCCTATGACAAGGACCATTCCTCTGTTATCCAGGCACATGTCACCCCTGTCACCCCCTGCTTTGTCTCTGATGTCTCACCCTGGCACAGCACCCCAGAGGGCACAGCAACCCGCAGGGCCTCCAGCTCCCTTGTTCTTACAGATAGAGTCTCTGGCTGCGGGCACATCTAGATTAATGATTGATGTGGGAGGCCCCACCCATTGTGGGCAGTGCCATCTTTGACAAATGGTCTTGGATTATATAAAAGAGGAGGCTGAGCAAGCCATGAAAGCAGGCTGGTAGAGGTGGTGTTCTTCCATCGTCTCTGCTTCAGCGCCTTCCTTGGCTGCCCTCGGGCATGGGCTGTAACTTGTAAGCCAAATAAACCTTTCCTTCTCAAGTTGCTTTGGTTAGTGAGACAGCATAGCAGCAGAAGCCTAGCTAGGACATTTCCTAACTACATTAGCTGCTCACTAACCCTGTGATACAATGTTGTCCCCTGGTATCCATGGAGGGGAGGGAGCTGCTGGCTTTCGGAATCCCATGAACACCAGTGTCTCAGGATGCTCACATGATTAGCAGTGTCCCTGGTGTATCCTCAGTAGTTTATATCCTGTCTAGATTCCTTGTACTCAAGGCAAAGGCAGTGAGTGCCCTGCACATGCCCAGATCTTTAGGGGCAAGAGTACATTTGTGCATTTTTAGTACAGATACAAGTTTAAGGGGGAACAAAAAACAAATTTTCTTTTCCATTGCCTGTTATTTAAACCTAAAGATACAAAACCTGTGGGTATCAAGGCCAGGTTGTAGAAATAATCTTGTTGACTGCTAGTTTGTACCTCCCTGATGCTAATGTGCTATTGATAGTGTGGACATTACTTGCTTTCTGTATCTCTGTGAAAGGAACTCATTGCCATTCAGGCCCACCGCCCATTGCAGATGCATCCTGACCTGTGGTTGTAATCGGTTCATTTTTCTGAGACTGGGTCTTATGTGGTCCTGGTTGACCCTGAACTCTTGAATCTCTTGTCTCCACCTCCCAAATGCTGAGATTAAAGGTGTGATCACCACACCAGCTGATAGTCCTGTTATCGGTGGCATGGGGAAAAATAGTCTTGGAAGCAAGTTGGGGATAAATGCCATTCAGTTTGTTTACTGTGTGCATATGTGTGTGGCGTGTGGGAGGAAGATAGTGGGAAAACTCTTAAATTTTTATTTCTGAAAAATTCCTAATTGAATGCCTGTAAGTCCCTTCCTAGGATTGTGGAGCCCTAACTTCCCCTTTTGAGTGTAGTACAATTCCTGTGCATTACAGGCAGCTTCCTGCATTTTCTCTTACCCCACTTCCTGTCATATTTGTGCATTTCATTATAGGGGTGTGCGTGTGCAAGTGCACATGCCACACTTCATGGAGGAGGATGACTGTTACTTGCTTGTAAGAGTCTTTTTCTTAGAATTCTGTATTTTTATGCTTTTCCCCACATTGTTACTGCCCGTGAAAGAAGCCAGAGATGAAGCTGGTTCCCAGCAGAGTGTGTCTGTGCAGAGCTTCACAGTAATAACATTTGATCTGTCTCATCTTGGAGGGTCTCTGGCTCAGGGTCCATGCGGATGGACTCTGCCAGGACCTTGTTCGAGGTCCCCAAGTATTCAGTGCAGACTTGCCTGCTCTCTGTGTTCTAAGAGTCATCTTCTGGATTTTTATCCTTTCTCTTCTGGAGGTGGAGTCAGGAGCTGGAGGCTGGAGACTAGCTGGTGCTGTGGGAGACTCTGTCTCCAAAAACTGACACACACATACACCCGCCTTCGCCAAAAACCCCCCTCTTAACAAGAACAAATGCATGGCCGGCATTCTTAAATTGGGTGTGGGTGCCAGGCATGTGTGCACATCAGAAGAAGCTTGTGGGAGTCAGCTTTCTTCTTCTGCTGTGCTGAGGGCCAAGGATCAAACTGGAGTCATCAGGCTTGAAGGCTGGTGCCTGTATCTACTGAGCCATCCTGCCAACCTTTATTGGGCATTACTTATTGAGGGTATCAGTCCACTTAGTCTGGTAGCTTTTTAGAATGTTCTAGACTTCTTTGTTGGGATTGTCTCAAGATGATCACCATGAGGCTGGGCATGGTGGTGCATGCCTTTAATCCCAGTACTTGGAAGGCAGAGGCAGGAAGAAATCTGAGCATTTCAGGCCAGTTTGGTCTACATAGAGAGTTCTAGGGCTACATAGAGACCCTGTCTCAAACAGCAAAGAAGATGATCAGAATAAGACTTGGTAAGAACAGGAGCTAAAGCCGGGCAGTGGTGGTACACGCCTTAATCCTAGCACTTGAGAGGCAAGGCAGAGGCAGGTGGAGCTCTGTGAGTTCAAGGCCAGCCTGGTCTACAGAGTGAGTTCCAAGATATCCAAAGTTATGCAGAGAAACCCTGTCTTACCAAACAACAACAACAACAACAACAACAAAAACAAACAAACAAAAACAAAACAAAACAAAGAAAAAAACCCCCAAAAACCCCAAACCAAAAACCAAACCAAACCAAACCAAAAAACAAGAAAAGAACCTAAGAGCTAGTCTCCAGAGCCAAGTGTCAATTTCAATTTGTGAAGACACGCTTTTGGATTAGTGTGTAAATATTTTGCTACAAGAGACCCATTAGGCAAGTATTCTATCCCTTTCCCTATTTTTCATCCTCTAGGAGTTACTGTACACTATCTCATTTAATCCTACCCTTCACTTCCCCAATTTCCAGATTGATTGACCTAGGACCAGTCAGGGCTGATACCCTAGCATCGTCTGTATAATCACAGAGACTGTTTTTTACTTATTTATTGGTTAATTTGTTGTTGATTTTAAAACAGGGTCTCACTGTGTATCTTTGGTTGGGTGAAACAACAGGCTTGTGTCTTAGTTAGGGTTTACTTCTGTGAATAGACACCATGACCAAGACAACTCTTTTTTTATTTTATTTATTTATTTATTTATTTATTTTTCCCAAGGCAACTCTTAAAAGGACAATATTTAGCTGGGGCTGGCTTACAGGTTCAGAGGTTTAGTCCAGTATCATCAAGACAGCAACATGGCAGCATCCAGGCAGGCATGGTGCAGGAGGAGCTGAGAGTTCAACATCTTCATCTGAAGGCTGCTAGAATAATACTGGTTTCCAGGCAGCTAGGATGAGGGTCTTGAAGCCCACGCCCACAGCAACACACCTACTCCAACAGGGCCACACCTTCTAATAGTGCCACTCCCTGGACTGAGCATATGCAAGCTATCACAAGGCTGACTGTTCTTGAACTTACAAAGGACCCACCTGGCACCCCCTTTTTTTAAAGGTGTATTTGCTATTTTTTAAGATTCATTTATTTTATTTTATGTGCATGAGTCTTTTGCCTGCATGCATGTATGTGCAATTTGTGTGTGTGCCTGGTGACTATGGAAGTCAGAAGAGTTGTGTCCCCTGAAATAAACCTGGGTCCTCTGCAAGAGCAGCAAATGTACTTAGCAGCTGATCCACTTCTGCTCCCCCAAACTGTTCTTTGTGTGCCTGCTGTTATGTGGTGGAGCAGACTGTGGAGTAACACAAGGTAATTCTGCAATGTTTGTGAGGTAAGGCTTTACCATTGGTTCTTGAAGTGCCTTTAAATTCCTGACTCTTGTGCAGACATGTATGCTGTGTGCTTTTCCTGTGTAATTTGCCCATCACGATGGTAGCATTTCCACAGCTTTGGAGTTCTTTGCTGCCTAGCATTTTATGAACGCAGACTGGCTCCAGATGATCCTAAGGGAATGACTTATGGTTTTAGTAATTTCTTGAAATTGCTTCTTTCGAACCTTTAGTTTTGTGAGGTAAAGCTGGTATTTGTTTCCACTTGGTGCGTTGCTGAGCTGCACAGGTGATGGTAACAGTCTGGGGGCCAGCTGTGTGTGCAGGTTTCTCAGTGAGGCGGGCGACACAGTAAAGGGAGGCCAACTGCTTTTTCAAGGAAGCACACAGAGCTCGGAGCAGGAATGAGAGCAGCTGGGAAGCAGGGTCATTCACTGTTCAGGGAGAAAGCTGTGGAAGGTGGGAGGGAGTATCCTGGGAGGGAGGAGAGTGGAATCGAGCATTCCTGCTCTGCATTCTGTGATGCCTTGTTTGGATTCAGGAAACAGGAGCGTGCAGGTTGGGGAGGGCATGAACGTACCTGATCTTGGGACCAACAGGTAATTGGCAGAGTTGTGGCAGAGAGAACACAGGCTAAAGCGAGAACGAAGGCTAGCTTTTCATGTGAGATGGTGCAGATAACTCCAGCCAGGTAGGAGCCGGGATCTGATGGAGTGTGCGGTTTCAGCTTTGGAGAAAGCCAGTGTCCAGGAACTAGAGGAAGGAGGAACTGCCCAGGCAGTGTCCTCTGTGGACTAGCAGCAGAGCTGAGTCTGCAGCAATGCATGGAAGCCCCCGCCTCCAACCAGAGCAGAAGGAAACCACTGAGGCTTGCCAATTGTGTGGAACAGATTGGAAGTGGCTCTTAATGACCAGGGTCCCCTAAGGCCTTTAGATATAACTCAGGCCTGAGACAGATTCATATTCATTCTCTCTCTCTCTCTCTCTCTCTCTCTCTCTCTCTCTCTCTCTCTCTCTCCCTTCCTTCCTTCCTTCCTCTTTCCCCCTCTCTTCCTTCCTTCCTTCCTTTCCCCCCTCTTTTCCTTCCTTCCTTCCTTTCTTTCTTTCTTTCTTTCTTTCTTTCTTTCTTTCTTTCTTTCTTTCTTTCTTTTGTTTCTTCCTCCCTTCCTCCCCCTTTCCCCCTTTAAGACATGGCTTCTCTGTATAACCCTGGCTGTCCTAGAATTTGCTCTGTAGATCAGGCTGGCCTCAAACATTAAAGGTGTGTGCCACAACCGCCCTGGCTGCATTTTTCTTTCTTGAAGACAATCATGGGCAGCAGCTTGGAGTAATCTTTTCTTTTGTGATCAGTGTAATTTAGTGGCTTTAAAAATATGTTAGAGTCTCTCAGAGGTATTTGAAGGAGTTAGAGATTTGATAGAAATTTAGTTTTTGAAATTATATATATGTATGTTAAATAATTCCTGATGCTTAGGGCTGGGGGTGTAATTCATCAGTAGGAAGGTTGCCTAGTTAGCATGCAGTGGGCTCTAGGTTCAGTCCCCAGTTCCGTATCAGAACAAACACACTAGAGTTAAGAGCACTTGTTGTTCTTGTAGAAGACTTGAGTTTGGTTCCCAGCACCACATAGTGGCTTCATAGGATCTGATACTTTCTTCTGGCCTCTTATAGGCACTGCAGCTTATGTGCACAAATGCACACTTATGTGAACACACACAAACACACACAAACACACACATACACACACAATTAAAAATAAAAACAATTCTTTAAAACAGAAATATACAAAACTAACTAGAAGATTTTTTTTATTTATATGTATGTATGTGTGTGTATATTTGTGTGTGTGCACATGAGTAAAGGTACCCATGGAAGACAGAAGAGGGCAGTAGTTGTGAGTTGCCTGTATGTAGATGTTGGGAACTTCAACACCATCTGTAAGAGCAGTGGGTGCTCGTAACCACTGAACTATCTCTCCAGCTCCCCAAATGATTTCAAACATTTAAAATTAAGTTATAATATAAATGTGCATGCATAAAAAGCAGAATACAGCTCAGTGAATTTCCACAGACTGATAAGAGCTCTGTAATAACGTCAACATCAAGAACAAAATATTACCTGCCCCTCAGAAATCCCACGGAGTCTCTTTCCTGCCATTGTCCAGTATCTTGGTCTCCAACGGCTGCCATGCTTGATTAGCCCGTGCAGTGACATCATACACAAAGTTTAACACCGGAGCTACCACTAGGACTGGTTTGTGTCTCTTGTTGATACAGCTTGCTCTTGTGCAGATCTTGGAGTTAAACAGTCACATCTGTCTTTCTGAGAATGTGTGGCGCATTGTGAAGGGGTGCTTTGCACAGTTTTGAAGTCAGAGGTGGTTACTGCTTTGCTCAAACTGTCCTGGTGCCCTGCTGGGGCCTGGTGCAAGTGAGACCTGACTGTGGGGTTCTGTGTGTCTGGCACATTGTAGGAAGTCTTCAGTGCTCCCGAGTGCTTCATTCTGAGACATACAGGCCGGTGGGAGGTGACGTCAAGAGTTTGTAATCTTGAGGCTAGCATGTGTCATTATTCTCTCTCTTGAACTTTTGAATTTTTGAGACACGGCCTCACTGTGTAGCTTGGGCTTGTGGCAATCCTCCCGCCTCAGCCTCTGTAGAGTTTGGGACTTACAAATCGAACTTATCTTTCAGGCTTAAGCATGAAAAGTGGTTTGGTTGGCCTGTGGCCTTGTTAAAATATTGTCAGTTGCCAGTGATTAAAAGCAAAGTGATTAAATGAATATTTGGCCTGCAGAGCCTACTTTGTGTAATTACATTAGCATGTCACCTTTGAACTTAATCCCTTTTTCCGTGTTTCTTCCTGAGCTACCCCCACTTTGACCTCTGTAGGTCTTTGATTGTAAAGGCAGTCCTTTAAAGATAATTGCTTTTGTGTGTGCGTGTGCGTGTGCGTGTGCGTGTGTGTGTGTGTGTGTGCGCGTGCGCGTTTTATTTTTGTTACTTGAGACAAGTTTTCTCTGTGTAGCCCTGGCTGTCCTGGAACTTGCTTTGTAGACCAGGCTAGCCTCAAACTTAAGAGATCTACCTGCCTCTGCTTCCCAAGTGCTGGGATTAAAGGTGGGTGTGCCACTAGGCCCAGCCTATATCATTGTGGGCTTCCCCCCCACCCCCACCTTCCTTAAGAGACGGGGTCTTGCTGTGTCACCCAGCCTGGAGTGCAGTGACTATTCACAGGCACTATACCACTACTGACCACCATAGAATTTTAACCTGCTCCATTACAGTTTCAGAGATTCAGTCCCTTATCATCATGGCAGGAAACATGGCAGCATCCAGGCAGACATGGTGCTGGAGAAGGAGCTGAGAGTTTAAATCTTGATCCGAAGGCAACAGAAGAGATTCTTTCACACTGGGTGGAGCTTGAGCATCAGGCCTCAAAGCCCACCCTCACAGTGATGAACTTCCTCCAGCAAGGCCACACCTCTTAATAGTGCCACTTCCCTTGGGCCAAGCATATTCAAATCATCTCTGTCCTCCTTTTATGTTTTAGAGTTGATAAGGCACAAGTTTATAAATAGAGAAGCATCCCTCCCACCAGTTGTGTGACACTGTTGCTAGGGAGATGTAATAGTAACTAACTTTTATTTGCCTGTGGTAATTGTTGTCTCTGAGGCTTACTGCCTCTGTCTGGTAACCTAGACCTAGTCCTGGAAACCTCTAGCCTCTGTATAGTCTAATCTAGATTGTTTTTAGCCTCTGAGATTTACAGCTGAATAAACTCACCTTTTTTTGTTTTGTTTTTTGTTTTTGTTTTGTTTTTTTAGTTTTTTTCGAGACAGAGTTTCTCTGTGTAGCCCTGGTTGTCCTGGAACTCACTCTGTAGACCAGGTTGGCCTCAAACTCAGAAATCCGCCTGCCTCTGCCTCCCAAGTGCTGGGATTAAAGGCGTGCGCCACCACCGCTCGGCAAACTCACCCTTTTTTAGTTCTTTCAGATCTCTGGTTGGCTGGTTCAACTCAGCTGTTCTGGTTCAAACTCCCTTCTGTCTCTTGGCCTCTCCTGAATTGTTCTACTTGGCCTCAAACTAACTCTTAAAAACCTGTTCTAATCTTATGCCTCCTTCTTGTTCTCTGGCTCATTCTGTCTTTACCTGTGTCTAGTCTCTTTGCAACTTGTCTTTATATGACTATCCCATTAAATCAATCTCTCCCTCTCTCCCTCCCTCCTTCCCTCCTTCCCCCCTCTCTTTTTCTCTCTGTCTACTGTTCCCTCAGGTAGCTTCCTTTCCTCTCTCTTGAGAGTTGGATATATCCTATCCTGTCAAATCTATGTCTGAGTATCACTGTCTGCCTCTCAGTTAGACATCACTTTCATAGTGGGTGCTTCTTTCTACAAGCTAACTTTACCTTTGTTGTTTGTGATTAAAGGTGTCTATTAAGGGGGGTGTCTGTATTCCAGCCAGAAGGATTAAAGGTGTGTGCTAAGAGTGAGCCACACTGCAACTAGAAATATATTTTTCTAGTAAACAACACAGGGTTCACAGTGTGATTAAATATGCTGGACTGGGAAGATTTGAGCAAAGTCTACTTACTCCAGATTGAGACCCGATGACAGACCAATGTAAAGATTCCACCAAAATCCATTTTGGTGAACCAGTGGTTTTTATTGGTGTTACTTAAGGAAATTTTGGTAAGGGATTACTTACTGGAGCAAGAATAACTCAAAGACAGGTACACCACCAAAGCCCAGAATCCCACCCTAGCATGGGTGACATTTACAGATCACTGTATAACTTTCAAAGGAATGTCTTTTCCATGCAGATCAGCTGGTCTGAGTCTGTCAGGTGGCTTGGTTGGTCTGAGAGTGTCTTTTAGCAGCCTGATATATGTGTGAGGAAGGAGGTTCTAGAATTATGGTCAGTTTCAGGGACTCCCTGAAGCCTTTGAGTTGTTTACTCCCTGAGCTGATCTTGCTTCTGAGTAGGATGGACTATATTTCACCTTCCTTTACCCTCTTGTGTCTTAAGGAGCTTCTTTCAAAGGTGGAGGAAATTGCTACACAACACCCTATCACCCATCAGCTCCATTCCCATTTTTGAAGTCTTCCAGACCCAATTAATGCAAATAGAATCATCAGTTTATCTGTTTTACACAAACACCCCACCCTGCTCTCTGTTCTGACCTAGGGAGACTGTTTCATGTTGGTACGTAAAGCCTGCTTTCTCATATTCTTTCTTTCTTTCTTTCTTTCTTTCTTTCTTTCTTTCTTTCTTTCTTTTTTAAAGATTTATTTATTTATATGAGTACACTGTAGCTGTCTTCAGACACAGCAGAAGAGGGCATCAGAGTCTATTACAAGTGGTTGTGAGCCACCATGTGGTTGCTGGGAATTGAACTCAGGACCTCTGGAAGAGCAGTCAGTGCTCTTAACTGTTGAGCCATCTCTCCAGCCCTCTTTCTCATATTCTAATGTGTACCGTGGAACTTCTAAGAGAATTTTAAGATCATTTGGACTTGGATGCCAGAAGTCAGGTGTGCCCTTTCTAGTCCCCACACCTGTCTCCCAGCTGCTGCTGCTTGTGATGTTCCTGCTGGGCTCTGGAGGCCCGGCTGTAGAGGCGAGCAGGGTGGCCCCGGATCCTTCAGCAGCTGGCCCGAGATCCTCCCCACTGCATTTCAGATTTTTTTGGAAATGCCATTGCTCTTACAAGCACATTTCATTGTAAGTCCATGTATTTGCAAGTTCCCCATGCCTCTCCTACTATGTGTCTGTGAAACCCATCTGTCTTGTGACCTAGTAGGTACTCAGTAAATAAGTTCAGACTTGGTGAACCTGGATGCCCTGATGTTTCTAAACTCAGATTTGGCTGGCTCCCAGGGTATTGGTTAAGTTGTTAGCAAAGTCCTGCAGCTTTCAGCAGACTCCTTTCCCTCCCGGTGTGAGAAGAGAGCTGGTAGAGAAGGCTTTTGGTGCACAGTGGGGCAGGGCGAGGGAGGAAGACATTGGAAGTTTTTGCACTTGTTTTTCTTCTTAGACGTGTGTGTGTGTGTGTGTGTGTGTGTGTGTGTGTGTGTTTGAGTGTTTGAGTGCTTGTAGATGCCAGAACTTGGTGTCAGAATCATTTTTGACCGTTCTTAAGAAAGTCAGATTCTCTCAAACCCAGAATTTGCCAAAATGGCCAGTCTTGCTCTGGGGATGCTGTGCCTCCTAGGCTGGAATTACAGATGGCGGCCATGCCCACCTAGCACTTATGTGTTCCTGGACATCCATACTCCAGTCCTTTTTATTTCTCATGCTGGACCATCTCCCAGCCCCCCTTTCTGTTTCTTTATTTAAAAAAAAATCCATTTTGTATATCAAAATTAAATTTTACTGATATCTGCTCTGTGTTTTGACCCTGATAGGGTATATTATGTCCTAAATCGATGGACAATTGTCTTGACGACAAACAGGAGTGCTGTGACACGAAGGACTTGGCCGTGAGTTGGTAGCCGACTTGTCTTTCTGTGACTTGGGATGGGCAGAGGTGACAAGAGCTTATCAAGTAATTAGTTTTTAAGTAATTAGAAGCTTTGTAAAAACAAAGTTTCCCATAGTGTGTAATTGATCTAAGTAATTGTTGAGATGTGGAAATGTAGATTGGAGATTACATTAACAGCTCGCACGGCTGCACTCTCACTGACAGGGCCAGCTCTTTGCTGGCTGTATGGCTTTGCACCCTGGAATAATGTGCAGGGACAGGGTGGCTTGAAACAACAGACTCTGTTGCCTTATGGTTTCAGAGGACTGGAGTTGAAACCCTGGTTTGGTTTGGCTGTGCTTCCTCTCAGGTCTTTAGGGGAGAATCTCTCTTTGGTTTCCCCAGTTTCTGACTTTTGCTGGCAATTCTTGGCATTCCTTGGCTACACCCCTCCAGCCACATGTCTGTCTTCTCCCTATGTGACTTCCAGTCATCTTCCCCGTGTTTCTGTCTTTCTCTGGGTCTCCATTCCTCTGTGCATGCACACATCCCCTCTTTTTCATGAAGATACTCAGTCCTATCGGACCCCTCCCCCACTCCACATCTTGGCTTATCTCTATTAAGTCTGTTTCCAGATAAAGTCCCAGTCTGAAATGTTGTGGGTAAGGACTTCATCATAACTTTTTGGGGCTACACAGCTCTTCCCATCAGAGAGTTTAAAGATGTGGGGAGTTGGTTCCTGAGTATTGAGGCTCCACAGGATGATTGACAGTGTAGTTGACCTTTTCAATTAACATCAGGACCACAGATGGGTTTGATTTTTACCTTCACATGCTAGTGAGTGTAATTATGAGATCATTTATTGCTTTTTGCGTCATTATTTTAAATTTTGCTTTAATGTATGGTTTATCTACTCACAGTATGCATTATGGATATAGCTTGGTATTAAGTCACTTACCTGACATCCAAAAACCCCTAGGTTGAATCTCTGTTCTGCACAAACAAATGTGATTCACGATATGGACTGTAGCTGTTTGTTTGAGACAGGCTCTTGCTCTGTAACTTACTTAGGCCTGCCTTGAACTCCGTCTCCACCTACCTCAGCCTCACAAGCAGTTGTACCACCATGCCCAGTTGGAGCCTTTACAAGAAGTATGTATATGTGTTTGGGAATTTTCTTATTTTTAAAAGTATATATATATATGTGTGTGTGTGTGTGTGTTTCCATGAACTTAGTGTGCGCTACATGTGTGCAGGCACCTGAGAAGGCCAGAAGATGGTCTTGGGTTCCCTGGAGCTGGAATCACAGGGAACTGCCTAATGTGTTAGGAACTGAACCCAGGGCTTCTGCAGCGGCTGCGTGTGCTCTCAACTGCTGAGCCGTCTCTCCAGGTTCAGGATTTTTCTTATTAATGAAGTGTGTGACCCAATCTGTTTGGAGATACCTGGGTGGTCTGAGGAATGGTGGTATGAGCGTGCCAGCCCCACCCCCACCCTTTGCTAACTTAATTGGCCTTAGGAGGCGCGCGCGCGCGCGCGCGCGCGCACACACACACACACACACACACACACACACACACACACACACGCCCTCTGGCTTTGGTTTCCTCACTTGAAAAAGTGGGTTGTTGGGGATGAAGTTAAGCCATTAATTCCAGAAAGGTTTCTCAGTGTGGAACTTGCTTATAGTAGGCGGTCTGTAAATATAAATCATCACAGACACTGATGGGTTGACTTTCCTTGTTTACTGTGGCCATTTACTGAATATTTTGTCTTGGGGAAATGGGTCCGTACCGGGGCTGCAGATTTCACAAGTAATTCAACCCAGTGAATAATGATTCTACATGAATGGCCATAGGAACTGTGAGAAAGTGTGGGAAGGGGTTGGGTTTCTTTTTTACCTCCATCTTGGTATGAACGTGAAAAATAAAATCCAAATGCTGTGCTCTTTCTATACCAGCCAGCAGTGGGGTGCGCAGGTCGACCTGTTCCCAGGTTTGTCCTTCAGGCAGCCCTAGTGAAGATGTTGCGCACTCTGGCGCTTCCCATCTGGGCCCTTCACCTGCATGGTCATGTTGAATGCTAGAGGCTCCTGAGGTGGAGTTTATAGACAGAACGTGAGGTCCAGGAGGCAGAAAACTGGGGACCTCTACATGTAACTGAATAGGATTGCTAAAAAACTTAAAAAAAAAAAGTTGAGTTTTTTTTTTTTCTTAGAAACTCTTTGGTCTGTGAGAGACTTCTCTTTCTATCCCTGTAGCCAAGCAAAAGAAAGAGTAATTGTGCTCCCTGGAGAGTGGTTTCACATGCTCACTGAAGATGCCTGTGTTTCTTATTTAAATAGCCTCAGTAATCAAGAGTCTTTTTCTCTTAAGGGCCACTGATTCCTCTGGAGAAATCAAGTAAGTCTTACACACAGGCAGAAAAGCATTTCTAAAAGAACAAATCAGAAGCAGTGTTTAAAAGCAGAGAATAAAAAGCCTCACTCAGTAAGTGCAACAATGAATATAGTATTTGCTTTCATATTGTTATGATACATTAAATCAGCTAAGGAGGAGAGGGACAGATGAGAGACAGTCCCCAGGGACCCAGGGGAGACTGGTGGAGCATGGAGGGGAGGGAAAAGGAGAGGGGAGGGAGAGAGTCCCTGGCAGGAGGAGAAGGGGGTGTGGTCAGTACACTGAGATGGGAGACCCAGCTTAAAGATGTGCATTGCTGAGCGAGCTTACTGTTGTTTTTGCTGGTGGATGGATCACCACGTCCTGTGAGGAAAGAGCCTTTTTTAGTCTCATTTAAAAACTGGTCACTGTTGTTAATGATGCTGTATGTTTCCAAAGAGGATTATTTTAATATGTTTTGTAAAAATATCATAGTAACCTGATTTTAACACTAGATTTTTTAAAAACTAATTTTATTTATTTATTTAGCGTGGGCTCATATATACCTCAGCATGATCAGAGGACCACTCAGGCAGGCTGGTTCTCCCCTTTTACCATGTGACTCCTGGGACCAATCTGTGGTTGATTCACAGAACCAACTTGTCAGCCCAGCAACCTGTTTTAAAAGTTGTGGCCATCAACAGTTAATCTTAGTCTTTAGGCCTAACAATGTGAGTGATTTCATACTTCTAACATGTAAAAATTGATGGATGAAATACAAGGAATATCAGAAAGTCTGATTAGTCTCTGAAACAAGAGGCCACTCAGTGAGCCACAAGCAGCATAGAACCTTAAGGTAGTCAGGCAGCCCCTGCCAGGGTGTCCTGGGAGACAGCACAGATTAGCATTAATGATGGCTTATCAGTACCTTCTTTCTCAGAAGCTCTGGGAATGTTCTAGAAGGGCAAGCATGGGCTGCCTTAGACTTTGGATGTCACTGAGACACCTAGGTGAAACTTACAATGTTTATTCCTGGCCCACAAGTTCTGAAACTACAAACCTATAGATTCAAAAGCCTTGTAGATTCTAAGAGCAGGACCCCTCTGAGAAACTCTGCAGGCAGGAGGGGCAGCGAGCGGGCTTTAGGAAGGGAACAATTTAACCGAATTAAATGAGGATGAGGTGGTTTGATTTCTACCAAGGAATTTGTGTTTTGAGTTCTTCAACTTACTTTAAATTTTTTTGGGGGGGATGTATATAAAATTTAGCATCTTAAGCACTTGAAAGTATACATTAAGGTAGCATTGATTTCCATGTGTAATACCACCTGACTGGCACTGACCTGCTGTTAGTGTCTGTGGGTTGGCCTATTGTGAATGTTTCATATACGTACAATCATATAGTGTGTGTGTGTCTCTTTCTGTCCGTCTGTCTTTCTGTCTATCTCTGTGTGTCTGTGCCTGCTTTCACTTAGCATAATGTTTTCAAGGTTCAAGGTCTGTGTTAAAGCATGATTGCTGTCTCATTCCTTTTTATGATCAGATAATGTTTCATTGTATGGACATACCGTGCTATTTCTTATTAGTTGATTGATTGTATGTTGACTCTTGTCTTCTGACCCCTGTGGTATGCTGTAGCATATGCCTGCCTCCCCTTCCCAAATATTATAAATGTCAAAAAAATTGCAATACTTCCTTCCTTCCTTCCTTCCTTCCTTCCTTCCTTCCTTCCCACCCCCACTCTCATAAGATCCCTTCTCCACATGACCTTTGCTATCCTGGAACTCACTCTGTAGAGCAGGTTGGCCTTGAACTCAGAGACAGCC
This sequence comes from Arvicanthis niloticus, assembly GCF_011762505.2. NCBI lineage: Eukaryota > Metazoa > Chordata > Mammalia > Rodentia > Muridae > Arvicanthis > Arvicanthis niloticus. Next base: position 25,331,784 of record NC_047672.1, read on the forward strand.
GGACTATACCAGTGACACCTGGCTGCACTGCCTGGTCTCAATGTCTTGGGCTTTTGCTTAGGTAGTGATATTCCTGGTTGTGATTGTACGTAACTAGTTGTGACCTGTCTACAGTGGACACGTGTACCAGGCATCCTGGATGAAGGATTCCATTTTTCCCACCCACTCACCAGTGTTCTCATTGCACAGTTTTCCTAAAATGGCCGTTCTGTGACTTTGAGCCTGTCTTGTGGTCTTCATTTGCATTTCCCCATGGATGGGTTGTGCATCCTTCCTTGTGCTTCAGCAGTTATCTGGCTTTCTTGGTTTTCAGTTGAAAATTATTTAGAAGCTGGGCGATGGTAGCATACTCTTTTAACCCAGCACACTGGAGGCAGAGGCAGGTGGATCCCTGAGTTTGAGGTCAGCCTGATTACAGAGTTACAGGACACTCAGGGCTATGTAGAGATACTTACTCTACAACATCTGCAAATATCAAAAACATGCTGTAGGGATCAATAAGTCGGCTTAGTGGCTAAAGATGCTTGTTCCTGAGCCTAGCAACTTGAATTTCTCCATACTCCACATGATGGAAGAAGAGAACCAATTCCTGCAATGTGTGTATCTTGCCCCCTCCCACACTGTCTAAATAAGTATAATAATAAGTAATGCTCATTGTAGATTTCTATAATTTGGAAGAGCAATGATGGCGTTTCCTAAACACAGAGACCAGGCTGCCATGCTGTGTGTGAGACGGCAGGTGCTGGACAAACGGCTCAGCGTGGCAGAACCTGTTGAGCAATGTGGATGTTGAGCAGTCCTGCCGAGGGCTTAGGGTGGGTGAAGGGTACATGTGCGGTACCCTGTTAGAAACGGGGACCATGTCCTTCATTGCCATGGTGTCACAAATAAGGCAGTCCTTTGTTACCTGTCTAGTCTGTACGGTCCAGCAGGCCACCTTGGCTTCTCAGTGGTGGAGGATGGACACATATTGGTTGGCCATCTGTTGTGTCAGGCCCCAGGCAGCCATTAACAGGTTGCTGGGGATAGCAAGCAAGCAATTTGGTTCCTTACTTGAGTTTTCTTGTGTCTGGTCCAACTTCTAGCTTGTCTCTGCACACAAGGTAGTGAAGAATTACCACACTAGTGCCTGAGAAGGCTAGGTCCTGGTGGGTTCCCCAGGTCCCAGGGCCTCTTTTAGTGCTGTCTGTGTGTGGTCCTGTCTCTGTGGTATTAGTGTTGATGTTACTACATTGCTCTGTTTTGCTTCTACATTTTTTATTTTATGTACGTGTGAGTTTTGCCTGTCTCTAAGAATGTGTACCACACATGTTCTTGGTGCACATAGAGACAGGAGGAGGGCATCAGATCTCCTGGAACCAGAGCTACAAAGGGTTGAAAGTTGCCATGTGGGTGCTGGGAAAAGAGCCTGGGTCCTCTGCAAGAACAGCAAGTGCTCTTGACCGTTGAGCCCTTTCCCTAGGCCCCGAACTTCTCTTCTAAATGCTAAAGGTTCACAAGTCCATGAGCTTGTACTGAGATGCAGTGAGGCATTTTCAATAAGTAGAATTTATCTTTGCTTGTAATTATGAAGTCTTGTGCATAGTGTTCAAGAACTGTAATCTCAAAGTTTCTCTTGGAAACTCCTGATATAACATGACTCTTCTGTATTAGGTATTCCAGGTAGCATGGTGGTCAGAGAAAGGGGGTTTGAGTAGTGGATAGGGTTGTTTTTAGCTCCTTGGTTTATCTGTCATTTGTTGTCTTAAAGATTTATACAGTCTTTTTGGATCCTCAGATTCTTCACTAATACAGTGACGATATCAGAGACTGGTTCCTGGTGGAATGGTTGTTATTGTCCTTGTGAGCCTCAAAATGGACTGACACAGCATCACTTAATTACATTTTATTGTATGTGTGTGTCTGTTTGTATGAGTGTACATATGTGAGCGTGTGTGCACATGTGTACATATTATAGCACATGTGTAGAAGCTGCAGAATAACACTGGGAGTCAATTCTCTCTTTCTACCATGTAGGACTCAGGGGATCAAATTCAGTCCAACAGGCTTGGTGGTAAATGCCTTTACTAGCCGAGTCATCTTGCTAGCCCCAGCTCTCCTCCCCTCCCCTCCCCTCCCCTCCCCTCCCCTCCCCTCCCCTCCCCTCCCCTCCCCTCCCCTCCCCTCCCCTCCCCTCCCCTTGTTTAGTTTGTTTTTGTTTTTTTTTTTTTTTTTGAGACAGTGTAGCCTCGGCTGTCCTGGAACTTGATCTGTAGATCAGGCTGGCCTCGAAGTCATAGAGATACATACACCTGCCCCTGCTTCCCAAGTCCTTAAAGGACTAAAGGTGTGTGCCACCACTGCCTGGCTAGCACCACTTTCTGGCTAGCACCCCTCCCTGGCTAGCATTCCTTTTAAGTGGTAAAATAAACCTGGCAGAATTTACCAGTTGCTCATTTTTAAGCAGCATTCATCGCCGTATTTTCTTGTTTTAAAATTTAATTTTAATGAGTATATAATTTGCATTTATTGAATCTTTTCATAATATATATATCCCACCACCCTTGTTTCTGTTCTGGAAGAGACAGGCCCTCTCATCTTACTGACCTCTAAAAGTTACCCCAACACCCATCTCCTTCCTTCCTTCCCCGTTTCCACATATACCAGGCTGGTGCCTGTCATGGGGGTAAGCTCTGCTCTCTGCAGTTTGAAGTTCTCCGATGGGGACAGGTGGGCCTGTGCAGAGGCTGGCTATTAATAGAGGCTCTCAGGTCATTAAATGATTATGTGGAAGGTATTAACTAGTCTCTGACTGGGGGTGGGAGGTTCTTCTGCTTCCACAGGCATTTTGCATGCTACTTCCTTTATTTCTTAGACTTATAAAGCTTTCTAATTGATGTACATAATAACATATAATAATAATGTATAATTTATATACGTATACTGTATTTTGCTCACATTTACCCTTTCTTACCTCCCCAAGACATCATCCTTTTCTCTCACTGATTCTCGTCCTCCCCACAAATAGTCCCTTCACACATGCACATGTACACATATGTGTACACACATACACACACACACGATTCTACTTATGAGAGAGAACATGTGGTCTCTGTCTCTTCCCTTATCTCTTCATTCCCTTTAGATCTATTCTTATCCATCATAATTTCCCTTCTGTTTTGATGTCATATATATCATATATATATATATATATATATTTATCTATATCATATATAGATTCTATCTAGGAGAGAGAACATGCAGTGTTAGTCTTTTTGGGTCTGGGTTATTCTGCTTAACATAATCATATCCTGTTCCATCCATCCATCCATTTTTTTTTTTTTTTTTTTTTGCAAACGGCATAATTTCATTCTGCTTTATAACAGAGGAAGACTTGGCTGTGTGTAGTCTATATTTTCTTTATCCACTCATCTGCTGATAAACATCGAGGCTGGCTCCATAGCTTGGCTGTTGTGAGCAATGCCTGTGGTAAACTTGGATGCACACATCTCTCTGTGGAGTGTGCCTTCTGTCTGTGAGTGTGGGGTGGGAGGAAGAAGATTTGGATTCTTTTTGCTATGTTCTAGAAGCTCTCTGTAAGGGGCTGCAGGAGAAGAGGACAGTGCTTAGCCACGGTGCTTTGAGGTTACTTTGACTCTTCATTAATCTGTGTCTAAAATAAGCATACTGCTTTGAAAATGTTCTAACAGTCTATTTCCTCCTCTCCTTCATAGGTGTCATAATTTCCAAGATGTTTGATTCTTTATTCGATGTCTTTCTGAGCTCTGAACTAAAAAGAAAAGGGAAGGCTTTATCCTAGCTTTATCAGAGCCAGAGATTCGCCTGCAGAATTTCTAAGGAACAGCAAGACGCCAGCAACTTTGTATTGAATTTCTAATCAGAAGACTTAGGGGTGTTCTAAACATAAACATGATAGTGCTTCAGACACCAAATAATTATCATTCTTTCTTTAATTATATCTTTGAGCATTGGAATATCTTTAATTAATGCAGGCTTACAAATGCAACCTCCCAACCTCCCTAATGAAGTAATGAGTGTCAGCAGCAGTCAGTGGCAGTTGTGGCAACAGTGGGTGAAAAGTTGCCCAGGAGCCCCCCATTGCTAGAGCAGGACAGCACCACCTAAGCCCACAAGAGGTTTCTGCCACTCAGAGTGGCACAGCCGGAAACAAGTTCCTTCTAGAAGCCCTCAGACCACCTGGAAAGTGTCATTGGATAAAATATTGACCCTGAACTCCAGGAAGCTTCTTGATTCATCCAACAGTTCAGGAAATGTGGGGTAGAAGAACTTTAAATGACACCACAAGAATATAGTGAGCCAGACAGAGTGTGGGCTGTCTGCAGGGACAGATGGCCTGCTTTCTTTAATAATGAACTACTGAGAGCTTCAAAGAGAAAGGAGAGGAAAACTTAATAATGTGTAAGACACTTAGGAGACATGTGAACCAAAGCAGTGTGTTTCTTGCTCAGGACTTGAAATGAGAAAAGCAACTATGCGAAAGTATCTCAAGGCCATCAAGGGACACAGGGACATTAGGGATTCTTTTTAATTTTGTCAGATGTGATGATGATAACTGAACTAGAAATATAAAAATATTTCTTTTCTCTTTTTTTGAGATTTAAAATGACAGATTTTATTAAGCACTTTGGGGCTGTCATGTTACAAATAGTTATTGGAAAACATTAGACAACGGGGTGTAAGTACAGAAAGGATATCCTGGGGACAGACGCTGACAGAGCTGCATCTACAGTACATGCTTGTGTACGGACTTTTCAGAGAGAGGTAAAGGTGATAAAGCAAACAGGATATATAACCTATAACCCAGTTAGTCCAGTAACTACGCATTGATCACGACACACTTGGTTCCTTGGGACAGAGCGGGCGAAATTAAGTTAGAGTATATTCTATCTTTGCGACTCGTTAGGAAAAGAAGAACTGGTTTAGATTTCTGGGTAAGAGTAATAGCTAGCAATCCCACAGTGATTTTTATTATTTCTTGCCACCCAAATATACCCTTGGTCACCAAAGTGAAGGCCCCAACTGTTTTTCACAAGCCAGTAGCCTTTCCCATCAAGAGTCCCATAGCCAACCACGAGAACACCATGATTCAGGCTCTCAGTACAGGAGAGGTCGTCGTAGACACCACGTCTGTGGAGGATGAAGGAGGAATGGCTGGCGTCGATGCCCACAGAGACAGGCCCTTTAGTGGCCACTGCTTCTTTCAGGGCTTCTTAGTCCCCGAAGGGGGTGGGGAGGAGCTCAATGCACCTTGAACACGTGGCAGCTCGATTTTTTGAGTGACAGTTTTCGGCCTCAGCTTTGTAGGGATAGGAAGCTTCTGACTCGATGCCTGCCTCCTTTATTGTTATCGGTGATGTACTGGAACGCTTCAGCCATGAAGCCACCCCCGCAGCCTTCATTCCCGTACTTTTCTTTGCTTGAGCAATCCACCAGGTTCTGAGCGCTGAGGAACACCAGCTTCCCTGTTTTCAGCTTCAGCTGCCCTTCAAGGGCTCCCACGGCACTGGAAGCCCAGCCACAAGAACCCTGAAACAGAGGAGAATCGGTCTGGAATCAGTATGGCTTCCGCTGTGCAGAAGACAGCTTCGCCTCAGCTAGGAAGGGCTCCCTCCCCCACTGAGGCCTCCTCTCTCAGACAATTGGAAAGCAAACATTCTCCAGGCAAGGACCTGCCCTGGTGGGGAGAGCATCAGGTCATAGCAGACATTTTGAATTCACTGATTATGCACACTGAACATGTGCAAACTTCCATATGACCCCCAAAAGGAAGACAGATGCCGTATAAAAGTATTTCTTGAGGTTAATAATGATGTGTGGAATTTCCGTGTGTTCTTGTTTCTTGTGCATAAGCATGTGTGTTCCTCTGCACATAACGGTTAGAGATCAGCCTCAGGTGTCTTGGTCCTCAGGACCTGCCTACCTTGTTTCTTGAGGCAGTATCTGTCCCTGGCCTGGGGCTCCCCAAGTAGGCCAGACTGACTGGCTAGTGAACTTCATGGATCCTTTGTCTCAGCCTCTCCAGCATTGGGATGATAAGTGTAGGCTACCATGGTCAGCTTTTTTTGGGTCTAACTCCTGGGCAAGAGAGCCTAGGGTTTTTTCTTCAGCTTTTGTTTATGTTTATTTGACAATAGAAAATTTAAATACACAACGGATGTGTAAAAATTTAAACATTTTACTGTAAGTTCAAACACACACTGAACTCTGCTGTGTCCTTCAGCGTTGGAAGATTGCTTTTGGCTTATGTATACTTTCCATCTGGCTAGTTAGTATTTATATCAACTTTGTGTTGCTCTTCATTCTGGAGTCCCAGAGAGCCTTCCAATAAACCATATTGTTGATGCTTAGAGAGTTAATGTTATGGATAATTGTTAATCAGTAGGCTCTTCATACCAGTAAGCAGGCAGAAAGAGGGGGTTTGGGAAGGTTGCGGTGACTGGGAATAAATTAAGTAAGGATGAGAATAGTTTGTGTGCTTAGCTGTATTGAACCCGAGCAGTATATGCAAATAACACTTGATTTGGTGCGGGACCTACTCTGTGCTGCTGTAACAAAATACCTTGGACTAGGTATTAACTTAATAAACAGTAGAAATTTATTGCTCACCATTCTGGTTGCTGGCGAGTCTAGGTTTGAGGTGCAGTAGAGTGGGTGTGGCAAGGGTATGTATGGCCACATGGGGGAAAAGGTGGCATATTTACAAGGACACTAATCCTTATGGTTTCTACTCTAGTAGCTTTCTAAGATCTCAGTTCCTTAAATTCACTGACCTTTGGGGAAGGATTTTGTCTCACTTAGTGTTTCCATTGCTGTGAAGAGACCCCATGATCAAGGCAAGTCTTATAAAGGACATTTAGTTAGGGCTGGCTTATACATTCAGAGGTTCAGTCCATTATCCTCAAGCTGGGAATCATGGCAGCATCCAGGCAGACACGGTGCTGGAGAAGTTGCTGAGAGTTCTACATCTTGATCTGAAGGCCACCAGGAGAAGACTGGCATGCTCAGGCAGCTAGGAGGAAGCTCTCTCAAAGCCTTACCCCCACAGTGACACACTTCCTCCAACAAGGCCACACCTACTCCAACAAGGCCACCCTTCCTAATAGTACCACTCCCCTGGCCAGGCATATTCAAACCACCACAGGTTTCAACACAGATTTGGGGGGGGGGAACACAAATTTTTATACCACCGTAATATGATTACTGCAGAGCGCCCTCAAGTGAGCATTATTACAAGTTGCAAGTTTTACCCTCTTTGGCCTTGTTGGGAGCTGACTTTTAGCAGAAAGCGGCTATCAGCTTTGCAGCCATCTCAAGCCATATACCCTGACGTGAGACTTGTTTTTCAATAGCCTACAACAGCTGAAGCACACTCTGATATCCCACATATTTTGTTTTGCTGTTTACTGCCCCCAGCTGTAAGGTGCACGTGGTATCCATGCCTGCAAGGCATGCAGTTCACATGCTCTCCACGCCATACATGCCTGCAAGGCGCATGGTGCACGGTGCTATCCACGCTATAGACGCCTGTAAGGTTTATGTCATATCCACACCTGCAAGACACATGGTAAAAGCATATAAATACCCCAGATTTCCCTTCAATATAGGAGAATACGGGAGACAGAGAGACAATAAAGGAGAGAGACACAATAAACGAGACTTGAGACTTGATCAGACCCTTTGTCTTGTCTCCATTCTTCGAGTCTCTTGCCCCACACTCTCTCTCGCTAGACCCTGACCTGCGGAACAGAGCGGGCCGTTACAGTTTGGCTGCCCAACCTGGGGCAGCTCGGCCGTTACATGGCCTCATTGTCTTTTTGCTGTTAACTGCGAATCTCTGATGGTAAATCTTGATTGTTGACTGGATAGGATCTATAGTTATCGTGTGTGTGGCTTACTTTTCTGTTGCTCTGATGAGCCAAGGCAGTTTATAAAAGAAAGAGTTTTATCGAGCTTAAGATTCCAGAGGGTTAAAGTCTCTGATGGAGGAGCAGAGGCATGGCAGCTGGAGTGGCAGCTCGGAGCTCACCTCTCAATCCACAATCAGGAAGCTGAGACCACACAGGGAATGGCATTAATCTTTTGAAGCCTCAAATCTCATGCCTGGTGACACTCTTCCTCCAACAAGGCCATACCAACTAACCCTTCCTAAACAGGTCCACCAAATGGGGACTAAGAATTCAAGCATATGAACCATTCTCATTGAAACAGCTACACCATGGAAATAAATCTCTGAACAGGTCTGTGACACTTTTTTTTTTTTTTTAAATGGGGTTAATTAAGGTGAGAAGACTCACCATCAACATGGGAAGCACAGTTCTGTAGCTGGGATCCCAGACTGAAGAAAAGGGGAAGAGAGATGAGCACCCACATTCACCTCTCTCTGCTTCCTGACTGTGAATATAGTTCCTGTTACTTCCCTGCCATCGTAGACCATAATCGGGAGCTGTGAGCTAAAATAAACTTTTCCTTAAGTTGACAGCGGTGAGAAAAACAATCAGCACATGGTTCATTGTCCCAAATTGCTCTCTCAGAACACATTTCTAGCCACACACCTCGCAAGCCTTGGGTTCTCCTCTGGCCATGTGTCCTTAGCAGCCATTTCACATCTGTGAAGGGTTTTCCCACCCGGGCTCTGATTTAGTACTCCTCTGAGGCAGGGCAGTCAAGCACCCCAATTTTTCTCACCTTTACCTAATTTGCTTCTATCCACACACATGCTATCCTGTCTTGCTGGAGCTGCCTCCCACTGTCTTTCTGGCTCCTCATCCTGTCCCTTCAGATTGCTTAGAGTCAGTCTGCCTGCTGAAGGCAGGCAGAGGAGTAAATCAAGAGTCCAGTGTGTGTTTGATTTTTGAGAAATGATTTCATTGTGTTGTGAGTTCCAACTCTTGCTGGCCTGGAATTCACTGTGTAGACCAGGCTGGGCTTGAATTGTTCTGCCTCCCAGCGCTGGGATTAAAGTCTTGTACCACAATGCCTGCCAAGGGTGCAACTTAAGTTTGACAAGAAAATCACAGACACAAGGGTCCAGGGAAAACAGAAGAAGGGAAGCTGGGTGGGACAAGAGTTGAGATTAGGAGGGTCTGGTAGTGGAATCAGCATCAGAAAAAGCAATGCACAGAGCAGCTGGAGTGGAGGCCACCCTGGGGCATGCTCCCAACAGGATCAGGTAGGAGATGGAGCCTCGCCGCCATCATTTGAGGGCTTTGGATTTTCACTTTGTAATTTTGGGGGGAGGAGTTGGAAAATTAACACAGAGTTTCATGTAGCCCAGGCTGGCTTTGAACTTCTGATCCTCCAGCCTCTATCACCGTCCTGGCGCTACAATGAAAGATGTGTCCAATCACATCTGGTGCCAGAGCCTTGAGCTTTCGGAAGGCTGTTCAGAACCGGCGAAAGATTTTAAGAACAGGATAGCCTGAGACAATTTGTTTCTTTTAGATAAAACAGAGATACAGAAATACATCAATCAGACCTGCAGATTAAAATTCTAGATGAATTAGAGTAGATAGGAGAGTACTGAATTTAGCGTGGATATGGCTTCTGGGGAGAGACTACGCCTCAGCTGATATTCGTGTCCTGGAGTTTACACCTCTGACTGAGAGTGGGGCAGGCATGGTTTTCTAGCCTAGCATCTTTTGCCTGCACTCCCAGAGGTTGTGGTACTGTGGAGGGTGTCACTTACCTCTAGCGACTGTCTGAACGAGGTGGGGGATTCTTATGATGGAGATGCCTCCACTTTTTTTTTTTTTAACTTGGGCTTTTTGACCCCACAGTAGAAGCTCCCTCAAAGCCTGTTACAGGTGCTGAGGGGGTCTTCCGTTTCTTAGTGGTCACAGCCTTGCAGCAGGAGACACATCCGTGAACTACCACCAGCATCAGGAGGAGCTGCCTTCCTCTTTTAGGTGCCTCAGTCCAGTAAAGCTGGATCCTTGGCTTTGGAGGAGAAAAAAAAACTTCAGGATGAGCCACTACGAGGCAGAGCTGGAATTTACTTAAAAGATGTTTAGTGTGGATCATAGTTTCCTGGCTAGTCTATAAGACAGGTTGATGTGCATGGGCACTTGGGTGTGGCTTCTCAGAGGACCTGTCTCTCATTGGCCTGGTGGTGTCTGTGTAGTATACAACTTTCCGCTTCTAAGTTTATAAAAATGATTTATTTACTTATTTTTATTTTTTAATGTATGTTTTGCCTACATGTATGTCCCTGTATTATGATCTGCAGTACCTGTAGAGGTCAGAAGGGGGCATTAGATTCCCAGAGACTGGAGTTACAAATAGTTGTGAGCCACCATGTGGATGCTGGGAATCAAACCTGAGTCCTCTGGAAGAGCAGCCACTGCTTAACTGTTGAGCCATCTCTCCAGTCCTGGGTGGGTTTTTTTTTTTTTTTTTTTTTTTTTTTTTTTTTTTAGACAAGATCTCATCTTGTAGCCATGGCTGGCCCAGAAGTCATCTTGAGATTGGCCTCCATTTTAAAAGAAAAAGAGCCTAAAAATTTGACCTGCAGCTGAACCCAAGCTATACCCAAGTACCAGGAAGGACCCCAATGGCTTGTGTTTGGCCCATACTCTAGAGTTACTCCCTGTCTACTTCCTAGCAACAGTCAATCAAAGATAGTCTGACTGTTTCAGATGTACTTTCAGATCGTTTATGGTTGTTCATGGTTTTGCTTCAAAGCACCCACCTGTTGGCCTAACCCCCCTTGCTTGCTTGCCATGTCCTATAAAACCTTATCCTGATGAAGGCTCAGGGGTGCCCCACCTTCCAGTCCTGCTGTGTCAGGGTTGGCGGAGAGCCCAACTTCAAGCTTATAATAAAGATGCAATTGCATCGAAATTGGCTCCTTGGTGGTCTTTTGGGGTTCTGGGCTTCATGAACTCTTCCTGGCACAACATATGTACACAGGCTAGCCTTGAATGTACGTACAGACATCAGTCTTGGTCTGCCTACCCAGTGCTGGGCTCAAGGCTGTTTGATAGTATGCCCTGCTGTGTATTGGACTTTTGAAATTTCACTGTGTTTTAGTCACTGTTATATTACTATGAAGAGACACCATCACCAAGGCAACTATCGTAAGGGAAAGCATTTAATTGGGGCCTTGCTCATGGTTTCAAAAGTAGTATTTTTCATCATGGTAGGGTGAGTACATGGTGCTGGAGCAGTAGCTGGGAGTTACAACCTGCTCACAAGCCAAGAGAGACTCTGGACTTGCCATGGGTTTTTGAACCTCAAAACTCATCTTTCAGTGACACACTTCCTTCAACAAGGCCACACCTCTTAATCCTTCTAATCCTTTCAAACAGTGACACTCTGCTGACTAAGCATTCAAGTATATGTCCCTATGGGGGCCATTTTTATTCAAGCCACTACACATTGTTCACCAGAGTTCCGAGAGGCCCCCCCTTCCCCTCTTTGATAATCTAGATTATAGAGGGTTCTGGGGGGTGCTTTGGATGACATCATAATTAGATAAAACACAACCACAGATACCAAGAGTTACAGAAGGCAGTTAAAACGTGCCTTTCATTGTAAGTAGGGTTTCTTATGCGATTCCTAGAAAATTACAGGTTTATAGACAGAATAAGCAAAAGTGTGAGTATGGGTAGGCCTAGTCATGGTTAATTACTGTTTAAGGTCTCTGTCTCTGTCTGTCTGTCTGTCTGTCTGTCTGTCTGTCTGTCTGTTTTTTGCCTTTTATTTGCTTTTTGAGACATAGTCTCTCTACATAGCCCTGGTGGTCTTAGGACTCACTAGTAGACTAGGCTGGCCTCTTACAGAGATCTGCCTACCTCTGCATCCAGTACTGAGATTAAAGGTGTGCCGCCATGCCTGAGTATTTATTCTATTAGATATGATCTCTTTAAAAGAAATACTGCTCAATGTAGACAGCCTTCATAGTAGATGCTAACTGTGCTGGAATTCCTGATTCTACAACTAAGGGTTTCAACCAGATCCCTCTCCCTTCCCCTGTCCCCACAGACTTCTCCCTGCTTTACAGCCACATTCAGAATGAGGGAGGAAACAAGGTTATGTCTGGGTCTTGGAAGACCGACCTGTTTCACTCAGTGCCCTGGATGCCCATCTCCTGTGGACTCTAGAAGGCTGAATTCTGAGCAGGTCATCCTCAGGACGCAGCGGTGCATTGGTGGTAGGGAGAAGAGAGTCGGGGACTACCAGGGCTGAAAGTACCTAACTGTGAACTGAGTTAGTGAGCCCCGGCCCCCTGGAGGAGGGGTGGGGCTTTTGAGACACTCAGAGGAGTTGTCTAGTGGGAGCTGGCAATGGTGACTTTTTCTTTTTTGAGATGTGATCTTGCTGTGTGGCCCAAGCTGTCCTTGAACTCCTGCCCTTATGTCTGAGCCTCCTGCCCTGCCTTAGATCACCTTCACCTATTCCCACGCCTCACAGACTCCACCAGGCTCTAAAGCTTTATGTCCTGTTTAACTTTGCTTCCTCTGATTCTCAAATCTGCCCCCAGTCTCCTCTCCCTCCTGATTACACCCCCTGTCTGGTGCCCAGTGTATCTGTGTGAAGGACGGAGCCTGCTTTGCTTCTCCTCCCTCTGCCAGGGTGATTTTTATGCAGGACAGTGATGTTAAAAAGGCTGCACTGCTCAACACTACCCAGCGGCTCCCCGTTGTCTGCTGACATTCTCACACTCCTGAGCCAACTTCTTTAGCATCCTTCCCAACTGAATGGAGCCACTGCTCTTTGTCACAGAAACACATCCAACATTGTGCATGTTCCCCTTTGTCCCTGCTGGGGCCTCCAGCCAGACTGACCCTTCTCTTGTCTAAGCTTCTAGCTTTCTTGATATCAAAGAAAAGCTTAGCTTGGACCTGAATTAGGGTATTAAGCCTGCAGCATAAACTGTTAGCCTTTGTTGGAATTAAACCCACCCAGCAAGGGAGGCTGACTCTCCGTTCTCTGCCCCAGGCCCTGTCTGGTTAGTGTGGACTTGAGTGCTGCTGCCCCTGGTCTGGGAGGGAAAGTGCCTCTTCATGCTTAGTCATGGGACGTCGTGTGCCATCCAGCTCCGAGTGTAATTGGAGACAAGATTATCTTGAAGCGGGTGGTGTCCTTTTCCCTGCTGTTATAGGACTGTTTTGAATTAAATTGTTTTAGGAACAGATGGCCGGCAGAAGGATGTTTTCCCCTTTGTTCCTGGTGAATTGAGTATTTAGCTTGTTTTGGTTGTTCCAAGTGCTGATGGTCTTGCTCTCCAGGTTGGTAAGGAAGGATCATATCTTATTTAGGAAAAGAGTAAAAACTGAAGCCAGCTGTGACATCGTCCATGTGACATCGTCCACTAAATACACCTTGAATTAAGCCAGCATTTTAATATCCTTATCTCATCAAATAGAATCTTGAAAAGAAAGAGTCCCCAAATCCCATCACAAGTCCCGTGCTGATGTTTTGACTGTAATAACATGAATTGTTAGGAAGCTTCACAATGCCATTTATTGTGGTGGTGTTGGCCTGTGGTTATAGTTTTCTAAATTTTTCTCAAGTTCCCTTGATGCTCCAGGGATGCCACTGGTTGTTTATCTGGGCCCCCATTGCCAGAGGAGGAAGTGGGAGCAACCAATAGGAATTAGTCCTAGAGAACCAGAGAGCAGGAGAGGACACTGCTTTGTTCTCTGGGGTGTGCTGAAGACTTTGGCCCTTCAGCTCCCTGAATGCTTAGGTCGTATGTATCAGAGCTGAAGAGCTCTGCTTTTTATTGGCTGGATTTTTTTCCAGCTACAGTTAAAGTTTCCTCAAGGGCTGACAGAGAGGCCACTTGTCATTTAGTGGGGAACTCTCCTTTTTAAATCTGGAGAATACTTATCATATGACAGTCTAGAGGATCAGGGGATTGATGGGACAACATGGCATGTGACCTAGGCTTGGCCCATTGGATCTTCTCTCATCTGGGGTTGCTGGGCTTAAGAGAGAAGTGGAGCCGTGGAGCTGAGCATGCAGAGAGGGCTGAAGCAGCCCTGCAGACAGATCTAGCTAAGGTCTTACCAAGGACACTCACTGCTCAAGACCCCAGCTATCTAGTCTCTACAGACTTGGACTTGAATTCTGAACTTGAGTCTTCTAGTGAATTCTGTCTAAAGTCTTTATGTGGAGTCACTTCCTGCCTCTGCCGACAGTCTTCCCTTGCTCTTGACTGAGACAGTCTTGTATACAGGAAGGGCCACATTTCAGCCCTACACGCATAGGAAAGCCTCAGCACTCATTTTTCAGATGGTGATGTCCAGGAACCCTACATCATATAACTAGACAAGTGAATTGTGACCCAGGAAAGGAAATTGAGCTTATTATGGGCATGGCTTGAAGGGCTGGAGGTGGACCCAGATGAACCTGGAGGCAGAAGGCCCGGGTGTCCAGCAGTTTCTTTTCAGTGTAATGCTTTCTTTTTGAGTCAGGGCTCAGAGGTGAGCGGGGTGGTCCAGGTATTTTAATGAAGAGTATAACTTAGCCAAGGAAGACAGGTGGGTTTCAGAAGGAGAGTTTAAGTGGTTGTGAATGTAAAGTCCTGGGGATGCACATTACGTTACAGAGGCAGAGTCTTTTCTGTGGAACATGCATCACACTGGCATTGCACTGGCTGCTCATAGAGTTCCCACACCCAGTTGTGGCCAGGAACACGGATATGGGAGCAGGAGTGTTCCTAACTTGAAAACCTACCTTCTGGGTGGGGGCAGAGTGTCTGCTGATTACTTGGTGTCTGTGGCCAGTGCTCTCCTCCACCCGCCAGGTCCCTTTGCCCCTTCCCCTCTTCCCTACACTGTGTGTATCTTCCTTCCACATCCTCTTCACAGTGGACGACAGCCCAAATGCATAAGGAAGACATGCAGAGGGGGGACCTCTGTCAGTCTCACTAGTCAGCCGCTGTGTGTCTCTGGTCTCTGTTCCCTTCTGGTTTCCGTTTGTGTTTCTAGCTTACCTGTGTTCATTCCTCATTCTCTCCATCTTCAGTGTCTTCTCCTGGGTTGTATCATCAGTGCTGCTGCAGTTGCATCTGAATTATCTGTGGATGGACTGGAGAGATGGCTCAGCAGTTACGAGCACTGACTGCTATTCCAAAGGTCCTGAGTTCAATTTGCAGCAACCACACGGTGGCTCACAGCCATCTGTAATGGGATCAGATGCCCTCTTCTGATGTGTGTCTGAAGACAGTTACAATGTACTCATAAAAATAATAAATAAACCTTGAATTATCCATGGTGTTGATTCAAGAGACAGGTTCTAAAACATCACATACAGACCCAGCCCCAACCCCACTCTCCTCTCATACACATGCTCCCTGAGCCCATGCCTAACCTGACAAACAGAAATGAGTTATTTTAGTTCTCATTTTGAAAGAATTCCAGGGGGCTGGGGAGATGGCTCAGCAGGTAAAAGTGCTTGCACTGCTCTCCCACAGCACCTGAGGTTCATTCCCAGTCTCCATGGTGGGAGCTCATAACTGCTTGTAAGTACAGCTCCAGGGGATAGGATGCCCTCTTCTGCGCTCTCTCTCTCTCTCTCTCTCTCTCTCTCTCTCTCTCTCTCTCTCTCTCTCTCTCTCCTCCCCCCCTCTCTCTCACACATACACCTCTATAAATCTTAAATTTCAGAAACATACAAAAGTAGATCAACACACAGTTCCTGTGTGGTAATTCAGCATATGAGCATTGTGCGTGATCCTAAAAGATTTGAAACGGAGAAATTACCCTTGGGATAGCGTCATGAAGTTAACCACATACTTCTTGGGTTCACCAGTCTCTCACCTCTGGAATTCAGTCCAGAATCCTACCTTATAAGGGTTTACCACACCTTCTTAGTCTTCTCACATCTGTGACAGGTCTTCAGTCCTTCCTTGTCTTAAAAAAAAAAAAAAAAAAAAAAAAAAAAGACGCAGGGCAGCTGAAAGAAAGACACCCAAGCACTTGCTACGGTGGGTGCCAGTATGACGGGTGAATATGTGATGGGGAGATGGGAAAGATGGAGTACCTGGTGGAGAGAGGGGAGAGAAAGCAAAGAACTGGAGACATAGGCAGTGAGGAACAGGCAGATATAAGGAGCACATGCAACCACCTAAGGCCATGGTGATGTCTGAGGCCTAAGCTGCTGCTCAGGCCATGTCTGGTCCTGCTTATGGTCCTTCTGCAGCAGGGTCTGTGTTGATGTCCCAGGTCCACGTTACTACCAAAGACCATGTAGAAGTCCCTGGTCTGGACTGCCACCGGAGGCCATGTTGAAATCTGAGCACTGTGCTGAGCTGGTCCTGCCCCTCTCTTGACATCACACTGGGGAGAGCTGGCTTCTCCCCTTGCCTGGGTAGCTAGGAGATCTGGGTCTGGTAGCATGGGTACAGGAGAGCTGGCTCTGCCCCTCTTCTGCCATGTGGTGGTTGAGAAAGAAATGCCCCTGCTTCATCACCTAAGAGAGGGGGAGAGCTAGCCCCACCCCTTGTCAGCTACAGCACTTGGGGGTGGGGGTGGGGCAGGGATGGGGATGATACACTCCTTTCCTGGGCAGCACAGAGCTGGCCTTATTGGCAGGGCTCCAGTGATGGAGAGATGGCCCCATTCCTCTCCTGCCATGTGTTGGCGTGGGCAAGGGACTATTGTACCAGGCAGGTGAGCTGGCTCCATCCTTTAATAGCTAAAGCACTCTGGAGAATGGTGTCTTATCTGGGCAGCACAGTAGAGCCCTGGTGGTGCTGGTGGTGGTGGGGCACGGGAGAGCTGGCAGGCTGACCAGCTCTGCTTCTGCTCAGGCCAGATTCGGGGCTCTGAGTTGCCTCACCCCAACATCTGCCCTATCTATGAACTGCTGGAGCACATGAAGAGGCTGGTTCTGTAGATTCAAAGCTGCAGGATCTCTGTGACACAGGGCAACAACATGATATCTGAGAGGAGTCCCATGAGGATCCAGTATTGATAGTACGGCAGAAGCCAGAGGCTTCGAACCAGACCAATGACTCATTGTAATGAACATTTGTAAGTACGGCTGTCTGGGTAAAAGGGTGTACTGTGTGACACACTACAGCCTCCTTGGCGAGATGGTTTTTGTTTTCTTTTGAGGGGAGGTTGCCAGGGTGGAGGGCAGATATGATGGGATGGGGAGATGAGTGGGATTGGGGATCATGATGTTCATGATCAAATTCACAGAGAATCAATAAAAAAAAGTTAATGAGTTTTGTGTCCATGTGTGGGCATGTGCATACTGTGGCATCTGCGTGGAGGTCAGAGGACAACATTTGGGAGCTGGTTCTCTCCTCCCTCCCTGTTGACTCTGGCTTCTCTTGTTTCTGTGGTGCTGCACACTTCAGGGTTGCTGTCCTGTGAGCTTCTGGCTGCTGCTGCTCCCTCTTCCTCCCATCCCGGTTGGACTGCTGGGATTGTAGACTCACTCCACCATATCCAGCTCCTGCTGTGGTTCTGGGGCTCAGCTTAGGCCGCCAATCTTTCGCAGCAAGCACTTAAGCTGCACCATCTCCCTGGACTTCTTCCTTGCCTTTTATGGCCTTGACATTTTTAAGGAGTTGGTCTTTTATGGAACATCTCTGATTTTGGTTGATGTTTTCTTTTGATTAGCTTTTATGGCTCTAAGAACCAAATGACCTCTTGGGGCCCCTCCAGATGTATCTAGTCTCTCTCTCTCTGCTCCAACATGGCTAAACTCTGAGAAAAGTTATCTACAGAAAATCCCTCCCTTCAATTCTTGGAAGCCACCCTTGGCCTCTTGGGGTGTCCAGCCTTTCTGTCTTGACCCCTGGGGTGACCTCTCTCTGTGTTGATTTTGCTTTGTCATCTCACTTTTTGGTATCCCCACCTCTCTGGCTTTTCTTCACTTTGGCAGATTTATCCCAGGTCCCCTGTGCCTATTTGCATACTAGATGTCACTACAGGGGTTTCCTTAGAATAAGCTCAGGTTCCTCAGACTTTAATGGGCATTCAAATCCCCTGGGATCCTTGTGAATGGCAGTGCCAGACTGAATGGGGTTTCACATAGTCTGAGTAGCCGTGTCCTGAAACATGGCCAGACATAGCTGTTGGTGGTCACCTTGGTAGTCGAAGTTTTACATGCATCTAAGTCAGCTCAAGCTCAGCCACTGTGGCTGCCCAAGGGAATCTCCTCTATCCTCCTTAGCTCCCGCTCTTCACCCAGCAGCAGGGGAAATGGACTTCAACACCCATGATTCTGATCATGGTCTTCCGTGGCTTCCTGTTGCTTTACGATCTTACTCGGATGCTCACCTTTGTGTTCCAGGTGCGTCTCAGGCACTGCCCACTTTTTGTTTGTTTGTTTGTTGTTGTTTTGTTTTTTGAGACAAGGTTTCTTGTTGGCTTGGGGCTCTCCACGTAGTCTAAGCTGGCTGGCCAGTGAGCCCAGGGATCAGCCCGCATCTTTCTGCTTCCCCAGTGGTGTGATTATAAACGTACAGCAGTGTACTTGGCTTTTTATGTGGGTTCTAGAGATTCAGCTCACTGCAGTCCTCATTCTTACTAAGCTACCTCCTAACTCTGAGGCGAGTTTTTTGTTTTGAAGCTTGCTTTCTCCTCTTCAGACACTGGCCTCCTCTGCAGCGCTGTCCCTCAGTGGACTGTATTTCCAGTCTTGTCCCTATTCCACTCCTACATACCCCTGCCCCTCTGTGTCTGTAAACTCTTTTCCTTTGAAAAAGGAGAATAGGAATTATGCCAGAGCCCACCCTGGGGCTCGTCGTCTCTTTGCAACACTGTAACGTAGAGAGTTATGTTGGTTCAGGGGCAGACTCCCACACTTTCTTTCATTCCAAGCCAGTTGAAGAAAGCCTATGGACTGTTCCTACGGAACCTTAGCCTGGGGCCGTCTTACCCATGTTCGTACCTCATTCACACCTAAGTGTGTGTGCACAGACACATCTGTACACTCCGAGACTCATTGAGTACTAAATGTGAAAGGCGAACACTTTAGAAACATTGAAAGGTTGCTTAGAAGCACCATCACACCTTTAAGTAGAGGTGACAACTTCTGAAACCTTTCTATCTTTTAAAGCTTATTTATTTAATTAATTTGTTTATAGGCACGTGCATGCCACAGTGTACACGCTGTGGTGTGCATGCAGAGGAGAGAGGACACACAGTGTGCCTGTAGAGGACGCACGGTGTTCATGCAGAGGAGAGAGGACACACAGTGTGCATGCAGGGGTCAGGGGACAGTTTTCAAGTCAGTTCTTCTATCTTTGGGGTCTGGGGCTTGTCAAGTCATCAGGCTAAGCAGCAGGTGCCTTTTCCAGATGGCGCTGTTTAAAGACTGAGAGGAAGTACATCTGACTTAGGATGTTAGACTCTGAAATATAGTAAGAACCTCTTTACATCAGGAAGACATTGATGGACAGTCCAGTTGAAGGACAGGTAGTAGAGGTCACGTGACACAGAAAGGGACAGCATGACCAGCTGGTGGATGGGAGGGGAGTCTGTCTGAGTCAGTGGGCAGGAAGCAGTACACATTAAAATTAAGATTTCACAGAGCCAGGTTGGTACAAATGTGGACACCAAGGGATGCCCAGTACTAGTGAGGATTAGCCACAGCCAGGGTTTCATATAATGCTACTGGGAGTTTAAATTGGCTCATAAACTTTGAGATAATGTTTGTTTGCATGGCAGATTTCCAGATGGATATGTCTCCAGACTCAGTATTCTATTTTTACATACACACACACACACACACACACACACACACACACACACACAATATTGGTAGAAAAAGTCACACCAGAAATGTTTATAATATTAGTTGCCAGTGGTCCAACTTTCCCTCCACAGTAGAGGGATCAGATACACTATATATGTGTGTGGCAGAATTCACCTTTAGTAAAAACAATTAAAAATTATAATTACTATCACTTCTTGCTGTATTGGCTGAGATCAATTGAAGAGCCATGGGTACATGCAAAAAAAAAAAAAAAAAAAAAAAAAAAATCCTGGAAACAACATAGAATGAAGAAAGCGAGCCGTGATGGAATATGCACCATCTAATTCCCGATTGATAAGGTTTGAACACGTGAGTTCTGTGGTGGACTACTGTTTTCAAGGATATGAGAAATAAAGGATTCAAAATAATTCTTCGTGTGGCTAATGGGTAAGGGGCTGTGGAGTGGGACGTCAAAGGTCAGGATCAAACCTGATCATGAGTAGCCATGTGTTCTTTGTATGATGCATGTAACTGACATATTCATGCACACACACGGTATCAAATGGTACTTCTTATCTACCTGGTATCTGGGAGGACATGGAGGACAGAGTATCCTTGCAGAGGATATTGGTGCATTTGGGGCTGGGGAAAGAAGGAAGGCACTGCTTTCTAAGTCAGGGGGAAGGATGCAGGGTGTGGGAAGGCACTGAAAACCCCCCTCAGGACTCTCAGAACTAGAAGGAGAAAAGTTGGTGACCATTTGCCTAGTTGGTCATTGGTTTCATCTGCCTGCCTTTGTGTTTCCAGTCTGAAGAGCCACTGGGGCTCGTCTCGTTTTGTAGGTTGAATGTCCACAGTGAGTTGAGATGAGTCATCGTGTTTTGAGAACTAAACAATTTATCAACACACACACACACACACACAAAACCAAAAAATCAAAAAACCAAAGAAGTTCCATTTGGATTAAAGCTTTTAGAGATGGGTGACGATGCTGTCCTCCAGGCCAACTCTGAGAGAGGATGACCTTTCTTGGCAGCACTCAGGCCTGTGGCCTGGAGGTTGCCAGTGGGACTTAGTTAAACCAGGCAGATGCCTTTGTGTAGATTCCAGTAGCCAAACTTATCACGTACTTTCAGCTCAATTATAACATAACAACACAATTCGACATGCTTTCCAACCATTGTTAAAATGGACTGGTTTTGTAGGTAAAACATTTTTTCCCCCTCTTTCTCTTCTCCTTCTCAATCTGGCCCTGCTCCCTCTGGCCCCACTTGCTCTCCGGCCCCAGGTAAAACATTTTGTGAAGAGGCCACACTAGAAACAGCTTTTCTAGTTTGGACCATGGCCACGCCCACCCCCACCCCCATCCTCAGGAGGTAGGGTTATTGTCAGCAAGCCAATTTAAACCCTGTAAGCCTCATTTGTGACAGGAGGGGATTGACTGGGGTCTTAAAGGGATCCAGTTGGCTGGAAGAGTTCATGATTCAACAGTGTTCTGCTGTAGTTAGGAAAGAGTCTGGGATAGAATAAAATGACTTAAAAATGTATTCAGAATGCCACATTTGTTTTGCCTGCATGAGTCTCAGCCCGCCAGCCAGTGGGGTGAATCTGCACCTGATTTTTCATCACTGTGAACAGGCTTGCATGGGCAGTTTCTGGGCTGGGAATATGTAGCATGGCCAGGTGAGTGCCCAGTGAAGGTAGTGTGGGGACAGAGTGCCTCCATACTGGCCTAGGGGGACGAGCTGTCAGAGTTGGGACATTGCAGTGTTTGCTTTGTCCACAAGGCCCCTGCGTCATTTGCACGTCCATGTCACTGCCTGAGAAACAGTGACTCTTCAGCCCCTTTCTTTCTCTATCCTCAAAGAGAAAAAACCCTTTCACTCTTGGGTGATCTAAAGCTTTATAGCTTGGAAACTGATCTCCAGGGCTTGAAATGAGAGTCTCTGGTGCCTTTTATGTGGAGAGAGCCTCACCTGGGCTTTCTAACCTCTTCCTGAATTAACTACAGAGGTAATTTCCTCTGGCACTGCAGCTGCCGCCTCTTAGGAGCTGGTGACTCTCCTGGGGCTTGGCAGAGAGAAAAAAACCTCCCAGGTTAGCACCTTTCAGGCCTCAGTGTGAAGTTTTTTTGTGGCTGTGCTTTTTCAGTTGGGGACTTTTAGGTTTATTTTTAGTCTTTTTGGTTACTTTGCCTTTCCTCATCCCTTCCCTTTAATTGTAATTTATGTCATGTATTTGGGGTCTTAAATCAGCCACTGAACAATGTTCCTTGTGCTTTATATCTCTTGCATCCTCTGGTTCACACAAAGACATGTTTCTGATTCGTTTCTGAAGGGATCTTGTCTCCTGTTTGGCTCTTACATTTTAAAGCAAGTTATAGCAGAGTGTTTTTATTATTTAAGAAATTATTATGTGGATGTGTCTGTGTGTATGTTTTTCTAACACATGTGTCTGAAGAGGAGTCAGATCCTCTGGAACTAGAATTACAGACTGTTGTGGGCCACCATGTGGGTGCTGAGAACCAATCGTAAGTCCTCTGGAAGAGCAGCTAGTGCTCCTAACAGCTGAGCTGTCTCTCCAGACCTGAGTTCATAACCTTTTAAATGTATGCTGGTGTTTTTCTTTTGTTGTTGTCCTTATTTATTTATTATTGATTTATTTTACCATAGAGAATAGTCACTCACTGGCCTGTACTTGGTATGTGACAAGATATAAAGCATTAAGGAAAGGCCATCCAGAGACTGTCCCACCTGGGGATCCATCCCACATACAGTCACCAAACCCAGACACTATTGTGGATGCCAAGAAGTGCATGCTGACAGGAGCCTGAATAGCTGTCTCCTGAAAGGCTCTGCCAGAGCCTGACAAATACAGAAGGGATGCTTGCAGCCAACCATTGGACTGAGCATGGGGTCCATAACTGGGTCCTTGAATGGAGGAGTTAGAAAAAGGACTGAAGGAGCTGAAGGGGTTTGCAACCTTGTAGAAAGAACAATAATAACATCCAACCAGACCCCCCCCCCCCCCCAGCTCCCAGGGACTAAATCACCAAACCAAGGAGAAAACATAGAGGGACCCATGGCTCCAGCCACATTGTAGCAGTGGATGGCTTTGTTGGGTATCAATGGGAGGAGAGGCCCTTGGTTCTCTGAAGGCTCGATGCCCCAGTGTAGGGGAATTCAAGGTCGGGGAGGCGGGGAATGAGTGGGTGGGTAGGGGAACACCCTCATAGAAGCAGGGGAGGGGGATGGGATAGGGGGGGCTTGCAGGGGGGGATGGGAGAGGGGATAACAGTTGAAAGGTAAATAAATAAAATATCCAATAAAATAAAAAAAAGGAGGATGGGAAAAAAGATATAAAGCATTTAGACAGGAAATGATTTCACAGTGAAAGTTTTGTCATGCTTTTTTGAAAAAAAAAAAAAATTAAGAGCACTTGCTGCTCTTGCAGAGGATCTGGGTTCAGTTCCAAGGTCTTACATCTGGCAGTTTGTAGTTCCTCTTCAGTGTTGGAGAGCAAACCAAAGGCCTCCTGCCTTCCAACTGGTTTCCGCTACTGAACCACATCCCTATGATTTATTTTGTTTAAAGTCATGCCACAGAGAAGGGAGTGGTAATCTACACGGTTTATAACTGCTGTGAGTTTGTGACTTTCAGAAGCTAGAAGCATGCTATCCATGAGCCTTTTTTTGTTTGTTTGTTTTGTTTTTTTGAGACAGGGTTTCACTGTGTAGCCCTGGCTGTCCTAGAACTCACTGTGTAGACCAGGCTGGTCTCGAACTCAGAAATTCGCCTGCCTCTGCCTCCCAAGTGCTGGGATTAAAGGCGTGCGCCACCACTGCCTGGCTGTGTGTTCTCAAAATAGATTCACAGAATTTTGTTTTGACTCCCAACTGTCATTTCCACCATGGCGGTCACGGTCACGTGCAGACCCTGGGCGGTCCTTCCTTCAGCTCATCTTTAGTTGCAGCTTCTCTGTACGGTTGTAACTGGATAAGAAGTGTGTTTTGTAAAAATGCACAGATTATGCGACAGCATTATTGTGAATGTATACCAACATTTGGCGTTGTCTAGTTTCCAACTAGAATTTCTGCAAATTGTGACTGTAGTGAGTGAATTTTTTAAAAATGTATTTATCTTATTTTATGTGCATGATTTTTTTTTGCATTATTTTATGTATTTGGTATCTGTAGAGGTCAAAAGTGGGTGCTAGACCACCTGGAACTGGAGTTACAGAAGGTTTTGAGTTGCCACATGGGTGCCGGGAACTGAACTCAGGCCATCTGCAAGAGCAGCCAGATATCCAAGAGCTATCTCTCCAGCCTTAGTGAATGGGTATTTTTTGAATGAGTGACTTTTTACATCTGAAGCGAAGTGTTAGCTCTCTGACTTTTTGCATGGCAGCTAATTCAACTTTGCTTTCCTCACTAGATGAACTCTCCCTGGAACACCACAGCCATTCTCTACACCCCTCGGAGCTCCTGCCAGAGACAAGCATCATGCACAGTGCTGCACACGTGGCCTTATCAGAGACTGTTCTCCGGTCCCAGCCAAGCATCTCTGTCCTTGTCCTCTCCTCTCCGTCTGCTATTGCTTTTGATACAGCCCTTTTAAGCCAGAGACAACAGACTCAAAGTACAGCGGAGCACAGTATCTTTGAGGCAAATATCGCATCTGTGACGAGTAATGAGGTGGCCCTTGATGAGGAGGAGATGGATAACTTTTTGCCAGACGCTCCCTGGACCTCTTCACGGGTGGTCTCCCCAATGCAGTATATTACACCGAGCCTACCGGAGCTGCCCCAGGAAAGGCCGGAGCCTGGCACGACCCCATCACTACCCACCATTTCTTTTCAGGATGAAATGGTGTCCGGATGTCAGAACACAGCACAACAGGCAACTGTACATGTGGAGCCGTCCACGTATTTCGGCACTTCTTGGTCAGCTTTTCTTATGTCCAAGGGCATCATTCCAACTCCTACTAGGAATTTGGTGCTTCATCCTACGGAAATTCACAGCCAGTTATCAAGCAAGCCTCTGCCAGAGTCGGTCGCTTCTGTAACAGAGGGCACAGAAAACCTCTTTTTCAGCTCCTGGATTTCAGTGTCTCAGCCATCAGTCGATGACATGACTCAACAGCCATCTGTTCCCCTGTGGGAGGTCTCACAGCCTCTAGTGGGTGTCCTGGCCACAAGCACAGACAGATACCCTAATGAAACCACTGCTTGGAGTGAACATCTAGAGGAAGCCATCGCTCTCAGAGCACACCCCAGCGTAACCGCGTCACCCACAAACCCTGCTCTCAGAGCACACCCCAGTGTAACTGCGTCACCCACAAACCCTGCTTTTAGTAGTCTGACTTCCGCTTTATTTTCAACCCCGCTTTCATCTGTGTCTTTTGCTACCCAGTTACCTGGTGTTCCAGATAACTCCTCCCTCTTGAGTGAGGCCAGGGAATCATGGAACAGCTCTATGGTTCCTAGTTTTACTGACCATCCTCATGTCCTGAGCCCAGAGGCTTCCCTGAGACCACACACGAGGTGTGTGTCTTGTGTTGTCTCATCATCTCAGCAAGGACTGGCCAGGAGCCTCACAGAGAAGGAGATGGGATCAGGGGTTAGGCTTGAGACTTTGTCTACTGCCTCAATAGAGGCAACCCATCTTTCTCCATTGACCAGCGAGAGCACAGACCTCTCTGAGCTTGAAGATCCTCAAGAATTTAATACGCTTTTCCCTTCCAGACCTGTGGTTTCCTTTTCTTCCAGATCTGTGGGGCTGTGGAAAGCCAGCACAGATGTGTCACCTGAGGCGGATGTGAGTGGCATTGCCACGATCCAGGTGTACCCTTCCCACAGCCGCCTCTCCACACAAAGCTCACTTGATTCGACTTTTGGCTTCTCTGTCACCAATGATCTAGTGATGTCATCCAGTGTGACCCATCTGTTGTCCTCTGTCATCCCCAGCACCTATTTTGACTCACCTTTCTCCTTGACTGCAAATCAAAACACTCTATTCCTTACAGCTGGAAACCCAAGCTTTCTTTCCTCTTACAGTCTGGTCCCCTCAGCACAGTCTAAAGTTTTCTCTGACCGAGCACCTACCAGCTCTCTGGAACTCGAGTCTGGAAGTCTTTTGGATTACACATCCAGCTTTTACTCAACTCCGGCCCTGGAATTGAGCACTCCGGCCCTGGAATTGAGCACTCCAGCCCTGAAATTGAGCACTCCGGCCTTTTCATGGTCAGGCGCACTTGCTTTCCCATCTTTGTTGTCAAGTGACCCACCAACCTTCTTTTCTCACACTTTTTCCACTGTGGCTGAGACATTGTCATTGTCCAACTCTATGAATTTGCAATCACCTCAGTTCTCTGTTCTTAATCCCACAAATCTAGAGCCATCTCAGCCACGGTCAAGTACAGACCTTCTTTTGAACACAGTTGCTGTCCTTCCTAGTCACCCTGAGATGCCCCCACTTTCAAGCTCCCCCGCTGAGTCTCTCAAGTCCGCCGAAGCATCGAGAGTTTCACTGAGAGAATCTGATGTTCATCTTACCTCATCTTTCTCTGAAACTACCTCTGCCTTTGAATTTTCACCCATTCCCCATGAACCCACAGTCAGCACACGGGTTCCCTCCAGCTCGGAGCCCACCCTGGGCATCTCCACAGCTGGGACTCACCTGACATCACTGCCAACTATTTTCCATTTGACACCCATTTTAACTGGGTCATCTCCATTCTTGACTCTGACACCGTCTGATGGCAGTGTGCATGTGACAGACCATCACACACCAGTCTCAGCCACATCTTCCAGTGTCATTCCAACCAGCACAGAATCGATCTCTGACCCGTACCTGTCCGCCTCCATATCACTTGTTTCTGAAGTAAGCCCTTCACCTCCGCCCACAAAGCCAGTCACGGGCGCATCATTGACACCCACAGATTTACCACCCAGTACTTCCCCAGAACCAAGTACATCCCCGGAACCAAGCATGCCCAACACCAGCACAGCCCCTGGTGATACTGTGGACTCTGCTCTGAACAGCGAGCCTATGAGTCAGAACCCTCAGGGGAACAGTGTACCCCCTCCCCAACCCTCCCTCGGTCCTGTTACCACCTCCACGCTTGAAGCCACAGTTGGTACACCAGCACTGGCCACAGCCAAGCCGCCATATGTGTGTGATATTACAGTTCCCGATGTCTATTTGATCACAACTGGTAAGGCCTGCTTCCAGTCACCTCTTTGAGGTAGAGGACAACTCTGAGGTGTTTGTGTGCAGAATTACAAGACACCGTTGTGGTTATGAGAGTAGGTGTTGGTCTCACATAACCTGTGGGTCGTAGTTCCTCTGCTGGCCTCGTGCTAGCTGTCTAGTTACCCAGCCTTTTAATCTGCTCTCA
This sequence comes from Arvicanthis niloticus, assembly GCF_011762505.2. Classification (NCBI taxonomy): domain Eukaryota; kingdom Metazoa; phylum Chordata; class Mammalia; order Rodentia; family Muridae; genus Arvicanthis; species Arvicanthis niloticus. The sequence goes on from NC_047672.1 coordinate 25,358,864, forward strand.
CAAGTGTTAAAGGAGGACCATAGTGATACTAGGTCCATTAGGTTACTATAAAGATTTAAATGTATGAAATACATAGCACCCAGGAAGTGACCACACAAGATTGCATATCAGTTAGTAATTATCATAAGGTAGAAGAGGCTTGATTTATTTATCTGTTTCCTGTAGGCTGAATGCTTTTCTTTCTTACAAAACAATCACACCAGTTGGTTCTACAGGCTCTTGAAAAGGCGATTATAAGCTTTTAAGTTAGAAATCACACTATCTATGATAGTTAATGATGTGGCCGTTTTATAATTTTCTTCTGTAGATAATTAGAAGCTATTTCATAAATCTCTGGCTATCAGGTGTTGCATAGTATAATTTTTGGTTGTACGTGTATTGTACTTTTAATGGCACTTGGCGTCCTTTCTTTGAGTGTGTTTAACTGCTCTTTGTATCACAGAGCAGTTGTGCGCTTGCACTTCAGCACTTGATAACTGGCAGAGCCGTGTTTCCACAGTGTTCCTGACAGGCATCAGGTCGTCTGCAGCCACATGTGTATCGGCTTCTCTCTTCTTGGCATCTGTCTTTCAGGAAGAGAATCTAGACAAACATAGAAGGATCAATTGATTGATTAATTGATGGATGGATGGATTGATTAGATGGCTCTCCATATTAATGAAGCAAAGCTGTTTCAGGAGTGTTGATCTGTGATGACTTTAGGGGGACGCTTGGACTCTGATTTCCACTGAGGGGAGACGGGCATTGCTTGAAGGTCTGCATACCTCTCTTCTCTTGGCTTTGGAGAAACTGTTGATACAAACCAGTTTATATGATACATGTTTCTGGCTAGTTCCTATTTCCCAGACTCATGTCCTCATATCACAGGGTTGCTATTTCCTGTCTTCCCCCGATTAACCACAGAAGTTGGTAGTTACGGTGCTGATCAGTGGGGGCCATTGAGTAGCTTTCAGCTATCTTGAGTGGTTCCTTTAGCTGCACAGGGCCACTGGTAGTCTGCCCCTCCTGCCTCCATTGAGGGCTTCAGATTTTGGTGTTCTTTTATGCCTCACCTTCCTCAAGTTTAGCTCCTCTTGATTTCCCTCCTCCTTCCCTCAAGACCTTCCCAGTCATTTTGTTTTTCTGTTTATCAGTGATGGCATAGTCTGTCCAGTCAGAGGCTGGCAAGCCTTGCTGTACTGGCTGCTGGAGGGATCAGTCAGACTGGACCATGAGTTTGTAATGACTCCATGAACTAAAGAGGTGACACTCCCACCTCTTCACCAGGTGTCACTCATTCACTGGAGAAACAGTCAGACAGCTTAAGCCCTTGTTTTTTTATAATGAACGGAGAGTGAGGAATGATTCTGTCTTAAGTTTTAATAATTAAAACAGGATGCTGAAAAACTGAATAGTGGGACTAGAGAGATGGTTCAGTAGTTAAAAGAACATGTTGCTCTTGCAGACGACCAGAATTCAAGTCCCAGCACCCATGTTGGGTGCCCCACAGCTGGCTGTGACTCTAGCTCCAGGGGGTCTGACTGACTTCTTTTGTTCTCCACAATTACCTCACATATGTGTAATCCACAGACACATATACATAAATAAAATCTAAAAAAGAATAACAACATAAGATATATTATAATTCTGCATATGGACTGGAAGGGAAAGGAAAAGCACCGTGTATTTAAATAGAAGGGGAGGTGTGCTAATTACAGGGGAACACACATACTCACTGGCACAGGCTTATTTTTTTTTTTTTTTTTAATTTTTAAAGATATTTTTAAGTATGTGTGTATGCACATATGTGTGTGTGCATGTGTAAGTGTGTGAGTACAGGTGTTTGTGGAGGTCAGGAGAGGGTGTTAGATCCTTTGGATTTGGAGGCTGTGAGCTGCCTGCTGTGGGTGCTGGGAATTCAGCCTGGGTTGTCACCACAGAGTCAGCTCTCTAGCCCCAGTACAGATTTTTAAATTCAGCTTTTAAATGAAAAAAATGAATAGAAAGAACTAGACTTTGGAATGAGAAATATTTTCTACCCTGTATAAAATGATATTACTTGGACATGATAAAGAGTTTTCTCTATCATCTGTAGTGGTTAGCACCCCCAACAGCTGCTTTGAACACTCACTGTAGCTGCCCTCCTTCTATGGAGGAAGATACCACCAGTTCATTAAATAGCATCTCAGAGACTTTAAAAATATTACTTCTGAGAGCTTTTAAAGCCTCATCCTTTGCTTTGGGTGCATGGCTGGAGACATTCTGTTAGATGTTGAAAAGAAAGTGGGAACCAGAAGCTCCTGCCCCCTGGGTGGGCCACAGCTGCTCCCTGGTCTTTCCAACCTTCTCAGTGTGATGGGTCGATGCTAAGCCCAGTTTTTCCATTTTCTATAATACTTAACAGCACTTAGATCTTTCTGCTCTGTCCTTAGTATGGGCCTTATTTTTGAAAACAAGCTTCTAGCATGCTTCATCTCAGCCATGGCTTCCTGAAGTGGCACCTTCATGCTTTGTAATAGCACTAAAATGCGTCTGGTGGTTGGCTTTCATTTGTAGTGCTGGCCAGACGAGCCGTGCAGGAGTACATCATTACATCAATTAAAGAAGTGCTGAGAATTCACTTCAACCGCGCAGTGGAGCTGAAGGTGAGACCCCGAGCCTGGGAGCCTGACGTCTGGCATGCTTTCACAGGGTGTGGTGAAAGCCCTGGGCTCTGCACTTTGATTTGTCTCTCTCACTCCCCTCCTGGTACACTAATTTTCCTTGGCATCTCCATTCACGTGCCATTCTACCCTGTGCGGTGGGGGATGCGTTTGTAGAATTGGAATAGCCTGTCAGACCAGAGGCAGTATAGTTTTGGGCAACCTTAACAATGTTGCTATCCTTGACTTACTTTAAATGAGTGCTTGGGCTTCTACTAGATTTCAGGGTGAGGATACTTGTGTCTTTCTGTACATTCAATACAGCTGAGATGAATTCCCCGATACTGTTTACGTTATGCCCACTGATAGATCCCCTTCCCAGACGCGCTCAGAAAGCTGTGCTCTAACTAGTCCTGCTCCATGTCTAACCAGAGCCTGAGCCATACTGGCTATGGGGCATGTTAAATGGGCATGGCGTGAGTTAATAAGATGTGCAGTGAGTGTAAACTGTATGCCAGATCTCAAAACCACACCAGATAAAGGACTATCTCACTAATAATTTTCTGTACTGACTATACACAGAAGTGATGTTTTCTGTGTTAAGTGAAATGAATGTATTTAAAATCAGCTCCCCCTGTTCCTCTGCCTTTAATGTGGCTGCCATATACTTTGAAATTGTTTAAGTGGCTGTCATCATGTTATTTTAAACAGTTAGTCTTAGTGAAACAAAGGCCCCTAAAGTTTATATGTGGCTTAAACATGACAGAAATTTTGAGTTTTCCATAATTCACTATTCAACCCATATTACTGGCTGTCCTTTCTGGCTGCTCCTATGTTCCTGTGCTGTTTCTGTAAAAGCTGGGATCACGTAAAAGGAATACATCAAATACAGTCTTGATTATCTCTGAAGCATTTACCCTTCCATTCAAGCTGTTGATTTTTTTTTCTGTCCAACATGGTTTTCTCTAAGGTTAAATTGTCTTTTTAAAATTTTTTTTTTATTTCTCTAGGTATATGAACTGTTCACAGACTTCACATTTCTGGTAACATCTGGTCCTTTTGTTTACACGGCAATATCAGTCATTAACGTCCTCATCAACAGCAAACTTGTACGTGACCAGACTCCTTTAATCTTGTCTGTGAAACCATCTTTCCTCGTGCCAGATCCCAGGTTTCAAGTTCAAACAGGTGAGACAAATGAGTACAGAGGTTTGGATTTGGATTTGTATGTGGAATGTTATTTATTTTACATATATAAATAAATCCAATAAATAAAAATATATAATATATATTAAAAAATAAATTACACACACACACATATATTTTAAATTGGGGGTGAGGTGCCAATGAGGTGGCTCAGCAGGTGAAGGTGCTTGCTGCCAGGCCTGAGACCTGGGTTTGATCCGGGAACCCACATAGTAGAAAGGAGAGAACCTTTAGATTGTTTCTACATGCTGTGCACACATGCTTGCACACACACACACACAATAAATGTAAGAACTGAGGAGTGTGCACACATGTAGTGCATGGATATGCAGGCGAAACACCCATCCATGCACATAAAAATAAATACAATCTCAAAAAAATTTCAAGTGAGTATTGTCCTTTAATTACTCATTTATTTGTTGAGACAGTCTTGCTGTGGTCCTGGTCTGGACCTGAGCTTCTGATTTTCAGCAAAGCATCTGACTTGGCCTTCTGAATAGCTAAGACTTCTTCATCCATGGGCCACTTTCTGCAGCCGGGTCTGTCACTAATGACAATAATAACATTTTTACAATTATGGGAAAAAGTCAAGCATACACACGGGCACACAATGTAGTTTAATGAGCCCCCATGTGCCATTATATGGTCTGAAAAGTTTTTCAGTTCCTTTTGTGTGTGTGTTAACATGTGTATGTGTGCAGTGTGTGCGCACACACTCAGAGGCCAGAGTGCAACCTTAGGGGTTATTCGTCAGGTGCTATCCCCCTTGTTTTTTGAGACAGGATATCTCACAGGTCTGGAGCTCAGCAGCGAGGCTAGGCTGTCTGCCTGTCTCAGCCACCCCAGCACTGTGATGATGAACAGGCACCCCTGCTTTTTAAATGTGGGTTCTGGGGATGGATCCCAGGTCCTCCTGCTTGTGAGGCATTGATGGTATTGCTTACACTGTCTCCTATCCTAATAATTTTTAATTCTTAGATTTTTTTTTCTATTTTCTCTCCCATCCACTTCTCTTTATTTTACGATAAATCTTAAGGACCATACAGTTTCACTCCTGTGTTTCAGCCTGTATGTACCTCTATGAGAAAAGGACTATTAAACACAGATGCACATCCATCCATATCCTCACACTCCCTGAAGTTAACCATAATTGCTGAATATCTTACTTCACCTTTTACTATGGACACTTTCAATTGTAAACTCTCGGGCCCAAGTGATTTTTCTGGCTCCGCCTTCTGTGTTCATGAGCCCGCAGGCATGCCAGTCACCTTCAGGTTGCATGTGTTCATGTGGTTGGCTTCCTACATTCCAGACACAAAACTTTGAAATAATATGACTCATCCGTGGCTCAGAAAACAGTCAGTCAGCACAAACTGTAACCTGAGGAAGTGGTTGAGTAGCCCTGTCTCAGGAACTTGAGCAGGCATACAGGTGTGCTGTGTGGCCGTGGGAAACACCTGGCGGCCCACTCTAAGCAGCTTCTCTCCCAGAGATGCCCTCAAAATAAATGAGCTTTGCAACCCTCTTCCCAGCAGAGCTTTCTGTCCCCCTCAGACCTTGACAGTCACCCTGCCGTATTATCAGGAGTGTTGTGGTTCGCCTTTCATTACTCACTGGGGTAGCCTTGCCCCTCAAACATCCTGTGTAAACTGGCATGTGCCCCACAGTCGGTGCAGTCTGCAGTCTTTGCAGCCTAGGCCATTAAGACACTTGGAGACCGAGCCTATGCTGATTATAGGTGGCGTTTTGCAGACACTGTACCTGGAAAAGCGGTGTAATGTTTCCAGCTGGCACCACAGGGCACATGGCAGGAGAGAGCCATCCTATGAAATTGATAGAAGTGGTACCGGCGAGATGGCTCAGCAGTCAGGAGTGCACACTGCTCTTGGAACATGAATTTGATTCCCAGCACCTACATCGTGTGGCTCACATTTGCTGTATGGCAGCTCCAAGGAATCCAGCGCCCTCTTCTGGCTTCTGCAGGTGCCTGCATCCCTCATGTGCCCCCTCACAATTAAAAATAAAGCATTTTTTTTTTTTTAAAAAGGGAATGAATCCAGTAGGCATGAAAATATTAATATAGGGACACACAAGGTAGATGAAGAAACAAGACACTGTGATACCTCAAAGGGAACACAGTAACATTTAGTGATAGACCCTAAAGAAAAAAGAAATAAATGGATTTTGTTTGGAAAAGAAGTTGAAGAAAAAAAATTTTAAATTAAAAAATATCCATACTGCCAAGTGATCTGTAGGTTCATTGCAATTCCTATGAAAATACTAGTGGCATTTTCCACAGGTATAAAGGGGTGGGGAGGGCTTTTGACACTTGTATGGAATCCAAAGCAAAGCAAAAACTCCAAAGAGAACAAATATAATAGCCTGAGTGAAAAAGAATGCTACAGGCATTATAATACCCGACCTCAAAATCATTTACAAAGTGATAGTAACCAAATGGTCATGGCGTTGTGGAAGAGCAGACGTGGAGACCAGAGCATAACAGAAAGTTCAGAAACAGACTCACTGATTTTTGACAGAAGTAACAAGAACATATATTGATGAAATCAGAGTCTCACTCTTCCCGTTTCTTTGGCCTTGCCGGTAGAAGCAAGATGACGAATGTCATCCTTTGGAAAGTGTCACAATGAGACGCACACGCTGTGCTGCCGCTGTGGCTCCAAGGCCTGTCACCTTCAGACGTCAACTTGTGGGAAATGTGGCTACTCTTCCAAGTGCAGGAGAAAGTATAACTGGAGTGCCAAGGCTAAGAGACGAAACACTGCCGGGACGGGTCAGATGGGGCACCTAAGGACTGCCTACCCCAGAGTCAGACGTGGACTCCGTGAAGGACCAACGCCTAAACCCAAGAGGGCAGCTGTGGCAGCACCCAATTCATCGTGAGGATTTCAGTCAGTCATAAAATAAATGTTCTGGTTTAGAAAGAAAGAAAGAAAGAATGAAAGAAAGAAAGAAAGAAAGAAAGAAAGAAAGAAAGAGAAAGAAAGAAAGAAAGAAAGAAAGAAAAGAAAAGAAAAGAAAAGAAAAGAAAAGAAGAAAGGAAGGAAGAAAGAAAAGGGAGGGAGGGAGGGAGGGGAAAGGAAAGGAGAAGAAAGAAAAGAAAAGAGAAAAGAAGAGAAGAGAGAGCAAGCAAAGCAGAGTCTCTTTGGTAAACCACATAGGGAAAACTGGATGTCTTTGCAGAGGAGGGAAAAACAAGACTTCTCTCAGCATACCTAAGAGTCCTCAAAGCAGAGACCAAAATATAAGATCTTAACCTGCAAAGCATGTAGGAGACACGGAAGAAGTGCTTTTAGGATATTGGTCTGGGCAAGGATTTTTTTTTTTTTTTTTGATATGACCACAAAAGTTATATGTACACAAAGCAGAAATTGAGCAATGGGTCACATTACGGTTTTTTTTTTTCTTTTTTTTAAGTTTTTTTATACAGCATCAGTAACCATGAACAGAGTGAGGAGACACCCTACAGAATGAAAGAACATCTACAAGGCATTCCTTTCTAGAATATGCAGGGAACTTAGACAACTGAACAGCAAACCCGTTAAGTTACCCAATTTTAAAAGCAGGCAGGTTGGGGAGATGGCCCTGTAAAGGGCTCGCTGTGCAAGCTGAAGACCTGTGAGAATGTAGAAGCTAAATGGGAAGCTCTGTAACCCCAGCAGTGATACAAGAGGAGCCCTGGGGCTTGCTACCCAGCCTGTCTCCTGGGTCACCAAGGTCCAGTGTCAGTGAGATAACATGTCTCAAGAATAAGGTATAAAACAATTGAAGAAGTCAATTGAAGAAATGTCAATTTCTGGCATCCATATGCATGTGTACACATGTGTACACCCCTCCCCTGACTCATGGGCAAATGGCCACCATAAACGTTTTTTGAAGCAGGATATACAAATGGCCAGTAAAGATATGAAAAAATGCCCAGCACCACTAATCAGAGAAATGTTCATCAAAACTATGAGATATCCTCTTGCTTAATAACTTATTCAAAAGATGGTATTAGCCAATTCTGATGAGGATGCAGAGAAAGGTGATTTCACACATGCTGTGTTTTTGCTTTAGAGTGTGTGTGCATGTGTTTTATTTATTTAGTAATTGTACATATAACCGTCTGCTTTTCTACCCATGTCCCAGTTCCTGAATAACAATTTGGAGGCTTATTATTTATTAATAAATGCCTACGCCTTAAGCTAGGCTTGTTCCCACCAGCTTCTGGCTTATCATCCCATTTGTACTAATCTAAGTTTCTGTGGCTGGTTACCTCTCAGTTTCATACATCCAGCTTCCTCTGTGTCTGAGTGCTGAATCCTCCTGTGCCTCAGTCTATCCCAGAGTTCCTTTCTCTCTCTCTCTCTCTCTCTCTCTCTCTCTCTCTCTCTCTCTCTCTCTCTCTGCTGGATGTCCCACCTTCAATTCTACCCCTTGCTATAGACCATAGGCTATTTATTTTTAACCAATCAGAATGTGCTGTAACCAGACAAGGAAGGACAGAGACAGATCTTAACATAGTGCAAATAAATATTATCCTTCCATCTCTCCCTTGTTTACACTTAATAAAAGGTTCTTCACCAACACGTGCACATGCGCACACATGTGCATGTGAGTGCACAGCATGCACGTGAAGATAGAGGACAGCTTGTGGCATTAGGTTCTCTTCTTCCACCGTGTAGTTTCTGTCTTAGGGTTTTACTGCTGTGAACAGACACCATGTTTTTTTTTGTTTTGTTTTTTTTTGTTTTGTTTACCATGACTAAGGCCACTCTTGCAAGGACAACATTTAATTGGGACTGGCTTACAGGTTCAGAGGTTCAGTCCATTGTCATCAAGGAGGGAACATGGCAGCATCCAGGCAGCCATGGTACAGGAGGAACTGGGAGTTCTACATCTTCATCTGAAGGCTGCTAGCAGATACTGGCTTCCAGGCAGCTAGGGTGAGGGTCGTAAGCCCACACCAGTGACACACCTACTCCAACAGAGCCACACCCAGAGCTACTTCCTGGGCTGAGCATATATAAAACCATGATAATTTCCCAGGATCACACTCAGATCATCAGGATTAATGGCAAATGCTTTCACTCATTGAGCCATCTTGGTGGCTCTGACTTGTTTCTATTTTTAAAAAATACGTATTTATTTGTGTGTTCATGCATGAGTTTGCAATGAATTTATATGTACCACAAAGGCCAGAGAGCATCAGATCCTCTGGCTCTGGAGTTTCAGGATGTTGTGAGTCACCTGATCTATGTTTTAGGAACCAAACCCAGGCCCCCTGCAAGAGCAGTAAGGCCTTTTGTTAGCCACTAGTCTCACTTTCCAGCCTCTGCTTTTTGTTTGTTTGTGTTTGTTTTTGAAGACAGGGTCTTGTTATGTAGCTCAGACTGGTCTCACTTTCATCCACTGATCATATCATGTTGATTATACAGACATTATAGAAAGCTAAAAGTTTACCATATGATCCAGGAGTCACATTGCTGTATTTAAATACAACAACAAAGTTAGTATGTTGAAGAAATATTACTTGTGTATTTTTATAGCTGTATTTACAGTAGCAAGACAGGCAGCCTCCCCATGTGTTTATTGACAGATGGATGGAGAATTGTAACACATACACATAAATGAACATCAGCCACAAAGAACAAAACCCTCTGTCTGCACACATGGAACTGCAGGACATTATACCAACTGAACTATCAGAAACAGAAGGCCAAACGCCACCTGTTACCACTTAACTTACGGAACTGGATCGGAAAGTGGGGAGTTAGAAGAGTGATTTCCAGACAGAATCTAGGGAAGGAAGGTAGAGGGGGAAGGACTAAATCCCTCAGCATGCAACTGCGTAGGAGGAATTATTCTGGGTCTTGTGACACAGTAGGAGAAATGTGGTTGACATCCGTTAGCTGTATATTTATTTTTTAAAAACCTTAATTTTTATTTTAATTATCAGTGTTCTGCCTGTGCACTGTGTGTGTGTGCAGTGCCCCCAGAGACCAGAAGAGAACATTGGATCCCTGGGGCTAGTTATAAGTTCCCATGTGGATTCTGGGACCTGAACCTGAGTTCTCTGGAAGAGCAATCAGTGCTTAACCACTGAGCCATCTCTCCAGCCCCCAGCTGTATATTTCAAAATAGCCAGTAGGGCTGGCTTTGAATATCCGGAACACAAGTAATAAGTTTCTGAGCAACAGATACATCATTGTGTGCATGTGTTAAAATGTTACACTATAACCATAAATATACAGAAGAAAGAGAATAGACTCCCATCACCTATCATCCTTACTGTGTTAACTAGGATCAAAAAATATGTCTTACAGGGCTGTCTTAAAAAAAAAACAAAAAACAAAAAAAAAACTGGGTTGAAGAGAGATGGCTCAGCTGTTAAGAACACTGGGATTCAGTTCCCAGCTCCAACATGGTGGCTCACAACCATCTGTTTGTTCAGTTCTAGAGCATCTGAAGCCTCTTCTGGCATCGTTCACCCATGAAGCACAGACATACATGCAAGCAAAACACCCATACACATGAAATAAAAACAAGCACATATTAAAAAACAGAAGAAATAAGACCCCACCGTGCTTGATTTCAGCCAGTGGACGAGTTGGTTTGTTTCAGTACTGTCCCTCCCTTCATTCCTAGACTAAGCAGAACCTCGCTCATGGGACTCCCATTGCTGTCTTTCGTTTTAGTACTTCAGTTTGTGCCTCCGAGTGTGGATACTGGCTTCTGCAACTTTACACAGAGCATTGAGAAAGGCCTGGTGACAGCTCTCTTTGAAGTAAGGAAACACCAGGGGACATATAACCTCACAGTGCAGGTGAGAACACCCCCTACTTGTGTGCACACATGCACACACACACTGCAGAGGGCAGAGTACTGTCCTCCACCTCGGTTCCTTCAAGATGCACTCTCCATGCTGGGCGTACTGTCACACGCCTTACATCCCAACACTTGGGAGGCAGAGGCAGGTGGACCTCTGTGAGTTCAAGGCCAGCTTGGTCTACAGAGTGAGTTTCAGGACAGTAAGGGCTACATAGTGAGGTCCTGTCCCCGGGAGAAAAGGAAAAGAAAAATATGTGTCCTCCAGTGAAGAGAAGCCAGCTCATGTGGGCCAAGGCTGACATTTGGCAAGGTGTGGCATCTACAGTGTGACTTCAGAGTGATTGCAAGTCAGGGAGTCAGAGTGAGTTGAAGGGAGATGGTTGTATGCAGGCAGGTCAAGAATGTTCCACATAGGAATGATATTAGCTGCACAGTCAATGAGACAGTGCCTGAACACACTTTGCTTTCCAACAGGTTGAGTAGCGTAGATCTGAAAGGCTTGGTGCTGCGTTGTTTGAGGCGACAATGCTCGTGGATTCATTTGGAATATGTTGCATAGACTTTACTCACTGGGTTTCTCTAACCTGAAAATAGGAAATGATCCAAAAACCTAAAAACATCTGGGCATCTGTGTGGTGCTCTGAAAGTTTTGGACTTTGATGCACTTGAGTCTTCATGCCAGGGATGCTCTACCTGTGTCAGTTGGGGCTCTTTGGGCTGCAGTATCTCCATCTAAACGCAGAAGAGGATTCTTTTTGATCCGCAGACTGGCTTCATGTGTATTCTGTTCAAACCGCTGGTGTTTTATGACCCCCTCCCCCCATTCTTTGTCCTCTTTGTGAAATGTCTGTTAACTATATTTTGGCATTCCTGATTTCACCTTTTGTGTGTCTCAGTTTCCCTCCATGTGGTGTGGCTGTTTTCATTCTCTGTTAGAGACTCTGGAAAGTCTATCCTCCAGGTCACTAACTTTGCCTTCAGCTGTGTCCATTTATACTGAAGTTTCTGAGGAGTCATTTCTCCCATTGCTTTGTTCCCTGTTCATTACAACCTTTGCTGAGATGTGAAAGAGTGGCCTTCAGGCCCTCTCAGGATGTTAAGTAGGATTTTAAAAGGCTTTCTTTTATTTTTTTCTATGTTGTTCTTACATATGTTTGTTTTCTCGGAATGCCAGTCTTTGTGCTTTGCTTTTGTGCTGGTTTGTTTTCTTTCTTTCTTTCTTTCTTTCTTTCTTTCTTTCTTTCTTTCTTTTTTTTTTTTTTTTTTTTTCTTCTGTGTTGTGAGGCCCTTGGTTGGTTCGTGGTGAGGATGGAGAACTGAGTTAATTATGGCTGCTGGCCTGGCCGTCCCCTTTGGCTATGGAGGTTGCTTCTGTGTCAGCCCCGTCTCCTGATGGGAGAATTCATGTGAGCTTGGGAGCTGGGTAGTATGTACCAGAATACACCAGAGTGCAGGATTCTGTCTACAGCACTGCACATAGCCTGTGGTTAGAAACCTAGGCAAGACTGGCCCTGCCCTGGGGATGGATCCCTGCTGAGTGTTTTCATGGCACAACTCCTCTCCTTTCTTTCTCAGTCCTCTTCTGTGTCTTGTGTGCTCTGGTGTGCACTGGAGTTTACCAGGTCCTGCCCTCCATGTGGACAGTCTTAACCCACAAGAGGCCTCTGGTCTCCTCTGGGAAGGGCTCGTTTTCCTTAGATGACAGTTCTTTGGGCTGTTCTAGGAGATGGCACTGGTGGTGCCTGTGTTGGCCTGGGTATGGAGCTGGCAAGCAGAGGAAGGCTCAGTCCACTCTTGGTATGAAACCTCTTAATTAGCTATATTGATTTCTGCTCCGTAACCTACTTCTGGTGTCAGGTCCTCCGCCCTCTCCCGGGCCTCTCCAGGCCCTCACTTGTGACTGAGGCTGCTTTAGCCTCTGCTGTGTGTGTTTAGGGTCTTGGTTCTCTCAGTTCTGGTTTATTTCAGCACAGTTCTGTTCTTTCTCCATCTTCTAGAATTTGGCAGACTCTGGTTTTCCTCCATTCTCTGTGCTGTGTGGATTTATTGCCCTTTGTTCTGCTTACTGGTATTTCTGTGGGGTTTGGGGCTGGAGAGGGACAGAGAGGGGTAGGGGGAGGGACTCTAAATGCTCGCATTTAACTTAGTCACTTAATGTAAAACAAACAAACAAACAAACAAACCATTTCCCGTAAACTGAGTGTTCAAAGTCTCACAGAAAGGGAACAAGGTTAGAAAATCAGCTCCCTTTCCTTTTAAAATTTTACCTCCTTTTGAGTCAGGCTTGGAAAGACATGTCTGTAATCCCAGCACTCTGAGGCAAGAAGTTGTAGGTCTGGGCAGTATAGGGAGACAGCATCTTTAAAAGCCAAAACAAGATAAAGCATTCCTTTACTTTATTCCCTTTGAAGAACACTGATCAGAGAACTCGTGATCGATGTCACTCACAGTCAGGCCTTCAGCTCCATGTGTTATTCTAGAAGCTTCTTCTGGCTTCCTTCTTCCAGATTGTGAATGTCACCATTGCTTCTTCGAGGGTGGCTCCCCGGAGGGGCCCAGTGAATATTATCTTTGCTGTTAAAGGCTCACAAGGTTATCTGAACGGGTCGGAGGTGAGCGATCTGCTGAGGAACCTGACGCTGGTGGAGTTCAGCTTCTACCTGGGGTACCCGGTGCTGCAGATGGCAGAGCGTGAGTACTCAGTGGCGTCCATCTCACGGGCCCTGGGGAAGGGGCTGCCAGCAGTTTTGGTGCTAGATGTCTACTTTAAAATATTGTTAACTTTTAAAAAGAGACTCGATTGTTCTAGAGTGCTTTTCAGCTCACAGCAAGCAGGGTCTCCATGGAGAGAATTTTTCTTATGCTCCAGCTTCTTCACACATGGAAAGTCCCTTCCACAATGTCCCACTGACCACAGCCAGTGGCCACACACTGACACTGTGCCCCCGCCCCAGGGTCTTTAGGTTTATGGTAGGGCCCACTCTCTGTATCACACTCTTTGTGGTTTAAATGAGTGTTTAGTACTATGTACCTGCCTTCATGTCTCAAGCACAGTAGGTTCACTGGGACTTTCCCCCGACAGGATGATATATTTGACTGAACTCCAGAATAAAGTCAGGACTTCTCAAGCCCAGCCAGGGCGGGCTCCAGAGTCCTTCTCTGCCCTGTACCTCCCTTTCCTGTTTGCTTTTGAGAATAAAGGGGCACTATATGTAAACAGTGCGCTGGTTCTCCTGAAACTCTAGGGGGGCAGCTCTACTCTGGGGGAAAGGTGGCGAGGGTATTTAACTACAAAAGGGGAGCGGAGGTGGTTTTGGAGAGGCGGGGCTAGAGAATGGGACTTCCTGGGTCCCCACTTGGTGGTGCTTATGCAATCATGTATTTTCCCAAACCTATGAAACTGGATGGCAAAAGAGTAGACTTTATTGTGTATTAAGTTAAAAAAAATAAAAAAGTAATAAATGAAAACAGAACCTCGCTTCCTGGTTGAAGCAATCAGATTTCCAGGCCATTTGAAAGAAGTGGGAATGCCTGCTTCAGAAAGCAGTATATTCCAGAGTTAAGGGAAGGCAACTAAATAGAGTTCTTTTTGAAAATGAACTAGCCAATTTTTTTTTTTTTTTTTTTTTTTTTTTTTTTTTTTTTGATACTAGCTGTATCACTAGCTGTCCTGGAACTCATTCTGTAGAGCAGGCTGGCCTAGAACTCAAAGATCTGCCTGCTTCTCCCTCCTGAGTGCTGGGATTAAAGGGTGCAAGCCACCATGCCCTGCTTAAATCATGATTCCTAATGCTTTTCAATATCCTATTAAATTAAGAAGAATAAACTATAAAATATGAAAGTAGTGGGCTACAGAGATGGCTTAGTGATTAGAACACATACATGTTTAGTTCCTGGCAGTCACACTGTGGTTGCTTTCGACACCCTCTTCTAGTCTCTCTGAGCACTTACGCTCACACGTGTACAGACCTACATAAAAGCTCACATATACACACATGATTAAAAATATATCATGAAACATATATATATATATACATATGTGTGTGTATATATAGATAAGAATGCAGTTATTTACAAGCAACAATTTTGATTTTGTTCAATATATGTACATACAGCTAAAATAATAGGAGTCTGAGCAAGAGTACACAGAGTCAGCTCCCAGCAAACCCAGACATGTTTCCCTTTACGATGAGGCATTGCTGAGAAAGCCCGTGGCTCTGAAGAACACAGCTTGCAAATGCTTTGCCCTAGAACAACACACACAGGAGATGTTCCGGTGACCTTGTGTGGCACAGTGGTCAGTGAGGAGGCTGGAGAAGCCCCTTCCTCATCCTTCCTTTTATGGACAAGGTGCTCAGAAACTGGTGCCCCCCCCCCCCCCTTGCAGTATTTTGCCGTCTCCTACAGTGCTATCATGGAGGAAGGATAATGTGTTAATTTACCTCACATTCCCAGGACACTTACTTACCCTCCTGACCAGTAAAAACATGTTTCTTAAAGACTTTTCTCCCTCTCTTGACTCTCCTTTTTATAGCCTTCCAGTACCCACAGCTCAACCTATCTCAGTTACTGAAGTCCTCCTGGGTCAGAACAGGTATGTTCAACTTATGTAACGCTTGGAGCCAGACAACATGAAGTCCATGAGGGCATATGGGGGTTGACATGCCCCTCCTGTTTCCCAAATTCGGGACAAGATGTACTTTAAATTCTTGGCAGAGAATGAACAAGAAATGGGATTTGATTTGGGCCATAGGAGTGTGTCATGCTGGGTTATGGCACAGAAAGAGCTGCTTTTAAAATTCATACATCAACTCCTGGGTAAAGTCTACCCGAGCCTGCAGTCACCTGACCTGAGACAGGGCGGTGCTCAAAAGCAAGGGTTATTTTTCTTCTGAAAGTGCTGTCTAGATGAATAAAGTAGTTTGGGGACCCAGGTTATTTATTTAGACAGACTTGGGCACATTCAAGTTGATATGGCCATAGAGCCTTAGACTGAGGTCCTAACATTTCAGTTCAAGGCTCTCTGCCTGGTCCTGGAACTCTAAGAGACAATGACACAGTCCCAAGTCCCAGTGTGCAAGCAGCCAGTGACCAATCATAAGGAAAGAGTGTATTTAAGTAGAGATAAACACCATTCGTGGGGCTCAGTGCTTGTCAGTTGTGCTGGGCTCTAAAGCCTTGTGTGGGGTCAGCTCTTTGCCCATTGCATAGTGTCCATTTTCCAGACCTCAGAGTGTTGAGCTGACTCACCCAGAGTTGACCCCAGAGAGAACTGAAACCAGTTTGGCTGGAAGTGCTGATGTCCCCATCAACCAAAGGATAAGCTGACTTATCTGTTCAGATACTTTTGTCTGATACAGATAGCAAGAAGAAAGCAGATCGCCTCTGTAGAAGGGAGACTGTAAGTCCCTGTCCAAAGACAAGATAAGAACTCAAACTATCCCAGATGACAAGATACTTGTCTGATCTTAGGTAGGTGCTCTGTATTCAGAGCTCCTACAGTGCTGAGTTCCTGGGCTTGCTTGTCTTCAGTTTGCGATGGACTAGGGCCACTTCGGGGACCTTTACCTGTCTAGGGATTTGTGGTCCTCTTATACGGATCTTTGCACATTTACACATCCTGTGGCCGTCCCTGTCTGTGCTAACTTATTCTGAGTTCTTTGTGCTTCTTGCTGAACACAGTCCTCCTGGGTGTAGTGGAAAAGCAGCTCCACAATGAAGTGTTCCCAGCCGAGATGGAGCGCAAATTGGCCCAGCTGCTCAGTGAGGTGCCCACCAGAAGACGCATGTGGCGGAGGGCCACTGTAGCTGCTGGGAACAGCGTGGTACAGGTACGCACTGAAGGAGGGTTGGGAGCAGAGGAAAAGCCCACTGGCTTTTTTCATGCAAGTGGGGAAATCCTGATGTAAAATGACAGTGCTACTGAATATGGCAGCCTTGCGAGACAACTTAAGAGTCCAGACAGAAACCTTGGTGGTTGGTTGACTTAGCCCTGGACTGCAAGGAGCATAATAGGGGACTTAGCACTGGGTGGGGTTCCTGTACCATCATAAGGCTTTGGTTTTTGAAGAGCAAAATTTTGACTCACCACCAGCTGATCTTGTTGTATGGCACCGGTGGAATCTTAGAAAGGAGTCACTGGCCGGGGACAGTCCTCAGCAGACAGAAAGGGGCATTTTCTGTGCTTGAGGACAGTCTTCAGCAGGCAGAGAGAGGGGCGTTTTCTGCCCTTTGTTTAGGCATCTTACTCTCCCCACCTCCTGCCAGCCTGGTTGTCTTTTGTTACCCCTAAATTGTCTTCACTCTGGGGACTGGGCAGACAGGCCACAGAAGCAGAGTTGTTTGAATTGGAAAATGACCTATTTTAAAAAGCACACATACTCACAGAACATTGGAGGCGGGGCTGTTATTTAATCCTGTCTCTGTGTGAATGGTGTGAATTTCTTTCTTTACCACTTACAGACTTGGAAGATCACAGAAAAACGGGGTTTACAGAACATTTTAGAAACACAAAACTGGGGTGAAACTCAGCAGTGAAGGGTGACTGGTAGGCAGGGGAAGGGGTGCCGGTGTTGAGAACAAGATATGGAAGTGACATGGGCGGTTCCTCATCCAGAAACATGGTTTCTTAGGTTCCCCAAATAGTTCCCTTGCCAGATACACTCATACTAGGGAAGTTTACAAAGTACTAAGATTTTAAATATTTATTTCTAATTATGTATATGTGTGTAGGCGTGTGTTCACATGAATGAAGGTGCCTGTTGGATGCCTCTAAAGCTGGAGTTAGGGTTGACTGTGAGTCACCCAACATGGTTCTAAGAATCGAACTCAGGTCGATAGATAACCACTGAACCATATTTCCAGGCCAAAATATTAAGAAAAAATTTAAAACCTGATAAATAGAAAAAGAAAGGAAGAAGTGCTAATAAATGCAATCATTAAATAAATAAACATACAACAAATAGACATTAAAATAAATTATGACGTTCTCGACGTATTTCATAGCTGATGGCCTCATACAGCTTAAGGGCTGAGTTTGCGGATAAAGCAGCTACAGAGAAGAAACCTGGGTAGTCAGGTATTAAATTGGACACATACATTCTAAAGATAAAAATATCACATCTGTGGGAGTCAACAGTCTTCTCAGACCAGTGCCACCTGACACATTGCCCAGAGGCCACGCTCATTTCTGGTTTCCTTTAGTATGACCAAACATGTGTAATTATATAAAAGACATTGTGTACAAAAGTACCCGAACCTTATTTGTGACCATGAACACTGAATAAGGGCTTGTGAGATAGCACTTGCCACCAAGTCTGATGACCTGATTTCAGTTCTCAGGCATCTCATGAAAGAAGGAGAGAACCAACTTCTGCAAGTCATTCTCTTAACTTCCACTTGCCCAAGGAGGGCCAAGCCTGGGCTACACAGACATTACCAGGCCTACCTAGGTTACAGAGTGAGACCTTGTTTTCCCTCTACTACAAAAATTAATAAAAGAGATAAAAAAAAAAATTGAGCTAACGTAACTGTCTAGGAATAGGGAATGGGTAAAGAGCAAATCTTTATGTATTAGAGTATTCTCTAGCCATTAAAAGAATTAGTCCTATAGAAATGTGCTCTGGGGACTGGAGAGATGGCTCAGTGGTTAAAGAGCACTGGCTACTCTTCCTGAGGTCCTGAGTTCAATTCCCAGCAACCACATGGTGGCTCACAACCATCGGTAATGGGATCTGATGCCCTCTTCTGTCATGCAGTAATTATGTATAAAATACATAATTATGTATAAATTATATATAAATATATAATTATGTATAAATCATGTATAAAATACATAATTACTGAGAAAGAAGAAAGGAAAAGAGATGTGCTCTGGTGAAAGGCACTGGAGACAGAGAGAGAGAAAAAGAGAGAGAAAGAGAGAGAGAGAACAAGAGAGAGAGAACAAGAGAGAACAAGAGAGAGAGAGAGAGAGAGAGAGAGAGAGAGAGAGAGAGAGAGAGAGGGAGAGAGAGGAGAGCAAGAAGAACAATCCTGACAGTAACAGAGAATTCACAGGAAATGCACTCAAATCTTTAGAGAGCTTTTCTTTGGTTGAATTTCAAGAGGTTTTCATTTTATCCTTTATAGTCTTTTATGAATGCTTTTCAAAGTTTCTTCATTGGGCCATATCATTTGTATAAGGTGCACACACTTATTGTCACCCCAGTGATTGACTGGGAGATACCTTATATATTGTGGTTCCTGATATAAATCTGATTAGCTACCATCCAGAAAGAATGCTGGAGTTAGACTTTCTGATGGCTCCTTCCAGACTGGACAGCTTGCAGAGTCTTTAATCAAAGTAGCCACCACTGAGAATGAGATTTCTATAAGAAGAAACTGTAGCTTCTACATTCCCTGGACTTTTTAATATTAAAGTTATAAGTGGAGACAGCTATGATCTACTTATGTTTTCGATGGTCCTTGCATACCATCTCATTCTACAGCTAATACAAGGTAACCAATGTGGTGCAATGACACAGGAGGAGCAGGCAGCCTGGGAGCGGGTGTGGTTAGGAAACTGGACCTCAGAAGAGCAAGCAGAGGCCAACAAGTGAGCCCTCCCAGGACTAAGTGTTCTTAAAGCATCAGAGGTTGGACCCTCCAAGTGAAATGCTTTGCTAATGTGATGCTCTCGTGTATCAAATGTACAGGATTCTGGTTAAAGATAGGTTAGCTCTGGTTGACTTGTAGAATCATAAATTCACAAGGCACTTGGCATGCCCAGAGATACTTTCAGCTGTCACTTCGGGTGGCAAGGGGAGGGGACAGTGGTTTCTGGAATGTAGTAGACAGAGCCTGGGGATGAGGCTAACCATTCTGCAGTGATACCCATGTCAAGGAGCAAAGAATTCACTAGCTATACACATCAGTGGAGCTAAGCAGGGCATTTGAGTAGACTCAGGAAGAGATCCGGTAGAACCACTCCCACCTAGGAGAGAGCAGAACACTCATGACATGGTGGGTTTGTCGCTTACAGTTTCAGACAGCCTGGTGCTGCTCTGTGCATGCTTTTGGCCCCTTTGTCTCAAAGAAAACATTACATCAAAGTATAGTTGCCATTGTACACAGAGCAGCTTTCATTTTAATGTTCTCCACCAGCAGAGGACAGTGGGGATCCTGCAACTCCAGGTGTGGTAGTGAGCTTTTTAAGAGAGTGGGACAAGTTCCAAGTCACACACTAGGGACCACTGTGTGCCCTGAGAAGGGGCATCTAGCATTGTGAGCTTCCCTGATGCTGATGGACTCTGTGCTCTCGAAGGTGGTGAACGTGTCCAGGCTGGAGGGAGATGACAATCCGGTGCAGCTCATCTACTTTGTGGAGAATCAAGATGGAGAGAGACTCAGTGCAGTCAAGTCTTCAGATCTGATCAACAAGGTAGACCTCCAGAGGGCGGCCATCATCCTGGGGTACCGGATTCAAGGCGCCATTGCCCAGCGTAAGTCCGAAGCCACTTGTGTTCTAATAGTGAACTGAACTACAGCATCTGACCTGTGCTGGTTGTTGATGTCCATTTGCTGAGACTTTCTTGTGTTTTTCTTAAGTTTATTTTATTACTCTGTGTGTATGTGTGTGTGTGCATGTTTGTGCATGTGTGTGTACATATGTATGTGTGTACATGTACACATGCCATGGTGCATATGTGGAAATCAGAGGCCAACTTTGTAGAGTCAGTTTTCCCCTTCCATCTTTATGGGGTTCTGGGGTTCCATCTCTGGCTATCAGGCTTTTGTGACAAGTACTTCACTTGCTGATACCTTTTTTATTCTTACTTCCATCTGTGTGACCCTGGCCTTGCTGTCTTTTTTCCTACCTCACACCTCATATTCATGGAGTTGCTAATAAGTCACAGAACCTTATATCAACATGAACATCCTTTTCCTTATCCCATACCAGTTTTCATTTAAAAATCCATCTTAGGTAAAACAATGTACCTATTCTGTTTTTATTCCAAAACCTTCCATGTCCTGCCCTGCATGTTGGTGGGGACAGTGAGTCAGTCAGGAAGCTGGGTGCTGCCCTCTAGGCTGACTGGCTTCCTTGGGGTCTTACAACACAAAGGAGTCCCTTGATTCTTACTTTCTTTTCAGTCCTGTTTCTCCATCACCTCGCCTCACACCACTCTACAGTTAGAAAGACGTGTTTGATATTTCTTATTATGATTGGAAGGCACTTGGACCCCTGGCAGTGACTGTTCCAGTACCTCTTGTCCAACGCCCAGATTTTAGGTGTATATTTAAAATGAAGGAAAAGGGAGCAGCATGAAGGATTATAACTCTCTAAATAAGATTTTACAAGCTGACTGCCTCCTTACTGTGTTTCCCCTCCATGATCCAGAGCAGTCCTTCATAGTGTATGGGAAAATCTGCTCCCCATAGGACGGGCACAGGCAGATGCCCTGACATCAGAGGATCCTGAAGAACTTTACTGAGGACAGGGAGGGACAATGGGAGCTCTGTTTGTTTCCTTCCTTCATCAGTATGTTTATTAAAAACATAGACTTATGAACTGTGCTTAAATGCCCCCCTCTCTCTTTCTCTCTCATCACCTAGTTCCTCCTCTCCTTCTCCTCCTCCTCTCCTTACTCCTCCTCTCTGTACTCCTCCCACCTTAGCTCCTCCTACATATCACCCTTCCTGTTAAAATAAAACTTTTCTCAAAATACAGTTAGAGCATAACTATACTAATTTATGTCAGTAAGGTGCAAGATAGACCTAATACTCAATCCATCATTTTGTTGACTAAGCAGAACCTCTGTCATCTCTCCTAAATAAAAGACTTAGTTCTGAACCTGGCTTTTTTTTTTTTTTTTCTTGGCTTTAGAATGAATGTCAGCTGAAAACCATCCTCGCAAATCTTTTCTCTCAAAGTAAATAGCAAGGATTGGCTATGAGACTATAAGTTTTCAACCCCATCAGAAATCCAGAATGACTGAGTTAACTGAGATTATGGGAAGCACAAAGCATAGCTTCTAAAACATAGCCAATTTATAGAGACCACTGGACACCTGGACAGTCCCTATACTACAGAATGTTGGAGCATCTGATCTTCAGCCTTCTGGCCCAGGATCATCTGACAGACCTAGTGATGCAGAATTATTAAGGGCTGATTACTCTGTCTTGGCAGATATAATCAGTCGACTATTCTGCAAGTGTGTTCTTTTCTGGACAGTGATTTGTCTGTAGATGGAAAGAGGCAATTCTTGCCTAGTGGCTGTCTCACCACAATTGGAATAACTCCAAAGATGCTCAATTTCTTCTTGGAATCCAAGACAGGAAGCTGTCAGGAGCAGACAGGTCTCTAATGTCCATAAAATATACCCCACAGAGATGCAAAGATGCAATCAGAAATGTCCACTAAGACAGTCTTAACCCACACATGACCTTATGGTTAACACTCCTAAGAAAGTGGAGTCGGCATGATTTACAATTCCATCAGTGCTCACATAGATGGGTCATGACTGTCAGAAGAGCATGCTGTGATCACAAGACATGTTTTTATGCTTCTCACGTAGCTTTGTATTTCAGTTATGAAGGTCAGTTACTACATACAGCCTAGCTCGTCTGTAACAAGTAGAACTTTTATGTCCACTCAATCCGTCATAGAGTTCTGTACAAAATCATTGGCAGATTGGAGAGGAGAAACTGTGGCCAGCTTCTTTCTATCAGGCATCTGTGAGACTCTCAGTCTTCATATAACATCTGGTTTCTTCCATGTAAATGGAGCGATGGGGCTGGAGAGATGGCTCCCTGGTTCTGAACACTGGTTGCTTTTGCAGAGGACCTGGGTTCAGTTCACAGCATCCATATGCCACCTCATGACCACCATAATTCTAGTTCCAGGGGATCTGACACCCTCTTCTGGCTTCTGCAGGTACCAAACACACACAGTTCACATTTGTACACCTAGGCAAACAATCATACATAAAATAAGATTAAGTACATCTTTAAGATAAACGGGGTGACTCTAGCAGAGCCTTGTTTTTAGAGGTGATACCATCCCCAGGCGTCTTCTGCTTGTGTCCTTCAGGTCCTGCTTCTGGAACACTGCTGCCTTGTTTTGCCAGCTTTTAGCTGTCTTGCCCTGATCTCCACACTATGATCAATAATGAATCTCTAAACTCTTTTCTGATTTTAATTTTATTTTTTAGTTTGTGTATATTGGTATTTTACCTATACAGATATCTGTGTTCCACCCATGTGTAGTGCCCAGAGGTCAGAAGAGGACATTAGGTCCACTGAAACTGGAGTTATAGAGGGTTGTGAGCCACCATGTGGGTGCTGGGAATCAAACCCAAGTCACCACTGCCTGGTGAAATTGCCCTTTAGAGGAAAAGGCTTTTGGCTAAGTCGGTCCATGTCCGTGGGGCTAACCTGTGTGAGAGCTGCTGTCTGCACTGTTTTCATCTGATGGACAGTGGTGGGAGAGATGAACTGATAGCCATCAGCAGGCTCCTTGGTGTGCTTGAGGGATCACTGTAGAGTGGGCTCTGTTTCAGGTCAATGGGGAGGTAATATGAAGAGCACTTTCTAACGCTGCATCCAGAGCCTGAGGCGGATGGAAGAGCTGCTTCCCTCCATGCTATATCCAAAAGCTGATTTTAAGAGGATATAAGCACTGTTTTGTTGGTGCAGGCAGGGAGTTAGGTGCAGATTCTCATATACTGGCGTTATCAGCTAGCAAGTCAGCAGTTTCCCAGGTGCTTGTCACAGCCTACAAAGTTACATGATCAACCAGTTACACGGTCAACCAATGCTGGATCTTCATTAGATAATAGCAAATCCACAAGCAGCTTCTAACTGGCCCCAGAGATCATACCTTAAACAGTTTATACAGCCAGTATCCTTACGTGGTGGGTCACCTCCACAGTACCCCACTTCCTATTTAAAAGCGGAATGGTGCTCTACTGTGTAGATATACCACATTCTCTTTGTCCATTCACCTGTTGACGGGTTGGGCTTTTCCACCGTGGCTATTGTGATCCACGCAACTACGCACGGAACTACCATCTCTCTCATGATTTCAAATGCTGAGGCGGACATGATGAGTTGCTTTTGTTCTGGTGCTGTAACTCATTGGCTGTTTCCTCTGGTATAGAGTTCGAACAGCAGGTACCATTATTATTTATTTCTTGGTAGTTTTCCCTTCTACACTAGAACCAGTGCGCCGCCGTGAGGGGTTTTGTCTGCTTGTTCGTTAGCACACCTTGCCCTTAGAATGGTGTCTGGCACCGGAAATAAACATTTGTAAGTGTGTAGAGAGGGAGCAGGGAGTTGGCACGGGTAGGGAACAGCTTCCTTCCCAGACCTCCCAAGCTCCAGCTCATGTTGTTTCCAGGGGAGGTGGTTCCTGCCCCTCTGAGTATGGTATTCACAGCTGGGTCTTGACCACATAGCTTTTCTTCTCACATTTGAAGGGAACTATTTTGAGTGAGGTCATACAGACCATTTTATGAGATGTTATGGAGTGGGAATTCTAAATCAGGAGACTGGAATTAGCCAAGCTTTTGCCCTCAGACACATATGTGTCAGTGTGATCCCTGGTATGTTTCTTGTGTGACATTCAAATGTGCCCAGTTGCTTTCCTGTCTTGAGCTATATGGTGAGCTCCTGAGTGTCTGGAGGAAGTTACATTCTGTCCTGTACATGAGTGAAGAGTGTGTTGCTGAGAGACTTTCTCCCTTGTCTGCTCATCTGCAGCTGTGGACAGGGTGAAGAGGCCATCCCCAGAGTCACAGAGCAGCAACCTATGGGTCGTGGTTGGCGTGGTCATTCCTGTGCTGGTGGTCACTGTAATTGTTGTCATCCTCTACTGGAAGCTGTGCCGCACGGACAAGCTAGACTTCCAGCCTGACACGGTGGCCAACATACAGCAGCGGCAGAAGGTAAGCTTCCACCCCTGTGTCTGCATGAGCATCCTTACGGGCAGAAGCAAGGCCAGGCTCGGATGCTGAAAGACAGGGGAGGACCATTGAAGGAACTCTTAGGCCAGGCAGTGGTGGCACATGCCTTTAATCCCAGCACTTGGGAGGCAGAGGCAGGAGGATTTCCGAGTTTGAGGCCAGCCTGGTCTACAGAGTGAGTTCCAGGACAGCCAGGACTACACAGAGAAACCCTGTGTCAAAAAACTTTTAAAAAAAAAAAAAAAGAAAGAAAGAAAGAAAAAGAAAGAAAGAAAGAACGAACGAATGAACTCTTAGGTCTATTGGCAGCGTCCTCTGTCCTCATGTGTGTTTAGTGTAGAACAAGACCCGTGAAAACACTTTATGAAGTAAGCCTGGGGACCAGTCATTTTATCATTGAGAGCTCAGTGGAAGGTTAGTTCATTCTGTGGATGAGTTCTGATCCGTTCACTCCGGCTGTTTTCAGAGAACAGTGGCTATGCAGGATCCTCTCCTCATGCACCGAGGTGTGTGTGTGTGTGTACATGTGTGTACATGTGTGTACATGTGTGCACATGTGTGTACATGTGTGCACATGTGTGCACACATGCCTGAGGAAATTTATCCAAGAATGTTAGCCCCTCTGGACCTGGAGTTAGATGCAGTGGTGAGCCACCCAGTATGAGTGCTGGGAACCAAACTGTGATCCTCTGAAAGATCAGGAAGTAACCATGGAACCATCTCTCTCTAGTCCCCATTTAATTATTAAAACTTGGTCATTCATGTTTTAAACATTTAAACGGCAGTATTATGAGTGGACTCTAGTCTTCTAGCATTACCTCAGTGCGTCAGTGATGTACGGATCAGTTGTCTGCTGAGGCTCTCCGAGTGCTTTTCTTAAAGCAGACAGCATCGGTTGTGTGTCACCTGTGTTCCTGATTTAGTCTTCTGTAGATAACATCAAAGAAATCCCAGTCCCAGATTCTCCAGATTTTGTTTTCAGTGTTTTCCATGCCCCTGCTGGACTTCCTATTTGCTTTTTTGTTTGTTTGTTTTGTTTGTTTTTTTAGCTCCCCACTTTTCATCTGTCTTTCCAAAGCATTAAGTTTTGGCGAGTGTTTTGGGAGTTTCTATGACATTGTCCATAGTCCATAGTGAAGAAATTGACTTGGGGTCAGCATTGCAGCTCACCTGGTGTGAACAAAAACCTTGCATTCCAGAGAAAGTCTAGCCGTAGGCGTTGACCATCATGCATTTCAGCCAGCCTGTTTAGCTGACTGCTGTATTTATTACATATGCCTACTATGCAGTCTTTCCTACTTGGAAGGCTTGCTCTATTCTGAAAGTGATAAGATCAAGCAAATGATAAAAGAGCAAGAAATAAAAGATTGCCATAGTAACCTTTTGATTTTATTTTAATGGTCTTAAAAAAAATATCTCTTAGCTACACATAGAGGTGCATGCTTACAATCCTAGCACTTGGGAGGTAAAGGCAGGAGGATCAGGTTCAAAGCCAGCTGGGACCATATAGTGAGATGCTGTTTCCAAAAACAAAACAAAACAGGCTGTGAAGATCGATCGCTCAGTGACTAAGACCCTGCCGTGCCAGTGCAGGGACCAGAGTTCAGGTCCCCGTGCCTACATAAGAACTGAGGGAATGAGGTATGATCCCAGAGCACCTGAGGACCAGACAGGATCTCTGGGACAAGATGGCCAGTTAGACAGAGGAATCTGAATCTACAAGCTCTGGGCTCTGAGAGAAGCAGCCCACATCAGCTCACACGCATGTGAGCACACATCCAGCACACAGCACACGCATAGCACACCAAAATGGAAAAACAAAACAAATAACCATAAATATTACAAACCACAGCCTACTAAGTGAAAACAGTAAGCTTAGTTCTTAAACCTTGCTATATACCTATAATAGTAAATAATAAAGAGTATTTTGTTTTTTTATGTGTTAATCCTATACAAAATCTTAATTATATTGCAAGCCTGTGGCTGTCAAATATATTGACAGTATTTTATACACATATATTCTCTTTCCCATTCACCCTCACTTCTTATTTCCATAGTCTCTAACATCTATAGTTGGCATTGTTACAGCAACAGTGGATGTGAGTCTGCTAGGGTCTACAGTTGGCATTGTTACCATAACAGTGGATGTGAGTCTGCTAGGGTCTACAGTTGGCATTGTTACCATAACAGTGGATGTGAGTCTGCTAGGGTCTACAGTTGGCATTGTTACCATAACAGTGGATGTGAGTCTGCTAGGGTCTACAGTTGGCATTGTTACCGTAACAGTGGATGTGAGTCTGCTAGGGTCTACAGTTGGCATTGTTACCGTAACAGTGGATGTGAGTCTGCTAGGGTCTACAGTTGGCATTGTTACAGTAACAGTGGATGTGAGTCTGCTAGGGTCTAGAGTTGGCATTGTTACAGTAACAGTGGACGTGGAGAAGGTGCTGTCTGTCTTGGTGCTCAGTGATTTACGGCATAAAATTGGGTCAAAAATAGGGAATGAATTGTTTCGTTCTAAGGAAAGAGTGTTGTTACAGGGGACTGAACCCGTGGAGATGGCTGTGTGCTTAGGCCTCTTTTGTTCTCTGTTTCTGCGACACATATGCCCATGGCAGCCTTCCTCATCATAAACTATCAGAGGTCAGCATCTCCTGAAGTGAAGACAGGCTATCCCCAAGCTCTCTCCTCTTACTTCTGGGATAGTTCCATGGGGGCAGATGTTGCTATAAATCAAATGGATGGCTCCAAATAAAGCTTGTAGCCTGTGGAGCTGCTCTTCTTCTTCAGAGACTGCAAGGGTCTCTGTGTACATACAGCCTTGTTGCAGCAAAGATCTGCATGGCAGAACCCCCAAGAAGGTGGCTGCCTGCTCACACCATCAGGAGGCAAGACCGTGTCTTATCTGCCAGCATTGCAGCTCTCTGCACACACTCTCTGTACATGGGTCTGCAGTAGGAAGAGGGTGACCTTCTCTTTTAAAACAAACCTCTCTACTCTCTTCTGAAGCTACACAGCTGTGGTGATGGGTCTGTCGCTGTCCCGACAATCAGTGGGGTGCTGTCCTCCTGTGGCTGTAAGGTTCGCCTCCCTGCTCCTGTGGTTTTCTCTCCCCATCCTGCTCAGCTCACCCCTGATGCTGCCCTGTGTTACTCTGTGAAATCCTCCAGCAAATCTCAGAGTTACAAACATCTGGAAACAATAAATCTACTGACCTGCACTCCCCACCCCTTCCCCTTGTAACGAAGAGACTGCTTCAGATTGTCTGGGGGTCCATGATTTTTTTGAAATACGATAAGAGGGAGAGGCCAGTATGTTTTAGGTTTCCAGGCAGGGCCTTTTCTTATTTCCAGTAATAAAGGGGGAAGCTCCAAGTATCTCTCCTTTATTTGTCTTTACTTTAATCTCGATCCAAAGCCATCATTTGGTACTATCACCGACGAAGACTACGGTGCGGATCCTTCTCACTATAAATGGCTGGAAGCTGCAGCCCCCACTGGGATGTGATTCTCTGATGGGAATGGCCTATACCCATTACTAGTGTGGGATTGTAGCCCTGGGTGGTTCACATCCTCAGTTGCTACTAAGGTTGGCACTGTGTGCAGCCAGAAGGAGCTGCTCATGTCATGTCCATCCATTGTCCAGACTCCTAAATGTGCAGGCCAGACTAAATTACAAACACAGACAGCATGTATTCTCTCTGTCTTGTTGGGTGATAGTTTCGGAGGAGAAACAGTCTCTCCCACATTGACCTGGAATAGTACAAGCATAGTGTATGTGGACTGTGGCAGTTGTGGGGTGTGTGTGTGTGTGTGTGCGCACGCGCGCGCGTGTGAGTGTGTGACTGCTACCTTCTGAGAGGTGTGATGCTGGGCTGGAACTGAGGTGGAAGAGACACTATGCACCTCTGTCTTAGTCACTGGTTCTCTTGCTGGGAAGTAACACCATGACCAAGGCCGCTGTTTCAAAAGAAAGCATTTAACTGGGGCCTCACTTAGAGCTTCAGAGGTTAGTCTGTTATCATCATGGTGAGGAGAGTGGTAACGGACAGGCAGACATGGTGCTGGAGAGGTAGCTGAGAGTTCCACACCTGGATCCACAGGCAGCAGAGAGAGACTGATTGGGCCTGGCTTGGGCTCTTGAAACCTCAAAGTCTTCCCCCACCCTGCCCTTCAGGTGACATACTCTTCCAACAAGGCCACACCTCCCAATCCTTTTAATCCTTTCAAAGAGTCCGACTCCCTGGTGACTAAGCGTTCACATATATGAACTGATGGGGCCATTCTCACTTTAACCACCACCATCTTGGATGAGCTGTAAGGGACTAAGTGGAGCTGGAGCAAGCTTGTAAGCGAGAGCACAGCCCAAACCATGTAACAGAGGACTCTCTCAAGAGGCTTGGAGATGCATATGGGACCAGCTGGTACACAGGCAGCCATTACAGGGTGTCTGACGAGGGGAGCAGGCTGGACAGCTATCTGCAGCGGTCACTTGGGAAGGCAGTGTGGATAGTGGCTTGAGGAGAAATGTGTGTGTTTCTCTTAGCACCAGACTCAGAGTCTGCCAGAATCTTCTGCATCCTGCGCACCCTTGTGCCTCAGTCACCCTGGCTGCTACCCATGATTCCGTGTGGCTGGTGGGTGCCAGAACCTTGGAGTGTTCTCCTCCCATTTCAGGGACCACGGGGCCCCAGGTGGCCACACTGAGGACAAACAGATGGTTGTAACTCCGCCTTGTCTTCACTTTTTAAATAGAAACAACCTGGCGGCTGTGGAGACTTTTCACCAATTGTCATCAGTCAAGTGATAAATTCTTACAATGGCATACTCCACTCCAGGGCAGGTTCATTGGTTCAGACTTTTTTGCATTTGCTGTGTGGTTTCTACGGTCATCTTACTGCCCCTTCCCTGGGGACCAGACAGACCCAGGCACTGGGGGCTTCGCTGTGTCTTGTTCCATCTGGGTCTTGTTATATTCATGGCCCACATGTTTTAAAATTCATCACGTGTCTCTCTTGTTGCTTGGCTGGCCTGCTTGCCCAGGCCTCCCTGACTTGTCGGCGGTGCGTTCTCATGGGGCCCAGGCAGTGTGCGTGTCCCTGAATGATAGGTTGAGAAAAAGAAAGAACAAAAGGACCATCTCTCTTCAGAAATAACAGGTTGTAATTTGAATATTGAAGACTCAAATTCATCATGATTCCTCTATGAAAAACTGAATAAAGCCCATTTGCACAGGAGGGTGAGGGTACAGTGCCAGCCTGGCTTTAGTCTAGATTTTATTTTTAAGGAATGGAAAAACTTATTCCTAGTGGTTCAGAAAGCAACGGTCAGGGGTGTTCTAAAAGCCATGGATTCCCAGTTGGGGAGGAGTGCTGTCTTAAGTAGTTTTTTACTTCTGTGTGTAGATGGCTTTTGTATTGTGTTTAAGCCGTGTTTTTGTGGTGGTTGAAGGTAGGATTTCCCCAGCCTGTGAGATGGTCTCTTGTGAGAATGTTTAAGGATGTGAGCTGGAATCAGCAGTAGGCCACAGGACTGGTGTCTTGTGGTGAGACTTGGTTCATCATCCTGGTAAGCTTGGTGTGTCACTTGACTTTCCTGTGTTTCAGTCAGGCTTTAGCTGTTTATGGAGGGTTTACTGTATGTCCATTGCTTCTCACAAAGTACTGTGTTTAAACTTCTGTACATGGCTGTGGCTGCTGTCCTGAAGGCTCCACTATGTATATTCACTGCTTGGGATTTCATCAGCCAGTAGCAATGAGAGAGCCACCAATCTCCTTTGCATAGCCTTGGTACTAATAAAACATTTTTACATGTTGCCATGTTTGTGTCTGACCCGAGCCCTGCCATTTTCCATGGGGAGGCGGTCACTGGTTGGCCATGGCCAATGCGGATGGTCCTGCAGAGGCCAGAGCTGTGTGTCTGTTTTGACATCATTCTTTCAGAAGCCTTTGCTTAGAGGGACAGTCTGTCACTCCTGCAGTTTGACTAAAGCAAACCCTGTAATGGTTAACTGTGCTGTACCCTGTTCTTTGAGGCGTGTGCTTTCCTATGGGGATATGTAAACAAGCTTCCCCACAGTTTCCTAGCCAAAGGCCGAGCTGCTCAGATGGCCATTGTTGTCTGTTACTTCTTCAGTTGGAGGCACTTTGTTTATGAAGAAGCTAAGAGACTATGTAGCTCGGAGTGAAACATATGTATAAAATTGGAAATTGCTCATTTGGGGATTTTCCTCATTAGCTGGGAGTAATTGGTGTCAAATTGTCAATTTTCTAGCCATCTTAAAAAGGCTTGACAGACACTTGAGAATTACATGGATGGGTAGATTTGTAATTTCAAGATGAAAATAATATTTATAATTACATATTTCCTAAGTTAGACAATGTATCTAAGTCTGATAGACAGGAACCCATCCTAATAATTAAAGTAGTTTGGGTTTTTTGTTTTTGTTTTGTTTTTGTTTTTTGTTTTTGTTTTTTTTTTTTTGGTTCAGGAGTTACCTAATTTTTCTTCTATATACATACATACATACATCCAGACAGACATCCAGACAGACAGACAGACAGACAGACAGACAGAGATGCTTTGCATTTAAGAGCTCAGCTGAATCATTATGGTAACTTAAAACAAACACAGGAAATATTGGCTAGCAAGTGTGGACTTATGAAGGGCATGTTACTGACTGCTGTTAAGTATGTTGTTTTAAGACTTTATTTCTTTTATGTATATAGGTGTGTATGTGTACCACATGGATGGAGGAGCCCTTGGAGCCCAGAAGTGGGGTTTAGATCCCCTGGCATTGGTGGTACAGATGATTGTAAGCCACCATGTAGGTGCTGGGAATTGAACCCAGGTCTTCTGCAATAGCAACCGATGATCTTGACCTCTGAGCCATTTTTCCAGCCCCTCAAGGACATTATTTATGCTTAAGTCCAAATGTGTTACTTTAGAGCTAATCTGATACGTACAGAGGGACAGCACATCCATGAGCAGAGACCGCTCCTGAGACACTCACTGAGGAAGGGCTCAGGTGACTGGAACATGACCTGAGTGTCCAGTAACTGAAGGAAGCTAATAAAAGTTTCCTGCAGGAATGAGTAAAAGTTCAAGAAAACAAAGATGCTGTCTTGGCTGTGTTATTTTCTTTTTGATTTGAAGTTATTAGAACTTTGATTTCTTTTCTTAGAAGTAAATATGAAAATTTTTACTTCCTTGCTATTTGATGCAAAATAAAGCCCCAGGCTCTAGGCTTTAGATGGCTCAGTGGTTAAGAACACTGTCTGCTCTTACAGAGGACCTAGGTTTGGTTCCTAGCACCCACTCTGTGACTCCTGACCACCTGTAATTAGTTCCAGGGGAATCCAATACCCTCTTCTGGAGTCATGGACACCAAGGATGTACATAGCACACACATGTAGATGAAGGCAAATATTCATATGCATAAATAAAAAAATAATCAAGTCAGAGAAAAAAAAGACTCAGGCTCTGTTCAGTGTAGTGGTGGTGAACATTTTTAAATTTAGCATGTAGAGGATGAGGCAAGAAAATTGAAGTTCAGGGCCAAACTGGGCTATACAAAACAAACAAACAAACAAACAAACAAAAACAATGAAAAAACCCAACAACAACAAAAGAGCACGCTGAGACCTTGTGAACTTGGTACTTTGGATCGTGGAGGACGGTGATCTTGCAGGCAGGGTGCACTTTAGAGCATGTTTGTGTTTCCAGGGATAGCATGCTTATCATGAATGTGTTGTTTCTAAGCTGGACAGACAAAGCACAGAGCCCTGGACCCCAGGATGTCCCACTGGCACCCTCTGGCATTTTTCTCTCTGATAGGCATATGCAGGAGGTGGAGATGCTGTTCAATAGAAACAAACCTGTTCCTGATGTTTTCCTCTGCAAAATACGAGTTCACACCATCCCAACGTGAAATTCTCCATTGAAGAAGTGCCTGTGATGGGCTCTGCTGTCCGCTCTTGCAGCGGACTAGGGTTTGACACTCCTGTCTGGCTGGCTTTCAGCACCTCTAACTTCAGCAACAGGGACTCTAGCGCCCTCTTTTGGCTTCTATGGGAACTGCGCTCACATTTGAACACATGGATGCTTAAATGCACATACAAACAAATGCAAACAAAATTTAAAAGACAAAAATAAATGGATATAAGGACTGGGAGATGGGTCAGTGCTTACAGTGCCTGCTGCCCAAGCACAAGAGCCTGAATTTGAGCCCCCAGCATTCATATAAAAAGCCTGGCCTCATAGCATGCACCTGTCACCCCAGCACCAGGGAGATGGGTGCCAAGGAATCTCTACAGATTGCTGGACAGCCAGCCTAGCTGAATCCGACTGAGATTCTCTGTACCAGCTGGAGACCCTGTCTTAAGGAAAACAAGGTGGGGCACTAGGGGAGATGGCCTAACGGTCGAGAACACATGTAGAGAACCTGGGTTCCATTCCCAACACTCACATGGTAACTCACCACAATATGTATCTCCAGTTCTAGAGGATCTGATGTTCTCTTCTGTCCTCCATGGGTGCCATGCATGCATGTGGCACACTTATATACATGCAGTCACACATATGCACACATGAATGCTCACACACTCACATGCGTGCATGCACACACACAGGAAACACATTTAAGATAGGGAAGAAAGAAGCCATCTCCAGGCTTATTGTGCTTTGACGAAAGGGACCGGACCGGCTAAGCCCTTTGAGTCCTCGGTATTTGATGTGTGGAGGTTTCTATTCTCTATGCAGGACACTCCACGATGGTACTGTGTTTATAAGAGTGGAGATTGTCTTCTATAAGGACAAGACTTTTAGAGGAGCATGGGAACGGGGAGCCTCTGCTACTGGGAAAGATTTGTCTACCTGCAAGGAGAACAAGTAGACTATTTGGGGGAAGGCAGTTAGTTTTGGAATTGTCATTTCTCATGCAGTGTTGCTGAGTCCAGAGACCCATGGAATAGGGGCCTGCTGTAGTCAAGGAAGCTCATTAATTAGAGAATATGGTTGCCAGCTGGTCTGCCTTTTGTTTCCAAGCAACTCTTTGTAAACTATCCTTACAGTGCTGTTTGTCTCCCTCTGCTGGCATAAGTCATTATTGCAGACTGCCTTTCCCCTACCCATTTGGATGTCTAATATTGGATGTCACAAAGCCAAGCCAACAGCGTCACTTTTGAGCCATAAAGTAATGCACTATGACATCACCTTTGCTCCTACAGATAGTGTATTGTGTGAAAGCTTTCCTTAGGACTCTGTGATCAAGTCAAGCCGCATTCCTAACGAGCAGACCCATCTGGGCAGCTTCGTCTTTTTCTAAGTTAATTAATTTTTAATTTTCACGTGCGTAAGTGCTTTGCTTGCATGTTCGTATGTGTTCCTGGTGCCCACAGAAATCAGAAGCGTGTATTGACCCCTAGAACCCGAATCAACAGGCAGTTGTGAGCTACCATGTAGCTGCTGGGAAGCAAACCTGGGGTCCTCTGGAAGAGCAGCAGGTGCTCTTCACCACTGAGCCATCTCTTTAGCCCCTCAGAGCTGCTTTTTAATGCACTTCCATTGTCCTATACTGTGCAGGCTGGATTTAAGGAAACTGTTAATACCCACCCTTGATCCTTGTAGCATCATTAAGATGATGTCACCAGACTGGTTCTGTTCATCTCGGTGCTGTGCATGTCCTCCCTCATAGGCTCAGAAGCTAAAGCCTAGAGGAAGTGCAGCTCCTAAGGTCTGGTTCTGGGTGCGGGGTTGGGTGTCCTAGGGTCCTCAGAGAGAATGCCTGTGTCTAGCAGTGAGTACAGGCTGTTTCTGAAGACCTTTGTGTTGAGGACCTTTCTAGAAATGCTTTATTTATTTATTTATTTATTTTATTCCGTTGGTTGCAGGTACACTGAGCTTTCCGATTGGTCTGTCTCTTTGAAGTCTCCTGCTTTCTTTCATGCTTCCTTTTCGTCTCCCCAGTTCCAACCTGTTAGATATTCTCAGAAAGACTCTACGTTCACGCTCACATGTCACTGGACAGGCAGCTGCTGGCGTCGCCTCTCAGACTGGACATCTCCTAAACTATTGTCCTCTGTCTTTCAAACTAACCTTGTTGAAAGGGAAGTCTGCTGTTTTATCTCTTTTGCTCCTTTAAAGACACACTCTTTATGTTACCTCCATGTTGGGGATTAGGCTTCCAGGCCATTACCTGTTCTCCCTTGGTTTCTTCTGTCTGCTGGGCTTCTCCCTTCCACTGATTTCCAGAGCCAGCCTCTCTTCTCAGTCAGTCAGCCAGTCTCAGTCTCTCTCTCTCTCTTAGTATCTGGGCAAACTGTCCTGGTTTCATACACGTGGTATCACTGGGTCTTTGTGCTTGTCTGCTTAGATTTTAGAAATCTGCCTCTTTGGAGCAGAGGCTGAGTATCCTGGGTATCCAGAGGACGACTTTAACAGCTGCCGTTTAGGATGCTCTGTGTGCAGCCTGGCTCCTCTCTCCACCTCCTACTGCATTCTGCCCCATTAGTGCAGCTACTGTAATCTCTTCTCAGCCTCTGGTAGTCTCTGTTCATCTCACAATTTGATCTACAGCAAAGTCTCTGAAGCCTTTCCAGTTTCCACGGCCTGGATAAAGTGCTCCTTTCCCTATAAAGAGTGCCTCACGTCACAGGTCTGTGACAATGGAGCAGGTGATCTGTTGGAATGGTTTTGTATTGTGGTCTTGCTATTTAATCCCTGTGTTCTTGTTTAATCTTTCATAAGTGTCTGATGGATTCTACTTTATATAAACAGAACCTGGCACCCGATCTGTTACAGAGATGGATGTTGAATTGAATTAGGGTTAGGGTTAAGGTTAGGATGATGGCTTTGCTGGCAGTCTTAGGTCAGTGGTCATGCTCCTCTGGTCATCCCTCAGACCTCATGTTAACCACCATGTGTGCTTTAGCTGCAGATCCCCAGCGTGAAAGGCTTTGATTTCGCTAAGCAACATCTGGGTCAGCACAATAAAGACGACATACTGATTATTCATGAGCCAGCACCACTGCCAGGACCTGTGAAGGACCACACCACACCCTCTGAAAATGGAGATGTGCCGAGCCCAAAGTCAAAGATCCCTTCCAAGAACATCCGACACAGAGGGAGGTTAGTATTGAGCTTTCTAGATTGTTCTCTGTTGCAGAAACATGTTTCAGCTTTCAGGGCTCTTTCAGATATCAGAAATGCTAGTGATGAGTATTGCCTTGGACCAGCAGCCTGGGAGACTTCTCCAATGCTACACATAAACCCTGAAGTGTTCTCTGTCCCTTCTGCCGGGCCTCCAGATCAGGCTGTGTGACGTCTTCTCACCAAATGCGTATTTATGTTGGGTTGCTCCAGATTTGATTATGAATCAGACAGCTAGAACTATTTTCTGAGGTGAATGTTTTAAGCTTTGTGAAGATAATACAAGAAAGAATGAATGAAAAGTGAATAGCAGGTGCCAGCAAGATGGCTCAGCAGGTAAAGGTACTTGCTGTCAAGGGTGATGACCTGGATTTGACCCCTGGAAGCCACATGGTGGAAGGAGAGAACTGATTCCTACAAGTTGTCCTCTGGCCTCCACATAGGTGTTGTTGCATACTTCTCTCTGGAATAAATAGACAGATGTCAAAAAAAAAAAGCAAAAAACAAACAAACAAACAAACAAAAAACCTCTCAAGGGCTGGAGAGATGGCCCAGCAGTTCAGAGCACGACTGTTCTTCCAGAGATCCTGAGTTCAATTCCCAGCAACCACATAGTGTCTCACAACCATCTGTAATGGGATTCAATGCCCTCTTTTGGTGTGTCTGAAGAGAGCGACAGTGTATTCATATACATAAATTAAATAAAAATCTAAAACCAAAACAGTTAAGTACATAGTCCACTGCACACAGTCAGCCAGCCAGGATCCTGTGCTCTACCCACTGGTAGCTGGGACCTCTTGCTTTGTCTGCAGGCGACCTTCAACAAGTCTTCCATCTTGCTTGGCTGTTTCCCAGCTTGCCATGCTGTAACCTTTGCTAACACATCACAGGCGCTCACCCACCCCTCCTTGTCCGTTCCCAGTCTGCTTCCAGTTCCTTCTGTGCAGAAAGCAGAGCTTGTGGAGAATTTTAATTTTCCAAACTGTCAGGGAGGCACTTGCTGCCCTCTGCCTGTGGATAGAGCTAGAATAACCTGAAGAAGACAGAGCCAGGATCAGGCCGTGTGAGGCTTCAGTTCATAGTTTCTGCCTTTGAGGTCTCCCTCTGTCTGCCTCCCCTCGAAATTCAGAACTCTGACTTTTGATTGGCTGCTGGGAGTGAAGAAGCCTATGTCCATACCAATGTTCAACATTCAAATCCATGATGCTACTTCCACCTTGGGGATCTGGCCTAGTTGAAGAATGTAACGGATTGGATGTTGGTGTGTGGTCCTTAGGGAAGACATTAAATTCTGCAGAGAGATGCTCTTTGCTTAATTATTTCCCAGGCCCAGAAGCAGCAAATCAGCAAAGATGATTTAACGTGTTTGTAAAAGTTTTCGAAGAATTGCCTTCTCCCCAGTAGCCTCATGGCAAACAAAAGTTGGTCTTTTAGGTGGATACGTTTATTCTGTTCTGCTTTCCAGTTCTCTCCGTGGGTTCAACCACCTGTGCATCAAAAATACTCAGGGAAAATACTGTTGATGTTGAATTACAGACTTTTCTGCATGTACGCCTGCAGGCCAGAAGAGCACACCAGATCCCATTACAGATGTTTATGAGCCACCATGTGGTTGCTGGGAATTGAACTCGGGACCTTTGGAAGAGCAGTCAGTGCTCTGAACTGCTGAGCCATCTCTCCAGCCCCTTGTCATTATTCTTAAAGCAGTTTGTGGCAGCTATTTACACTGTTGTGCAAGGTGCTGTAGGGATGATTATAAGAGAAGGTAGTTACAGGCAAACACAGTCATTTCGTATAAGAGACTTGAGGGTACCTGTGGCCCACCGATACTGAAAGCCCGAAAGCTGTGGAGAGAGTCCCTCAAGGACACCAGGATGTATCAGCAGTTCATGTTGCTATTGAAGCTAGGGAGTCCTGGAGGCCAGGTGCTCACTGGGTAAGGCTGTTCCCTAGCCAGGTACATCCTGGTGCTGTGTTACCCTTAAGTCATGGAGTCAGATCTCATCGGGGGGTCTTTAGTGTTGTGAGTGTAGGGATCATCTGAAGACTTGGAGTTACTCAGGGAAAACCGGAACTTCCCTGGCCTCCTGGGCTTCTCAGGCTCAGGTAATGCTAAAGCAGGCCAGAATCCCAGGTTCCTCTTCTTTGTAAAAAATCACATATCTCCCTCTCCCTCTCCTTCTCCCTTCCCCTCCCCTCTCCCTCCCTCTTTTCTTCTCTTTCCCTTCCCCTTTCTCCTCCCATCTCCCCCCCCCTTCTTTGCGTGTGTACATGTGTACATGTGGAGATCGGGGACAATAATTCGGAGTCAGTTCTCTTCTACCATGTAGGTCTCAGGGGATCACATACAGGCTTGGTGACAAACACCTTTGATTGCTGAGCCATTATTTTAAAGAGAAAGTTGTTTGTTTTCTTGGGGTGCCAATGATTGGTGCCCAGGGTTTTTCAAATGCTGACCAGTACGCAAACACTAAGCAGATGCTTTTTCATCTGACTTGTGTTAGACCCACCAGATTCGCTGTCTAGAAGTGACCTAGGGTAGCTCTGGGACTTCTTCCCCTCCAGCACTGTTTTCTAGCCTTTGTTGAAAAGCACCCTGCTTAGCTGTTGAGTTAGCCATGCCAGTTTGTCTTCAGGATTGTAGCTGTAGTATGATCCTTTAATTTTGGATGATTTTTCCTGGAAGCCTGCTTCCTGGTGAACCTGTCGATGCTAACCCTTTTCTGTGCTTCTCTGATGCTTGCATCTTTTTTTTTTTTTGTCTGCAGAGTTTCCCCTTCAGACGCCGACTCCACAGTCAGCGAGGAATCCAGTGAGAGGGATGCAGGAGAGAAAACGCAAGCTACCGCCCCTGAGAACAAGGCCCACAGAGCTCCGCAGAGCGGTGTGTCACTGTCTGTCCTTCCCGTGTCCCACAGCCTGGGGATTACCTACCCTACTGCAGAAACCAAACTTAAAAAAAAATCTATAAAAATGGACAATACAGGAGTTGTGCTGAGTTTCTCAGCCTTGATAGTCACTTTGATCCCTATGCTGGTGTCTCCTTTAAGGAAAGGCACAGGGGAGGAGACTAGGGCTTCGGTGACTGGTGTCTTAAAGCTAGAAATTCATTCTCATTAGTGTCTAAGCGGGATAAGAAGAATTTAATGGATACTGTAGTGCTAAAACTGTCTGTCGACAACAGTGACATTTTTTTTTGGAACCAGTTTCAGGATGTCACTGTTGGGAAGATGTTTGTCTGTCAGGGGGGTTCACACCCATCCAGTGTGGTCTTGTTTCTAGATCATTCTCCCAGCAGGTAGTTGGGTATAATCAGATGACTTAGCCATCTTTGCAGGCCAGGCACAAAACAAAGGTCACTCCCACTGTCAGTTCATTGCTTTGGGTCTAATACCAATTAAACAACCAAACCAAACAGACACCTATGCCCATAGGCCTTCTGTGCCCTGGTAATAGTCCTTGGGTGCTGGCAACATGTCATGGTTTTATTTTATTTCATTTTGGGTTTTTGGAGACATAGTCCCATGAGGCCCAACTCTGTCTAAAAATCTGAATCCTCCTGATTTCACCTTCTGACTGGTGAGGGGACAGACATGTTCTGCCATGCCTGGCTGACAGCTTGGCTTCATAGTTTTGTGTGTGTGTGTGTGTGTGTGTGTGTGTGTGTGTGTGTGTGTGTTTGTGTGTATGTGTATGATGTGTGTATGTGTATGGGCACATAGGTGCCATGGTGCCCATGTGAAGGTCAGAGAATAACTAACTTGTGGGAATGTTTTCTTTCCTTCTAACGCATAGGTTCTAGGAATTGAACTCAGGTTGTCTAGCCTGGTAGTGAGTGCTATTACCCACTGAGCCACCCTGCCTGGGCCTCCAGTAGCTTGACTTCAGCTTAATAGGTTGTTTTAAATGAATCTGCTCTTGGTAAATTGGCTGGGGCTTTGTTTTTATCTCAGGATCCTGTTTCAGCCCTTTAGACATAAGGGATTTAGTAATGTTTTTTATACTTACTGTTTTGGAGACTTTGGGTCTTGGTGGGGACTTGGGTCCTGGAAGTGCCAGCTCAGGCTGGCCTGGCACTTATTATCACCAGACTGGCCTCACAGTGACCTGTGCCTAGTGCTGGAATTAACGGCATATGCCAGCATACCCGGCTACATTTACTTTAAAATGTTTTGTTGTTTTAGATTTATTTTGTTTCATATATACAAGTGTTTTGCCTGCATGCATGTATTCCCTCTATGTACATGCAGTGTCCGTGGTGGTCAGAGGGGGCATTGGATCTCTTGGAACTACAATTTTGGATGGTTGTGAACCACAGTGTGGGCGTTGGGAACTGAACTCAGATCTCTGTATGACCAGCTAGTGTGACTAGCCTCAGAGCCATCTCTCCAGCCCATTCTCACTCTGTCATATATTTCTTTGTTTGAAAATACAGCACAGACCGAACAACATTCTCTAAATGGAGGAGTCCGGACCAAGGCCCAAGAGACTCTTGTGCCCCGACACTCACCCCCAGGGCCTTGCAGGTCCCTGCCCTGCCCTGCCTTATGAGCCTGTCACTCACCCTGCCACCCCTCCCTGCTGGCTCTTTTGTAATGTTGAGGAAATACCCCCTTAGACTAAGGGAAGAGTTTTTTTCTTGGGATCCAGTTTCACAGAGTCTTAAAACTTACTTAGCACCATGGTAACCCAGGTGCTATGTTTCAGATAGGCGGGATTAAAGTCTTGTTTAAATCCTGGGAAAGAAATATTTGAGAAAGGAGAGGAGAGTTGTAGCCTTTCTCAGTCTCTGCTGACTGCTCACCCTAGTTAGCTTGTGCTGTCCTTGTGCTCACCTCTACCCCTTCTGACAGAAGCTCCCCAGTGTCTCCTATGAAGGGAGCAAATCCAAGCAGCACTGTCAGCATACCTTCAGAATTCAGGCTGCTAGAAGCC
The DNA here is from genome assembly GCF_011762505.2 of Arvicanthis niloticus. Classification (NCBI taxonomy): domain Eukaryota; kingdom Metazoa; phylum Chordata; class Mammalia; order Rodentia; family Muridae; genus Arvicanthis; species Arvicanthis niloticus. The sequence continues at coordinate 25,399,550 of NC_047672.1, forward strand.
CCCTGCCCGTGAGGCAGGACAGTGAGTTGGAGCTTCCTGGGAGTGCCAGGAGCTCAGGTGCTGCTGCCATAATTGAAAGCATGATGCTCGTGAAGCCAGAATCTATGTGTTATGTCTGTGTTCTGGAAAGATAATACCAACTCACTTTAAAGCTCCCATCTGCTTAGAAGTTGCCATAAGACAGCTTTGGGGCTACTGTAGGTATTTTCCTTTTTGCATAGAGCTTCATTAAATACAGTATATTTACGTGGAGTGCATGGAAAGAGGGATGGGGGGTGCGTACACTCAAGACTCTGTTGAACATGCTGGGCAAGTGCTCTTCTCTAGCTATACTTCTAGTGCCCTCCCTTTTAGAGACTATGGTGTCCATGTTGCCCAGGCTAGACCCCAAACTAGCAGTTCTCTCTTGAGTGCTAGGATCACAGGTGTACCCCACAGCACCTAGATTGTTTCTTAAAATTTACATAAAAGTCCTTTTTCTATATCATGTCATGTGAGTGGAGGAGGTTGTTGAGAATTATCAGGAGCCTCGTTTTTTGGACCAGTGTTCCTTGTCACCACTGCATATGGCACACCCAGTGGCTGGCTTTAGGATTCCTGGCGTGCCATTTTCAGTCCCCCTCTTGCAACAGAAACTCATAAAAGACTGTTCTTCATGTTTTGGCAAATTCAGACTTGATTTTGTTCCTTGCCCTGTCACTTTGAAGCTGGCTAGACTCTCACGCAGCCCTTGTGGCCATCTTTGAGACTTACAGAGGTGACTAACCGACAGGGTCAGGAATACAGCTGATAGAAATGGACCGTCAAGTGCTTTCTGGTGGGAAGTGGGTGCTGAGACAGGCTGTGGCTATGTAGCTCTGGGTGACCTTGCTACAAGACCTGGTTGGCCTTGCACTCCCAGAGATCCACTTGGATCTGCCTCCTGGGTGCTCGCATCAAGTGTCTACTCTGTCCCCCTCCTCCAGGGCTTTCTTGATGTTCTCACCCGTGCACTGTGTGATTCTGGAGTAGTTAGATCTTCATTGACTTGAGTTCCACAAACTCCAGGTGTGAGCATTTCTCCCGGGGGACTGATAGGACATTTATTGGGGCACCTGATAAGGTGTTTGCTAGGTGAAGGAACGCATTGTTTCAACCAGATTAGGTACATACATATATATATGAGGTATGAAGTAATTTTGGAGGCTCACTTCTGAAATGCCTGACATCATTAAGCACAGTTCTCAGTTTCTCACGGAGGCAATTCCCAGAGGCCTCCTTAAGGAAGAATATTATAAACTGAGCCGTGACTGCCGACAGTTGGTCCTCATTTGGGGTTTTCCCTGAGCATCTGGACTGTGCTTAGTGTCAGGGATGAAAGTCAGTGCCAGCCTCACAGGATGTGGCTGGGGGGTCACCAGAGTTAGCAAAGGTGGGGACTGACTGTGTGTCTGTAACTGATGAAACTCTTTCTTAAAATAGTCTTCCATCAAAGCATTTCGGAAGTACCCTTCCTCTGCCATTGTGTGTAGCTGACATCATTCTGTATAACCCTACATTGCCTCCTTTTGGGGGTCTTAAACAGCAGAAATTATTTTTTTTTCCTTTAACTTCAAAATTTTTCTTTCTTTTAATATATACCTATAACATAATTTAAAAAAAAACATTTTTAAGATTTTTAAATTTTATGTGTATGGTGCTTTGCCTGATTGTATGTGTGTGCATCATACCCCGGTGCCCAAGGAGGTCAGAAGAGGGCATCGGATCCCGGGAACTGGGGTTCTAGTTACAGATAGTTGCGAGCCATCTTGTGAGTGCTGGTAACCTGAACCTGGGTCCTCCACAGCACTGCAGCTGCTCTCCCAACATTATGTTTTAATATATTATATATGAAAATGCAGATGCATATCCTTTAGAATGGTGGGATCGTTACTTGCTGTGTGAGATAGTCATCACAATGAACTTGTTTTTATGTGAGAACACTTGAAGTCTCCCACAGTGCTTAGAAACGATTTACATTTGTTTGGTTGTTTACTGTGTGTGTGTGTGTGTGTGTGTGTGTGTGTGTGTGTGTGTTTGCACATGCATGGACACACACATGTCCTAGCTACGATGCATAGGTGGAGCTCAGGGGACAAGTTGCAGGAGTCATCTCTCTCCTTTCTGCAATGTGGGTTCCGGACCCAAGCTCAGGTTGTCAAGCTTGGCAGCAATTATTTTTACCTTCTGAGCCATCTTGGGCAGCCACTTCTTGGCTATTTTATGGTAGATAACATTTATTGTAGTCAATGATTTCTTGAATGTGTGGTGTGATTTATATTATTACTTTTTAAGAATAACTTCCAAAGAGAAATGCTTCCAATGTCCTTATGTGCCTTAAGGCTGGTCTCCTCAGGTACTCATCTCTGCACATCTCTTACTCTCCCATTGGTTGTTATTATCTAAGTAATTTTTAAATTGTATAATATGTAGCATATGTATACTTTAATGCACAGTTAAAATTCCCTTTCTAGGTATTTTGGAAGGCTGGGTCCTGGACAGTACAGGAACTGGGGGATTTCTTTTGCTTCCTGCCTTTACCCTACAGCTTGGCAGAGAAGCCTGAGGTGGACGTTCCTTGCCTTGAAGTCTGGAAAGCCTGAAGTATTCACGTCTAATTTGATGCCCTCTGGTGTGGCTCTAGTGCCCTTAGCTTTTGTCCCAACCCCCCCTCCAGTACAGTCAGCCCCTCCATATCCATGCTGTCTGTATTCAACAACTATAGATCAAATATATATTTTTAAGTCACATGTATGTTACACGAAGGTGTAACCTTGCTTGTCACTACTCTTTAAATGTTAATGTAATCGTTAATGTAGCCTTTACATTGTATTAACAGTCGCATATAATTTAGGGGTAATTTAGAGCTTACAGGACCATGTGCTTGGGTTGTATGTTCAGGCAGATACTGCACCGTTTCTTAGAAGAGACAGTCCAGATGATGGACTTTGGTAGCTGCAGTGTCCTAGAACCAATCCCTGCCCCGTGCAGAGGGAAGACTTCAAAGTGTTGCTTCCACAGATAATTGTTGGCATGCTGGTGGGTGCCAGGAGGATAGTGGATGCTCAAAGCTGCTGTAAACATTTTCAGTGAAGATTCTATAAATGGCTCACTGACTCGATGAACAGCTTCAGTCTCCAGCCCCCCCCCCCTTCAGACAAGGTTTCATGTAGCCCAGGCTAGCCTAGAACTTGATATGTAGCTGGAGATGACTTGAATTTATGCTCCTCCTGTTCCCCCATCTTCCAAGTGCTAGGTTTTCAGGTGTGTGCCCAGCTCAGGTTTGTGGCTGTGGACACTGAAGCCGGGCCTGATACATACTATGGAAGTGCTCCTCTCTCTCAAACGAGCTTCCCTTTTTTTGAAGAAGATTTTTAACTACGTGTAGAAAAAACAGTAGAGTGGTCTTTGGCACACAGTATCACAATGACTTTCTAATATCCCTTCTAGAGGCATTTGTAGTGTGTGTGTGTGTGTGTGTGTGTGTGTGTGTGTGTGTGTACACATGACATGTATGGACATTATAAGTCAGTTCTCTCTGCCTCCTCATGAGATCCAGGATTGAACTCAAGCCATAAGACCTGTGCACAAGTACCTCTCTCTCTCTACCTGCTGAGCCATCTCACCAACCCTCATTTGTAATTTTTTAACAAAGTCAGAGAGATAATTTAACATAGACCATCTTCAGTAACCTAGAGAGATTTTAGTTGCTTTGGTCAGAGACTGGGCCCAAGGGTACTTTCAGGATGATGCACAATTCTAACTGCTGTTGCTGCTTTCTGGGGCTTTCCTGCTCATGTTCCTCCCCTTCTGTGCAGGCGCCCCCCTGCCCAGTTCAGGGAATGAGCAGCATTCCTCAGCCTCCATCTTCGAGCACGTGGACAGGATTTCCCGAACCTCAGAGGCCAGCCGGCGGGTCCCCAGTAAGATCCAGCTTATTGCCATGCAGCCTATCCCGGCTCCACCAGTGCAGCACCCTGTCCTGGCCGACCGAGTGGCAGAGACCAACAAAATCAACAAGGAGGTATTTGGTTTTAATGAAGGTGCATTAATTTAAAAGCTTGTGTCCTAATCCAGTCAGTGTTAGAAGATGAGTGAAGGTCCTGTACCACTCTGGTGTACCCGGTTCAGAACACTACAGGCTGGTGCCACTCAGGCCTGTGACCCTCACCCTGCAGGCTGAGACAGAAGTCTCACTCCGGGGATGCTCTGGCTATAAGGCCTCTCTCACTCAGAATCAAAAAAACAAAACACAACCACACTACACACACACAAACACACACCTATATTTTTTTTTTATTTTTTTAATGTTTTATTTATTCTTTGAATATTTGGTACACGCATACAGTTTATCCATCCCCCCGCCCCCAACTCTCCCCAGATCCCCTAACCTATCTCCCATCTCCATGCTGTCTTCTCATTGCCATCAATAATAAGCCTGGTGCACTGGGCATGCACACGGGCAGCTTAGCAGTAGCTACATCCTTGAAGAAAAGGTGTCTCTTTCTTTCTCAGATATCATCAACTGTTTGTAGCTCCTATGCCAATGATGAGGCCTCTGGAGCCTTCCCATGACCCATACATAATAATTTTTTTTCAAACTGCAACACTACTTGGGGACAGTGATGGATTCTGACAGGATGAGCAGAAGGCACTGAAGCAGCAGCCCTTGAGGACTTGCTGCCTCAGCTGCCTCTGGCTCTGGATCACTGGCTTTTGCCTGCAGATGACTGGGTTTCTTTAAGCAAGTGATCATTAGTGGACAACTGGCTTTCTCCCACTCAGTGTAGGCGGTGGCCATTCTTTGTCACCTCCATGGGTGCCTCCATCAAGCCTACAGTGCAAGTGCACAGAGTTGGAGAAATGGAACATCTCTGAAGGGGCTTTGCAGAGGAAGGGTCCCAGAAACCTGAGAAAACACAGGAGTGATTGTTCTTGCTGTCCACCACCCACACTTAGATCCAGTCGGCGCTGCGCCACAAGTCAGAGATTGAGCACCACCGCAACAAGATCCGCCTGCGTGCCAAACGCCGAGGCCATTATGAGTTCCCAGTGGTGGATGACCTGTCTTCTGGTGACACCAAGGAGCGACACCGAGTATACCGCAGGGCACAGATGCAGATTGACAAGATCCTGGACCCTGCAGCCAGTGTGCCCTCTGTGTTCATAGAGCCCAGGAAAAGGTAGGCTGGGGCCCTAGGGACATGGTGGACAGGGAGACTAGACACAGGGCAGGAAGGAGACTAGAGCCTAGGACAGAAGTCCTGGTCGAGTTCAGGTGACAGTCTGTGACAGTGAATTGAAGAGGTTTCTGTAGAGGTAGAGTAGGCATGCAAGAAGTGGAGAGACTCACTCCTGGGGAGGGAAGAAACTAGGGAGGAGGGGGATTCCTAGTCTCCACATCCCAGAGTTAGCAATCAGATTGCTTTCCTCAGTCTGATAAAACCTGCACCAACCTCTTCTTTGTCCAGCCGGTTTCCTGACCCTCCTTCACTGTTCCTGTCCCTCCTCTTGCTTTTCACTTCCCTTGCTTGTCTTCATCGTCTGGATAATCACGGTCATGTGGAAGGTCTCTGTGTTTGTTTTCCCACAGCCTCCTAGAGTCTTGGGTTCCCCCTTCCCATCTGCCAGCTCCTGGCCCATGTATAGATGTGTTTCCTGTAAACACACTGGGGCTGGATGAATAGCCAGTGGTTACGAGCAGTAACTGTTCTTCCACAGGACCTAGGGTTAATCCCCAGCATCTTCCTGGTGACTCTCAACCATCGTAACTCCAGTGCCAGGGGATCCAACGCCCTCTTCTGGACTCTTTGGGAACCAGACACACAGCCAGTTACATAGATGCACAGATGTGTGTAGACAGAACACCTACATACGTAAAATATTAAGCTTGTCATTCTCTGTCCAACTCTGTACCCCTGAGGAGGCGGGGCCTTCCTCTCTACTGTAGTTCTGTCAGTGACCAGCCACACAGACAGAGCTGTGACTACAGTGGGTGGCTCTCATCTTCCCCCACAGGCTCACCTGCAGCCAATTTTGGCCCTCAGCCTGCAGCAGGGCTGGTACTTTCTAGTCTCTGCTCATGTCCCTCCTCAGCCTCAGGTCTGTTTAACCATTCAGGTAACCTGGAAGATATTAACCCCTCTTGGCTGGGCCTGTTGCTTTTTGACCGGCTCTGCCATCCTGAGTACAGAGTGCTTTTGTTATCTCTGCGTTAGGTCTGCTCCTTAGAGAGTCCAGACCATGGCTGTTACTTTGTCAGAATCCCTGGAGCTTTTTCTGTGGTAAGGCGACCAGCCCTGTGAAAATAATTTCTGTTTTTCCTATCAGTTCACGGATGAAACGTTCTCCTAAGCCTCGCCGGAAACACCAGGTCAACGGCTGTCCCGCTGATGCGGAGAAGGACAGACTCATCACCACAGACAGTGATGGCACATACAAGCGGCCCCCGGGGGTGCACAACTCTGCCTACATTGGATGCCCAGTATGTAACAACAAACCCTTGGGAAACATGGTGGGGGCTCTGGGGAGGGTGTCTTGGTGGGAGAGGAGAGTGCACAGTATTGGCTGCCGCCCTGTACAAAGTGGATGCCAGGACAGCAGGCTGTGCAGCACCCCGAGTAGATGGAGTTGGGCACCTGAGCGGTGAAGCCAAGGAGCTGCTGGGTGACATGATGACCAACCTCTGCATTCAGAATGGGAGCTGGTTGACAGTGATTGGAAGAGCACAAATGTCCAGGTTCTCGCTCTCTCTCTGTGCTCACATGGGTGTTTGGGTTTCTTGGATGTTTCCTGTTTTGTCTGTATACCTCCACACTCTCATATCCCCAAGGAGCTAAGGAGAGAGTGAATCACTCAGTTCAGCCTCTATCCAAAATGTCGGAGGCCACACTGACTCAGATACTGAATATGTTAGAATGTTTGTGTAGACTTTATCAGCTGAGCATCCTGGTAGGAAAGGCTACAATTTGAAATGTTCAAAATCCAGAACTGAGTGTCATGTCAGCTCAAAAGGTTTCTGATTTCAGATCAGGGATGGTCAACATGTGTGTGTGTTATACATATGTGTATGTATATATCTCTCTATATATATATACTTGTTATGGGAAAAGAGCTTACTGTGAATCCCAGGAGAACCTGATTTTTCAGTGGAAAGGCACACAGACAGCTTGAGGTGATGAAGGCAGACACTGATACATTATACACTGACATATATACACAGGCTCCATACAGGAAAAGAGAAACCTAGCTTCCCAAGGGACTGTTAGCAAGAGACACAAAGATGCCCTGGGAAAGAGAAGGGGAGTCTGAGGGAAGCAGCTCACCAGCAGCCGTGGGGAGCATAAAGGACTCAGCCGTCCTGTGCTGAGCAAACTTAGAGAGCCAGCTTTGCTTGTGTGACGGAGCAACAAGCCTGTCCTCAGAGGAGGTACCGTGATATAAGACACAGTAGCCCTGGAACACTGGAAACTGTTTATTTGAGGATTCTGGTTTTTTTCCCTAAATGACACGTAACTAATATTGAAAAACATTCAAAAAGTTTATAAAAATGTGGCAAACACCATACAGACATTGACTAAAGTCTGATTTCATCAAGATCGTCAGGAAGAAACCGGTTCCTCTCTGGGAGGTCAGTGAGCTCTGGCCTTTTATAACCCCTCAGGAGGGTTCGTGTGAGCAACTGTGGCTAATTATAGATGCCCTGTAGAGCAAAGGATCAAGTAGTTTCTCTTCCTTTCTCTGACCATAGAGGAACACACACACACACACACACACACACACACACACACACACACACACGCACCAGCTTTTCTGGCAATAGATGTGTGTTCTTGTTCTGCCGGAGCCTTTTGGAAGCATGTGTCCAACACTGGTGGTGTTAGGTTCAGTCTGTAGAAACTGTCCTTGTGGGTCTTCAATATAATGACCTGGTGCTTTTGTAGAACTAGTAATAGAAACCGAATTCCTTCCTTACCCATACAGGCTTTCCTAGCAGCCTGGGCTCATCTTCTCAAAGGCCTTTCTTTTATAACCCCTGCAGGAAATGCTTGTTTCCAGCCCTCGAGTTCCAGCCTCCGATTGAATTCTCTGTAGAGTTTGGTTTTCCTTGTACTCTTCATTGATCTTCATTGGTGACCAATGCCAGGCTTCCCTTGTGGTGTCCTGGACCCTCCTTTTGGGTTTAACCTAATTTGGGCTATGTTGCCCAGGCTAGCCTCAAACTCCTAGCTCAAGCAATAATCTTTCTGCTGGGATGGCAGGCAGAAAACATGGTGCCTGTCTTGGATCTTCCTTTGTTTCCTCCATTTTCACCTTTCACAGAAGGTGCAATGGTTTCCTCAGAGGCCTTCCTACTTTGTCTCCAAGGGCTGCTCTTCCAAACATCCCCTGCTCAGAAAATACTCCCTGAAATTCTGTGATATGTGTTTTAAAAATAATGCTTTTCTCAGAGTTTGCCTTTTACTCACTAGACTTTTTTTTTTTTTTTCCGTTAAGACCATATGTGTACTACATAGTTTTAAATTATCTGGAATTTTCCATTTTTCCTCTCAAAATAAGCTCTCCTTGAGGACTGTCCTCCGAAATCCTCAACCCCTTCTATCCAGTCATCTCTCAGGTTTAGACCGGGAAGACTTCTGCCCCTGGGCCACATCTAGCCTGCCGCTGTATTGGTCAACACTGGGCCTTTTTGTAAGCCAGCCACACCCTTACTTGCATGCTGTCTTTGGCTGCTTTTTGAGTTGGGTTGTGACAGACTTTTATGACTTGCAGAACCTAAAATATTTATTGTCTGATTCTTGACTGAGAGTGTTTGTTGGCTCCAGGCCTGCTGGTGCTCATCCTCAGTCCCAGCTGCTTAGAGGGTGGCAGCCAAGCAGTTGGCTTGAGCCCAGGAGTTTGGAGGTAGGAAGAGAGAGGCCCTATCTCCTTAAAACAACGTCAGCAACAAAAAGCTACAAGGTTGTTGACCCCTTACTGTCATGTAGTGTCCAAACCAGATGCTCCTGAAGAGAAAGGAAGTTCTATTAATCATTAAACCAGGGCAGCAGGCACAAATCTAAACCAGGATGTGAAGTCAGTCTTTTAAGAGCCCACTAAGGACTGAAAAATAGCCACTGCAAGACATGACCTACAATGTCCTGTGTATGTCTGAAGAATGACAGGGGCAGAAATCTGTTGTAAAATGCTGTCCTCTGGGCATGACATGACCATGGCCATCTGAGATCAGAGCAGCTGTGTTTATCCTGAGTATCTCAGGAGCAGGCCCAGGAAACTCAAGGCTTTTCCCTTAGGATTAATCATTGCCAGGATGAAAATTTTCCTGCTGTCTGTCAGTTGCCCATGCCCCTTTAAGTCTCACTTCTGTAAGGAAATCCAAGTTAAACTTGGCTTACCACACTACACTTAAGTAGGACTGATTGTGTTTTTGGTACCCTATCTGGGATGAGCTGGTGGTTGTCTGTGTCTGAATGAATCAGCACTGAAGCAGAATGGGATCAGCAGATCTAAATTCAAGAGACTAGAACTTAAATTCGAACCCAAGCTTCCTTAGGAAACCTTAACTCCACGGGTTTTCATTTGTTGAGTTCCGTCCCTATGTGATGGTGAGACGCAGGAAAGGAGACTCTTGACTTTCAAATTCTGAAGAGGCAGCAAGGAGACAGAGGCGTGGGAAGTTCTGACCTGTGGCTTTTTGTTGGTTACTGGTAGGATTTCTGTGCCAGTGGGAACCCAAAGGAACCACCCTTCCTTCCCAGCCTGAACCTGTCTGTCCTGCTTCAAAATTAAACTGTCTCTGTCTCTCTTTCTTTAAAGTATGACCAGGAAGGATGAGATGGGAGGGACCTAGAGTGTTGGGACTCTAGAATGTAGGTGAACACCACCCACTGGGGTCTTGGTGTGCTTGGTGCACATGTGCATACACACAAGGATTAAAATAAAATAAATCTTTAGCTGGGCATGGTGCTGTATGCCTTTAATCCAAGCATTGACTACAGAGACAGGGGTATCACCATATGTTCAAGGCCAATTGGTCTGCATAGGAAGTTCCAGGCCAGTCAGGACTCTGTAGAGAGAAGAAAGATTTGTGAGGGTGAGGGGCGGAATACCACCTTGTTTCTCTGATTCTTATCTCTTAAACAGTGGGGACAGGACATTAAACTTTTCTTAGTTACTCAGATACCTTTATTTTAGAGACATGGTTTCTGAATATTTGTTAGTATTTACTGTTGTAAACAGTTTTTAAATGGGTACTGAATTATTTATGTACATATATGGTGTTTTCTTACTGTCAATAGTCTGCTCTGCCTTTTGGCTTTTCCACCCATGGAAAGCTGACTGGATCTCTTAAGCGTGTGCACTTTGGAGTCTGATTAGTGGTTGCCTAGGCTCTCTCAGTGAAGATGACTGCCCACAAGTCTGAAATCTGTTTTACAGTTGAGTTTTACAGAATATAAGTTGTGTAATATTCTCATTTGGTTTTTCTCAGTTGAAGTCTTTGCCTCATACAAAAAAATGAGATACCTATTAAGAGAGATGATTTTTAATTGTTATGACAAACCCTTTCCCACAAAGTAGGACCATTTTAAATTTTACTCTGCCCCAGAATTTAGCTTCATGCTCCACCCCGCACCCTACGGAAGCACACATGTCATTTTTCCCCTTGCCTCTCACACAGTCTGATCCTGACCTCCCAGCTGATGTCCAGACGCCCTCCTCTGCCGAGCTGGGCAGGTATCCCGGCCTGCCTTTCTCAGCCTCTCAGTACATCCCACCTCAGCCGTCCATCGAGGAGGCACGCCAGACCATGCACTCCCTCCTGGATGATGCCTTCGCCCTTGTGGCTCCCAGCAGCCAGCCCACCAATGCTGTGGGAGCAGGTACTGGGGTGCCTGCCAGCCTACCTGTGAATAGCACCCCTTCCAGGGAAGAAAGGCGAGCCACACAGTGGGGGTCCTTCTACAGTCCCGCTCAGACGGCCAACAACCCTTGCAGCGTAAGTACTGGACTGCTGGAATTTTCTCCTGGGCAAAGTGCTTGACTTGTGTCACCTCACTGTCAGTTGAAGGCTCCCTGGGAAACTTGGGCTGCGTTTTCTGTGACTTAAAGCTTGCTTGGTAGATCTCAGCTTTTGCCTTCTACTACTGTAGTGTTGGACGCAGCCTTTCAGGTAGCTCTGATATTTGAGAACGATGCCGTTGGTGTTCAAGGAAATCTCTTCCCAGCTCCCTCCCAGCGTCCTGAAGGGGCATGTTCTGTGGCACAGATGACCGTGAACTTTTGTCCACTGCCTCTACCTCAAATGCTGTGGTTGCAGGTCTCTGTCACCAGACTTGTTTTACAAGGGGTTTCTGGGGAATTGTTGGAGATCAAACCTATGCTAGGCAAGGTTATATCCTCAGTCCAAGGTGGGGAAAAGTTTTTAGACAGGGGATGAAGGACAATAATTTTAGAAACAGAAAAAAAAAAACAAAAACAAACAAACAATAGAAACGATTGCTGTGGTTAAAAAATGCAAAAGTTGCAGGGGGCGGTGGTGGCACACGCCTTTAATCCCAGCACTTGGGACGCAGAGGCAGGCGGATTTCTGAGTTCGAGGCCAGCCTGGTCTACAGAGTGAGTTCCAGGACAGCCAGGGCTACACAGAGAAACCCTGTCTCGAAAAACCAAAAAAAAAGAAGAAGAAGAAAAAAAGAAATGCAAAAGTTAGCCAGGTGGTGGTGGTCCATGCCTTTAATTTCAGCACTTGAGAAGCAGAGGCAGATGGATTACTGTGAATTCAAGGCCAACCTGGTCTAGAGTGAGTTCCAGGACAGCCAGGGCTGCACAGAAAAACCCTGTCTTGGTGGGAAAAAAAGAAAAAGAAGAAAAAGAGAAAAAGAAGACAGAGAGAGAGAGAGAGAGAGAGAGAGAGAGAAAGAGAGAGAGAGAGACAGAGAGAGAGACAGAAAGAGAGACAGACTGACTGACTGACTGACTGACTGACTACTTTGAGAATTGCTTTTATTATATTTCCAGGAATTGTGCTCGGGTCATGCTTGTGCTGGGCAAACGGTCTGCCATTGGCTACATTTCTAGCCCAAATTGCTTTGGATCTGTTTTATTTTGTTTTGTTTGAAAAACACAAAACACAAAAAGAAATATGGTGGTAGTCATTAGATACAGGATCCTGTTCACACTAGGCATGTGGCTCCTCCTTAACCCTGTCCACACCCAGACCGTCTCTTAGTAAGTTACCGATACACTGAGCAGATGAACCAGCCATTCATCTGCTAAATTTTTACTCAGAAGCCTCTCGTTTTCCATTGAAAGCCTTTGTATCATAGCAGCTTTTTTCACCCAGTGTTAAAATTTTAATTTTAAAAATCGACTCTGATAGCACCCAGAAAAATCCCAAGACTTGACAGATGGGATTACATGGAATTGGCTAAGTTTTAGAAGCTATGTTTTGTGCTTCCCATAATTTCAGTTAACTCAATCATTCTGGATTTCTGACGGGGTTGAAGACTTATAGTCTCATAGCCAATCCTGACTATTTACTTTGAGAGAAAAGATTTGAGAGGATGGTTTTCAGCTGACATTCATTCTAAAACCAAAAAAAAAAAAAAAAAAAAAAAAAAAAAAAAAGCCCAGAAAAGGTTGGTTAGGAGAGATGACAGAGGTTCTGGTTTGTCAACAAAGTGATGGACTGGGTATTAGGTCTATCTTGTACCTTACTGACACAAATTGGTATAGTTATGCTCTAATTTTATTTTGAGAGAAAAGTTTTAACAGCAAGGGTGATATGTAGGAGGAACTAGGGTGGGAGGAGTAAGGAGAGGAGGAGCTAGGTGATGAGAGAAAGGGGGGGGGACGACGACATGGAGGCAGATGTCCAAGTGTCTCCACCAGTCAAAGGTAGTTGGTATATCTAGGTTGGGAATTGGGTTACACTTCTGATTGTATGGGCATCTTGTTATTGAGCATTACCAAACTTATAAAGCCTTTGATTAACATTTAAAAAATTGTATAAAAGCAAAAAGGGGAAGGGGGATGGAATAGGGGTTTTCTAGAGAGGGGAAATGGACAAAGGGGGTGGCATTTGAAATGTAAATAAAATATTCAATAAAAAATAAATTAAAAAAAAAAAGAAAAGTTAAGGCACAGTAAAGAAAGCAATCAACAGTGAGAAGAATCAGTTTAGGGGATGGGAGACAATCTCTGTCAACTATACCTGGAGGCTCACAACTGTCTGTAACTCCAGTTCTAGGGGACTCAGTGCCTTCCGGCCCCTGCTGACACTACACCCATGTTCTCCATAGAGGTACATACAGGCAGAATACCCTTATACATAGAGTAAATAACAAATTATAAGTAATTAATTGAAAAACTCGAATCATTACTTGCTGTTAGAGTACCCCAGTGGCATTCCAAGTTTTAATAAGAAAACAGTTTTTGCTGGGCTTGCCATTAATTGTAGGACTTGGGAGACAGAGGCAAGTGGATTTCTGTGAATTCCAAGCCAGGTTGGTCTACATAGTGAGTTCCAGGACAGCCATGACTATGTAGAAAGACCCTATCTCCAAACAACAAAACCCAACAACAAACATAACAAAAAGCAGCTCTTGCTATTATTGTAGCACATTCTCTTAATCTCAGCACTCAGAGGCAGAGGCAGGGGGATCTCCTGAGTGTAGGACTAGCAAGGTCCTGGCTAGCTAAGGCAATATAGTAAAACACTCCTCAGAAACAAGTATAGTAATATTCCTACAAGTTGACCCTAAAGGCCTAAGTTTGATACTGTCTTTCCCTCCCTCCCTCCTTCCCTCCTTCCCTCCCTCCCTCCCTCCCTCAGTTTTTTTAAGATAGAGTTTCTCTATGTAGCTTTGGCTGTGTTGGAACTGTAGACCAGGCTAACCTCAATCTTGCAGAGATCCACCTGCCTCTGCCTTCCGAGTGCTGGGACTAAAGACATTTACAATCACACCTGGCTTGATATTGTCATTTTCAAATAAGTTATTAAATGTTTATCTTTGTATCTTTTTGAATTTTTTCTAGAGATACGAAGAATATGGGATGACTCCCCCATCGGGCCCATTGCCAAGGTAAGGTTTTGAGAAGAAACCCCATCATAGCTTTCTCATGGAGGCTATTGTTTTTTATCTTATAGACTCAGTTTTCAGTTAATTTGAGCAGTTAGCAAATTGGCTTGTGAATTTTCTTAATCTAACCAGAAGAAGAGGCAAAATATTGGAATTTGGGAGATTACTCAGTGATAAAAACTGCTGAAGTATTAGGGCTTGAGCAGGCACAGTGGATAAAGATGGTTGCCCCAAAGCCTGGCTACCTGGTTTTAGTCCCAGAGAGCAACAAAGTAGAAGGAGGAGAACTGACTCCAGCAAGCTGCCCTCTGATCTCCTCGTGTGTGCCATAGCTCACGTATTCACACATAGTTACGCGTGTGCGATGCACACACACATGCACACATGTGCACACATGCACGTGATTTTGGAATTTAAGTTCTATTACTGAGAGATGAGGGACAAGAACCAAGAAAGGATGAATTAGAAGAACAAAGACTTTGTGAAAATGGAAACATTAAAGGCCACTTTCACTCATGTAAAACAAAGGTAGAAAGACTCTGAAACTGACTATTCACAAACATCCAGCAATATATAAAAAGCATACATCACAACAAATGTGGATTGATTCTGGCAACATGAGGGTGATTTAGCATGGTAAGAACCAAGCTGTGTAATATTCTCCTTCAAAGCAGGCAAAGGAGGGAAAAGCCATTTCAGTAGGTACAGCATTTGACAGAAGTCAACATCCGTTCGTGGTAAGAGTCTTAGCACACAAAACAGAGGGGGGTTCTTCTCTGTTCCGTGAAGTATTCTGCCAATGAGCTCTGAGCTTGCTCTGTACACTTGCTGAGTAGAAGTCACCCTTGAGTTGAAAATATTTTATGAGCAAGAAGTTGTTATTAGATTACATAATGAAAAAATATTGAAAAAAAATATATATAAAAACAGAAAAATCAGGTAGTGTTGGGACTACAGAGATGGCTGACAGTTAAGAGTTCTTTAAAGAATCAGGAATCGGTTCCCAGCACCCACATGATGGCTAAAGACCCTCTGTAACTCCAGTTTCAGGGATTCAGTGTCCTTTTCTGGCCTCACAGGGCACCAGGCTTACACATATCACACATACATACACACACACACACACAGGCAAAATGTCATATCACACATACACACGTAGGCAAAAAGTCATATACATAAAATTAAATTAAATAAATCTAAACAGAAAAAAATTTTAGTTGGATAGTCACAGACCTATCCAGGAAGAAGAATTCTGTCTTACCTATTCAAGTGAAAATTATGTTATTAGTTAAGTTTTACCTTCTGCAGTTGTGAACTTGACAGTGTCCTAGCCCCTACAGGCTTTTCTGGATGAGCTCAATACTGTTAAGTGTGCCACATCTATAGACTCTTTATAATTTACATTTTCCAAAGGACAGTATCACCAGAGAGAGAAGTGAGTTGTGATGGAGCAGAGTATAGGAACTCCTTCAGAGTCCTGTGTCAGACTTCACCTCAAGTTTCGGTGTGGTATCAGTGTGTGAAATGACGATTTGAGTATTTCCTAAAAAGATCTTAGCGTCCCCGCTACAAGAACACACTCTGTGTGGGCAAGTAACATGTCAGCTGACTGAATATAAGATGCATGAAAAACTGCTGTTTGGGGGGATTTATTTTTTATTTTAAAAATGATTTATTTATTTTTATTTTATGTGCATTGGTGTTTACTTGCATGTATGTCTATGTGAGGGTGTCGGGTCTCCTTGGAAGTAGAATTACAGACAGGTGCAAGCGGACATGAGGGTGCTGAGAATTGAACCCAGGTCCTCTGGAAAAGCAGCCAGTGCTCTTACCTACCAAATCATCTCTTTACCCCACTTTGGTTTATTTTTGTTTGTTTGTTTGTTTTTAAATGGAGTGTGCAGGATGTCTCCAATTTTGTTAAAATGACTGCAGAACCTGTAAAAGCTATTGCTGCTGTTGCTACATGTCACACTGCTGTTACTGGTCTTTAAAATACATAACAGGCTTTATCCCTAGCTGTCCTGGGCTCACTTTGTAGACCCGGCTGGCCTCAAACTCACAGAGATCCACCTGCCTCTGCTTCCCAAGTGCTGGGATTAAAGGCGTGGACAACTACAGTTGGCCGATTACTGGTCTTTTATGTATAACCAGTAATATAAATCTATATATTAGTAATATATACATTACTGTATACATACTACATTTGCATCTATATAACTTGAAGTTTTGGAAACTTTAGCTGCGCTGTCAACTTTGAAAGGAAAGTAACCCCAGCCTACCATGCTGACTTAACATTGTACAAAAAACCATCATTCATATTGGTCTAAAACGTTAAATGTATATTCTCTGCTTTGTAAGGGGTAATATAATGTATTAAATATGTAAGGTGAGATAAGACTCTGGATTTGAACACAGAAACCAATAGCGTGTTCTCTAGATACAGCTGTGTGAGGATCTCGATGTCCTCTGTGGGGGCATTTGAACCAGATCTAAGGTACTGCTCACCAACTTGGAGGTGACTGAAGATGATAGTTTACTTCATGAGGACTGATATGCTAGCACTGAATAGGTTAGTAATTTTAATAGATGTTTAAAATAAGTGTTTTTAAGTGGTTTTAGTTTTAACGTGTAATAGAGTTAGTTAATATTAAAGGATAGAATCCACATAAACAAAAGGTCTTATGAGCCTTTGGTAATGTTTTATTCTAAGTTTAAAGGGCTTCAGAACTTTAAAAGCTTGAGGACACTTCCTTAGACTGGTTTTCAGTCTGGTTGGACAATGGAGATTGTTTGTAGAGTTTTTCTTTCGAAAACAAAAACCCAAAAGTAAATATCCAACAACTCACGTCTGGGTTGCATCTTTCTGGGGTGCAAAGTGGGCAGCCAGACTGAAAAGCAAGGCTCTGGTCACATGCCTTCCCTCTACTCTCCCCTTCTATTCCCTTTCCCCTCCTCCTCCTCTTCCTTCCCCTCTTCTTCCCTCCCCACCCTTCCCCGCCCCTCTCCTCCCTCTTCCTCCTCTCTCCTTTCTTCTTTCAGACTTAGCACTATGGTAGGGCCCTGAACAAACAGGAAAGCTGTGCCCCTTAGATAGCCAGAGAATGTCCTATATTCCTGGAAAGGAGATAATTACTTGAAGCTGTTTTAATCCATGTAGAGGGTGGTAGCCTAATAAAATTCCAGAGCCAGGGTAAGGGGTTTTAATGTGTGCTGTGCTCTCCCAGCAGACCTAGCTTTGGCCCAGGGTTGCTGCCGTCTTCAGAGTTGGTCCCTCCTGAACCCCCACAGCCACAGTCATCAACTGATGCTTCGTATGCTGCCCGAGGGATCTACTCAGAGGAGATGCCGTCAGTGGCCCGGCCTCGGCCTGTTGGGGGCACCACAGGTGAGTACGGTGATTGACCCTGCATTTCTGGGTGGTAGGACACTGGGTTTAGTAGTCAGGGAGATGGGTCAGCAGGTAGAGGCACTTGCTGCCCAGCCAGTGTAGCTGGCCCACTGGCTTCTGACTAGTTAGTTTTTTTGTCTTTACCTTCCATCTCACCTTGAGCTGGGATTACAAATGTGTGCTGCCCCTTCTGGCTTTTAAATAGATTCTGGGAATCAATTTCAAGTGGTCAGGCTTTCATGCCAAGGGCCTTTACCCACTGGATCATTTCTTATGATTAGTTCTGCTGATTAGGCCACCAGAGGTGGAACAGTGGAACAGCTGTGAGACCCTGTAGGGTTTCAGCAGGGGAGACTGCTCTTTGGAGGACAAGCAGTGGCCACCACAGCTGTGCCCGGGTTCACTATGGCATCTGTTGGTGTTGCTCCAGCAGTTTACCCAAGCTTCAGACATTCGCTCCCCAGATCACTGACTCCCTTCATGGCTGTAACTCATGAAGAGCTCGTGCTCTGGGATGTTTGTGAATGCTGTCCTGTGTTTCCAGAGCATCCGTGTTGCTTGAGATCATGGGCCCTTGCCAGGCTCATCCTGTTTCTTGTATATTTTGCAAAGTCACCTTGGTGTGTTTTATGGCTTAAGCCCATTTACTCTGTTGAGTGCCCCCCACCTGTACCCCCAATGACTTCCTCTCCCTCCTCTGTGAAGCCTGGAGCTTCTTTCTGCAGAATAAACACTTATTTGATGCCATCAAGAAAGTAGTTTCTGTGAATTCCAAATTTTCAGTGATTGCTAATTATCCTAGTCAGAGTTTTGTTGCTGTGGACAGACACCATGACCAAGGCAACTCTTATAAAGGGAAACATTTAATTGGGGCTGGCTTACAGAGGTTTAGTCCACTATCATCATGGTGGGAAGCATGGCAGCATTCAGGCAGACATGGCGCTGGAGAGGCAGCTGGGAGTTCTACATCTGGATCCACAGGCGGCAGGAAGAGAGAGCCACTGGGCCTGGCTGGAGCATCTGAAACAAAGCCCAACCCAGTGGCACACTTCCTCCAACAAGGCTGTACCTCCTGAGGTACCACTCCTTGGTAACCAAGCATGCAGATGGATGACCCTAGGAGGCTATTCCTATTCAAACCACCACACTAGACATTTTTCCATCATGTTATTCTAGGAAATTCTTGTATTTTTCATGGTCTGTCATCCATGGAACAATGGATCCTGATGCTCTGTGAACTTTGCTCCATTTCCCACGTCCTATTCTTTGCCTGGAACCTCGGTCCTCCTGTGTTAGTGTATATTTGGGCCTTGCTACACTGCATACATGCTAACCAAATTCAGATGCATTAATTTCTATTAAAAAAAATCTCCATGGAAACACCCCAACCCCTACCCTTGCCATTCTGCAGTGGGCAGGTGAGCTGACCCTGAGGTTATAAGAGTCAGAGAGCTGGCGTTGCCCCTCATTGGTTATAGCACTTAGGAAAGTGGAGCCTAGACAGCATAGTAGAGGTGACCCTAGGTGACCCTCAACCTGAGGGTATGAGCATGGGAGAGCTACTAGCCCTGCCCTTCCCATGCTGTGGGGTAGCATGGGCAAGGGAGAGATGTGCCCCGACCCCACCCCAGCCTCTCACTGCCTGCAGTAGGTAGGTGAGCTGATCCTGAGGTCATGAGAGCAGGAGAGCTGGCCCTGCTTTTGCTGGCTGAAGCATTGGGTGAGCTAGCCAGGGTAGTGATGGAAAAAACACCCTGGTGGTCAGGATCCAGGAGAACTGGTGGGCTGACTAACTCAGCCACCACCCAGGCCCAGATCCAGGGCTTTGAGTTGGCCCACCCCAACATCTATTCCATTTATGATCTTCTGGACCATGAAAGGGCCAGTCCTGCAGCTTTGGATCTGGAGGATCTCCATGACACAGGGAAACAAGAAAGTATCCTAGAGAAGTTCCCATGAGGATCTGGTATAGATAGTGTGGCAGAAGCCAGAGGCCTTGAAACAGACCAATGACTCATTGCAATAAAGATTTGCAAGTAAAAATGTGTGGACAGAAGTATGTCCTGTGTGACACACTACAGCTTCCGGGACAAGATCTTTTCTTTTAATTCTATCTTTTTTTTTTTTTTTTTTTTGCAGGGGAGGTTGCAAGGGCAGAGGGTGGATACAGGGGGATGGGAAGATGGGTAGGATTGGGCTATACATGTGAAATTCAAAAAAGAATCAATAAAAAGTTAAAAAAAAAAAAAGAAAAAAGAAACTCCCATAAACATAGAAGTTGTATGTGTCAAATATTCAAGAACAATCTGTCTTCCAATAATTTCTAACAAGAGATGAAATTATGTAAATGCTTATAATGGGAAATGTTACTATCAGAAGAATTTTTAAAAGATTTTTTTTAAGTTTTAATTTTCTGTATATGGGTGTTTTGCTTATGTAAGTCTGTCTGTGCACATATGTGGAGTGACTGGAGAGGCCAGAAGAGGGTGTTGGATATTTTGAACCTGTAGTTACAAAGAATTGTGAGCTACCCTGTGGGTGCTGGGATCTAAACCCAGGTCCTCTACAAGAGAGGTTAAGTGCTCTTAACTGATGAGCCATCTCCAGCTGCTAGAATTACTTTTTAATTATAAAGTTTATCAAATGTGGGGCTGGGGCTGTAGCTCGGTTGATAAAGTACCTCCCTGACATATAGAAGACCCAGGGTTCATCCCTCAATGCTGCATAAACCATGTATGGTAGTATGTGCCTATAAGCCCAGCATAAGGAAGGGAAGGGAGACCAGTTCACAATTAGTCTTAACTGAATAATGAATTCAGGACTGGCCTGGGCTACACAACACTGTCTCAACAACAACAAATTGTCAAATGTGTGTTTTTAGAAATTACCAGAAGCCGGATGTAGTGTCTTACACCTTTAATCCCAGCCCTTGGGAGGCAGACGCAGGCAAATGAGCTGGAGGTCAGCCTAGTTTCCATAGTGAGTTCCAGGACAGCCAGAGGTACATAGCAAGACCTGTCTCTAAGGATAAACAAAAGAAAAATAGGGAAAATCTCTAAGATATTATGATAAAAAGCTTATAATAGAGGATCAGTCATAAAACTTGACAAGTAAGGAACCTTCAGAAGGCATGAGCAGAGAACAGGAAGAAGGAATTCACAGATGTGTAGAGATGCATGTGTGTATGCGTGTGTATGAGTGTGGTGTGCATATGTATACGTGTGTGTATGTGTGTGCATGTGTTTATGTGTAGGCATGTGTATGCGTGCAAGTGCATGTATGCACATGTGTGTGTGTTATATGATAAAAGAACTAGGAAAATAGCCTAGTGTCAAAAATACCTAAAGAAATATAGATTAAACTAGCACAACACGTGACACAACCATGAAATTATCTTCATAGAAATGAGGTGATTAAATTTACATTCAGTTTTTTTTCACCTGGTCCTGAGCTCCTGCTTGGTTTGGAGCATTTAACAAGGTGACGATTGTAATGGACCCCCAACAGTGCTTGGTGTATCACCCATGCTCAGCACATATCAGCTTCACTGTTAGTGTTATCGTTGGATTATGACTGTTGGTGGCCGTTTATTGTTCTCATTGCTGACTAAAGCAACTCAAGGGAGGAAGCCTTTGCTTTGGCTCCCAGTCTGAGGGTGCCAGTCCATCTTGATGGAGGGTAGGGCGGGGGGAGAGGCAAGGTGGCAGGAGTGTGCAGCAGCTGGTACACACTTAGGCAGCAGAGTCGTAATAGTGTACAGCTTTTGGGATCAGTGTGGAAGTGGAACTCATGGGCCTTTGGTTTGGTAAAAATATTTTTCCTTGGAATACACAATCTCTGCTCCCAAATCCAAAATACTGAGGGGAAGCCAACATGGCGTCACCATGCTCAGCACATCCTTATTCAGAATAGGAAGAAGAAATGGGGAACTACCTCCTTAGATATCCAGTGAGTAAGTGGCACAGCTGTTTATTGTTATTTAATTAGCTAATTAATAAGAGACAAGGTTCCTTTGTGTAACCCTGGCTCCCTGGGAACTATCTCTGTAGACCAGGCTGGCCTCCACCTCACAGGGATCTGCCTGCCTCTGCCTCCTGAGTGCTGGATTAAAGCTGTATGCCTCCACAGCCATGTGCAGCTACTTAAAACGGAGACCAAGAAAGGCTTGAAATGATTTAAGATTCTACACGTTTGGTGTTTGATCCACCTCATGCCTTCTGTTCCTTGAAATAACCCTCTGAGGTGACTGGAGCTCAGAGGGACTGATGTCCAGTGGGGACAGGAGCCAGAGCCTGGAGGACACATGGCTTGTCAGCGGCTGGGGATCTGCCAGGCTCTGAGTCGGCAAGAAGCCTCCACTGTTCTGTTAAGGGATCAAAGCAGGATTCAGAGTCAGGCCTACAGTATGATTTCAGCCCCTGTGTGGTTTCACACAAAAGCTATGCTTTAATCCATTCCTGGGCTACATCTGTAACCCTTCAAAAGATGAGTTCAGCCTGTGTCTGTGGGACAGATAGTACTGATGTCAGTGGGTGATTTTCATGCTGCCAAGTCTGTCCAGTTATAGATCAGGGCTCACTTGAAGCTTGTCTGCCCTAGCTGAGGTCCAGACTTTCTTTTCCTGACCCTCGGTTATTGCTGTATGTCCAGATATAACCACTGAAGACTTCTTTTAAAATGTAGTCTAATTAGCTAAGGGTACCTGGACAGGCTGAAATGGGGAGGCCACATTACCCCAAGGACCCTCAGAGAGCTTCTGTGCCATGGATAGATTGGCTGATCCTGGCAGTGTTTAGAATTATATACTGTATGTCACAAGGCTCAGAGATCAGGTTTGAGGAGCTGGGACATAGCTCACTAGTAGAGCACCAGCCTAACAGATATAAGATCTGGGCTCAGTCCTTAGCCCCACCAAAAAATAAAATAGAGACCTTTTATTTTCTTCCTTGATTGCAGTGTAGAGTATTTCCATGTGCCAAGTGCTGACGAAAGAGAATGACACGAACACTCAGCTTTTGGAGCCACACCCAAGCTAATGTCTGGGTGGAGAGAATTAGCCTCGGAAAGATGCTGGCTTTGCCTTCACTGCGGCTTGCCTGTAAGCTAGTGAGCGGGGTTACTTGAGTTGTGGCTACTATGGAAACATGTAGGAAGCATTCTGAATTTAAATAATTTTATCACCTGCTTTTTAAGAAAAAAACATCATATATTCAGGTCCTTGAGCATCTCAGAGCTATAAGGAGGGAGGCACCAGGCCTCAGCTTCTTCATGGTTTATCGGCTCATTTATAGCCTTAAAACATTTTTCCCTTTCAAGGCACCTTCTGTGATCCCTGATCCCAGGCATCTGATGTTGATGGGAAGTTAGGAGCCTCTCATCAGCATCATGTTGAGAGGGAATGAAAGCAGCTCTCTTGCCTGCTTTCCTAGGAAATGTTCAACATCTGCACAGATTGCACGCATGCTCAGAGGAGCCCATGGTCAGACCTGGAGGCGTCATCCTCGGCAGTCTCCCCATGCACGTCCCGCAGATGCTGACCAGGTCTCTGCTGTGTGTTCCTTTCAGGCTCCCAGATCCAGCATCTGACACAGGTGGGAATTGCAAGCAGAATTGGGGCCCAACCAGTAGAAATTCCTGCTGGCAGAGGCAGCCAGTACGGGGGACCAGGCTGGCCTGTATATGGGGAGGAGGAGGCAGGACGAAGAGAAGTCGTGAGTATCTGGGGCTTGGGTCGGCAGCTAGAACTCACACCACAATTACTCCATGTTGCTGCTTCTGCTTTGACACTCTTTAAAAGCTATGCTAAACACAACTTGCAGTCCCCACTCCTCTTGCCTTGGCTTGGTTGTGCTTGGTAAATTCCTTTCCACTTTTGGAATGACTGTGATTCTTATTGAGGCAGATTTCAGACTTCAAATCATGGATCTGAATAAAATCCAGACTGCTTCTTATGTGACCACTGTAGCTGGTCAGGACCTTACTTTTTCTGTATCCTCACTGGCTGGCTAATGACACTCCTATCTGGACCACCACTTGGGGATGGTTTTGTGATAAGTACACGACTTGGGGCGTTTCAGGGCATCTATTGTCCATTGGGTTTCTAGTTACGTAGCATTGGCACCATTAATCTTTACAAGGACTTTTATTTTCTCAAGAATTCTATATGGCTGGAGAGATCGTTCAGTGGTTAGGAGCCCTTGCTGTTTGATCATGAGGACCAGCGTTTGAATTTCAGAACCCATGTCCAATGGCTTGGAAATACCAGTAACTCCAGCTCTGATGGCTCTGATGCCCCCTACTGGCCTCAGTGGGAACTCACCTACACACATACACACATTCACACAGGTGTGCACACACATACACACACACACACATAAAAGAAAACATTTTTTTTTTTTTTTTTTTGGTTTTTTTGAGACAGGGTTTCTCTGTGTAGTCCTGGCTGTCCTGGAACTCACTCTGTAGACCAGGCTAGCCTCGAACTCAGAAATCCGCCTGCCTCTGCCTCCCAAGTGCTGGGATTAAAGGCGTGCGCCACCACTGCCCGGCCGAAAACAGATTTTTAAAAAACCAATTTTTTTTTAATCTTGGGGTATAAGCTAACAGATTTTGAGAGTGCAAACCTAAAAATTCCTTTTTAAAAACCTTACTGTGCCCACTCTGATTTTAGTTCGTTGTTACCTTCTCGGTGGCGGCACTAAATTCTTCACACCATCAGAAACTTTTACTTAGTGAGAGGAAATGTCACTCTAAGAGAATGACTGTTTGCTAGACTTACAATCTCAGGTGCTTATAGTGCAGTGACAGCTTTGTAGTGTCAGTGTGCTCAGCTTCGTTTCGCGAAGCATTGTATGTTGCCTGCTGAATTTGGCAGTGATCACTGGGAAGAATTTCTCCCACGATGTGGGGAAGGGAGATGTAGATGCCGTCGGCTCTGGGAGGCCGTGTTTGCCTCGCATTTAGAACACTGACTTAGTGTCCTGACCCGCACACTGACTTAGTCATCGCCTAGCATTTAGTGTACTGACCTGCGAGTTAGTACATTGAATTGTTTCAGTTCACTGACCTGAGATCTTTTTTTTTTTTTTGTACTACCAAAAGGAAAAGAATAGAAAAATTACTGAAAATGTAATCATTCTTGCCAAATCAATTTATAGCCTGCCAATTGCAGAAGAACTAATAATGTCTTCTAGTAAAAATAGCCTAGTTTCTCAAAGGGCACTAAAAGGTGCATGATAGATAACAGTTGGATAGGGTGGATTGAGGCTGGGGTGGAGGGACATGCCTGTGATCCCAGCCGTTGGGAAGAGAAGGGAAGGACCAGTTCTAAGGATAAGGTCCTGGGCCGTGGCCTCTGAGTCCCAGTGTGTTCTTATGTCCACTCCCTGGGCACTAGAACGGACACACGGTTCTTATCCTGCCCTTTGCCAGTGCTCTCTTAGCTGCCCTAACTCAGGGTTATCGTGGGTGTTCCTCTAACTTATCCTCTCCAGCTCCCAGATCTCTGTTCTACCACAAACCAGAAGCCCTGGAGCAGCTCCGTGCTGCTCCCACTCACTCTATACCCAGCACACAGGGATTCGGGTGACAGGGACCATGCTGGAGAGCTGAGGGAGTGGGTGGAAGGTGGCATCCCCAGTGTTAATTAGCTTTTTCTGTTGTTCTCACGTGGGAAGTGTAATAACGTTTACCATGTCTTTCAGACTCACATACTCGGACATCAAGAGTATTCTTCTCCACCGCTGTTTCAGGTGCCAAGGACTTCGGGCAGGGAGCCCTCAGCCCCTCCCGGGAACCTCGCCCACCGAGGGCTGCAGGGCCCTGGACTGGGTTACCCCACCAGCTCCACAGAGGACCTCCAGCCCGGCCACTCCTCCGCCTCCCTCATCCGAGCGATCCGAGAGGAGCTCCTGCGATTGTCTCAGAAACAGGGCTCAGGACAGAACTTCCACAGCTGATCAGCCTCCCTTGCAGGTTTGCCAAGTATCTGCTTCCTGTGGAAGCAAGACCAAAAGGAAATCAACTGAGCGGGTGTTTGTAAGAGTCGGAAGCAGCATCTCCGGGCAAGCTGCCCGAGGAAGGGAACAAGTTGCAACGTTAGAAGATGCCATAAAGTCACATGGACAACTCATGGTACTTTTACTAGGTTGGCAATTTGATGACCACTTTGGTTCAGTCAAAATGTGTGTACTTCAGGCCAAAAGCGCCAGCACTTACACACACACACACAGAGAGAGAGAGAGAGAGAGAGAGAGAGAGAGAGAGAGAGAGAGAACCAAAACACAAATCTAAGCTAACAAAATGTAAGTTAGTCTCCTCTTTCAAAGGCAAAAGATTAAACCGTGTAGGTAGATAGGGTGCAGGAGCAGCATTTCCCTGGGAATCTGACTGGTACACACAACACACCCACTACCCTGTTTCCTGAGAAGAGAGATCTCAAGACATTTTAGTAACAGCTTGAGCCCTCTTTTCCTCCGTAGAAACTTACGTTAATAGTAATATTAACAACAAGACATGCTGAGACTGTTTGGTAATCTAAGAGAGCTACTAGTGAGAACCTGATGATAGGTTGTGGAGTTTGGTGATTTCAAACAAAGCCATCGCCTGCATTCTTTCTCCTTCTGGTGCTACAGCTCTGAGGGCTTTCACCTTTCTGTCTGAAACACAACTGTGGCTTTTGCAGTAGAAGAATATGTTGGTGGTTTCATTGTGTTCTGGGGTCTGGGGGAAGAAAAAGAAAAAGCTGCACTTTGGGGAGGGGAAGTTTCATATTTATTTGGTTATTCAAAATATATATCAGATTTTAGGTTTCCAGTCATAGTTGTATTTGCTGTTTATTTGTTGGGCTCACCCAGCTCTTGGCTCCATAGCAGAGCATCTGGATGAGGTCTACCCCACAGAATGAGGCTACTGGGGTGTCCTAACCCAGGTCCTCGTACTTCACTGACAGTTTGCTCACAGATTATATTTGAATGTCTTATGGAAGCAGGCATTATTTTCAATAATTCTTAGTATCATCTGGTTGTCATGAATGTCCATGGTAGTCAGGTCCCCTGAGTTCTGGACTAGAAGTGGAGCTGTGTTCCTGTCAGCCTCTGTAATGACTGAAGAAATACAGGGTTTTAAAACCACGAAGGAAATGAGAGTTTCCCCCCATTTCTGATTTTATTTCTTTGTCTGAAGTCTGTCTTACTCACTTTGGGCCAGAGAGAGGTTACCTCACAGTGTGTTTCTGATGTCACATTTCTCAGCCTCTGACATTATGACATTCTATATCCTGGTGCCTGGAAGAAACTCTGGGAAATTGCACACTGAACAGGGAGTTGCATGAACCTCTTCATCAGATGAACGGATGCTTTTGATTGAATAACAGATAATGGGGTAGTTTGTGGAGCTCAGCCTAACCAAACCTGTGTGTCTGCAAGTCTCAAGAAAATGGAAACAGCTAGAACAAGCCCCCAGACTGTAGTCACTGGCTCCAGAATTGTTTCTGCCCTTCTCAGTCTCGGGACACAAGGACACCTGTCCCTGGAAACTGGTACAGCCAGTGTTTATCTGCATGCTCCAGATGAGAAGGCATGCAGGAGAGTACCCAGTGCTCTTTGTCAGGTGGCCTGCAGGCACTCTGCAGAGGATGGAAGAGGAGACCTCTGTTCTGGGCTTATTTATTAATCTTGATTTAATAAGTTCTCTTCCCAAGCTGGAAGATCCTCTTTCCAGTCATTCTAACCAAGTCTCAAATATCCAGGCAGAGTTTTAGCATGACATCTGTGTGATAAATCCAAATCAATACACAGAATAAATGGCCCTTTCTCACCCCATGTCATGAAGGTTTCCGACATAGAGTGTCCTAAAAATGACCACCTCCTTTGTACAATACCAAAATGAGCTTCGGTGTCAGAGGATGTGACAAAAACAGCAATTTTGATGCCTTTGAAATTACAAAGGGATTCTACCTGTATTTTTACTCTTAGAACAGATACACCTTTAAACGGTGTCACAACCAAAGGTGGAGTATAGTGTGGCATGCAGGCTCTGTGGAAGCTCAGTTGTTGGTTATTTAAAGCACACTCAGTTTGCACCCATTTCCCCTAAACAACTGGCACAGCAGGTTTACCATGCTTAAACTCTTGTGGGATACGCCATATCCAGCAGGTATCCATCCAGTCACTCATCCAGTGTGCTCCCCTAAAAAGGTTTGTCCTCAACATGTGTAAATTATTAAAGCACTCCTAAATGAAAGTTAAGCTTAATGTCTGTCCTTTTCTTCTAATTTTAGAAGTTCCATTGAGAAACACCAACTGCAAATCTGAGTCAGCATTTTAGAACACAATGCTTGGAGAAGTGCTTTTTCCGCTCTCTCCTTTGTTGCTAATTCCTTGTGTTCGATTCCTTCTGTATGTCATCCTTGTTATTAACAAGACCATTATCCTCCCCCTGCCCTGACACCTCATAGCATCTCTGCTTCTAAAAATCAGGTGGGATCCTACTTGAAAAAGAAGCCTTGAGGAGAGAGCTTCCGTCACTGTGAACATGTGAGAGGTTACCTGTGTGGATGTTCTGCCGTGGGTGCTAGGCTGTGATCTGTCAGTGTCTGGGTTCACCGTAGGGAATCAGAACAAAACAGAAAGTTCAAACTTACCACTTCTCTGTCAGCTTCAAAGGTTGCCTGCAAAGTATTAGTTTTGCTCCCAACTTTCTGACACTAGATAAGTCAGCAGACAGGAGTCCTGTCTTCCAAGAGATTTTAGAATCTAAGCTGGATAGTACAGACAGGTATAAAAGATGGTATAAGAGATAAGCAGGGTGGCTTAGATACCCATAAAATGCAAAAGCTAGAAGCCACTTTGATGTTACTCAAGCCAGTGATGATATGGCAATGGATAAGCCTCACAGTTGTCCTGGGAAAGGGGTTAGTCAAGTGAACTCAATCCTGAGAGGAAGTAGTCATCTTGGGAGGAAACCTGTCTAGTAGCGAAGCAAACAAATGTCCAGACTGGTGAAGATCTGCCTAGCAGGAGCCCTGGTGTGGGGAAAAGGAGGTCGGAGTACCAGGAACTGCCGATGTCTGCCGAGTGTCCTGTTACACACACAGGCATGAGTGGCGCTGTGCTGGGCCTTGCAGAGCTTAGCTTAGCTTAGATCGTCTGTGGACTTTAGCAGGTTGTGGCTGAGTTACAGCTGGCTTCATTATCTACGCCTTCATTTTGTCCTCCAGGTCTTATTTCATTTCAGAGTGTGTTGATTTTGATGGCATGTGACTTTTAAGCAGTAAGATTTTGCCAAGCAGAATTTTTGAAGGCATGAGGCCAGTGACCCAAAGCACAGGTGCAAGTGTGCCTGGAAGGATTCAGGCCGAAACCAGTAATTCCCTGCCTTCTTGTATACAGAGTGTTCATGCCGTTTCAGATCTTGATGAGTGCTCCAGTAACCAAGCCAGTCCCCAGGACACTGGGCTGTGTTGGCAGGACTTCATAGTTAATCATTCCTTAGGCCTCCCTTGGCCCTTTCATCCTGGAGTCTTAGGTGGGAATGGGACACGTACAAAGATGTTGGGTCAAGGTTCTGGGCGCAGGGCAGAGTGCTCCTGTCTTAATTCACACTAAGCTTGCCACTATCGGAGTCCTGGCCATGTCATTTCTACCTCCAAAGTAAGTCATCAGAGCCTGCTCGTCCACATCTACTCCAGGCGGGAGTCCGAGGACGTCCGCTTCTACCCCTGTGAGCACACACTCGACTGTGTGGGACAGTCCATTGGGCTTCGTCATTTAGTCCGGCCCTTTACAGGCGTTCCTGGAACAGGTGAGAGGGTTTCTATGGGCCTCCGCTGAAACAGTCTCATGAAGTACATAGACTTACACTCATCACCTGGTAAACAAGAATGGTGCACATTTCAGCTGGTTTATTTTGTGGGGGAGGGGGCTGGAGGGGGGTGGTGATAGTGGGTGTTTAAACTAGAATTCTTTTGTCCATGTTAAAAAGACTTGAAAACTGAACCGTCACGGTGCAGCGTTAATTCATGCCTGTGTGTGTAACAGGACACTCGGCAATTATCTTAAGAACACACAGCAGCATTGAAGTGTAGAAAAAGAATAGTAAATGCCTTTGGGAACAGGAATCGGTTAAGAGCCAGCCAGGACTTAAGGGGAGCAGTGAATGTCTGCATCTGATATGCTCCGCCCAGGTTGGTGTCCCACAGGGTAGGTCAGGATCCAGGGTCCCTGCTTTCCCTCCCTCCTCCTGTGTTTCCCTGCTCCAGGGCCACTTTGGGGGTTACTTGGAGCATCATTGATGTCTTTTCTTATGCCCACCAGATATCAAGTACTCATGATTTGACTCCCAAATGCGCCGTTACAGGGCTAAGTTAAAGCCAGACTTTAAACTTCTGTCGTGGTGGTGAGGAAAGAAACAGGAGGTGCCAGAGGAACCAAGGTTTCTGGTCCTCAAGCATGGGTAATCACCATGCCAAGCACCAGGGCCGTTAGTTCTGAAACAGAGAACTGGGTTTTGCTCCCCTCTCGGCACAGCTCCCTGTGGAGCAGAGAGGAACAGAGACAGGCGTAGGGTTATCAGGGAAGCTTGCTCTGCCGGGCTGCTTGGGGATAATGACGTGTCTCCGACTCGGTTGAGGTCCATGTTCTGACTTTCTGCACCCTCATGCTACATGATTCGTGTTACTATACAAAACCGCAGAGCGAATTGGGCCACCTGTGGCATCAAGACTGCAACTTGACAATCACGGTTTGCTGATCTCAAACGGGCGCTTAAAACTCAGTATGGGTGTGTGATTTAGCGATTGAGCCCGCCCTTCTGTTTGTCAGTTACGTTTCTACCCTTCAATCAGCTGCACTGGTTTCTAATGTGCTGTAGAGTTTGGAAATAATTTATGCAAGTGTTTGGTTCCCATGTTTACAATTTTTACAGCTTTCCTAGCATTTTAAAATGGAAGTGTCAATAAATGCTACGAATTGGTGTCGAAGCATTCCTTTGTGGTTTGTTCCTTTGTAACATAATTGCTTTGTAGTTTGTCAGTGGTGGTTACCCATGCTGAGGTGACCTTTTGGTCTCTGGTTTTGAGTGCCTGCTAAGAATACCTAGTGTGGTTTTCCAAGGACTTCAGTTCACCACATTCCATTCCTGGGAGCTGGCAGAACTGTCCCCACTCTCAGCAGTGGTGCCACGCTCACTCACTGATGCACACTTAGAGCAGATGCTGGCAGAATGAAAAGACACTGATGTAAAAAGGCAAATGAGAAGGGCAAAGGTCATCCCACCTTGAAAAGACAATTAGAGGGCAAACAAGGGGTTATTTTTGAAACCCAAGAAAATGAAACTCCCTGACAACTCAAGAGAGCAGAAGAACTCAGAACTCAGGGGACCCTAGTAACTAAGAAAAACATGGAATCCTAGATAGCATTCTAGGACCACAAATATGGAAATGCTGATAATATCTAAAATCTGAAGTTGACAGCTTTGTATAAAAGACCTTGCTAATGGGGGGAGCTATGGAAAAGATACTGGAACCCTGTCAGTTACAGCTGTATTTTAAAATGTGCAAACAAACTAATCTTGTCAGCTAGACAATGCTAAACAGCACGGGTAGGCTACAGGGTACTGCCATGTCTCTTGCAGTCCTGCCTTGTGCATGACCTGCTCTGGATGACTAGAACCTGGCATGCTGCTTTGAGGGCATGGTTCCTGGTC
The DNA here is from genome assembly GCF_011762505.2 of Arvicanthis niloticus. Classification (NCBI taxonomy): domain Eukaryota; kingdom Metazoa; phylum Chordata; class Mammalia; order Rodentia; family Muridae; genus Arvicanthis; species Arvicanthis niloticus. The sequence continues at coordinate 25,430,744 of NC_047672.1, forward strand.
ATGGTGACGGCTGAGCTACCAGCTTCAAGGCTCAGAGAAAATTTTAAGGCTAGTTCAGCCAGGTACAGTGGCACACACCTTTAATCCTGGCACTCCGGAGGCTGAGGCAGGAGGACCAGGAGTTTGAGGCCAGTGTAGTCAACATATTGAGGTCCTGGCTCAAAAGTTTGGCGTTCATAGGGGCTGTCTGTGCTTAGCATGTGTGGGGCCTTTGGTTCAGCTCTTAGCACCACCAAAACAGTGACCAAAAGGAGAGACATCGAAAACGAGTAACAGGCAACAGAGGCCACTAGGAAGACTCAGATGGTTCAAAACATTCGAAACAAAAAAGAAAGAAATTGTTGTGGTAGGGGAGATGGCTCCGCTCATCTAAGGGTGTAGGCTATGCAACCCTAAAGACCCAGGTTCAGGCCCCAAACCCAAAAGAAAGCTAAATGTGGTAACCCACATCTCTGATCCAGCACTCCTACAGCCAGATGGGAGACCCAGATGGAGAATTACCCAGAAGCTCTTAGGACCAGAATATGCAGTGCACCAACAGAAAGAGAGACCCTGCCCTAACAAGTGTGTTTCCACAGGTGTGACATGGCCAAGTGAGCACCTGTATTCACACTCCCACACATAACATAATTAACTGAAAAACTTGGCCACTGAGTGTCTTAGCACTTTCCCCCAAGCCTGACTACCTGAATTAGATCCCAACAGCTCACATGACGGAAAGAACTAAGTCCTGTATGGTGTTCTTGAGCCTCCGTGCATCTGAACACACACAAATAAGCAAAATGGAAAAAAAAAAAAAAGTAAAATTTTAAAAGACTTAAAAATCTAATAGTAGGAACAGGATATTATGAATGTTCAAACAAACTTGAAAAATATCTTCAAAAGAAAAATAGAAGTGCACATAAATATGCAATGATCATATATTCCAATATATTAGACAGTTTTGTTAATAAATATTGGGTAGGGGTATAGCTTGTTATAGTGTGCTGTGCAAGGCTCTTGGCACCAGTCTCTCTCTGTCTCTGTCTCTGTCTCTGTCTCTGTCTTTCTCTCTCTCTCTCTCTCTCTCTCTCTCTCTCTCTCTCTCACACACACACACACACACACATTGTAGTGAATAGGGATTTAAAACAAAAACACAAAAGCAACTGAAGTGCTAAGACCTGGAGAATGTTCCACCCAGCCAGATTTTGCCCGCTCTGAGTGTAAACAGGTCCAAAGTACCAGGAGAGCAGTCACTAGGAACAGCTGAGGCTTGGAAGGTCAGGCTGCTCCCATGTCCAAAGCAGTGGTCATCCCTTATCTCCTCCCCCCACCCCCGTCCCGTTTGTACCTCCCTGCCCAGCAGAGCTTAAGGTAAAAAGGAAACAGGAGCAGTCTAGCTCCTGAAGAAGATCATTTACCAAAACCTTGTTATTGCAAGATGCCCTGTTTGTCCAGTAACTTGATCGCTCTGTGGCTCTCCAGCACTTTTCTCACCTGTGGGTGGGGTGAGTTTGACTCCTCTGATGTGGGAGCCTGGAAAGGTTCCAGCTACAGACTTGGGTAAACCGCATCTGTGTAGTTACCGATGTTGTATTCACACCACAGTGTAACATTGCAAAAGGCTAAACCAACCCCACTTGAAAGCTTGCAAGGTAACATCCTGTACAGAGGCGGGGTTGAGGGTGGCTCCTTTAACAGTGCTTGTGAGGGTCAATATTTGGATTGGGGTTCTGTATGTGCTGTGGTCATAGGTCTCAATGAGTGGGTTCTTTCATTTAATATTTTAAAATTCTGAAGAAAATGTTAGCGCAGCACTTAAGGAGAAAGGAAATTATAGCTGAACTGGGTTGCTGTATTTCAGTGAAAATAGTGGGTTATTTTTCAACATTAGTTCTGTGCTGTGGCTGCGTAAACAGAAGCCAGGGATGCTAATTTTAGCAGAATCCAAAGACGAGACAAGATTTAGAACTTGTAAAGCTGTAAGAGAAAGAGAATGTTCCCTGCCTCAGTTTGAAATCTGAGCACCACTAGCCCAGTGAAATGGCTCAGTGTATAAAGGGACTTGCTACCTGGCCCGAGGACCTGACTGTGACACCCAGTGTCTATGTGGTGGAAGGAAAAACAACCAACCAAACCAACCAAACAAAAAGCTTCTGTCCTCTGATCTCCACAAACAACATCCCTCAGACACACACAAAAATACATGAAGTCTGGCATCCAGTGTGTTTATGACACAGATACTCTTCTTAGTGAGGCAAATTTGATCAACAGATTATCAGTAATGCTAAACATTTTCAAGACACACTAAATTTCAGTGAGATAGTCAACATACAAAACCAATGGGTTTTAACTTTTTTCTTTGTTTTGTTTATGTATGGATTTGGTTTTTTTGTTTTGTTGGTTGTTTTGTTTCGAGACAGAATTTCTCTGTGTAGCCCTGACTGTCCTGGAACAAGCTTTGTAGACCAGGCTGGCCTTAAACTCAGAGCTTTGTCTGTCTCTGCCTCCTGAGTGCTTGCATTAAAGGTATGTACCATCACTGCCCACCGCTGGCAGTAACTGTTTTACTTTTTCTGATCCAAAGTCCACATTAGCATTAGTGAAGGAAATAGAAGCTAACATAACTGAAGATGCCCGCATCAAAATTCTAGTAATTTTTAGTCTTTTACAATGTTAAATGGAGGGGTGTCTCCGTGGTTAAGAGCACTGAGCACTGGTGCAGAGGACATACATTCCATTCCTAGCTCTCACATGGTGGCTCACAGTTGTCCATAAATCCAGTTTCAAGGAATCTGATGCTCTGTCTGACCTCTGTGGGGAGCAGGTGCACATACATATATGAAGACAACGCTCATACACATAAAAATGAGGAAAATGCAAAGTGAGAGCTAGGGAGAGGACTCAGGGGCAAAGTGCTTGCTGCATTCGGATTCCTCACAGCCGTAACAACCCAGCTGTGTGGGACATATCTGTGATCCCTGCACTGCAAGGCAGAAACAAGAGGCTCCCAGCAGCTTATTGGCTGATCATTCTAGCCAGTGAGCGAGCTCTGGTTCAATGACTATGTCAAAAAACATAAGGAGCAGTAGAAAAAAATCAACCTCTGGCATGCAGCTGTGTGCAAGCACACGCAAAAGCTAACCATGTTAGTGTTAAGAATAGTTTATGATTGGGACCAATGAGGACATTTGACCTTCAAGCTGACTTTATACTAAGCTATCCTTATCAAAGAAGGAGGAGGAGGAAGAGAAGAAGAAGGAAGAGGAGAAGAAAGTGGCAGAGAGCAAATGATGGCCACCTCTGGCCTTCACATGTACACATGTGCACACATGTACACAACCACACTAATAAATACATATGCAACCTTCATGGTGTTTTGTCTAGAGCCCTTCCAGGTGAAACAAGCATTTTATCTTGTACTTCACTGCATTGCACATGCCCAGTGTGCCTAGAGTGTCTGTCATACAACGGGACTTAATAAATGCTCAGCAAATGCGTTCCTGGGAGCATCGAAATTTCTAGTGAGTTTTTAATGTGTTTTCATTGTACACAATGATGGGTTTCACCCGACATAATTCTTTTCAAAACGGGGGCTCACTGTGTATCCCCGGCTGTCCTGGAACTCACTGTGTAGACCAGGCTAGCCTGGAACTCACAGAGATCTACCTCTCTCTGCCTCTTGAGTGCACCATCACACCTGGTTACAACAGGATATCATGGACTTTACTCACTCCCTCCCAATGCTCCATCTTGTCTCCTCTCCAATCCTGCTTGTTGGGTTCCCTCATCTTTTCAGTTAGTCCCCTCCCCAGCTTTCATGTCTGCTGCTTTCTCTGGTTTATGAGCATTTCACATCTTCTATTTACCTTCTGTCTAGCACACAGTTAAACCTCCCTTTCTATAGTTCCTGTAAAGTTAGCAATATATATTTGTAACTAATCCAGTTTCTCTTGCAGAGAACGCTATGGTCCTTTGCAGACAGTACAACAATATTTTTTTACAAGATTTGTTTTTATTTTATGTATATGAATGTTTTGCCAGCATGTGTATCTGTGTATTACCTGCATTCAGTGCCCATGGCTGCCAGGAGAAGGCGTTGGATCCCTTGAACTGGAGTTGTGAGCTGCGTGTGGGTGCTGAGAATTGACCTAAGTCCTCTGGAAGAGCACCTCCACACACACGCACCCGCACTGTCATGGATGGCTCTCTAGTGCTGCCCAAGGCCACTTGCACCTTATGCTGATAGGTTGTTAACCTGAATGCTTTGTATCTGGAGACTTATTTCTCTCAGCATCAAAGATAAAAGCTTACAGAGTAGTAAAATTGAGCACTGTGGTTTTCATTAGAATGATTTCATAATAATCATTTATTATGTTGTCTGGGGATGTAGCTTAGTTGGTAGGATGCTTGCCGGCTATGCACAAAGTCTTAGGTTTGATCCCTAGCACCCCATAAAACTCAGCATGGTGGGCACATGCCTGTAATCCCAGCCCTTGGGAGTTAGGCAGGAGGGACGGAGGTTCATTCTCAACTATGGAGTGAATGAGGCCAGCCTGAGCTATGAGACCCTGTCTCAAAAATTAAGATGTGGTGTGACTTGGTACACCCTAAGGACAGATTAGATAATAGAGCTTAGAGTAGGAGATTTAGGCATCAGTTTGCCATTCACACCTGAGCACACACCCGTTCTTGCTATTGATGTGATCTTTAGTGAAGAGATTCCAATAAAGACAAAAACCGTATTAGGATAAACAGGTTGAGTGGGTGGCACTGTCAGAAGACTTTTATAATAAAGTGTTAACATGTATCACAACATACTTGTATTAATGAAATAAGAGTGCTAATGGTAAGCGTTTAAAGAATATTCCAGAAGAATCACCGCCGTTGGTGATGGAGTCAGAGGGCCTGAGATCCGAACCTTGTTACTGCACCTTTGCGGTTACATCCCTTAGTGTAATGGGTGGCTGATTCTTGAAAGGAATCCCGGGGACTTTGTGAGGAAGCCGCCCAGAACGTGGTTGAACCTTGGCTTACTTTGATATTTGGGTTCCTTTTCCTAATATGTAACATTATCTATAATAGCAAAGTACTGGGGACAACTTGTTTTTTCTAGAGTATCTCCCTGAGTTTTGTTTGTTTTGTTGTTGTGCCTTTAAATTATTTTTCTTATTTTGATTTTTGGGATGGGATTTCTCTTTGTGTAGTCCTGCCTGTTCTGGAACTCACTTTGTAGACCAGGCTGGCCTCGAACTCAGAGATCCATCAGCCTCTGCCTCCTGAGTTGCTGGGATTAAAGGTGTACACCAGCACTACCTGGCAAACCATTTTTTTTCTGTTAAATCAGAGATTGACTCTTTGTTAGGGGTGTGTTTACTATAGGTAAGGTTTTTTTTATTATTGTTACATATATCCCCAAATATTGTTACATGTATCCCTAAATATAATCTGTTCAGCTTGGAAAATGTTACTTGTATGTATATGTTTTCGGGGCTGACCATTTGGTATTGAATAAGGAATCTGGGAACCTGGGAGCTCATCCTTGGGAAAGACCATTTCTCCAGCCTTCACCATTCCGTAGTTGCCTGTAGTTCCTCTCCTAGGGTTGATGCCTGGGCTTTCCCCTTCCACAGTAGCATGTCTATTGGTCCCATAGTTAGGCAGCCATGTTGATGAGACTTCTTGGGTGTAGCTTCCCTGACATTTCTAGGAGACATGATCTCATAGCCAACTTCCTGTTCCTCTGGCTCTCTCAGTCTTCCCACACCCCTATTTTGCAATCCTTGAGCCAAAAACATGAAAAGTGTTCACACTGTCCTCACACAAGGGCTATGCTGGTCTTCTCCATATTGTCCCAGTTTTAGTATATGACCTGGGGAAGTGAGCACTTAGTACACAGAAGTTTTAAGAGGCATTTTAGAATTATTTGCTGGTCACCAAATAGATACAAGTTATAAATCTTGATCTCTATGGTCTTAAGTGTGTGTGTGCGTGTGTGTGTGTGTGTGTGTGTGTGTGTGTGTAGGGATGGGACCCAATACCCCTAATAGTATTCTTAGTTCATTCTGTGGCTCACTATATTGTCCCTGGAGTCAAAAGACCCCCTTGGGTGAAAAGATCCATCTTAATTTGCACAGTAGTTACTTAGTTACTTGTCCTTTTAAAAAGGGAATCATCTGTCCTATGGGGCCAGCATGATGACAGGGGTGGAGTAGGGAGTCACACTGCATACTGTTTTACACCCCCTGATCCTTCAGTCTTTCTAATTCATCCTGACTGTTTATATTGGTTACTTACATTTTCTTTTTCATTTTATGTGTTTGGGTAATTTGCCTGTATATGTGCACCACAGAAGTACAGTGCCCAAGGAAGTCAGAAGAGGGTGTCAGATGCTCTGGAACTGGAGTTTCAGATGATTGTGAGTCATCATGTGGGTGCCGGGAATCGAACCTGGGTTCTCTGGAAGAACAGCCAGTGCTCTTAACTGCTGAGTCACTATTTCAATAACCCCAGTGTGAGTTAGTTTTGCTGTGACCTGACAAGTGACTTAAGAGTGGGTTATTTTGCTTTACACTTTGAAGGTACAACCATCATGGTAAAGCATTCATGGGAACAGGGGTAAGGCAGCTGCTCACACTGTATCGACTGGGGGAGGGAGGGACGGAGAGGGGAGGGAGGGAAGGAGATGATCCTCAGTCCCAGGCACCCACATGGAGGCTCAGAACTCCAGTTCCAGGGAATTCAACACCATCTTCTGACCTGTGCAGGCACCGGACACTCACATGGTGCACAGACATGCATTTGGGCAAAACACTCATCAACATATAAATTCCAAACGGACTCAATCAGCTCACTTCATCTCCTTCAGTTTTATGGAATCCCAAAGATGCCTGTCAAAATTATCTGTCTACATGACATTAAATGTCCAGCAAAGCCCCTGTAGGTACAAGATATCAGATATTGCCTCCCTGCTGATTTTCTTCTTGGCAAATGCTTCCCCTCGTGCCCATTGTGTCCCTGGTGACCACCGACATCTCCCAGTCTCCTTCCCAGGGCTTTTTCTATGGAATTGTCCATAGAGAGTTAGGGAGCAAGTGATGTACTTGTTTGTCTTGATCCAGAACCTAGTGGCTTCTATCCAGAGACAGATTAGAAAGGCACCTCTCAGATGTATTGGAGATACTGGGAGGCTCTGCCTGTCTCCCAGGAGACAACAGCTCTTACAGTGACTCATAAAGTCTGGGAAATTGACTTCAAGATGTTCAAAAGAAATTTTAAAACTATTAGAAATCTCTTCCTACCTGGCATATGTATTCTGGTGTCTTATAAATTTAGAGTGGTCTGACATACCCTCAGCAGGAGGCTGGGGTCACTGCTTTGGTATATTTCACATTGTTCAGCCTTGGCCTCTTAGTCTAGTTTCTTTTCACACTCTAAAACTGAAGAGCAGCTTCTGCCCTGAGGCTCTTATTTTAGGAAAGAAGCCCCAGAGTTGTCCTTTTGACCACATCTCCCCAGCCCCACATGATCTTAACATAAGAAACCATGGGACATTTCTGTACTGTACTGTCTATGTGGGCCTGTGTGGTGGTGCATACCCGTCACCCCAGAGCTGCAGAGGTGGAGGCAGGAGGAGCAGAAGTCCAGGGCTAGCCTGGGCCACAGGAGACCCAGGTCTCAGTTACATGTTAAGTTCAAGGCCAGCCTGGATTAGGGGGGATTTCTGTCTCACAATCTCACAAAATCAAAACAAAGCAGCAGATGGAATACATTACAGACTGCTCAGATGGAACAGACAAGCCTCTGGCCACCACTTCCCACCCAGCAGCCCAGACTTGGATGAGCTTTCTGAGACCTTAGTTTGGTCTAATTCTTACATGCTCAGCTTAGAAATTTTATTTTTTGGGTTTTTTTTTTTTTTGGGGGGGGTTGTTTGTTTGTTTTTGTTTTTCGAGACAGGGTTTCTCTGTATAGCCCTGGCTGTCCTGGAACTCACTCTGTAGACCAGGCTGGCCTCGAACTCAGAAATCTGCCTGTCTCTGCCTCCCAAGTGCTGGGATCAAAGGTGTGCGCCACCACCACCCCACTAGAAAATTGATACCTAAACTGATGTGTTTCTGTTCACATTGGCCTGAAATACTTAATCTCCCATCTCTTAAAAACAAGTACTGGAGGCTAGAAAGATGACTCAGGAGTTAAGAGCACTTGTCGCTCTTCCAGAGGAGGTTCAGTCGAAGGGCCTACACGGCAGCTCACAAGCATCGGTAACACCAGGTCCAGGCTGTCCGACACCCTTCAAGCACTGCAGGCATGCGCTCACAAACTCATGCAAGCACACATACATCCACAGGAAAAGAAATGATTCAAATAGGGGGATTGACAGTGAAGATGGGGTGGTGGGGAGGAATTGAACTTGTGAAGAAGGCAGGATGGCTATGCCCTTGATTAAAAGTAGGAGGAGCCAATGTCCTGTCTTTCAAACCTGTCTACTAAAAGACAGCCTTATGTTTCATGTGCACCCAGAAGAAAGCGTGGGGTAGATGAGGAGTGTCACTGTAGCGACTCTGATGGACAAACGTCATTCAGACACACGGGCCCTTGGGACAGCTCTGACCTTGCTTCTTCCTTCTGGAAAAGCAGCTAAAGTGGGTGTGCAGCCACGAGGGAATGCTTGGTGGCAAAGGGCATGTGTGGCTTATACAGGGGCCTGGGTTGGATCCATAGCATCAAATCCATAATAAAGGAGCCAGAGACTTCAAGGAACACATGACTTTAAAGTGACAGAAGTCTGGCTTCTAGAAGCATCCCTTTGCCCCCCTCCCCCGCCCCCCCCCCCCCCAGTATCCACACGTGGTAGAATAGCCATCCTTTGGGGGCCACAGCTCTGCTCACGATGCCAGGTCTTTGGGCTCCTCTGGAGTTAACTTCATCAGTTTGTCCACGCACAGCAGGATGAGAGTGAGGAACCAGAAACTCCAGCCAACGGCCGCGGCGATCCAGCCATATTCATCCACGGAAGCTCGGCAACACAGGGAGGCTAGTGGGCAGAAGTCAACGTCTAACGGGGGGGTGGGGGGGTGGTAAGAACAGGACTGTAAGACACCAGCCACACCCGCTCCCTCTCAAGGTAGAACGAGAACACGGGACAGCAGAAGATGTTTAGAAGCACTTGCGACTTGTTAAGCGTATGCTAAATCCTTACATGTTTGCTACCTTACGCACTCAAGGTAACAGTGCTGTTATTACCACTGTTTTAGTGCTGGGTACTGAACCCAGGGCCTTGGATGAGAATAGGCTCTGCCTCTGCCCTACACTCCGCCTTGTGCTGGTTCAACTATTATCCCTACTTCATATAAGGAAACCCGAACTGAAGAAGACCAAGATCACAATATGGCAGAGGCAGAGCTCACGTCCCAGTGTGTCGATCCCAAAACTGTATTCTTGGCCTCTTAGATATTTATTGTTGCGCCTTCCCTATCTGAAAGTACACAGCTGGTCATTTGATGAGGACGGGATAAAGGGATCAGAGTTAACATGGAGCAAAGCCTTCCGTTGATTGGACACATGGGATAGAGATTCCTTTGTGCTTTCAGAGCACCCTGCCCCCGGAAACATGGCAAGAGGATGAATGGAAATAGGGGAAGAGCCCACAAGCCAGCTCCTGCTTTGGCCAGAGGTTGGAGCAGCTGTTTTTAATGGGCTTCTCACCCCCAAAATGCTACAACATTTTCACCTTTGAGTGCTGGCTCAAAGATGGGTCATTAGACCTACCTGTGCAAAAGAGAATGGGACTAACTTTTGATCAAAGCCAAACTAACTTTTAATCTGCTCTGTACTCACTGGGACATTCTTCCTCCCCAACTGTCTGGGAAGACCAGGCCATCACTGGGCCACCTCACACAGGTTAATGGACAGAGAGGGGCCCAAGTGTCTTTCCTAGCTCCAGGGATGGCTTGAAGATCAGGGCAGTTGACAGGAGAGACTTACTGGCACACTGCTCCAGGGTCCCAGGGTCTGGGTGGTGTGTGCTCAGGGTTGAATTGAGGCTGCTGGCTTCTGCAAGGAAAGGCAAGTAGTCTCAGTGAGTCCCAGCAGCGGGTTTGAATTACTTTATGGGTGAGTACTGAGTAATGGCGGTGGTCTAGGAGTCCCAGTGAAGACTACACTAAGACTCGTGAGGAATACATTCAACTCCCCTCACTCGGCAGCTAAGCCCCAACTCAACAGTGGGCCTATGTATGGAGACAGACAAAGGAAATAGCTTGGGCTAAACGAAGGTATGCAGGTCCTAAAGCAGAGAGAGAGAGAGAGAGAGAGAGAGAGAGAGAGAGAGAGAGAGAGAGAGAGAAGAGAAGAGAAGAGAAGAGAAGAGAAGAGAAGAGAAGAGAAGAGAAGAGAAGAGAAGAGAAGAGGAGAGAAGAGAGAGAGAACGAACCACGGAAGCACCATTGATCTCAACACTCAGGAAGCAGAGGCAGGTGGTTCTCTGTACATTCCTGGGCTAGCCTGGTCTGCAGGAGACCCTGTCTCAAAAACAAAAACAAAGCAGAAAGGTGGAGAAAGAGGCACCACCACCAACTCAGGGCTTAGAGGAATGGCAATTCGAGGTCACAGTGAGCCAGAGGCCATCTGTCACCCCAGGAGGGAGAGACCAAACCTGCCCACACCTTGCTCTAGACATCCAACCTACAGGCTGGTGAGCAAGTACCTTTCAGTCAAAGACCTCCAATCTGTGGTGTTTGTTTTACAAGCCTGAATGAAAGATTACGTGCGCCTTTCTTTCTCCAAACTTATGAAGTAACAGAGTTCGTTTTGTTTTTAATTTTTAAATCCGTGTACAAAATAGTAGGTTTCATTATGGCATTCAAATAGGAAGGTCATGTGCTCTGCACACATTCTTCCTCCTGCTGCCAACTCTTGTGCTCCGACTGCCATCCGACGGGGCCTTTCCTCTTTCCAAGTAATTCCTGTGCTGTTCAGTTTTTGTCAACTTGAGATAGAGTCACCGGGAAAGGGAACCTCCATTGAGGAACTGCCTCAATTGGACACCTGTGGGCATGTTTGCAGAGGCGTTTTTCTTGATTAAAGATTGATGTGGGAGGTTTATTTTTAAGGTTGATTTATGTATTTTATGTACGTGAGTACATTGTTGCTGTCTCAGTCACACCAGAAGAGGGCATCAGATCCCATTACAGATGACTGTGAGCCACCGTGTGGTTGCTGGGAATTGAACGCAGGACTTCTGGAAGAGCAGCAGTCAGTGCTCTTAACCACTGAGCCATCTTCAAGCCCAAGATTGATTTTATGTGTGTGCGTGCTTTTGCTTCCATTATGTTTGGACATTACATGTATGCCTGGTACCCCAAAGAGGGCATTGGATCCCCTAGGTCTGTGAGCCAGGAACTGAACCTAGAACCTCTGTAAGAGCAGCAAGTGCTCTTAAGCACTGAACCACATCCTCCATCCAGATATGGGAGGTTTTGAAGATTGATGTGTAGGAGGGCCCAGCCCCTGTGGCTGGTACTGTTTTTCAGCAGGTGGTCCCGGTTTGTACAGGAAAGCAAGCTTCGTGAACCATAGGAGCACAAGCTAGTGCTTCTCCATGGCCTCTGCCTCGGTTTCTCCCTCCAGCTTCCTGCCTTGGTGTCCCTTTGTGGCAGACTGTAAACTAAAGAGAAATAGTCCCTGTCCTCTTAAAGTTACCTTGGGTCAGTGTTTTATCACAGCAATAGAGGAGCAAACTAGACCCGCCCCTTCCATATTCGTGTAATAGATGTCAAGCTCCCCACGTTTGTCTGGACTCCACATATGAGGTAGAATTGTGAAATATGCTTCCGGGGTTTGGCTCATTCCACTCAACATGACTTCTAGTCCCATTCAATTTCCTGAAGATGAAGTAATTTTATTCCTATGTCTGAGGAAAACCCGTGCACCTGACCGTATGTCCTGTCTCCTTTCATCTGTGGACGGACATCAGACTGGTTCCATTTCTTCACTACTATAAACAGTGCAACAGAAAATGTAGCTGTGCAACTGTCTTGTTGCTTCGATGACCCAGTACAATCCCATTTTATTATCATTTCATCTCATTCAAAGATACTTCATCTTCTTTTAAAAACAAAGATGCCTTTCAAAGGAACATGGCAGCATATATACACCTTTGATCCCACCACTTGGCAGGAGGAGGCCGAGGGATCTCTGAGTTTGTGGCCAGCCTGATCTACATAGTAAGTTTTAGGTCAACCAAGGCTACATAGTGAGACCCTTTCTCAAAAGAAAGAAAACCAAACCAAACCAAACCAAACCAAACCAAATCAAACCGAATAAGCTCCTCGGTGACCAAGACCCGCTGCACATGGCTGCTTCTGCACACATGGCTACAGGATGCTTATTCCAGTGTAAACCGAATCAAGCACTGAACAGTCTAGAACATCTCTTTCACAGCAGATTCAGTTTCTTTCCAACATGTGAACCAAAAACCCACTGAAATTCGACCTTGATTCTTCATCTCCCTGGGTTGTGATGTAGTTAACACAGGCACGAGGTTATCAACCAGAAGGACATCTCAAGTGAGCAAGTCCACAGCTTAGAAGAGTTGGCGCTTGGAACTGTCTTCTGATGGGGGTTGGGGGAAAACTTTAGAAGGAATTATAAAAGTTCTGTTACGAGTTTGTGGAGCAGTACAGTGCTTGGTTATGGAGAAAAACATTGAGATTCAGGGAAGAAAAGCTGTGTCTCTGGGTCTTCTGGCGGAGGGTGGCGAGAGCCACAACACTCAGGATATCAGTTCTTGATGCTGTAGCTGTTTACGGTGATTTTTTTTAAAAAATGAACTTAAGTTGAAAAGTCACCCGGTCATATTTGAAGTTTGTTCAGGTAGCTGGTGTCCACCTTGCTGGAAGCGCAGTTCAACCAGACACATTTACCATGGAAGAAAATTCTATCCACACAAATACCAACCTAGGTACTAGGTAGGCAGATTAAAACCAAGGGATTTTTGTTTGTTTGTTTATTTGCCTTTTTAAAGGCAGGCAAGCTCTACTGTATCTGAGGTTACCTTTGTGCCTGCTATGCAGCTGAGAATGGTTTCGAACCTCTGATTCTCCTGCCTCTGCCTCCCAAGTACTAAGGTGATAGACATGCGCCACCTTGCTGGGGTCACGTGATGCTGCACATTGAACCCGGGCCTTTGCACATGCTAGGCAAGCCCTCTCCCAACTGAGCTGTGCCCCAGCTCAAAGGACTGACTGATGAAGAGCCTCTCTGGAAATTACATGGAAAGGAAGGCTTAGACCGCTTAATGCCCCACTGCCTGAGGGTCAGCCTGTCCTTCAGAGGTGTTGTTTACACAGATCAGGGTAATTGAGGAAGTAGTAGCTTAACCATAGCCACGTGCTACTGCCACCCTGTCCCAGTCCCTCCATCCAGCCTAAAGTATGCTAATAACCTTGATACAATCTCACAGCTGTTGTAAATTATTTACATAGCTTAGAGCTGAGCCTCGATTTGGAGAAATTGATTCCTGGACATTAGAAATTCCCTTCAAAACCAAATCATGTCCTTAGCCTCTTGCCTCTCCACCTAGGGTGGGAGCATTCTCAGGACAGAGTAAATGAATGGGGAAAAAAAAATGAGATGCCAGTATTAGGTTGAGTCCTATGAGGTTGCCATTTTTAGAGGTCAAAACCCACTCCTCGTCAGCAGCTTTGTGTCTGAATACCACCCTCGGCGTCCTAAGAACCAACCAGGGACTGGTGAACTAGGGAAGACCCGAAAGGCACTGTCATAGTAAACAGAAGAAAAACAACCACCATAAAACCTAGCACCTAGCATCAATTTACCAATCTGTGGTTGATAAATTACCAACCATATAATATGTAGCATAATATGGCTATTAGGACAATAGCCATGGCTGTTGTCATTTACTGTGTGCTTGTTTTGTTGTAAATTATTTACAAGCTGTTACTCATTTCCTCTTTACAAATAAATCATAAACCACCCTTGTTTCCCCAATGTTATAAACAAGGCATGTGGGGCACAGAGAGGTAAAGTAATTTGCTCAAGATCACACAGCTAGTAAGCAGGATGAGGAGAGAGGGGTCAAGGTTCTGTGGCTCTGAAGGGTCCCAAGAGCATCCTGACTGTTCCTAGAGGAGACTCAGGATGACAGAGTATTGAGAAGGGTGTGTCAGAGAGTGAGGCCACTCTGAGGAAGCTTGAGGCAAGGACAGAGCCAGAAGCAGGAAAGAGGAAGCCAGACCCCTAGATGCCAGAGCTCAGCTAGGAAAGCTAGGTCTCTTCAGACTCGAGAAAGAGAAAGGAAGCCGGGGTGGGGTGAGACATTGCTTCGGATGCCTGCCCCAGGAGGCTTTCGGGTGGGGGTGGGGTGGGGGCTGGAGAGACAGGGTAGCAGGGTAGCGTTCCAGTTTCAAATTTACCAGATAGTCTGGGTTGGAAGGAACCTTTGCTGCGCTAAGGGAAGGTGAAGGCCCATCCTGAGGGAGCCTTGGACGAGCCATGGGAAATAGCAGGGGAGCCATACCCTTTCTACCAAGTTGATCTCCTGATGAGTGAGATGCCGGCAAATTGGCAAATTTGTTTGTTGTTTTGTTTTGTGGCAAGGATCTACAGGGTTGATTACTGCTGTCCTAGCAAAGGAATTGATTGCCAGGAACCCAAGACACCCCCCACCCCCAGCTGACTCCCACCTCAGCTCTGTGCCTAATCCTCTAGGGAAGGGACTCCTGTTTCCTCTTTCCTCTGGGCAGGACCAACCCTGGCCAAGGAATCCTCCCCTTCCCCCAGTCCTGCCCTCCCCTTTCCTAGGTGGCCAAGACTAAAGCTCAGAACTATTACCTGTACCGCAGGATAAGTAGAAGGAGGTGAGGACCAGGCTGAAGAGCAGGGCGGCCTGCGGGGCAGAGGTGAGGTACCCAGGGCTGCGGAGGAAGACACCTATCTGGACCATGCTGCTGCAGAGGTGCCCTGGGGTGGGGAACATGTGTCCTGTGTGTGCTGTGTTTGAGGTGACTCCTGTCCTGCAGGAACTGGGAGTCTGTTCAGTGTTTGGGGGTAAAGAAAGAAGGTGGAGCCAAGGAAAATGCCTGTCACACCTGCTTTGCCTCTGTAACTGTGGCTGGGGGAGGGGAGGGGCAATCCTGGCCCTCCTTCCCTGAGACAAGAGTGTTCTCATTGAAGAAAAAGGAGGTGACTCTGCTGGCTCCTTGGATCTGGGCTTGCTGTTGCTTCACCCACAGGCATAGTGTAGATTCCCTAAATCAATTATTTACTGATTTAAGTAATTATCAATTATGTATTGTTCACCGGCTGTGTGCACTGAACTACGATGCTATAGCCTGCAAACACCCAAACTCAGAGTGTTGGTATTACAGAGACCTAAGACCCTGAGCAACCTGGGGACTGATTGAGTGACGAAGGGCTTGGGCAGGAGCAGCAAGCGCCCAGTCACCTTTGCTGATGAGCTATGTTAGAGAGAAAAAAAAATGACATTTGGACTGGACCTTGACATATGTGTAGTATTTTGACAGGTGAAGAGGGAAAAGAGGCCCCGCAGTAGGAAACTCAGAGGCCACAAGGCAGTGTCTGAAGCCCACTGTGACCTTGACATAGATAAATTTGGTCCCACTCTGGGTAGGGAGTGGGAGGCCTGGAGAGCCAGGCTGACTATGTGTCTGTGCACTGACTAGGAGATTTGTACCTCACCGGGAAGCAAGGGAGAGGTGTGTGAAGGTTCTGAACTGAGTAGTGGCCATCTGTGACTGCTGCTTTCAGCCTGAATGCTTGACTGACAGCACTCTTACTTAAGTGTCCTTACCTAAGGCAGTACATTCCAAGAACTCAAGTGGGTGCTTGAGACCACGAATACTGCTGGAATACGCATGCACATACACACGCACGCACGCACACACACACTTTTCTAGAAATGCATACCTATGGTAACGTTTAATTTATAGTTATAATAAGATTACCAACACAGATAATCATTAAGCAGCGATTATAACAATATATCATGTACTATTTAAAACTTAGGAATGCCTGGTTGTGGTGGTGGTGGTGCATGCCTTTGATCTCAGCATGCCTGAAACAGAGGTGGATCTCTGAGTTTGAGGGCAGCCAGGTCTACACTGAGAAATTCTGTCTCCAAAAACAAAATAATAGGGGCTGGAGGGGTGGCTCAGTGGTTAAAAGTACTCACTGCTCTTTCAGAGGTCTCCAGTTCAATCCCCAGCACCCATATGGCAGTTCACAACTGTTTGCACACACATGGCAGCTCACAACTGTTTGCACACACATGGCAGTTCACAACTGTTTGCACACACATGGCAGTTCACAACTGTTTGTACACACATGGCAGTTCACAACTGTTTGTAACCATGGCTCCAAGGGATCTGATACCAATACACATGAAATAAAATTAAATAAAACGTTTAAAAAGGAGTCTTGCTTATGAAAACAACAGCAACAAAAAACTTAGAAATTTCTTCTGGAATTTTCTATTTAATATGATCAGCATATAACTGAGGACAAGAAACTGAAATCTCAGGAAGTGAAAGCAGAGAAGAGGGAGCTGACATCAGTGTGTTCCACACTCAACCTTGAGGGTGAAAAGTGCCCAGGAGCCTAGCATTTGAGACTCTGAGGTAACAGACTAACAGACATGGTTTCAGTCCTTGAGGAGAGCACACTTCAGCAGAGAGACCAAGCAAGGAAGAACTTCAATACAGTATGGAAAGGCAGTAATGGGAAGAGAGAAGAGGGAATGATTAAATCGGTGATGTTCAGGGGGAGGAGCTTACAGAGAGTGACATCCTGAGGAGCAGGGGAGGGGCTTACAGAGGAAGTGAAGTCTGACTGCATGTTGGAGTTTGCATGTGCATATAGGAGTTGATGGGTTCTTCGGGTAGCAGGGCTGGCGCATTTGACGTGGGATGTACACCGTGTTCTTATACAGAGCCCAGTAGGAAAGTGATGGGTGCAGTCTATCTCACTCAAAGCTCTGTAGAAGGAGATCATGTCTCACTCCTGTAACGCTAGGAATTAAGAGATGAGAGCAGGAGGATCCAGCCTGGGTCAATCATGAGTCGCCCTCCCTACATAAGCCTCAAAAACCTCAAAAAGTCCGATAAGTAAGAAAAGCTCCATGGACAGACATGTATGTGTAGTGGCCCATGAGGTCACTTGCTTTAGGTTTTTCCAAAGGAACAAATTAATAGTAGCTCTGAGTTGGGGAAATTGGGTAGACGTGCTTTGGGCAGTTTAATTTCAGGTCTTTCTGAGAAAAGTCCAATGGCAAGCCAGCCACTGTTTGGACATTTACCTGTGTCCAAGTAGCAACACTGAGGGCCAGGCCTTTGGTTGGGGGTAAAGGGGTTGAGAGGGCATTCCATGATGGGGATGGGTATTTGATCCAGCGCATCAAGGGTGTGTAGCTCACCAGGCACAAGGAAATTGTTATGCACAGAGCCTCCCCTTGACTAGATACTGATGATTATACTGTTCAGCCACAGTTTATCTGGATGGACTAAGAACAGATTGTAAATGGTCCTGAATACAAGACAGAGAAAACTGGGCTTTATTTTATGCTTGGGAAAGCCATCTCTTTGCACAGATGCTTCAGACTATGTTTGAAACAAAGCCCCATGCAGGGACATCACCTCATAGGCTGTTGCAGACAGGATCACCAGACTCTGAAAGAAGTTGGGCAGAGGATAGAGAAGAGAGAGGGCAACAGAACTGAGACGCATTGAGAGGCCACATCCACAGTTGGGATACGTGCAGATCCCTGCACTTCAATCCCCTGAAGCCACTTAGGGTGGCTTGTGACTGCCTGAAGCACCAGTTCCAGGAGCCCAGCCCATTTCTAGACTCTTCAGGGAATCCTAGAAATGGCATCCATGAAAGAGTAACAGGTTCTACAGTAGCTATGGAGTGGATGCCCCAGGATCAAGTTGCAGTCCTGCCTCTTACTGGCTGGATGGCCCCAGGCAAGTCATTTAATGCTTCCCTGCCTCAGTTTCCTTATCTGACAATGATAGGATGACATCAGTCCTATTATTAGAATTCTCAGGATGACTTAATGAAGTAATCCATGTAGAAGCACATAGCACGGTACAGGCAGGTGGTCAGAACTTTAAGCACTAAGACTATTTTACTAGAAAATCCCTGTCAATAAGATCTATCAGAGAAATGAGAGAAAGACAGTGGGAACACTAATGTCATTTATGTATTGGTTTATTTATCGTCTGCCTTGATCCAAAAAGGACTGGAGGAAGCTTATTGACAATCAATTGAGAGAGAGAAAATAATTTTGAAATAACAAACGAAGCAAAGAGAAATCTAGCACAGGGAGTAGAAGATGGGCCTGTGAGCTATTTAAGGCACACAATGCTGCTCCTGTTTCCTGAACTTTGTGGCATCAGCGTGAAGAGGTCGGGGTGGCTGGGTAACCTGGTCACATACACCCGATGCAGGAGCTGGACATGGCAGCAGAATCTTGCAGCTACAGTTTGCATCTTCTCAGTACTATTAACATAAAAACGACCGGAAAGCTGCTATTGTGGACCAGGCTTCTGGGCTGTGGCTGAAAGTCAAAATGGGGTCACTCATACCAAAGTTCCATGCCACCAATCTGAACTGAAGCTGCTTCTCTGGCTTTCCGAGGTCCCAGGAGATGGTCCAGTTTCTAGTCACATCCCCTGCGTTGATGTTTCCCCAAAAGCATGAATGTTAATTGATCATCATTTCTCTATTGTTCTGGTTCTCTGTCCCTCTTCACAACGATACTAATTTGGAAATGACCCATCTGGGCTTCTTCAGTCCTTTCCTGTCTATACAGACCACTGTTCCATTCAGCTCTTTGGAAAGTCAGTGTTATAGAATGAGGCAGTATTCCATTCTGGAATTGCAAATAAAGCCAATTATGATCTTTAAATGGTGGTAATTTTATTCACTGATAGTACCAAATCCAGAGAGGAATTTCCTCCCAATGCACCCTCCTCCCCAACAAATTCTTCAATGTTTTCCTCTTACTAAACTTGTGAAGAGAATTGCAAAGCAGCATTGATTTATCTGGTTGGCACCTGAGCAATGCATAGAATCCACAAGGCTTTCAAAGGTCTCAAAATTGTCTGAGATTTGACAAAAATGTGCTCAGATCAAAAATATAAACAGGTACAAAAACAGCAAAAATGAAACCAACAAACCTGAGACAAATACTAATATAAAATAATTATGACAAGCAATTAATTTCAAATGTTTGAACACACACACACACATATATTCTCTAGCCTGGGTATGTTTTCATATATTAGATATGAATTGAACCAATCTTTACAAAATGATAAGCCAGGGACTTACGAAGATTTTAGATAACTCCCTAGTGGCCACACCCTTGACCTAAGCTGACAGCATCCTATTAAATCTTTGAAACAGGGTGTGGGGGGAGGGTAATGGTCCAGCCTCTTCTTTTCTCTTTTATTAGTTATGTTTGGGTTGAGAGTACGTTTTTAAAGAGATTCATTTATTCATGTATATATTTTATATGGGTGATTTGTCTGCATGTAATCTGCACACCAGAAGAGGGCATCGGATCCTATGGCACTATAGTTATAGAAGTTGTGAGCCATCGTGTAGGTACTGGGAATTGAACTCATGACTTCTGCTAGAGCATCTGGTGCTCTTCACTGCTGAGCTCACCAGTACCAAGAGATTAAGTGTTTGTTTTGTGAGACAATGACAAATTCTTTTATCAGAAATATACTTTGTTATCACAATATAGAATGCACAGACTTCTCTAATCTCTGATGACTTGCTAATTCCCAAAGAAAGGACTCCAGGGAAGTTCTAAGAATCAGCAGAATTACCTGTTTTCAATATATGTGTGCACTGGAAGAATTCTAGAAAGCCAGTAACCCTTTCATACATTTTTGTTTTGTGTTTACTTTGGAGAGTGTACCAGGAAGTTATATTGCTCAAAGCTAGACATTCTGCAGGGGCTTTCTCAAGATTTTCTTTTCAAATAGTTTAAACAGTGTTTAGTTACACATTCTAAAAACAAAACAAAAAACCCTTCAGAATAATCAGACTTGTAGTAGCTGGAGCTGGAGATGGCTAACACATCTCAGTTTATCTGTGTGTCTGATTTCATTTGGAAACGTCCAGTAGTCCAGGAGAGGGCAAAGCATATTCTCTACAATGCTCTCTCACGGTGAAGATGCTTCCTGTGTGAGTATGGGTGGCCCTTGTGCCATGCGTCCATCCTTGGGCTTTGAATTCAGGCCTTTCAAACTCCACTTAAGAAAAGATCCTTTCTTAGGACGTTATTGGCGTTCAGGGGCCAGAATTTGGATGACAAGTTTAGGAAAGAACCAAGTTCTTTTCAGGGGCTAGAAATCCTGATAGGCTAGGAGGGCCTCGATTCTGTAGCGCTTTCCTCCCCCGCCCCGCCCCCGCCCCTGCCTTCTCCTCCCTCCCACCCCCGCGACCTTTAAATACAATGTCTTTTGTTTGTCCGTGTGTGTGTGTGTGTGTGTGTGTGTGTGTGTGTGTGTGTGTGTGTGTGTGTGCCTAGTGTATGCCTTGTGCCTGTGGAGGTGAGAAGGCGTCAGACTGGAGTTACAAACTGCTGTGAGCTGCTGTGTTAGTGCTAGCAATTCCAGCCAGGTCCCCGGGGTGAGGAGCCAGCGCTCTTAGCGACTGAGCCATCCTCTTCAGCATCTGCTCACTAGTTTTAATGGGAGCCAAACACATTATGGGTAGTTCTCTTAGAGAGGAGAGAAAGTTGTGAGCATCAAAAGACTAAGGGCAAGTTAAGGTGAAATGGATAGGCAACTAGAGGGGCGGGGCTTGTCAACCTCCTAGCCCAGTGATTGGCAGCTTCAGGCTCAGCCTTATGCGCACTGCTAGTGTTGCCACAACAGGGCTTGTGGTCAGATTCAGTTTTGTTTAGTGAACAGAAACGTGTGTCCTCCAAGAGTAACTTTCAGCTAAGGTTTTTAAGAAATGAGGTACATGTTCATGATGGCAGTTTCTCCTACCAGTTCTGACCACACGAAACCGAAAGGGACCAGATAAGGAACCAGACACTGCTAGCTCCGTCTCCCCAGCATCTAACTTCTCTCCTGCTGCGACCCCCTTTATCTTGTCTCTCCTTCATTACTTCTTCCAGATCGTCCACAGCCCCATGGGGAGCACAGGCAACTCCTGCCAGCAGCCTGGATTCACGTTCCCACGTTAGCACAGTCTGTGGGAATCCCAAATCATAACTTGGCGATGCTGCTGCCTAAAATTATCTGGTGGAGACTGGGGATTTTAGGGGAGGAGGGATGCCTTCAACACGATATGGGAAGGCGTTTATCGTGGGTCCTCAGAACCCACTGAGAGGAGACAAATGATCCTCGGAAGGAGTTTGTTGCCTAATGCAGATGGGGCGGGCCTGGGTGAGCCCTCGGAGTCGTGTACTTGAAGGCTGCGATGACAGGAACAGGCCCAGAGACTGGAGCTCTGTGTAATGTCGCTGGCTTTCACACCAGCGCATGAGCTGGGACTGCAGGTAACCGCTATGTCTTTGAGGATCTCCTCTCTGAAGGGGATGGCTTAGACGGAGCATTTCTCAACCTGTGGGTCACGACCCCTTGTTGTGGGGGATGCACAACCCTTTTACTGGGGTCGTATATCAGATATCCTGAATGTCAGTGATTTATATCACAAGGCATAGCAGTGGCAAAATTCCAGTTATGAAGTATCGATGATATAATTTAATGATTGGCGGTGGGGGGGGGTGAAGTCACTACAACGTGAGGAACTGTTTTAAAGCGTCTCACACAGCATTAGAAAGGTCGAGAACCCCCTTAGTCTTAGAGAATTTCTAAGTGTTCTATGACTGTAACCAGTGAACAATAACAGTGTACAGATAGTAAATGTGGGGGGCTGGAAAGAAATAAGCTGGTAAATAAATATTTAGTGAAAAATGAGGTAAAGAATTAAAAAATTTTTAAAGGGAAAAAACCCAGTGCAGTCGCTCTGAAGTGAAAAGCTTAGGAACTCAGGAAAAACTTGACTGTAGAAAACTGTGCTGTCTTGTTCTCTGCGGTGAAATGCTCTCCTGCTACCTCTCCTTTGGTGTTGTGAAGTAGGTCTGCTCTGCAGAGAAACCGAGGCCTGGCTAAAGTACGTTGAGGAGAAAAGAGGCTGCTGGAGGACTCAGCCCTCGAGGGTCCTTCCTGGGATGAGCTTGTGACGGGAAGAGACTGAGGGAAAAGTCCCTGTCTATGGCCGCTGCTCTGTGTTCCAAGGCACCATCCACAGGACATAGAGCTGTACACAACAGCAAGAAGCAATGGTAACAGTGTCACTGAATCACACTGTGAGAAATTCCTGTGGCTAGGAGGAAGTGGGAATTTCCACCACAGTAAAGATCCTGCTTCCAAGATCTGTAAATTAGATCATTGTGTGTTGGGATACAGACGACACTGATGTCACCATCAATGGAGTCCATTGTGGGGTGTGGGAGGCAGAGGACAGCGAGGGCCTCTCTCCTGGAGCAACTTCGAATCACCTGCTCCTGTCGAGAGCTCTTCGTTAGCACCCTGGCTGGCCAACAATGCAGACATCATAGACGTCAGTGCATGATAAAATCATCTACTTGAATGGAGGTGATCTGGCTGGAGTCCAGTTCCAAAAGGGATTAGACAATGGTCTTTGGAAAGCCAGTGTGGCTTTGGTAGCTAGAGTATTTTGTTGAGCTTAGATTTTCACAAGCATTTGAGTTTGGGGCATGCTTACCCCTTATTGTTTGCTAAGTGCCAACCTCTTGTAGACTACTCTTGTGTAGCTGAATTCATGAGTGTGGTTGGTATCTTTCCGATTCTGGTATGGGCAGAGAATACAAGAGGCTCTCTATGCATGGGGACACTGCAAGCTGAGAGCCTGGATCTTCAGCTTAACAGTCATTTTATAGAAAGTCCTCAGGCCATTCAAGTGCCTCCCCAGAGACCTTCCAGGGCAAGTGTGAAGTGGCTTCAGCTGGCAGGGGACCACTGGTGTCAAGCATTGGATGTCACAAACAGTGTTGTTTTGGATGTAACTCTATGAGAGTTCTTTCTCTCGAGGCCTCAAATCAAATTTAACTGCTATTTTCCTTCACTGCACTGAGTTGGGGATTTTGAAGACATATAAATATATATGGTTTCGTGACACAGGTCTATCCCAGTACTGGGAAAGCGGAGAGCCAGAGTGAATCCAAGTTCAAGGCTAGCTAGCCTGTGCAACTTAGTGAGATCCTGCCTTGAAATAAATAAAAAGAGAACTCAGGGGTGTAGCTCAGTAGTGGAATGCTTGCCTACCATGTTTGAAACCATAGGGTCCAACCAACACTGCCAAAGGAGTTCATTTGAATGTATATGAGTATATAAAATGATTGGCAGGAGAATTGCCTACTCTGTTTTTTTTTTTTAACCCGTAAAAGAAATAATTAAAGAAACAAGAGTGAGCCAGGCATGGTGGCACACACTTTAAATTCTAGTACTCAGGAAACAGAGGATAAAATTATCTTACTTTCCTATTGCTGTGATAAAAACACCACTGACCAAGGCAAGATATAGAAGAAGCATTTAACTGGGGCTTGTAGATCCAGAGGGATAGGAGTCCATGGCCATCCTGGCAGGGAGCATGGTAGCAGGCAGGCAGGCATGGTGTTGGAGCAGCAGCTGACAGCTTATGTCCTGTCTGACAGACATGAAGCAGAGACAGAGCACTAGGCTGGTAGGCAGCTTTTGATGCCTCAAAAGTCCAACCCATGACACACCTTCTTCAACAAAGACACACCTCCTTATCCATCCCAAACACTTCCACCAACCGAGGACAAAGTATTCTGATGTGTGAGCCTGTTTCAAGCCACCACAGACTCTTCCATGAGGTCTCATATTTTCTCTTCAGATTGCCCTACTCCCTCCGTTTTTATTTTGCAATCTCATTTTCTGATAGACATGTTTGGACCTGTTCCATCTATTTTTTTCTTCCTTTGTCATCAACTTCTTGCCTGCAGACTCCTTACTCTGAATCTGCTCCCTCCAACCTGTGAGTAAGGCATATAGTGATGCCAGAAAACTCCCTCTTCTTTATGACCACCCCATGAGTCTTGAGACACTTTCTCCTCTTGCGTGTTTATTTCTAGGACTACTGTCCTCCTCCCCCATTTAGTGTCTTTTGTCTTTGTCCAGCTTTAAAACTTTTGACCTCCCTAGTGATCAAAGTCCCGGAACTCCAGGACTTTCTTGTGTATTATGGACTGGATTGTGTTTCCACCCCTCTAATTTGTATGGTAAAGCCTTAACTTCTAGTAGCTCAGAATGTGGCCTTGTGTGGAATTGGGCTCTCTGCAGAGGTACTCATTTGTGTTTACACTGGAGTAGCAGATGTACTTGCCTGGTGTCCTTGTGACATAGAAACCCTCATATAAAGATGAAGGTAGAGATGAGAGCGATATTTCTGTAGACAAGAACTACCACGTGTCACTGGAGTCAGACACAAACCTGGAAGGAACACAGTTGTCCCCACCGTCCTCAGGGGACAAAGCCTTTTAGTTGCTAAACTCCAGAAGTGTAAAATAGTACTAACTCAGGTCACCAGGATTGTCTGGTTTTGGTGGCAAATGTTTTTATCCTGAACCATCTTGCCAGATTCCCCACTCCCTTCTCTGTCATAAGGTATCAGAGAAATAGACTTTGGCCTGCTAGTGGGCCTTAGCAGACACTCAACTGCTCATGGCCCATCAAAGTACAAGTTACTGCCCGTAGTGAACTACACGTTACCTGATCCATCAAACTGTAAAGCTGGGCATGCACACAAGACTTCATCAATAGATGGAAGCAGTGAGCAGACCTCACCAGCATTGAAGACACTAGTAGGCACCAGGAAAAGGGAGCAGTCCTAATGCCCTCAGTTCCCATGCTTGCTGTACTGCCTTCTCCCTCCAGCCTGTGTGTGTGGCCTCATGGCAAATTCTCTACAACCCATTGTCAGAGTTAAGAGACAGTGAGTACTTGGTTATAGATGGTTCTGTATGGTGTGCAGACATCAACTTAAAATGGATGGTCACTGTGCAAGGGCCTCTCTCTGGAACGTCCCTGAAGGACAGCAGTGAAGGCAAGTCTTCTCGCTGGGGAGAATTTTGGACAGTTTATCTGGTTGCACATTTGTTTGGCAGAAGAAATGCTATCAGTTTGACTACATGCTGTGGCAGGTTGGGCTGGATGGTCAGGGGGTTGGAAGGGATTTAATTTTAAAAAATTAATGACAACTCAGTGCTTGGGAGGAAGAGACAGGAGGATCCCTGTGAATTCAAGGCCACCTTGCTCTAGAGAGTTCTAAGGCAGCCAGGGCTACATAGCAAGACCCTGTCTCAAACAAACAAACCACCCGCTCAAATACACACAAAAAATTCACAAGAAAATTTGGGGGAAAGGTATATGCATCAGCCTCTCTGATGGGAAAGAAAAAAGTACATGAAGATATTCACATCATACATGGATGCTTACCCAAGGGTGACCGTAGCATGGGCGTGTGAGTGGGCACATGCATGCTTGTATGTGTGTGTGTGTTTGACAGGCTTGAAGCTCTTGGTCCTCCCTGCCCTGCCTCTCAAAGGCTGGAATTCTAGGTGAGCACTACATGTGTGCCCAACAAACTGGCTCCTTGTGCTCTTCCAAGCTTCAGCTTAAGTGCTCCTGCCTGAGAGTCCCCTACCTGAGCTTACTATCTCTGAAGCCTGCTGTTCTCACGCTGCACCTTCCACAACCTGAAGTATCTGCTAATTTAACACATCAAACGGTGGCAGCATCAGCCACCATGATTATTCCTCCCATGATTTCAGCCTGTATCTTGCTGTTCTCTTTTGCAAATTCTGACCTCAATTTTGGGACTTTGTCCCCTTGAGTTTGGACTTATGGATATTTCTGCCCTGAGGGACAGGAGGGTGTCTTAGTTACTTTTCTATTGCTGTGAAGAGATGGCATGATCAAGGCAACTTCTAGAAGAAAACATTTAATTTGGGACTTGTTGTTCCATAGGGTTAGTTCATGACCATCATGACATGGAGCACGGCAGTAGGCGGACAGGCATGACACTGGAACAGTAGCTGAGAACTTATATCTGACTCTCAAGCAGTAGGCAGAGAGGGAGGGCCAACAGGGAATGGCTTGGTCTTTTGAAACCTCAAAGCTATTCCCAGTGGCATACCTCTTCAAACAAGGCCACACCTAGTCCTTCCCAAACAGTTCCACCAAGTGGGAGCCAAGTATTCAAATATATGAGCGTGTGTGTGTGTGTGTGTGTGTGTGTGTGTGTGTGTGTGTGTGATCATTCTCATTCAAACCACCACAGAGAGTGTGGTCACATTCAAGCCTCAGTGTCCATTTCCTACCAAGCCTAGAATAAGCTACTTGTTCCCCACATTGCTTCCACTTAGAAATCACAGCATAGCCGGGCGGTGGTGGTGCACACCTTTAATCCCAGCACTCAGGATTCAGAGGCAGGTGGATCTCTGTGAGTTTGATGCCAGCCTGGCTTATAGAGTGAGTTCCAGGACAGCCTGGAACCTGAACAGAAAAACTCTTTCTTGAGAACCCCCAACCCCATGGAAGGAATCCCTGCAATGAAGTTCCATTTATCATAGAAATGATGCTAACTGGACCATGCATGGGAATCATGGGACTCAGACTTGAGGCTTATTAAATATCCAAGCCTCAGACATTCTACTGGTTTCATTTTTGTTGCTGTGGAAAAACCAACCAGCCAACCAACCAACCAACCAACCAACCAACCAACCAAACAAACATTGACAAAAAGCAACATAGAGGCAGAAAGGATTTATTGTATTTATACTTCTAAGTTCCTATTATTTTAGGGAAGTTGAGGCAGGAACTCAAGCAGCTAGTCACTCACATCTATAATCAAGATAAAAAAGATGGATGCTCCTTTGCTAGCTTGCTTTTGTTTAGCATTTTCCTGTCTTATATAGTATAAGGTTCTCTGCCTAGGGAATGGTGCTACCCATAATGGCCTAGGTCTCCCTATGTCAATTAGACATTCCCTCAGACACGTTCACAGGCTAACTTGATCTAAATAATTCATCATTAACTCACTTTCCAGGCGACTCTAGGTTGTGTCAAGGTGACAGTAAAAACCAGCACAGATATCCCTGGTAGGATATTTGATATGAAGAAATTGTTGATGAATTTGAGGTGTGATCGTGACTTTGTGTACATGTTTCTGTCTGTAAAAGAATCCTTATCTTTTAGAGGTATATGGCATGTTGACAGTTTTTTTTTTTTTTGAAAGAAATGGTATGCTATATGGTATTGGCTCCAAAGTATTAATAATTAGAGGAGAATGGAGTTTAGATGACACAGAATTCAAATGGTTGACATTGAATGACGCATACCTGGAAGGTTCTTGTACTAATTCATCTTTCTACTCTGACGGATATTTAAATGTTTTCCATAAGAAACAGTGAAAAACATGAGCTGTGAATGTAGCTCAGTTAGTGAAATACTTGCTTAGTAAACATGAAACCCTAAGTCCAATCCCCAGCATCACACAAAGCAGACATAGTGGTACATGCTGGTAATCCCTGCAATCCCAGGCCTGGGCACAACGATCAGAAGTTCTTTCACATAGTAAGTTCAAGGCCAGCCTGTCTCACAGCACTTGCAGACACACACACAGCCCAAAATGGAAGGCAAAGCAAAACAAAACAAACAAAGCCTAAAAGCCACCCCTCATTTGAGAATCTAGTGGGTACATTTGACAGGGACCCCAGATGGGTACACAAAGGGGACTGCCACACAGCCACCTGGAAAAGCTGATCTGGAAAGTTCGTTCATGTGGCAGCAGCAGGTGACTGCTGCAGAGGAAGCCTGTGTGCCCAGGGGCATCTGTGGCTCTGGTCCTCTCATCACTTTGCTGGACTTTGGATGTGGATTTCCCTAAGGATTCATCTGCCTCTTCACCTTTGGAAACAGTGTCTGGAAAAGTGCTTATGAGGACGGTGAATGAGACGCTTTGTTTGCTTCCAAAACTACTTCTTAATGTTATTTTATTCTTACTGTTTTGTGCAGGGCTGGGATCAAACCCAGGGCCTCCTACGCGCTAGGCAAGTGTTCTACCAGTAAGCCACACCCCAGCCTCACTCTTGAGACTGAAAGAGTGTTTTGATTTGTGTAGGAGCTGAACTAGCCTGCTCTCTGTCTTACCCTTCTAAGGCCCCTCAAAACCTTGTACCCCACCTCAGTTCCCAGAGGGGCAAGTTACCTTCTTAGAGAGAATTATGTTCTTGCTTGGCAGTAGAGACTTTCAAGGTCGATGTTGAGGGCGGGGCCCAGGTGGGGCTGGGTGGAGCAAGGCTGGCTGGTGTGGCAGGTTTGACCTCACCCACTGCAGGATGTGTTGATACAACAGAGTGGCCTCTGGAGAGGGAGCTGGGACAGTGTGTGGAGTGGGGAGAGGCTGGGTGGCCTCCCCGTCACTGGGACCTGGGCCACTTGAAAACCACAACTGACTGTGGCCACCTGCTGCTGTTACTGCTTCTGCTGGTTGTGTCCTGCTCCAGGAATTGGGCAGGGGGTCCCCCACCCAGAACAAGCTCCAAGGAAACTCAGGTGAGAAAGCATTGTGCTTTTTGGTCTGCCTGAAGCTAATGCCTTATGTTTCTGTGAATGAACATGTTGTCCTGGTTTATCAGGCAAAATAGTAAAAAAAAAAAAAAAAAAAAAAAAAAAAAAAAAAAAACCTTTCTGATTCATTTTGGTGCTCAAGGGTAGAGTGTAGTGCCAGTTGGTGGACTTTTGGGGCAGGTGGGGTGGGAATTAAGAAAAACAAATAAATCAGGAAATCATCTTTGACAATTATTTTGTGATTAATATTGAGCTAGCTCTATGCTAGAATTAATTAATAATCACTGGGTAGTTCTGGCCTCTGGCTGCCTAATGAAGACATAGGGAACTTGTTAAGCAAGTCATTGACTGATAATCGGGCAGCAGACAGGAGGCAGGATAGTCAGGAGGGTTCGCTGGAAGAATGGAGGGATGACGGTATTATGTGGGGTGTTGGTTGGGTGGAGGAGAGGAAAGATTAAGATTCTAGACTCAGCTGAGGAGCATGAGCAAAGGCCCTGAGGTAGGTGCAGAATCAGGGAGAAAATAAGGACAGATGTCTGGAGAGGAGACTGAGACAGATGAAGCTGAGAAGACGAAGGCCACAACTGAGGCCTTTTCTCAGCCTGCCCACAGGCTGTAGGCTTTATCCTGCTAGGGTGGCAGTCCCAGGGCCTGGCAGGTTGTGGATCAACTGGATATTAGGATGTCAATCAGCTCTTGAGGACGGCTGGTTTTCCAGGTTAAACTTGAAGGAAAAACGATGGAGAGAAGCAGCGAGGACCCTCTGAGGGCTCCTGTGGGAAATCAGTCTGTAGCAAACAGGGCAGCATGCCCTGCTTGCACTCAACAGACTTCAGTTGGTCATTGTGAAGCATCTTGGCCTTTCTTCCTAACCCAGGAGGGAGCCCTCCCTTGCCCTCTGCCCCAACCGAGACACTAAAGGAAAGCAGCGCCCTGGGCACTGTGGCTGTTGTGTTCTCACGAGTGTGTGTTGTCTGTGGGTGTGTGGCCCCCAAAGGTCCAGGAGTGGAGTTCTGGGGAAGGGCGTGTGGGGGTTGGGAAGGGGTACGTAATCAGAAAGGACTTGAACTGCTGGTAGTCGGGGGCACAGAAGACTGTGTGTGAGGGGGTCCTGTTTAGAACAGGTGTAGTCCTCTAGATTCTCCAGGACTGTAGGTGTCAGCCTGGGATAGATACTGCTTATACATTATACAAGGATGAGTTTTGGATGTAAATTTGAGTCCCATCTCCAGGACAGTGTATTGGGGGTGTGTGTATACATGGCAAATATGGAAATCTAAAAGTTCTTGCGCCAAGCATTCCAGATAAGGGATACACTAGCTCTGTGATGAGACCTCCAAGGCGGCGGTGGGAGCCTGGACATGGAGTCCAGGAGGAAGAGAGTTGCAGGGAGGGGTCCTCTCATAGACAGAATCAGGGGAAGGTCAAAGCCTGGCAAACCACGAAGTAGAGGGATTCTTATCTTCCAGGATCTGGAGTTGAGTCCAGAGCTTTTCAGTGAAGTAAGGAAGGATCTGGGGTTGCAGGCCCTGGTGGTCATCTGGAAACCGGAAAAGTGGAGGGATGTATGCCAGCCAGGGAAAAGAGACCAAGGAGCTCAGGGCTGGAATCCTGGACCTACAAACATGGGGGTGGGGGTGGGGGCTTCTGGCTTGGGTCATGAGGGTAAGATGAGGCGGTGGGCTTCTAACACTCACACTTCTAGGCAGTGTGGCAGATGGGTGACAGGACAGGCAATCTGTCCTTCCTACACATGAGGTGGAGGCCCTACTGGGCCTGAATGGTCTGGATGCCAGACCTCTTAAGCCTGGTGTGTTTCCTGGTGAAAATTTTGAGGCTCATTGAACCCCTTTGCAAGTCTGTTCTCTCTTTCTCAGTGTGTGTGTGTGTGTGTGTGTGTGTGTGTGTGTGTGTATCTTGTTGTTATTGTTTTGTTTTCCAAGGCAAGGTTTCTCTGGGTAGTCCTGGCTCTACTTGGTAGACCAAGCTGTCCTTGAGCTCAGAGATCCACCTGCCCCTGCCTCCCTAGTGCTGGGATTAAAGGTGTGCACTTCCATACCTGGCTCTCCCCTTCTATGTTATGGTTCCTAGGATTGAACTCAGTTAAATCAGGCCAGATGGCAGGAACCTTTCTCTGCTGAGTGATCTCCCAGGCCCATGATAAGTGTTTGGAGGTGGGGAACTGTTGAGCCACAAACACCACACTCGATGCTTTGGAATGCATTGTCCCTGGGCATCGAGAAAGTATGTGTGTGTGTGTGTGTGTGTGTGTGTGTGTGTGTGTGTGTGTTCAGTGGCGGGAAAGCAGCTTCGAGAACCAGGCCCTTCACTGCTTTTCTCTGCTTCCCAGTGAAACTTGGATGAGAGTGCTCCCACTGCCGCCTCGGAGGTCTCATCACGGAGCTAGTGTATCCCTTATCTGGAATGCTTGGCACAAGAACTTTTAGATCTCCATATCTAAACGTCATATATACGCACATCCCCAATACACTGTCTTGGGGATGGGACCCAAATCTACACCCAAGACTCATCCTTGTATAATGTATAAGCATTATCTATACATAGCTGGAGGGAAAGCTACACTTCCCCACCCCCTTTTTCCCCCAGGGCTCTTGTATTGTAGTTGTGACCTATCAGGTAAGGGGAGGTAGGGGGCAGGCACTTTTCCCAGCCATGGCATCAGATTGGTGCTCATAAGTTTCAGTTTGGGGTTATTTGGGTTTGACAATGTTGGTTTATTCGTCCTGTCTGTCTGTTTGTCTGTCTGTCTGTCTTTCTGTGGTATATCGGGCACTGGGATGAACCAGGGCTGCGTACATGCTATGTCAGTACACTATCACTGAACTTTAACCCAGCTCTGATATTTTAAAATCCTAATGGAAGAAAATCACATTAAGATTTTCATATATTTATTACCTTCCATCTCTCTCTCTCTCTTTTTTCCCCCTAAGGCTGGGCCAACATGGCGTCTGTGTTTCGAAGCGAGGAGATGTGCTTGTCTCAAGTATTTCTCCAGGTGGAGGCTGCATATTGCTGTGTGGCTGAACTTGGAGAGCTTGGCTTGGTTCAGTTCAAAGATGTAGGTACTACATTCCTTGGAGATAAGGAGAAGGTGGGGAGGCAGTAGATAGGCCTTGTACAATACTTCCTGCTAATCAACAAAACACATTCTGCAGGAAGAGGATCCCAGAGCTGGGATGGGTAGAATTCCATGGCCCTGACTTCTGGCTAAGATGTCTGATGACCCTCAACAAGTCCTCTTCCCATGTCTTCTCTAGAAGCTTTAGTGCAGGGGCTAGAAGTTAGCCGTCTCTGTGTTTCATTCCTTGTACAGCCTCTCAAAATACTGGATCTGGGCAGTGAATTAATTTTAGGATTACTGATTTCCAAAATGAACATAGAGTCTGTTTTCTCTGACTAGTCAGACTAGAGGCAGCACATTCTGGAATCCGCAGTTGCAAATGATACTGAGTTCCAGTGAAGATACTCTAGGAATGGGCTGCCTGGGGCATTGCTTCTCATGGGCTATTTATATCTTTGTCAAGCTTTTCCTGAGTGCAATTTAGGAAATCAGTCCTTTATTTCCTCAGTGAGCTCCCTTGTGGGAGCCTGTATCTTGTCCTTCCCATCATGAGTTGTTAGCATAGCACCTGACAAGAGGCTGGTCCTCACTAACATTTTAAAAAGCTTTTATTTTTATCACATGTAGGTATGTATGTCTGTATGCGAGTATGTGCATGTGAGCGAGGGTGCTCGCAAAGTCATAGGCGTTGGCTCTCCTGGGGCTGAGTTACATGGTTATGAGCTGCCTGACTTGGGTGCTGGAAACCTAACTGCAAGCACTCTTAACCACTGAGCCTTCTCTCTAGACCCAACGTGAGAGTTACTCACCACAAAGGTTGAACTCTTGTTGATGACCTGGATGCACTATGTAGACCTGTACCAGTATTCAGGTCCCTCATATTCCTGACCCCACTGAAGAGTGTAGGAACTGGAAGATTCACCCTGCCTATAACTCGTGTATCTTGTACACAGCCATATCTATTCTGAATAC
The DNA here is from genome assembly GCF_011762505.2 of Arvicanthis niloticus. Taxonomy (NCBI): domain Eukaryota; kingdom Metazoa; phylum Chordata; class Mammalia; order Rodentia; family Muridae; genus Arvicanthis; species Arvicanthis niloticus. The sequence goes on from NC_047672.1 coordinate 25,463,474, forward strand.
ATTCCTAGCAAGAGTCTCCAGCATCAAGAAGATGATACATACAGTGGTGAAGAAAGGATGCTGGCAGCTGTGGAATCCTAACGTAAGCCTGTGGCTCCCCTTTCCCACAGCTAAACGCAAATGTGAACAGCTTCCAGAGGAAGTTTGTGAATGAAGTCCGAAGGTGCGAGTCACTGGAGAGAATCCTCCGTAAGCCACCTTCCCCTTGCTGCCTAAATGGGGAGCAGAAGAAGTAACTAGTTTATAGAATACAACCACCATGTTACTTGGCTTATAACTCTGTGCTATGAGGAATACTTTCTGAGGTGATCCCCAAGGTGGAGGGTACAGAAGGATGGACCTGGCTGCTGGGCGGGATCTTGAACAGCACAGAGAGCTAAGCTGGCTGAGGGCACCTGTTCTGCTGGACCCCCTCTTAGTTCTGGGAAGTCATGATCACCCATGTTTCAGGTTTTCTGGAAGATGAGATGCAAAATGAGATTATAATCCAAGTGCCTGAGAAGGATCCAGAGACCCCTCTCCCCCGGGAGATGATCACCCTGGAGGTAAGTGTCTTACTTTAACCAGCTCCCCAGCTCAGAATGGTCAAGTGGCTCTCACGTCCTTTACATGTGAGCAAGTGGGTGATAGTTCCTTTTGAGGGTTACTTTGTGTCTGCACTGCCTAGTTTTATACCAACTTAACACAAGCTAGAGCCATCTGAGAGGAGGAAGCCTTAGTTGAGAAAATGCTTCCATAAGATTGGGCTGTAGGCAAGCCCATAGGGCATCTTCTTAATTAGTGAGGGATTGTGGGACTCCACCCCCATTGTGGACGGTGCCATTCCTGGGCTGGATTCTGGGTTCTATATGAAAGAAGGCTGAGTTAGCCATATGAAGCAAGCCAGTAAATCTCTCTCCGCCATGGCCTCTGCATCAGCTCTGTCTCCAGCTTTCTGCCCTGTGTGAGTTTCTGTCCTGACTTCCCTCAGGGATGTGGAGCTGAGAGGTAAACAAACCCTTTCTCTGCAGGTTGCTTTTGGTCCTGTGTTTTCATCACAGCAGTAGAAACCCCAACTAAGACACTATCCTAAGAAAATCTCAGGGTGCAACTTTAGGGCTCTTATGCTAATTATGGGGGAGCTATTTTGCTCTCTCAACAAAGCTCACCCCACTTTGAGGAGAGATTACTTCTGTGCATCAAAGTTTCTCACAGGCAATGAAGTCCTAATGTGTTGACATAGGACAAGCTGAATGGGCCAGTATGGGTAGAATGGGATGTTTTCCAGTTATGTGCTTGGCACACACACAAAAAAAAAGGTCTGTGAACTGGCTCTTTCCACATTATATAAAAAGTTCATCCAGCTGGACTCATCGTGCAGCGATCGGTTTTATTGACTGTTCTGTAAAATCCTCAGCTGAGCCAAGGCAGGAATTCTGAGTCTCGCTGCTCCAAATTTGTCTGACACTATAAACTTGTTTTCAGGGGCAGAGGGTACCCTTCCTTAAAAAAAAAAATAGATGTATTTGTTTATACATGTGTTTATCTGCATGTATGTATGTGCACCATGTGCGTGCTTGGTGCCCAAGCAGGATAGGAAGGACTTGGATCTCTTAGAACACAAGCCTAGTCCTAGACTGCAGAGAGACCTCAGTTTGAACATAGGTAACCTTAATGCATTTTCACTGGTCACGGTTTCTGACTCTCTTTAGTCACTATCCTCATATAGTTGTAGACTGCCAAGATAGCTCAACAGGTGTCTTAGGTAGGGTTTTACTGCTGTGAACAGACACCGTGAGCAAGGCAGCTCTTATAAAGACAACATTTAATTGGGGTTGGCTTACAGTTTCAGAGGTTCAGTCCATTGTCATCATGGTGGGGGAACATGACAGTGTGCAGGCTGACATGGTGCTAAGGGAGCTGAGACTTCTACATCTTGGTCAGCAGACAGCAGGAGAGACTGTGTCCCACACTAGGCATGGCTTGAGCATGTATGACCTCAGAGCCCACCTCACAGTGACACACATCCTTCAACAAGGTCACATCTTATAGTTCCACTCCCTGTGGCTGAGCAGTCAAACACATGAATCTATGGGGGTCACTCCTAGTCAAACTACCAGGATAGGAAAGTTGCTTGCTGCACAAACAAGGACCAGAGTTTGATTCCCCACAAAATAACAAACCAAGGTAGATGGCTTCTGAGGAACAACCCAAGGCTGATCCCTGGCCTTCATACATATGTACCCATACAAATATATACACAGCTACACACACACACACACACACACACACACACACACACAGACACCATGGCTTAGTATTCTCCATGTTAAATTTTATCTTGGTCTACTATATTGTTTTTCTTCTGTAACTTTTTTTTTTTTTTTTTTTTTTTTTTTTTTTTTTTTTTTTTTTTTTTGCTATTTCAAACTTTTTAAATTTTACTTTGTGTGTACTGGTGTTTTGCCTGCATGCCTACATGCCTGCAGCGCCATGTGAGTGCCTGGTGTCCACAGGTGTCACAAGAGAGGGCATCAGGTCTCCTGGGATAGGGTTACAGGTGGTTGTTATAGGTAGTTGTGAGTCTTCACGTAGGTGTTCAGAATTGATCTCGGATTCCTTGCAAGAGCAGTTAAGTGTTCTTAACCCAAAGCCAACTTTCCAGCTCTTTCCATTGTATTTTAAAGGTCTTTTTACGTGAGTGATCTTCCAGGTTTTTATATCCTTTGTTTGTTTGTTTTGAGACAAGTTCTCTCTATTATATAGCTCTGGCTGTCTTGGAACTCACTGTGTAGACCAGGCTGGCCTCGAACTCTCAGAAGTCTCTATGCCTCTGCTTCTTGAGTGCCTGGCTGTAAATTACATTTACAAATTGTGTCTAGAACATACTAGCTTCTCTTTTAATGTCACTTGATTTGTTTATGTGTCTTAGTGTGCATGTGTGCCCATGAGCACAATCTATGCTGTGCATATAACAGATGACACCTTGCAGGAGCTGGTTCTCTCCTCACTATGCTTTCACTATGTGAGTCCTAGGGGTGGTCTCGGCAGCCATCTTGCCGGTCCCCTTCCTACCTGCTTTCTTCTTTCTCAGTTTAACCATTTCTTTGTCAGTAAAAGCAGCGCCCTCACGTATATCTTTGTGTTTCTAGACTGTTCTATAGAAGGTGATTTAACTTCATGTGATTTTTTTTAAAGATTTATTTATTTATATGAGTACACTGTCACTGTCTTCAGACACACCAGAAGAGGGCATCAGGTTTCATTACAGATGATTGTAAGCCACCATGTGGTTGCTGGGATTTGAACTCAGGACCTCTGGAAGAGCAGTCAGTGCTCTTAACAGCTGAGCCACCTCTCCAGCCCCCTTCATGTGATCTTTTGTGTCTTGATTTTGCTGGTGATTTTTCTCAGCAGATTTCATCACAGGCCTTATTTGTGTGTGTGTGTGTGTGTGTGTGTGTGTGTGTGTGTGTATACTCATTTGGGAAAATAAATTGGTTTTTGGCTCAGTTTTGCCTTCTTGCTTTTTTTCCTCACCTTTTCTATAGCCTCTCTTCTCTTGTTTGTGTTTGGCTCTTCGGATCCATGCAGATCTGGGGTGTCTGCGGTGTGGTCAGGGGAGTGGTTGAGGGGGATGATACAGTCTCTCTCCTTTACATTTTAACCATCACCACAGTGTGTCTGGGCAGAACAAATTCCCAATGTGTAAGATTACTTACCTTTTAGAAGTTTTAAAAGGGGGGAAGACACCAAGATTTCCTCATGAGCTGTCATCCACTCCTCAGGGGGTTTTTGCATTGTCCCCATCTGGACAATCTGGCGTTCACTATCTTCTAAAGAATGCCATGATTTGCATCGGGACAGGGGCTCAGCTTCAGCTGGGCTTTGACATGGGGACTGCCTCTTTGATGTCTGGTTATTGGCTATGGTTACTGGTTAATTGGTTAATATATAGAAGAAATGTCACAACGCTTTTTACCTGGCTCATTCTTCCTACCTTGCAGACTACTCTAGAGAAGTTGGAAGGAGAGCTACAGGAAGCCAACCAGAACCACCAGGCTTTGAAGAAGAGCTTCTTGGAACTGACAGAACTCAAATACCTCCTAAAGAAAACCCAGGACTTTTTTGAGGTGTTTTCTTAGGGTGGAGTTAATAAAGGGCCCTTTCCCCAGAGTCCTAAGTTCTTATGTTGAAAAGTGGCTGGTTTGGACTAAGAATAAAATACTTCATTTCTTGCCCCATATCAGTGAAGGGAACTATTCCAGGTGCAGTAGCAGTGATTCAGGTTCAATTGAATTAAAAACAGTGTGCCACTCAGGCTGGATGTGGTGGTGTGTGCCTTCAATCCCAGCATTGGGAGGAGAGGCAAGCCTGGCCTATAGATCAAGTTCCAGGCCCGCCTGGGTGGCATAAAGAGACCCTGTTTCACTTAAGAAACAAAAGTATGGCCCAAGAGAAGGAGAGTCAGAACTAGTGAGGTCTGGGTCTGAGCAGACTTAGGCTTGGGGTGGGAAGGTTGTTGTTGTTGTGTTAAGGTGTGTGTGTGTGTGTGTGTGTGTGTGTCCTAACAAGGAGCTCTCTGCCTGTTTGTGTTTACATCTGTGGAAGATGAGAGCTTCCTTAGAAACAGAGCAAACCCTGGGGTCCAGGGTCTTCTACATTGTCCTGTGTTTGATGGAGCTGGTGTTTTATCTTTCAGACAGAAACCAACTTAGGTGAAGATTTCTTTGTTGAAGACACTTCGGGTCTTTTGGAGTTAAGAGCCATACCTGCATTCATGACTGGAAAGCTAGGGTTAGTATAGCTCCATGGCCTAGAATTGAGTGTGGGTAGGTGCTTGGTCCTTCCCTTGATGTCTGGTATGTGGTCAATCTCCCTGACTGATGAATCGGTGAACAACAAACAGCCTGTGAATGAATACAAGGCTTCTACACAGAGATAGACCAGGAGTAATACATAAGGCTGGTGAGGTGCATGGCTTTCCTCCCACACCCCAAGCTCCCAGAATAACAACCCTGATACTCAAAATATTTTCACAAACACCTTGGCCATAAGCTTTGGCTTGTTCTCTAACTAGCTCATCAATGAATACCCCATTTATTCTAATCTAAGTTTCAGCCACATGGCAAGTTACCTCTGCTCAGGTTCCATGCCCCTTCTCTTCCACGTTCCTGGGTGATTCCTTCAAGCCCGACTCTATCCCAGGATTCCTCTCTCTGTACCAGAACTTCCACCTTCTATTTCCTGCCTAAGCTAATAGGCCAACAGCATTTGATTGACAGGCAATGCTTCCATACATTACACAAGAGGTTCTCTCTACCAGTAATGTGGGGGAGGGAATACCTCTTGCTCATGATGTCTTCAGGCTTGGAGAGTACCTGTGTACATGGCCCCTATGAGGAGTATCTGCTCATTCTGTATATGTGACTCTTCCTAGCTTTGGGACAAAGTTAGGAGGTAGATATGGGGTTTTTTTTCCCCTATGTTTGATAAAATGCGCCAGGAGTTTTCAAATGTCCTTGAAAATGACAGAATTGAGCAGGCAAATCAACCCTAAATAGCTGATACTAATATGACATTCAATACTCTTGAGAATATGTGGCAATTCAACATGGAATTGCATTCAGTGTTCTTGTGAGATTGATGAAGTTTAAGGTATTTATCAACAGTGTGGTTGGAGGTCCCGAATCTTTTATTCAGTACATACTGAGAACCTATTGAAATTTGAAGTGGAGCTGGGCTTGTTGGCACACCTTTAATCCCAGCACTCAGGAGGCAGAGGCTGGTGGATCTCTATGAGTTTAAGGCCAGCTTGGTCTTCAGAATGAGCTCCAAGACAGCCATAGAGAAATCCTATTTAAAAACAAAACAAAATTTGAAATGGAAAGAAGATAATGTTTATATAAATATTTTACCCAAAGATAATGGACGATCAATACCATCTAAAGTAATAAAACATTGAAAACTTACAGTTTGAAGACCATGTCAGACATTTAGGTTAGCAGTTATTGACATACCAGGATACCAGGACATCAATGTGTGTGTGTGTGTGTGTGTGTGTGTGTGTGTGTGTGTGTTTCAAGACAGGCTTTTTTTTTTTTTTTTTTGGAACTCCGCTCTGTAGATTAGGCTGGCCTCAAACTCAGGGATCCACCTGCTTCTCCCTTCTGAGTGCTGCGATCAAAGGCATTGTGCCACCACTGCCCTGCTAATGTGTGTTTCATAATGCATTGCCATAAAAAGGTCTATTATATATAATCTATATTATATACACTGCATAATATATATAGTGTTACATAGTATATAATGTTATATATAGTATAGATAGAATTGCAATGATTAAGGACACAGAATATCAAAGAAAACAGACAATCTAATCAGATGTGGGCAAGCTGGAGCTGGGAACTGGCTTTGTGAGCACTTCCCATCATCCCTCCCCACCGCCCTCTGCATCACTGGCATCTCTTCCTGCCTAGGTTCACCGCTGGTGTGATAAACAGGGAGAGGATGGCTTCCTTCGAGAGGCTGCTGTGGAGAGTTTGCCGGGGAAATGTGTACTTGAAGTTCAGCGAAATGGACACACTTCTGGAGGATCCTGTGACGGTGGGCAGCTCAGGCCTGAAGGGGGGCTCTGTGAGCTTCCTGGAGTCCATAGCACTAAAGACCTCTCTCTTAAGCAGCTAGTGTCTGTTTCCTCCCCCACCTCCTCTCTCCTTTCTCTTTCTCTTTCCTTAACCCTTCCTTTTTTTTTTTTTTTTTTTTTTTTTTTTTTTTTTTTTTTTTTTTGGTTTTTCGAGACAGGGTTTCTCTGTATAGCCTTGGCTGTCCTGGAACTCACTCGGTAGACCAGGCTGGCCTCGAACTCAGAAATCCGCCTGCCTCTGCCTCCCAAGTGCTGGGATTAAAGGCGTGCGCCACCACCGCCCGGCTAACCCTTCCTTTTTTCCTTATCTCACCCCCCCCTTTAAATTTAGTCCATCTGAAAGGTCTATCCAAGGACCAATTCTTCTTAACACAGCATGGTCGATTCATTCCTCCGACTATGTAGGTAGGCATCTTGTTTCTAGAAATGTACAACACTAGTACCATGTGAGGCCGATCTGTTTTCATCACCCAGAGCCGTCTGTTTCTCAAGCTTCAGTGTGCCTGGAGTTGAAGGGTCACCTGGGATCTAGCTGGGCTGGGGTGGAACCTGGAGCCTGAGGGTCTGCACTTCTTACAGCCTCCCAGGTGATGTTGACAAGATAAGAAGATGCTTGCTGCCTAGAGTCCACAGGCTTCCCGTGAGAAGGCTCTTTCCTGAAGATACAGTTGTTGCTGTTAAGTCCATAAGCTAATTGCTTCCTCTACCCTTGCAATTAATATTTAAGCCTACTTGTTCTTCACTCCCGGAAGCCAAAAGCCTGTAATCTTCCAGAGGAGAGACTGAAACATTAATCTTAAGTTTCACTTGATTTAAAAAAAAAAATCATAGTTAAAATAGAGAATAAGGAAAAAAGCACATATTTATCTGGTGAGAAGATGCTAAGGTTGTCCCAGGTGAGACTTATCCAGGGCATCTGAGACGTGCTGACCCATGGGGAGAAACTCAACCGCATTATTTGTGATGGTGAGAGGCTGTGTTCATGCTCTTTCTTGTGAGTAATTAAAAAAAAAGTCCCCCCCCCCCAAATGCTCTCCAGTATACCAGTATATTTTAACTATCTTCTTGTATTGTTTTTCTCTAACTGACTTCAAATTATCCATGTAGCAGAGACAGGCCTTGAACCTCCGATCTCCCCGCCTGTAGTGCCCAAGTGCTAAGATCACAGTCATGAGCACCACGTCCAGTTTCTATGGTTATCTTAAATTGCGATGTCGAATTGCTACTTTACAATTAGGTTTTGACAATGTAGTCATCATTGTGGGAGAGAGTATTTATAAAGGGACTACCTGGAGAAAGAGGACCATGGACAGAGGGTCACCTCGAAGGTGCCAGGAGGTCAGAATGGACCCCTGATTCTAGCAGATGTAGAGACTAGATGACCTCAACGTTCAGAAGAAGACCAGCAAGCTTCCATAGGTGGAGGATGTTTGGAAATGGTGTAAAGTAGGCATTTTAGTGTCTCTGTTCCCAATCTTTTTGGTGGTTGTTTTGAGACAGTGTAGCTAGCCCAGGCTGGCTTTAACTCAAGACTTTTTTTTTTTTTTTTTTTTTTTTTTTTTTTTTTTTTTTTTGAGACAGGGTTTCTCTGTGTAGTCCTGGCTGTCCTGGAACTCACTCTGTAGACCAGGCTGGCCTCGAACTCAGAAATCCGCTAACCTCTGCCTCCCAAGTGCTGGGATTAAAGGCGTGCGCCACCACCGCCCAGCAATTCAAGACTTTCTTTTTCATCTTCTTAGTCCTGGGATTAAGCATTTGGGAGTTTTACTTCTTAATGAATCAATTCTGTAAGACAAATCTAAGGAAGGCAGGCTTGAAGAGTGAGTGCCATTTTCATGACACTTTCTGGGCCCGACAAGTGGCATTTCTCTGAGGTGGCACCTGAGTCCAAGAACCTGAGTGCTGTAGTAAGTATATTGTTACCTTCAGCAATGCGTTTTATAGTTTTTCTTTATCCCCTCAAATGAAAAGCAGGGACAACAAGCTGACAGCACTGTTTCAGTTCATATTTGCATCTTTACAAATAACTTTTGTGTTTTGCATTGCTGAGGTTTGAACCCAGGGCTTTGCACAAGCCAAGTGAGCTCTCAGCCACTGAGCTAGCTATACCCCTAGTCAGAAACATACTGTAAGCAATGGCTTGTTTGTTTGTTTGTTTTGTTTGTTTTTGTCCTGGACCTCATTCTGTAGACCAGGCTGGCCTCGAACTCAGAAATCCGCCTGCCTCTGCCTCCCAAGTGCTGGGATTAAAGGCCTGTGCCACCACTACCCGGCTGTTTGTTTATTCCTTTGTTTAGAGCAGGGTCTCACTACTTAGCCCTGACTGCCTGAAACTTGAAGTTCCTCCTGAATGCTGGGATTAAAGGTGTGTGCCACCACACCCACTGGCCTAAGCTGCCTTCTTAAGGGCACCTAGTCACCCTAGCTGTGTGAGTCAAAACTTAGTCACAGCCTTCCCTTTGTTAAGTATCAGGCATAGACTAACTTGTAACATGCAAATGCTTATTGCTGCTTCTGATGCCCTGCTGGCTACTGCTGTTTTGACACTTGGAATGCCCTAGCCTCTCTTTGTTTTCTTAGGCTCTTCCCCATGGGGGGTGAGAGCAGGATTAGATGCCCACCTGTGGCCTCCTTGATTAGCAAGCAGCACCCCTGTTACTTTGGGGCTTTCAGATTTTATAGTTTATGTTCTGCTAGGTATAGCTCAGTGGTGGAATGTTTACACAGGGCATCCATCCCCAACACTGGGAAAGAATGAATGAAGGAAGGAAGGAAGGGAGGGAGGGAGGGAAGGAAGGAAGGAAGGAAGGAAGGAAGGAAGGAAGGAAGGAGAGAAGGAAGAAAGGAAGGAAGGAAGGAAAATAATTTTTTTCTGACATTCCAGAAAGAAGAAATTAAAAAGAATATATTTATCATATTTTACCAAGGAGAACAGCTCAGGATGAAAATCAAGAAGATCTGTGACGGGTGAGAGACTGTCAGTCACGCTGTCTTGGTGATTGGGGTTGGACGTGGGTAAAGAGCCATGCCGAGCAGAATGCAGGTGGCTGGGCCCTCTTTGAAATTGACTAGGACTTTAGAGTAACTTCCAGAAGACCATTTTAAATTATGCTGAGAACACAACCGACTTTCAATAATTGTGAGCCTACGAACAGGGAGAAGGTAACTTATCAGTTACCAAGGTAACAAAGTAGCGACACAGCCTGGTCCAGGTTAGACCTTCTTACTTCAGCTTGCTGCTTGAGTGGGCTGACTCCGCAGCATGGTGGTAGGGCGCTTGCCTGACATGCCGGAGGCCCTGGATTTGATTCACTGACACGGAAAAAAGAGTAAATAGAAAAGGAAAAAGTAATCACCATGGTTCAGCTGTTTCTGTAGAACAATCTTGATGTTACTTATGTTTGTGTGTGTATGTTGTCCTGGGGATTGAACCCAGGACCTCACTCACGATAGGAAAGCACCCTCCCCTTGAGGTATACACTGAGGCTGGCCTGGAATTCACTCTGAAGAAGCTTTGAGCTTGTAATCCTCCTGCCTCATCAGCCTTCTAAGTGCCGGGCTTATAGGCATGAGGCACTGTGCCCAGCTGTGGTAAATCATTTTCTAGGGACCACACAGGAGGCCATTTTAGCAAAGGCTTGGCCATTTGAATCATGTCAGTCAGTGATGGCCTCGTAGCAAAGGGATTGTAGAAGCTTTTCTGTAGTAACTCATGTGTGTCCTTCGGAATGTGTTTAACACAGGTTTCGTGCTACCATCTACCCCTGTCCGGAGCATGCAGCCGAGCGCAGAGAGATGCTGGCCAGTGTCAACGTGAGGCTGGAAGACTTAATCACTGTGAGTGAGGGCTTCAGGCCGTGAGCTGATGGCCTCTACCCTTTCCATGTGATCCTGTCACCAGGCCCCTGCCTGGAATGTTTGCTATGCAATTCTGGTTGGAGCTGCGGCAGATTGCACAACGAGAAAGCAGCGTTTAGTGCGCGGGGGCTGACAGCTCTGCATGTCTGTCACATGCTGCTCCCAGCTTAGAATGGACCACAGCCCTAGTTTACCTCAAAGCAGCCGCCCATATCTGATGAAAGGAGCCCTTTATGGCCAACCTTTGCCTGATGAGTCTGCACCCAACTAGTCAGCCAACTGAGTGGAACAGCCAGTTTGCCTGTACCAAACTGTTATGCCGGTTAACGACTATGAAAACAGCGAGTCTGGTTTTTCCCCGTGAGTGCTAGATGCACCGCAGACACATTTCCTTGGAAAGGCCTGTCATCATCCCCAGGGACACCAAGTGAGTCTGTGATGAGAACACTCTGGAATGGCAACAGCACTGGTTGTTGAAGTCGGCTGGCCCTGTATCTGATGTCATGTATATGTATATGTATATGTATATGTATATATATACATATGCACACATATATCTACATGTATACATATGTATACATATATGTACATGTATATACATATATATGTATGTACATATATATAAATATATATATAAATATATATATTGGTGCTGTCCATTGTAACTCTCCATGTCACAGAATGCTCTGCAGCCTACTCTATTCAGTGCATACTGTGGGACACAGGCGGCTGTTGAACTCTTGAAATATGGCTAGTTTCATCAAGGGACTGAATTTTGACCGCTATTTAAATTTTGCACACACACGCACAGGTGTATGTGTGTATATGCATATGTGTAGAAGCCAGAGGACAATTTCAATTTTAGATATTATCTTCCAGGATGCCACTTACCTTCTTTGAGACAGGGTCCCTGAGTTCACCGGTTAGGTAGTCTGACTGGCCAGCAAGCCTCAGGGATCCTTCTGTCTCTACCGCCTAAGCCTTGGGTTACTAGCATATCCCACAATGCCCAGCAGTTTTAGTTGTGTTCTAGGATTGAACTCAGTTGTTAAGTGCTTTACTGACTCATTGTTTAATTTTTATTAAATCTAAATTCGCAGAGTTGCACATGGCTACTGGATAGGTCAGCACAATTTAAATCTTCAGTGTGTGGGTCTACAAATTAGATTTTATTTATTCATTTTTATTATTATTTATTTTATGTATATGAGTACACTGTCACTGTCTTCAGACACACCAGAAGAGGGCACCGGATCCCATCACAGATGGTTGTGAGTCACGATGTGGTTGCTGGGAATTGAACTCAGGACCTTTGGAAGATCAGTCAGTGTTCTTAACCGCTGAGCCATCTCTCCAGCCCCTTATTTATTCCTTTTTGAGACTGGGTCTTGCTGTGTAGCCCTAGTGAGGCTACTATCTATTATGCAATCCAGGCTTGTCTTGAGCTCATGTCAATCCTCCTGCTTCAGTCTCACTGCTGGAGTTACAGATATATTCCACCACATCTGGCACACTTAAAAGCCTTGGCTAGCAGACACTTTCACTGTCCCAGAGGATGTGATTTAATGTATTTAATTGTCTCTATTCCTTTTTAGCCACTGTCCCAGAAACTGTTTCCCTCAAGTGATTTCTTTCATGAAAATACTCTGTGTTGGCCTCAGGAATGCCTCGTGAGGAGGGTAGGGAAGAAATAAGGCTGATGGTGCTTACACATAGTGGGGCTGCTTGGGCAATGTCTTCAGGAATCTGGGGAAGCTGTGATTGGCCAGTTTCTCCCCTTCTATTCAGTCATGCCCAAGGATGAAACCCCACACGCTATCTGGCAACTCCTTCTGGCAGGGATTGTGTAAGACAAATTGTAGACGCAGGCACGTGTAGTTATGGGATCAAATGACCGACTGGCTAGGAGTTAGTCCAGTTTCCATGCTGCTGCTGTTCCAGAATGTTCTCATCACAAACACACTTGGTGTCACTGGGGATGATGACCAACTGGGAGACAAACTGATCACATGCTCTTTTCAGGGCAGGGGAAGTCACTATGGCAGATGAACCTCCATTTTTGCCATTGTGTGCTACAAGGATTTTTCTTTTTAAATTGTGTGTGTGTGTGTGTGTGTGTGTGTGTGTGTAGAGAGAGAGAGAATATGTATGTGTGAGTGTGTGTATATGCATATATGTATGTGAGTATGTGTATGTATGTGTGTGTGGGCACAAGTGTTATAGCATGTGGAGGAGAGAGGACAACTTGTAAAAGTATGTTCTCAAACTCAGGAAGTCAGGCTTGGCAGCGAGAACCTTTATATGTTGAGCCACCTCTCTGGCCTGCAGGTGTTTCTTTCCTGGAGAGTACACTGTGTTTTTGTTAGGGTAAGCTTTGCTGTGAAGTCTGTGAAACTTTCATTTGTGCCAGGAGGTCCTATCTCCTGGTAATCCTCAGGCCAGGTAACCCTCCAGTGACCCTTCAAGATATATGTGCAGGCCTGTGTAGTATAGGTCTAACATTTGTGATATGTCTTTTATAGTATGCCACAATAGCCATACGAAAGGTTCCTGAAAAAGATGCCCCTATTTTATTTGTCCAAACATGAAATCTAATTCTAGCCAATGAATTTTATTCATGCCAAATTGCCTGTTGATGAACTCATGGAGCTTTTATTGGACAGATTATCATAGACACCGTTTGGTCTGTTTTGGAGACATTGTAACAAATGACAAATTGGGTAGGTTCCAGAAATCGAATGTTGCTTCTCACACACAGTTCTTTCTGGAGGCCAGAGGGCCAAAATCAAGGTACCACCTGGACTGGGCTCTTGCTAAGGGGGCTTAAAGAGGAACATCCCCATTTTGTCTGGTGGCCACTGGCAAGGATGCCCTAGGCTAGTAGATACATCATTCTCATCAACGAATGCTTCCACAGTGTCCTTCTTGTGTGCCTTGATCTCTAGATTCAGGGCCATGCTAATTCAGCATGGCTTCATCTTAACTTGACACACAGTTTAACCCAGAGCAATAGCATGAGGGAGACCTTAGGGGGAGGGGAAGATATGGTCTTTGCCTGTAGGCTCTCACCTGGATAGGGAAGACAAACTGATCACATGCGTTTTCAGGGCAGGTGAAGCCGCTATGGCAGATGAATCCCCATTTTTGTCATTGCATCAAACAACCCCCCCCCCCATGAATGTTTATTGTTTTTCTGGTTTTGTTTTTGCTCAGGTCATTACCCAAACAGAGTCTCACCGACAGCGCCTCCTGCAAGAAGCAGCTGCCAACTGGCACTCCTGGGTCATCAAAGTCCAGAAGATGAAGGCCGTCTACCACGTGCTGAACACGTGCAACATTGACGTCACCCAGCAGTGCATCATCGCCGAGATCTGGTTCCCAGTGGCAGATACTAGACACATTAAGAAGGCCCTGGAACAAGGCATGGTGAGCCGCAGGGGCAGCTGGGGACGGGAGGCAAATCACATCCAGGACCCCCAGCCCCCTGCTTGTTCTTTCTGGGCTTATGAACTTCATACGTGGCTTTGTGGTAGGATTGTCTCCCTTGTAACTTCAGTGCATTAAAAAAAAAAATTGAGACAGTATTTCACATGTTCTTGGCTAGTCTCAAACTCTCTAGGTAGCTGAGGATAAACTTGAACTTCCAACTCCAGGTGTGCATTACTACCTGATTTATACAGTGCTGGGGACCGAACCAGGGCTTAGAGCATGCTAGGCAAGCGGTCTGCCGTCTGAGCTATGTTCCAAGCCCCTTCACCTTCAATTCTTAACTCAGTGCAAAGGCACAGAGAGAATCTTTTTTTCTGCAGCAGTTGAAGAATGGGTGAGTGCTTATGTGCCACCTCTCGGTCAGCTGTGGTAACAGGTATCACAATGTGACTACAGATGCTATCGTCTTATAGAGGTACAGGCCAGCCAGAGAGGCAAAAACAACCAGAACAAACAACCAGGCCCACGTACTAAGAGCTCAAAGGCATAGGTGGCTCAACATGCGTGCGTATGCACACACACACACACACACACACACACACACACACACACACTCACACACACACACACACACACACACTCACACACAAACACACACACACACACACACACACACACACACACACACACACTGTTTAGTTACTAGTCCCTTATTCATCTGCCACATGCTCAGGGCAGAGTCGATCCAGAGCCCCCCTGGGTAGACATAGCCCCGCCACAGTAGACTTCCTAGAGAGATGGGCAGTACACACGCCCCTGAGCACACACTCTCAGGCAGCTGTGCATGGTGGGTGAAGAAAATGAAGGACATCATGGGAGAGGAACTGGTTCTAACCACCTGTTGTCCTCATTGATGAAAGAGTGAGCCCTGGCCCCAAAAGTGCCTGAGGGCTGACGCTTGGTACTCGATCGGTGAGAATAATAGTAATATCATCCAAGCCCAGGCAGGAAAACGCCTCATGCCATGCAAGGCCACATGGGACTTTATACTTAGGGCCAGAGTGAACCACAAGTGGGAATGGGCTCTGTGGTGACGAGAGGTGGACTGACTGGTTCCTGCTGGAGAATGTCATACACTTGCTTGGATCATTGCATAGGGTAATAGGATGGTGAACCCCACTGGGGTGAGGACTGGGTAAAGGAACGCTGGTCTGACTGAGAGGGAAGACTTTTATGAGGCAGGTGGCTAGGCAGGGGATGCATCTGGTAAGCTTTGAGATACTGGAGACCCTGACTCAATGTACAGTCATCCTGTGTCACAATAGAGCTAAGCTTCCTACGAGACTGGCTAGAGCAGTTTCTCCAGGCCCCTGAAATGTCACAGGTGTTTTCCCACACCAGACTGGAAGGCCTTGTGTGGGTAGGAGGCAGAGATAGAGCAGGTGCTGGTTACTGCCATTACCATCAACATAATCCCTTGTGGTCTCTTCCAGTCACTGTGTCAGCTGCCATGGGGCATGTATGGGAGGGGGCAAAGGCTTCAGGCCTTGCTGCTAAGGAGATGATTCCCATTCCTCCTTAACAACACGGCAGGAAACAACTCCATCTTCTTTATGGCCTGGAGCAGTTGCTTAACTCTGCTGTGCCTCAGTTTCTTATCTCTAAAATGGGTTTGTCTTGAGGTGTACCTCATGACATCAGGGAAACTGAGACTAAACTCTGTAAAGACCTTTGTAGTTAGTAGAGTCCCACTCAAGGCACCTCTGATGGTTGCCATGGGGATGTGGAGTGCTGGGATGGAGGGCACAGAGAATTGTGAAGACTTGGGCACCTGGAGAGGTGGCTTTTGTAGTCTTGGTTTTCATGAGATATGGGTTATGATGGTGGTAGTGGAGGATTAAGTCAACCTTGCACAGAAGCCTGGGCTCTGAGACTAAGGTGTTTTGACTTCAGTCTTTAGACTGTAGGAAGCTTTGAAGGACAATGCCTTTGGTTTGTTTTATTCCAGACATGTCTGGGTATAGTGGGTGGGTAGAGAAGTCAGCAGAAGGACTGAGGCTGGAGGAGATGGTGAGGCCCAACTAGGGTGGTAACCCAGAGAACAGGAACCAGGACTGGAGAGAGAAATATTGAGCTGGAATGGTGGCCACTAAGTTTGGAGGGACAGAACAGAAACCTGAGAAAGTGGAAACTGTGGGAAAAGACAGGGGACAAGGAGGACCTAGCTGGGACAAGTTGATGATTCAGTTGTAGGCAGCTGGATTTTCTAGAGCTTCTGGGTCAGGACAACCTACTGGGCAGTTAGAAAAGACATGTGGGAGAAAGCTTATGCCACCTTGAAAGATAAGGATGAATTAGCAAAGTGACTGAGCTTCTGAAGGAGAAGGTGGAGAGGGGGAGGGGTAGAGAACCTAGAGCTGGTGTGTGTGTGTGTGTGTGTGTGTGTGTGTGTGTGTGTGTGTGTGTGTTGGGGTTGGGGGAAGATGGCCAGAGAGCCAGGATGGGCTCCTCCTTTTTGATACTGTCATGTAAAAAATATTAGATAAGCATTGAGACACATTTATCTTTCATAGACAGCGTCACAGTTCTCTGGAAGGTCAGGAGATGTCTCAATTTTATGTCCAGATCTGTGTGCCGGCGTCCAGCTCTCCTCCATACTCACCGGTTACCGGTTCTTTCTTTCTTTCTGCAGGAACTCAGTGGCTCGCCCATGATCCCCATCATGACAGAAGTGGAGACTAAAACCGACCCGCCCACCTTCAACAGGACCAATAAATTTACAGCTGGCTTCCAGAACATTGTCGATGCATATGGTGTAGGTAGTTACCGAGAGATAAACCCAGGTAAGCGTCTGATACCTTGTGCAATGGGGTAGCAAGAAATCGAAAATTACTAAGGCGTGCCTCTTAGTAGATGCAAGAGCTGAATCTGATTACACCGTGACACTTGACAGTTACACCGTGACACTTGACAACCCTTCCGACTTCCTGTATTGTCTTTCGTAAATGCTGAGTCATGAAAGATTTTTGTCTTTACATGTCCCTGAATTGGTATTTGTTTAGAGTCAGAGTCCTGTATAAGCCCAGGGTGGCTTTGAACTCATGATCCCCATGTTTCCATCTCTGCACTGAGCTTACAAGTGTGTCACACCACACTTGGCTCTTTCAAATGGCCGTCAACCCTAGTTTTCATCTCCAAGTCAGCCAGGACCCTTTAGCATCTTTATAATTCAGAAGTTATTGTGTGAGAAAGAAAGGATACACAGGACTTTGGGTCAGCAGAATAGATCCTTAGTGCCCAGTGCTGTGCAGTTCTGGTGGCCTGGTTAGTAAAATAGAGGGGTAGACCAGATGGTCTATAGCCACGCAGAGAACAGTGCAGTTCCACAGCTTGAGTCTTCTCCAACTTATGACCAAATAATGCAGGAGCCTTGTGGGGTCCCAGTGCCTGTGGTAAGCTTTGGTGCTGTTTCTGTGGTGGAGACAGACCAGAGATGGCATTGGGAAGAGTATAGAAGTCAGAGACAGGCTTCCAGTTCTGTAGTAGCCACTTTTATAACGCTGGCCAAATACCTCTACAAACAGCTCACTGGAGATGGGACTCTATTAGTACTTTTCTGTTGCTGTGATAAAATGCCCTAACAAAAAGAAACGTAGGGAAGAAAGGGTTTATTTTACTTCTTGGTTCCAGAAGGAGCGTACACTATGGCATGGTCCACAACCAGTGTGGTGAGTAGGCGCGGCAGTAGGACCAGGAGTCCGGGGGATCACATTGCCATCTGCACACAGGAAACAGAAAGAGAACAGGAAGTGGAACGCTGCTATAGAACCTAAAGCCCATGGCACAGTGACATAGTTCTTTCATCAAGGCTCTACCTCCTAAAGGTTTCAAAATCTTCCCAAACAGTGCCATCAACTGGGGGACCTAGTGTCTAAACATGTGAGCCTATGGGGAACATTAGTCCTCACATTCAGGCCACCTCAGGAAGGAGGACTGAGCTTCAGAGGGCTCAGTCTAAGGTCACTTGGTCCCTTGGGCAGAGCATCATGGTGTCAGGTTGAGAAGGAGAAAAGAGAGCTGAGAAAAAGGGAATGTGGGAAGGGGTTGGGGCAAGGTAGAGTCTTGTCCTAGTTTGATTTCTGTTGCTGTCATCAACACCATGACTAAAAGCAACTTGGGCAGGAAAGGGTTTATTTCAGCTCACAATTGTAGTTCCTCAAGAAGGGCTAGAGCTCGAGGAATCTGGAGGGAGGAAGAGAAGCCGAGGCCATGGAGGGATGCTGCTTACTGCCTTCCTTGTTCCTTGTGGCTTGCTCAGCCTGCTTTCTCTCTCTTTCTCTCTCTCTCTCTTTCTTTCTTTCTTTCTTTCTTTCCTTTTGATTTTTTGAGACAGGGTTTCTCTGTGTGGCCCTGGCTGTCCTGGAACTCACTCTGTAGACCAGGCTGGCCTTGAACTCAGAAATCCACCTGCCTCTGCCTCCCAAGTGCTGGGATTAAAGGCGTGCGCCACCACTGCCCGGCGTCAGCTTACTTTTTTATACATCCCAGGACCACCTGACCAGGGTGGCACTGCTCCCAGTAAGCTGGGCCTTCTCACATCACTTACTAATGAGAAAATGCCCACAGACTTGCCTACTGGCTAAACTGATGAAGACTTTTTCTTCCCAGAATGACTCTAACTTGTGTCAAATTGATCAAAAACACCAGAAACTAGCCAGCCCAAGTCCCAAACAGGGATCTGCTTCCTCAGATGAATATAGATTTGACCTATGTTGGAGGAGCAGACATTGGAGGCCAGCTCAGGAACTGTCCCCTAGAGATGCCCCAGACTGCAGCCTACCCTTTTCCAATCCCTTATTTAGCAGACAAGGCCTGAGACCCCCATGTTCTACCTTTCACCCCTTCCCAAAGCCACCATCTGAGGAATCCATTAAGGGATTGATCCGGTGGTGGTTAGATCAGAGCCCTCAGGATCTCATTCTCACCAGGAATCTAGTTCAGCAAGCATTCAAAATCAACTATCCCAAATGACATCTGACGTTGTGATTGTGAGACGCTCCAATCACTATATGAGACGTAGGGCTGGCATAAACCAAGAAAGGACAGCTGTGTTCACCGGTTAGCTCAGGCACATGGGAACCAAGCCAGGACTCTATGAAGATGGTGGATGAGAGACAATCAGAAAGGCTGTGTAAACCTGCCAGCAGATGGGGGGTGGGGGGGGGAGGCTTCCCCAGGGAAGTCTTAGTTGGGGGTGGGGACCCACTCCGGGCCTCAGCTGCTGTGACTGTCACCTCTACAGCCCCCTACACTATCATCACCTTCCCGTTCCTGTTCGCTGTGATGTTTGGAGACTGTGGTCATGGAATGGTGATGCTGATGGCAGCCCTGTGGATGGTCCTAAATGAGAGAAACTTGCTGGCTCAGAAGAGCACCAACGAGGTGGGTAGTCAGCAAATGCTCCTGGGGGGGGGGGGGGAATGCTACAATGTACCTTCCAGGGGTTGCTCGAATTGGCTCACGTCTTTAACTCAGCACTTGGGAGGAAGAGGCAGGAGGAACTCTGTGAATTCTTCAAGGCTAGTCCAGCCTACATAGTCAGTTCCAGGACAGCCAGACCAAGTTAGTGGCACCATGTCTTGAACAAACAAAAAACAGAAGCAAAATGTATATGTGAGGGACCAGAGCAAGGGCTCAGCAGTTAAGTGTTAATGTTTCTGGAGAGCTGAGTGTGGTCCCCAGCACCCATGGTGGGTGGCTCACAACCACCTGTAACTCTTTTGCTCCAGGGGATCCAGCGCCCTCTTCTGACCCCCCTCAGGCATCTGCACATGTGTGGCATGTGCTCACACAGATACACATAAGACATAACTGTAAGAATCAATCTTTTAAAAAAATGTGCATGTGATTGTCACTATAAGGGATAACATATATTTGAAAAAAATAACCCAGTTCAACATAAATCTCTGTAACAGTGCGGGGTTTCTTGCTATAAGCTCATCTTTTTCTTTTTGTCTGTGACATTATTGAGATGTTGGCTTTTTTATTTTATTATCTATCTATCTATCTATCTATCTATCTATCTATCTATCTATCTATCTACTTTTGAGATAAAGTCTCATCTATCCTAGCCTGGCTTCAAACTCATTGTGTAGTCAAGGATGACATTTTACTTCTGAGCCTCCTGCCTCTCTACCTCTGGAGATCTGGGATTGCAGGCACGCACTGCTATGCCAGATTTATGTTGCATGCTAGACAAACTCAAAGCATTGATTGTTGTGGATGGTTGAGAGTACTGGGGAGCAACCCTATCAGCAACTCTCAAACTCACAGAGATCTGCTCGCTTCTGCCTCTGGAGCGCTGGAATTAAATCTAACCTCTTAAATTTTTAAAAACTTTCTTTACTCTGATTATGAAAGCAATACATAAAGTGTTAATTGTAGAACTTATGTCAGATTACAGTCCAGACACCTCGAGAAGGATCTTGATGAATGCTTTTGAATGTTTCCGTTCTGTGTGTTTGTGCTTAATTTACAAAATATGTAAGTTTCAAAAATTGCCATCAAGATTTACACATTATTTGTAGCTTCTTTTAAAACCTATCTTAAAGTACCATGAAGATTTTGTTCATGGCAGAAACTTTAAGAAATCTCAAGGAGTCCTGGATATTGGGACCTCACTTCTCACTGCCATTGGCATGGTCCCCTTCCACCGTATTGTGAACATAGAGGCCCCTGGGTGCCTGTGTTGGTTGGAGTTTGTCTCCTGATCAGTCAATGGAAAATAAGCTTACAGAAACACATTTGGCAGAGCGGAGCCATGTCGTTAGCTATGTTCCAGACGCTAAGAATGGCTACAGTCGTCTGGCACATGCTGGATTAGTTAGGAGTGCCATGATGTCATTGTGAGTTAACCATTAGCAAGGCCAGTCTTGTGACCAGTTCAGTCTTCCATGACAAGCTTAACAGATGTCATTTTCTATGGAAGACATTTAAAATTGCAAACGGACTTGTCATCAGTTCTTAGAATGAATGATACCCACAACCAGCGTCCCAGGAAGCTGTTTTCCTTAGCAGATGTGGCAGACAGAAGCCAACTATGCTTTGTCTCTGTGAAGACAAAGCCCCAAAGGTATACATATCTGACCTGGTATGATAGGGCAGAGGCCAACTCAGGGCCCATCTCCTGGAGGTGCTGGAGACCACAGCCTGCCTGTTTACTTAGTAGATAAGGCCTCAGTGTGCATAGCCATCCATTCTGCAGAAAGAGAGAACATGAGGCTTACATGTTTTTGTTTGCACAGTGAATAAAGGCCCAGGATTCTCTGACTGACATATATAAGCTCGTGTGTGTGTGTGTGTGTGTGTGTGTGTGTGTGTGTGTGTGTGTGAGACTATGATATCTGCCTTGGTCATGCCATCTCTCCCCTCAGTACTGATGCTGGATGTATCCCATGTCTCTCCCCTCCTGCATCACTTCAGAACCCACTGACGCTCACCCTTTTTTCCTGGGCCAGATGTGGAACATCTTCTTCAACGGGCGCTATCTGATCCTGCTCATGGGCATCTTCTCCATCTACACCGGCTTGATCTACAATGACTGTTTCTCCAAATCTTTTAACATCTTTGGCTCCTCTTGGAGCGTCCAGCCAATGTTCAGAAACGGCACATGGAAGTAAGTTTATAGCCTGCCTTGGGCATGCTTGCAGGCCATCCAAAGACCCTCATGGCTCATGGCTCTGATCACAGCTGCTCCTGAAATTTCACCCAATAATCCATTTTAAAAAAAATTATGTATTCGTATTTTACAGGTATGAATGTTTTACCTATGTGTATGTATATGTGTGTGCTATGTGTGCATGCAGCGGAGCTCAGAAGAGGGCATTGGGTCCCCTGGAATTGCAGTTATAGATAGCTTTTCTGAGCTGCCATTTGGTTGCTAGGAATAGGATTCAGCAAGTACTCTTAACTGCTAGGCCAGCTCCCCAGCCCCAGTATCTATTTTATCTACTTTGTGCAATAGATAAAAATAGATAACCCAGCCACTGAACTGGTTGTGGTAAGAGAGATAGCTTGTCAAATTCCAGCTCAATTAAATATATGTTGTGGAGGGTGTACCATGCAGCAGGCACCTTTGTAAAAATAGATGGTACAGCAGTTAGACACCGACTGTCCCAGGAGCTGTAGAAGCAAGGCTCTCTACCCAAGAGGGTGAGGTTGGCAATATGCTTTGCTCTCCTGTGGAGATTTGCTAGCCAGGGATTTAGGGGTGAAGACTTGGCTTTAAAAAGGCTGGCTCAGGCGATGAAGTATACAGACCCTCAGCTTTCAGTGTTCCAGTCTCCCCCCTCCCCCACCCCCCAAAGCAGGACATTTCTTAGGTTGCCCAGGAAAGCAGCCTAAGAAATAAGTTCAATAAGATCAATGATGAGATCATGAGCTTGCATTGCCAGCATCCGGGATTGCTTGTGGCTGAGTCAGGACGGTGGGTGGAGGGTGCCTGAAGCTACTTGGATGGAAGCGGGGGCCTAGAAGCTCTCCAACTCCACAGTCTGTGTCTCCCATGTACTTTCCACAACCGTTTGAAGCTAACCAGACTGGAAGTACAACACTTCAGGGTTGTGGTTCTAGGGAGAGAGGGAGTTCCGAGTTTGAGAGAGACAGAAACGATGCATTTACAGCCTTGCTTCCTGTCCTGCCTCTTCCTCCTCCTCTTTTCACAGGAGTGCTAGAACATTCCTTTTCTTCCTTTCCCTCCCCTCCCCTCCCCTCCCCTCCCCTCCCCTCCCCTCCCCTCCCCTCCCCTCCCCTCCCCTCCCCTCCCCTCCCCTCCCCTCCCCTTCCCTCCCCTCTGATCCCTTCTTTCTGTTTTGGAGACACGGGGTCTCACTGCACAGCGCTGGCCTTTAACATTTGGAGATACCTGTCTCCCAGGTGCTGGGCCTGGCTGTGCCCGGCCTATTTGAGGAAACCAAAGTTTCCTCAAAGTTCATCCAAGTCTGTAGACGACATAACAGGGAGAGAAAAAGCAAGCAGCCTCATTTGAGGAGATCAGCTCTAGGGAACTTTCTCTGAGGCATTTTATTTGGTGGACATTTCTGGAAGACTCAAACAATCTCTCTGGAGAGAATGGAAGGTTTTTTTTTTTTTTTTGGTCAAAGGACTGAAATTGGGTCCCTGTTTTTAGCTGGAGTTGAGGAGGTTCTGCTAGATCTCATTCGGTTTCTCTGGAAGGCCCAGGCTCTCCGTGTAGAGGAGAGCAATGTAATAAAGAAAAATGAAGCTAGAACTGAAGACAGATGGATGGCTGTGTTTGCACACACACCCTTATAATGAATAAGCATCTGAAGAGAAGCCTAGAAGGATTTAATTTTGAACTATGTTAAATCTGTATGATTTCCCAAAATGACATGAAATTTCACTTTCACTAGTGTGACTGAATGGGCTTGTTGCTCTGCAGACATGGGTAGGAGTGTATTTCTTTAATGCACCTACAAATGACTCCTTTCCCAGCTCCAGACTCTTCAGACTCTTCAGACACCATGGAGCCAGAGTGGACAGATGCTCAGCCATATACCTCAGCTAGCATAAAGCAGAACCATGTTCTCAGTGAGGCAGAGAAAAGCTAGACTTAGGTTACCAGGCAGAGCCTGGGGCCTGGGCCTGGGCCTGCTTCCTCTGATACTAGGTGTCTTTCATCTGAAGACTACCCACAATAAGCCTATGGTCTCTGGGGTTGGGTGCATGGCCCAATAAGAAAGACTACACACTAGTGTCCCAAATAAGCTTCCAGATGTCCCAAGCCACTGTCTAAGACCACGGCACGGTGATGTGGCATGAAGAGAGTTTCCTGGGCACCCTGTCACAGTGGTCAGCCTTCTTTGTTTCAAACACATATTCCCCAGACTTTCTATAGAGGCTTATGAAAAAGGGAAGGGGGGCTGGGGACGTTTGTTACCTGGTAAAGTACTTGCTGTATCAACATGGGGACCCAACTTCAGATCTCTAGTATTCACTTAAAAAGCTGGGCGTGGCAGTGCCTATTTGTAACCTAGGCACTGGGGATGGGAGTGGAAGAGGCAGACACATCTTCCATGTTCACTGAGGAGCCTGACCAACTTTTATGTTTTCTTTCTCTTCCCCCTTCCCTTTGGGGGTAGGTGGGTTGAGTTTTACAGAGATCAAGGTCTATGTGTAAAAATTCCATCTGTCCTTAAGGACTGGCCCAGGTGTCCCCTGGGTGACCTCATGCCTCCACCTTGCCTATCTGTTCCCCTCAGCCCAGCCCCCACTTCATCAGACATGTTACAGTTTCTGCTTTTCCTGACTGCGTTCCAGTCAGGGCTGTGGCTCTTTGGAAACTTGGGCTGTGAACTTGTGTGGTCCAGATGGTAATTTCGGAAGCCTCGGGGCTCAGGGTGGTACCTGATACATAATAGCTATTCTGTGACCAAATATGGAGCCACTGAGTGAGCAAAATAGCCACCTTGCCAGCATCTGGGCTTTGGTTGGCCTTCAGCTCATGGCTGATGTCAGTATAGTATCTCTCTTCCTGACTGTTTTTATATTATGTTTGTCTCTCTGCTTTGTCTCCTTAGTGCACACGTCATAGAAAATAACCCATATTTGCAACTGGACCCGGCCATCCCAGGAGTGTATTCTGGAAATCCCTACCCATTTGGGATTGATCCGGTAAGAATTCCCTCCAGGGTGAAGTGCCAGTTACAGATGACTTGTTGTTGACATCCCTGAATAGGGAAGGAATAACACACTGTGGGTGATATGGGACAAACTCAGGGTTGTGTGACAGGCAGAGCTGCATCCAGTAGATGAATTCTGCCACCCCTTGGATTCTACTTTCTATATAATTTCCTGCCCACTTCCTTCTCTAGCAGCTATCCCATTGCTGGCTGATGATAAGCTTTAAAGAACGCTTGCAGCCTGGAGAGGTGGCTCAGCTGGCAAAGTGCTTGGTGCTTCAAGTGTGAGGATCTGAGTTTGGTCTGCAAAACTTTCATGTCAAAAGCCAGATGTGGACTGGGCATGGTAGTGCATACCTTTAATCCCAACACTCAGAGACAGAAGCAGGAGAATTTATATAAATTTGAGGATAGCCTGGTCTACATAGCAAGATCCTGTCTCAAAGAATAAAACAAAACAAAATCTTAGATGTGGTGGTATGTGCTTGGAATCCCAACCATCAGGAGGTGGGGTCAGGGGGATCATGGACTTGGCTAGTGAGAGGTCCTGCCTCAAAAAAGGAAGAAGAAGGTGGTGGGCAGGTCTCTGAAGACATGCGTGTTCTCTCTGTCTCTCTGTGTCTTTGTCTCTCTGTCAGTCTGTCAGTCTGTCTGTCTGTCTGTCTTTCTCTCTCTCTCTCTCACACACACACACACACACACACACACACATACACACACACACGTCGACTACTTAGAAAGTATATACATTAAATAAGTTACTTAATATCCTGATCACGTGTCCTACTTTGGTATTTTCTAACAGTGGGTAACTTCTTACACTGTAAAGTATGACGTTAGCTTTTTTTGAAGGCCAAAGGTCAAACTTGGGTGTATCTTTAGGAGACAGCCTACCTTGTGTTTTGACTCAAGGTTTCTCACTGAGACATGAGGTTTGCTGAGTGAGCCCCAGGGATCCTCCTGTCTTTGCCAGCTTCAGATTAAAAGCACACACCGCCACACATTTTTACATGAGTTCTGGGATCAAATCTGGATTCTCATGTGTGCATGGCAAACACTTCACAGTCTGCTCTATTTTCCCAGGTTCCTGTGGATGTTTAAGATGTATTTCTTTTTACTTATTTGTTTGCTGTATCCTTCAGTCCACTAGATGTGGCATTTCCGAAGCCTTTTACATTATGAGATCTTTGAGAGAATGAAAATACCGTTGTGAATGGATACACAGGTTCATTCAGATAAAGTCAGTGCATAGAGCCACCAGGTGTCACTGTTGTTCCCAATCAACCAGGCCTCGGGCAGACTTGATGAATGTCATTCTCAGCTCTGTGCAGAACACAGCCTGAGTGGCCAGTTTCAGCCTCAGCAACTGAGAGCACGGCTGACAGTGGCTCTCCAGTCACCTCCCTCTCAGTCACTTCCCACATGTCCTCTCCTCCAGTTTCCTGAGTTCTCCTCTCCTCACCCAATAAAAGCAGAAAGCACTGCATGGTAATTTTCAGACCCACCGCTCAGTCCCAGCTGTGTCCTCGGTTTTATCAAAACAGAATCCTTGAAAGCCTGTTTGTAAACTGCAAATGTGAAAGACAAACATGGGTGACTGATAATTTGTAATGATCTTGTTTTTATTATTATTTTGATTCTCTCTCTCTCTCTGAGTGTGTGTGTGTGTGTGTGTGTGTGTGTGTGTGTGTGTGTGTGTGCTCAAGCACACATGCCTACATGAATGCAGGTGCCCTAGCAAGACAGAGGCATCAGGTCTCCTGGAGCTGGATTTGCTCGTGGTTATAAGCCAGATGTAGGTGCTGGGAACAGGCTCTGCAAAAGCAGCATGTGCTCTTGACGGCCTCTCCAGCTCCGTCTTTGCATAGAGGAAGGCTTTCTCATTGGTCAGGATGTCATGGCCAGGAAGCCGGCAAGGGGGAGATGCCAGGGTCTGGTGATTTTTCCTTTGCTTTGGGTCCCATTGTTCCTACCTTCTCTTCCTGCACAGTGCACACCCAAATGTCAGTGAACCCCATCTGTCCAGTTCTGCTCCCCAGACCCAGCAAGGGGAACATTACACAGTGTGGTATTTTATTCGACTTTAAAGAAAAATGAAATCATGACATTTGCAGAAAAAAGGATGAAACTGGAAGTTACTGTGTCAGGCTAAACCAGCCTGCTGCAGAAAGACCAACCTTGCTTGCTTTCTTGTCTGCAAAGCCTAGATTTAAAGTGTGGCAGGGGTGGGGGTGGGGAGACAGGACTAGAAGGGGAATCCTGAAAAGAACAAAAGAAGCCTTAAAGGAGTTGAGGGGAGGAGAGAGTGTCTTAAATTGCTTTCTATCGCTATGATAAATCACCATGGCCAAAAGCAACTGAGAGGAAAGGGTTAATTTGGCTCACTCAACACAGTGCACCATTGAAGGAAGTCAGGGCAGGAACCTGGAGGCAGGGACTGAACTAGAAGCCATGGAGGAAGGCTGTATTGGCTTGTTCTTCATGGCTTGTTTAGCCAGATTTCTTATACCATCAGGACCACCTACCCCAGCTGGCATGCCCACAGTGGCCTGGATTCTCAGACATCAGTCATTAATCAGGAAAATTCCAACTGTCCAATCTGGTGGCATTTCCTCAATTAATATTTTTTCTTCTCAAACGACTCTAGTTTGTGTCAACTTGACAAAACAAAACCAAAACAAACAAACAAACCTAAGCAGGACGGATAGTAATGGAATCCGGGTAAGGATGATTTGGGGAGAAAGGGAACCAGGCAGAGGGGGAGCTGGTGTGCACTGGGGAAAACACAGGTGGACGGAACGTAGTAGAACAGAGTCTAGTGACACATTCATGTGACGGTGCCATATGAAACCAGTTTTGTTGACTGTTAGCTACGTAGGCCAGTAGCCAGTGCTCTTAACCACTGAGCCATCTCTGCAGCCTCTCAGTTATTAGAAATGTAATGTTAAAAAGAGGAACAACAACAACAACAAAAAACAGCCTACTAGTCCAGAATTTCTGTCCTTCGTGCAATTTTGCCACTTGAGCACAATTTTGAAAGGGAAGAAAAAGACTGAAAGGGTCGGAGAGAAGTGGGATGCTCAAAATAAAGGGGAAATGGCTAAGATTTAGAGTTTGCTCGGGTGAAGCCCTGGGCTCTATCCCCAGCGCCACAAAGCAAAGCAAAGCAAAGCACAAACTCAATTGCTTGTACTAAAATTACATAGGTGTAATTTTTGCATCTGATATTTTATTTACATTTCAGATGTTATCCCCTTTCCCCACTCCCCCCCAGAAGCCCCCTATCCCATCTCCCCTCCTCCTGCTTCTGTAAGAGTGTGCCCCCAACTACCCACCCACTCCCACCCCTCTGCCCTCAAATTTCCCCACACTGGGGCATCCAGTCTTCAAGGATCTCCTCTCCCACCTATGCCTGACAAGGCCATCCTCTCCTGCATATACAGCTGGAACCATGGGTCCCTCCCTATGTGCTCCCAGGCTGGTGGTTTAGACCCTGGGAGCTCTGGTTGGTTGGTATTGTTGCTCTCCCCATGGGGCTGCAAACCCCTTCAGTTCCTTCAGTCTTCTCTCTCACTCCTCCATTGGGGACCAATGATCAGTTCAATGGTTAGCTGTGAGCATCCACCTCTGTATATTTCAGTCTCTGGCAGACCTCTAAGGAGACAGCTATATCAGGCTCCTGTCAGCATGTACTTTCTGGCATCCACATCGGCATCTACCTTTGGTGACTGCACAAGGGATAGACACCCAGGTGGAATGGTTTCCAGACAACCCCTCCTTCAGTTTCTGTCCCACACTTTGTCTCCATATTTGCTCCCATGAGTATGTTGTTACTCCTTCTAAGAAGGACTCAAGCACCCATACTTTGGTCTTCCTTCTTCATGTGCTTCACCTGGTCTGTGAGTTGTATCTTGAGTATTTCGAGCTTTTGGGTTAATATCCACTTATTAGTGAGTGCATATCATGTGTTCTCTTTTGTGATTGGGTTATCTCACTCAGGATATTTTCTAGTTCCATCCATTTGCCTAAGAATTTCATGAATTCATTGTTTTTAATAGCTGAGTAATACTCCATTGTGTGAATGTACCACATTTTCTGTATCCATTCCTCTGTTGAAGGACATCTGAGTTTTTTCCAGCTTCTGGCTATTGTAAATAAGGCTGCTATGAACATAGTGGAGCATGTGTCCTTGTTATATGTTGGAGCATCTTCTGGGTATATGCCCAGGAGTAGTATACCTGGGTCCTCAGGTAATGCTATATCCAATTTTCTGAGGAGCCACCAGACTTATTTCCAAAGTGGTTGCACCATCTTGCAATCCCACTAACAATGAAGGAGTGTTCCTCTTTCTCCACATCCTCGCCAGCATCTGCTATCACCTGAGTTTTTGATCTTAGCCATTCTGACTGGTGTGAGGTGGTATCTCAGGGTTGTTTTGATTTGTATTTCCCTGATGACTAAGGATGTTGAACATTTCTTTAGGTGCTTCTCGGCCATTTGAGTTTCCTCAGTTGAGAATTCTTTGTTTAGCTCTGTACCCCATTTTTAATAGGGTTATTTGGTTGTCTGGAGTCTAATTTCTTGAGTTCTTTGTATTATTGGGTATTAGCCCTCTATCCGATGTGGGGTTGGTAAAGATCTTTTTCCAATCTCTTGGTTGCCATTTTGTCCTATTGGCAGTGTCCTTTGCTTTACAGAAGCTTTGTAATTTTATGAGGTCCCATTTGTCAATTCTTGATCTTAGAGTGTAAGCCATTGGTGTTCTGTTCAGGAACTTCCCCCCTGTGCCCAAGTATTCGAGGGTCTTCCCCACTTTCTCTTCTGTTAGTTTTAGTGTATCTGGTTTTATTTGGAAGTCCTTGATCCACTTGGACTTGAGCTTTGTACAAGGAGATAAGAATGGGTCTATTCTTATCTCCTTGCATTCTTCTACATGCTGACCTCCAGTTGAACCAGCACCATTTGTTAAAAATGCTGTCCTTTTTCCACTGGACAGTTTTAGCTCCTTTGTCAAAGATCAAGTGATCATAGGTATGTGGGTTCATTTTTGGGTCTTCAGTTCTATTCTATTGATCTTCCTGCCTGTCTCTGTACCAATACCATGTAGGTTTTTTTTTTTTTTTTTTTTAATCACTATTGCTCTGTAGCACAGCTTGAGGTCAGGGATGGTGATTCCCTCTAGAAGTTCCTTTATTGTTGAGTATAGTTTTTGCTATCCTGGGTTGTTTGTTATTCCAAATGAATTTGCTAATTGCTTTTTCTATGTCTATGAAGAATTGAGGTGGAATTTTGATGGGGATTGCATTGATTCTGTAGATTGCTTTTGGCAAGATGGCCATTTTTACTATATTAATCCTGCCAATCCATGAGCATGGGAGATCTTTCCATCTTCTGAGATCTTCTTCAATTTCTTTCTTCAGAGACTTGAAGTTCTTGTCATTCAGATCTTTCACTTGCTTGGTTAGATTCACACCAAGATATTTTATATTATTGGTGACTATTGTGAAGGGTGTCATTTCCCTAATTTCTTTCTCAGCCTGCTTATCCTTTGAGTAGAGGGAGGCTACTGATTTGTTTGAATTAATTTTATATCCAGCCACTTTGCTGAAGTTGTTTATCAGGTTTAGGACTTCTCTGGTGGAAGTTTTGGGGTCACTTAAGTATACTATCATATCATCTGCAAATAGTGATATTTTGACTTATTCCCTTTCTATTTGTATCCCTTTGATCTCCTTTTGTTGTCTAATTGCTCTGGCTAAGACTTCCAGTACTATATTGAATAGGTAAGGTGAGAGTGGGCAGCCTTGTCTAGTTCCTGATTTTAGTAGGATTGCTTCAAGTTTCTCTCCATTTAGTTTGATGTTGGCTACTGGCTTGCTGTGTATTGCTTTTACTATGTTTGGGTATGGGCCTTGAATTCCTGATCTTTCCAGGACTTTTAATATGAAAGGATGTTGAATTTTGTCAAATGCTTTCTCAGCATCTAGTGAGATGAGAGATGATCATGTGGTTTTTTTTTTTCTTTGAGTTTGTTTATATAGTGGATTATGTTGATGGATTTCCGTATATTGAACCATTTCTGCATTCCTGGGGTAAAGCCTACTTGATCATGATGGATGATTGTTTTGATGTGTTCTTGGATTCGGTTTGTGAGGATTTTATTGAGTATTTTTACATTGATATTCATAAGGGAGATTGGTTTGAAGTTCTCTTTCTTTGTTGTGTGTTTGTGTGGTTTAGAATCCGCAAAATATAAAACATTACAGACGGCAGCAGGTCTGGCAGCTATGGTCCTTACATTTCTCTTGATGTTTGAGTCAAAGACTGATGGAGGGTTTAATCATTATTACATTGTACAAGGTTCCTCAACACATTCATTCACTGTGTTAAATATCTTCCTGTGACTTGGATCATAAATACCTGGCCTTCGTTGTAGCTGAGTAGCTTTGAGGTGTTTGCATTTTCCTTGTTTAGTAAGGGGACTGAGGCCAGGGTCTTGTGCATGAAAGCAAGTGCTCTGTCACCGAGCCACTCTCCATAGAGGGCACACGATGGTTAAGAATCTGTGTTGTGGAATTCAGCTACCTGTGTCTGAATCTTGGTTTTCCCATTCATTTGGCTTTATGATTTTGAATAAATGAACATCTCTGTGCCTATTTTGTCACCTGTAGAGTAGGTATAAGAGCCAGAGCCTGAGACTGCTTAACGGATAGATCAGTCTAGTCAGAAACGTGATACATATCAGTTGCTACCATATTCTTTTCTTTCAAGGTACATTGGTAACTTGTTTCTTTCTGATGCTATGATAAATTCTCTGTAATTTTATCAATATAACTGGAATATTTGTATCCTAAGATAGCCTTTGTTGGAATTAAATGAGATCAGTACATCTAAAGGGATTGATATATGCCTGGTACATACTTAACCTGTTAGCATTTGTAATGCATCTGATTGGCTAGATCTATAGTGTGTTAAAGATCCTACCCTTACCACGATGATTTGTGTTGTAGAAAAGGGTCACCCAGGGTCAGGGGGCAAGTCTGGGATACCCTAGATGCCAGGTAGCTATGCCAGAAACACAGGAGGTGCTTCTAGTGTTAGTCACTGCAGTCCCCTCCCCCACCATCCTACTGATCTCTTGGAAGTGGTCTGGCAGCTGCTCAGAATATTGCAAAGAGACCCCAAGCAGTATGTAATTCCATCAGCCTGTTTGCGTGTGTTCATGTGTAAGTGAGTGTGTGCATACGCAGAGGGGATGGACTATGTTAAAGCTGTGTCTACTGGATATCGGCCCCCATAGTCTCAGGAATTTGAATACTTGGTTCCTAGTTGGTGGTAGTGTTTGGAGAGGTGAAGGCAGTGTAGCCTTGCTGGAGGAAGTATATCACTGGTGGTGGGGTATGAGATAAAAAACCTCTCTGCTTCATGCTTGTGGTTAAGGGTGTGAGTTCTCAGCTTCCTGCTCCTACCTTCATGTCACCGTGCTTCTCTGCCATGATGGACTCCTATATCTCCGGAACCATAAGTCAGAATAAACCTTTCCCCTATAAGCCGCCTCGCTCATGGCATTTCATTACAGCAAAATAAATGAATTATCTTTCCCCTAGGAAGGAAAGCATTTTAGACTAGGAAGTTGTTTGTGATGGATGTGAAAAGGCTGTGCAGACTTCTTCCTTTTTTTTATTTTTTTTTATTTTTTTTTTTATTTTTTTTTTTTGGTTTTCTGAGACAGGGTTTCTCTGTGTAGCCCTGGCTGTCCTGGAACTCACTCTGTAGACCAGGCTGGCCTTGAACTCAGAAATCCGCCTGCCTCTGCCTCCCAAGTGCTGGGATTAAAGGCATGTGCCACCACTGCCCAGCAGAGGCTGTGGAGGGGAGCTGCTCCTCATAGCTTGCTTAGTTGCTCCAATATAAAACCCAGGAGAACCTGCCTAGGAATAGAACCACCCACAGTGGACTTCAGTTACTATTCAAGACAGTGGCCCACAGGCCAATCTCTGGAGGCAACGGGTGACTCTAGTTTGTCAAGTTGACAGAAACTAACCAGTACAGGAAGCCAAGCTCGGAGACAAGCCCCCTTACTCACTGGGCCATCTCAGAAGTCCTCATCTCTGGTTTTCTTCCAGTACCTGGCTATTTGATCAATGGCACCAATGCTTCTAACGCTGCCACCACAGCTGCGGTGACAACAGGCTTGTCTGTTCCCTTCTCTGTTGCCCCCAGAGCAGCTCTCTGTAGCTGCTTTCTGTGCTGTAGCCCCCACTCCTACAGACCTCCCCAGCTCTGCCTCATGTCTTTCTTGTCATGTTTCTTACCCAGATTTGGAACCTGGCTTCAAACAAACTCACATTTTTAAACTCCTATAAGATGAAGATGTCGGTCATCCTGGGAATCGTTCATATGATTTTTGGTGTTATTCTCAGCCTCTTCAATTACATGTGAGTTTCTTCTTTAAAAAAAATATTTTAAATTACGTGTATGTGTGTTTGAGTGTGGGTATGGGCATGTGAGTACATGCTCACATACGCCCCGGAAGCTGGAGTCACTGGCGAGTGTGAGCTGCCTAGCACAGTATGAGGAACCAAACTTGGCTCCTTTACAAGAACGCAAGGACTGATGAGCCGTCTTCTACCTATGTGTGGATTCTTTATTCACCCTCTGCTTGCTCATCTAATGGCACTGATGAGGAAGAGAGAAAGAGCAACCAGTGAGTCTTTGTATGGCAGGTAGCTTCCCTGTAGGTCTTGGCTTGAGCTGAGTTGAGATAGGCTGGTTGGCCAGAATCAGGAGCATCTTTGTTTCTGCCAAACAAAGACAGCTACTGCTCCAGCCACACGCCTACCTGCCTGCACACTGCCATGCTTCCCATCATGTTGATAATAGACTAACCCTCTGAAACTCTAAGGAAGCAGTCTCTCAAAGTAAATGTATGCTTTTCACCTGGAAAATATCTTAGGGTGCAGCAGGGGGCTGGGGAGCTTACAGCACCTCATGTTCCTCCTACCTGAAAGGAAACGTTGATAGAGTATCCAGCTCATTTTCCACCCAAAGGATCAGGGAGGACTTGTATGAATCTGGTCAAGGTGTTCTAATCCTGGATCCTTCTCCCAGCTGATGGCAGCCTCCCCCTCATCTGTTTATGTCTGCACTCTGTTCCTTTCCTTCTTTTCAGTATCCATCACTTGAAAGCTTCTAAAACTTACTGTTGCTAAAAGTGTTTGGACAGTGTCACACATACTTACTGAGCGCGCCTTGAACATGGCAGCTGACGGCAGACACCACACGAATCCTACTTGCTCCCTAGGAGTAAGTGGGGCGTTGGCCCACAGAAGTGACGGAGAGCTTGAATCAGCCAGTTTAAGGCTCAGCTTGAGCTCCCAGTGAATGTGATGGTAGGCTCAGTGCCTGACAGTGTGAGGTTATCATGTTAAACAAAATACAATGGGGGGTGTAGCTCAGTTGGTATAGTGTCTGCCTGGTGTGCATAAAGCCCTAGGTTCCGTTTCCAACACTACAAAATGGAATTGCCCATGCACGCCTGTAATTCTAGCACTTGGGTGGAGGCAGGAAAACCAGAAATTCAAGGTTTAAGGCCAGCCTGGGCTAGGCTATCTATGGGAAATCCTGTCTTTTTTTTTTTTTTTTTTTTTTTTTGGAGGAATTAAAGAAGGAAGGAGAGAGAGAAAAAGGAAGAGAACGGGCATACATGACAAGAATGGGCTAGGTTACAGGAAAATGAACAACTCCAGACTCAATGGCTTAAGACCATGAATCATAGCAGCAGGGCCTACATGGGTTCCACATCTGTCATCCTTATACCAAGGGGACTTAGAGGACGGGTGGCCACTGCCTGGAGCCCTGCAGGTACCATGCCAGAGAAAAGGTAGAGAGTTACTCATGAGATTTAAAGCTTCAATCCAAAGTGGGAGGTGCCATTCCTGGTCCCATTTTGTTGGCAAGATTCAGTTACAGGGTGACTGTAACTCAAGAGGCCATAGGCGTAGTTCACAAGGATGCTGTGCCCTGAGGGACGTGCTGAAGGTAAAGATCTGTGGGGAAGAGCTTTCCAGCTAGATGGCCATTGGCCTCCTTATACATCAAAGATTTTTCTATCTCTAGGGCTCCCTTCTTAGCCTGGTAGGGCTCTGTCTTACACTTTCTATTACTCTACCTTGGCATCGTGTCTTAAGAGATTTTACAGGATTTCAGGATCATAAAATACCCTCCTTTTTTTTCTTTTCTTGAGGTATTAGGAATTGCACATAGGGCCTCACACAGACTAGGTATCTTGGGCACTGTTCTCTTGCTGTGAAGAGACATTATGGCCATGGCAACTTTTGTGACAGAAAGTGTTTAACTTGAGGCTTCCTTAGAGTTTCAGAGGGTTAGTCTATTATCAACATGATGGGAAGCATGGCAGTGTGCAGGCAGGTAGGCATGTGGCTGGAGCAGTAGCTGAGAGCTTTACATCCTGATCACAGGCAGAGAGAGAGAGAGAGAGAGAGAGAGAGAGAGAGAGAGAGAGAGAGAGAGAAGAAGAAGAAGGAGGAGGAGGAGGAGGAGGAGGAGGAGGAGGAGGAGGAGGAGGAGGAGGAGGAGGAGGAGAGGAGAGGAGAGGAGAGGAGAGGAGAGGAGAGGAGAGGAGAGGAGAGGAGAGGAGAGGAGAGGAGAGGAGAGGAGAGGAGAGGAGAGGAGAGGAGAGGAGAAGAGAGGAGAGGAGAGGCAGACAGACAGAGACAGAGAACAGAGAGAGACGGAGAAACAGAGAGAAAAAGAAGCCACCTAATGACACACCTCCTCCAACAAGGCCACACCCATTCCAACAAGGCCACACCTTCTAATTCTTCTCAAACAGTCCACCAAATGGAGACTAAATATGTAAATATATTAACCAATGGGGGCCATGCTCATTCAAACCACCATACTAGGCAAGTGTTCTGTGGGAGGCGGTGTCAGAAAATGAAGTCCTGGAACTGAAGTTAATCCACCTGATGTGACTTCTGGGAATCCAACTTGGGTCCTCTGGAAGGGCAGTAAGTAGTCTTGATCACCGATCCACCTTTCCAGCCTCATATTAGAATCATTCTTAGTTTCCAGGCTCCATCTGGCCCACAGGCTGTAGATTGGAAGCCTCCTGTCTTAGCACATGCGTAAGAGAAAAGCTCCCAAATGTCTTGTCGCGTGTGCGCGCACGAGCATACGCACACACACGTTTGTGTTTGCCAGCAGGCGCTCAAAAAGGAAATGAGCACTGTATGCTCTAGGGGGCGCGCTTAAGCTTAAGCGCCGATGTGTTAACCTTCTGTTTTATCTGTGTTTTCCACCCCTAGCTACTTCAGAAAAACCCACAATATCATTCTGCAGTTCATCCCCGAGATGATTTTTATGCTGAGTCTGTTTGGATACCTGGTTTTCATGATCATTTTCAAGTGGTGTCAATACGATGCCCACACATCCCGGAAGGCACCCAGCATCCTCATCCACTTCATTGGCATGTTTCTGTTCGACTACGATGACTCCTCCAACGCATTCCTGTACGGCCATCAGGTAGCTTTGCTTTGAAAACACCTCCTCAGACCCACTCAGTTCTGTAAAATCTCTCTCATGGTCGGAATACTGCAGAGAATCGTTCTTTGCAAGATCGAGCCATTTTAGCAAGATTCTCCATCTTAGCACGGTTCTCCAGGAAGAACCTTGTGTTCTCATTAAATAAGGGGACTGGCACAGCTTTGTCGCTGCCAGTCTTCCTGCTGGAGTAATGCACAAGGGACATTATTGTTAAGGAGTTGGAAACTGGCTAGGAAGAGAGGAAAAAAGCAATCCTTCTGATGGATCGGCTTGAATTGTAAAGTGCTCCAGTTAAAGTTTTAAACCTTGAAGATTTAAAAATCTTGGTCTAGCAAGATAAGTACTTGCTGCCTTCCTGATGACTAAGTTCAATTCCTGAAACCCAAATGGTGAAAGGAGCCAACCAACTCCCACAAGTTGTCCTCTGATCTCCATATGCATGCAAAAGAAATGAATAAGTAAATTAAAACAGACAAACAAACGACCTTAAAGATCTTGCTTGGGAGGCCCAGGCAGATGGATCTCTCTCTAAGTTTGAGGTCTTCTATAGAGAATGTTCCAGGACAGCCAGGGCTACACAGTGAAACTCTGTCTATATATAAACAAACAAACAAATAAACAAATAAAATCTTTTCTTAAAAAAGCAAACTTTAGCTAAGGTTCACATGAAAGAAAATAGAAATAAAACCAAAAGCAGAAGTTCCTCTGTTTCCACAGACAGTAGGTTTCTGGAAGACCGTGGGCCAGGCTCTTGCTATCCCATGATTCCCAAAGTCAGCTGGAGCTCACCCCCACTTTCTGTTCTTCCATGGATGTGTGTTTCAACAGTTGAATTTTATTGTCACTCTGATGTCTTTCTTATTTTCTTTAGCCTCTTTATGAGCCTCTTTAGCAGCTGCCCCTGGAGATCTGCAGGGGATTGTCCTAGGACACAGAAAACACCTGTAGATAGATCCTCAGAGCCTCAGATGCTCAGATCTGCTGTGTAAAATGTTACAGTATTTGTGTAGAGCCCACATAATCTTCCATATTCTGCTACTCACCCGAGAGACAGGGTTTCTTTGTATAACAACCCTGGCTGTTCTGGGACTCATTTGTAGACCAGGCTGGCTTCAAACTCACTGAGGCCGGGCGGTGGTGGCGCACGCCTTTAATCCCAGCACTTGGGAGGCAGAGGCAGGCGGATTTCTGAGTTCGAGGCCAGCCTGGTCTACAGAGTGAGTTCCAGGACAGCCAGGGCTACATAGAGAAACCCTGTCTCGAAAAAACCAAAAAAAAAAAAAAAAAAAAAAACTCACTGAGATCCACCTTCCTCTGCTTCCCAAGTGCTGGGACTAAAGGTGTGCCGTGCAGAGCCCTCTTTCTACATTCTCGGGGTCACTTTGGCATCCAGTGCACTGAAAATCGCTGGGACACCATTTTCTAGGGGGAAATAATGACTAGGAAAAGGTCTTGTATTCGGTTCGGTATAGAGAGTTTTGTTTCGTTAGTATTTTTGTTTGGCCGGATATGCAGATGTGAAGCTTGCAGAGGTGGACAGTTGGATATAACTTACTATTTTCAGCGGGTTTAAATGCTTATTTGTTAGGAATCTTAGTAAGTGTTTAGGCGAGCATACAAATCACGGGTTTTGTCATGGCACCATCACACATATGTGTCGTCATACTTCATGTCATTTGCTTTCCCCCCCTACCTGCTCCTGGTTCAGCGTGTTCCTTCTTCCTATCTATCTATTGAAATAATAGAAATGCTTCCTTGGGGTAAAAAGAAGTCAATGAATCATCCTTTTACTCTGGCCTCACCCAGAGATGAGCCAGCTAATGCGGGTAGAGGGCAGCTTTGTATGAGTGGAACACACCTTCTACCCTGACTCCTCTGGACCAGGTTCCATGGCTAGGATCACACAGGTGGCTCTTCCATGGAAGCCAGGACCTGCAAGCATTAAATGTCCTAGCTTACTTTGAGCCTTTTTCCTGGCTCCTCGCTGTGTTCCCTTCTCTCCAGAGGCATCAGGCAAGAAGAAAACCTGCCTCCTGACAAGGCTTTTGTAAGAGATGGTTTTAGATAATAATCAGAAAAGAAACCCACCTCAGAGAGCCCTTTTGTGTCTGACTTGTTCAACACATAAGGTAACCTTAGCCGGCCCCAGAATGCTGGCACAAAGGGAGTGTGTCTTAAAGGTTCATTTATCCCATGCTGGGCATCAGAGTGAACGTTACTTTGTATTTCCCAAACAAATTTTTTTTTTTTTTTTTTTTTTTTTTTAGATACTGGTCTTAGAGTAACCAAGCAACAAATCCTTTCTTGTAGAATTTGGCGGTAGAGTAACCAAGTGTTTCCAGTGTTAACTACTTGTAGAGAGGCCAGGGGTTCACTTAGTTTGGAAGAGGCACCAGGCATGGCAGCCAGTGGCTTCCCAACTTCTTGTTGTAGTCAAAAACATTACAGGACACTGGTTGCCTTCCCCAAGGCCACCTAGGAAGATTAATTATGTTGACACAGTTTGGGATTTCCATTACCTCAGTCTGGGGTCACAAGGTTGGAACAAATGGCAATCACCAAAGTCTCGCTCAGCTTTGCTCTGTCTGTCTTTGTATACACACCCCTTTGTCTACGCACATCTAGGCATGGGAGGTCTGGTTAAAAAAACAATGGACAAACGGCAGTGAGGTAGCTTTACGTGCAGGGCCTTCATTGGGTAGGAACAGGGTGAGGACACGTGGCTCCTCCCTCTTTTGAATATGGAAAATGGAGGGTAGGAGACTGAGCAGATACGGATACAATGTTTCCACTGGGTAGAATATGTTGGCAGCAGTGCCATACACCGTCACCTGACAGGAACTTTGAGCTGGCAAGAGCCTCTGAGGAAACTGGAAGGCTCACCTGCTGCATTTCCTTAGCTCTGGAGCAGTTTTCTGTCCCTGCCCTAGTCAAGACACCTTCTCCTCTTTCCACAATAGCAGCTGACTGGCTCCTCAGAACTGGGAGATGTGGATGAGGCATGTGTACAAACAACCAAAGTGGAGGAGGGGCCTGGAAGGAATTGTGAAGCTGAGGATTCCTCTTGGACCTCAGCAGCGGTCAAAGGGGGAACCATGAGAAACTGGGCTCTGAGTGCTTGGCAGACATCCCAACCCACGAGGGGCTGGGTAGAGGGAGTGGGGGAACTCTTAGTTTCCTTTTGAAGGGCGAGGGGGAGGGAAGGAGGATGAGAGAGCTCAAATTATTACTTCACACTGGAAGAAATATGGAATTAGTGATTGAATATATGATGACCAAGGCTTTCAGCAGAGAGATGGTTGGAGTCACGTGACCTGCCAGTTTCCTTCTGCAACCAGGGTGATCATGTTGTGGAGCAAAGTTAAAGGGGAGAGAAAAACGTAGAGCTGTCTTCATAGCTTGTCCCTAGAGGACTTGCTTTAAAGACTGGCTCTGTATGGTATGAGAATATCACAAGGGCTCCATAGAGAGTAAGCAATGCAGATATGGTTTCCATCTTTCCGTGGGCACAGAGTACTGCAGGACAGCATTTCTCTGTCTACACTAGGACTGTGGCAGACCTGAGGGTGATTTGTTGGGAAATTTTAGATGGTGCAGGGAGCTGCTGAAGTGCCAGTCTTCGCCCCTTGAGCACGGGGAATCCCACTGTGCACGGGAAGAACACTTCATGGTCATCTTAGTGACTGGTCATCATTTTGATCTTACAGCAAGAAGTCCAGACTTTCTTGGTCATTATAGCGTTGGTGTCTGTGCCGTGGATGCTTTTGATTAAGCCATTTGTTCTTAGAGCCAAGCACCAGAAATCTCAGGTAAGTGCTGACTGTTCGTTTTGCCCACTGTGGATCATAGCACCCACTCCTCGAAATTAAGTCTCAGGTGGGGAGAGAGTGGTGGGCTTCCCTGCAAGGCCTGGGGAGTATGCCCTTCAGCATATGAGAGATACCTTGCTGACACTGAATGAGGTCCATTATTTTTTTTTAATACTTTAATAATTCAGAGGCCAAGCTGAAAGGTGTCTTCCTTTCCTTTGTTGTCAACAGCTGCAGTCTTTCACGATCCATGAGGATGCCATGGAGGGTGACCACTCGGGCCCCTCTGCTAAGAAGACTGCAGGTGCCCATGGGCTGAAGGATGGCCACGAGGAGGAGGTATCTGAGACTGCAGTACCAAAGGCCAGCCTCTCAGTTTGCAGAGTCTAGAATTGGGATGTGACCTTTACAGTCACAAGGGTGCAGACACCATCCTGCCCGAATGGACTCAGACTCACGCTGGAGGGTCTAGAGGCCTCTGCTGGTCTCAGCCCATGGCTCCTTAGTCAGAAGGTTTCAGAAAGCCCAGGAAAGAGAGATTGCTAAGTGGATCAGAACAGGGAGTCAACATTGAATTTGAAAATAATTTACTATTTTGGCCAGTTACTGCTGTTATCTTTAAGAGCATGTGAGTACCAACCATCCTATCAGCCCAGCAGCTTAGAGGGTCCCTTGAGCTGAGACCGTCAGCTCCAAGCACCAGCAATATTGTGTGAGCCTAGCACTGGCACCATCTCTGCTGCTACAGCTTGTGTCTAGCTTGATGAACTGAAGTAAGCAATGGATTGCTGTAAATCCCGACCTTTTTCTCCAACATAATGTATCTGGCTTTTCTAAACCCTAGTCTCATGTCTAGAATTCCCTGCTGTGTGCTTCTTCTTGTGTAGACCACTGTGTAGGCCTTGAGCAAATTCTTGACTTTTGTGGGTGTCTTCCCATTCCCTTCCCATTTCTCCTCTTTGTATCATGGCCCACAGTGAGGCTGATGGTAATCTATGATATACTTTGTAACTAACTGGAAGACAGGAGTTCAAAGCCCTCCAATTACCCTGATATGATGAGGATTCATTACAAAATATCCTACACCATAAATGTGTAGATTACTGTAATAAAAAGGGAAATTAGATTTTTAATGTTCCCACTGTAAAAGGAAGAGGGAAGGGAGAGAAAGAACTTATTGAAATAAGATAGAAAATGCTCTGTCACAGTTCAACTTTGGAGACATCTTTGTCCACCAAGCCATTCACACCATTGAGTACTGCCTGGGCTGCATCTCCAATACGGCCTCGTACCTGCGTCTCTGGGCCCTCAGCTTGGCCCACGCAGGTGAGTGTGCAACCTGGGAATATGTATGGGTAGGGGGAGGGGAAAGGAGTTGACAACCATGCTACCCAGAGAACAGGCTTACTGTATTCATAAGCAGAAGTGCTTTCCCTGGGTCATTTAATGTTTTTCCTTGGTGTCTTTCTGGTCCTTTAACCAACCTACTATAGTTTTCCATGCTTCTTAATTTATGTAAACAGAATCTTAGCTTGGGCCTGGTGTGACAAAATGCCACATCAGACAGCTCTGGTTGGCTTACTTTCTCTGGTGATCACGGTTCTGAGTATTTGGCTGGTTCTTCTTGTTGGGAGCCCCATCACAGTGATCAAAGCTGAGGTAGACAAGTTCCTGCACGGCCCTCAGAGGCACCTTTGCATCTGAGGTGATAGGCTGAGAGGGATGTGCATTGAGCAGATGTGTACGTGACACATCGGAGGCTGAGGATGTCCTCCTTGCTCCCACAGAGCTGTCCGAGGTACTCTGGACCATGGTGATGAGCATCGCCCTTCGAATTCGAGGCTGGGGAGGGCTCGTCGGCGTCTTCATCATCTTTGCCGTCTTCGCCGTCCTCACAGTGGCCATCCTCCTCATCATGGAGGGTCTCTCAGCCTTTCTGCATGCCCTCCGGCTGCATTGGTGAGCCTGCTTGTCCCCGGGGAGCTGGGGGCTGAGCTGGGGAAGGGCCATCTGCAGGGCTGGCTGGCAGGAGTCACAGTTAAACTCTATTTGTGGAACCTTGGTTACCCGTTTACATGGAATGAGTGATGTGACGTATGTGCACATGTATGCAGACGTGCTGGCTGCCTGTAATGAAGCTCTCTTTAGTTTGCAGCATCTATCTGCTCTCTTGTTATTACAGCTGGCTTTAGAATGGGTGAGGTGGCATCTATCTGCTCTCTTGTTATTACAGCTGGCTTTAGAATGGGTGAGGTGGCAGACCCGAAACAGGCTTATAGGGAGCCTGGGGCGCTTGACCACCGTGGTTGCTGAGGGCAGGAGTTACAGCAGTAGAAACAAGCCACTCAACTCTGCAGGGCACAGGAGGGTGCCCCAGGAAGCCCTTAGCATCCACAGATGGCCCCAGAGACTCCTGGTGAAGATGGGTTGCGGGTGCTGTGTTGTTTTAAAGCCACTCTGACCATCCTCAGTGTACACCACAGCTGCTATTGTTAGGGAACATTTTATTTTAATTCTTTTCTTTTATACCTGTGAGTGTTTTGCCAGTATATATGTCTATATACCTTATGCTTGCAGTTCCCCTTGGAGGCCAGAAGAGGGCATCAAATACCCGAGGACTGGAGTTGTCCACACTTGTGAGCTGCCATGTGGGTGCTGGGACTCAAATCTTCCTCTGGAAGAACATCCAGTGCTTTTAAACCCGAGCCACCTCTCTAGCCCTAAAAAAACATTGTTATGTCTACATGTTGAGTGGAGAGAATTGAAGCACCTCCTGTCACCATGCTGACATTTCATTTCCTCTCCATTGCATGAAGCATGCCTCTGTAACACCACAACACAGAAATGAGTGTGGCTGACGTTGGCCGTGAAGTGACTTTACAAAATACAGGCCAATAGCCTTTTTGCAACTTGATATACCATGTTTGTTTGTTTGCTTGCTATCCCTGGGAGGCCTGTTCCTTTTCTGAAGGAAAATGGGAGTAGGAGTGTGTGGGGGTTGGGATGGGGGAGGAGCTAGGAGGAGAGGAAGAAGGGAAAACTGCAGTGGGATGTAATGAGAGAGTAAGAGAGAGAGGGGGAGGGGGTAAGCTTCTGCTCATTCTGTGCTAGCATGGATCCCACAACTGGGAGTCAGGGTGGAGATGGGAAGCCATGCACAACCATATAGAGAGCTGACACCTCATGTGCTGTGATGCATTGAGGGGGGAGGCATCCTTGCTTGGATGAAGGCTGTGGACGTCCATGATGTTGGGGGGGGGGGAAGTGTGTGCTGTGGCCCGTGAAGCTTGAGGGAGAGAGGTGGGAGGAAGAAGGCGTGGTAAGAAGGAGGCTGGAGGTCATCTGGTTCCCACGGTGTTCTTGCCCCTGCCTGCCAGCCTCCAGCTGACATTTCAATCTGCTTTTCTTGCCCTTCTCTATCACCACAGGGTGGAATTCCAGAACAAGTTCTATGAGGGGGCCGGCTCCAAGTTCTCTCCCTTCTCCTTCAAGCACATCCTGGAAGGGGCAGCTGAGGAGTAGGCCTGTCTGCATCATGGTGCAGGCGACAGCTGAAGACGTTCACTCTTGTCTCTGATGTCAGCCCAGGCCGGGTGTCCCCTGCCGCAGCCCTTCTCAGCTATCGGAGTGTAAGGCTTACACAGTGTGAGGCTGTGTAAGGTGCGGTATTTGACAGGACTTAGCCATGTAACCTAGGGGCTACTTTGGTAAATCTTTTGGACTTCATGTGTAGTCTTTGTGATCAAATACTAACATAACTGGGGAACAGGGGAGGGGGCCACTAGACCACTATCTTCCTGTGATAGTTAATTTTTATTTTATGTTGTTTCTATCTTGAGACAAGGTCTCTAGCTTTAACTGTCCTGGGAATAACCACACAGCCAAGGATGTCCTTGATCTTGAACTTGGGCTCCTCCTGCCTCTACGTCCCAAATGCTGAGATGACAGGCAGGAGCCCCCCCTCACCTGGAGTTCCTGCAGTATTTCAAGTGTTATAATCATGAAAATAAATGTCTGCTTTATTCACTGTTTCTTTAAGATGTCATTATTCAAAATTAATCCTTAACATTTAGCATCGGGCATTTAAAGGCTAACGCTGAACAATGGGGTTACGCAACCTGATCCCGGGACAGGATCAGGTTTGTTTTCCCTTCACTCCCCCATTGTCTGGGGCCTAGCATTACATACAAGCCTAGGGACTCTCAGACATTGTCACCCCACAGGAGGAAGCACAGCTAATGCCCTCTGTAGAGAGGGAGGCCCAGCCCTGGCTCTCTGCATCGCTAAGTCCTGAGAAATGAAACGTGAGCACATAACTTCATTCTTGGTGCACTGCTTATTGTCAACACATACTGTGCTGGGGTAACTGGAACAGGAGATGCAGAGGTGTGGTGGGTTCGGGAAACAGTGTACAAAGAAGGAGAACCTCATAGTTGGGGGCTGAGAGACCAGAACCAATGTATTAGGACACCTGGACTGGTGATCCCCCAAGTGCCTGAGGAGATTCCTCCTGTGCACCATTTTTTCTGAGTGTCAAGAGCTGTCAACTCTACCACAACTATAGAAGTGGGACTAAGAATAAGTCACACTTTGTAATTCTTCACCATTGACTAAAGTCCTTTTTACCTAAAGAGCTGATCATATTCAAATTTTCCTTTTAGACGGGAGTGTGTGTGCATGTGTTTGCGTGTATAAGTGCAGGCACATGTATGCCATGACCCATGCTACTGGGTATACCAGGCTAGCTGGCCTGTGAGCGTCTAGGGATGCTCCTGTCTCTGACCCATCTTACTATAGGAACAGTGGGATTACAGACTCTCACTACTGTGCCTGGCTTTTCCATAGCTTCTGGGGGATTTGAACTTAGGTCCTCATGCTTGTGTGGTGAGCA
This sequence comes from Arvicanthis niloticus, assembly GCF_011762505.2. Classification (NCBI taxonomy): domain Eukaryota; kingdom Metazoa; phylum Chordata; class Mammalia; order Rodentia; family Muridae; genus Arvicanthis; species Arvicanthis niloticus. The sequence continues at coordinate 25,508,354 of NC_047672.1, forward strand.
CTTTATCCATTTGTCATCTTCCCAGCTTGGGAATCTTATCTCTTAGATCCCATTTGCTGACCCGTGTCCAGATTGACTGGGGTGGATAGAGGCAACACCCAAACCTTCTATGCACTTGGCATGGAGAATAACTTTGTTTCTTGTCCAGTGATGCACATGATGAGATGTCACAAGTGGAACCCAAACACAGACACCAATATGTGCATAGAAGGCTCTCCATCTCTTAGACTATAGAAAAGGGATTGTAAGACCTGGGTAATGGAGGGATGTTCAAGCCAAGGATGGATGACAGAACCTCTAAGTGCCTTTGAGAAGCCCAGGGCTCTCCTACTGCCATGACCACCAGGGAGTCTTAAGTTCTCAGCTTGCTGGTGTTCTTCTGAACATCCATCTAAAGAATGCACTCGGAATCCATGGCTCAAAGGCACCATACACCCCTACTCTTTCAGAAATGCCCCTCCAGCCTGAGAGTGACAAGCTAAAGTCCCCCAAGGCTTGGCAGCTGTGTTCTGTCTCTGGGAACACTGTTATTTTCTGTTTAACAAGGGATCGGGTGAGGGCTGTTTAGAAGGGGGTGTGACCTCGGAAAGCCAGGTGGCTCCTTAATGGATCTAGTCTAGAGAAGTGAGATGAAAGGAGAGTAGGGAAGGGGCCAGGCTGTTCTGAAAGGTAAGTTCAGAGGAGAGAGGCCTCCAGTGCTGCCAGAGACAGCACACAGGGACCTGAAATCAACACTTTCCTGACGAAGAATACAGAGGTGAGAAACTTTCAGGCAACAGGCTTGTATCTGTTTTTACTGCTGCTGTTCAGAGTAGGGAGAGGAGCTGACTATTTGTGTGTGGCTGGAGGCAAACGGAGTGTGAAACCTTTGTTTTTCAATATTTATGTATTGTATATATAGAAGTGTGTGTGTGTGTGTGTGTGTGTGTGTATGCATAGGTTCGTGCCCTATGCACACAAATCAGAGGAAGACACCAGGTGCCTCACTGTATCATTGTCCACTTACTCCCTTGAGAAAGAGTCTCTTACTGAACCTGGAGCTGGCAGCCAGCAAAACCCAGTGACCTTCTGTCCCCGCCCCTCCCTGGTGCCAGTTATAGAGGCCCACGACCATACTGGCTTTTTATATGGGTTCTAGGAATTTGAAATTGGGGTCCTTATACAAGTACTCTCCCATCCCCTTATTGATGATGTTACAAAACAAATTGCGTCACACATCAGTAAAAATCTATAGGGGACCAATTATTTCTGGCTTAAAAAATAAAGTATATTGAAATACAGTAGAATGAAGTTATCAGTCTTCCTCCGAGTTTGGTTACTCGAGGCCCCTCAAGACACCTTTGAGTGGCAGAGTCAGCCCTTAAATCTGTCCAAGTCTACCCATATCCCCTCTTCTGGTTGGTTGAAGGTGGGGCGTGCACTGCATCCTCACTTCAGGGTTTAAGGAAGAGCTGGCTGGGGATGCTAGGAGTTTTTCTCCTTGTTTCACTGGGTTAGTTTGGTTTAGCTTCTGCCCTGTCCTCCATCCCTCTCTCCCTCTGTCCTTCCCTCCCTTCTTTTCTCCCTCCTTCCCTTCCTCCCTCCCTTCTCTTCTTCCTCCTGAAACCCTCACCTACCTGAGGACCTACCTGTTGGCAACAACCGACAGCTTTTGGGGGAAGGAGAGTATTTAATGTACTACAGAGTCCATTTTATAATCAAATGCCACTACTTCATAAAAAGTTACCGACTAGAGGATGGAGAGATGGCAGTTAGGAAAGGGCTATCCCATGTAAGTCTGGGCTAGCCCATGTAAGCATGAGAGCTGAGTTTAGATCCCCAGCACACACATAAAAAGCCAGGTGTGGTAGCATATACTCTTAATCCCGATGTTGGGAAGGCAGAAACGGATTCCTGGGGCTCACTGGCTGGCCAGTCTAGGCTAAGCAGTGAGCTCCAGGCCAAGGAGAGACCTTGTCTCAAGGGTGATGGGTGACATTCCTGAGAACGACACCTGAGGCTGCCCTCCACACTCCACATACACACAAATGTCTAGGGGGTGGGGGAAGGCAGCTCACAAGGAACAACACACAAAGTTCTCTGGCCCCTGTGTGTGTGTGTGTATGTGTGTGTGCACGCATGCACATGTGTACCGAGACATACCTTTACCAAATAAGAACACCTCTCCAAGAAGTGTCTCAACAGTGTTTGGAAAAAGGACAGTCATTTTAGAAATGACTGTCCGAATGGCAGGCTCCCGAAGGGGTGAGATCAGACTGGAACCTACCTCCAGATGGAGACAGGCCCTTGTCTACTCCCTTCAGGGTTAATCCAGTGGGGAAGGTCCAGTAACCTGGCTAGGGGACTACCCCTGGGAAGGTGAGTTTAAGATAATGTACTGGGGGCTGGAGAGATGGCTCAGTGGTTAAGAGCACTGACTGCTCTTCCAGAGGTCCTGAGTTCAATTCCCAGCAACCACATGGTGGCTCACAATCACCTGTAATGGGATCTGATGCCCTCTTCTGGTGTGTCTGAAGAGAGCTACAGTGTATTCATAATAAATAAATACATAAATAAATAAATACAAATTAAAAAAAAGATAATGTACTTTTCCATCCTAGAATTCCTGCCTGTTAGTTCACTCCTTATGAGCTGGTTTTGTGTGTCAACTTGACACAAGCTGGAGTTATCACAGAGAAAGGTGCCTCCCTTGAGGAAATGCCTCCATGAGATCCAGATGTAAGGCATTTTCTCAATTAGTCATCAAGGGTGGGAGAGCCCATTGTGGGTGGTGCCATCCCAGAGCTGGTAGTCCTGGGTTCTAAAAGAAAGCAAGCTGAGCAAGCCAGTGGAAGCAAGCCAGTAAGCAGTACCCTCCATGGCTTCTGCATCAGCTCCTGTCTCCAAATTCCTGCCCTGTATGAGTTCCAGTTCTGACTTCCTTTGGTGATGAACAGCAGTGTGGAAGTGTAAGCTGAATAAACTCTTTCCTTTCCAACTTGCTTCTTGGTCATGATGTTTGTGCAGGAATAGAATACCTGACTAAGACAGGTGCCACAGTGGTCAGCTGGTTTGTCCACCTGTGTAAGTTCTAACTCAGAAAGCCATAATGTTGCCAGAGCCCAAGTATGCTCTTAATCTCTTTAACTAATGTCTTTGGGCTTTCTTGCTCCATTTCTTTTCAATAAAAAAAAAAGTGTATGAGTGTCTTTGTATATGTGTGTGTGTGTGTGCCCCTTGGAAGTTATGAGAGGCGGACAGATCCCATGGATCTAGAGTTAGAGAAGCCTGTTGGCCCCTGTGTGGCTGCTGGGAACTTAACCCAGGTCCTTTGCAAGAGCAGTGAGTGTTCTTAACTACGAAGCCATCTCTCCAGCCCTCCTTTTCCTTTTTCCAACGCCCACGATCCTCCCCTGTGCTACCTGAGAGCAGGTGGCTGAGGTCCAGGGCAGCCAATTTCCCCCCTTCTCCTCCTTCCCGAAGATGTGGAATTTACAGCTGACCTGTTCTGTCTTTTCCTTTGACTGTAATAAATGGTCCTCAAGTTTCTATTTCATTCCATTTTCTGTCCCCGAGCTTCTGCTTATGTCTGTTTATTGAAGGGACTAAGATTCCCAAAGGAGGACCTTGATTTGCTGGGACTCCCCAAGATTTCTGGTAATATCACTTTCCTACCTTTTAATCTTTAATCACTAGAGAAGACGAACCTGTGCCCGCACTTCTAGATGATGTCATACTGTGGTTTCTGTTACTTAGAATAACTTCTTTTTTTTTTGTTTTTGATACTTAGGAGGGACAATTTTGTGGATTATTGCTGAGTGGCATTGTTGTGACTTCCTGCTGGGAGTATATGTGCTTTGTGATGGTACTTTCTAGAGGGAAAAACCAAAAACCAACCAACCAACCAACCAAAAACAAAAGACACACAAAAGGATTTCATTATCACAGCGTAATTGTTTTAACATCTATCTTGGTGTCACCAGCTATGTCGAACAATTCTTAGGACATGGAACACACTAGGCCCTCTCTTGAAGTCCTCACAGGGGCCCACAGAACACAAGACGTCACTCCAACACTTGACAGGCATGGATGCCCTTCCTGGGCTACTGTAGGCAACTGTCTATGGCTTCTATTTCTAGGAAGGGGAGACTTGTTTCTGGGCGTGTCTGTGTGTTATGTGTCTGTTTTATTGGACTATGAAAAGTTGTCACATTACACACAGTCTGTGTTCATTTGTAGGTAAGTATACAGCTGTGGAGCCATCCCGAAGTTTGTGGCAAATCTACTGTCACCTCCAGTTGCTGCATTCACTGCTGCTGTGGCCTCTTCCTCCTTCCATCTTGTGAGGCACTTAGCACAGACCTATCCTCTCAGCAGTTGTAGTATAGAACACAGTGTCATGTGCCACCTGTATAGGGTTCGTCCCTCAGACTGGCTGCACTTTGTGCCAGCTGCCCAGGACCATGCCCCGCCCAGAACATGCCCCGCCCAGAACCATGCCCCGCCCACATCCCTGGCAATTGCTCTTTCCCGGCATCACCATCCAAGTAATATCGAGCCCTTCCAGACCCAACCTATTCACTTGACATCATGCCCTCAGCCTCTCTCTATGTTGTTACCTATGGCAACATAGACTTCCTTCTTTTATGGCTCGATCATACTGTTTCATGTACATGGTGCATTTTTCTTATGCGCATATCCATCAATAAACGTTTAGGTTGCTTCCTGTCTTGGCTGTTGTAAGTGATGTTGTAGCGACACAAGCTACAGGTTTTCCTTAGCATAGCTGCCTCCAGTTCCCCTGGAGATCCAAGTGTTTAGAGCTTGAACCATTGCATAATATGATAGTTCTACTTGTACTTTTTTTTTTTTTTTTTTTTTTTGAGGAAACATCTTAATCCATCCACGATGGTTGTACCAATCTACATTCTAATGAACAGTGTGCAAGGGTTCCACAGTCTCACACGTATCACACATGTGTGGGGCTGTTGCTTGTGCATGTTCGTGGGTCCTGTTGGGCTGAGTTGTGGATCCTGTGTGTCTGCCGCCCAGGCGGCTAGGGCCCTGGCTCAGGGAGTAGAAGTGTGGGAATTTGACTGAGTTCACTCCATGCGGTGCCGGGTGGATGCCGGACTATGGTCTACTCTGGGAGTGGGGAGCCAGTCTGAGGTCCCTTGGGGGCCGGAGTTCTTGGGTTGACCCCCTTGGGGAAGAAGGCAGGTGGGGATTGACTGGTCTCAGACCCTTGAGCTCCCAGGCGCTGCTGAGAGGCTGTGGAAGAGTTGGGACAGGGCCTATGGGCTAGAGTAACCCACAGCCGAAAGGGGCGGAGGGGGAGAAGATGAGCTCAGGCGGTGCCCCAGGGGTAGATGACATTCTTGGTTGAGGTGACTTGGCTGGGTCACGGCTGGCTTGGCTAGCTTGCTTGAGTTGGTGGGCTCCATGCAGAGAGGTCCTCAGCGGGAGATTAGATGGTAGCTCGGTAGTTGAAGACCTTCTCCACGGTCCCCCAATACGGGCCTCAAAGACGAGAGGTTGTCCATGGTTTTCATGGCAGAAAGTGGATGAAGCTGTACCCGGTGTTCTCAGGGCGGGCCTGAGGTTAGATACCTTTTACAAGTAGGAGGAGGATCTGGAAAGGATGCTTAATTGACTACACCCTCTGGCCTTTAGGTATCTCGTGAATATGGGGATCTCTTGAGGCTCTGCTGCCTGTAGTCACTCCCTCTATGTGTGGAGGGGCTGGTAGGGGTGTTGTCCTACGTGCCTTAAAGGTGCGGATCGATGGAGATCTTCTGCCTCATGTCAGGAGCCTGGAGTCTGGGAGCTTGGTGAAATGCATGCCGCCCCTTGCAGGGAAACCTGTGAGGTCTCCAACCTGTTGGGTCTCTGGCCATCTCTAGCCGGTGCTTGACCAGAAACCATGCTGCCCTTTCACGGTCCTACACACGTGTGCTCTATCACTGAGGTACATCCTCAAGCCCTTGTCCAACATTTTGATAATAGCTATTCTCAGGGGTGTGGTCAAGTTTCTTTGTGGCTTTGATTGGCATCTCTCTCTTGATTAGTGTTGCTGATCACCTCTTATGTGCCTATTAGCCAATCGTATATCTTTTTTCACTTGTTTATGTGTATGTATGTGTGGTTTACATATGTGTGAAGGCATGTCTGTGTGGGTATATGTAAGTGTGCACATGTGTTGGTATGCATATAGAGGCCCAGCATTGATGTTGGGAGTCTTCTTTAATGGCTCTCAACTTACTTAGAGGCAGGGCCTTTCTGTTGAACCCAGAGATTCAAGAGATACAGATTTATCTAGTTGAGTAGCCAGGTTACTACAAAGACTCCCCAAGGGCTGTGAGGTGAACTTCTTTCATGGGTGCTGGGGATCTGAACTCTGATCCTCATGTTTGCAGGTTCCTGATACACTTTGGTTGTTAACCATTTATACGTTATGAGTCTATGGAAAAATTATATAAGAATCATGGAATTTTATTTTTAAAGTTATTCATTTTGAAAATGTTACACATATTAAAATAAACCACAATACATCCATAATTCTTCAATGCTTTGTCATACATATGGCCCACCTTTTTAAAAAATTATTTATTTTCATTTATGGGTTTGAGTGTTTTACCTGCATATGTGTATATGGACTGTTTGCTTGTCTAGTGCATGCAGAAGCCACCAGAGAGCACCAGATGCCCTGGAACTGGAGTTACAGATGGTTGTAAATGCCAATGGGGTTTTTGATCATCAAGTCAAGGTGTTCTCAGGAAAAGCCCTGGCTGTCCTGGAACTCTGTGGAGCAGGCTGGCCTTGAACTCTGTACTCAGAGATACACATACCTCTGCCTCCTGAGTGCTGGGATTAAAGGCATGTGCCACTGTTGCCTGGGTCAGTCATCACTCTTTTTTTTTTTTTTTTTTTTTCCTGTGGCAGCAAATGCTTAATAAGCAGTCCTCACAGCAGTCCTGACCAGCGCTCTCAGCTTCCTCTTACCAAACAAGTCAGTGCACACCAGGTAGAGAATAAATGCTTTCTGTGAGTTAACAAGTTTGCTCCTCACATCAGCCTAAGAGTTAGGTGCGATACTATATCATTCTCATTGTAGGGGTGAGGAGAAGGAGGTGCAGAAGAAGGCAAATTCCTCAAGCCAGGTGCCCAGTAAACAGCAAGGAGGGAATCTAAACACAAGAGTAGTCTGTTCCAGATGAAATGGATGACAGAGGACAAAAAACATTCTAGGACTTGTGTGTGCACGTGTGTGGGTGCTCATGTGTGTTGTCTGTAGAGGTCAACCTTAGGTGCCTGTGCATGCATGTACATGTGTATGTGCATGCTACAGGTCAGCCTAGGGTGTGGTCCCTCAGGAATGCTGTCTGCCTCTTTCTGAGGCAGGGCCTCTCACTGACCTGCAACTCATGCGTTTGACCATGCTGGCTGGCCAGAAAGCCCCAGGAGTCTTCTTGTCTCCACATTAGATTTTTTTACATGGGTTTGATGAATACAAAAGGCTCCTCATGTGTGCACAGCAAGTGCTTTACTGACCGAGCCTGCCTACCAACCTACCTTCTGGGGTTTTGAAGATTTGGAGTGGACTTGGCATATGATATGTACTCTATAGTCATGATATTTCTTCTTTGCTACTCACCCTGGCTTCATTAGGGAAGCCGTGTGGGGAATCAGAGTGACCTAGATGGCAGCCAAGCAGAAGGAACCTGTGACGATTATCAGCCTTCGGAAACTGAGCCAGGCAGCCCCAGAACCACAGCAGAAAGGTAAGACCATCCCCCAAACGCCAGCTTTCAGACTAGTGCTTAACATGGCTATAATAATGAATTAGGGGCCAAGGCTGTAGGTCAGTTGGTAGACTGTTTGCCTAACCTGTACAAAGTCCTAAATTTGATTCTCAGTACCACATAAACTGGGTACAGAGGCATATGTCTGTAATCCCACATGAGAGGTAGAGGCACGAGGATCAGGAGTTCAAGGTCAACCTCAGCTATGTAGACATCTGAAGTTAGTCTAGGCTACACGAGACGGAGTAATGTATACTAATAATGTTGTGCATACCTGCACAGGTGGGCCATGGTCCGCAAAGGCTCCCTCCACCCCTGGCCTGAGTGGTCCTCATACTCTGTCTTCCTTGTCAGAGACCAAGACTTTCACCGTGGAGGATGCGGTGGAGACCATCGGCTTCGGGCGCTTCCACATTGCACTCTTCCTAATCATGGGCAGCACCGGGGTGAGTGCCCTCAGAGAACCTCTGCGGCTGTGATTCTGTCCTCACTGTTTGGTGCCAAGTTTCTGCTGGCCCCCAGCAGTGGGCTGTTCATTCCAGGGAGTGGGAATCCCATGGAAATGATGCCATCAGCCTTTGCAGTGGTTTGTCTGGGAACGATGGAATACAAGTGTCACTTCTGGCAATTCAAGACTCATCTTAAAGGTTTACACTGAGCTCTTGGAAAGAAGGGAAAGGCATGAGGTTATTCCATGAGGCATAGACATGAGCTCTCGAGCATGTGTGCATTGGTATCACCTGGAGCACCTGCTGTCAGGAAGACTCTGGATCCCCTAAGAGACTTAGTTGTTTTCTTCTATCAGTGGCATGTGTTCCCCCTAAGTCCTAGGTGTTGCGTGCTAGGCATGGTGGGTATATCTGTAGTCACAGCATTTGGCAGATAGCTATAAGATTTAAGGTTATCTTCTGCTAGATGTTGAGTTTGAGGCCAGCTAGGGCTACACGAGATCTGACTTTCCTCCACATGTACACAGTGGCACATGCACACACACACACACACACACACACACACACACACACACACACATTTAGGCTTTTTTAAGTTTTAGAAAGGGCGGGTGATATATCTCAGTGAAAGAGAGCTTGCCTAGCATGTGAAGTTCCAGCAAGACTCTGGGATAGATGCCGCCCCCCTCCACCCCCCTCCCCCAGTGCAAAGATCAAATCAAATCAAATCAAATCAAATCAAATCAAATCTCTTTCTTTTGGGAAATGGGGTTTTATTATGTTGTCCGTGGTATGGTGGACTTAAGTGATTTCAGTCCTAAATATTTAATTCTCTAAAAAGATCGTCACCAAATATTCACTAGCCGAAAGCAGGTAACACATGGGTGTGATTCTGGCACTTGAGAGGAGGAAGCAGGAAGACTGGAAGTCAAGTTTAGTAAATCGAATGCTTTTCTGAGATGGTCATGCTGTCTGAGTCCTGTGCTTAAACATCCTAGTGTCTGAACTCTGAGCACAGCTGGAATGCTCTAGGGGAGACAAGCCACACAGTAACAAGAAAGCCGGGCAGCTTAGGGATCACGGCTCCTCCTTTCCATGCCAGGCTTCCATGTTACTGTAATAAACGATCCTATGACTGTCCCAGCAGTATCATCGAGAGAAACCCCAGACAAACGTGCTGTCTTCCTGTATTTCTCCTTCCTCTTCCTTGTCTATGATGTCAGTGTTCATTCTGTCCTACAGGTGCAAGCCCTCAGATCTGGTTGGGCATTGGAG